>NC_064639.1:692978451-694339676 GCF_023864345.2 Schistocerca serialis cubense
CACACTACTGAATGCTTTCAGTGCATATGAGTCTGATCACTGTCTATCTATTCCCCAAGAAAACGACACATAAGCCATAAGCCCTTCCATTTGGTGACCATTGAGGTGGTGATCTTGTTGGGATGATGTGTGAAATGCTCCTGGCTTGAGCAAGCTGTGTGAGAATTTCCTACTCCAACTACAGAATAAGAGTTGTAGTCCTTTTTAGGTTTGACTAATTATTACAGGTGCTGCAGTTTGCAGAAGTTAGAATACTCCTTACATATCTGTTAAAGATGATAAAGTTTCAATGGATTCCAGGCCACAAAGAAGCCTTTGTTAGATTAAGGGAATTATTGACCTCTGGTCCCACCCTCTCTACCCCTGACTATCATAAACAGCTGATTTTACCTTGTGATGCCAGCAACCATGCTGTAGGGCACTTGTTAAGCCAGAAAATGGGTAGCCTACGCTTCTGTGCAATTAAATAAGGCAGGAAAGAGTCAAACAACCACAGAGAAACAGATGCTCAGCGTGATTTTGTGATGTTCATCTGCTTTATTTCTTCGTTGATAGCCATCGGTTCGACATACTGCATTGTTATACTGGCTGAAAAATGGAGGTGGGGGGGGGGGGGGGGGGGGGGGGGGGGAGGGGTGGAAGTTCAACACTGGCTACTGTAAATAATGATGAAGCCAACAGCTGCCCAATTGTGTTTCACAGTTCTTTACTTTCACTGTTCACCTCCTTCCCCCCCTCCCCCCCCCCCCCCCCCCCCCCCCCCCCCACCCACCCACAATATTTCACAATTATATGGCCAGTACACTATTGGTAAATGTTGATAAGCTTCATTAATAGATTAATAGGTTGCAGACAACATCAGCATTCTGCTACAATAGTTTGCTGTTGAACATCTATGAGAAGTACAAACCTAATCACACAGTTCATAGTTCTTGCAGAATAATATGTTATATGTGACACTGTTTTTCAAATAAATTAAACAGACATTGCCATTAATTGTTCTAAAACACAGCCTATTTATATTACACTTATTCCACTGTTAAGTTGATGCATTGTTGTTAATTTAACCAATACATATTTCCTATCTGAAAATCGGTCATGGACTGACTGTCTCAGGACCAAAAATCGGTCCTTTATGTATCCTCACAATAACAGGCACTGAAACTATACAGTATCTCATTCCATTAACTGAATACATTGAAAAATTCCTCCTTTTTAAAAGTTCCCTCTTCCACAAAGGATACGTCAAATTATTTGTTTAAATAATGACATTACCAGATACAGTTATACAAACAATACTTTTGACAAACCTGGTAATTATTTTAGCATTAATTAAGGGCTGGCTTTGCTAATATGTTTTTGAATAGAACCCAATAAATACTTTTAAGAATACTAGTAGTTCTTCTTCTAAATGTTTATAATTAGCACAGATTTTATATTTGTTCATAAGTCAACAACAGAATCTAAGTAACAAAACAATTACTGATTTCACACTGTAGCGAAAGATATTAACTAGAAATGGTCAAAATAAATTAGGAAATTAATTACATACACAAAACTGAGCACAAAATTAGACCTAGTGCTATATTCCTTAAGACTGAGGGTCAACCTTTCTCTTTTATGGAAATGCAGATTATACTCATGCATGTTAATGGTAATTAGGCAAAAATGAAAAGAAAATGAATTCAATGAGGCAGATGGGAAAACAAGAGAGGAAGTAATGAGAGCCCAGCTTGCTTCACCACAATTTATGGTAACATGTATTTCTGTTGTTACCTACATGGTAGGTGGACCAAACAACAAGAAAATGATTGATGGTGCTTAGAGACCAACCTGGCCACTGATATGATGGTCTTTACTTAGTGAATCTGAAATACAATGGTGTGCAGAACTTAAGGAGAAAAGTGACATTCCCTTGATGTGTCACTGCCAAGTAACATAGCTTGATGAAACTTGGACCATACATGGAGAGAACTGTACACTGTAACATGTCTACATGCACTAGTGACCATCTAGTTGTTGTCAAGCACACTGGTGGAGAAATGGAATGCCCTACCACAATAACTCCTTACTAACCTTGTGGCCAGCATGGAACCATGTTGCAGAGCAGGTACTGCTGTCTGAGAGGATCACACACCATATTAAGAACCACATCCCACATTTTGTAGTTCCCAGATGGCCATTATGAATTGCGGTGACTTCAGTGCAATTGTTGTCTTTGAATAAAAGCATCATTTCTGTTTTCTCAAGATGTGTGTCTTCCAGTTACCTGCTGTAGCAGTTCTTTCTATGTGTGGTCCAAGTTTCATTGAGCTATGTTGTTAGCGACAAATCAAACGAAAATTACTTTCATCCTTAAGTTTTGCACAGCAGTATAATATGCCACCCCAGGAAATGACATGGTAAGCCAACAGACTAAGTCGTAGCACAGACAGGCACAATGAAAGGACTGCTTTACAATTGACATTTTGGTCAAAAGGCCTTTTTCTAAAATAGAAACACAGCACATTCATGCAAGCACAACCCACATACACATAACTACTGTCTCTGGCTACTGAGGCCTGACTGCAAGTTCAGCCTCAGTGGCCAGAGACAGCATTCGTGTGAGTTGAGCTTGGTGTGTGTTTTCTACTTTAGAAGAATGCCTTTTGGCAGAAAGTTTAAATTTATAGCAGTCTTTTTGTTGTTCCCATCTATGACTCAACATCTCTACATGGTGAGTAGCAATATATCCTTTTCATAATATTGTCATTATTTCATCCTGGATTTTCTCCATTGTCGAATTAAGTCGCAAGACACATGTGGTGAAACATACTGGGATTTCTGCACGAGTGAGGAAAGCCTGAAGCCGCTGATTGAGACTGTCAGCAGTTTGTGATTCAGGCTCAGTTCTGTGCTGATGATCGTGTATTGTACAAACAAAATGCAGATGTATGGTTGTCATGCTGGCAAGTTTTTACATGACAAATTGTTGAGGCAAGCCCACAACTAAACACTATGGATTTCTTTGAACTACTGAACAACAAATTGTGGAGAATTAGTGAAAACATGAAAGCAGGACATGGACCTATATGTGAAAAACTGTGTTCCAAATTATTTGTATGAATATTCTTGGCCCCTTTGCACAGAAACCGGTGGGCAACATTATATGTTTTGACTACAATTATCACTTTTCGTGTTATTTATATATAACTGCTGTGCCGAATCAACAGGCGGAGATGGTAGCTCAGGCAATGGTTACCCACTGGATTTTAAAGTTTGGCGCACTGTAGACCATGATAACTGATATCAGCATACCAATTTCAAGTCTGAGGAAATAGAACGGCTGACTCAACTTTTACAGACTCAGAAGTTGCAGACAAGTGCACTACATTTATGAGAAAGGGAGGACACAGTGAGTGTGCGAAACTACAGGGAAAATGTTAAGTTATTATGTGAATACTCACCTCAGCGACTCAGACATCCAACTACCCTATTTGGTAGAAAAGGGGCATCAAAGTATGGGATTGTCATCTTATGGTGCTCTTTATGGGGAAAATATGTCTTCACCTGTTGAAGTGTATAAATCAACCAATGGAGAGGACATGTCAGTTGCACAAAGTTTTGCTAAGAGAATAGGGGCATATGGCACCAAATTAAAAAAGCAAATACAAAAGTTCTTCAGTGGGAAAAAAAGGAGAGAGCAGACAAAGACAAAGACATTCATTATGTAATACGAGACGTCTTATCAGGTGATCCCAAATAATCTCTACATTCAGTATAAAGTTATAGCTCCTGAGACATGTACCACTGTGGTGCATGACAGAAGAGTCTGCCAGTTTAATGACACCCCAGAAGTCCTGATTTGATTGTTGGTGGTTTCCTTGAAAGAAGAGAGGGAAGTCATAGAGAGAAACAGTAAAACCCAAAAAATGAACAAATTACCCCTAGTTACTCTAACTTTACAGTTACTCCAGCTTATCCATATGCCCTAGCATCATGGGGAAGTCTAATGAGCTAAATGAGGATTTCCTCTTTCTCTGTGGCATGGGCCATACCTGATCCAGGGCCAGTTCTCAGTGGACAGAAATTGCAGCACCACTTTGGATCACCAAGTACCAAGCATATGAAATTGGGAGAGGAAGAGGCATTGTCATAGTGATGATCTTGGGCCTGTTGGGCAGCTATGGGATGGCAGGGGACTGTAAGGTACATCCTTGAGATAGCAGCATAATGTCCACAGTAACTGAGCATGTTATAGTGTGATCATCACTGGATCTTAAGGATAAACTTCAATGTCTGGGCAGTAAAATATAAAATGTGATAATCGGATGACACTTTTTGAAAAGTCGCAACTTATGATCTGGGACAAATTGGTGCTAAACAACACATTTGAATATCTCTGGATGCGACTTCACAAGACTGCAGGACTCATACCATGGGTCAGGATAGGGGTGGATAGTCACAGAGAGGCAGATTTTGGAGAGAGTCTTTGGTACCACTGATGCAGAAGGCCCAGAAAAGGTAAACGCTATTTTGCACTAGCTACAGACTGACATACAAGATGACCAACTGACCATCAAACTCCATACCACACAGTTAGAGAGCATTGAGGGAGATGCAATAAACAATACACAGCTCCTTCATACTCTGGCCACAATATTAATGTCTCACATATAGAAGATACTGTTGACACCCAGCTGCAATAGCAAGACCTCTTTGAAATCTTGCATTAATGCACACATCGAGGCTCCTGAGCTGCAGGAAGCACTCATCACGACCAGCTGTGGAATATGACCCCAGCACTCTTACCCCTGGGACATTTACTTGAAGGATTACAGAAGGTACAGAGAAAGTTACTGCCACCCCTGAAATTGCTGGCTACAAAAGAGGTTGCGTCATTACCCCCGTATTATGATACAGCTGATATTGACATCATCCCTATCTGACATGCAGATAATGTTATCCAGTAGGAGAGAACTTTGTGCTGTTGAAGGTGCTGAACATACCACTAGTTGCGCCCAACAGGAAATCCTATGCATTACTTCTCAGCTTGAAGTTGCTACAGTGTGGGGCTTAGCAAGTCGCAGTACACAGTACAGTACACCAGTCCTAAGATCATGCGAGATCAACCTGTTATGTGAGAAGAAACCCGCATGTGTGTGTCCTCAGGAAAGAATACAGGCGAAAATGAATACTTCCGAAGGAAAGGCTCATATTGGCTCTTCTTGGTGGCAGACGTGGTACCTGTCATCTGCACATACTATGGCCAGGTACAGTTAACTAATATGCAACAGGTAGAGCTACAAAGACTAGGTCTAATAATGAATGGCACTTGTTGGGACCTCTTTACAGCTGCCTGCCACATCCATAAATATCATGTATTCATGTATTCACTACTCTACCAGACCTTCACTTCAAAATTGTTCCTAGAGAAAAACTGACCTGATTGACTTCTACATAGGACTCGACACTTTTTGCCTCCTTGGCCTATATGCTAGTCACTCAGAGTGGTCAGATTTCGATACAGCAACCATTTGGGCATAAAAGGCACAGAGACATAATGTGGAGAACCCTCACATCAGTTATACTTGTAACTTTGCTAATAATAGGCACTGTCTATTGCTGGGGCCAGCCAGCCTCACTTATGGCCAAGCTTGGCTGAGGAGCCTCACCTGCAGGTGAGCCAGCAGTGCTGGTTGCCAGGGAATGAACACGTGTAAGATTGTTTCACCACCATGTTGAGCCAGACATAGCAACTGCCTGGTGCGTCTCCCCCACACATCATGGATCGTGGCCTGTGGGTTTGACACTCACCACCCAGCACCCTCCTCATGTGGCCATATAAACTCCTAGAAAGTAAAGAAAGGTTTTTAGTGTCATCAGAGTACTTGCGACTCTTCCTGCCTCATTAACTTCCACCAGTGTGTGCCCACACCCTCTACACATAAATACATATTGCTCCTGCTTGGACTGTGAAGATAAGATTAGACTAATTACATAGTCATTTATGCAGTCTTCCCTCCCACACTCCATATGTAAATGGGATGGGAATAAACCCTAATATATGGCACTACGGGAATTACTCCGCCCAGCACTTCACAGTGGTTTTTAGCATATGGATATAGATACAGAAAATGTGCAACAATAATATGAGTGAAACACTCTAAGAGACTTTCCATCTTATTCTACACAACTACTGTGATAGTATTTAAAAACTGACAACTGTAGAGAAAAGCACTCAAAATTGTGCTTCAAAACTGTGTAATGAGATTACTACAAACTGTTGGTCAGTTTTTTGGAATGGCCGTCTGATCAGTTTACTGTGCGTGTTGCAATCTAGCCAGCTGGCATATGAAATGTGACCATACCGTACTAGAACAATTCATAATACTTTTTTCAACCAGGTACAGGAAGGAAAAATTTCTCAACAGAGAATAAAAGTTTGAGAAGTTTTACTTTACGATAGAATTATCCCTAAAAAGAACTGAGAAGACAATTAGTCTGTTACTAGGCACTATTTATTATCAAGAAATGTAAAAGGTTCAGTCTAAGAATAAACGCAATGTCATTGCGGAACACAGTATCTCTGGCAGCTGGCACAATGTAAGCAAGTACTTGCAGCACAACACAACACTGAAGAGCAGTGATTTTGGTCACTACATAGGCCCCCTTAGGGGAAGTGGAGCATCATTTAAGAAGTGTGCTGGAAAGTAGAGATGCCAACCTAATCTTGTATGTCCTAGAGGTCTGTCTCTGCTGGCTGGTGAAGGTGTTGGTGAATCAGTTTTGATGCTGGTGCTGCAACAGGTCGGTATCATGGTGTAGCAGTAGATAGCTCTTCTTGAAAAACATATGCAAGTGTCACCTGGTCAAGAGAGATGGTAGAGAGCTACTTGTTAACAACTATGTCGTTAGTGCACACTCCCCATCATATGACTTTGTGTGGGCCCATGTATGGTGCTGGTAGTATAGGCCTTAACACCAATGTACAAAGTATGATGTGCTTGCCTTTGTCTAGGTCCTGATGTGCACATAGCTGGAAACTATGCGGCATCTTGATGCTTGTTGGGGACAAATGCGAGAAACATTTTCCCCAAATTGATTAATAAAGTCACGATTGTTATGGTTGGACAGTTGCAGGGAATGTGCATCCACAATCTCTCCTGGTAAGTGTAATGCTTCACCGTATACTAATTCCACTGCTGAAGATTCTAAATCTAATTTGTAGGTATTCCTCTGGCCAAGTAAAGTCATTTGCAGAAAGATGGCCGAATCCGTATCGTGGCACATGAGAGATAACTTCAGAGAACAATGCCAGCATTCTATTATCCTGTTACTGGCTGGGTGGTAGCCCATGTCTTATGGTGCACGAACAGATCAGACGCAAATTGGCATCCACATTAGTTGTGATGTGAGAGGACAGCAGAAACGTGATGTCCAGCTGGAAACAAAGGTGGAAGCTAAAGTCCCTGCTGAAATGTTATCTACTGGCTTCCAGCCAGTGAGTGAAGCGGTCGGTCATTGTCAATAGGTAACACTGGTCATTGGATGGAGGTAAAAGGCCCAGTTAGCCTTGCTGCATTGACATTTGATGCACGTTCATTTCAATTCTTGGTGGTCTTTTAGGATGCCGCATAAATCATATGAGACTAGACGAGTTGCCATTCAAACTCCAGTGTGACACGAACAATGTAGGCTGTCAAATGCGCATCTTCCGAATGCAGAAAAGGATGATGTCTGCTATTTGACATGTCACAATATAACTTGACATCATTGAGAAATTGGAGGTCCAAAGCTGATGATGTATCTTCAAGTAGATTATGTAGCTCCTGGTCAGCCTGATGTGCTTCAGCAAGTTGAGCAAACTCAATCGAACATGAGATGCTGCTGGCATGCGAAAGGCAGTCAGCTACTATGTTCTCAATCCCAGAAATGTGTCTAACATCCATGCTGAACTGGGCTATGTATAGAAGTGGATTGTGCTGATGGGGTGAACAACTGATATTGTACTGGCAAAAAGCCTACGCAAGTTGCTTATTGTTGGTGTAAATGGTAAACTCCCTGACTTCCAGCTATGGTTCAAAGTATTTAAAAGCCTCATAGATAGCAAGAAGCTCTTGTCATAAGCATTCCATTTCCATTGTGACTGTGAGAGACAGTTTGTAGGAGAAGAAAGCTAGCAGGTGCCCCATGCCATCGTGCAGTAGATGTAACACCACACCAATCACTGTCTGACTCGCATTGACCACTAAAGTCAAGGGTGCATTCAGTTTGGGGTGTGGAAGTAGTGCAGAATCCACTACGCTCTCCTTGGCTGCCTTGGAATTGGAGATCATGTTTTCCAAAAGTGGATATCACTTTATTCGTCCACAAAATTAGTCATTTACCTTTGCTCTTTGGGACAGTGAATGCTCCAATTAACAGTTCTTGCAACTCAGCCACATGTGGCAGGAGTCACCAAGAGAAATTAAGCATGCCTAGGAAATTATGCAATTCTTTAAGGGTTCTTGGTCATGTAATCTGCGAGATGGCTTCAGCTTTCTCATGTACAGGTGATGAAACTGGCGATGAGATCTTATGAGCCAGGAAGTTAATCTGTGTCTGACCAAAAATGCATTCTGCAGGTTTCAAAATTATGCTTTACGTTCTAACTGTTCAAATAGCTTAGTTAGATGCTGTTGATGTCATTCTGGTGAGGCTAGGTAAACAGAATATCTTCATGATAAGCAAATGAATTTGGAGTCAGTAAACCTTTGTCAAGTTTGTGAGACATGTTGGAGGCTGGACATCATGAAACAACTCTTGAACAGACCAAACAGGATGATTATGGCTGCCTTCAGTATGTCTGGAATCTGAGTGTACTCCTTGCCACAGTCTACGAATAAGATCGTACCACTTTGCGCATATTTATAGTCTCATTGTAACAGTAAGGGTCATCAGTCTGGTATACTTCTGGCACTAAGGGCTTAATGTCCCTGATTGGACACCATGCATCATACCTCCTAGGCACTAAGAGAAGTGGGGATGACCAAGAACTACTTGACAGGCGCATTAACACCCTACTGAAGCATACTGCCAAATTCTGCTTTTGCTAAGCTTTCTGGGGCCAAACATCAAGGTCTACAGGATACCAGTGGGCCGTTGGTGGTTTTAATGTAATACACTGTGTTGCGAAGCACTTTTTTCAGCACTCCAGGTCGCGTCAGGGCTGGGAATTTCTGCAGCAAGTCCGCATACTCATTGCTTATGACTAGAATGAGCTTGACCATGCGCATTGTTGTTCCTGAAGTTGTTAAGCTGGAGGTGCTGTCAGCGAGCTCCACATTTGCCATGCCTGGCAACAGCTGGTAATATGCTAGAAAATGCACCCCTATTATGGGTTCTGACATATTTTCAATTGTAAAGTCCCACACTAGGTCATGCTGCAGCCCAAGATTCTGCTTGATCAGCAGTGTACCACTGTGTCGGTATGATGGAATTATTAAGTGTGTTCAGGCAGAAAGCGGTTGGTGGTCACTTGCTGGGTAACTATGTGTGCAGAAATACACACAGGCCAGACCCAGTTTCCACTAGATATTTCTGTCCTGACTTGCAGTCACTTATGAACACATGCTGTGACACAGTCCAGGAATTGGTTGACATGCCTACGTCTGATTGCCGCTGGCATTTGGGTGGGTGTCAGGCATTGTAACTTTACGCACCTGGTCTTGATATATTCTGTGGTACCAACAGACCAAATGTTGGCCTGTCCCAGATGTCAAGGAGCTCGCTGATAAGCAGCTTCTCAATCTCTCGCGGTAACAATCTCTGTCTCAGTTGCAATCCCTATGAGTCAACAATTCAGCAAACAGTTTAGCCAACAAATCAACCTTGGCAGCCAGAACATCATAATCAGCGCATGTAACCATGGGTATCAAAAAGCTTTGCATGATGCTATCACTGCATTTACCTGAGAGGGCATTATTGTGTCAAATATTTTACTGGGCAATTCAGCCGCTGCATCCAAGGCCATGTCAGTCTGAGACACTATAATACCTTAACCTGAGGCAGCTGGAAGCTACTCCAAAATGTACGCAGAAGACTACCAGACATGGTACCAATGTCAACCTAGAAGTGTCTCCAGTACTGTGATGGTCCCCCGTCATCAATGCCTTCTCAAGTCAAAACTTGCCGGATGTGTTACTATTGCAACATCAGTTCCATCTTCAATTTCTCATAAACTTCTATGGTAGATGGAGCAGTGATCACATCTCCGTTACATATTTATGGTACAGTTGGCTTACCACAATCGCAAATTTGTGGAAGTTAGTTAGGTACTTATGTGTTCCACTGATCAATATCACAGTAACGGTTATGTTGTAGAATGTGTAAAGCGCATAAGAAATGCACACATGAATCAAGGGTTTTTTTAAGCTTAAAATTTTTATTACTTAGCCCATTCCCTTAAGCAGCACAAAATGCATATATTATATCTATAACCGTTTCCACGCAAACCCACACGATCGTGCAGGTTCGGTTTTTATTTTTTTACGAGAAACTGAATCTCTTGCCTTGCTTCCAACCGACCTGCAACGATCGTGCAGGTTGTGCGCTACACGTTTCTCATGTTTATGTTGCCATTCGGCACCAACAGATTGCAGCACATGTTGTTTAAGTTGATCGAGAAGTGAGCATTATGCTGGTGCCTGGTTAGTAGCTCATAATTACGTTAAATTGAATTGTTTCGGCGATTTGCTGGATCTGGTTATTTGTAATAGTGTGTAAAACGTTGTGATATTTATAATTATTAGTAACTTCATATCTTTGCACAGTAATTGTGCGTTCAATTTATAATAGCACAATTGTGTGGGTTAGGTGTTGACTGTGTAACTTCATCCTAGAGTGGGTGTTGTTGATTGTGTCATTGGCCTCCCTACATTACTGCTTTTCATACAGTTTTGAATGGGAAAGTTTTTATGCACATTCCCGTTATCGTACGCAGGTTTATCAGACAATCAAATCCATTCTCTATTAGAGGATTCAGATTTGAGTGGCACTTCGCCAGATGAAGAGGACGAGTTTGTTCCTTCTCCTTCAAATATGCAGCAAGCAGACGACTTGTCTGATGATGATTTGAGTGCCGAAGAAGTTCCTGAAGAGCGCAGGAGTTCACACAGTGTAACAGAAGGTGTCAGACCACTGCCTTTTCGGAGATCAAATTTTGGTCAGAAGTTTCATCCACCAAAAATTAATTACAGTGCTGTTGAGGTCAGTGGCAAAGAGGTGCGATCTTACTAAAATATCATATTTTTATTCTAGAGTCCTTCACCAATTGGAACTCCTGCTGAATATTTCTGTGATTTTTTATTCTAGAGTCCTTCACCAATTGGAACTCCTGCTGAATATTTCTGTGAATATTTCACTGAAACATTTTTTGAAGAGGCAGCAAAATATACAAATATGTATAGTGTTGCAAAGACAGGGAAATCCGTAGGGACTACAGCTCATGAACTGAAGGTGTTTTTTGGGATAAATTTAATGATAGGGTGAATAAGGTATCCTAGGCTACCCACGTACTCGAAGAAATCTATTTCTTTATCAGCTACTAGTGACACTATGTCTAAAGAACAGTTCCTTGCACTCAGGAATAATGTGCACTTTGTTGATACTATAAAACCACCTGAAGAGGCTAAAACTAATAGACTGTGGAAAGTTCAGCCAGTGATCGACACAGTAAGAAGAAGATGTCACAGTTTGCCTCGTAGCTTTAACTACTACAGTATTGATGAGCAAATGATCCATTTTACTGGGCGTTGCAAACTGAAGCAATATATTAAAGGAAAACCAAGGCCTGTAGGTCTTAAAAACTTTATCATGACCTCAGCATCAAGTATAGTGTTGGATCTTGAAATTTATCAAGGGGCTACTACACTTCTGGGTGATAAGTCATTAGGATTAGGCCCTTCTGTTATTTTACGACTAACACAGACTCTCCCACAAGGAAATTTTGTTTATTTTGATAGGTACTTTAGCACAATTCCTCTCTTAGTAAAGCTTAAGGAGAAGGAAATTGAGGCTACTGGCACAATAATGGTAAACAGAATTAAGAATGTTAATTTGAAAGAGGGAAGAATGAAAAGAGGAGAGTGCCATTCATATGTTAGAGCAGATGAAGCTGTAGTAATTACTGAGTGGCAGGACAGTCAGAGGGTTGTGATAGCATCCACTTGTGCTGGAATTGAGCCAAAATGTAAAGTTCAAAGGTGGTGTAAGCAGGAGGGCCACTATCTTGATGTAGATTGCCCTTTTGTAATTGAGCAGTACAATGCCAATATGGGTGGCATAGACATTCATGACCAGCAGGTTGAGTGTTACCGAACGTGGTTCACAACCAGAAAATGGACATTCAAGTGCTTGCTGCATTTCATAGACCTTTCAGTGGCCAACTGCTGGTTTCTCTACAGAGAGCACTGTAGTGAAAACCAGACTGCCAAAAAGAACATTATGGATCTGTTGAAATTTAGAATGTCCCTAGCTGAGGCTCTTCTGTCATGTCAAGACAGAAAGAGGAGAGCTGAAGAGTTTGAAACACCGTTAGATGATACGTTAAGTACCTCCACAAAGGTAAAAGTTTACAAACCCCATCTGAAACCAGGTTTGGACAAGTGATACGATAGGTATGATCACTGGCCGTCAGTGGATGATATTTTGTCACCACGAACATGTCAGTATGAGCGCTGCAGTTCCAAAGTGCATAAAATGCAATTCGTACTTATGTTTTGCAAAAGGAAAGGATTGTTTCAAATTATTTCACGAAATGTAAAGCAGTCTGAACCATGACTTTGTGTTACAAAATAAATACAAAAGATTTTATTATTAATTTTTTTGCCACAGAATATGATTTGCAATCTATGTAACATTTTTATAATAACTAATAAATAAAAGTAATGAAAGAATGATTTTTTATTCATAACTGTTCCTCAGGTAACTTATAATATCAGACAAATAGCAGGAAGTCAGAGAATAATTTTGGTGAAATAAAACCTGACCCTCACGATTGTGCTAGTTGTTTTCCTGCTACATTTTTTATGAAAGAATTTTTTTATTATTTTTCCCAGTGTCTACTATGCCCAAGTATACAGAGAATTCAACTTCATTCACCATTTTCAAAAAGAAAAGGTGTTCGGGGTGGAAATGGATAATGGAAAATCCAGGAGGGAATGTAACAATATTGTGAAAAGGAAAGTTGCCACTCAGCATATAGCGGAGATACTGAGTCGCAGATATGCACAAAAAGGGACTGTCACAAATAAAGCTTTCAACACGTAATGCCTTCTTCAAAAATAGATATTGTGTGTGTGTGTGTGTGTGTGTGTGTGTGTGTGTGTGTGTGTGTGTGTGTCGAAGGCCTTACAGGCCGTTATTTGTGACGGTCTTTTTATTGTGTCTATCTGCAAGTCAGCACCTCTGCTATAAGCTGAGTGGTAACTTTCCTTTACATAATATTGTTACATATTATGCCTATTGATTTATTTATCCCTGTTCAAGAATTCATCTATGGTATAGAAAGAGTTGTCAAGGAGATATGACTTGAAACTATTACTGCTGTCTGTCAGACATTTTATTTCATCTGGTAATTTATTGAAAAGTTTTACAGCAGCATAATTCACCCCTTTCTGTGTCAAAGATGGTATTGTAGTCATGAATGTCACTGTTGCTTTTAAACTGGTCCATGTTGTTGAGAACAAATTTCATTACTGAGTAAATGTACTGTGAGGCTGTTGTAAGAATTCCTGAGCCTTTAAACAGATGCCTACAAGATGTGTGACTATGAGCCCCATGCATTATTCTAACAACATTCTTTTGAGCAGTGAATACTTTTTGCCTAAGTGTTGTATTACCCCAAAATATTATTCCGTATGACATCAGTGAACGTATGCAAAGTATGCTAGCTTACTAACTTCTATTTTCTCAAAATTGGCAATTATTTTGGTTGCAAAAGTTGCTGAACCTCTCTGCTTTACGAAACCCAAAATATGAATTTTCCAATTAAGATTCTCATCTTAGTATGCTCTACCCTGGCTACTGCCTTCTGTTGATGCATTATATTTAGTGAAGGAACTGTGCTCCTTGCAGCAGAAAATGAGATCAAATGTGTTTTTACAAAGTTCAGAGCAAGCCCATTCGCAGAACACCAATTAATAACTTTTCCAAAGACATTATTTGTATCATTTTTATCGGAGTTTCTTTTACTGGATTAATAATGATGCTTGTATCATCAGTAAACAGTGTCAGTTTACCTTCTTGTTTCAGATAAGAAGGGAGGTCATTCATGTACATCAAGAACAGAAGGGGACCAATGATCGAACTCTGTGGAACATGTAATGTAATTTTATCCCAGTTAGATGAAATGGAAAACTTCCTAAATCACTTAAACTATATAAAGAAACTTTTTGCCTCCTGTCCTTCAGATATGACTTAAACCACTCATATGCTGTTCCATTTATGCCATAGAACTGTAATTTCTGTAACGTAATCTCATGGTTCACACAATCAAATGCTTTGGATAAGTCAAAGAAAATTCCTATTCTGATATTTTACTATTTAAAGTCTCTATTATGTGGGCAGTCCATTGTAATGCCCACTTAGAAAAAACTGGCTTCCACTTGTGCAAACCACAATTCTGGATTACGTGGCCAGAAGGGTTGTAACCACACAGTGAGCCGAAAGACAGAAGGTAGAAACTCAGTCCATTATGTTATAAACATGTCCTTCCAGTGCTATTATGCGTGTTCAAATAATGTCGGGGTCCCCAGTTTCGAAATGACCATGAATGTAAGTCCTTCCCACCAATTTAATCATGGGAGTTGCAATCTAGCAAGCTGGTGTACAAAATGTGACATGCTCATACATGAACAATTCTTAATACTTTATTCGCTCATGTACAAGATGGAAAATCTTGTCGACAGGGAATACAGCTTTGAGAAGTTTTACTTTATGAAAGAACTGTCTCTAAAAAGAACTGAAAAGCCAATTGGTCTGGTACTATGCGCTATTTACTGCCATGGAATATAAAACGTTCAGTCTACGAGTAACAGTGATGTTGCAGAATGCAACACCTCTGGTGGCTGGCATGAACATATTTTGACAGCCCACTGTAAATAAATGCTAGTGGCACCACACAACAATGCACTACACTGAGGGGCAGTGATCTAGGCCACTACAAGTTCATAAGTAAAGCTGATCCCACAATAGGAATTACTAAAGTAATGTACGAGGTTTGCCCGGAAAATACGTATAGAAGTTGAATAATGCCTTTATGTTACAGGTTGCAGTCACCACCAGATGGGACTACTGCTGTAATCAATCCCATCAATGCTCAGTTCGAGTCAGAGCACTCTGCGTGAAGGTGGGAGTGTGCGGCAGCTTGTTGACAGTTACCCTTATTCACCTGCCATCGGCATGGAGCTCTCTCTGATTGAGGAACAGCGCGTCAACATCAAGTTTCTTGCAAAGCTAGGCAAGAATGGCCGTGAGATTTTGGAGTGTTTGAAACAGGTTTACGGAGACGATTCTCTGAAGGAACCAACCGTGAACAAGTGGTTAAAAAGGTTCCGGGATGGCCGAGAAGAAGTGAACAATGACCCTCGCCCAGAACGCCGGTCGACATCGAGTTCCGATGCAAATGTTGAAAGAATTCGGGCTTGTGTTCTTAAAGAACGCAGATTGACAGTCAGAATGATTGCTGACGAGCTGTCAATCCCCAAAACAATTGTTCACGAAATCCTGACACAAAAACTTGAAATGAAGAAATTGTGTGCGAAAATCGTACCGAAGCTCTTGATGCCAGAACAGAAAGCAAAGAGGGTTGAGTGCTGTGAGGATTGGTTGGAAGCAGAGGAACGAGGGGACTTTCTCAACCGAGTCATCACTGGAAATGAGCCCTGGTTTCACGAATTCGATGTGGAGCTCAAATTTCAAAGCAAGGAATGGAAACTAGCAGGAGAACCGAGAACAAAAAAGTCGTGAAAATCAAGGTCCAATGTGAAGACAATGTTGATTGTTTTCTTTGATTCTAGGGGCATTGTTCACAAGGAATTTGTCCCTCCCGGCCAGTGTGTGAACGGAAATTTTTACGTTGAAGTTCTGACACGTCTCAGAGCTCTTGTGACCCGAGTTCGACCGGAGTTGGCAAAAGGGGGCAGGTGGATCCTTCATCACAACAATGCACCCGCAAACACGTCGCTCGTTGTGCGCAAGTTTTTGGCCTGAAGCTCAATCACCGTGACAGACCACCCGCCTTACTCACCAGATTTAGCCCCGTGTGACTTCTTCATGTTCCCGAAATGCAAAATGGTGTTCGGGGGCGGCACTCGGGAGATGTGGAAGCCATCAAGACAGAAACAACACGGCAACTGAACAACATAACAACTGAAGACTTTCAGCAATGTTATCAACAGTGGAAACGGCGCTGGCAGATGTGTATCGCATCTCAAGGCGAGTACTTTGAAGGAGACCATATTGTAATACCTGAATAATTGTAAAATAAAGTTATTATTCCACTTTTATACGTATTTTCCAGACAAACCTCGTATGAATTAATTTGTGATGGTACTGGTACAATCCTGGAATAAAGAGGTATTTTATTTATATAAAACTTCATTTTTATTTGTCATATTTTTATTAACTAACTGTAGAAGACAACAATATGTAATATCTTAGAGCAATTATTGCTCTGTTTCTAAAGGAATAACATTCTTTAAGCAAAATTAAAATCATCTTTGGCATTAAACACACTGAAAGCAGTTATAATAACTATCATTTACAAGAATGTATTTTAAATAGTATTATACACGTGAGGATAGTAGAATGATGATTTGCTTTTACCAAAATATTTTCCAAATTATTACCAAAATTTCGGTGATTTTTTTATGGGCAGTTTTGCAATTGCTCTCATGTTTATGGAAGGAACTGAGAGATATACTGCTGGTATATTCTTTCATCAGTGTTATGAAGAGCTCCTGTGAATTTATATCAACGTACGCCAACATTAGTAGGACAGTATGAACCACCAAAACTGCAAATGAGAAGAATAGTTAGTGGTAAATATTTAAGCTAAGTCAATCTCTTCAACTGAACCAGCAGAAAGAGCTTTATGCTTATGGGCATTTGTTGGCCAAACTCCGTTTCCTGTGAAGTGATGCCTCCTTTCTAGGAAGTACAAACACAGTCCAAGGTGGTGGTCCTTCAAAATACAAAAATCTTCTGAGTCCACACACAAATGTTCAGGTAACAGCTCCTCTCGACATGGCAATCTATTCAGTTCATCTTCCACATCAGATCTGTAAACAAAATATAATTTATGCAGAAAGAATGAGAGACTAACTTTGTTGTATACAGGTGACATGTTTTATGAACAGCTTTACAGATTTATCTGCAAATACATTTACAAATGTAATGCAGTTTTAATCCTATTTTGTGTCCTCTGAATTTGGAATAATTGCCACCAGCTAGAAGCAATGGAGGGTGAATCTTTGATAATCCTAGCCCCTTTTGATAGCAAAACATCATAAAGTAGTATATGACAACTGGCTGAAGATCCTGAGATGAGCCCCAAAGATAGCAAGTCAGAAAATGGTTGCCTTGACAATTCATAAAAAATTCAACTTTTACATTTTTCTTATACTTCTGTAACTTGTAACTTCCTGCATGAATCATGTCTTCTCTTACCTTGTTATTTACAGAGAAGAAAACCTTAATTTTGAAACTTTAAGTCTATGACATCTACATGTTATTACTCTCATTTTTGTTATAAGTACTAAAAGAAAAGGATAATTCTTAAAATTCTTCCAGGTAATAAAACAGCAGAAAAATAACAGAGAGCAACAGTGACACCTGAAATTTAATGTGATATCGTAATATTAGTTTTCTGTAAAACATTATGCACCACTCTTGATATGTAACTTCTCTCTTCACACAGTGTTCCACAACACCAATCCAACATATCTTAGTTGTTGTGAATGAAGATTCCATGTCATACAAAAAAGGAATATTACGATTTACTATCAGGTTGGCATGGTCATTAGAGACTACGCATATGATCAGAATGGACTAGAATGAGGACGGAAATCAGCTGTGGCTTTTTTGAAGGAGCCATTCTGGGAGTCAATCATAAGTAAAACCACATTGTGATTATGAGCAACATACGGGTCACGCTTGTATCATGGGAAGTGCAACAGTGGTGTGTTTCGTTCATTTAATGTGACAACTTCGCAATCCAATTTCTTGTGATGTAATTGGCATATTTCGATGCAACCAAAGCCGTTATTATTGTGATCTCTCATGTTATTGATTGCATACAGAACAATATGGGGTATTTGTGTTGAAACCAATATTTGCGCATGGGTTAGAATGTCTCACATTATTTACTTTCGTGAGCCCTTGCCGTACATTCATACCCGTGAAAGCCGTTTGTCAATATCTATTGTGTTTCCAGAGATATTGGTAGTGAAAAGTCTAGGTAAGTGTGCCAAGGTGTAGTGCCACGCCTCTTCACACAGCATTCTTCTATCGCATATCACTGTATTATGCTCTATGGAATTCAAACAGGTAATATTTTGTAATGGATGCCATGAAACTATATTCAGGACAGTGGAAATTAAAATGACCTGTGGTGCATCTCCTGCTCCCGGTCAGCCACTTTGACATCCAGCCCCTCTTTTTAATTATAAAAACTCCAAGTTAATATTGGATGGTATTATTTGTAACCAGGAGAACAAGAACTCTTCTGAAAATTTGCACTCTGTATTGCCTATTAGCTAATAACTTGCTTTTTTGTGTGACATAAAATTAAATATAGGAACATAAAACCAGTATAGATAAGAGACAAGCAAGACGGTACACATTTCTTCAATCCTTAAGTACTAGCACTTTTTCCTCTCTAATCTTGTTACAGCTTTAGATGCCGTGCTTTACTTTCTGGGAAAGAATCTATTACCTCATCAAAGTTCATCAAACGTTTTGCTACATAAAAAATTGAAATGTCATTGTCTAATACTGAAAAATCTGTTAATACAAATAGTATCCAAGACTGGTGTGTTATCTCAATCTGATTGTGTGTAGATAAAATGAAATAGGCCTGTCTAAAATTGTAGCAATTCTAATGCATGCCAAATAAATGAGACTGTTTTGGCACAAATCGTTATTTTTCTAACACAACAGAATATAACTCACGAAGTACCAATATCAAATGCCTATTACAAGCAAAAAGCTTTATGTTAGGAAATAGTTTCACATTTCATTCATACACTTCAGCTCCTCAAGTATGTGATCGAATAGTAGTAGTATGAAATTTTTATATAAATTTGGAATTGTCATACTCTTCCATAATTTGTATGATGTACCCATTTCTTCTCCTTCCTCATTCTAACAAACTACCTTGTCATTACTAATTCTGTAATTTTCCACACTGCTCCTAGGATAGAACTTACGCGGCTGCTACCGAGGACCATACAACTGGCCCTTACTATTGTAGCTGTCTGGCCAAAAATTTCATTTTCTTGGATACACCGAGAAGATAATACATAATCTTTCTTACCTGTTAGTCATTTATTTCCACTCTGGTAGCCTGAATCTATGGATTTGGTTAGTAATTATACAGCAACGCGGATCATTCGCAAACCCAGTCAACCACAAAAACAAACAACGATTGGCATTCACCTGTTCGGCTCAGCTCATAAAGCCCTGTCCCCTTCTGTCTGTAGGAAAGTTTATTTCTAGATGCAACGGGGATTCCCCTGGCAGAGACATGATGTACACTACACACACATTCAAAAATCAACTTATGATTCATTCAGAAATAAACTTAGAATGTGTTCAAAAACCAACAGGGATCTGTTTCAAAATTATATGAATAATTGGTAGACTAACGTGCACTGGATACTAGGCTCTTTGCGAAACAAGGTTTCTTTCCCCTCAAGGATATGAATTTGGCACTGTATGGCAGTCTGTAGGCATGACCTCTAATAAGCTGCCTGTCTGCAAGAATGGCCATTGTCAAACTGTGTGCAAAAGACAGATGGACCACCCAGTTGCCAAGCACGCCACCCAACACAATGTGTCCAACTTCGAAGACTGTCAGCCTGCACCACCTGGGTTCTACATAGCAACAACAGCTTTCCTGGATTGTGCTGGTGGGAACTTTCCCTATAACATGTACTTCATTCCTCTAACAATCTAGCCACAACCTTTGCTAGTCGCTGTCTCCATTTACCTCTATCCCTTTCCCTGGCCCCTCTCCAGTCTCACACACAATTGCTACCCCAGCGCAGTGTCCCAATGTTGCATCTAACAACCCACTATCCTGTCCTCGTTTCATCACTGCACACTCCCAACAGCAGCTCTAAAGCATCTCCCTTCACCTCTATCCTAATATTCCTGTTCCTCCCTGGCCCCTTGTCTCACATGTTCTGTACCTTCACTACCCATTACAATTGAGATCAATTACTGTGGCTGTTTGTGCATGTGCTTCTACATCTGAAGGATTTCATCTGATAGCTTAGTCTACTTTTAAAATGAAGTTCAAACATGTCTGCCTGCTGCTCAATGCCTCTTTTATGCGGTGAGTAGATTCCCATCCTATTTCTTTTTTGTTCCACCTTGGATTTTCCATTACCTGTTTTATTCATCTTTTTGCTCTATCCTCAAAGTGCTACGGACCCTTCACGGATTTGGTGACCTTGATTTCTAACTTCTCCTTTTACTATCATTTTAAGTAGCATTAAGACTTCTACTGTAGGATAAGTCTCTTTCATCATTTGGTTATCAATAAACAACACAAATCACTAAGTAATAATACACTTCCTATAGCACAGATTTCAATAAACGGTAATGTACACCACAGAAACGACACCGAAAGCTTCTTCAGGTCAAGATTTTTAGACAACATATCTATGCTGTTAGATGTTATACACTGTCCCATCAATCACATTCAATGAAAAAATATACTTATGGTGCATTTCAAACAGAAAAAAGTACCTTACCCCAAAAGTCACAAATGCTTATTTGTTTGATCAATATAATTTTATTTCTTCACAGTGATATCCTAAAATTAATAAAATACCCAGTAAGACTCACCTTGGATAGAGAAGAAGCTGCACATTCTCTAAAATCTGTTGCTCGGTATAGCCCCGTTCCAAAAGAAGATCTAATGTGCTCTTTATGCTCACAAGTGGCACATGACAATAAAAAGGATGCAGCTGCATGGAATGGCGAATGATTGTTTCATCTATTTTCAGTACCGAGGACAGATAATACATTATATCCATTCCTTTTGTCCTGTCTGATCCCTCAGTCACGTACCTGAGATAACAATGGTTTTGTGTAATAACTACACACTGATACTACTTTTTACTAGCACTACAAGAACAAATATGATTGGAATAAGTATTATTAGTTTTTTTATAAGACCTGCACATTAAAAACTAAACGTGAAGGTACAACCTTCAGCACTAGAGAAGTAAATGAAGAATGCGTAAGAAAAGAAGTAAATGATGAATGAATCTCAATATCTTAACACAAATAAAAAAAGTTGTCAGTGCTGACTGATATAATTACAATGTTAAGAATGCTTATACACTGACATATTCTGTTTGATTACAAAGCAATTGAGGCTTGCTGAATCATTTCTGTACACTCCCCAAAATTAATAGGACTTATTGCAGGAGATACTATACCATCATAAGGCAGAAACTTAGATTACTGCTTTGTCTGATATGAAGTAAAATGAAGAAAAAGAGTACAGGAATCTAGTCACCTTAATTTACAAACCTGTATAGGTCATATGTGTGAACAAAATAAAAGGTAGTCGTATTGCAGAGAAACAGATCCATGTAGATGGGTTCAATGCCATATAACAAGTTACTTGCATTCACTGGCCATCATTGTCCACCTGCCGAGACAATTATCGAAACCAGGTGGCACTTCGACATGTAGAGCATGTGACTTTAGCAGCCTAACAGTGCTTTGCTACCACTGACCACACCACAACAGACCTGCTCTGGCATGTATAAATAGCGGCTGTCTGACCAGGACAACATATAGTCATCAATCGGTCGAACAGGTGAGTCATCAAATTGTCATGCTGGCCTCCACTGTGGTGTCACCCCTATTCTACCATCATCCTGACAGCTGTCAAAGAGGTCCAGCCAACACCTGATGGACTGACGGTCGAACTGAGGCTCTCCTAGCCACCGGGAACCCATCAATGCCAGCCAACCTTTGTTCTGGCGTTTGCTCCCCGGATGCCTGCGCCTGTCACCTGCTGCGGTCGGGTGAGACTTCACATCCCACACTCAGCAGTGACAGCTGTCACATGAGCACCCGACTTAGCTTGACCACAGCGAGGGCCACTGACTAAATCAAGTTGCAACATGCCTGGGCCCCACAGAGCCTAACAGGAACGGGCATCTTATGACAACGTTTTGCTGTCATAAAACCTTGGCTTGAGGTCCACCTTCTAGTCACAGTCAGATGAGGGCTTGAGCTTGTAACAAATTAGTAAAGGGATTTTTCTACCTATTGGCAATTTCTGACTCACCCCCAACTCTCAATCCTCCACCAGGGCACAACCACACCCTCTATAATACTTTGTAATAAAGGATTTGCATTTAACAACTGATAAAAATCTGAAAAATGAGTTATTTTTAAATGAAAAGATATTCTGCCTTCAAAAGACAGTAGTTAAAACACACATATCTGGGGCATGAACACAGTATTCAGGTTCCAATCCATGACCTGTAAATTCATATTGAAGTAATGTTTGCTTAGGTCCCCCTTAGGGGCATAAACAAGTGTTAGTTACTATGAAAGGTCCATGCTGTTAGCCAGTTGTCCAGTCAACCGTTACTGAGACAATTTCCCGCAAGTTAGGACCACAGTATTGCCTTAAACAGCAATACACTCTACACTGGAAAACCAATTTTGAATGATAGGCTGACTGGACTCGCTTATAGTGATTACAGCAACAGATGTGCACATCATAAATATTTAAAAACAAGATCATTTTTATGCAACACCAACAGCTGCTAATAAATCAGAGGTGTGCTACGTGCTTTGATTGAACTGATCATCATCATCAAATATAAAATCATTATAACAGCCAATGTAGCATCACTCCTTCTAAGGTGTTAATAATAAAAATACAAGAAAAACAGAGTTTATAAAACTGAGTAACCTTAGCACGCAGTCAATTTCTGTGTTCACTGCTGTCATGTGGGTGCATTCATATACTGACAAACTGGACAGCTGATTTCTGTCAATGCAAAAATGATACAGTATTGTATGCTGAGGGCTTGTAGCTATCAATACAATTTTGATGACACAGACCAGCTGATACCACTGATAGCTACCATTCTCTTCACACTTTCGAACTGAAGAGGGCCTAGTTTGGTCAAAGCTGATCACTACAGTAAAAACTTTTATGAATCCCTATATTTGAAAAACATAATTATAGTACTTTGTTCTGCCTCATACACATTTTAACAAATTTGAAGTCACAGTTTTGTGTCCAGTGCAAGAAAACTTTTTAACAGGCAAAACAAGCCAAAATTGCTTTGATATTTTCACTGCAATCAAATACAGATGCATATTTCTTCCAAACAGACTATTTCAATTTGGCTCCTCATAATAATGGGAAATCACCTTGTTTCATCTTATGGCCACGGTGGCCATTTTATTAGAGCATTCTCACTAACGTTTACTCCACCACACTCACTAGCTAGTCATGCAGTCACTACAATGTGTTAACTAGTGGCAGCAGAAACTTGACAACTCCACTTCTCAGGTTGCCTGTGACCAGGGTTTTCATCCAGAATGTGCTTCACAGACTGCATGAAAGATAAGCCTTGGTAATGTGTGGTCACCAGATGCAGGTCCCTTGGGTGGAGCTAAAGAGGTCATGGCCAGAAGGTAAGGACAGAAACTGATATCTGCTTTACTTGGGGCCACAGACTTTAAGTTTTCAGCTGGCATTACAACAGACGTACAGTGCTGCTTGCTGCAATTTCGTTCACTAAAGTTCGCTTTACATAGGAAGGCAGTCCGATATTCAGCTGTTCTGCACATCCCCCTCCATTAACCACTGGCAGCCAGTAAGATTAATTCTCTTTCTGCATATAGGGACACACAAAAGTTTCTTCAAGACCTGCTCCCCCAAATTTGAAGGTAGCTGTGACAAAAACACCCATCAATCTTGTGAACAAGAAATTGCTTGTGGAAATGTATTTCTCGAGGCAGCGCACTTCCTTATTGATGTGGGGGCAGTGAGTGCCAGGCAATTACTATCTCATCCAGCTCCACTGTTGCTATACTTCATAACAATACAGTTTCATTCACAGAGCAAGGGAATTATGCATTCAACTGTTGATGTTATTTTCTTACAGTTGTATAGCTGTGAATGTGCATCTTTAAACGTGTTAGTACGATTTCCAAATAAATATGTCAGGCGAAGGGAATATTTACCGCGTTTACAACATTTTCAAACATGAAGCTGAAAGTGGGACCCCAATTGTTGACACTTTAAGGACACAAGAATGGACTGCAAAGGCATGTGGTGTACGCAAGAGAACTGCACAGAAAATTATAAATGAAGTGTCAGAGCTGTAGAGACGCCATGAGAAGTTGGTTTCGTGTCACCCAGAAATCATCGACATCTCAAGAAACCTGTAAGACAAACGGATGACTTTGACAAGAATGTTTGAAGGGGCTCTGTCTTTGAAAATTATTTGAATGGTTAATATCTGACTGAGAAAATTGGGTTCAAAGGAAGCACTCCATCAGTGCAAAAAAAATTTCAAAGACATTGATTTCAAACATTCTGAAAGTAATGACGGGAGAAAGTTTTTAATGGAATGAAGTGACATAGCTGCAGCATGTGCCACATTCCTGAGAAAGATGCACGAAATAAGAGAAGGTAATTCAACAGTGTATTACCTAGATGAAACATGCGTGAATCAAAATCATTCCAGGAAAAGCTGCTGGAATATGGGTGATAGTACTGGCAGTCATACGAACTTGTCTTACTTGCACCTGAATGTAGCCATGCAGTTTTGTGCTTACCATCATACTAGTGCCAGTGGAATGTGATCGAATTAATTTGGGCACAGGTTAAAGACCACGTGGCAGGAAGAAACAAAACATTCAAGATAGTAGACACTGGATTGCTTCTGGATGAAGCAATAGACAACATATTCCCTTCAGGGTAGCCAGATTGTGTGTGACACACTAGAAAACTTCAGGAAGAGGACTTTAAAAGGGAGATGAAGATGGGTGGATGCTTTGGCCCATCACTGTATAGTTACAGTCAGATGGTTCAGACACAGATTCAGACAGCAGTGACAATGGTATTATGATGTAGATTCAGGAACCAACGTAATAATAATTCTTATTTTTAAAGACTCATGATTTGAAAAGAAACTATGTATTTTTTGTGTCAAAATATCAGTTGTGTACGTAGTATATGAAAATGTCCTGACCTTTATTGACTAGGAATTTGTATCCTGAGGAGTATGCAGATGTTGACCTCTCATGAGTGACATCACTACAATTTTTGATATATTTCCCAAAGCAAATCAGTTGGTTTGTTAGTTGTGAACTTTAAGCTTTTCCCAGCATTTACTGTGCATTTGCGAGAAAGCGGCAGCGTAAATTTGTCAAAAACTCCATTTTTTGACAAGTAACAACATCAATTTCAAGGTACAAATTGGAAAATGTCTTAAAATAGCAGGCAGGATTACCTGTCGAGATATCGGTCATTTTTGATGTACTTATCAGGCAGCATTAACTCTAGTTATTTGAAGATGATGTAGGTTATTTGCTTGTTCTGTGCACAATAAATGTGGTGCCTAACTGCACTGTGAAATGTGTTAGTTTGCACTCATAATGGTTTTTGTCAGTGAAGAATACGACAACATGTTGACAATTTACACTTAAATGTTTTTCATTAATCTTTGCTACCAGTAATCCTTTACTTGTACACATTTAAGTACATTAAGACACAAACACATTATAAAATTACCCATTTTCAAAAAATTCTATGGATGAGAAGAAGACACGTATAATGGTTTCAATTTGTGTTTGAAGTTAATTTTGTTACCCATTACATTCTTCACCAGAATGATTACATTGTCAAAGATTTTTGTGGCTAGGAACCTCACTCATTTCTGTGCCCGATAGAATGGATCATTGATTACGGTAAAGAATTTCTCTTCCTCTTATTTTAATGATGAATGTTACAGTTGTTTCTTAATTGCAGTTAATCATTGAAAACAACTGTTTAATGAATTGTCTTCAAGAAGTTCTAGAGGACAATGAGTATTGCCCTTATTACAAGTTTCTGTGTGAAAAACACTTTCTTCCTTTGGGAAAAGTCATCAAAAGCTTTGATGCCACTACAAATTAATGAATGAAGTAAGCCAACTTTTTGAAATTTGCATCTACAAAATCTACTGCTATCCACAATGAAAAAATTGCAAAGCTTGGATGTTTAAAATCTGTAACATGTGAATTCCATTTTCAGTTCTTATCAAGAGGCAACTCCATATTACAGTTTTACTTATAATCACACAAAAATGACAAATATTGTAACCGGTTCTGATAGCCTTGTCATTAGACAATTACATTCTTGAGAAAACTGTACTTGACACCTTCAAAAAACTGCGTCAGTTGTTCTTGCCTTCCAACATTATGCAGAGTAAAGCTGTGGAGTACCGGATGCAGCATTTTCAACATTTGAATTAAGATTTATCTCATAAAGATGACTGATCAAAATCAGTTATAACATTTACTATTCTCCTCATGGACCCGAATATGTAATATGATGTATGGTATATAGATGAATCTGATTGTTGTCTACGCCGGCAAGGTTTGGCAATGTGGACTTTGTTTGCCCACCCTCTGCTGCTACGGCTTACGAGAATCTCATCCCTTCCACACTTCCCTATCGCTCAACCTCTATTTGTGGCAGTGTCGTCCTACATGACGCGGGCTATAACTGTAAATAACAGAATTGGACAAGAAGTGTATCGTAAGAAACAAAGTAATTATTACTGCGGATATGAGTAGGTAACCTGCAGATATCTGCAACAACACACAGTTTTATCTGCAAGATAACAATTACTCCAGATCTCTGCATTTGTGAGGATCTCTATGGTACTGAAAATAAGCACATATAATTGCAGACATTGTTCACTATTTATAAAACTAACGATTCAAGCCAAAATATTCCAATACATACACAAGTGTTCCTGACTAAATAATAAGTAAAGCTGCTGATGACAACAATGTCCAAATATGAGTTAACCATGATGTAAAACATTTTTTTTTACTGTAACGTAAAGAGTACTTAAAAAAAAAAAAAATTGTTGAATGCTGATATGTGAAACAAACAATAAAATGAAACAACTTGCAACATGGTCACAGTAAGATATTCCAGTGATCCAGGAAATATTTATTTTATTATAAATCCAATCCCTGTCCACAAACAATAATCAATAAAGTTATTAATTTTACTCAAAGATGACCAACCATCTTCAGACCTGGAAACAAGGATATGGAGGTAGCTTGACACACAAATACTTCCAAATTTCCCAAATAACAGTATCAGAAATCAACTGAAACAAAAATAACATTTCCGTGCCTGAGTGGATGCAGTGTACTAAACATATTGAGTCATTACGTATACAGATGGTATAGTTACAATAAACAGATACACAAGCTTCGTCATCAATTACAAACTTTGAGTACTGTGAGCACCACTGTGAGATATATCTTAACATTTCCTTGCTACATCTGTTTCATCTGTAGCTCATATGAGTAGATGGTATGTGTGACTATAGTGCTGATTATATCCAAGAAACCATTTTTTTTCTATTTCGTGGTGTGTAATTGTGAATCCGCCTGTGTGCACTCGTTTGCCAGGTGGATGGTGTAGGAATAGTATATGCATTAAGAAAGGTAAAAAAAAAAATGTTCAGTTTTATTTGTGAGCTGCAGACTTTTTCATTTAATGACTGCTTGTACTGTACAATGGTACTGCGTACCTTTTGGTTACATAGACAGTATTATATTTTAATAACGTGTCCTTCTTAACTACATTTTACTGCTTTTACTGTAGCCCATACATAAATGATGTGTGACAATAGCACTGATTATGTTGGATGACGTTTGCTCATTTCATTACATGTAATTGTGAGCAGGCCATGGACTCCTGTTTAAAGGATGGATTGCATGGGCACAGTACGTACGCTCGGAGGAAAGTTTTTTGTTCTGCTTGATTGGCGAGCTGCAGATATTTTTGTTTTAACAACTGACTGCATTGTAGAATTATACTATGTAATTTTAGTAACACAGTTTTATTTTTAATAAGGCCTATCTTGTTACATTATATTGTACAACATGTAAGCATTATCATCTGTACTTTGATTATTTGCACTAAATTCTGCAGGAAAGATTTTGTACACTTAATCAGAAAGTGAAGTTATGTGCAGCAGTGACATCTAGCATGCGACAATGCAGGCATGTTGCTCATTCCAGCACAGCAGTATAAATTGTTTTCTCAAAGTGTCAACACATTACGTCGCAATGGTAGTCACAGTACTTGAAATTTGTACTTTGGTGATGAAGCTTGTATGGCTAATTATTGTGGCTGTACCATCTGTAGGTGTAATGGCACGATATGTGTAGTATAATGCATCTACTCACGTATCAAAATGTAATTTTTGTTTAAAATGATTTCTGGTTTTGTATTTGTGTAATATGGAAGTATCTGTTCTTTGAGCTACCTTTTATGCTTATTTTTAGGTCTGCAAATGTTCATCACTGACTGAAATTAATACCTTGATTCATAAATGTGACTGGACTTACAGCAACATAAATAAAATGAAAATTATTATAGCTTAAAGTTTACACTAAATCTGATACTACATACTTCTGAAAGTGCTTTCGTGATGTGCAGAGAACATGTAGACTAGCACAACGCACTTGAGCTTCATGGAGGTGGTCTAAGCGACTCTGAGCTTTGTTTTGATAGTGAACCAGACGTAACACTCGAGGATGTTTCACCAGTGCTTGAAATTCAGGTACCTCCTGTAACTGCTCTAAACGCCAACGAACCGTCTCACTGCTGAGTGTAAATACATGTGGGCAGCGTTGGATTGCCACATCTGAGATTCCGTGCTCCTGAAACAAAAATTATTACAGTAATAGAATTTGCAGGTAAAGTATTAAATTTGTTTGTTTATACACATATTGAAGGCACAGAAACAATCATTCATAGACATTCTGCATATTACATTACTGGCTGTTATGTGAAATAAAAGAGCAACTGCATGTTACATTTTTATGGAACCTTCCATTAAAGCTTCTTCATTTTCATAAATCAAAGAAGATAATGGACACGTTTTTCACACAAGTGGTATGAAGAATTAATGTGAGGGGAGTGTCATTTAAATTCTAATGTGCACATCCTGAAAAATCTGCTTCAAAATCAGAAGCCAAACATAGGTAATTATTGTATGAGTCTGAAACTATTATAATGGCAACTAAAGTAAATTAAGTTTTTTCAGAAAATACCCATGATAAACATATGGGCATAGTCACTAATACTTCTCTGATTTTCATTTACACACACACACACACACACACACATACACACAAACAAACAAACAACAGTTGGTCCCTGTTCCTCATCTAAGGCCTTCACTGCAGAGCCATCCATGTAATTGTATGGTACACTAGCACTTAAAAGAGTTCTTCATCCAGCAGAAGGACACATGTCCTTTCACTTTCAGTTACACAAGTATTCAACTTATGCTGCCCACAGTTCTGACAAATCGTCATGCAATGACCCATTTCACCACTCCAACTTCAAATACTGCAAACAATTATAATTCTCATATTGCTTTTTCTTAAATTTCTCTTGCTATTCTTTCTGTCCATATTCAAGGAGTTTATACTCAGCTCAACAACATGTTTTAAATTGTTGCATGCTCCAAAAACTAAGGTTAATAGCCTCATCCGCAAGTCACCAACAGTTTGCAAAGTGGCTCTAGTGCGCAATGCAATGATGAATAGCTTGAAAGCATTTGATATCCTTGAACAGTTAGGAAGCTTTTTCTGCCTCTTTTGTAGTTTACCCACATGTAATACCAGTTGAGAATGCTGAACTTCTTTTAATGTTATTTTTGATTCCATCATTTTAAAGCGTTACTCAGGATTCAAGTGGTTCAAATGGCTCTGAGCACTATGGGGCTTAACATCTGAGGTCATCTGTCCCCTAGACTTAGAACCACTTAAACCTAACTAACCTAAGGACATCACACACATCCTTGCCTGAGGCAGGATTCAAACCTGCCACCCTAGCAACAGCGTGGTTCCGGATTGAAGCACCTAGAACCGCTCAGCCACAGCAGCCAGCTCATTACTCAGGAGTTTTGTATTACAATTTGTATACTTAGAAAATTTTATGCACATAGACACTGAAAAGCCAAAAAGTCTATAAAAAAACTGCATAATTTTTTGTTACAACTTGTACAAAATTTCAGCAAAATGATCTGACTGTGTAAATGTTTTACTTTCAATCTCTCTTTACATGTTAAAGAATGAGAAGAAATCCTTTCAGAGGATCTAGACATGATAAACAATATAATGAACAGTGGAAGCCCTGTCCCATCTGTGGTAAGGTGTGCATATTCCAAACAAGGTAACAAATTTCCTAGCATAAACTTAATACAGACTTCACAGAGCACAGCTGAACCACAATGTGTAAACAGTTTCCTGTCAGTGGCTAATTGTTTGAGTTTCAGAAAATCATTGTGCAAATGTCACATTCACTTGGTTGGAAGCTGATCTCAAACAAAGCTAGTATCAGCAGTGTCTGCCAGCTCAACATCATATCATATATATTCTGTTGATGAAAAAGCTTTCTGAGTATTGTATCATGTCATAAAAAATTATACTGGAGAAAAAAACATTTGGCCATGGTTATAGTTGCCTTCTTCTGGGTCTCCTGATATGCTTTATCTGTGAGGATCACTTATATTTTGTCATTGTTGATCACTGAGTATGACAGATTCTCAATATGGGGATCATTAACAACCAGATATGTGATAGGACGGACTAAAGGTTTGTACCCATGGCAGCAGTAAACTGACCAATAACTGCTTACCAGACGATATGTGATGGGAGCAAACCATGGGAAGCCCAGCCATGCACACATTTGAGCGTTAAATAGAGAAACAGCTGCTCCAGTATCCACTTGCAGCGACAAAGATCTTATTATGATGCGGAGACAATGGAGAAGTACAATCAATGTCAACGTCCACTAATTCGGAGAAAGGCTGAGAATGACAAACCAACACAATGGGGCCTTTCCAGCGACACCTGTGACACATTGCCCATCGCCAGGGACATGCAGCCCTCTAATGTTGCACAAAGCAAGAGGGGCATGACAGAAGTGCTGTGCATTTTCAGTGCTGTGGCTGCCAAGCAGCTTGTCTGTTCTGTCCACGTTTCCTAGTTTTCACAGTGTTGACTTCCTATCTGCTCAGTGACCCTGCTGCTATATGCCATTGTGGTTCACTATTAAAAATGGCAACATCCCACCACACTTCGATTTGGTATCCCACTGCGTGGAATACCTCAAAAGATTGAGCAATGTCCAACACTTCTTCCAAGGACAGATCTTCACACTGAAGGGCCCTCTGATGAACTTCCTTGTCATGTGCGAGGTATGTGATTGTGTCACAAACCACAGAGTGGACATAGAATTCTTTGGAGCAATAAAGCAACATTTATGGCTCAGACTCTGTAGCTCCACCACCTAAGATTGGTAAGACTGACATGGCTGCTTGTGGTGCTGGTAAAACTCAATGCAAGCAGGACAACTGATACAACAACTATATATGCAAGGATGAATCAACAACAAAGGCAAAGCCTTACAAATGTTCCAATTTGTCATCCTAAAGGCAACAAAGTGCTCAAGGAGCCATTTTTCATGGCAATGGATGCATCTTAGACAGCAGCACCTGAACAGACAACATAGTCACAAGTTTTTCCAAAGCTACCATAGAAAGCTGCTGCTGGTGGAGAAATAATTGAAGTACTGCCTCCATGGAGAGAAAAGAGGCCATGCAGAGCCAGTGCAAGACAATACAAAAGATATTCCCCCGTCATGGGTCTCTGGCTTCCTTTTGTAGGTGACTGAGGTGCAGTCCACAGTCGGCAACTTCAGGTGGAAGTGCCTGGAGCTGCACAACTCCATTGCATTGCGCGCCACATCTGTAGTAACATTTGGGTTATTACACCAATAACAGTATTTTTATTTTTAAAACAATAGTTTGTAACTGCTTATTGGTCTTGTGAAATTATGACTAATGAGTGCCAACAATGTCCCCACTGTGTGAATCATGCATAGTTTTGTAACCAAAGATGGCAAATTCCTCAGTGCCCCCCCCCCCCCCCTCCCCCGGTCAAATAGCATCAAATGAAAATGTGGCAAGCATTTAGCACAGCAGTTATTCTATGAGCTTTCTGGGGTTATAAAATAAAAGTGGTGATTGTAGGAACAACTGAACACAACGAAAGTGAATTTTCTCAGCAGCTATATAACAGCCATACTCCATACTGTCACTACTGTTTACAAACAAAGCACCATCAGAAAAAAACCCAGACCCAATATAGCACTGTACTTAACAGCAGCAAGAAAAAAAATGAAACAATGATTTCCAGGAATAAAGTAATATCAGTGTCGTCTATACTTACTTTCAAATATCCCAATATTTTCTCTATTGTCTCTGTGTTTGTCATGATAATCTTTGGAAAATTATTCAGCATAATCCTTGTGTCAATACCGCCAATTGTTGGTATTGATCTCAATGTGTTCAGTGTGTTGTCAGGATGACTGTGAATTAAGTAGGCATTACTGAGAATCTGAAATATCCATGTTTTATAATTCACCACAGAATACCACCTCCTAGCAATTAGAAAGAAAATAGCATAAAATATGACACACCATACATAAACTACATGAATACAGAAGAGGCAATACCTTTTCACGAGAAAACCCAATGTCATCTTCAAGTATTTTCAATGTGCGTACCATCAACCGCAGACTTTTGTACTTGAAGCGTTTATATGTGTTCATCATTTTGGTTATCCTGTCCTGATCAATTTGAAGACGCCATGAGAGGTAATACCGTAATACAGAATTATGAAGATCAGCAAAAGTTGCTTTCTCAATAGGTGCTGTGCACACATATGGTTCTATGTCTGGTGGTGGAGATTCAGTATGTGACAAAAATGACTGAGCTATATCAGTCTCATATGGTATATAACCATATGCTTTGAAGAGCGCTGCTCGTTTCCGAACCAGAGGTATGAAGCTGGAAATGAAACTCATATGAATACCATGTATTAACTTTCACATCAAAGTGTAACACTAAACAAACTTTGTGTCCCAGTATTAAAGCTGTAAGTTCGATTTTTTTTGGCATACTTTAAACTTTTCAATTGTTGACAGGTTTAAAATTTTTTTAGCTCCACAATTTCCATAAATGTTTATATTTCTGAAACCCAGCAAATCTCAAAAGAAGACCAATTTCTTCCTTTTCTTTTAACTGTGTTTTACACTGCAGTAATTATAGTTTCATATGATTTTTTTATCTCTACTTCCTATGCCTCACAATATTTCACTGCTTACAACACAGGACATAACAACAAGGGAAACAAGAATGTCTATGGGCCTTTACTCCTCTGCTATTACATTTTACAATTTAACATTCTTCCAATGCTTTAATTATTTTAATAATATCTGCAAGTATGCACATAAATGGTCCCTTAGATTATACAGACAGGCAGATTACAGCAACTGTAAAAGAATCCAATGAAGCTACTGCCAAGCCACATTCCCATCACTAATAAACTCTCATAGCTTAAATCATGGCACAAATAGCTGTGATAAGACAGATGAATGTATCTTCTTTTTTCAGTGCACACTTGGTTTTTAAATTTTCCTTGTTTTGCTCTGAAAACACCTTTGAATGTTGTTTTACCTTATGGCACCTGGAAAAAACACAAAGCAGTAGTTTCACAGTGTAAAAGTTCCCTACTGAAAATATTGTAAGCTTTATCAAGAAGGGTGCAAAAGCATTAATGAAATTTTGTAAAAATAAATAAAAATTCATTGTATGCCACCAGGAATTTGATGTTATTTTTACATCACGTAGTACTGACTTTGGGCACCTACTGTTTATCTTTCACTTATAACCTACAATAGCTTTCACAAGCAGAATAAAAGAACATGACATAACACCCAGTGACACCCTGTTTTTAAGTTGATCTATTTAAGGTAGTTTAAATACAAAACTGATTATAAGTGAGACTGAGTTCTGTTACTGTAACTGGAATTTAAGATGCAGAGATAGTATATGACAAGTTAGAAGTGTGTCACAAGCTATGATTTTCACATGGATACTTGTCATTCATGGTGAGTATGGTATCAACTCCATCTCTGTCTTCAGACAGTGAAATCGATGGCCTGAGATCATCACAACCACAGAGTTCAATGACAGCTGTAAGAAGGTGTAGGCCTATCAGAAGGCTGGAGCCTGCTATCCTCATTTCATTATACATACCTCTGAAAGTGTTTATGAAATAACAGCAAATATTTCAACAATAAAAATTGTTTTCTAGAATGAAAGTGGTGTTGGGTACTGCTGATGAAATTCTGGAAGCCTTATTTCATCTGAAGGGTAAATACATGAAACAGCACCTCATTAAATTTTTTTTATGTTATCTGAACTCCTTGAGTTTAAAGTTATGCATCACAGTTACTGTGTTCTTATTGGAATGTACATAGAAGAATAAAAACCCATACTTGCACACACAAACATTTCATTCCCTTATACTTCTCTAGCAAGTGTACATTACCATATTTCAAAAATAAACACATTCCACCCACTCACTAGTTTCCGTATATTTTTGGTGTTTTATCGTTTCCCTAAATTAACTCAGGCAACTGAAGGATGGTTCCTACTACAAAGCCAGGGCCAACAACCTGTCCCACCTTTGCCAGACTAGACATGAAAGTATTTATCGATTGTATGTGCGAATTTTGTTTTTCGTTCTTAAACGGCAACACTGCAACATGTCCAACATCCTTGTAAAAGTGATTAGTGGATGAATAATTTTATTATTAATCTTTCTCATTTTGTTTTATACATTGTATTTCTGCCCTACAACAAAGTATCAGTTTTATAGACGATTTTGCATTCTCCTGCACAACATACAATACTTAGTGGAGATTTAAGCATTCTCAGGAATAGATTAATGAAACATGTCAGAGTACACACATTGTGAATATGCAGTGTTTTCTAATAAATACATCATCAGTAAAAGAACCATATTCACCCATGGAACTGTGATGTTAGCCGATGTTTCATTTTTTACGGTCCTGAACAATAAGACCTTATAATTAACTAAATTAGAGTGAGTGAAGAGTGTACAGTGATTTTCTGCATACTGCAAAGAGCAAATATATATATTCCTCTTTTCTGTTTTTTATTATTTTTGGATCCCATTCATAACACAATGTGTTAAAAAATTACAAATCATATAACCAAATTGATTTTGTAACTTGTGGAATTCTAATGCCTCTTTATTGTAACACACAAAAAGGGCTAATTGAAGCATATCAGACTGTAAGATACAAAATGTTTCGAGAGAATTTACTTGTGCTTTACACAACAAATACTTACTTTAGTAAAATATGTGCTTCAATCTTTTGAAATCCACCTTCCTTAAGAAGCATGCCACGGTTCTCAACTGTTACAGGAGGCACTGTTAGTAGCTCTGGATAATTATAAATTTCAGCTTTATCAACCCCTAACTTCTGCAAATAATTTAACCCAAAATATATTAGAAATAATGTATCTATCCTGCTACTTATTTAACATTAACTCTATTATAGCGGTCTTCACACCAAGTGTTAATACAAAGCATAGCTATATTTCTCACATAAAAATTACATATATTAGTTAGGTTATCATTAATTCATACCTCATTCATGAACATGCAATACAGTCTTGTACAGTTAAACAATTATACTAATTATGAATGCATTTGAATGAGATATACATTCTTCATGCTCAACATAAGGACACATTAAACATACACAAGAAAACCGGCACATTTTAATTTCTAGGGTTACAGTTCTGGAAAAGGTAATTACTATGATAAAATGAAGGAAATAAGAACTCCCTCTACATGGTGTGGCAAATGTAATTTATAAGTAGCTCCGAGGGTTTTTCCAAATGCTGAAATACAGTTATTTGTTGCTATGAGTGGTTCTGAATTAACAATGAGTGAATTTTTTTGCTTGCTGTTTTAGTATGTTGCATCTGCATAAAATATGACATTAACAGAGCACAGAAATTACAGTTCTCAGTAAAAAAACTGCATCCTGAAAAGGGCTGTGTATATGGTTACTTCACCACTCAATATCCTTTCTGGTGATCATGTGTGTTCTATGAGGAAGGGATCTACAATGTTGGGATTGGGGTCAGATTCAAAACAGACTGCATTCACTTACAAGGCTGTCATAGAAAATGCAGATACGAGCAAATTTGTAACTGTGAACTTTCTATCCCTATGCTTGACCTACCATTGAGAAATGATTTCAATAAGCTTCCATTATCCATTTTGCTTCTGCCAGTATAGTTTTTGGGGGGGTTGAGGTCTGGCGCAGAAAGAGGTCAACTGAGACGGGTAATCTTGTTCTGTAGGGAAATCAGCACTGCTCCAACAATGAAGTATGTACTGTAATAAATGCATCACTCTTTTTTGTTATGACTGATATGGTGATAGGATCATGATGTTGCTCACATAGTATGAGTATACTGGACAGCACCTAGCAGGCCACAGATCCTAAAAGAGTTCCACAACGAATGATCCAGGCCCACATTGCTGCAGACACACAGCCAGTGCAAGATGTCTTGGGGTTTAAACAGACGCAATGTCCTAGACACCTATAGTGAACTATTGTGTGCTGACAAAACTACTAATTCAACAGAAAATAAAGTGTTTTGCCAATTAAAATTAAAAGTGTTTTTGGAAGCACTGCCCAGCAGAGTAAACATTCATTATGAAGCCTCTCCTTGATAGCTGCATGGTTGCTTTGTGGACCAACCTCCCAAAATCAGCACACAGTCACGTCCACTGACCAGGGAAAAGCAGTCGTACATTTCAACTGCATCACAAAAATAAGAGAGATTGTTAAGTGATGTTCACCATTTCATTAGCCTGGGTCAATGCTGAAACATGCAAAACTCAAGTTCCCACACTGACTTCCAGGTTCCAATTTCCTCATACTGTAGTATCCATTGTCAATGAGTGCACTCAGAACACCATATTGTGCCCTGTCCCCTCTGGTGTCTGATACCAACACATTTTAACCCTCACATCCACAAAGACATGGGGAGTGGAAAATCCTATTGGCATTGAGATATGGGTCATGCACACAGTAACTACAATCATCTTTAGATGAGATGGTTCAGATGTGTCATCTTCAATCCTGTAGTGTCACTGGCCATCACAGAACAAATGATACATTCACAGACATACATAATACACTGAATTTGACAGTCAAAACATGCCCACACATGTGGGGCAAACTGGGAAGGCAAATTAGAACTGCCCTATCAGTGATATACTCACTGCAGTCCTGCTGGTAATAGATTACTCCTTCAGAATATGACTGTTACACTTATGGCAATATGGTGTTGCTCCTAGTACAATGGATAAATTAGCAGACCACCTACCCTGAAAGAGGTCCACAGAGACAGATTCGGCTCCATATTGCAACAGACAAAAAGCTCCTGTGAGAATGGCTTGATAAATGGACATCATCTGTCCTAAGTATCTGTATCAGACAAAGTTGCTCTACAAGAAAGCCACTTCAGAATAAAATTTCTGTTTGGATGAAATGGCCATAAAATGAAGTTCAACACTTTCAAGTCCCCACATTTATTCTTATCGACTTCCTTTGATAGAACAATATTATAGAAATAGTGCAGTAGTCAGATGTCACGATTAAAAATTTATCTGAAAATTCTAGTGAGTTATATATCTACAATGATCAGCTTACAGGCAAAGTAACTGTGAAATGATCTTACCCATAATGTCATAAAGCAATATGATATTGCACACTTCAGACCTCAAAACAGACTGCAGGTCTCTCTTGTATAAAATGCAAATACAAGTATGAGCAAATTTATAATCATGAGCTTTCGGCACCTATTTACAGTTGAATCTACAACTGAAAACAGATACCAATACGTATGTTCACTGGTTCTGTAATTTTAACTTGTTTGGTTCATAATTGATGAACAGAGGCAAAATTGCTGTCATTAACAACACATTAAAATTTTTTCACAGACTTATTCCAGTGAAATAGCTTGGTATTCCCAATAGAAACACATTTGACGTTATCAGAAGACTTATGAATCATGCTGGCGCCTATTTTCACAACAAGGCATTACCTGGGATAGCTTATTTTGCAAACTATTGTGCTGAGTATCACACAGAAAAGAATAGTTAATTTTCCAATTTATAACAGTTAAGAATTTTTTGTTTGTCAGCATTTAATTTCCCGCAGTTAGCTGACACAACACTTAACAAACTCTGTGAGGCAGTCAGCATTCATATTAGTTACTAATATAGTCACTTCAGAGTGGAAGATTTATTCTGGAAACAATAGTTCCTGTATTACAAAAGCATAATGAATAGTGTGGTGCTTATTCACAACCTGTTTGAGGACATTTCTTTAAAAAGTTACACATTTCAATACAATTTCTTAATACATATTTTTAGTCTAATCAAGTTTGCTGTCAATAATACACTGCAGATTACAGGTAACCAGTTCGCCAGTAAGTACTATATTAGATGAAAAACAGGCCTAGTTTACACACAATTGGAACTGAATTTGTTTCGAAAAGGAGAACACCAGGTTGCAACAAAAAATGTCCGTCACTTGTCTAATAATTTAAAGTTAACTTCAAACAGCCTAATGTGAGTATTCCACTTATCTGCATGATTCTGCTGCAAATCACACTTGACTGCCTAGCAGAGGGGCCTTTGAACTACCTTCGGACTACTTCTCTACTGTTCCACCCTCCCAACAGCATGGGGGAAAATGAACATTTAAATCTCTCAATACGAGCTCTGATTTATCTTATTTTATTATAATGATAATTTCTCCCTATGTAGGTTGGTGACAATAAAATATTTTCACATTCATAGGAGAAAGCTGGTGAGTAATAGTAATAGTTACGCCCAGGAAAATCCACAATATTAAAAATAACTAACATTACATTACGTGCCTTCATGTAACTAACTAACTGTATACCATTATTGTCTGTTTATAGGAAAAAATGTTCCAGACATGACATCAGATACAAAGTGAAGTGCTCTGGTCTTTAATTCTGTCTTATCACAGTGTTAATTACATTTGCTTCACTCACAATCTCTAAAAAGGCAATGATTCCTTTCTAAAGTCAAAAGCATGTACTGGTCTGCATAAATCTACAACAGAGGTACTAATCTAACAAGTGTTGACAATTCACCCTTTCTTTAAATTTTTTTCAACGCTCTCTTAAAAAGACATTCAAAATGTCTTGCTTGTACAACCTCTTGTACATTTAAAATCAAATGTACAAATAAGAATTAGTTACTGTTCCACGTATACACCACAAGCAACTGGCACAAGGAAGTTAAATGTCCTAAACTGTGATATTAGACAGTAATATTCACTGACATGGGGGGGGGGGGGGGGGGGTTTAAATTTCATGAACATAGAGGAAAACAGCACATTTTGCAGTCAATTAACTTATTATACGATCATCACAAATGAATAGGAAAAAAAAAAGAAAATTATGAAGTATTACTACTAGCAGTTCTAGAACAGTGCTGAGTTACTTTCAAGCACAAGGATAACCAGGATTAAAAATGAAGGAAGCATAACTACGCTTAAAGTTAGTACCCATGAAGAATGCACTATCCCATGTCTCGCATTACAATACAAAGTCTCAAATTAAATAACATGTATCTCTTAACAGCTAATTAATTAAAACTAGGCATACACATAAATAGCTTTGAGAAAACACTTGACAATGGTGATTGATACTATCTTTGGCATAATGTGAAATTTTGGACAAAAATATAATTCACTTATACATAATAGGAGCATACTCATTTACTTACATCCAATAATGCACCAGTTTTCACCATATTCTCAACACTAGCATTACTTAGCTGTCTGTATTTTTTGAAAACAGTGTAAGCTTGACTATAATTGCAATCTGTAAAATAAAAAAATTATCATAGTAGGAACAAACTCTGCAACCCTCGAAACTATGTTACATTCTTCTTCTTCTTTTCCTTCTTGTAAGCTGAAGATTTAAAATTCTATTCAATGAAAGCATTAGTATGGCACAAAAATAAAAGAGGTATTCAGCTACAAAAGTCTTTGCTGACCCTACACTGTAATTAAACAATTTAACAGAAAACAAAAGTAAGTAAATGTGTAATAGCCTGGTGTGCAAGAGTGACACACACACACACACACACACACACACACACACACACACACACACACACACACACACACACTCTCTTCACATCATAGCACAAAATCACCATTATGATTCATGGAACAAGCCGGATCCCTAACACGGAACATTGCCTTTCGCAGATAATGCTCTTACCAATTAAACTATCCCGACACTTTCACAGCTTTCTTCCAGAATAGCTCGTCCTGTAATTTATGAGGTGTGTTCGAAAAATTCCGGAACTCTGATCACAACTTTTGTCTATGCTTATCTTTTACTTATTGAGCATGGTCTCCTTCGAAATATTCTCCTCCACAGTTGATTAACTGCTCCAAATGTTGTTTCCACTTCCAGAAGCAGTCTTGGTAAGCTTCTTGCTGGATTGCGCGAAGCTCTGTCTGCAAATTTTCTTTTATCTTGTCTATCATTCCAAACCTTCGTCCTTTCAACGGGTTCTCAAGTTTGGAAATAAAAATAAATAAATAAATAGAGTCCGCAGGGGCCAGGTCTGGATAGTACGGAGGATGAGGCAGCGCTGTGATTTTGTTTTTTGTGCAATAGTCCTGCACCAACAGGGATGAATGAGCAGGTGCTGTGAATCGTCTCACCACATTTCAGGCCGCTCTCACATTTTCTCGCAGGCATCGCAACATGTCCCAATAGTACCATTGATTAACAGTTTGTCCCTGTGGCATAAATTCATGATGAACTAATCATTCAAAGTCAAATTAAAACTATCAGCATGGGTCTGACATTTGATCTGACCTGAAAAGCTTTTTTTGGTCTTGGAGAACCTACTGTGAATTGGAGAACCTACTGTGAAGATTGAACTTTGGTTTCAACACCACAACCGTAAACTCATGTCTCTCATCACCAGTTATGATTCTCTTAAGGAACACCTTGTTCCCATATGCAAGACCCAAAGCCCTTCACAGATTGTGATGTGAAGGTCTGTCTGGTCTCGACTCATGAGCCGTGGGATTAACTTGGCGGCAAAACAATGCATTCCAAGATGCCGTGTCACAATTTCATGACATGATTCTACTGAAATGTTATATTCTTCAGCAATCTTTCGGACAGTCAGTCTTTGATCGGCATGCACAATGCTGTTGAAGTTCCTGACATGAGTGTCTTTGGTAGACGTCGAAGGGTATCCTAAACAAGGGTCATCTTTAACTTATGTCTGGCCATTTTTAAGCTGCGTGAACTATTCATAACACTGGCTACAGCTTAAGCACTCATCACCGTAGGCTTTCTGCATTCTGTTTCTGCAAAGGTTTTCTTGAGTTTCTCACGCAAAAGTTAATGCAGACGTGTTGCACCTCTAACTCTGCCATCTTGAAATTTGCAAACTGTGCTACATGACATTCTACTCAATACAGCACTGAAGAATAATTAATTGACATACAACAACTAAACTTCCAGCAGTTAAACATTAAACACAGATGTGTGCAGGCATGCAACAGCATTTCATTCCAACACATCATTGGTACGAAATTACGAATGTTCAGGAAGTTTTTGAACAGACCTTGTATGCAGGAAAATTTTTGCAAAGTTTGGAAGGTAGGGTAGAGATATTAGAGGAAGTAACATTGTAAGTATACATCATGAGTCACATCCATATAGCTCAGTTCGTAAGAGCACTGCCCACGTAAGTTAAGGTTCCTGACTGACACTCAGTTTTAACCTGTCATCAACTTTTAAACAGTATACGTTTTGCTGCTGAGTGAAAGATCTATTCTGTAAACCAAACATCTCTCCAAACACTATTTCCTGAATTAAATTTCCCAACGATACTCACCCTATCTATAAACTCGAAAAATTTAAATACATTGCAAGGATAAATCTTTGTGAATACCTCAAAAACACCAATCCTGGCAGATAACTTCCCTTACTAGGCATAAATCATTGAAAAAGGTACTGTATTTCTGAAATACTGGATGGGATGAGACACAATTGGTCATCCCTCTGCTGTACAGCAAATAAGGTGACAGGCTCAAAGAGTGGACACAAATTGAGAAGTGCATTCATGGCGAGTCCTTGAAAGAGTTGTGTTGCCTACACCATTTTGTAATTACTCTTTAATGCTATATCTGCTTGAAGCAACCAGCTCAGTAACCCAAAATACAAAAGATATGAAGTAACAAGAGATTTTGTATTACAACTTGTTAAAGAGAGGAGAAGAAACAATCAGGAAACATTAAAATCAAAGTCAAAGATGGAAAACTATAAGCTAAATTAACAATTAAAAATTAAACCAATACATCAGTACTACTAGCACAAAACATTCCTTTAGTTACTGAGATGTCCAATTAAAGCATCAATACATTACCAATGAAGAGGTACTCTATGTTTTCCTATATTCTCATGTCTTCATGTTTCAATGTATGCCTATAACTCAGTGCCAATGACTACTTCAGGATTCTAATAGGCCTAATATTTAGCAACTGTATTCGATTTACAGTATTTTGAATTTCAATGGACTTAAGTGTGCCAGGCAATGGGCAGTCATATTCAATGTGTTTTGAATTTGAATAGTAGCATATGTACCAGATGGATAGTTGGAGAAGAAGACCTATTTGATAAGCTTTGAAGAACATATAATTATTTTGTCCAAAATGTCATCACATGGTGTCTTGAAAATCAATAGTTCCACAAATTAAGAAATAAATCATAAAAACAGATACAGCCGGAGAAAACACTAAGCAATTCACACAAAAGATAAGTATGTTTCTACAAGAGTGGTCATGCGCAGAACTACAATATGTAAACCAGTAATGCTGCAAACTGTTTGCAACATTTGAACATAGATGATAATGATACTTTTTGAGAGCAGGATGGGAATTTGTGATGTTGGAATGAGTGAATGAGTGGATGATTTGAATGAAGAGTGTGGAGGCATAATTTGTCCGAAGGATGAGCTTTGAAAGATTATAGGATGTCAAATACAGAGATGTGATCATTTTGTTAAGTGTATGTTCATCTACATCCATATTCTGCAAAAAAACTGTGGAGTACACAGCAGATGATACTTCCCATTGTACCACATTTTAGGGTTTCTCCTTACTCCTGTTGTGTCCAGAGTTCAAACACAATGCCTGCTTCAGTGCCTCTGTACATATTACAGTTAATCTAATCTTGTCTTTACAGTCTTTAGAGGAACAATGGTCTGCAGTACATTCCACATTCTTCACTTAACACTGTCTCTTGAAACTTTGTACGTCAGCTTTTACAGGATAGCTGATGTCTATCTACGAGTACCACTGGTATACATTTTCCAGTATTTCTGTACACTCTCACATGTGTCAAACATTGTGGTGATTCGTAAGCACGTATGAGTTGACTGATTTCATCTGTGACTTGTTGATACTGTAGTCAAAGGACATTATCCAGAGGATGTGGCAATAATTTCTAACAACAAATCTGTCATCCAGAAGACAAGCCAATGATGACTGTGACACTGACACGCTGTGCTAAATATTGATATTTGCTGTCATTCTCTTTCACAAGAAAGCAACCATTACAGGACATCAGCTCTTAATTAAGTGCTGATTTCATATAAAAGAAAACAATGTTTTGCTTTGTGGCGCCGATGAGGTCGACACCAGAATCGATCTGAGTATTGTCTTTGAACTAAGCTAAACATTATCTTTGTGCAGTGGCGCCATGTTAGTGGTGTGTAAGCCTTGCTTGTGTAAAGAGATGAATAAATGAACTACTGCAAAATGGGAGTGTTGTTTGGTGAAACCGACCCGGACTTCCTCCTCACTGGTGACCCCGAGTTGTCACGTCTTCCGTTTTCACCGTTCTACTGTGTCCGCGGCCTCCACGTTAGATTATTTTCGCGCGTATTACATCAACACAACATTCGAACAATGACTTTGGCCCAACGCCTAACGCCAGATTTTGTGATCGACATCCATCGTGTTGCGGGCAAGGTACACCCACCAGGACTGCAACACGATGCCGCTCACTCGACTATTACGCCGGACATTCTCGAGCCTGCAACAATAAGTGAGGTTAGAAGTGTGCATGACTCCAGCCATCAAACGTCTTTGTTCCCTCCACATGTGCCCTCCCTCATCAACTGTGCAGTTACCTCTTATGGATCTCCGTGCAGTGCAGGACCAATGCCGATTTCTGCAAATGCTTCGTTGGACAACCCACCACCACCAGGACAACGATTTGCTACACCGCAATCTGTGCCGTACCATGCGGATACCTGCCACATGGCCAGAACTGCTTCGTTCACAGGTCAACCTCCTCAGCATCCGACCACCCCCGCGCCCGCCTCGGTTCAGCATCGGCACATGCCTTCCTACTTCGACACCTCAGACTGCTACACGAACAATAACTTTTTATCTGTTCCCGACCTCCACCTCCGTCCCACTGCTACGCCTCAGTGTTTTGTGCCACGACATTCAGCTTATCCGCACACTGTTTTGAGTGGAGTGACTATGAGCAGTGAACATTCGCACATTCCATCCTACGTTCGACATCATTTCCCACACAGTGTTTCTGGACAGCCCACACCTCTGCAGTCTCCCTGCAACACAGGTGGCCCTGGCTCTGATCAAATGTTGAGCTTTCCGCAGACTAAAACTTGAACTTTTTCTCAACAGCCCACGCGCTGTCTCCAGTCGAGCTTCTGCTACCGTTCTCGGCACCTCATCCGCGTCGCGTCAATTCGAGCACACCCGCAGCGTGTTGAGCTTCCGAAACCGCAATCGACACATTACGGTGTCTCACCCGTGTCGGCCTTCCGTGTTGCGACGGATCGCACTCAACCACAACATGTCACCTTCACGCTGCCACCCAAACAGCCGTCATTGCCACATCCCCTGGAGGCACACTCTCCTGGAATACTACAGCAACAACAGCTCGATTCAGGCAGTGCCCCGACGAACTCAACTCAACCTGTTCTTCCGAACATTCTACAACGTTTACCGACGCTGCCACCGTTTAATCCCAACAGAGCAACAATTCGGTTCAAAATTGTGGACAAAGTGTTCGACCATTACAAACTCGACGAGTCAACCAGGTTTCTGTGCCTCATCACCCACCTGCATGACCAGGAGGACTTGATTGCTGACCTGGTCGACGCCCGGGACTTATCTGCCCGGTATACTCTAGCCAAAGAGACAGTTCTACATCGGCTTGCACGCTCAACTGAGGCAACAATACGGCAAGTGCTCCACGTTGAGCAACTAGGCAACGACAAACCTTCCCTGCTCTGGAGACGGCTACATGCCCTGGTCAGTGTCGATCTATTCTCTGAGACAGCTCTCCTCGCCATCTGGTCAGGTAAACTATCACCTCACATCCGCTTTGCTCTGGCTCAGAGGTCTCCCGAACCTGTCGAGCAAAGAATGACGATTGCTGACAAGCTACATGATGCATCACTGCTCCATTTCGTCAGCCACTGCCTACTTGACAAGCCTCAGGTTCAGGCTCATCGCCCTGCGGCCGGACACGGCCCGGGCCGTACTGTGCCGACTGTTCCGCTCGCCCTGGGAAGCAGTAAACAAGCAACTGGGATGTCACCGGCTCTTCCTGCGGTCATGCCCCCTCCTGCAACCGAACCTGCTGCGGCCACCAAACCTCAGCCACCACCACTGGCAACGAACTTTCCACAGGAAACGCAACCGCACTACCCATACTGTTACTTCCACACACGGTTTGGTGAGGCAGCACGGAACTGCAGACCACCCTGCTACTTCCCAAACACCAACTGCAGGTAGGTTCGGGTGCTGCCTCCTGCACACAACATGACAGGCACCCCCCCAGTACTCCATTCTGTCCGGGAACGACCGGAAAATTGTGGAAGATTTTACATTAAAGACATTTCGTCGGGATACCTTTTCCTAGTGGACACAGGTGCCGATGTTTCACTGCTGCCCACGTCCTTAGAGTCGTCAAACATCTGCCCTCATCATACTTCACTGCAAGCCGTGAATTCCACTAACGTCGTCTCACTCTCCACAAACTCGAGTAGACATTTTTAGTGTGCGAAACTGACAAACCTATATTAGGCATTGACTGCTTGTGACACCACAAACTTTCACCAGACCTAGTGCGAAACACTGTGTTTCACCATCCGTCCAAGACTCACTTCCCCTGTGCTCCGTCGAGCAACCCACCACATGACAATCGGTCTGGGCTCATCTCATTCGTACATGCTTGTCTCTGTCGACGACATTACAAGAGACCATGCGTAAGTGCCTTGTCGAGCTCGAACATGTCGCTCGCCTATGTAAGGAAAATTTCGAGCTCACCCTCCGGCTCCATGAAACACAGCTCCGGCTCTCCGATGCAGCAAAGGAATTACAGACACTACAGCAAGGGCAAAGCAAGGTCAGTAAGTGCGCCGAATTTGCTTGTAATCCCAGCAATCGAGCTTCCGTGTGTTTACCTCCCACTACCCCTCGCAACTGTGCTATCAAGACTGCCATAACGTGTACTGACAGTTCCGCAGGACCACACCCTCCTAACACGGCAGCGTTTGACACTCAGCCGGACACAAGCGTGCATGCGCGATGAGTGTCACGTATTCCCGAACTGACAGCTCCTACCCGGCCCCTTGCGGACAGCACCTCAAACAATGCAACTTTGGCTCCTGTGCGCCGCCATGCAACTGCCTTGTCATCACCAGAGACGCAAGCAATACTGCCATCGGCACTGTCCTTAGCCAGACAGTCGACGGCCAAACTTCGCCTCTGCAGTTCTTCTCGCGCAAGCTCACCAATGCACGACAGAAATATTCCACGTTAGACAGGGAGTTGCTCGTGGTCTACGAAGCGATCAAACATTTTAAGACTAACGTTGAGGGACACCTGTTCTATGTTTTAACAGACCACAAACCCTTCCTTGGCTGTGGCCATTACAAACCCGCCAGCTGACCCGCCTCCTCACCGCTTCAGATATATGGACTTCATATCTCAGTTCACCACCGATGTCGGGCACATAAAGGGTGCTGACAATATAGTTGCTGATTTCCTTTCACAAGTCGTCGCTGTTCATTCGCTGTTAGAGCTCTCTAAACTGCCTAACCTCCAACCTGCCAACGAGGACATGCAAAACCTGATTTCAGACTCTACCTCTTCACTACACTTCGTCCGCACCACCTTCCCTGGCATTTCTGGTGGGATCTGGTGCGACGACAGTACGGGCACATTACCTCCCCTCATCCCAGCCACTCTCCGTCGAGCTGTCTTCAACGCACTGCACACTGAATAATTTAGCCCACACCGGTGTTCGTGCGTCCGCCCACCTCGTAGCGGAGCGCTTTGTATGGAGAAATGTCAACAAGGACTGCCAGCAATGGGCATGCTCCTGCGTCGCATGCCAATGCTGCAAAGTACACAAGCACACTTCACTCCCCCTCGGTGCCTTTTCGATCCCTCCTGGGTGTTTCCAGCATATTCATATTGACATTGTCACCCCCCCCCCCCACTAACGGTTTTCGTTATGTTCTCTAGTCTATCGACCGAACAACTCGCTGGGTCGAGGCTGTCCCCCTCCCCAATATCACGGCAGAAACTGTTGTTCGAGCTTTCGTCGAGTCATGGGTATCGCGTTTCGGATGTCCAGCTATCATCACCACTGACCAGGGCAGACAATTTGAGTCGGCCCTGTTCAACGAGATTTGTAACATTTGCGGCATCTGGCGCATCCATACCACAGCATATCACCCGCAAAATAACGGGCTAGTTGAGTGCTAGCACCGCACTTTCAAGGGGACTTTTTGATGCCACGACTCTATGGACGGAGGCCCTTTCCCTTGTGCTACTCAGCATTCGTGCGATCTATAAGGACGAGCTCAACGGCACAATAGCCGAGTTCGTATAGTGCCAGAACATTGTTCTCCCTGGCGAACTTGTGAGCCCTTCCGCTTCTCTCCCTCAGTCTGACTTACCTTCCTTTGTGGACCGCGTCAGACGCCACTTCATGAACCTCCACATCCCTCCGTCCGCCAGCCATTCCCGCCCTAAGGTTCACGTCCCGTTCACAATTGCGAGTACGTCATGCTCCGAGATGACACTGTCCGTGCTCCCTCCAACCTCCATACACTGGCCCGTACTGAGTTCTCCGGCACTCATCTAACACCTATGACATCCAGATAAAAGATTCCACTGTTACAATCTCTCTCAACAGACTCAAGCCTACTCCTGTCGAGCCCGCTTCTACCCCCCTTCAGGCCATGACCACGCCACTCACTGTCGTGGCTCATGACGCTCCGACCACTCCCTCCACGTCGGACTTACACACTCGGTCCTGACTGAGTGACTTCCAGCTCCAATCATCGAGCTCTTCTGCGACCTCGCCCTGTACTCTGGTCTCACGCACTCCATCGAGTGACCACATGCTCCCCATGTCCAGCTTACCTACAATCACACCCTCGCCGCCGGGCCTTCGCCGGTCCCTTCGACCTCTCCCCCGTCGCCTGCCTCGCCCTGTCGAGGTTTCTCACGCCCACCTATCTTGAACGTGCCCTCGCTCGAAGTGTTTGTGCTGGACATAATCCACGACATCTCTATAATACTATGTGATGATACACTGGTCGTTGTGTTTTTCCCTTCATCCAGTGCTCATGACACAACCTCCGCCATTCCCTGCCACCTGGTGAAATCTGTTCCCCTCTCGCCCGATGTCGACCTGGACATGCTTCGTGTATTCGCCACACCCTCCGGAGACATTGTCGTCGTCGTTCCATTCCACCCGCAAACCACGGGCCCACCTGTCACCGCACGACCGGCACGACGCCCGGCACGCTTCAACGACTTCCAGGTTCGGTGGCTGAATCTTCCTTCACAACATCTACTGACACAGCTCCCCAACGACGCTGTCGAGCTGACCGTGGTCTGGCTCCTGTGGACCACCCCTGCCAACGCCACAGTCACCCCCCCCCCCCCCCACCCCGGCCTCTCAAGAGTACTCCGTACTGCGAGTGGGAGCTATGTGCGCCGATGAGGTCGACACCAGAATCGATCTGAGTATCGTCTTTGAACTAAGCTAAACATTATCTTTGTGCAGTGCGCCATGTTAGTGCTGTGTAAGCCTTGCTTGTGTAAAGAGGTGAATAAATGAACTACTGTAAAACGGGAGTGTTGTTTGGTGAAACCGACCCGAACTTCCTCCTCAGCTTTAATCGAGGTGCCTACAGTGAATTATGTGTCAGTTCTTCATAGTGATCATAGTATATGTTTACGGCATTTTATTCAATACAATCAAGTTTTCAAATTTATGAGTTTTCTCTGAGCAATTGCAACTCAATGGCTTAGTTTCACAAGTGTGGCAGTCATGTCTGCTGCCAAAGCAGTAGCTACAAGAGCCACACTGTGTCGACACTACACAGCCAACACAACTAGTTGGCAGCACATCATGTATCAGCAGGATGTCATCAGCGCTGTCCCACCATGAATCAGCTGACAACTACTCTTCCAGAAGCATGTTGTTCACAGTGAGGATGTGTATGGCAGTTTTAGGGCTGAAAGAAGAGTGTGTTATAGTACAGACTATCCTCTCAACAGTAAGAGATCCACAGAAAGAGAAACTAAATATATATCATTCGACTAAGAATATTTTAATAGTAGACATTCCCACCATGGAAGATGACAAAAAATTAATTAAAAAGAATCAGAAACTGAAGACATAAATACTCTGTGACAAACATAGAAGATAAAATCATTGGTCAGTATGTGTGACGGTCTTATCAAGATATATAATGAGGAGTTCATGGTGAACATATATGAGCAAAATCTTAATAGAGAAATTAACTGTGATAATTTTGGTAAGGAATTCACTCTCAAATAAAAATAAAAGGAAACTGTCTTCAAGGAAAAGTCATAGTACATGGGGCATAAGGATCTCCAGGTATGAGGAAAAGACTGATAAGAGAGCAAAGAAAGCTATACGTAATGTTCTCTGCAGTATCTGTTTAAGATTACTTGTCACTAACTAGATGCCTCAACTGATTTTGCTTAAGACACATCTACAAGTTCCATAATTTAGATACGAGCAATTGTGGGCAATGTAGGGAACATTAAGTCAGTATTTCTAACTAATGAGTAAACTACATGGGGGGGGGGGGGGGGGGGGGGGGCTGTGCTGAAAAATAATGCCTCCATTTCTCTATGTGAGAATACTCAGAGTTTTTAATATAAAACAAACATTATTAACATTCTACATCTTCATTCTTCATGTCAACATATTTGCAGCTCTCTGCCACAGGAGGGCTCAGATCTGGTGGTGTGTAACTTAACTATGTTGGTTTGTGAGAGACATTGCGCTGTAATCGAGTTTCAAATTAAAAGAGTTCATCCGTACATGGAGCATCATCTCCTTCAGCATGAAATGCCGGACCATACATGAGCACCGTGTGACATCTGCAACAATCCACTGTCTTCAGTTCACTGTCATCAAACATCCTCTATACAGTCCCGGCTTGGCCCCATCCGATTTTCATCCACTTCCAAAACTTAAAGAACATCTTTGAGGACTTGACTTTGACAGTGATGAAGTGGTGCAAGCAGAGGTGAGGTTGTGGTTCCCACAAAGTCAAACATTTTACAGTGGTGGTACCAACAAACTGGTCTCTCGTTGGGAGAAATATGTTCATCAACGACGTGACTATGTTCAGAAATAAATATGTAAACATGATGAATAAAGGTAGAGAATCATAATACAGTTTGTTTTATTTAAAAAGCTTCAAGAATTTTTACATAGAATATCTGAGGCATCAGTTGTCAGCATGCCCTCATATACAAAGAAATTACTCTCCTTACATCCATCTCATCTAAATAATTAAGGGACAGAGTGGGCACTGAAAAACTTTAAATGCTTAACAAGAGTGTGATGTTTGCCATTTAAATCTAGACAAACAGCACTGCTACTATATCTTCCCCCACAGCCAATGATAAATAGCTGAAATGTGAAGTGAAAAGTGCTGAGATATTTAACGAGTCATGGAATGTATATCGGAAAGACAAACGAAAGACAGAAGAATGTCCATAGGAGGGGGAGCGTTCATTGCAGTTGATGAACGTAATGTCTCTATTGAGGTCGAAGTTGAGTGTGATGGTGAAGTTATGTGGTTGCTTATAACAGGAGTAGGTGAAACCAAATTAATTGTTGGATGTTTTTACTGGCCGTCCAATCCCAATGTGAAAGTTCTAGAGTCATTCAAAGAAAGTCTACTGTCAGTGATGCACAAATATCCAGAACATGCAATACTAGTTGGAGGCAACTTTAACCTACTGAGTGTAGACTGGACATCTATGGATTCATTGCAGAGTGTACAGATAGACAGTTGTGAGAGTACTTCTGAATACATTTTCTGAAAAATGTCTTGAGCAACTAGTTTGGCAGGCCACATACAATGAAAATATCTTAGACCTTGTAGCTACGAATAGGGTGGACTTTACAGACTACGTCAGCACAGAAACGAGGATTAGTATTCATGATGCCATTATAAAACTATGGTTACGAAAGTTAATAAATCAGCCAAGAGGGCTAGGAGAGTTTCTTCTAGAAAGAGCAGATAAGCAGCTGTTATCATCTCAATAAGACAGTGAATTTAAATCATTTAGTTCAGGTAAGGCCACTGTTACACCATCATATTTCTTTGTCAAATCTTGCCTTTGGTCAAAGAAATATGATCAAATCTGGAGGCTCACCATAGATTTGATCATAAAAGTAATTTGTCTTCTGTTCACTGTTCTTAATAACCTTGTAGGCTGCAGGTGACTTCACATCCACTACCACAGCTATAGCCATCCACCTCTACATCTGGAAAATCCAGGCAGCTTTTCAGCAAGCCAGAATTGAAGAGATGGTCACACTTTAAACTAAAAATAAAAATAAAAAAATAAAAAATGTCTTCACTCTCCATTTTAATTTCCCTATTTCTGAACTCTGGATGCACAAGTTAAAAAGCACTTCATCTGTTTCCTGCTTTTTATTAATTTTGTAGTTGCTGGAACACCAATTCTATTAACTAAATTTTTCCAGAATAAAAATAGTTCTTATTGCCCATATGGAGTGCTACACATTTATTTACCTTCATATATTCTCCCTCAAGTGCTTTACAAATTGCTTCACATGTTTCTGCAATTATTTTGTTCATGTGCAATGTGGTATTCGAGTGCTACTACAGTAGCTCTCTCCTGTATCAAGAAATCATGTCACAGTGAGCATGTCTTTCTTTGTCAAAGAAATATGATATTGTAATACTGGCCTAAGATAGGAGCAGAGGAATTACAGGCAAAGTTTAAACAGATTGTAAATCGTGGTCTGGAGAGTTATCTGCCTATAAGTGGATTAAGGATGGAAAAGGCCCAACATGGCTTAATAATTAAATCTGGAAAATGCTGAGGAAGCAGAGGCTGTTGCACTCTCAGTTCAAACGAGAAGCACAAACAACAAGAAGCGAAGGCTAGTGGAGATTCATGCATCTGTGAAAAGATCTATGGGTAAAGTGTACACCAGCTACCACTATGATACCTTAGTGAAACATCTGGCCAAGAACATGAGAAAATTCTGATCCTACACAGAATCACGAGGTAGATCTAAAGCTTCCATCCAGTCCCTCATTGACCAGTCTGGCGTGGCAGTTGAAGATAGCAAACTGAAAGCCAAAGTTTTAAATTTCGTGTTCAAGACATCCTTCTCGCAGGAGAACCGTACAAATATATCATCATTTGACCATTGGACAGATGCTGATATGGACAACATAGTAATAAGCAGCCCTGGTGCAGAGAAACAACTGAAAGATTTGAAAGCAATGAATCACCAGGTCCGGATGGAACTCCAATTACGAAGAGTACTCTGTGGCACCGGCCACTTACCTAGCTTGCATTTATTGCGAATCTCTTGCCTAGCATGAAGTCCCTAGTGGCTGTAAAAAGTGCAGGTAACTCTTGTATGTAAGAAGGGTAAAAGAATGGACCCACAAAATTACAGCCAATATCCCTAACTTCAGTTTGCTGTAGAATCCTTTAACATATTCTCAGTTCAAATACAATAAATTTTCTTGAGACCGAGACCCTTTCATCCATGAATCAGCACGGTTTCAGAAGGCATCGCTTGTGCAAAACTCGGCTTGCTGTTTTGGCACATGATATATTGCAAAGAGCAACAGGAAGAGTCCATATTTCTAATTTCCAGAAAGTGCTGATACAGTGCCCCACTGCAGGCTGTTAATGAAAATTATGAGCATATGGAATAGGTTCTCAGATATGTGAGTGGCTCAAAGGCTTTTCAAGTTACAGAACCCAGCATATCGTCCTCAACGGTAAGTCATTATCAGAGACAAGGGTATTGTCATGAGTCACCCATGGAAGTGTCATAGAACCACTGTTGTTCTCTATATTCATAAATGATTTGGCGGACAGGGTGAGCAGCAATCTGAGGTTGTTAGCTGATGATGCTGTAGTGTATGGTGCGTGTCGAAGTTGAGTGACTGTAGGAGGATACAAGATGACTTAGACAAAATTTCTAGTTGGTGCGATGAATGGTAGCTAGCTCTAAATGTGGAAAAATGCAAGTTAATGTCGATGATAAGCAAAAACAAACCTGTAATTTTTTGGATACAGGATTATTACTGTCCTGCTTGACACTGTCATGTTGTTTAAATAGCTGGGCATAACACTGCAAAGCAATATGAGCATGTGAGAATTGTGGCTGGAAAGGCAAACGGTTAATTTCAGTATATTGGGAGAATTTTAGGAAAGTGTGGTTCCTCTATTAAGGGGACTGCATATGGGACACTGGTGTGACCTATTCTTGAGTACGTCTCAAATGTTTGGGATCTGTATCAGATTGGATTAAAGGATGACATCAACGCAATTCAGAGGTGGGCTGCTAGATTTGTAACTGATTAGGTTCGAACAACATGTACGTGATACAGAGATGCTTCATCAATGCAACTAGGAATCCCTGGAGGGAAGGCGACATTCTTTTCGAGGAAGACTATGGAGAATGTTTAGAGAACTGGCATTTGAAGCTGACTCCCAAACGATTCTACTGCTGGCAAGACACATTGTGCATACTGACCACGAAGATAAGATACAAGAAATTAGGACTCATATGGAGGCATGTAGACAGTCATTCTATTCATGAGTGGAACTGGAAAGGAAATGACTAGTAATGGTACAGGGTACCCTCCGCCACGCGCCATACAATGGCTTGCAGAGTATGAATGTAAATGTAAGTGTAGAAACATAGATGGCTATCAGCTCTAAAACAGAAAATGGAATTTCATTCCAGGAGCTTAAGACACGAGGGACAACCCTTAGCAATTTTATGATAGCTGTAAATGAAATGTTCCATTTGTTTAGACTTTTTTTTTTTTTTTGGTCATCAGTCTATTGACTGGTTTGATGCAGCCCGCTACAAATTCCTTTCCTGTGCTAACCTCTTCATCTCAGAGTAGCACTTGCAACCTACGTCCTCAATTATTTGCTTGACGTATTCCAATCTCTGTCTTCCTCTACAGTTTTTGCCCTCTACAGCTCCCTCTAGTACCATGGAAGTCATTCCCTCATGTCTTAGCAGATGTCCTATCATCCTGTCCCTTCTCCTTTATCAGTGTTTTCCACATATTCCTTTCCTCCCCGATGCTGCGTAGAACCTCCTCATTCCTTACCTTATCAGTCCGCCTAATTTTCAACATTCTTCTATAGCACCACATCTCAAATGCTTCGATTCTCTTCTGTTCCGGTTTTCCCTAAGTCCATGTTTCACTACCATACAATTCTGTACTCCAGACGTACATCCTCAGAAATTTCTTCCTCAAATTAAGGCCGGTATTTGATATTAGTAGACTTCTCTTGGCCAGAAATGCCTTTTTTGCCATAGCGAGTCTGCTTTTGATGTTCTCCTTGCTCCGTCCGTCATTGGTTATTTTACTTCCTAGGTAACAGAATTCCTGAACTTCATTGACTTCGTGACCATCAATCCTGATGTTAAGTTTCTCGCTGTTCTCATTTCTACTACTTCTCATTACCTTCGTCTTTCTCCGATTTACTCTCGCACCATACTGTGTACTCATTAGACTGTCCATTCCGTTCAGCAGATCATTTAATTCTTCTTCACTTTCACTCAGGATAGCAAAGTCATCAGCGAATCGTATCATTGATATCCTTTCACCTTGTATTTTAATTCCACTCCTGAACCTTTCTTTTATTTCCATCATTGCTTCCTCGATGTACAGATTGAAGAGTAGGGGCGAAAGGCTACAGCCTTGTCTTACACCCTTCTTAATACGAGCACTTCGTTCTTGATCGTTCACTCTTATTATTCCCTCTTGCTTGTTGTACATACTGTATATGACCCGTCTCTCCCTATAGCTTACCCCTACTTTTTTCAGAATCTCGAACAGCTTGCTCCATTTTATATTGTCGAACGCTTTTTCCAGGTCGACAAATCCTATGAAAGTGTCTTGATTTTTCTTTAGCCTTGCTTCCATTATTAGCCGTAACGTCACAATTACCTCTCTCATCCCTTTACTTTTCCTAAAGCCAAACTGATCGTCACCTAGTGCATTCTCAATTTTCTTTTCCATTCTTCTGTATATTATTCTTGTAAGCAATTTCGATGCATGAGCTGTTAAGCTGATTGTGTGATAATTCTCACACTTGTCAGCTCTTGCCATCTTCGGAATTGTAAGAATTATGCTTTTCCGAAAGTCAGATGGTATATCGCCAGACTCATATATTCTACACACCAACGTGAATAGTCGTTTTGTTGCCGCGTCCCCCAATGATTTTAGAAATTCTGATGGAATGTTATCTATCCCTTCTGCCTTATTTGACCGTAAGACCTCCAAAGCTCTTTTAAATTCTAATACTGGATCCCCTATCTCTTCTAAATCGACTCCTGTTTCTTCTTCTATCACATCAGACAAATCTTCACCCTCATAGAGGCTTTCAATGTATTCTGTCCACCTATCTGCTCTCTCCTTTGCATTTAACAGTGGAATTCCTGTTGCACTCTTAATGTTACCACCATTGCTTTTAATGATGTCACCAAAGGTTGTTTTGACTTTCCTGTATGCTGAGTCTGTCCTTCCGACAAGCATATCTTTTTCGATGTCTTCACATTTTTCCTGCAGCCATTTCGTCTTAGCTTCCCTGCACTTCCTATTTATTTCATTCCTCAGCGACTTGTATTTCTGTATTCCTGATTTTCCTGGAACATGTTTGTACTTCCTCCTTTCATCAATCAACTGAAGTATTTCTTCTGTTACCCATGGTTTCTTCGCAGCTACCTTCTTTGTACCTACGTTTTCCTTCCCAACTTCTGTGATGGCTCTTTTTAGAGATGTCCATTCCTCTTCAACTGTACTGCCTACTGCGCTATTCCTTATTGCTGTATCTATAGCGTTAGAGAACTTCAAACGTATCTCGTCATTCCTTAGTACTTCCGTATCCCACTTCTTTGCGTATTGATTCTTCCTGACTAATGTCTTGAACTTCAGCCTACTCTTCATCACTACTATATTGTGATCTGAGTCTATATCTGCTCCTGGGTACGCCTTACAGTCCAGTATCTGAGTTCGGAATCTCTGTCTGACCATGATGTAATCTAATTGAAATCTTCCCATATCTCCTGGCCTTTTCCAAGTATACCTCCTCCTCTTGTGATTCTTGAACAGGGTATTCGCTATTACTAGCGGAAACTTGTTACAGAACTCAATTAGTCTTTCTCCTCTTTCATTCCTTGTTTAGACTAATGGAATTGTATAATCTGTAATGTAGCACTGAGACCTCTAGTGTGTGTGGGAAATCCCAAAATGAGATTTAATTTTTTCCCAATTCCAAAATTAGTATGTGGAATTCAGTTGAAAGCAATGCATCAATCAACTGGCCTACTTAAACACAATGAAGTAATTAGTTAAATGTGCAAAAGAAGAGAGGAAGATTTGATTTGGGACCAGGTTACGCTCAGTTTGTGGCTTTTGATAATAACAGTTTCTTTTCATACCCATCGCTAATCATACAGCCATGAACTGCACAGCTGAATGTGACCCACAGTGCTGCAGAAGTTGCAAAAGCGAAAATACAATGTGATCTGTCTGCAGGAGTCATATTCAGTGCAAGGATGAAGCCCTTACACGACTGTAACACGTCAAATGATAACAGGAAGTAGAAGTACAGTGGGGTCACTAATAATTCCCAACAGGAGGTTAAAGATCACAAAAATCACTCAGATGTGTGATTAACATACCAGTGTTTTAGAAATTATCACTGTGAATACACACTGATTTCTTGTTAGACTGTACTAACATTATAATGAGATAACATCAACCAATTATGAAAAATTAAATCACATAAGTCAAGTGTTCTATGCTGAGTCTACTGTAATCAGTAGTAATTCTGTGTTGTAACAGTGGAACACCAGAGGAATGATCAGGGAAGGAAATATACATTATATGCAATTAATGAGATGAAAAATGAGCATATACTGAGATATGTGAAAGATTTAATGAGCATTTGGTAACCTATGGTGCTCCTCATTCTTCAGAAGAATGTGGGATCTGGGCTGCCCAATAATGTTGTACTACTGCTTATTGGGTTATTCTAAAGACTGGGAGGAGACGCTAACAAAGATAAGGCAGAGGGATGTTTCAAGGATTGTGAATGTGGTTCTGAATCTAGGATGCTAACTTAGAACCACTGCTGAAATGTTACAAAATAGGTAAGAACTGACAAGAACTATAACATACTCACCACATTTCTTGTTACTTTTAGTGCATGCTAGCAGTTAAGATTCAATAGAAAATAATCGTGATAAATGCCCTGAAATAATACATGAATGCACAAAATGTGTGATTCCTGGTGGCACAACAAAATCAAAGTATATTGAGCTTACAGGAAGACATATGTCCATAAATCAGACACCATTTAAGTGGGCACCTGAATGAACAGACATTCTAAGTCCACATAAAATGTGAAACAAGATGAAGGTATTGTATCATGGATAAATTTATTCATGTGGGACAAAGGAAGTCTTGTATGCCTCTCAACTTAATCACATTCAGTGCACTTCACTTCACCTAAGGTATGTAAGCTCTTTGGAATTACTTCTAAAAGAGTTGTCATATACTGGTTCCAGAAAACAGTGCAGAAAGGTACAATAAATTCTCAGGGAACTATGAATGAATTCAATAGAAATAAAGAATTTAATATTTGCAGGATGGTAGCAGTGCTCTAATTCCAAGAGTAAAGTAGGCCTATAGGTTTGTTTCTCATGTAGCAAGAACTTTTAATCAACATGCTTCATGCCAAGTAGGGGTCTGACCCAAAACCTCTCTGTATGTAATAACAAGCTGTCACTATACCAAAATGGGCACACCACATTATATTCTATGGAAATTAACACAATCATAGTGGCAGGTTTTCAGATGCAACAACACTAAGACATAATAATAGTAGAAGAAGACTTTGGAACTCTTACATCTTCTAGCCAATGCAGTATTAGAAAAAATGAGGTATAACTGTAGTTGACAGTTAGCACAGCAAGGATGAGGAAGGCCAACAGCCAAGCCGAAGAAATGAGAAAGAAGCTCAACAACTCTATGGTCACCTGTTCACAGAATAAGGGTTATGTTGTCCAATTTGAGAAACAATACTGTCACCTATGCCCAATTAGCCTATATATTTGAGGTAAGAGTAGGTCATACATTAAATGAACTCTATAGTTGGGTTGAGGGAGGGGAAGGCTGAACTTGATGTTTAGTATAATTCAACACAGCAACAAATCAATAAGACAACAATACTTGAAACAAACAGGGAACAGAAATTTTATTGTAAATTAACGTATAATATTTAAAAGTATTGATAGAACTCCATACTTATGCATGCAGACTAGGCATCGCGTTCTAGAGGATGGATATATATTTTTCTTTTTTTTAAACTTATATGTCAGACTCACATCATTGAAATGCTGTCATTACTGGTTCTAACTGATTACCAAGGCATATGATCTTTTTAAAAAGAAAGAAAAAGGTTGGGACCGTCAAATACCAGAAAAATTAATATTACATATCAAACTTAACTATGGGAGGTAGTATGTTATATTATCCACATAAAATAACTGCTCAGATAATCAGAACACAAGACAACAATGAGAGGAAACACCTGTAACCACACTAATTGCAGCAAAGATACTTTTGTGTAATCACTGATGCATTTTCTCATCCACTGTGGTTAAGTAGATTAGTGCCGTCGCCACATAACTTTGATACATTACTATTGTACCTATATAAATTACATATAGTAACATGTCAACATTACCAGCCCAGGAACTTGCTGTCTGCTTCATAAGTCTCTTCCCATTCGCTACTCACTGATAAAGTCACTGTTTCTAATTCTTTGACACAATAATTTTTGTTCCATTACCTGACTCGCTAAAGTTACATAATACACAGATCAACATAACTCTGACTTCAATCAGTACTATATGACAGAAAACAGTAGTCAATATTCCCAGCCTGCATAACCTTAGACTCCAGATGTTTTCTGGAGATTAAGATGTCTACTGCTGGTGGTCTATAAACTGTCAATATTACTAGTTTGTGTGTTTCCATATGCACTACTATGTCACAGTAGACTTGTTTAACGCAATGGTTAGTAGCTTGAAGGGCCTGAGACTTAATTTACGTTGGCTTGTATCCATCAAGACCAATTTCTTTGAAATCAGGGGACCTTATTGTGTCATAGTACAACACATCTGATGCACATATAGGAATCTGAAACACGAAATCTGTTGCCTCTTACATAGGAAACTGTTTTCATTAACAAATAAAGGCTAAAAAGAAACCTAAGTAATAAAATGGTAACATTTACAACGAACTTAAAAACAGGCATATGGGTATTATGTGTGACAAACTGTAGATGACTTTTAGTTTCATATTAAGTAGCTACTGAACAAGATATCCCACACAAAAGAAGGCCAAAAGGTTGACAGCAAATAAGTTCAAATAAGCTAGGCAACCTACGTATATAAATGCGAGTGACTAGTTGATATTCAAATTGATACATCACAGCACACATGAAACTGCTCCATTGTTCAAGATTCCTTTTAAAAAATGCTACAAAAATTATAGGTTGAGCTGGGGCACAGTAATGAAGCTGAACTCACTTCTTTAAATGTTACTATTCACTGTTAATGACATTACATACAAAAATATTTATACGTACCCAAAATATTTTTAAGAGCGTTGATTCTCCCTTCGACTCTGTAATATCTTGAGTGAAATATATTGAGTTTAGACCTTCCTTTGCCATGTAAAGATAAAACAAAAAAAGCGGCGTTCATTGGCACAGGATTACGGTTTAGTGCCATCATTTTTTAAATGCCTCAGAAATTATTACGAATTTCTGTAAAGATAGTAACTATACACCTTTCACATAACGAAATTCGCATCCACTGAACACGGTTCCCTAAAATCTTGGAATGAGTCTCTGCGTTGTCTCTTAACTGTCATAACAACAACCGGAGACCGAAACACAAACAACGCTTCGCATTTCCTCGATTGTTTACCCTTACTGTTTAGTGTTTACGATTCTACAACGTGAGACAGAGAATCTTTGGGGAGAATCAAACTCAAAGATACTCTAGGAAACATTCAGAACATTGTTGCGGACGGTTAAACACATCGTTGCAGTCATGCGAAATTGCAGATTTTTACTCAAAATTATTGAAGAACATATGCAAAATGTTAAATAAAATGCAAAAATTAGTGACTAGTAGTATTAGTAACAATAATAGGAAATCTTATACTTTAGACCGTTAATAATCGCAGTGTAGAGTTGTGGTCATAGTCGTAGTAGTAGCTCAGTTTAACATTAGTATCTGACTGTAGTAGTAATCTTTGTGGCAATAATATATAACGCTCAGGACACTGAAAAGTTCATGCTATGGGCACTTACACCATGGACGATCACAGGCAGGATTAGCAGACGTATTTCTCTTTCTATTCATCAGAAAGTCCATCGTCTCCCTCAGCTGTTACAGCACCATATAAATTTGCTGTTATTGAATTTAGTATCCTCTCGTCCCCTCGGTAGTTCGGAAATGTTCTGACCATCCACATTCTGTGACAAGCTAAGCCCAAAAAATGAGCTCATTTATAGTATATAATGGCAGCCATTTCTAATATTGGTTTTTATTAATCCCCCTTTAGAAGTAACTCTTTTACCAGAAGCGTTGGTGTAGGGAAAAGAAGTCACTGACAGTGCAAATTTCGCTAGTTCTTCGAATAGTTATTTCCTTCAAAATCGTATGTATCTATAACATTGTAACAGTATTCCAGAAGATTTTAGGTTCAGGTATATTCTTTTTTACACAGGGAATGTTACTTTTTGCGAATTTTCTCCATTGATCATCTATTTTTGGGCATTACTATGTTCACTGACATTTGACAGCTCTACTTACACTGGCAATGAGATGATAAAGGGAAGGTGGTTGAAAGAATGGTCTCTGGTTGCTTTAAAGGGATGGAGACAGACGATAAGAGCAAAAGTGGGGTCGTCACCAAAATCGAACCTTTCCTTTAACTAACAACATATCGTAACAACAAAATCACGACACCAGTGCGCACATCTTTTGCTGAACTTTGTTTTGAAGATCTAGCCTATTAAAATCGCTCACCACTTTCACACCCAGATATACTTATTCCAGTGGTGTGCAGTTATTTTGGTCTGGCGTTTGTTTGTCTCACATGCTGCTCATCCATGCATTTGTTCAAACTACTTTTGTAGGTCGAGAACATCTTGTCCTGCATCACAGTAATAAGCGTTTGTTTGCCTTGAAAACGTTCATTCAACCCGAAGAATCTTGGTAGAAACCACTGAAGAACACAGAAGTAAACTTTCGTCTGTGGTTCATTCATCGCTGTTAGGATAGCTTCTACAGACATCAGACGTTCTTCCTGTGAAGCACAATTTTAGGGGTTCACATCGTTCTGTAATTCGATCACCCAATTGTGACAAAGATAACCATCTAGTTTGAGAATTGTATGAGTGCCTATACTACAAAACTCCTGGAATTGATCTGTGCTTGCCATTTTGCACTATTCTTGAACAATTGTGTATGTTCCTATACAAATCCTCGAGCATTGTAGCTAAAAGTTTACATTCTTTGCTTGCAGGGAATGGCAAATGTACTGTACCCAAGTAATACCTGGAAATTCATTCCGGGTGATCTTGAGTTCACTGGAAACTCTGTTGAATTTAGTGTTGCAGCCATCATTTGCAAAACTTATTACAGTCTTAATATTGATGATTGCACGTTTTAACACAGACATGACTCCGTTGTACGGATGTTCTGCAGTAGTACCTACATAAGAGTCTTCAATGTAATCATGGGGGTACGCCTATGGTTGGTTGGTTGTTTGATCTGGGGGGGGGGGGGGGGACGAAACAGTGACAGCATCAGTCCCATCGAATTAGCGAAGGACGCGGAAGGAAATCAGCCGTGCCCTTTCAAAGGAACTATCCTGGCATTTGCCTTAAGCAATTTAGGGAATTCAAAGAAAACTTAAATAAAGATGGCCTGACACAGGCTTGAACCATCATCCTCCCAAACACGAGTCCAGTGTGCTCACCACTGCACCACCTCGCTCGCTGGTACACCTATGCTTACTTCAAAAACTTAGTCTCCACTGTTCTTATGTTTGACACTGTAATGGCTCACGTATATACACAAGCCCTTCACGCTACTGATATCAGTGGATTTGTCAGTTATGACGCTTAACTTTACTTTGTTCAAAATGTCTGTTAATTCTTCACTGGCGCAGTTACGAGTCACATTTTTGACAGTATTTCTGACTTTAATGCTGCCTAATTTAACTGACCTAGCGATTTCAGTGTCACTACACTGATCAGCCTGAACATTATGATCGCCGACCTGCTATCGATATAAACACGTCCAGGCGATAGTAGCGTCACCTGGCGAGGGATGACAGCTAGTTAGACACACACACGGTGCATGTAGTATTAGTGAGAGTGCTGACTGTATGTAGAATGGAGAAGACACATGATCTATCTGACTTTGACCAAGGGCACATAGTGCACCAAATACTCCTAATGAAGGGCCTCGACACCCGACAACCCACACAAGTGCCAATGTTAACACCATGACATTGGCAACCACGACTGAAATGGGCATGTGTGACTATCGGCACTAGTCGTTGGGGCAGTGGCAGAACTTAGCATGGTCTGATGAATCCCAATGCTTTCTTCATCATGCCGATGCGAGGGCGCGAATCGATCGTCTTCATTTTGCACTTCCCACACAGACGGTCAATTGCTACAATCTGCCGGGTACCACATTTCTTACCATGCTGTGATATCAACTAATTCTCCTGTCACTGAGTTTGGCTTGGTCGACCATAACTGCACCGCATCACACTCATTATCTATCTCACAGACTCAACACACGACCTGAACTGTTTCTGTTGAGACCCGAATTACCCATTTTAAGGTTCGCCAGTGCAAAATGTGTATCTTTTTCACTAAGCATTCACGACAACAATGCCCAATTCTTCACCCTTATTTGTCATCTGTCAGAACATGCAGACCTAATTAGCAATGCCATCTTCAGATCATCTTTCCTCAACACATAGGACGAAAACAAATAAGTACTGCTACAACGGCCTTCACAGAAATTGGTGCAACATTTAAGAAAGGCTACCTCTGATAAACAATTGGATGATAAAATATGGCCCCAGCTTTGGTGACAACTCCTTTGTACACTGAACAATAACTTCATGCCAGATGCTGCCCTTTAAATACTCTGGATTGTTAAACTGGCAAATACATCTCATGAAGCTGAACCCCTGAAAAGATGGTTAACTCTTGATTACAGAATGTTAACAGTACTATGATGTAGACACCATAAAAATTACGGAAGTACAGTACCACTCCAGCATGTTACAATAAGATGCCTGCCTTTCACTCCGGACAGCCCAAGAAAGGCCGAGGATGGCAGATAGTGATGTCACCATCTCAGATCCAACCTCTAACCAGCAGGCTGCACACAGCATGATTTCCACTGTGGGCAACACTACACCGACAGCTGCCATTCGCTCAAGGTGAAAAACCTGCTTCTACTACATCCAATTTGGCAATAACACATGCAACTGAGTTTCCAGACTTCAAACACAGTCTGCCACAGGAGTGACCTTGCAGAGACGCCAAGACACTGACAACCCCTACGGCTCAAGTACACACTCCATCGACTGCACACCTAGGGTGTTGACTGTATATCTTCGACCTCAATTCAAGAAAATACTTTTAGGCAGATACTGGATTTGACATTAGCTCAAAACTGCTAGAAGCATACTAACATTCAAGAAAACATTAGCACTGCAACTTCAGGTGGTTAATAATCCAAGATCTGCATGGATCCACAACATCCATCTTGTAACTATCGCCTCAGCATCAACTCACATGGATCTTCTCATGTTACTGATATCAAGAAACTGGTAGTGGGAATCGACTTTCTCCATGATTTTTACATTTCACAGGACATTCACCAAGCTGTGCTCCTGCACCACGATACGGGACTACACATCACAGGGCTGTTCGTCCTGACAACCCCATCCCTCCTTCATACAACACACTGCCCACCTGGACAGCAAGATGATAATTTCACATATGGGTAACACACTAAAAGAGTGTGTCACAATGGCAGAAGAACTGCTACAACGACTGGAGTGCAGCTTGTGATGCACTTGATGCAGAGAATGCATCTCTTCTCCAACGCATCACTGACACATCAGCTGCACTCGCACTAGCATGCGACAACCTCAAGCCATCTCGTGCACCTACAGCTCTAACGAACGTGAGGAAGTGCATGCGATCCCATCTTTGCTGATTGACAATGCCCCTTCACTCATAATTCCAGCTGCATTGTGGCCGAAGACACTGAGCACACACAGCAACATTAAGTTTAGTACTGAGCACTGCACCTCAATTCGCTATGCGTTGGGCATAGACCTCACCAACACCACAAAGGTGCAAGTGTGTGCGATGTGTAACAGCTTGATGAATCATATCCTAACTACCACCAAGATACTTGTACATCACAAAGCACACTGCCTGGGCCCAACTAATTTACACACTGCTAAGACTACAGCTGACAACATTTTACATGTGGACATTGTTCGCCCATCAGATGGCCTGTGGGTGTCACCAGTCAAATTAGTAGTGAAAAAAGATGGAACTTCGAGATTGTGACTATTTCAGTGTCCTTAACACTCGTACATCGCATGACACTTAGCGAGTACCCAATAATTTCACATATGGGTAACACACTAAAAGAGTGTGTCACAATGGCAGAAGAACTGCTACAACGACTGGAGTGCAGCTTGTGATGCACTTGATGCAGAGAATGCATCTCTTCTCCAACGCATCACTGACACATCAGCTGCACTCGCACTAGCATGCGACAACCTCAAGCCATCTCGTGCACCTACAGCTCTAACGAACGTGAGGAAGTGCATGCGATCCCATCTTTGCTGATTGACAATGCCCCTTCACTCATAATTCCAGCTGCATTGTGGCCGAAGACACTGAGCACACACAGCAACATTAAGTTTAGTACTGAGCACTGCACCTCAATTCGCTATGCGTTGGGCATAGACCTCACCAACACCACAAAGGTGCAAGTGTGTGCGATGTGTAACAGCTTGATGAATCATATCCTAACTACCACCAAGATACTTGTACATCACAAAGCACACTGCCTGGGCCCAACTAATTTACACACTGCTAAGACTACAGCTGACAACATTTTACATGTGGACATTGTTCGCCCATCAGATGGCCTGTGGGTGTCACCAGTCAAATTAGTAGTGAAAAAAGATGGAACTTCGAGATTGTGACTATTTCAGTGTCCTTAACACTCGTACATCGCATGACACTTAGCGAGTACCCAATAATTTCACATATGGGTAACACACTAAAAGAGTGTGTCACAATGGCAGAAGAACTGCTACAACGACTGGAGTGCAGCTTGTGATGCACTTGATGCAGAGAATGCATCTCTTCTCCAACGCATCACTGACACATCAGCTGCACTCGCACTAGCATGCGACAACCTCAAGCCATCTCGTGCACCTACAGCTCTAACGAACGTGAGGAAGTGCATGCGATCCCATCTTTGCTGATTGACAATGCCCCTTCACTCATAATTCCAGCTGCATTGTGGCCGAAGACACTGAGCACACACAGCAACATTAAGTTTAGTACTGAGCACTGCACCTCAATTCGCTATGCGTTGGGCATAGACCTCACCAACACCACAAAGGTGCAAGTGTGTGCGATGTGTAACAGCTTGATGAATCATATCCTAACTACCACCAAGATACTTGTACATCACAAAGCACACTGCCTGGGCCCAACTAATTTACACACTGCTAAGACTACAGCTGACAACATTTTACATGTGGACATTGTTCGCCCATCAGATGGCCTGTGGGTGTCACCAGTCAAATTAGTAGTGAAAAAAGATGGAACTTCGAGATTGTGACTATTTCAGTGTCCTTAACACTCGTACATCGCATGACACTTAGCGAGTACCCAATATACAAGGATTCATACATTAGCTAGTAGGTGTTCTCAGTGGAATTGGCTGTAAAAAAGCTTACCTACAAATTTCAGTGCACAAAGTCAATATCACAAAACTGTGATTATCACACCGTTTGTTCTCTTTGAATATCTTTTCATTTCATTTAGTTAAATAATGCCGCTCAGACAAGGTAGTGTTTCATTGATAGGATTCTTTTTCGTTTTGAATTACTCCTATGCCTATTTAGACGACATCCTCATTTTTTGGCTATGTTTGAAGAACATGAGCGACACCTCAGACAAATCCTCACTGTTCTAAGAGACAGCAGTGTTGTGATCAATGAGGACAAATCTCAGTTACAGAAACCAGAATTTACCTTCCTTGGACACTTAGTTAGCACTATAGGAATCAGGCCGGCCCTAAACTGGGCTGACACCATAAGACAACTCCCACTCCCCAATTATCACAAACTCCGTCATTTCTTAGGAATATTAGCTTTTACTGGGTTACCCACCACAAGCTCCATCTTTACAAGCATCTCTCACCAACACGCTGGCAGGATCTAAAAAGCAGAGAAGAAGCAAGATCAAATGGATTGCAAAGGTGAAATATGCATTCAAACTCGCCAAAGACAACTTTGCACACACAGTCATGTTGGATGGCCCCATTCCAGATGTGAAACTCATCGTCATCACAGATGCAATCAACACTACCTCTGGCGCCATACTGCAACAACTAATGCCCAAAGAGGCATACCTCTCCCATTCTTCCCACAAAAATATCTCCTCCCAATTCAAATGGATGGTATTGGACTGACAACTTTTTGTTGTTAACAGCACTATGAGATACTTCCGAGATGATATCAATTGCCGTCATATTGTAGTATTTACAGACCATACATCACATTCTGATGCCATAAGGCACATGTCAAAGGATATCAACTCTCGACACACCGATGCCTGCGCCTTACCACCCAGTGCAAAATAGATATGTCACCCTCACAGAGCAGAAAATCTCATCATGGAATACTTATGACGAGTCCATACGATCTCCCTCCATTTTGACTACGAGAGGCTAGCCATGAAGATGTGAGCGTTGCAAAACTGATGTCAAGTGATATTACAGGCCTACAAATCCAATTGTTACGGGAACTGAAACTGTGATACCCTGTGATATCTCTCTCAATAGGGCTTGGCCATTGATGCTGTAGCAATGCAACAACAAATATTCAACCAACTACTTGGTCTCTGTCACCAATGGATCAGGCCCACAGTCTTCCTCCTAATGGAATGCTTCGTGCAGTTCAGCATCAAGTGGGACTGCTGCATCTGGGCACAGGCAGGTGTACCATTGCAATGAAGTAAAGTCAGAAGATACATGCAGTCACAGTTAAGTTGGTTTCAGATTCCCAAAACCTGCTTCCACCACATACACATCGACTTTGTCAGCGCCCTTTCAGAGTTAGACGGATTCAATTGCAGGTTCTATCAAAAAGAATCATCCGATTTTTAAAAGAATCATAACTATTATGTTATTTGAGATATGTACGTGGACAACTTACTGTTGGAAAGAGCAAACTCTCGAGTTTCACATGGTTACTGCTAGATAACACCAGTGTGCTCTCAATTCAGTTCTAGTAAAAATGGTGTTGGGACAACAGAAAGAATTTTGTGCTCACGCATTGCAGGTCAAAATAACTGTTCAGTGAGACTTTCGTACTAGGTGTGGTGTGGATCCTCATACAGCACAGAGTATTAGATGATGGCATGAACAGTTCCGAGAAACATGTTGTCTGTTTAAAGGCAAATTGCTGGGCTGTCCCTGAGTGTATGACACAGATGTCGAACTCATCTGCCATAGTTTAACAAGGAGTCTGGAGAAATCCGTTCGCTGTGAAGCTCGACAGCTCAACATGCCCCAATGTCCATCTGGTGTGTGTTGCGTCGACGTTTAAGCATGAAACTATACAAAATTCAGCTACTGCAAGATCTCATGAAGATGACCAACAACAACATGTGGAGTTCTGTAATTTCGTTCTTGGCCAGATGGAGGATGACAGGTGTCTTCCATGCTTAGTGTTTAGTGATGAGGCAACATTCCATTTAAATGGACATGTGAACCATCATAATGTGAGAATATGGGGTACAGAGCAATCATGTGAAGTTGTATAACACGAGAGGGACACTCCAAAATTTAATGTCTTTAGCGCAGTTTCACAGGAAAAGATGTTGGGTCCATTTTTCTTTGCTGAGAACACTGTTACAGGAAGCACATATCTCAATATGCTTGGAACTTCCTTTTCCTACAGCTGGAGACTGCTCTGAGTGACTTCATTTACCAATACGATGGGGTATCACGACACAGTCATCTGGAAGTGGGGGAATTCTTAAATCAGAGGACTACTGAATGATGGATCGGTCAAACTGGACCAAATGATTCGACCTTACATTACTGTCCTCCAAGGTCACCGGACCTGACTTTACATGATTATTTCTTGTGTGGTTTATAAAAGACTCTGTTTATGTGCTTCCATTACCAACAACAATGTATGAACTGAGACATCGCATAACAGCAGCTATGGAAGCTGTAACTCAAGACATGCTCGCTGCAGTATGTGAACAATTTGAATACCATGTTGACATATGCCATGCATCTCAAGGGGGACATATTAACACTTATGAAAAGATATTTTAAAAAAACCTTTTGAGTTTCCTGTTCATCAAAAACAAAATTCATTATATATGTTTCTTAGTTTCAGAAATATAGACATGCCAAATTGGATGACTAATTTTGATACACCATGTGCCTTCTTTTAATGATAGATAGAGCCTCATGCTGGCTAGAAGCAGCCTCATCACGGACATCACAGCAGAGTACTACGCCTACACCTTTGTATAGACATGGACAGTACAGCTCGGCATACCAGATACAATTAATACAGACCAAGGCCGCCAGGTTTAATCGGCACTCTTCGCCACACTGTGTAACCCTTGTGGAATTAAACGTAACTGCACTATAGCTTATCACGCCCAGAGTGGAAGGTTAGTCGAGTGGTGGCATTCGTCTCCCAAATTAGCCCTTATGTGCCATGGCCTTTTTTGGACTGAAACACGTACCTTGCGCTCCACTTGGCATCTGAACAGCTTTCAATGAGAACTTATAATCATCCCTCGCTGAGATGCTATATGGCAAATCACTGGCTGTTCCCTTTGATTTCGTCCCAGTCACATGAGTCCAAGAGCAGGTAGACTTACCTGCTCTACTTCAATAAGTGAAGGATGACATTAGATATATCCATGTGCCGTTTCCCACTCCCCACTCGGAGGCCAAAGTCCCTGTACTTAAAGTGCTTTCAACTGTGTACATGTCATGCTATGAGAGGACACAGTCCGGCCAGATCTACAGCCCCTGTACAAAGATCCCTTGAAAGCCCTGAGAAGAAACACACATAGGTTTGACATTATGATTAATGACAACTGTTTCGATCTACATCTACATTCTACTTGTTTACTCTGCAATTCACACTTAAGTGCCTGGCAGAGGGTTCGTCGAACCATTTTCATACTACTTCTCTACCATTATACTCTCGAATGGTGCATGGGAAAAAGGAACACCTAAATCTTTCCGTTCGAGATCTGATTTCCCTTATTTTATTATGATGATCATTTCTCCCTACGTAGGTGGATGTCAACAAAATATTTTCGCATTCGGAAGAAAAAGTTGGTGATTGAAGTTCGTAAATAGATCTCGCCGCAAAGAAAACCCCCTTTGTTTTAGTGACTGCCACCCCAACTCGTGAATCATATCAGTGACACTTTCACCCCTATTGCGCGATAACACGAAACGGGCTGCCCTTCTTTGCAATTTTCCGATGTCCTTCGTCAACCCTACCTGGTAAGAATCCCACATCGAGCAGCAATATTCCAGCAGAGGACGGACAAGTGTAATGTAGCCTGTCTCTTTAGTGGGTTTGTCACATCTTCTAAGTGTTCTGCCAACAAAGCATAGTCTTTGTTTTGCCTTCCCCACAATATTATCTATGTGGTCTTTCCAATTTAAGTTCCTAGTAATTGTAATTCCTAGGTATTTAATCGAATTGACAACCCTTAGATTTGTGCGATTTATCGTATATCCAAAATTTATCGGATTTATTTTAGTACCCATGTGGATGACCTCGCACTTTTCTTTGTTTAGTGCCAAATGCCACTTTTCACACCATACAGATATTCTCTCTAGATCGTTTTGTTATTGGAATTGATCTTCTGATGATTTTACTAGACGGTACGTTACAGCATTATCTGCAAACAATCTGCTCAGATTATCACCTAGATCATTTATGTAAATCAGGAACAACAGAGGGCCTATGACACTACCTTGCGGAACGCCAGATATCACTTATGTTCTACTCGATGATTTACCGTCTATCATTATGAACTGTGACCACTCTGAGAGGAAATCACGAATCCAGTCACACAACTGAGACGATATTCCATATGTATGCAATTTTATTAATAGTCGCTTGTGAGGAACAGTATCAAAAGATTTCTGAAAATCTAGGAATATGGAATCGATCTGAGATCCCTTGTCGACAGCACTTATTACTTCATGGGAATAAAGAGCTAGCTGTGTTGCACAAGAACGATATTTTCTGAATCTGTGTTATTTATGTATCAGTACGTCATTTTCTTCAAGGTGATTCATAATGTTCGAGTACAGTATATGCTCCAAAATCTTACTGCAAATTGAAGTCAGTGATATGGGTCTGTAATTCAATGAGTGACTCGTATTTCCTTTCTTGAATATTGGTGTGACCTGTTCTACTTTCCAGTCTTTAGGAACAGACCTTCCGTCAAGTGAGCAGTTGTATATGTTTGCTAATAAAGGCGTATACTCTGGAAGGAACCTGACTGGTATACCATCTGGACCGGAAGACTTGTCTTTCTTAAGTGATTTGAGTTGTTTCACAACACCTAAGCTATCTACTTTTATGTCACTCATGGTAACAACTGTTCTGGTTTCGAATTCTGGAATATTTACTTCATCTTCTTTCGTGAAGGAATCATTGAAAACTGTAGTTAGTAACTCCGCTCTAGTGGTACCATCATCAGTAACATTTCCATCGCTATCGCGCAGTGACGGTATTGACTGTTTCTTGCCGCTGGTGTACTTTACATATGACCAGATTCTCTTTGGGTTTTCTACCATATTCTGAGACAATGTTTGATAGTGGAAACTATTAAAAGCATCTCTCATTGACGTCCGCACTAAATTTCGTGCTTCTGTGAAACTTAGCCAGTCTTGGGGATTTTGCATTCTTCTGAATTTGGCATGCTTGAAACCAGCGCCTTTCATCATTTTGCTCGATATCAGCGACTTCAAACCAGAGAGCATGACCATCAAACTTGTCGATAACGATCTCTTCCTCGCTGCTCACAATGAAGACATGCTGACAAGCAACACCCACTTGTCTGACGCTTGCATAACACTGGCACCTTCCCCAGTGACAGAAACTGTGCTTTCACATTATCCTGCCCTTTATCAGATGGTTTTCTCACCTTCGCGTGCCTGAGGATTCCCTCACAATCGTCGCTTCACTCCCACCTCAAGACGAAGGGGACTCCACAACAAAGATGCCCCTACTACCACTGCTCCCAGCACCTCCAGAAGAGCCACCAATATCCAGGTATGGCCGCACCAGGTACCTTCCACACCACCCACTCCCCTAACAGCTCTACACCAACAGTACTGTATGTCACATCTCCAAAATATGGTCCAGCTGTGCCCTCCAATATAGCCAGCCACGACACAAATGGTCACGCACTCACCTGCATACCAGACCAACTAAACGATGCATTTCACATCTTCCCTTTAGTGCTTTGCACTATTGTGGCGGGCTGGGGCGGGAGGGGGACTCCGTGGGGCTCTGTGCCGATATCGATAGTGATACACATTACTGGCGAGTGAAGACAGGTATATCTGTGGACTGAGCAATGACTTCAGTGAATTTGGTGCCATGATCGAATGTGGATGTGTCATTGAATCATGTTTTATAAATATATCATTTATATGATCAGCCCTTCCAACTTCATTATTGAGACATTCCCTGTCATCTGATAGGGAATCCTTCCACAAAGTTTTTGGCGCTTCATACCTTTTGCATAGCTTTTGATCGCCGACAGTTTTGCTGTAAAAACAGATTTGGACAACACACGCTGTGCACGAAAGTCATCGTCTTTAATGGGTCTAATCCACCCATGGAATTTTGGATTCTTTTTCCATTCTTTTTGGTACTTATGTCTTCTGCACAACAGTTATGTTTAGTCTTTGCCACTCATTAATTTCTTTTTTATGGATCAGATTAGATTAGATTAGATTAATCCTAGTTCCATGGATCATGAATATGATATTTCGTAATGATGTGGAACGAGTCAAATTTTCCAATACATGACATAATTAAGTTAATTTAACAACATAATTAAGTTAATATAACAACTTTTTTATTTTTTAAAATTTTTAAAATTTTTTTTCTTTTTTTCTTTTTTCTTAATTTATATCTAAAAATTCCTCTATGGAGTAGACGGAGTTGTAATTCAGAAATTCTTTTAATTTCTTCTTAAATACTTTTGGTTATCTGTCAGACTTTAGATACTATTTGTTAAGTGACCAAAGACTTCAGTGGCAGTATAATTCACCCCTTTCTGTGCCAAAGTTAGATTTAATCTTGAATAGCTGAACTCAAACGTTTCAGCAGATCATTAATGTGTTTCTTACAATTTAATCTCTCATCAATGGACACACCTAAAATTTTGAATATTCTACCTTAGCTATATGCTTCTGATTAAGGTCTATATTTGTTAATGGCATCATACCATTTACTGTACGGAACTGTATGTACTGTGTCTTATCAAAATTCAGTGAGAGTCTGTTTACAAGGAACCACTTAGTAATTTTCTGAAAGATATTATTGACAATTTCATCAGTTAATTCTTGTTTGTCAGGTGTGATTACTATATGTGTATCATGAGCAAAAAGAACTAACTTTGCCTCTTCATGAATATAGAATGGCAAGTCATTAATATATATTAAGAACAACAAAGGACCCAAGACCAACCCTTGTGGAACCCCATTCTTGATAGTTCCCCAGTTTGAGGAATGTGCTGATCTTTGCATATTATGAGAACTGCTTATTTCAACTTTCTGCACTCTTCCAGTTAAGTACGAATTAAACCATTTGTGCACTGTCCCACTCATGCCACAATACTTGAGCTTGTCTAGCAGAATTTCATGATTTACACAATCAAAAGCCTTTGAGAGATCACAAAAAATCCCAATGGGTGGTGTTCAGTTATTCAGATCATTCAAAATTTGATTGGTGAAAAGTATATATGACATTTTCTGTTGCAAAACGTTTCTGGAAACCAAACTGACATTTTGATAGTACTTCATTTTTACAGATATGTGAAGCTACTCTTGAATACATTACTTTCTCAAAACTTTTGGATAAAGCTGTTAGAAAGGAGATTGGATGGTAATTGTTGACATCAGATCTATCCCCTTTTTTATGCAAAGGTGTAACAATAGCATATTTCAGTCCATCAGGGAAAATGCCCTGTTCCGGAGAGCTATTACACAGGTGGCTGAAAATCTTACGTATCTGTTGAGAACAAACTTTTAGTATTTTGCTGGAAATGCCATCAATTCCATGTGAGTTTTTGCTTTTAAGCAAATTTATTATTTTCCTAATTTCAGAGGGAGAAGTGGGTGAGATTTCAATTCTATCAAATTGCATAGGTATGGCCTTTTCCATTAACATCCTAGCATCTTCTAATGAACACCTGGATCATACTATATCCACAACATTTAGAAAATGATTATTAAAAATATTTTCAACTTCTGACTTTTTGTTCATAAAGTTTTCATTCAATTTCATGGTAATACTGTCTTTCTGTGCTCTTGGTTGACCTGTTTCTCTTTTAATAATATTTCAAATTGTTTTAATTTTATTATCAGAGTTGCTGATTTCAGACATGATACACATACTTCTGGATTTTTTAATAACTTTTCTTAATATAGCACAGTAGTTTTTATAATGTTTGATAGTTTCTGGGTCACTACTGTTTCTTGCTGTCAGATACATTTCCCTTTTCCGGTTACAAGATATTTTTATACCCTTAGGAAGCCATGGTTTGTTACATGGTTTCTTACGAGTATATTTAATTATTTTTTTGAGGAAGCAGTTTTCAAATGCATTTACAAAAGTGTCATGAAATAAATTATATTTTAAACTGGCATCAGGTTCACGGTACACCTCATCTCAGTCTAACTGCTGTAGGCTTTCCCTGAAATTTGCAATTGTTAAATCGTTGACTGAACGTACTACTTTGGAGGACTGTTTAGTTCTGCTGAATGGAGCTATGTCATATATTGTAACTAGCTGTGCATCACGATCAGAAAGACCATTATCAACAGGCTGAGCATTTATCTGGTTAAACTTATCTTGGTCTATAAAGAAGTTATCTATCAGTGAGCTGCTATCCTTTACCACCCGAGTAGGAAAATCAATAACGGGTGTCAAATTGAAAGAACCAAGTAATACTTCAAGGTCATTTTTCCTATTACCCTCTTTCAGAGAATCTACATTGAAGTCCCCACAAATAATAATTTACTTCCCCCTGTCTGACAGATATAATGTTTGATAGTTTCTGGGTCACTACTCTTTCTTGCTGTCAGATACATTTCCCTTTTCTGGTTACAAGATTTTTTATACCCTCAGAAAGCTATAGTTTGTTACATGGTTTCTTACGAGTATATTTAACAAGGAGTCAAAAATTTTTCAGAAATAGATGAAAATTTCCCGATGGGGACCTATATACAGTTACGATTATAAATGTGCCTTTATTTAATTTAAGCTCACAGGCACATGCTTCTATATGTTTCTCTACACAAAACTTTCTTGTTTCTATACTTTTTGCACAATGATGACTTTTGACATATGTGGCAACTCCTCCTTTCTCCATATTTTCTCTAATAACATGTGCAGAGAGCTTATATCCACTTACATTTACCTTATCCATATCAGTAACAATGTGATGCTCAGACAGGCATAGTATATCTATTTCATCCTCAGCTTCTAAATCTTCTAAACAAACCAGAAGCTAATCTATTTTATTCTTTAAACTCCCAATATTTTGATGAAATATACTTACATTATTTTTAATTATACTGTTATGAGAACCTTTCCTTATTCTAACATTTGCAGTACTCTCATGTCTGAGTTTCTCATTGTGCTTAGGCCTAGTTCCTATACCAGTAATCACATGGTGTTCAGAGAGGCAGATTATGTCAACTGGGTTGGGTTCAACAATGCAATTACCTAGGACTGAGATACAATTTGGTGGAGATAAAATTTCTGGTGATTGGTGAAAATTTATAATTGACATCTGTGATTGGTGATCCAATGTGCTAGAATTGTGCTGTTTAATTTCTTTCCTAAACTGAAGATTTTTTTCAATCCTGACTTCTTGTAGAACTTGACATCTTTCTGTCTTACCTATCCTAAAAAAAGGTGCTGCTCCAACACCTGTAACCACTGGTATTTTACCATTTATGGCAGTGCCTCCCCCCTTAAATTTCCTGCTATTACCCCAGCCAGTTTACACTTCCCTTTCCTGTTGAGATGTAGGCCGTGCCTGGTATAGTCCCACCTACTGAGAGAATCAACAGGAACCACACCAGTATGAGCCCCCGCACCCGACCCAAGCAGCCGTTCCAACTCCAAATTAACTCTCCCAACAGAAGAGTTCAAATGAAGCCGGTCATGGCGTCTCAGGACAGATACAAATTCAACACTGGTGTGTCTCGATGCTGACTTTCCACAAATTCTTCTGTTGCCTATTTCCTCGTCACTCTCGCTTCTGGAGCCACATTTTTGGTAAACAATAGTTCAGTCCTAATTTTAAACTGTCAGTACCCATAGTAAACAGACAGAAAGTGTAAATGCACTAACGAAAGGCGTGACTTGACAGGACTGACAGCGCTTGTTATTGCCTTAGATCTGTATGACTCTGTTATTGCAGTGCTTGGTTTGAATGTTATCTCTGGCCTGCGTGTTGTCAGAATTATTTATATTCGTTTCATTTTAGTGAGACAAGCAAGACAGCAAAATTCTCTTATATTTAGCCAGTATCGAACAATGTACTATCATACATTGCATGAGCACTCAAATTATCATATGGTCCCTTTGGTATCGTATGAGTTGCTACCCTGGTTCAGAATCATCTTCATAACTAGCTATCAGTTAACCAAGGTGAGGAAATAACACCACAGACGAATAAGAGTAGACTCCACAGTCTCAAAATAGAAGGGAAGTTTAGGGTTTAACTTCCGATCAACATCCAGACTCAAGGAAAACAGTATAGTGCATGGCAGATGATGCTTCCCACTATACCACACAATAATGTTTCCTCACATTTAATTCTAGTATGGAGCAAGTAAATGATTGCTTAAATGTCTTTGGGCACACTACTATTAGTCCAAACTTGTTCTCGCGGTTTCTGCAGCAGTGGCATGTAGAATGTTATAGAATATTGCTAGACTTGTGTCTTAATACTATTCTTCAAACTTCAATATTATTGCATGTGTCATTTGCCATCTGTTTTGAAGTGCAGTGTCTGCCACTCTAGGTTTTTCAGCGTCTATGTGATACTCTCCCAGGAATCATCAAACATGTGATCATTATACATCTACATACATGTGATCATTCCACATCCATATACATACTCTGCAAAACGCTATGAAGTCATGGCAGAGGGTACTGCATATGATTCCACGATTTCTTTCCACTCCAGTTGCATATGAAACGTGCAAGAATTATTTCTTAAATATCTCTACATGGGCTGTAGCTAGTCTAATATTGTTTGCATGGTTGCTGTGGGAGCATTACACAGGGGACTGAAGAATATGTCTGTGTGCTTCACTAAACACTAGTTCTTGAATTTTAGTAAGTAGCCTTCCTTGGGTTAATTTGTGTCTATCTTCAAGAGCTTTGCAATTCTGGTAACTCTACATTTATGTAATGCTCTACTGTGAATTAAACAAATCTGTGACCATTTCCTGCCCTTCCCTGTATACATTCAATATCCCTTTTTTGTCCTACATGGTATGTGTCTCACACACATTGTAAAATGTCTTGCCAATGGACTGAAGTCTTCCATCTGCTTTACGACTAAGCCTATGTGTGATCATTCAATTACAAGTTGTTATACTCAAGTATTTGTATGGGACAACTGACTCACATTACAAGAAATACTGCAAAATATTAAAGACTGTAATATGGACATCAAAGTAAATACATTACAAGGAAAAGATAGTCGTATCAGATAACAAAATAAAGACTATATGGGATATAGTGAAGGAGGAGACCAGTAGAACCAGACATGAAGAGGGACAAATAGCATTAAGAGTAACTGATACGTTGATGACAGACGTGTACAGTGTTGCGGAACTTTTTAACAAACATTTTATAACTGTTACTGACAAGATGGAGTTGTCAGGTTCTGCAGATGCTGCTATGGGATACCTCAGACCAGACATTTCAAGTAACTTCTATAATATGAATTTGACACTCACTACCCCAGCAGAAATAATATCCACCATAAAATCATTAAAATCAAAAACATCTAGTGGGAATGAAGAAATATCAACAGAGTTAATTAAAGAATGTGATTCTGACCTAAGTAACATATTAAGCTATCTGTGTAACCAGACATTTATCGGTGGAATATTTCCTGAATGGTTGAAATATGCTGAAGTTAAGCCACTGTTTAAGAAGGGAGATAAAGAAATAGCATCAAATTTCCGTCCAATTTCACTTCTGCCAGCATTCTCAAAAATTTTAGAAAAAGTAATGTACAATCGGCTTTATAAACATCTTTCCTCAAATAACATAATGTCAAAGTCACTGTTCGGATTTCTAAAGGGTTCTGATAGTGAGAAGGCTATCTACACTTATAGTGTAAATTCATTAGACAAAAAATTGCAGGCAACTGGTATATTTTGTGATCTGTCAAAGGCATTTGATTGTGTAAATCACAATATCCTTTTAAGTAAATTAGAATATTATAGTGTAACAGGAAATGCTGCAAAATGGTTCAAATGTTATATGTCTGGCAGGAAACAAAGAGTGTTATTAGGAAAGAGACATGTATCAAGCTATCAGGCATCATCCAACTGGGAAGGTTCGATTTTAGGGCACTTACTTTTTTCCTGTGTATATCAATGACCTTTCATCAGCAACATTACCAGATGCCAAGTTCGTTTCGTATGCTGATGATACAAACATTGCAATATATAGCAAATCAAGTGTAGTCTTACAAAGGTCAGCTAATAAAATATTTGTGGACATTAATCACTGGTTCCTAGCCAATTCCTTGTCACTAATCTTTGAAAAAACACACTACATGCAGTTCAGAACTTATAAGGGGTGTCCCACGAGTATATGACTAACATATGATGACAGGCAGATAGAAGAAGTGGACAGTGTTAAATTCTTGGGATTACAGCTTGATAATAAATTCAACTGGGAGGAGCACACCACAGAACTGCTGAAACGTCTTAACAAATCTCTATTTGCAATACTAATTGTGTCAGACATAGGGGATATGAAAATGAAGCATACTATGCTTACTTTAATTCCATAATGTCATATGGATTATTTTTTGGGGCAATTCATCAAGCCAAGCTTACGTTTTCCGAGCACAAAAATGTGCAGGAAGTGTTATATGTGGTAGGAACTCAAGAACATCTTGCAGATGCCTGTTTAGGAAACGAGGGATACTAACTATTGCTTCCCAATATATTTATTTCATAATGAAATTTGTCATTAAAAATATATTAGTTTTTCAAACCAACAGCTCAATTTATGGAATCAGTACTAGAAGTAAGAATAATCTTCACAAAGATTTAAAGTCACTTAGTCTTGTACAAAAAGGTGTGCATTATTCAGGAACACACATTTTTAATAACTTGCCAGCAGCCATAAAAAGCTTAACAACCAATGAAATTCAGTTTAAGAGAAGCCTAAAGGATTTATTGGTGGCCAACTCCTTCTACTCCACTGATGAATTTCTCAGAAGAACCAACTGATTTGTATATACACTCCTGGAAATAGAAAAAAGAACACATTGACACCGGTGTGTCAGACCCACCATACTTGCTCGGGACACTGCGAGAGGGCTGTACAAGCAATGATCACACGCACGGCACAGCGGACACACCAGGAACCGCGGTGTTGGCCGTCGAATGGCGCTAGCTGCGCAGCATTTGTGCACCGCCGCCGTCAGTGTCAGCCAGTTTGCCGTGGCATACGGAGCTCCATCGCAGTCTTTAACACTGGTAGCATGCCGCGACAGCGTGGACGTGAACCGTATGTGCAGTTGACGGACTTTGAGCGAGGGCGTATAGTGGGCATGCGGGAGGCCGGGTGGACGTACCGCCGAATTGCTCAACACGTGGGGCATGAGGTCTCCACAGTACATCGATGTTGTCGCCAGTGGTCGGCGGAAGGTGCACGTGCCTGTCGACCTGGGACCGGACCGCAGTGACGCACGGATGCACGCCAAGACCGTAGGATCCTACGCAGTGCCGTAGGGGACCGCACCGCCACTTCCCAGCAAATTAGGGACACTGTTGCTCCTGGGGTATCGGCGAAGACCATTCGCAACTGTCTCCATGAAGCTGGGCTACGGTCCCGCACACCGTTAGGCCGTCTTCCGCTCACGCCCCAACATCATGCAGCCCGCCTCCAGTGGTGTCGCGACAGGCGTGAATGGAGGGACGAATGGAAACGTGTCGTCTTCAGCGATGAGAGTCGCTTCTGCCTTGGTGCCAATGATGGTCGTATGCGTGTTTGGCGCCATGCAGGTGAGCGCCACAATCAGGACTGCATACGACCGAGGCACACAGGGCCAACACCCAGCATCATGGTGTGGGGAGCGATCTCCTACACTGGCCGTACACCACTGGTGATCGTCGAGGGGACACTGAATAGTGCACGGTACATCCAAACCGTCATCGAACCCATCGTTGTACCATTCCTAGACCAGCAAGGGAACTTGCTGTTCCAACAGGACAAAGCACGTCTGCATGTATCCCGTGCCACCCAACGTGCTCTAGAAGGTGTAAGTCAACTACCCTGGCCAGCAAGATCTCCGGATCTGTCCCCCATTGAGCATGTTTGGGACTGGATGAAGCGTCGTCTCACGCGGTCTGCACGTCCAGCACGAACGCTGGTCCAACTGAGGCGCCAGGTGGAAATGGCATGGCAAGCCGTTCCACAGGACTACATCCAGCATCTCTACGATCGTCTCCATGGGAGAATAGCAGCCTGCATTGCTGCGAAAGGTGGATATACACTGTACTAGTGCCGACATTGTGCATGCTCTGTTGCCTGTGTCTATGTGCCTGTGGTTCTGTCAGTGTGATCATTTGATGTATCTGACCCCAGGAATGTGTCAATAAAGTTTCCCCTTCCTGGGACAATGAATTCACGGTGTTCTTATTTCAATTTCCAGGAGTGTGTGTGTGTCTATATATATATATATATATATATATATATATATATATATATATATATATATATATATATGTATATGCAATGTAACTTCTGCACAATTTCACTGCAGTAATGTGTTCATTGTAAATAAGTGTGTGTTTGTGTGTGTGTGTGTGTGTGTGTGTGTGTGTGTGTGTGTGTGTGTGTGTGTGTTTGCATGTGTGTGTGTAAGTACAATCTAACTTCTGCACCAGTTCAGTGTAGCAATGTGTTCATTGTAAATAAGCATTTAGTAGTTGTATTACACATTTATTACCCTGTAAATAAATAAAAAACTTTTTTATTTTAAATTCAATGCATTAGTATTTGTAAAACGATTCTTTCATATAGCGTTCATTAAAAAATGACGACCATGCTACTTGGGACCTGTGCAATGGTACATTAGCTTATTTGTTTGAGTTGTAAATATTTGTCATGGATTGTTGTTTTTCTGGCATGTTCTACATCCTGGAGACCTCCTCAGTACGGATCAATTGGAATGATAGTAAATCTAATCTAATCTAAACTCCAATTGTGATTCATTGCTTCTGTAGTCATAGGATACCACACTACCACTTTTTGAGAAGTGCACGATTTTACATTTCTGAACATTTAAGCAAGTTGCTAATGTTTGCACCTCTTTGAAATCTTATTATGATGTGACTGAATATTTATCCCGCTTTTTCTGCAGACAATAGGTACTTCGTTATGTACAACTCCATCACCTGCAAAAAGCGTGATGTTACTCTTAACATTTTCTTATAGAGCACTTAACAATATGAACAACACAGGCATCAACACATTTGTTCTTGTTAAACCATTCAACATTACATGTTGTATCCTACCTACCAGGAACCTTGGTCTAGTCACAAATTCTGTTTGATACTCCATATAATAGTACTGTTGTTAGTAATCGTTGCTGTCCTATAACATAAAACTGAATATCGAATTTTGATCGAGATAAACTCACGCTGCAGTGTTCTTCTTCGGCTCGCCAGTATAGAAGCATGCACAGTATCAACTAAGTGAAAAATGCGTGCAACACACACATTTATTTATGTGTAAAAGACGACTTAGGAATTTGCCTTTGTGTGAGACCGCTTATACAAGATCGTGTGTCGATTTGAAATTCTAGATTCCCAAATTTTACTGTTCATGTCGTTTCTGCGTAATCTTTTACTGAATGTATCAATAGACGATTGTATTGTGAGACACACCGTGAATTTTCGAACAATCATGAATGCCACAATAAGTTCATACTGTTCTTGTCAATTCTAGGTTTTAGCTTATTGTATTCCTTTAAAATGTTTGAGTACAGCAGACCTATCCTCGTTCAGAACAATCGCTCTCTAATTTCATTGTACAATTACGTGAGAAATAGGTTGTTTTAAGAATTTTCGGACGCTTACAAAACTATAATTTTATAAATTACCGGTACAAGTATTTTGGATAAGTAATTCACTTCGTAACAAAACAGCATTTGTGGATCACAGTTATGCCACACAATACATCACCTCTGAAATTCATTGTATATGAAAGAAAATAAACGTGTATTTTTGAGAGTTTCGGAAGCTGCCATTGTCCTTTGCGTAATCCATGAGCAATTATATAAAATCGGCGTTTGTGATTTAGTTACTGTAGCAGAATTCTAATTAACATATTGTGATGTATCTAGTTTTCCCTTAGAGAGGAGTAGCTCCATATATTATCTACGTTTATCGTAAATCAACTCTGTTTTCGAGTTTGCTAAAAACTATAATCAACCCAAAACGTTTTAGGAAACTAGTAGTTTTTGCCACAGGTTTTTGTGTTGCGTTAACAGAAATTTCGCTCTGTGTATTTGCTTCAATTCTTACAGGAAATTATCAACTTTTTAACTCAACAGATTAAAAGACAACCAGTGGACTTAATTTAAAGTTATTTGTTCACTGCCTTGTAATATACTGCGCAAACCGAAATACAGCCTCACTGTGAATACTATTGTGGAACACGGGATGAGTTGGTTGTTATTCATAAGCAGCTGGCAATCGCCCTGCCTACTGTCAAACGATTGGCAGCTGCTGCGATGTGGTATGATAGAAGAGATCCAGAGAGTACATACCTCTATTGGATCCTGTCTCCTCTGCAGAAAGTACAGGATCTGCCATTACCCGTCCGCATGACTGCGAGTGGCGCGTCAATGGTATATCTAGGCGTCATGTACAGGGTGGATAGGGTTCCGAGAGGACTCAGGGTGATTTACAAATTCCTCTAACCAACAAGTCTGAGGTGCTGTCATTCACTGAAACTAAAACTGAGCCCGTGGACTTACTTCACCTCGTTTGGGAAAAGATGTTTTTCCCAGTGTCAGAAGGAGGCAAATGCAAAAGGATTGGGGCCTATTAATCATCGCCAGTTCAAAGTTATGGCAAATAATGGTACCTGTTAGGGAAATGGCAGCAAGGGGAAGGAAAGGAGACCAGGTGCACTCATAGTGAATCTCTGGGGTTTCCATTCAACAGGTTGAAGACGCTACTGCAGCAACCATTAAGGGAACAGGGTGTACCCAACTGCGGACTGTGGTGCGTGGTGCATGGTCTCCAAGGTCATTCCTGGGTCACTCCAGCGACTGGCAAGGAAGATTGAGAAGATCAGTTTTGCGCCTGGCGTTTCAACAAAGCTCACAATTGGCAGCATTGTCCCCAGAACTGATCATGGTCCTTTGGTGCTGGGCCAAGTGGAACAACTGAACAAGAGACTTCAGAAATTTTGTGACAAGCTAGGCTGCGACTTCCTGGTCTTGCGCCATAGGGTCCTCCTAAATGGGTCAGATGTGCACTAAACATCAGAGACTACTACTCAGGTATCTGTCTATGTGTGGCGTACACACAAGGACCTTTTTAGATTAGGCGACTCTCCATCCAGTCCACATAACGATGGCTGTAGGAAACCTCGAAATATCTGTGTAAGAGCGATTGAAATGCCTCTCATAAGCGAGAGTACTAAAATCATAATGATAAAATGCCAAAGCATTCACAACAAAGTGCCAGAGTTAGAAGTGCTCATGAAAGGTAGTGAAGCTCACGTAATACTAGGCACAGAAGATCATTGAAACCTGAAACTGATATCAGTGAAATTTCTGGGGAAAACCTAAGTGAATATCGAAAGGATAGCAAATGGGAAATGGAGGTGGTGTGTTTGTTGCAGCAGACAATAAACACAAATCAACTGAGACATAAATTGAAGCTGCATCTTAGATTGTTTGGGCAACACTCAGTATCAGGTGTGGGCATTAAACATTTATTGGATCCTTCTATCACCCAGCAGACTCATCTCCTTATGCAACTGAAAACTTTAGAGAAAACCTCAATATACTTGTTCGTTAAGTTCCCCAATCATACTGTAATCATCAGTGGAGACTTAAATCATCCAACAATTAACTGGGAAAGTTATAGGTTTGTTAGTGATGGATGCAATAAGACATCCTGCGAATCTTTACCCAATGCCTTCTCTGAAAACTACCTAGAACAGATAGTTAGGAAGCCCACTCATGAGGAAATATGTTGACTCTAATGGCAACAAATGAACCTGACGTCTTTGAGAATGTCCACATCGAAACTGGTATCAGTGACCATGACATGATTGTGGCGACCATGATTACCAAAGTACAAAGGACAACAAAAACAAGCGAATAGATATATATGTTAAGCAAACTAGATAAAAAATCAGTAGTGTCATATCTCAAACAGGAACTTGAAACTTTCAGCTCAGGTCAGTAGCATGTATAGAAACTCTGGCTCAAGTCTAAATGAATAGTTGACAGCACACGGGATAATAGATACCCAGCAGAACAGTTTGTAATGGTAGGAGACCACCATGGTATACAGTAACTGTAAAGATACTTCTAAAGAAAGAGATATTACTGCATAATAGGTGTAAAACAAAGCGTAGGGCTATAGACAGAGATATGCTGAATTAAACACATGTGGCTGTCAAGACAGTAATGCTTGATGCCTTCAATGACTACTGTAGCAGAATATTGTCAAATGATCTTTCAGAAATCCCAAACAAGTTCTGGTCATATACGGTAAAGGCTGTTAGTGGCACCAAAGTTAGTATCCAGTCCCTAGTGAATGAGATAGGAACTGAAACTAAGGGTAGCAAAGCAAAACCTGAAATGCTTAACTTCGCTTTCCAATGTTCATTTACAAAGGAAAACCAGGAGAATTGCCACAATTTAATCCTTGTATCACTGAAAAGATGAATGAAAGAAGTATTAGTGTCAGCAGTGTTGAGAAACTGCTGAAACCGTTAAAATCGAACAAAGCTTCATGGCCCAATGGAATTCCTTTCAGATTTTGTACTGAATTTGTGGCTTAGTTAGCCCCTCTTCTCAGTATAATCTATCACAGATTCACTGAACGAAAAACCATGCCCCAGTTATTGGGAAAAAGCGCATGTCACACCTGTCTACAAGAAGGGTAGCGGAGGTGGTCCACAAAACTACCATTCAATATCCTTGACATCGATTTGTTGTAGTATCTTATAACATATTCTAAGCTCAAACATAATGAGGTATCTTGAATAGAATGACCTCCTCAATTCCAAACAGCATGTATTTCGAAAACATTGATCATGTGAAACTCAACACACACTTTTCTCACATGACATATGGAAAGCTTTGGATCAAGACAATCAGGTAGATGCTGCAGTTCTTGATTTCTGAAAAGTATTTGTCTCAGTACCATGCCTACTGTTATTGTCAAAACTACAGTCATTTGGGGTATCAATTGAAATTTGTGACTGAACTGAGAACTTTTTCGGTAGGGAGGATGCAATATGTTATCTTGGATGGAGAGCCAACAACAGCTGTAGAAGTAACTTCGGGTGTGCCCCAGGAAAGTGTGTTGGAACCCTTGCTGTTCATGTTGTTTTTTAATGATCTTGCAGACAAATTAATAGTAACATCAGGCTGTTTTACAGATAATGCAGTTATCTACAAGGAATTACTATCTGAAAAGCTGCATAAATACTCAGTTAGATCTTGGTTGGTGAGGCGCTCAAAATCGTGGACTTCAGCTCCCATACAGCGTCTAAATCTTTCCATTTCCAGTCTCAGTTCTCCCCGAATGATGATGAGATGATGAGGACAACACAAACACCCAGTCCTTATGTGGAGAAAAATCCCCAACCTGCGCGGGAATCGAACCCGGGACCCTGTGAACCAGAGGCAGCAACGCTAGCCACTAGATTGGCAACTTGCTCTAAATGTTCAGAAATAGAAACTTTTGCACTTCACAAAACAAAAAAAATACATAGTATCCTATGACTATAATATCAATGAGTCACTGTTGGAATCAGCCATCTCATGCAAATACTTAGGTGCTACACTTTGTAGGGATATGAAATGGAATGATCACTTGGGTTCAGTTGTATGTAAGGGAAGTGGTAGACTTACGTTTATAGGTGGAATACAGGGCAAGTGCAAACAATCTACAGAGGAGTTTGTTTACAAATTACTTGTGTGACCATTTACAGAATATTGCTCAAGTTTGTGGGACCCATACAAGAAAAGAGTAACAGGGGTATTGAACATATTCAGAGAAGAGCAGCACAAATGGTCACAGCTTTTTTTAACCCATGGGTGAGTGTCATAGTGATACTGAAGGAACTGAACTGTACTCGTGAAGATAGACGAAAACTATCCCAAGAAAGTTAATAACAAAGATTCAAGAGCCAGATTTCAATGATTACTGTAGGAATATACTACAGCTTCCTATGTATCACTCACATAGGGATCGTGAAGTTAAGATTAGAAAAATTACTGCACACACTGAGGCATTCAAAGATTCTTTGTTCCTGTGCTCCTTACGTGAATGGAACAGGAAGAAATCCTAATAACAGGTAAAGTGGGCTATACCCTCTAGCGTGCACCTCACGATGGTTTGCAGAACATAGAGGTAGCAGCAGATAGATTCATATCAGGATTTCACCTGAGTAAAGTACGAACTGGTTTTCACATTACTGATGTTTTTGGAAACCACGCTGGTTATCATCAAGGAGCTTATTCTGTTCTGTACTCCTAATTATCTTTGAGTTCTGGATCTTCTGTGATCTTATAAAAGCCTTGGATTCACAAAACATTCCTTGCTTATCTAAAAATTACATAAATATGGGATGAAGGGCAATGTCCTGTAGTGGCTTACTCATACCTGCAGGACAGAAAACAGAAGGTAACTATCTCATCAAATGCAGTGAATTAATATTCTAAATGGAGTACAGAAGGGGTGCCTCAAGGCTCTATTTTATAGCCAATCTTCTCCTTCACATTCTGCATAAATAGCTTATCTATATATGTAAATTTCCCATCAGTTCTCTTTGTATACAGTTCTCCTCCTTTAATTGAAATGGTGATGCCATGAGTACACTGGACACCCTGAAAAAATGGTTCCAGTTAAACGGGTTGAAACTGAACATAGCAAAAAAAACATATGTTACATATCAAGATGTTGATGCAGGTGACAGTAAATAAATACATGTGGTTATTCAAAATACATTTGTTCACAGCAATAGACATGTACTAAACAATTATAATAACAACAATGGAAATGTCTGCATTGGGTGGACACATGTCCTTTGTCTTCTGTAGCCACAATTCTACACTGTGTGGTCGATCATGGTGGAGTGTACACGCTCCATGATCAGTGGTCGAGCCATCAGTAGGGGAACAGGCTATGTACTGGTGCATTTTGTTAATGTGGGTTGCCTACATCAGGGGCAGGTATGAACTCAGGGGCAAAACTGTTTTTCTCCTTTGATAGACAGGTACTTAACCTGTTGTTCTCCTTTGATTGACAGGTCCTCAACCTATTGTTCTGCTAAAAGGATCCTTTCTTTTGATTGACAGGTCCTTAACCTATTGTTCCCCACCCCCTCCCTCTTCCCCCCTCAGGAAGCTTCCAACCCACCCCCTCCCCCTCGCTGTTACAAGTGAACTTTCAGGTCTAAGTTATTGGAATAGCCCCACTCACTCACATCAATTAGATTGACTACTTAATTAAATTGATCAATTAATTAATCCCCTCCCCCTCTAGTAAACAACCCCTCCCGGAAATTGGCGGGAAAAATACTCAGTTGATCGGTCATTTGGAGGGAATTTGATTGCAGTGTATGGAATACTGTTTAAACAATTTACACAACGTATGAAATATTGTTTAATTATTTATGGTACTGTAAGGAATATAGTTTATTTATTTAGTTAAGGAATTTGTCAGGAAATCGATTGCAGTTTATGGAATATTGTTTAAACAATTAGACAATTAGACAATGTGTGGAATATTGTTTATTTAAACAATTTAGGGGATTCAAGGCAGTGTATGGAGTATAGTTTATTTATTTATTTAAAGAATTTTTCCGGAAATCGAGCGCCCCACAACCACACCCACCCCTCTCCCACTCCCCTCCTCTACTTGCAAACTGGCGGCGCGGTAGTTGAGAGGAAGGGTCTCACGAAGGGAAATTCAAGGGTATAATGCTTATTTGTAAAAAAGTCACTTTGTGATTGTTGTTTTTCTCTTGCTCATCATTGTCCATTGTTTGGAAAGATGAAGGTCTTGTAGGAAGAAAATAAATCGATCTCCCTTCTTTTTATTCCGATTGCGCAAGGAATACAGTCATGAAGCACACATCACAAGAAATTACACAGTTAAAAATCTTTCGATCACGAAGCATGTAGAGCCTGCCATCCCAGTCAGGGTGCACAGGCGGCCCCCACGAAGTGATGACGCGGCCATCAGCTGCTGAACCATATGCAGGTGTCAGTTCGAGTCCCGCAAGGATGAGGCGATGGCATCTCTTTCATACATGACACTTGAGAAATACCTCTCGAAACACATGTTCACCTAGACACCGTTGCTGACGCAATGATGCATACCTGCTGGTCCAGCGCCGGCAGGGATGTTTGCATAGTGGCTAGCCCTCACAGATGCAACTAAAAGGTTTTTAGTGTTAAACTGACGTCACATCTCTATAGAAATAACAGCCAAGTCCCCCTCTGAACTCGCTATAGGAATATGTTGCGATGCTTCCCACAGTAATACAGGGTGCATTCTCCCTAGTGATCCTAATGGGACAGCTCATCCATTACTTTTCAGTACCATCTCTGAATTTCTGGGGAAATAGTTAACGGTCTCTTTTGTTGTTGTCGTAGCAGATTACGTGATGTCTCAGTTTGTCTGTATGGACAAGAACTCCCGCCAGAAATTCACGGCATGCTCATACTCTGCATCCGTTATGTTATCGCCTGTAAGGTTGCTGGAGAATGCAGTTATGTCGGGTAACCTGGTTTCGTTGAGTTTCGCTATACTATCCACATACTCTTATGGGTAGACCCCCTTCCTAGTGCAGCTTGAACAATATGCATATCCTCCCGAGGTAGAGTTTAATGAGTTTCTGGAGTGACACCTGCATAAGTCGTAGCATATCAAGAAAGTGGAACAGAATTCTTGGTGCCATTCGTTTGGGGAATTAAATGTGTTATTCGGCGCTCTCAGCTAGGACACTGAACTGATCTTTCTCCAAACCGAAATCAGCTAAGTGCTCAACTAGAAAATGAGCGTCATACCCGCTTAAATTGTGAAAGAAAACGGGTTTGTGCCTTAGTAGCTGGTACTTCAAAATGCATGCGTTGTGAGCTGCAGCACCGAACTTTCCCGTCAGATGATAGTGGTCCCTATAAGGAGTTTCTGTTTTTCTGTCTAATGGCAGGCCACAAATATGATAATCAACCGTGTTATTATACAAATCTTCGTTCTTCTTTAATTTAGTCGTGGGAACGTTGTTGCTGTAAAGCTTATCAACCTCCCATGAAAGATTTTCGAGCTCAGTGAGCAGTCAAACAGTAGGATTATCCTCAACATAAGTTTTCTGGTGGTTAAGACTGGAATCATAGGATGGTACAATTTGGTACACTGCTGCATATGGTATGTGATTTTCTGTAAATGTGGTAAGTGAGGCTGTATGGTCACCATCACAGCAAGTCACAGGAGCGAGGAGGCATTCAAAGTCAGCGTACACTACAAACAGGCATCGATCCTGGTGGTGAGCATTCTTAAACTTTATGAATTTGTTTTCCTCAGTAGGCATATTAACACGCACTGGGGCCTTGGAACCACAGTCTACTAGATACGCTACTAATAACTTGTCTGAGGAGAAATAATACAGGCACCTTAAGCAAATATGCTTTACATGATAATCTGTTGGTAGTTGGGATTAAAGGAGTCAGGACATGTCCTTGATCCAAACATAGTGATAATTATCACCTTCAGAGAAGAGCAGCATATTTACATGCAGCTCATGCTCACCAGCACATTTTAAGAAATAGAGGAGCCAACGACAATGTGCTTGTCTTGCTCATCCGACTTGCTTTTCGTCTCAAGGCCATAAACATGAACTGATATTTTGGTATTCTGCGCCTCAAATTTAGGTATGGCCTGGATTTTGATGAGGAACTCGATACCATGAAAGTTATAACACTTATGAGTGTCAAGGTATCTACTGTATTGGTATGTGCACTCTGGATTCTGTTTAATATTTCTTTCACAAGCCAGGATTGACCATCCAAAACAAGCCTGATCTTTTCCATTTTGGACATAAATGCATACATGCTTATTAGCTATATCTTTAAGGAGCTAGATATAGCTAGACCCTCCATTTATCGAGTCACAGACATATGTATGGATGTCCAGGTGTAGTATTTGGATGAATGCTCTAGCTGACCCTCTGACTTCCACCTCAGAAAAGTATAGCACTCAAGGTGGATTTATGAAACCACTCGGCGATTGAGGTGCTCCACATTATCACGCCATTTCCCCCCCAAAGACAATGAAGAGTTGTCTCTTCAACACCAGAATCAACTTTGGGGGGATGCAACAGTTCGATGCAGAGCACCACACTGCATTTAATGGCGGGATACCGCGTATCATTGACTACTTTGAGGAACACTTTTTCCTAGACAGGAAGGCATGCCCTTAGAAAACGAACAGGGTCACAGTACAATCCTGCCGGGTTCCCCATGAACAAGATTCAGTCCTCAAAGGCGTCTGCTATCATCGAGTATTCTAGCTGTGATATGGTCTCACTGACCTAACGTCCTTCACTAAAGGGATGGGAGAGGGAACTGCCACTAGCCATAGGATTTTCTCTTAGTAATACTATAATTACTAGTCAACGGACTTGGTGAGGTGGACAGGGGTATGTCCTGTACCTCAAGTGATCAACGAAAACGTGCTGGTGGAGGAGGAGGAGATGCTGCGAATTTGGGCAGCTGCAAGCAGCCTGGTTGCTGCAGTCCTGACCTGCTGGCCTGATGGAGGGTGGCTTATGGACGCCAGAGCGGTGCTGTGGCGGGGTGGAGATGGCGGCGGCGGCGGCTTCCCATGCAGCGACCAGCGGTGCTCTTGCTGATGAAGCATGGCGCACAGGGCCTCGTTTAGATGTTATAGGCTTCGCCGCCCCCTATACCCGAGCCACTGTAGAATAATGAAAAAAAAAATAAGTACAACGTTCTAGACATCGCCTGCTGTTGCTGCTGCTGCAAGAAAAGTAAGGATACTGATTATTTGTAAGCAGAGTGAGTATGTATAACCTATTTCACTCTGGCTCCTTGACATTTCCCTCATCCCCTCGCAACGACAAAGGTCTCTCTCCATCTCCTCCACTCACTATGGCATTTCGCCCTTGCCTGAGTTGGGGTGAGACCCTCGATTCATTTCCCCTATATCGCTCGCAATAATGATCTAATAATAAAATCATATACACACAGGAACTACAGGCAACGACAAAAAAATTTAAGAATATATACTTACATGAGTGCACATGAGTGTTTATCTCCAGCACACACCCCTCCCTGTCCCTCTTCTTCGTATGCCAGGAAATCATCTGCAACAACATAAAATACGCACCATATTACATATATGATAAAATATAATTATGTAGACAGAGTACTATGGATGCATATACTCCATCAATACGAAATTCTTCCTGAAAGGAAAGAAGTAACGTTTTATTGTTTTTTATCCTCGAAATCATCTACAACAACACCAGCGACAACATGTTATGTAAATTATGATTTTTTTTTAGAAAGAAACTACATATACACGACTTATATTGCACCAATACGAAATTCTTAGTGAAAAAGTATCATTTATCGATTTTGGTTCCTCTAAATCATCTACAACATCATGAGGCACTTTAGTCGCAACACATTACATTTTCGATGAAAGACATGTATTTTTCTTACGATGATATTGCTGCTGTTGCTGCAGTTCATGCCACTGTTGCTGCTGGTGCAGCTGATGCCACTGTCGTTGCTGTTGCAGTTGCAGCCACAGTTGTTGTTGCTGTTGCTGCTGCTGCTGGTACAGCTGCAACCACTGCTGTTGTTGCTGGCACTGCTGTTGCTGTTGCCCCTCAGCTTCATCAGTTACCCGCTGGATGTATGCTGTGTAATAGGATTACCGAAGCGGGTGACGTGGTCGGGGTTGTAGGGCATGGCTGGGTAGAAGAAGGTGGCTGCTTTTAGCAATCTTCCTCTTTGTATTTGGTTCTTCCAATACATTTGCTGGTAGCTCAGCCCCACCGCATGTGTTGTGGTGGAAACGTGCTGATGCGCGCAGCCCGGGGAACGCGACGCTGTGCTCGGTCAGCGACTGCGCAGATGGTAGGAGGTGAGCTGCATGAGGCCCATCCTAGCTCGCCTCCTGCAGACGCTGCGGCTCGTGACGACGCTGGGAATCGCCAGTGCAGCAGCAGGCAATGCCTTCCGCCGGCCGGTCCTCGGGGACAGTGTCACTGATGACAACGATGTAACAGCGACTGAATATCCAATCGGTCGAACCGACGCTGACGCCCACCTCTGATGCCCTTAAACAGCGCAGACCGCTGCTGGATCCGCCAGTTACGCGGCGCCGTGTTTATTAGAATGTTCTCGATGAGTTGGCTAATGCAACCACGCCACACACGGCCCGCGCCTGCGTAGTTCTGCTAATGCTGCGTTCTGGCTGTTGATGGCTGCCGCGCACATACACACATACCGACGCTCGTTGCAAAACTGTGTCACCTGCATAAAGCACCAGCCAGCCTATGTCGGCCGTCTGCCGTGATGCTGGCGCATCGCGCACTGAAACACGCTAAATCACAATTTCGCACCATATTTCCTAAGAATAACCCCTTGTCCTCTACAGCTGAAACAATAACACATGTATTCAATACGAAATTCTTAGTGAAAAAAAAGTTACCGTTATCGATTTTGATCTCTCTCGAAATCATCTACAGTCTAGCTGGTCTCACCAGTACTACAAAAATGGGATATATGCTTACAAAGCTGCCGATGCTGCTGCTGTTGTCGCTGCTGATGCAGCAGCTGCTGCCACTGTGTCTTCTGTTGCTCGACAGGGTTCGTTTCATCCACGCTTTGTTGTTGGTGGATATGCGATGAAACAATAAGAAGAAGATATATATTCAATACTACGAAATTCTTAGTGGAAGAGAAAAGTTACAGTTACCCATTTGAATCTATACTTACCAGGTCATTCCCCATCGTGCTCTAACGACCTCTGCCGTTTGCGGCAGCTGGCACTACCGATGGTGTTTGATATTGCTGTGTAACGTTTAATTTTTTCACCTGTACTGCTAAAACGCATGCCAGAAAGGAGCAGACTGACGCACATGAGGGAGAGCAAGACGATCGACCTCACACTACGCTGGCTGACGACGGAATGAGGGCGACTGGGAGTGGAGTGGCCCTTCTATACCCTCTGCTCCTCCTCCACTCACCACTTCCCTCATGGAGCCAATAGGGACGCAGCATTCTACCCCACCAGCAGCTGAATGTTGGTCTGAGCGCGCTGTACAGGTCGGTGTAAGTCTGACCCCGACGGAAAAGTCTGTGCCGCTCTGCGACCACTGCCTGTGTCCAGCTGGTTGTGGCATTTTTTGCTATTCGACAAAACCGAACGTAAGACTAAATGCAGGTAATGTTCGCCCCTATTTCGCTATAACTCTACTTTCAGCTTTCTATGTACCTAGGGTTGCTACGATTTCTGTCTGACAAACTGGAACATTTGTCTCAAACTGACTAAAAAATGCACGTAATTTGGGATTAGAAATCGGGACAAAGCGGGCTGTTTCTCTTAAGCTTAAAAAAGAAAATATTGCAGGAAATGCTGCTTTTAGTTGGGAACAGCTGCAGCTATACCAAAAAAGAATGAAACTTTGAAACGTCACTGTGTATTTGTTTGACAAGCGCTAAGAATTATTTCATAATTGCTATCCTTTTGGTCATGTCCAACATACTCTCTTTTGCGTCTTCGGAAACATTAAACAGTTTGCCACTTAGAGTGAAAGTATAGTTCACTGATTTCAAGGACATGATGATGTCTAACGGTGTGGTAGCACATTGCTAATTTCGTTGTTGTTACTACTTGCCCCTGCTTGAACGAATTCGAAACAAAATAACTGTCCAATTCTTTAAGTGCTTTCAGAGTGAATTGTTGATTTGTGCTTTACATCAGCTAAATGACCCTTAATATCTGCTCTTCCCCCATCCACAACATAATATCATAGCACTTACAAATTAGACATCCTGCTTCATAGTCGCGCTTCCCTCGTTTTATTAAAAAGCATTCGTCGAAGTATTTTTCTTGGAATGAACACTTCGTCTTCGGCACCTTGAGTTCACTGGGAGCAATAAAACACCTTATTAACAAATTAATCGGGGCACGACTCAGATAAACAGAGAATCACGTTGCTGTAAAGCTTAAACTAGAGCAACGTAAGGAACACTGATGGTGGTCCATCAGTGTGGCATCACGCATTCGAGTCATAGTGCTCAAAGCGGGGTTCATGCATTGAAATAGGTCGGGTGGCAAATAAAATAGATGTCACATAGTAATGGTACACGTTGTGTAGGGAACATGTAGTACTCAGTTTGTCATAAATATCCGAGAGCACATTACACATATTTCTTGATTTCACCCACGCAAACACGCTGTAAGCAGTAACATTCTCTTTTCCCTGCAGATCCATAGTCCTCAAGGTGAACTGTCGTAACATATTGAGGAAGTAAGAGCTCTAGACTATTTTTTTGAATGTGTGGCTACAGCTCTGTTCTTGAACAAGCAGAGCTGCACAGTCGTTATCCCCCTTTAATGTTGTTGTTGTGGTCTTCAGTCCTGAGACTGGTTTGATGCAGCTCTCCATGCTACTCTATCCTGTGCAAGCTTCTTCATCTCCCAGTACCTACTGCAATCTACATCCTTTTGAATCTGTTTAGTGTATTCATCTCTCGGTCTCCCTCTACGATTTTTATCCTCCACGCTGCCCTCCAATACTAAATTGGTGATCCCTTGATGCCTTAGAACATGTCCTACCAACCGATCCCTTCTTCTAGTCAAGTTGTGCCACAAACTTCTCTTCTCCCCAATCCTATTCAATACCTCCTCATTAGTTACGTGATCTACCCACCTTATCTTCAGCATTCTTCTGTAGCACCACATTTCGAAAGCTTCTATTCTCTTCTTGTCCAAACTAGTTATCGTCCATGTTTCACTTCCATACATGGCTACACTCCATACAAATACTTTCAGAAACGACTTCCTGACACTTAAATCTATACTCGATGTTAACAAATTTCTTTTCTTCAGAAACGATTTCCTTGCCATTGCCAGTCTACATTTTATATCCTCTCTACTTCGACCATCATCAGTTATTTTACTCCCTAAATAGCAAAACTCCTTTGCTGCTTTAAGTGTCTCATTTCCTAATCTAATTCCCTCAGCATAACCCGATTTCATTTGACTACATTCCATTATCCTCGTTTTGCTTTTGTTGATGTTCATCTTATATCCTCCTTTCAAGACACTGTCCATTCCGTTCAACTGCTCTTCCAAGTCCTCTGCTGCCTCTGACAGTATTACAATGTCATCGGCGAACCTCAAAGTTTTTACTTCTTCTCCATGAATTTTAATACCTACTCCGAATTTTTCTTTTGTTTCCTTTACTGCTTTCTCAATATACAGATTGAATAACATCGGGGAGAGGCTACAACCCTGTCTCACTCCTTTCCCAACCACTGCTTCCCTTTCATGCCCCTCGACTCTTATAACTGCCATCTGATTTCTGTACAAATTGTAAATAGCCTTTCGCTCCCTGTATTTTATACCTGCCACCTTCAGAATTTGAAAAAGAGTATTCCAGTTAACATTGTCAAAAGCTTTCTCTAAGTCTACAAATGCTAGAAACGTAGGTTTGCCTTTTCTTAATCTTTCTTCTAAGATAAGTCGTAAGGTTAGTATTGCCTCATGTGTTCCAACATTTCTACGGAATCCAAACTGATCTTCCCCGAGGTTCGCTTCTACCAGTTTTTCCATTCGTCTGTAAAGAATTCGCGTTAGTATTTTGCAGCTGTGACTTATTAAACTGATAGTTCGGTAATTTTCACATCTGTCAACACCTGCTTTCTTTGGGATTGGAATTATTATATTCTTCTTGAAGTCTGAGGGTATTTCGCCTGTCTCATACATCTTGCTCACCAGATGTTAGAGTTCTGTCATGACTGGCTCTCCCAAGGCCATCAGTAGTTCTAAACCATACTTTGTACAACACACTTACTACCACTTCCCAGATTCACTATTAGAACTACGACAAATACCTTATAATCAGACATTCTGCACACACTTGAAGTTGAATAACTGAATAACGATTGATTCATAGTGATTATTCAGTTTCATAAAGCCAGTGCACTGAAAGAGACAACCTGAAGTCTATTGCATGCTTGTAATAAAGCATTCTTTGCATTGAGGCGTGTGGGAGGTTTCTACATAACACGATATTCCTTTTTGAAAATTCTGGTCCCACACAGGCATGTTACAGGATCTAAACAGGTCTGTATCAATAAGTAACCATTTATCGCACATTTAACAAACAAAATCTTTGTATGACACTCTAACAGGCTCTTTTGTTTTTTTCATATCACACTCAGTTTTGCCAGCTGAAACAACAGATTCGTCTTGCAGTGATCCTCCTCCTGCTCCAAAATGTTAGACAGGTATGGTGCTTAGCAACACGAACTTCAAAATGTGCTTGGACTACAACAGTTTTGCGGTTTCCCCACCCATCTGCTCAGATCTGAGTGGTGGTCGCTATGCGTGGAACGCACTGACACAAACCCCTACTTGGCGATCTGTATATATAAAAGTCACCAATGTGTGTTGGCTTGATTTATAAATACCGAAAGTACAACAAGTTTTCGTGTATTTTTTTCCAGTGTGAGAACGACACCCAACTGGTGCGAGTGCGGGCGTATCTTAATTTTTTTATATACCTATAATTGATAGTCAGAAGCGTTATGTTGCTGCTTGAACGTAAAGGTACCGTAGCTTATGTTCCAACATTTCACCAGACGTTTGTGGGAAGGAATCAAACTACAGGGAGTCCCAAAAAGAACGACCCGATTTTAAATAGAATTATTTATTAGGAAGAAAGGCTTAAGACCAACGAATTGCATACTAAATTACTCAAAAAAGACAGACATTTATAAAAATCCATCATAAATGTTCAACATGTCCTCCATTGGCTGCACGGACGACATCCCACGCCCAGGTTCCCGGGTTCGATTCCCGGCGGGGTCAGGGATTTTCTCTGCCTCGTGATGACTGGGTGTTGTGTGCTGTCCTTAGGTTAGTTAGGTTTAAGTAGTTCTATGTTCTAGGGGACTGATGACCATAGATGTTGAGTCCCATAGTGCTCAGAGCCAGCCACGGACGACATCTAGCCGATTGCCGAATTCATCCTAAACTGAATGTAAGGTGTCTTCTATCACTGAAGCTACAGCAGCTGATATTCTGATTTTTAGTTCATCAATGTCACAAGGTAAGGGAGGAATGTAAACGCATTGTTTAACTTATCCCTACAGGAAGAAATCACATGGTGTTAGGTCAGGAGACCTAGGAGGTCTTGCAGTCCTGTATGCCCTGTCCAACGTTGAGGCACGTTGGCATTGAGGAAACTGCGCACGTTGTTGCGCCAGTGCGGAGGTGCTCCATCTTGTTGATGGATGAAATTGTCAGAATCAAGTTGTGGGAATAACCAGTTCCATAGCATTGCAAGATATGAGTGTCCTGTTACAGTTTCTTCCTCAAAAAAGTAGGGTCCATAAACCTTGCTTTGTGAAACAGCACAAAAACATTCACTTTTGGTGAATCACGTTCGTGTTCAATTGTTTCATGAGGATTTTCGAGCCCCCATATACACACATTATGACGAGGAACCTTACCGCTAATATGGAAAGTTGCCTCATCGCTGAATATCAACTGTGATATAAAAGTGTCATCTTCCATGTCCTCTGGATAGCATTGCTGAAGTCCACTGTCTTCACTTTGTCAGTATCTCGAAGAGCTTGTACCAGTTGTAATCGGTGTGGTTTGAGGGCTAAACGACGCTGTAACACACGCCACACTGTCACGTGTGGTAACACAAATCCTCGCCTAGCACGACACGTAGACTTGTGGGGGCTTCTCCGCTCAAATGCTTGTCGGATTTGCTACACTGTTAGTTTAGGAACGCACGGCCAGCCAGATCTTTTGCCTTTACAAAGGCACCCTGTTTCTTCAAACTGTTTATATCACCATCGAATGTTCTTTGGTGATGGTGGTTTAGCACGAAATCGAATATGATACGTCTGCTGAACTGCGTTCACTGATTGAGTACGACTAAATTCAATAACACAGTACGCCTTCTGTTGTGCGGACGCCATACTGCGCGAGACTGGCAGGTCCGCACTCGTAGCGACATCTAATAGATTTTTTCTGAAATTTTAGACTATACCGATTACATTTACTGCAGTGACATTTATCTCAATATTATTATAAGTTAAAATCGGGTCATTCTTTCTGGGACACCCTGTACTATTCACGTAAAAACAAAAACAAAAAAACAAAAAAAAAAAAACAAAAAAAAAAGGATAGAATTGACATGGTGGATTACAATTTCAACGCCTTGAGGAATATATCGAAACTTAATGGGTGACACAGCTGCACAATATAGCAGTGCAAGGGCTCAACTGGACCTGCTAAAGTGTACAAACAGGACGGGTAGTAAGGCTGTAAAAAAACGTCCTCTCATCGGCGCCCCTAAGCGTATCCTAGTGTTTTCCTTATTGCACTATCGACAATGCTATTGATTACAGTACACCAACCCGTATCGGTCATGTCTTTCCAACCCTGTCGTCCGCAGGGGCGTTGTTGGTTATCACGTAGTGCTGGACGCCTGTGCTTTGTTACACTTGTATAAAAGACTCTTGGCAGGCTGCAGCACCTTCCGGACGTGCTGACTGGAAAACTTAAACGTCAGATACTTTCCTAGGACTGAAGAGAATCAGACACGTAGCTGGTGTGAGTGTGGGCATACCATAACTTTTTCGGACACTGTACTCATATAAACGACAACTGCACTGTTTGTCCGAAATGGTTATATGTCGCAGTGTAAAGTTACTGTGCCTTATGTTCCGGCATGTCCAGAGAAAATGATTGTGTGTCCTATCATACGGGAGGTGTAGATTCAGCACATGGATAACTGTAAGGGGAATGAAATATGTTTTTTATGCAGAAAATTATGTGCACTATAAACACAGAGATTCGTTCCACAACCATGGCTGTCAAGACGAGACATTTCCTGCACATCACTTGGTGTCAGATTGCAGCAGCAATCCTGTTTAATTGTAGTTACACTGATAAATATGTTCCTGGTTCCTAATATTCTTGTGAGTCTGGAGATGGCTGCAGAAAGTGTAGGAGCAAGCAAGCAGGTTGGGGCCAGAAATAGCATCTCAGCAGACGCCTTTGTTCTGGGAGGGGGCTTGCCCATCCTTTGTTCACCAGTTCAGAGAATCCGAGAAAGCTTCTGGCTTATAACGATTTGGCTCAGAGCTCCCCCCGATGGGAGAATATTGAACTAATATCTAGTTTGTGTATACTCTACGGAAATTTGTGAAGATTCAATATGACGAGTGTATGCATATTGACAGTGTTCTAACTCGTACCACTTAGGTCTTCCTGGGGTGGGGAGTCGTCCACGGCCAGCTGGCCTCTCTCTGCTGACACACACTTCTGCGACTGCAGTCATGGGCCACGTTTATGGCGGAAATATCCTCTGTCGCCACTGCGCTGCAGCACGGTGAGAATGTAGGATGTATTTGACGTTCTGTAGACCACTTTTGCGGGATTTAACTGACAGCGCAATATGGCGATCTGTACAAAATAATTTTGCCATTGAAAGTCTCATCTGCAAAAACAATGGCGGACAGTGCTCCCACACTGGCAGCAGCAACAGTTTTATGGGCATGGGCAGTCGATCGCAAAGCATTCACAGCCTGCCGTCGCAGTGAGGGTGCACCAGCGGCCCCCGCAAAGTTACAAAGTGGCCACCATCTTCCAAACCACGCGCAGCCCCGGACTGGTTGTCCCGTGAGGATCATCAGGAAGAATGCATGTACAGCCTCCCGTCCCAGTCGGGGTGCACCGGCAGCCCCCACAAAGTGACAATGCCGAACCACTTGCAGGTGTCGTTCGGGATCTGCAAGGATGAGGTGGTGGCATCTCTTTCATACATGATATCTGAGAAATACCTGTCGAAACATATGTTCACCTAGGCACCATTGCTGGTTTGATGAGGCATAGCTGCAGGCCCCTCACCGAGAAAGATGTTTGCATAGCAGCTCGCTCTCACAGATGGAGCTAAAAGGTTCTCAATGTTTACCTATGTCACATGTCTATGTAAATAACGACCCAGTCCGCCTCTGACTGCACTATAGAAATCTGTTGCAATGCTTCACAGAATAATACAGGGTGCATTCTCCCTATCGATGCTAATGGGACAGCCCATCATTACTTATCAGTCCCATCTCGGAATTCGTAAAAAGTCCCAGAAATAGTTAACGGTCTCTTTTGTTGTTGTTGTAGGAGCTTTCGTGATATCTCAGCTTGTATGCATAGAAATTCTTGTCCATTTTAGTTGCATCTGAGAGAGTGAGCTGCTATGCAAACATCTCTCTTGGTGCTGGACCCGCAGCTATGCATCATCATACCAGAAACGGTACCTTGGTGAACATTTGTTTTGACAGGTATTTCTCAGGTGTCATGTATGAAAGAGATGCTGCCGCTGTCTCATCCTTGCGGGATCCGAACTGACACGTGCGCGGGTGCATGCTTCGCGATCGAAAGATTACTTGTGATGTGTGCTTCATGACAGTATTCCTAGCATGATCGGAATAAAATGAAGGGAGGTCGATTTAATAACTTCTTACAATACCTGCATCTTTCCAAACAATGGAGAATGATGAGCAAGAGAAATATAACCCCCACAAACGGAATCTTTTTCAAATACATAATATACCCTCGAATTTCCCTTAGTGAGACCCTTCCTCTTCACTGTAGAGCCGCTAGTTTCCAGGTAGAGGAGGGGGGAGAGGTGTGAGTGTGGCGGTGGTGGGGGGTCGATTTCCTGAAAAATTCTTTAAATATATAAATAAACTATGTTCCATACAATACCTTGAATCCCCTAAATTATTTCAAGAAACAATATTCCACACATTGACAATATTCCATACACTGCAATCGATTTCCTGACAATTTTCTTAATTAAATAAATAAACTATATTCCATACAGTGCCACAAATAATTAAACAATATTTTGTACATTTTGTAAATTATTTAAACAGTATTCCATACACTGCAATCAAATTCCCTCCAAATGACCGATCAGCTAAGTCTTGTTCCTGCTAATTTCCAGGAGAGTGTGTGTTTACCAGAGTGGGAGGGGTTAATTAATTGATCAATTTAACTGAGTAGTTACTGAAATTGATAAACCTGAGAGGGGCTATTCCAATAACTCAGACATGAAAGTGTGCTTGTAGCAGCGAGGGGTTAAGGACCTGTCAATCAAAGGAGAACAGTAGGTTAAGTACCTGTCAATCAAAGGAGAAAAATAGATTTGTCTCTGAGTGCATACCTGCCCCTGATGTAGGCAACCCACACTAACATGCACCAGAACATAGCTTGTCCCCCTACTGATGGCACGACCACTGATCCTGGAGGGTATACACTCCTCCATGATCGAGCGCACAGTACAGACTCGAGGCCACAGAACACAAAGGACATGTGTCCAGTTGAGTGTGCAAATGTTCACTTGTGTCATGTATGCCGTTTAACTCATGGGTGCGAGAAACATAGTGAACAGGTGGCGGCTGTTTGATTTGTGTACGTGACAGTGGGGATTGCGCCTTGTGCTCGACCCACATGGACTGTGGCTATTGAGATCTCAGAACGATGCGGATGTCTGTTGAATAACAGAGGCTAGCTCGCACTAGACATGTGTGAAGTGGCATGTCACATTGGTGAAAGCACCAATGGGCGTGTGGGTTTGTCTCCCGGCTTTGATGTGCTGGCATGCAGTGTAGGCACCTGCCCACAAATGACAGTCCTTCTGGAGTGTCGACCAGACTAAACTTGCATGAGTGACACCATGGCGTTTGCATTGGGACTTGATAACCCATCGACAGAGTCGAAAGAGCTGCACTGGAATTTTTTCGGGAGAAACGGTCGATGTATGCCTCTCATGAAGTTGCACCAAATCTTCCAGAAGGGGCCAGGGATGGGCACCAGTTCTAGATGTAAGCCAGTGGAGGAATTGTGCCAGAAGTTGTCCAGTTCTCCATCGCCCTCCTGTTCTTGTGCAACGTCTTTGAAATTCAACAGGGATAAGATAACGGCACAATCGTGGGACATGCAGTCGGCAAAGACGTTGTCCATCCTGAAATGTGTTGGATGTCTGTTGTGAACTGGGACACATATTCCAACTGCCTTAGCTGGTGCAGTGAACAGTCAGTATTGTTGATCCAGAAGGTATGTGTTTATTGCCAGTGACGATAATGAATAAGCGGGCTTCTACCTACAAACAGAAGTGTTTCACTAGCTGACACAGGACGAGCAGTTCACTGTCGTATAAACTGCAAGAGCGCTGCGCTGCTGTGGCGCACAGATGGGCGAGTTGGCTCCAGAAATTTGTATGGAACATCTGTGAACAGTCTGGAGTATGCCACAGGTTTAACAATGAAGGAGCCTGCATACTGTTGTTGTCCTGCTATCTTCAGACTTGTCATAGTGTAGATCACCTGGGCATCTGCGATATCCGCAAGCAACTGGTAGTGTCCGAGAAAATCTGCACCCAGTATTGGCTCGGTGACGTCAGCCATGGTGAACCTCCACACGAATGTGTGACACAGTCCAAGATCCACATTCCGATGATGAGTGCCATATGTTTTTATGGCGGAACTGTTTGCTGTGGTGAGGCACAGTGTTTTGGCCTTCCTATGATCCTTGCATATGGTTCTGGGGAAAATAAATAATCTGACCCAGTGTCTACCAGGTACCTCACGCCCACACTCTGTTCTACCACAAACAGATGCTTCAATATAACACTGCAGCTGGATGCATCTAGGTCTGGTCAAAGCTGGCATTTGTGTGTGAGCAAGCGGTGTTGCACTCGGTCATTTTCCTGCCAAAATGGGCGTGGTACCAGCAGATGCTGTTTGGAGTCTGCTATGACATCAGTGGGATACTGCTAGAGTGGCTGTTGTTGTGGTTCTGGCCGCACGAGCTGCACTGCACATAGTCTGGGCTGCTGTTGCTGCGATACCTGGTGCCCTCTTCCCATGAGCACATCAACCAGTCGACGTGTGTGCTGAGTGCTGCCAATCGTGCACCCTGTCTGCCAGGTTTGCTATGGCATCTATCTGCATGTCAGTCTGTGCAGCTATCACAGCTTGCATCTGGACAGATAGCGTGCAACAGCGAGTCCAGAACCATGTCAGACTGTGCAAGGCTCCGTAGATGGGACAGGAACTGCGAAGGCCTCTGGTCACCGCATTGTTGTTAGTGCAGCAGCTGCTGTACTCGCTGCTCATCGGACAACGAAATCCAGATTACCAACTCATCCTTAAGGCGCTTGTTGGAGGACTGCTGAGCAGGGTGGTTATTGCATCCCATACTTCAGCTGTGTAATTATGGTCCAGTTGACTCACAACATGTCCTTCATCTGGCTAAACCACACGAATGGATTGTGGGGCCAAAAGGATGGCGGTCTAACCACTACACATCTGACGCCGGCCACCGGTCCAGTGATGACAGAGAGCGGCGGTGTGGTGCTGTGTTCACGAGCGAATTTTCATGGGCTGGCATCAGGTTTCTGCGCATGGACCGTGCCTGCAGCCTGCTTTCCAGCAACAGATCACGTGCCAACAGTCCTTCTAGTTGCCTTTAGAGATCCTCCATAGTCGCCATTGTTCTATTTTACTAAGTTCTCAGGGAAAAGGGACGTACTAAAAGTACCGAGATACACGCAAAGAAATCGCACACAAAAAGAATAAACGTTCAGGGTCCAAATGTTGTCTGTGTGCGAATAAAGACGAGCATACAAGCATTCGACAGTGAGTCCGCTGACAATTGCTCGTCACTCACGCCGATCGAGTCCGTCACCACGTGTTTTTACCCGTAAATGATCAAGTCTGGCTCAGAACTGACGCGAGCAGCCCATAGTTCTTTGCAACTTTCAAACATATCGTACTTTGGGCCAGCTTACTGCAGTGACCACGCGTAAGTCCAAGCTGTAGGCACGGGCGACAGGAATTAAATAAATGTGGTTATGCACAACACATTTATTCACAGCAACATATATACACTGAAAAGTTGTAATAATTACACTGGAAATGTCTGCGTGAGCGATCGCGTGACCTCGTTGAACGGCTTGAACACTGATCCTGGAGGGTATACACTCCCCAAAGATGGAGCGCGCAGTATGTACTCGTGGCCGCGCAAGACAATGGACGCGTGTCCTCCTCAGCATGCGAATGTTCTATCGTCTCGCGGATGGCTTTACTTTGCGCGCACGAGAAATGTAGTGAACGAGCGGCGGCTGTCCGGTTGCTGTACGCAACGATGGGGAGGGTGCGTTGTGCTCGACCCACGTTGACGGTGGCTGGCGAGGTCATGGAGGCTGCGCGCCCGTCGCCGCCGCATCGCTGCCGTGCTTAGGAAGAGTTGAAGCAGGGTTCATCATCTACAGTAGGGAGTACAAATTTTACAGTTGTCGCTTTTTTTCGTCTTAGCTAGCGCTAGTACTATCACGATGTTTTTCAATCGATACTAGTACTATCGAAGGCGAAAAGACCGACATACGAAAAATTGGTTGGTTGGTTGTTTTGGGGAAGGAGACCAGACAGCGTGGTCATCGGTCTCATCGGATTAGGAAAGTATGGGGAAGGAAGTCGGCCGTGCCCTTTCAGAGGAACCATCCCGGCATTTGCCTGGAGTGATTTAGGGAAATCACGAAAAACCTAAATCAGGATGGCCGGACGCGGGATTGAACCGTCGTCCTCCTGAATGCGAGAAAAATTGGTATCCCATACTTTAGCTGATCTATATAGGTCAACTGAAGAATAGGGTACTAGTGCTAGAAAAGACCAAAAAAGACAACATACGTAACATTGGCATCCTGTACCTCACTTGAACTATGAAGATGGTACCATGTTCTTCAGTTGACCTACATAGGTCAACTGACGACTAGGATACTAATGCTAGCGAAGGTGAAAAGGTGATTAACGATAAATTTGTATCCCATACTGCAGTTAGCCTATACAGATCAACTGAAGTTCGAGATACTACTCATATATGTTAACTGAGGTATTCCATGCCAACGCTACTTCTTTTCCTTTTTTTTCTTTATTTTTTGCACTATTCTCCCATTCTTCAGTTTAGTTATATAGGTCAACTCAAGCATAGGACAGTAGGACTCAAAGAAGCAATATACTTGATATTATCTTCGAAATATCAATGTATGTGATATTTGTCTACAATCTGTTTTCTCTGTCTTGCATTCCTTTGTTTCTCAACATTCGTCTCTGCTGTTAAATCTGTGCAATACATCATCTCAGGTAACTTATGACGTCATTGGTCAAAGCCAGCGGGTTCTATCCCACAACGACCTAGTTTATATACCTCCTTGGTATCCCATTTCCTTCCTCACGAAAGACGAAGGTGCGGCCTGAGCACTGGGTTTACTTTGGCCAGTGGATATGTGTGAAGGGTTCCAATGCCACACTTAATAACTTGCTACACCTAAACTTATGGCTCAAAACAAACAGTTTCATGAGTGCTTTCAATTAATCGGATGTATTTGAATGGCAAAATGTGATACCAATTTGTTGTCGTATCCACATCTATATTTCATTCAAAATAATATTCACAACAGCATTGTATGTGGAATAGGACTGAACTTTGGTCCTATTCTCATAGTAATAATAAAGAGGACTTCTTCGTTAATAAAATAATAAATAATTATTGTCAATGACATAATTTAATATTTTGTAAAAAATTATACCCACGTAAATACCCACGTAAATAATAAAAATCTCAATCTCTTTTTATCCATGATTTTGTAGAAAATCCTTCTTCTTGTTCGAACTGTTGCACTCATAGGTTGTGACTGATATCTCGTAACATGAGGGTTTGTAAAAAACTGGACTATGTTGCTGACTGATACTTGAAAATAGAGTTATGTGTTATTGAAGTGTATCTTCTTTGTTTGGAGTTTTATTTTATTGTAATTCTCGTTCTATGTGAATGTTTAGTTTTCTGCTCAGCTAGCGAAGAGCGCAGCCTTTACCGCTATTGATCTTCAGCGCGATTTATTGATAAATGGTGAATATTAACATGTCTTGCAACATTGAGAAATATTTTCAAATGTTAATGCATATAGTGAAGGTGGGAAAAGATTTAATATATATTATTATTATGAGTAAAACACGGCCTGAAGCAGAATCGATAAGTGATTGTCTTATGTTAACCGCCATCTTAGTGATAAATTGCAGCGGCAGTTATAAATTGATTTTCTATACAGACTTGAATGTTGTTGGTAGTAATTGCAATAATAATTGTGTATTAGTGGCGAAGGACCAACTGTGAGGTAATAAATTCCAGTTAGACTGTGAATATATTGAACTTCTATGAATACAAACAGCCTCTTACGTATAAATTCTCATCTGCTGATGTATGAAGTCTGGTAATTTCGTAACAACTTTTATGAAATATTTTAACAGGAAAATACATTAGTGTTGTGTACGTGTGCTATTGTGTGACAAAACTGTTCATTTTGCTTAAAGAAAAGTGTTGCCACCTCGAATAACAGTAGCGTTAATTCTGGTAAACGATCTGCAACTAGCTTAGTCTTTTAAATAACAGCACTGAAATTACTGAGAATCATTAATATCGTTTAGTAGCTTGTTTGTTACTTTTGTCAATGAACTAGATGACATTTACACTGCTTGACAGACAACATTGCTACACGTTCACAGTTGGAGATTTCCTTGACGAAATGATGTTCGTTAGCCAGGAAAAGCGATGAAATAAAACCTAATGGTACATTAACAATTTTATTATAATGTTGCTGAACTTGTAAAACACAACACATGCACAATTACACCACACGTCACATTATTGAGGCAGGAAAACTGTCCAATACGGCACAAATCATTTGACTCTGAAGCGGCGCACGCAGTATGAGCGATCGGCAACAACCAGGAGGCAAGAAGAATATAGTTGGCTCGCACGACGCGAGAACTGCGCCCCTAGCAGGTGAAACTGGAAACTGTGACATAAAAATTTTTGTTTGGGGGGGGGGGGGGGGGGGGAGGGGGCATAAATTTCATTGTATTCATTTATGGGCAGTATGGATGGAGTCTAACTTATTAATTCAGCAGCACTGTAAAGAGGACATTGTAATAATCGCACTATATTAATGCGGGCTTGAGTCCTGATTTGAGAAGTTGTACCTGTACGTAAGAAATTTGATGGAATGATCGGATTTCAGAAAGGACCTTTATGGTAAATATGTACCCAAACTGAACTTTCCTTTCATGAAATTGCATATACATACGGTAGCTAACGACAATTACATTTTTATTTTCTTTTTTAGGTGAGAGTCATATGATGTTAATGATTGCCAAAGAAACGGCTGCTGTGAACTTAAAATCATTTTCAACAAAAAAAGAACTAACTAAAACACCCGATACTGTAGTTTACAAACAAAAAGAGAAAAAATCTAATGAAGCAGTAGAACAAGTGGCTCCTCTATAAGAAGATATTTTTAAGAATTCAGTGTTAGATGTCAAGTTTTTTTTAAGGGTATCAGTAACGTTTTTCATCAAACATTTCCAGACAGCGACATTGTGAAACAGTTTTCATGTGGACTAACTAAGTGTGCATATTTGATAAGCTTTGGGGTAGCATCATATTTCATGAATATACTGCATGATAAAATTAATACTGTGGATAGTTTTTCACTATGCTTCGATGAAGCATTAAATAAATTGTTATAGGCGAAATAAATGGATGTATACATCTGTTACTGGGGTGATGTAAACAATATAGTAGAAACACAGTATCTATTTTCTGCTTTCCTAGGTCACAGTACTGTTGAGGATACTATATGGCGTTTTATGTTCTAACAAATAAACTGGACTTACGAAAGTTAATTCAGATTTCAATGGATGGCCCAGTTGTTAAGTGGAAACTATTCAGAATGATTCAAGGAAATTTAAATCAAGAGCTCAATAAACAGGTGCTTAATTTTGTCAGCTGTGGTCTGCATAAGATGAATAACGCTTTTAAGAAAGGAAACAGAGTGGCAAAGTCTAGATGCTTTGTTTACAGTAATTTACTGGCTGTTCATGGATTCTCCTTCATGTAGGGAGGATTTCTTAAATCTTCAACCAACAATGCCACACGAATTTTGTAGCCATAGGTGGCTTGAAAATATTCTGGCAGCGAGAGGACGTTAGAGATATGGCAGGATATGGAAAATCTTTCTTGTGTGGAAAAAAAGCAAATTAACAAAACCACATTCAAAATATTATGAGACAATACAAAAAGTTACCAAAGATAATTTGATAACTGTGAAACTTAATTTTTTCTTATCTGTTACCAGAATGTTAACCACATTCTTAGAAACGTACCAAATCAGTTATCCAATCTTACCTTTTTTGCTGAGGATCTAAGAAGGTTTGTTCTTAATCTGCTTAGAAGTTTCAATGTGGTAATAAAAGAAAGCACAGATAAACTGACCTCTGCAAACAAACTAACAGAATTTGATGTGGAAGATAAATCAATGCATACAGAAGTTCATAAAATTTGCTTAGGCTTTCTAGGAAATCTAATAGCAACAAATTTACTTCTTGAGAGAAAAGTCTTGGAGAAAGATATCTTTAATTTAAAATCTGATGCTCATAACATTTTGATTTCATTATTTAAAAACTTGCTAGAAAAATCTCCAGTCAACTCACAAATGGTCCAAAGCTTATCTTCTTTAGAGCCAAGGCAGATGGCATTAAATTGCTTTGATTGTTATGCTAAAAAGAAATTGGTATTAAGAAATCTTATGAAGGTGGAAGTTATTAGAGAAGATGAGTGTAAAGTGTTGCTGATAGATTATAATCAATTTCTAAGTGGGCAAGTATCATCTATCTATGATGTCTTATAAAGTTTTCAATCCTTCAGAGGAAAGACTTGATTTTCTTTAAGTAAGTTCTTGACTCCAAATTTTTCAAAGCTTTACAGTGTCATCAAAAAGTAATTGATTTTATTTCAAGAGCATGCAGATGTAGAAAGAGGTTTCTCATCAAACAAATTGATAGCTAAATGAAACATTTTTTGCCTAAAGAGTAATAACAATCACCTAAATTTTACTGGGGTATTAGTTAATTTTGAAGTGGGCAAGGAACTTCATTTACCCTCTGTTAATTCCAGGCAAAAATACACAATGTATCTTGAAGAACAGAAAAAACTTAGACAAACTGAAATCCAAAGTTCTAAAAGAAAAGCATTGTTAGATGAAATAGGTCGATTGAAAACGAAAAAGAGGAGATTAGAAGATGCTGTAAGTGAAGTAGAGAAATATGCTGATGATTTGGCAGAAAAAAGCTGAAAATATGGGAGATACGAGATATATTTTCCAATAAAAAGTTTAAGAAGATCATCGAAGGACAAAAAAGAACTAACAGGAGTAATCACTAAAATTGAATCCATGCTGAAAGATATGGAAGTAAATTAGAATATGTAATTATAATTAATGTGTATATAGATGGTGGTATAGTGTGTATATAAAATTAAAAGTACTTATAAAATACATATTTTAAAGTGACTCATAATGCCTTTTCAATTATGTGGAACTAGTGAATATTTTATCTTAAGTTTGCAGCTTCTTTTTTTAAGTTTTATCTTTAGAATGCATGTGTTCACAGGCCTCAACAAGGTACTTATTTTCAGATTAGAAAAAGAATGGGAAACAGATTGCATGACTATGAACAGTTTTTAAAACATTCAACATAATAGATCATTGACGTTAAAATTGGTGCTTTCGTAGATTAAAGATCACATTCATTGTAATCTATTTCGTTACACCACATAGTGATTCTATAAATTAGTCCAAAAGTTTTATTAACAAGTTGTTTGCTTTATAGTCCTAACCAATCTCACCAAAAAATGGGTTTGTATACTCTTGTATCAAACAACAGCGACTGCAAAGCGAAAAACCAGACAGTCTTGGTATTCCCATAATAGTTACATACATTGGTTAAGGTTAGTGATAATCTGGATCAATTAGAATTATTCTTACAATTTTGGTCAGATATTACTTTCAGTAATTTTAAGTTCAGCCAAAATGTGCTTTTACAGTATGGTTTGTTTACTATGTTTCAAATCCTTTATGTAATGTTCTAATGCATCAGTTAATGTTTAACCCACTCAGATATGCCAGTGTGTTCATTCTCTCACACAGTGCTGTTTCCAGCTTCCACCGCTAAGCACAACGCATGATTCGGGCCAGGCTTTTCCAATCACTATGTTTTTTTTTCCCCCGTGCTCTAAACTTTAAAATATGATGATTGTTTTAAGATGACATATAATATTTTATAAACATTTTCCATACAGTTTGTGAGGTGGAAGGACTGGTATTTGATAATACAGGGTGCCCATAAACTAAGTATCCATTTTGCGGAAAACATATATGCGGATTATACAGGAACCATGAAGAGACATCACAATGTTAACAATTGTCGAAAAAAATCACAATTCTGGAGCATTGTTTACGTGGTGAAACCTATGCTGAGGTCCAGAGGCTGTTTGAGAGAAAGTATCGGAAGGATGCCCCTACATGACTTGCCATTCTGAAGCTCGTCAACAAATTCCAGCGTGCAGGATCTGTAGCTGATGAGAGACACACTGGGCGACCACCAGTCAGCCCACAATCTGCACAGTATGTGAGGGAAGTTTTTGAAAGAAGTCCAGCAGAATCTACCTGCTGGCTGAGTCGTGAACTATCCACGCCAAAATCCACAGTGTGGAAAGTGCTTCATTACACCCTTAAAAGAAGGTATATCATATCCAGGTGCTTCACCAGTTGGAGGATGAAGACCATGCCGTACGAGCAGCCATGTGTCATGATCTGTTGGGGGCTGTAGCTGAGGAGGACCTGATGAATCATGTTATGTTCAGCGACGAGATGACATTTCATGTCTGCGATGTCATCAACAAACACAATTGCCAGATCTGGGCAGAGGAGCAACCCCATGAATGCACTGAGTGGCAAAGGGACTCTCCCAAAGTCAATGTGTGGCTTGGTCTTATGAAAGATAGGATCTATGGTCCATTTATATTTGCTGAAAAGACAATTACCAGAGCAATCTACCTGGACATGCTGCAGTTGTTCTTGGAGCCACAGTTGCAACAGGATGGTATCCTTGCCTCTGTCTTGTATTAACAAGATGGGGCACACCCCACTATGCAAACATTGTCCTGGATTACTTGAATGAGACCTTTCCTAACAGCTGGATAGGAAGAGCTGCAGGTCACATGTGGGCTGCTCGCTCCCCCGATCTCACTCCCCTGGACTTTTTTGCATGGGTTTTTATCAAGAGCCTAGTTTATGCTACAAGAGTGCCACATTTGAATGTACTGAAATGGTGAATTTGAGAGACATGCTTTCTAATAACCGCCCAAATGTTACAGCGTGTGTTCCACGCAACCACAAGGCGATAGGAACAGGGTCTTGCCAATAAAGATGGACATGTTGAGCAGTATTAGCTACTCTCTCTAAATATAACATTTATTTTGTTGTAGCACATCTGGAAAATGAAAATGGATACATACTTTATGGGCACCCTGTACTCTAGTCATAGGTATCTGCAAGAAGATGGGGAGAGGCAGTGAATTTATTTTATATGTGAGAAGAATTGTAATAAATCCTGAAAAAAATAGGCGGCCATGGTATGCTATATGCCTGCTCATTCATGCTTTATGTGTGGATTCAAGAGCAACAGTGCAAAAGAGAACGCTCCATTTTCTGAATTAGAAAAGAGAAAAAAAAAGCTTGGAATTTTTTAAAGTAAAAGTATGTCCTTTTTAAATCCTCTTGACCTCTACTGGGTGCAAGACAGCGCAACATATAGCTGCAGAGTTACAAATTTGGCAGTCCAGTGAGCGCTGCTGCGTAGTATGGTGTTTAGCTAGGGAGGTGAAGATACTCGTGGTTCAGTCTTAAGATGTTAATAGTCAGTTATTTAGGCCAATATGAAGGTAATTTTGGGAGGTTTTGTCACATTCATGTAGTTGAATGCTGGGTGTGGGGTGTGGTTACATAAAAAACTAAAAAAAATGTAGCTTGCAAAACAATTTGCTTGAGCTTTAATTATCTCAAGTCAACATTAATAAATAGATATCATGAAGATAATGTAAGAAATTCATTTGAAGGATCATATGTGAAGCTTTGTATGCAAAGTGTTACAGATTGCATCAAAGTTAAATACTGATAGTTTTGAAGTTTATGTCCTGCATTCCACTTTGAGGAGCATTGCTCAATGATATCTTTTGTTAGTTATATTTGTTGATTTCCCATATTAATTTCTCAGTTCTGTTCTTTCTTCTCCTACCATTATTTCAGATTTTTTATTTTTGCTGTCAGCCTAATAGTATTGGCTTATAAATAAAATATGTTTTGTGTATGTAGCTTTATATCCTAACTCATTAGATACTCAGATAAAAATTAGGATCATTATTTAAAAATTGAGCAGCATCCATAATTTAATAATATAAATATAAAATTACATAATTTGTGTACCCCAATTAAATATACTAACCTGCCAGTTATCAAGGAAGTCTGCCTGTCACTCCTTTGAGTTACTATATGTTTTGCATTTTCTTCTTGGAGCACAACACTCACTGAATCAGCTATACCATTAATGGCAATTTTAGAATTGCACACCCTGTTACGTAAATTCCCACAGACACCCAAGGTTCCAGTCTTTGATGTTTATGTCAGCTTTGTTAATTAATGAAGAAAGAAATTCTCATTGGTACATGTACAGCAAATTTTATGTCTTACTATACAGCAACATTGTAGGTTAGCAGAATCTGAACACTCAGCTGTTTTGGAGGAATACTGAATTGTGAAGCTGATGTTTTGAAAGCATTTTTCACTATGTTCATAAAGACAAATGTTACGAGAAGGCTCTTCTTTAATGTGTGATGAACAATATTTAGAAGTTACATTTAACAATAGTATTATATTGAATTGATCAATGATACTATAGAAAGTAAATCAGTTCCTTAAAAATGAAATCGGTCACAGATGTTAATTTTAAGGAGGTTTACATCATTTTCTGTGAGGTTCCAGTATTAGATACTTTCTGTCAATGACTGGAACCATGGTGTTATTTTTACATTGAATTAAAAACATATCAGTTACCAAAATTAATTACATTACATCCCATGGAATTTTATTTCTATGCACATTTGTTCCAGTATTTGACATGTGTTGATCACTGCAACAAATAAGTGGAGCATCTTGTTGCAGGTATAGGGCCCAAAAGAAATGATAGAAGCTGTCCAGGCAGGCACACAAATGGTTACTGCAGCCAAAGAGTTTGGTGTGCCAAGGGTGGCACTGTATTAGAAACTAAATGGCAGAAGTCCTGAACTGTGTAACTTTGGCCCATCTGTTATACTGACTGAGGATGAAGGAAATATTCTAGTCTAGTGGCTTTTGCCAACTTAAAAAGTACACTATCCAGTCCTGGTAACAAAAGAAATATTGCTGGACAGTGTACAGTGGAAAATAATTAAACACAATAAATAAAGACAAAATCCATTTAGTAATGGAAGAGCATCCAGGATATGAAAAAAAACATCCAGTTCTGGCTGAAAAAAAATCACACACTACTTGACAACTTACCATGAAAATGTGACTGAGCAACAAATTCATAACTAGTTTTTGGGAATGGAACAGCATTTGAGACAATACAAAACAAAACAATAGTTGAACAAGAAATCCAATGGCATATCATTTTTCATTGATGGACCTGTATCTCACATGACTTTTGTCTGAGATCTGTTTGGAGAATGGGATAGTGCTTATTGCATTGTTCCGTAACTCAAATATTTTCATGTTATAATTACCATAGAATTATTTAGAACCCTTTAAGTCAGTGTTCAGCTGTCAGTGACTGGTAGGCATACATGATTGTCCAATGACTGTTACACATGAAAATCTTGCTTATTGAAAACTGGTTCTAAGCCTTGGCTTACAGAATATTTTTGAAAAGTATTACAAACAATTTTATCATAAAAAATTAGTCATGGTATTCAGTAAATCCCCAAGGGAGCTCTAAATTATGAATAAACATGTTTTTAAGTAATATGTTGAGAACTGTGTATGAAATATATGTAATACTATACTGTCAAAGACTGGTGCGCCTATCTTACAAGTCCGCACCTGCAACGGTGGGAAATTGTCAGTTCTACTTGGTAATAAAACATAATACAGTGGTTACCTTATTCTTTCCAATGTATAAAAACAAGAGTAACAACACCCTGGACACCCGGTGAGTTTTAGGGATGCATAGCCCAAGTAGGCAGTTTCAAAAATTCTATTTTCGTTTTATGTTGGAGAGTTTTTATTCAAAATAGACAATGATTCCGTCAGTTTTCTTTTGGGCTGTATATTTTCGAGAAGAAAATGGTTGACTCTTTCTCACTAGGGACCAAAGTAAATTAGCAGTATGTTGTGCAGCATAGGCGACAGAGTGAGACCTACTTGGATGACAAGTGATTTCATGTTGAGTAATAGTGAGGCATGTTTTGTTTTTCTTAGAAGCTGTCGCTAACATAATTTTATACTTATTATGAATAGCCATAATAATGATGTGCAGGCTTGTTCAATGTAAGGCTTAAAAGTTTTAAACATTAATTTCAGAAAGGGATTTGGAAGAGTGGAGACAGGGTATGGTATGCCGTATAGCACTGACAGTGAGACTCATGACACAAGTTGCAGAGATGCAGGCTTGACCTTACTCTTTTGATTAAATGCCATTCTGTGCATATTATGCCCTAATTGGATTAGGCTTACTAATGGTTAAATCTGTAGGTGGGTGTACGAGCACTGAAATTTATTGAAATGTTACTGTTCTGATGTAGACTTTTTTTCACTTTTTGTGTCAAGCATAACTGAGGTCAAAACATTAATCTAATACACCAGTAGATGCAGATAACTGCTGGAAAACTATACAGGGACTGACCATCAGGACCGACTTGAAACAGCCTGGGACCAAACTAGGACAGCATTCATCGACACAATCTGAACACAATCTTTTCAAACTTTATTGTGTAATTACCTCAGAAGATTATTATTGTGTTGGGAGAGGGGGGGGGAGGGGTAAGACTGTCATTTAATCATTTATGTGTGTAAACAATTGACTTTTCTTGCTGTGTGAAATTATCTAATGAAAGTCCATCTGTGGCACATAATGTGGTTTTAATGTCTTGACTAATGGTTTATTATGTTGACCACACAATTTAAAAAGAATGGTGCATAGTATCTTTTAGTTGTTAAATTGGTGAAAGTAAATTTTATTAGAAGTTACTTTTACATATTATATGGAGGTAAAATTACACATTTAACAAATAAGTGTGTATTGCTGAACAGGTGCCATATAGTTCAGCAGAGCTATGGGCTCAATGTGACATTAATTGGCCCTTGACCCCTCCTATCTTGAACTATTCTTCTAGATGTAAATCTATCCAGTCAACTATTTTTCTAAACTTACGTCACAATTTTTTTACTCACTGCTGTCCAGACTGAAATGTTTCAAGCTCCTCCTTGAGATATTACACCACTGCCTCTTTATCTAGTTTACTGAACACGTAAATATTCTCTCACTAACTACCTGGATGTAGACATCCTTTCATCCTTCATATGAATTTTTCAGTTTGTTTTAGTTGCCCTTGTACTATCATTGTTGCAGCTGCCTAATTGTTACTTATACCAGTTTCAGTGTAGACATTTGAAAAGAGGTCAGGTCTGTTTGTTGCTATTAGACCTATTATGTTTCTATTACAAGTAGGCTTCCAAACAATCTGCTCTAGATAGCTTTCAGAGAAGACACTTAGTGTTGTTTTGCCCAATTTCTTGCCATGCTCACCACTTAGAAAATTGCATGCTGCAGATTGTGAGCTTTATTGAAATTCTCCAAGAGCAATTAATCTTTTCAGCCTTTTCTTCCAGTCACTGGATCACTGGAATGATTCTAGTATGACTTGGGAAGCCCAGATGACAGGCACCATTTGTACTGAAGTGTGCTACAATCTACAGTTGGTTGCACTTTGTTCTGTCAATAGCTGCCTGAACAGCATCACCAACGTTTTGAATAATGCCTCCATATATGCATGCACGCACGCACACAGAATACACTAGATGTGCATTACGGTCCTTATTGCCATTTCCCAGAGGGCTACCATTATTTGACACACATTCACTGCTGATGATTAACAGACCCCAACCCTTTCATACATGTTCCCCCTGACATGGGACATAATAGGCTTCCCAACAGGTCAAGTGTGACTCACTGGTTAAGTTTCAGTTTCAGTGGAAGACAGCATCTCAGCTTTTTGGTAAGAAGATGAGCATAATACCCAAGGTTCTTCTTGGTGCCGCCCTTCCCTTTACAAGGCCCTTAGACCTACCACTGATATGGCACTTACAGCCAAGTAGATGAGTAGTAATAGATCCTGCATTTCTTTTTGTGGAGACTGTGTCCGTTGGAGAAGATAATACTTGGGATACTTTTAGTACCTCGGGTATATGTATCTCAGTAGCTCTCCTGACACACCAACCAAGAGTAGTGTCCAATTGCTTAGCATCATTCAAGGTGATTTATAGCTGCTTCCGAACAGCATGTAACTCATTATGCTCCTGAGTAGGGCTGCATTGTGATGGTACAATGTTTTTATCATCCCATTGTTTATTTTCTGTCTATATGTATGCTATTAAAATATTATGTAATTTTGCTATTATTAAGTTAAGCAGTTAGGAAGTGAGTGTAATTTTGAGTTACAAGTCCAGCATTTCGAATAATAACATGTCAGCTGATAGAGACTGCCAGAAAAGTACTGTAGCAGAAGACAACAGCTGGGATATGAAGGATATAATATTTAAAATTATTATAAGCCCCATCCGCTGTAAAGGATGACACACACAAAAATAAATGAAGCACCATACAGAAAAAAGTAAAAAGACTAATGATAAAAATATGTACTAATGGCCATTGAAGCATATTATTTTCCAGTATCGCTAGCAATATTTGCAATTAGCCATAGTCTTATCTGTGGCCCAATGAAACATCAATTGGATAAATGTATCTTAATTGGATCCTTCTATCGCCCACTGGACTCATCTCCTGATGTAACTGAAAACTTCAGAGAAAACATCACTTCATTTGTACGTAAGTTCCCCAGTCATACTGTAATCGTTGGTGGAGACTTTAATCACCCAACAATTAAGTGGGAAAATTGCAGTTTTGTTAGTGGTGGGCATGATGAGACGTCCTGTGAAACTTTACTAAATGCTTCTCTGAAAACTACTTAGAACAGTTATAGTTAGGAACCCTACTCATGATGGAGATATATTGGATCCAATGGCAAAAAATAGATCTTTGAGGATGTCCACATCGAAACTGGTATCAGTGACCATGACGTGGTTGTGACAATGATGAGTACCAGAGTACAAAAGGACAACTAAAACAAGCAGAAAGATAAATGTGTTCAGTAAACTAGATAAAAATCTGTAATGTCACATCTCAATGAGGAACTTGAAACTTCAAGCACAATTCAGGAGCATGTTGGGGAACTCTGGCTCAAGTTTAAAAGTGGACCACACACTAGATAAATACATACCCAGTAGAACAGTTCATAATGGACGATAACCTCCATGGTATACAGTCACTGTTAAGAAACTTCTAAAGAAATGGAGATTACTGCATAATAGGTGTAAAACAAATTGTAGGGCTATAGATAGAGAGATGTTGGATGAAATGCGTTTGGCTGTCAAGAGAGCAATTTGTGATACTTTCAATGACCAACATAGCAGAATATTGTCAAACGACATTTCACAAAATCCAAAGAAATTCTGGTCATATATAAAGGCTGTCAGTGGGACCAAAGTTAGTGTCCAGTCCCTAGCGAATGAGACAGGTACTGAAATTGAGAGTAGCAAAGCAAAAGATGAAATGCTCAACTCCATTTTCAAATGTTCCTTTACAAAGGAAAACCCAGGATAATTGCTACAATTTAATTCTCATAGCACTGAAAAGATGAGTGAAATAAGTATTAGTGTCAGTGGTGTTGAGAAACAGCTGAAATTATTAAAATTGAACAAAGCTCCAGGCCCTGATGGAATCCCTGTCAGATTCTATACTGAATTTGTGGCTGAGTTAGCCCCTCTTCTCACTATAACCTATTTTAGACCCCTAGAACAAAAAACCGTGCCCATTTCTTGGAAAAAGTCACTGGTCACACCCATCTACAGGCACAGTAATAGAAGTGATTCACAAAACTACTGTCCAATATCCTTGAGATCAATTTGTTGTAGAATCTTAGAACATATTCTGAGCCCAAACAGAATGTGGTATCTTGAAGAGAATGACCACCTCAATGCCAAACAACATGGATTTCAAAAACATCGATCATGTGAAACCCAACTCGCACTTTTCTCACATTACGTACTGAAAGCTGTGCATCAAGGCAATGAGGTAGATGTAGGTTTCTTGATTTCTGAAAAGCATTAATGTCAAATGTACGATCACATGTGATGTCAAGTGATATTTGTGACTGGATTGAGGCCTATTGGTTGGGAGGACACAGCATGTTATCCTGGACGGGGAGTCATCATCAAATGTAGAAGTAACTTCGGGTGTGTACCCCAGCATAGTGCTTACAAGTTACTAAAGTGACCTGTTCTAGAATATTACTCAAGTTTATGGAACGCGTATCAGATAGGACTAACAGGGGATATTGAAAGTGTACAGAGAAGGGCAGCACGAATGCTCACAGGTTTGTTTAATCTGTGGGAGAGTGTCACAGAGATACTAAAGGAACTGAACTGGAAAACTCTTGAAGGTAGATGTAAACTATCTTGCAAAAATCTAATAACAAAGTTTCAAGAATCAGCTTTAAATGATTACTCTAGGAAGATACTACAACCTCCTATGCGTTGCTCACATAGGGTCATGAGGATAATATTAGAATAATAACTGCATGCAAAGAGGCATTCAGACCATCATTCTTCCCACACATCATACTGAATTGTACAGGAAAAACCCTAATAATTGGTACAATGGAATTAACCCTCTGCCATGCCCCCCACGGTGGATTACAGAGTATAGATGTAGAGTTATGCATGCAAAGACAACTGTGTTTCATTGGAATATTGCTCAACTTAAATTGTCTGGTGATGACAGGAGCTGTCTTGAGTCAGTAGATTTACTTATAAAGACTTCCTCTATTGAGAAGGTTGGCAGAACAGACAAAAAATGTGTTGGTTTTTATCAGAATAAATTCTCCACATTGAAGAAAAAAACCTGCCAAAGACTTTGAATTATGTACAGAAGAACCCGGACTGTCTCTTGCCGGACATATGTTTAATAGAATGCCAAGAACACAATGATATCTTGCTGTGTGTTGCAGGGGCATGCTCAATTGATATCTTTTAAAAGGGGTTGATCTCAGAGTAGAAAGCAAGATGAAGTTCATGTCCCCTGATACTTTACAAGAAGTGGTATGACTTGCTTTATTAATGGAGGGGCAAACCAATTTGTAACAACTGCAAGATGTGCGACTGATGCTGTGCACACAATTTCCGAGCACCATGTTGCAAGCATTCACATTAGTAGTCCATATGTAACAGGAATGCCATAGACTATGGTACCAGCAAAAAAGGAATCTGACAAGTATCAGAGGCACTCACAGAGGAAATAATAGAGGCCGAAATGCATTAGGAGCTGGAGTAGTCAAGAGCTTGAGCTCCCATTGATTCGGATTAATTTGGTGAGGAACCAAGGATTAGAAAAGGCACGAAATGTGATGTTGGTCGGAGAATTAGATAAGAAATAAGTGAAGATACTTTATGACATTGGAGCACAGGTGAGTTTAATATTAGCCCCCTTTAGAGACAGGTATGTCTTGTGACAGCCTCACTGTCTTCTGAGGGGGTTAGGAGGTGAAATAATACTCCCTGTAGGCTCATGGGAGATTAATTTGAAGATTGATTTGGAAGTAGTTGTGCTTACCAGTAGAGGTATTGTCACCGGAAAAATACAGATTTTGATATGCTTCTGGGGAGTGATTTCCTGTGCTGCGTTTGCAGTACAGTTGACTTTTTTAGCATACTTTTTGAATAGGTGATCAAGAACTCTTGTTTGGCAGTGACATTAGAGCACAGGCATCTGAGAAGGGCATGAAAGAATCCATCCTAGCATCTGAAAAGGGCATGACAGAATCTATCCTACCATTACTGAAAGATAGAGTGCTTAAAACAACTGAATACGAAACTATACTCAGTGACATGAGATGGGCTCCCTGGGTGAAGGCCAAATCTAAATTCCCAGCATACCATTTTTATCTGGGGGATCCGGTCCCCAGCAATAAGTTGCAAGTGCATATGAAAATAATTATGTGTCACCTGTTTGTACTGAATGAAGAAATATTTTTTGCTGTTAGTACTGATAATTTTTGTAGGACACATGCCATGATACCCAAGGGAACATTTTAGTGAGTGTACGAGAGTTGCCAGCAAATGAAACTGGGAAATAGGAAGACAAAGAAAAAGAAGGAACAGGAGAAAATTAAGATGTAGAAGAGAATATGTATATAATGTAAATGTAGATGTCATGACCACCTTAAAAATAGAACAAAAATGTGTTGTATTCATTACTTGAAAAATTTAGTTGTGTTTTTGAGGAACAGTAAGATTTGTCTGCTACAAATTTGATTCATAATGAATTGCTACCAGAGATGCAATGCTGACCAGTCAGAAACCATGTAGAATTCCATGTTATTTGCAATCTGTGGTTGAACACAGCAGTAGAGGACAGTTGGAAGGGGGGATAATACAACCATCATGCAGTACCTGGTGTTTGTCTATTGCCATTGTCCCTAAAAGGCACAAAATTGAGAAAAAGCTTACTGAATGTGTGTCAACATAAGTGGACTGAATAAAGTAACCACTCCAGACTCATATCTCCTCCCAAGGATAGACAAAACATTTTGGTCCATTTAGGCAACTGCCAATACTTAACAGTGTTAGACATGTATTCTGGATATCACCAAATATCCCTCACCCGTAGCAGATCACGAGAAAACTGCACTTGTAGTAGTACTGTCAGGGCTTGAAGAGTATTTGAGAGCTTCTTGGATTACGAAACACACCCGCCACATTCCAGTGGTTTGTGTGTTTATTGTTGAGGGGAACAAAATATTTCATGTGCCTAGTGTACCTAGACAACATCATTGTTTTTTTCCACTTCCCTAGAGGAACATGCACAATGAACAAGAGCTTTACTTTCCCATATACAGAACACAAATTTCAGCCTGAAATAAGGGAAGTGTAAATTTGCGGAACCACAAGTTAATTCAAACCTTCTTGGCAGATTAAAACTGCGTGCTGGACTGGGACTCGATGCTGGGATCTTGTCTTCTGTGGGCAAGTGCTCTACTGACTGAGCTGCCCAAGTGTGACTCATGACCAGTTCTCACTGCATTACGTCCACCACTAGTTCATCTTCCACCTTCCAGACTTCACAGAAGTTCTCCTGTGTCATTTGCAGGGTCAGCTCTCCCAGTCTGGAAGATTATTTTTAGGACGAATTTTCATTCTGCAGCAGAATTTTCACTAAACTTCCTGTGTGCTGGACCTGGATTTGAACCTGGGAAACAGTCCTGCAGGTTCCTTTCTTCCAGGGGATTTAATGCTGGAAGTTTTGCAGGAGAACTTCTGTGAAATATGGAAGCTAAGAGATAAGTTACTGGCAGAAGTAAAGTTGCGAGGACAACCTGTGAGTTGTGCTTGGATAGCTCAGTCAGTAGAGCACTCTCCCCATGATTAGCAAAGGTCCCATTGGAAGTCTCAGTCCGGCACACAGTTTTTACCTGCTAGGAAGTTTTGCATCAGTGCACACTCCACTACAGAGTTAAAAATTCACTCTGAGCACAAATTAATTATTTGGGCCACTTAATTTCAGTGGATGGGTTTTAGCCTGATCTACTATTAACTGATGCAGTAAAAGGCTTTCGTTCCCCATGTAATATGAAATAGTTACAGTCCTTCCTCAGTTTGGAAAATTATTATCATAATTTTTTGATGGAATGCACCACTATTGACAAACCTGTTACCAAAATGTTAAAGAATGGAGTAATGTTTACATAGTCCTGAGTGCAAAACAGCAATGCTCCAATTAAAAGAAATTCTCACACAGTCACCTCTTTTGAGCTCCATGATTTTGAGAAACCAGTTACACTCTCGTGCGAAACCAGTGATTTTGCAATCGGGTGTGTTTTTGGTACCAGTTCATAGGGAATTTAAATAGTCTATTGAGTATTGCATCTAGGCAGTTAAATCAGGCCAAGCTCAACTATAACACAACAGAGATGGAGGGTGAACTAAATGTTATTTATACGGGAAAAGGTTTACAGTTGTGACTGGTCATGAACCGTTAAAGTAATTGTTGAGCATCAAGGACACTAGTAGTAGACTGGCTAGGTGGGCTCTGAAGTGAAGTGAAAAAAAAAAAATCAAAATCTGCTTGTACAGGCTATGAAGGAATGACCGGCTGGCTACCATGTCATCTTCAGCTCACAGGCGTCACTGGAAGTGCATAAGAGGAGCATGTGGTTAGCACACTGCTCTCCTGGGCGTATGTCAGTTTATGGGGCTGGAGCTGCTACTTCTAAGTCAAGTAGCTCCCTAGTTTGCCTCAAAAGGGCTGAGTGCATCCCTCTTGCCAACAGTGCTTGGCAGACTGGATGGTCATCCATCCAAGTGCTAGCCGAGCTTGATAGTGCTTAACTTAGGTGATCTGACGGGAACCAGTGTTACCACTGCAGAAAGGCTGTTAGCAAATTAAGTGAATATGGTCCCTTAGTAAGGGACAAACCAGGAAAGCTCCATCAAAGTGCTGATGTCTTGAGTCGAAAAGTTCTGTATATACAAGCCAACAAGATCCTGGCTGCTGAACTACAGAAAGACTAGCTAGAGCATGATGAATGTAAGTAATTTGCAGCATCACCAGACTTCATGGTGTTGATGAAATTATTTACAGTAAAACACACCAAGGCAGTCAGCTGGTTATTCTGAAATCCTTTAGAGAAAGAATTTTGCCAAAGCCACATGATAGTATACAAGCATGCCACAGGGGTAAGAAGACAACTAATGGAAAAATAGCCTCACAGTTCTGGTGGCCTACTTGTAAGGAGGACATTAGAAGTTATGTACACTCTTGCTTATAATGTGAACAAAGGCACAATATATATTACCAAAAACCCCCTTCAAACACATCCTCACTAAACTATTGACTTGGTGCCTTTGACATTGTGGGACCATTTCCAGTTTCAGCTGACAAGGGTAAATATGTTTAATTAATTATTGATCACTTTCTTGTTTTTAATTATGGTGCCTCTGGCAGATATGATTGTAGAATCAGTTGTCAAAGCTTTTGTGACACATGTCATTTTGCCACATGGAAGCCCTGAAAACATCATAATAGATCAAAGGAGCAACTTCTTATCATCTCTTTTCATGCACATTTGTAAGTTATTAAAAATCAAGAAGTGAGGTACTAGCCCCTTCCATCCAAAAAGTAACAGGCGTGTTGAGTGTGTCCATAAGTCTATTCTCAAAATGCTGTTGCATTATTTGAATCAAAGTTGTACAGACTTCTCTGGTTCACTTTGTCCACATATAATGCAGGAGAGCATGAACTGACTAACTGGACAGCATTCGAGATGGTATATGGATGCAAACTGTATTTGTCATTTGAACTAGATAAGTTTTCCCCAGATGCTGATGTAACAGCGGCAAAACAATTGTCCCTATGAGTGAGAATTATATGGAAACAGGTACTGCTACTGCTGTTGGTAGACAAGTAAAACAAGGCCAAAAGGAGGCAAGAATTCTTGATTATCAGCCTGGACAGTGGGTGTTGCTCAGGAATCTGGACCGAATAATATGCTTAACCTCTCAATTAAATGCAGGTTTACAGATGCCAGGCTAAATATTTGTGGAGCACTTTGAATGGCTGCAACTTTGCCAAGGATGACATGGCAGTGACCAGCAGAAATCAGCTGATACAGTGCCCCAGACCCAGAAAGGCCAGCTGGCAGTATACTGTTATGCTCCGCTATAATTTACAATCAACTCCCTGTATCAGCATTGGTAAAATGACTGAGCACCTACCAGATCTGAGAGTAAATAGATTAAGACAGTTATTGATTAAAATGATATGCTATTCACTTTGTACCTTGTTTTATGTGTACTGAGTGAGAAATTACGTATGTGGTGGGTAACTTTAAGTATGGTAAGGGTTCTAATGTTTTATGTTTGAAGAAAATGTCTGTAATTGATGCGATCAATAATGTTAGCTTTGGCATGTAGTATAGCCTTATGGCAATTGAGACATTAGTGGATGTGTTGGCAGGAGGACATGAAGCCATGCAGCACTCGCATAGTGACAGTCCTGAGAAATGAGAATTGGGGAGACTTAAACTTTCTCTGACCCCGTATAAAGGAAGAGAGAATCTGGTTTTGGAGTGTGATCTGGTAACATAAGTAATCGGAGGATGAAGATATAGGTACTTTTGTGTTCTTGTGATTTATTTGTACCTAAGGCAAAGCCTTCTGTAAGAACATAGCTTTTGTTTATCCACCGATTTTCTCTTCCTCTGGGAAAGTACATAGGTTTCAATGGGACATCAGGATGGTATTAACACACAAAATGTATAAAAAGATGAGCTAGATTTGTGTGCTCCTTGCATTTGAACCTTGGCTCATTATTATCTTTCTGCAGCAGCACAGTCTTGTGTTTCTGATGAAAGGAAAATGGCCTGACTGGCCAGTAGAGTCTGTCTTCCTAGCCCATCATGATTTCACATATTCGTTGGAGGCTTTCCGCATTCTAGTGGTATCCTTAGGATTATTCCCTTTTTTGGATAACATGTTCATGCTAAAACAATACCCACTGTTTTGATATTTCTACTCTATTGATCACATCTTTTTTTTGTACATTAATGTCAGACCTTAAGAGGGACTAATCAGACCAGTGTCATATAGAACCCTCCAACCATGCAATAATACCACTAATGTCCCCTTATACCTATTGATATATTTTCTAAAGTACATTGTCTCATTTCCCACTGAATAGCAGAAAACTGGTGCATCAGATAACAGACATCACTGATAATGTGCAGTATGCAAGAACCTTTCCTAATTTGAATTTTCAACATTGAATTCAATTGCTGTGTGCATGCTGATTTCACAAGTAAGCTTCACAGTGCCATAAAGTCAGTGATGTTGCATAAACGAGTTGACTGTGAATGCCTGTGGTGACACATGCAAGTGTTGCCTGTCAGTCACACAATGAAGGTTTTCACGACCGGATGTTTCAGCTGCCAAGAATTCTTCCGGGTTGTATGGCCGTGGTCCATGAAACTCTTCAATCCCTGATGTTTCGTCCAAGGCTACGTTGAACATCTTTGGAAGTGCTCCTGGTTTTGCTGAGTCTTGCCGACTGTTGGCAAGACTCGGCAAAACCAGGAACACCTCCAAAGATGTCCAATGTAGCCTTGGACGAAACATCAGGGATTGCAGAGTTCCATGGACCAAAGCCACACAACCCAGAAGAATTCTCAGCAGTTGCCTGTCAGTGTCGCACTACTGCACCTCGTCTCAGGTCAGCACTTCTGCTTTTGTTCTCACAAACACTTTGGCATCACTAGCAGCTACTAATTCTTATTTCATTTTTACATGTTTTCCATCTACCAATCTAACTTGTTATAGTTTCCACCTTTCATGCTCAGTTTAGAACATTCTGACCTTTTACCAAAACTGCCTAATTCTACTAATGGTGAATTACTTACAACTCTCATAGGAAAAAAGCAATTCCCTATTTCCAGAGTAGCGTTATCATACCAAAATGCTTACTCCAATTTACATCATTTACAGTTGCAGATTTATTAATCATAGGAATATTGGAGTAATTGTAGAATGAAAGATACCCCTTTGCCTGCTGTTGCCCTGCCTAGTCCATATACTGAAGGAAATTGGAGCCTCCCAATAATCAGCTGATACTAATGAATAACTGTGTATTAGTAATCCAATATTTTTTATCCTTACACATGTGCAAATTATATATACCATATTAAAGCATAGTAAAAGCATGCAAAGTGTGGCACCACATTTCAATTTGTTCCATGTATGTTAGTCATTGAATTTGAAAGAAATATTTTTACTTAATATTTTGGGAATTTATTCACTAATTTATATTTACCTCTATTAAGGAACAGATCATGCTACGTTATATTGCTGTATCTTGTGCCATTTGAATGATGTACCCATTTGAGAGATCAGTATACTTTGAACAGCATACATGGTATGGAGGAAGTCTAAAGTGGCATTATCCCATCTACTTCTCCCCATCCTCCCTCACAATTGAAAGTCATTGTGTTCCACATGTATTATACTTACCTTTTGGTTGTTGAATAGCAAGCATAATTTCTGAAGAGTTGTGAGTGCTAACAGACAAGCAACACAGCATGAAATAACACATAAATCAATGTGGGACTTATAATGAATGTATCAATAATGACAGGGCAGCGAAATTTGGAGCTAATGGACTACAGCAGCAGACAACAGGTGAGAGAGTCTCTGCTAACATCACAACTCCACTGCAGCTTGTCTCCTGGGCTCGTGATGATATCGGTTGAACCCGAATTGAATGCTGTCAGCCACTGTGTTGTCCATGGTGAGAGGTAATGCCTGAAATTGGTATTCTTGGCACTCTCTTGACACTGTGGCTCATTCCCTAACAATTTCCAAAATGGAACGTCTCGTGCATCTACCATTCCATTTTCATAGTCTGTTAATTCCTGTTGTGTGGCCATAATCATGTCAGAAATCTTTCCACATAAATCACCTGAGTACAAGTGACAGCTCCACCAATGGCTGCCCTTTAATACCTTGTGCACACAATACTACTGCCATCTGTGTATGTGCATATTGCTGTCCCATGTCTTTTGTCGCCTCAGTGTACAGGCACCAGGAATGTTCTACTAATTTCACATTCACATTAGCACTGGTCTAGCTTTCCTACAATAACCCCATTGCTGAAGAGCTCAATTATATGTAATTCTTATTTTGTTTCATGATTTATTCTTGCGAGTATGAGTAACTAGAGGAGAATGTTGTGGCAATTATGATACCTATGTAGGAAACCTCTCCCCATTTTATCAGTTAATTCTGAAGATAAAATTGGTCATTTTGCTATATTTAACTTGGTCCTAGATGAGCAAAAGAGATCAAACTAATGTCCACTTATTTTCTTAATCATTGTTAAGGTAGTTAATTTAGAACCTAATGAAGCACTGGGAATATGTAGCTACCTAGTGATTTACATGTGCTTACAATGGATTATGTAGATCTAATTTATTTTGATTTCTCACAATATGCAGAAAGATATATAAACTACTTAACTTTGATTTTGTGATTGCTATTCTTAAAGCAGTAATATGTTGTTATTTCATTCTCAAAGCAAAAAAGTAAAAACCATAGAAATTACTGTTACCTTCTAAAATCTCGGTTTAACCAAAAGTTTTAAACTGTAATTTTCCATAGCCCTGCCAGCAGGATTATAATGCAGTAATTCCTCAGTCACTATGCTCGTATGATTCATACAAGTTTCAGCTCTGCTTCACATCTCTACCGGTACCAGCCTGGCAGTTACTCTGTTCTATCTACTGTCCCCATCGCATCGCCAGGCCACAGCTACCGCTCTTTGGAAGGCCAGCCACATAAATGTTATTGTTATTGCTGCTTTCATGGCCTTTGAAAATTGCATATTGTGAATGTAACACCATTAAACCCTTCTTCATCTTCTTCTTCTCCCATAGTTATAAGTCTCCATTCACAGCAAGATCACCATGTCACATGGGCCTTTGTGAGATGGAGAGGTGTAGAATGTAAAATTGTTATCAAGTATTGTAACAGTCCTGAAATTTTTGATTCTTCCTCCCGAGGCAGGGGTGATGGGGTGGGGGCCCTCATGCCTTACTGCCAGTGTGGTATCAGCATTGATCATGTGGCATTTCTGAGACGATCAATGAGCCTTCCCTCACTTAGATCAGGCCAGTTATAGCTATAGTGGACCTGGGAGTCACATTGCTCTCTCTGTTACTGGCCTTGGTATGCATAAATTTGCAAAGAAGGAATGCAGACTGGCATAAATTCTAACTTCCAAACTCTCCAGCAGTCTTTATGCTAGCTAATCTGGGGGTGTGCAAAAGAATTCATACTGACTGCAGAGATGACTGTAGTATTGCCTCCAAATATGAGGAAGATACATGTGAAAAGACCTCCTTTACCAAGTATAACTTTACAGTAAATAATAACATTTAAATTGCTGAAGTAGTATTGTGGAGGTAGGTCATGGCTGAATTGAAAAGTTTACATTTCAAATACATTTACAACAGATATGACAAATATTTTATACTTAAGCCAATGGTGAATTGTAACCATAATTCACAGTTCTCTCTCAAATGGCACGTTTACAAACCTATGTTTGGTGCAGCATTTTTGCTTCTATTGTCATATACTTTCACCTGTGTTAATTTTCACTACCAATTATAATACATCCTATACATAAATTCACTTTGGTGCCTATACAATACTTGCACGGGGAGTCTGTGGCGCCCCTTTCAGCTGGATGCTTCAAACAGTTGCTTGTGTCACTTGGACCTTAAACTGGTCCTCAGTATCGCTTATGCCACACATGTACAATCAAGATTGCAATTAATTTGTACAAGATTTTCAAGTATTATTTGGGAAACTAGTCCATGTACGAGAGGTGCATTCAAGTTCTAAGGCCTCCGATTTTTTTTCTAATTAACTACTCACCCGAAATCGATGAAACTGGTGTTACTTCTCGATGTAATCACCCTGCAGACACACACATTTTTCACAACGCTGATGCCATGATTCCATGGCAGTGGCGAAGGCTTCTTTAGGAGTCTGTTTTGACCAATGGAAAATCACTGAGGCAATAGCAGCATGGCTGGTGAATGTGCGGCCACGGAGAGTGTCTTTCATTGTTGGAAAAAGCCAAAAGTCACTAGGAGCCAGGTCAGGTGAGTAGGGAGCATGAGGAATCACTTCAAATTTGTTATCACGATGAAACTGTTGCGTGACGTTAGCTCGACGTGCGGGTGCGTTGTCTTGGTGAAACAGCACACGCGCAGCCCTTCCCGGACGTTTTTGTTGCAGTGCAGGAAGGAATTTGTTCTTCAAAACATTTTCGTAGGATGCACCTGTTACCGTAGTGGCCTTTGGAACGCAATGGGTAAGGATTATGCCCTCGCTGTCCCAGAACATGGACACCATCATTTTTTCAACACTGGCGGTTACCCGAAAGTTTTTTGGTGGCAGTGAATCTGTGTGCTTCCATTGAGCTGACTGGCGCTTTGTTTCTGGATTGAAAAATGGCATCCACGTCTCATCCATTGTCACAACCGACAAAAAGAAAGTCCCATTCATGCTGTCGTTGCGCGTCAACATTGCTTGGCAACATGCCACACGGGCAGCCATGTGGTCGTCCGTCAGCATTCGTTGCACCCACCTGGATGACACTTTTCACATTTTCAGGTCGTCATGCAGGATTGTGTGCACAGAGCCCACAGAAATGCCAACTCTGGAGGCGATCTGTTCAACAGTCATTCGGCGATCCCCCAAAACAATTCTCCTCACTTTCTCGATCATGTCGTCAGACCGGCTTGTGTGAGCCCGAGGTTGTTTCGGTTTGTTGTCACATGATGTTCTGCCTTCATTAAACTGTCACACCCACGAACGCACTTTCGACATATCCATAACTCCATCACCACATGTCTCCTTCAACTGTCGATGAATTTCAATTGGTTTCACACCACGCAAATTCAGAAAACGAATGATTGCACGCTGTTCAAGTAAGGAAAACATCGCCATTTTAAGTATTTAAAAAAGTTCTCATTCTCGCCGCTGGCGGTAAAATTCCATCTGCCATACGGTGCTGCCATCTCTGGGACGTATTGACAATGAACGCAGCCTCATTTTAAAACAATGCGCATGTTTCTATCTCTTTCCAGTCCGGAGAAAAAAAATCGGAGACCTTAGAACTTGAATGCACCTCGTAATTGTGATCTTGATTATGCGTTATAAGTAATACTAAAAATACTTGTGTAGCCTTATCCAGACTTTTTTCAGTTGATAGAACATGACTTCACTGTACAGCACAAACTGAGCAATTCACATTAGCATTCTGATGTCTGAAATAATAAAGTCAACATTTTGCAGACAGATGAATCAGAAATTATGATTTTAAATGAGTTCAGAAATATAATAAGAAATGTGTAAGATATCCATACCTGTCAGAGTTCATAGCCAAAGATAAAATTTTGCATCATAAAAAAGAACGGGTAACATCTGCATTCACCAGAGTCACTTCAACAAACTATTATCTATCCCTACTATGGTGGCATTTGAATGTGTAATAAGCATAAAGCCATTACGGATAGCAAAAACAGTTGAGGTCTAGAGAAACACACACTGAGTGTTTCCTTGCCAAATGTGTGTGGAATAATAGGCGCAAAACTTCATTATGAAGATTGCCAGAATCTACACATCCTTTTGAGGTAGTAGTGTTATATATTGTCAGATATTTGTCTCTCACTAGTCAGAATAAAAATTGGTAATTCATAAGTAGAGTTGAAAACAAATATTGTAGGATACAAAGCCATAGGCCTATGTGAAAAATTAGCGTGATAGCTCTAAACTAAAGATGTTGATTAACAGATTCCCTATTTACATGTTTTCTGAGAGGTTCTGATTCCAAAATAAAATATTCATTGAGCACAAATTATAATTCAGCTGATCAAAAATAAGGGTGATGTAACTATTGTGCAGACTGTTCTAAGGAAATGTGGTAACAACTGTCAGAGTTAAAAAATAAGACTCAGTTCATATGTAAGCTGCTCTTTATTTTAGTAACAATAGCCATTATATGGACAGCTCATTATATATATCAGCATTAGTACAAGTCTGAAACTTAGTTATTTTTTGGATCACCATACCACTACACTCTATACTTTGTGCACTTTTTCTGATAAGGTATGTTCCAAACAAATGCTTTCAATGACTAATGCTATCGTTTTCTCATTCTTGCTGGAACATGTATTTACATCAATATTCCCAGACACTTAACAAAATTTTCAAAATTTTATGTTACCTTCATTAAGTAATACTGACAGAGATGCCAACATGATGTTACAGCACAAAAACTATTAGGGAGGTTAATCTGACACATAGTCCACATTGGCATTAAGTACATTTTGTGTGTGGAGAGAGAGGGAGAGGGAGAGGGGGAGGGGTAGGGGTAGGGGTAGGGGTAGGGGAGGGGAGGGGAGGGGAGGGGAGGGGAGGGGAGGGGAGGGAGGGAGGGAGAGAGAGAGAGAGAGAGAGAGAGAGAGAGAGAGAGAGAGAGCACTTTAATGAATGAATAATTTAGCAAATAAGATGACCAAAGCAAGTTTATGTGGCTGTTGAACTATGTGTATTGTCAGAAAGACCCATCACATGCTGAAAATGTCGTCTGCCATCCAGGTACATCATTGCCTCTGAAACAAAAATAATGCACAAATCTCATAAAATGCATGATTTCAGGTAAGTACTATTAAACTACATGTTGTTTTAAATTCAAAACTGACTGTAAATATTGAAGAAAGAACATCAACACCTGTAGTGAAGTTCAAATTAAAAACAAGCCTCAGAAAGTTAATAAAGCTGCTAAGTACTAGTATGGAGGGCACTGATACTATAGTATTTCAATGTATTGCATCATTAGTATTCATCGATCCTTGCCCCTTCACAAGAAATTGGCTGCACACAAACATTTCAATTCTACTTTTTCTATGTCATCTCTTGGCTTCAACTAACTACATAAAATGTAAATCTTTCACAAAATTATATAATTGTTATATTTTAGTTGACATCACAACTGGCAACACAGATGCTTCTTTTTCTTTCAAATTCCAAGGCACCCTATAAGAACACATCTGAAGGCATGTGAAGTAACTTTCATATCAAGTGTACTTTGATTATCAACAAAGAAAATACATTCCTAGAATGAATCTGCAATCATTGTGAACTTTTACAAATAACACTGTTTAGATCTCGCAATGGTTTTTTAAAAAATTACATTTTTCTAACATGTTTCACCTACTACCGTCATCAGACCCTATAGTTAAAAACGAAAGTCAGCAGCAATAAAAATATCACCCACCAAACTTAGAACTTCTGAAACAAAAGTTCAGTAAATCTTATGCCAAGGCAAGGTATCAGCAACCAACTTGGCTCAAAAAGCATAAATTTGACAGTTGTTGATTTGCTGGCATACACATAATATTTCTTACATTCTTTTGTTTTTTATTACTAGGTCTGATTATGGCTGTATCCGAAGCATGTTATGAAATAACCTAATAAATAAAAAATTATGGTGCAGTATTATTTGCAAAAATAAAACTTTTGGTTACTTTATATGTCTTTCTGTAAATGGTTAATCTAATGGATATAAAATTACTAAATACCCTTGAAGCTTTCTTCAGCTTCTGAAGAGTGAAAAAATGTAGGGTTTCCCAGCTTAATTATGCACCTCTTGAATGAATGGCATACATCATAACCTACAAGAAATACCTCTTAAACACAAAAAATATTTTTTAATGAACAAAAGCATTATCATGACTATCATGTCCCATGTTGTTGCCTTCAAAAGTAGGCACGTAAGTATATGAATGAACTGTGTTACTTTACTGAGTAGAGACTGCGGGGTTAGGTGAGAAATTGCTGCTAAGGACACAGAAAGGTGTGAAAACAAGCAGCAAACGAAAAATTACAACCAGAACATTAACAGGGCGGAAAGCAAAGCAATTGCATAACTTAACACATGTCTAATTTAACTTTCTTGTAACCTTTCTACTGCACTTAACTTTTTTTGGGCATAGTATTTTGTTGTTACTTGTTTGATTTTAAGCTCCAGTCATATTCGTATCATCTTTCGCTTTCTACTTAGCTTCTTTTAGAGGTATATGTTTGTCCATTTGAGAGTATCCTATTCTATTCTAGGTGAGGTTGCCACTCAATGCTGTCAGAATGGCTGTGTGTGTGTGTTTACCTTTGATGAAGGACTGTATGATAGCTAATAGTATCGAACAGTCACTTCTGAATGTGCATCTCTGCTGTTCAACACCACTGCTACATGGTGGGTAGCAATCTGTCCTAATTAATATTATTGTTATTTGTCTTTTTTATATTTTCCTTGCATTATATTTACGTGCATTACATTGTGTATCATTTCATTATGGCATGGTAAGTAATGCCCCTTTATGTATTGTAATTAATAATATACGAGAGGCGTTTGAAAAGTCCGTGCAAAGTCCGAGAGATGGCACCACCAGCATGTATCGAGGTCATGTTTAGTTAGTAGCATCTTTGGAAAGAACGCACACCAAGTTTCAGCCATATTGGTCTATTTCTTTGTGTTTGCATTCGTGTAAATCAAGGAAGTCGAGTGATTGTCAAAAAATGGACGAAAGAGAATTTCGTGTGGTGATTAAACATTACTTTATGAGAGGCAAAACGCCTCAGGAGACTAAAGAGAAGCTTGATAAACATTATGGTGACTCTGCACCTTCAGTTAGAACAGTTTATAAGTGGTTTCAAAATTTTTGGATTGGCCATATGGGCACAAGTGATGCTGAACGTTCTGGACACCCTGTGGAGGTTACGACTCCAGAAATCATTGATAAAATCCATGATATGGTGATGGATGACAGAAGAGTTAAGGTGCGTGAGACTGATAGGGCTGTGGGCATCTCGAATAAACAGGTACATAATATTTTGCATAAACATTTGGACATGAGAAAGCTATCCGCAAGATGGGTTCTGCGACTGCTCAAGCTTGACCAAAAATGGAATTGTGTGAAGTGCTGCAAGGGTGGTTTGCAGCTATTCAGGAAGAATCTGCAGGACTTTAAGCATCGTTTTGTCACTGTGGATGAAACATGGATACATTACTATACTCCTGAGACCAAACAACAATCTAAACAATGGGTTACCAAGGGAAAATCTGCACCAAAAAAGGGGAAACCATTCCTTTGGCCGGAAAGGTTATGGCGATTGTCTTTTGGGATTCGCAAGGGATAATCCTCCTTGACTATCTGGAAAAGGGTAAAACTATTACAGGTGCATATTATTCATCATTACTGGACAGTTTGAAAAATGACCTGCAAGAATAACGCTGGTGATTAGACCACAAAAAAGTCCTTTTCCATCACGACAATACATCATAAAGACCTCAGCAGTTGTGGTCGCAAAATTATTGGAAATAGGAATAGAATTCCTACTCGTTTCACATCCCCCCTGTTCTCCAGACTTGGCTCCCTCGGACTATTATTTGTTCCCCAATTTGAAGAAATGGCTGGCGGGACAAAGATTTTATTCAAACGAGGAGGTGATTGCACTAACTAATAGCTATTTTGCAGACTTGGACAATTCCTATTATTCGGAAGGGATCAAAAAATTAGTACAGTGTTGGACGAAGTGTGTAAGTCTAAAAGGAGACTATGTCAAAAAATAAAAAAGGTTTACCTCAAACACGTACGTAGTTTTTATTTTTGCATGGACTTTTCAAACGCTTCTTGTACTATCTAACAGTGTAACAATGACCACTTCTTCCTATTGATGAAGCCATTTTCCTATTCTTCTGCCCTTCCCCATTCCATGAATGCACTTTAATTAATGATTACAAAATAAGCCTATACGAGTAAAAGACAATGGAAGTTATCTGTGTCCGACTGGATTTATAAATGTCCAAATTAGACGTATCCAGTAGTCCTTTTATAGTGAGAATACTTACCCTGATAGGATTTTGGAATTATCTGTGGCACTTCTTCAGGCATTTCATACGTGTAATGAAACACATTAGTTGTATTTTGCTGCCCTCCACGAGGGTCAAACACTTCTGCATAAACTGTTATCTGCACATAATTGCATTCTGTATATGTAACCTGGAAGAATGATTTATTTTTATTTTGGTACAATAATGTGGTACATAAATTAGACGAAAATAAAAGCATAAATTAGATGAAGATGAAAGCAAGGTCGGAGGGGGAGGGAGGGAGGAGAGAAAGGGAGAGCATTATGGGATGGGAGAAAAAGGGATGTGAACTATACTATGTACAATCTGTGTATTTTAATATAGAGCAACATTTTCTGAAAACCCTGAATACCTTTAAATTTGTCCTTCTTCAATACATCAAGAGAAAACAATGGAGCAAACAAGTTTCAGCACTGATTTCATTGCATTATCCTGTCAAAATTGTTGAACCACAGTTTCAGTGTGAGAGAAGAATCACTATTAAAATAATATTTAGTTACTGATACAAATATATGACAATTAGTAAAACAACTGTGTTTTATGCATATTTAATATAAGAAAAAATGATGATGGACAACAACCATAAAAACTTCAGGAAATGCCTTAAGTGACAACTAGTATGTGTCCAAAAGTTGGATAGCAGAGAACTTTCATTGTTCCATATAATAACAAGGATGTTTCACTGCACTTAAATGAAAGCAAGAAGTAATAAAATATCACAACAGTAATATACAGTTGTAGCAAATCAGCAGTGTCAGAGAACTGTCAATTTCATAAACATTAACTGTTAAATCAAGTGCCAGTAGAACACATTATCAGATAGCTACTATAAGCCTTAAATCTTATGTCTGCTCATTCTAATAAGCAAATGTGAATTAAAATACCTTTCTGTGACTTCAGCTAAACACCAAACAAAGAAATTTCCTAAATTGGTAGGAACGTGAGCAACCCTGTCGAAGATTGTGTCGCCAACCCCAGTGGGAAACAGATTCAGAACAGATGGGGGTAGGAGTAATGGTTCTCTGAAGTACAGGGGGTTGGACTATGGACAGATAACCCACACCCAGAATAAAGTCTTATTATGATATCCCACAAAATACTGCTAGACAGGCCCCAAGGCAAAGACATGGAAAAGTAACAAGAACATGATAATTGGATCATGGAACATACTGGTATTATATGGAACTGGAACCCTTGGAAGCCTAAATAGTGGAAACATACAAGGTGGGTATCATGAGCTTGCAAGAGATAAGATGGACTGGACAGTGAACCTTCCAAAGACAGTAGTGTACTATGTACTACAGAGGCCACAATAGTGAACGCATTTTTGGTGTGAGATTTAGAGTCAGTCATAGTACTGTACAACTAGTGATAGGATTTAAAGCAATACGTCCAAGGATATATTACATGTAATTAAAGAGAAATTCTTTAACTACAGTATCCTAAATGCACATGCTCCTACTGAGTAGAAGACAGCAGAAGAGGAGACCTTCTATGAGGAGCTGGAGCAAGCTTATCAACAGTTTCCAAAAAGTGATATAAAAATGGTGATAGGAGATATTAATGCTACTGGACGGTAGGAGCAGGTCTTTTCCCCTACCGCTGGGGAAATACAGCCTCAATAAAGAGAGTAATGACAATGGACTCTGCCTGATAAATTTTACTTAACAGTTTCTAGCATGTGGGTCCAGCATAAGAATATACATAAAATGATCTGAGTGTCACCAGACAACAATACATGGAACCTAACTGATCATATATTAATAGCTACCAGGCATTGCTCTGATGTGCCAGACTGCCATAGTTTCATATGTGCTTAATATGGACATTGATCATTACCTCCTCATTGCAAAAATCAGAGACAGCATGTCAAATGCACATAAAGTTAAAGGAGAAAGATGAAATCAGTATAATATCTCAGAACATGAGGACCTAAGGAAGGCTGAACACCTAGCTTTTAATTAGGAAAATAGATTGACAGGAATTGTGCACAACTATAGTCAAAACGTATAAGAGCAGTGGAATGCAACCAGAAATTAAATACAGGGTGCTGCAGAGGGAGTGATTGGTATGGAACAATAGACCAGAAGGAATGAATTGTATGATGAATAGTGTGAGGAGTTAAGACACTTGCAGGTCATTGAAACACTTACTAAACTCAATAACCTTAGAAAGGAATTCCATCCAGAAACAACAGCAGTATAGGGGGAAAAAGGTAAATTATAGCATCACAGGAAGGAGTGTTACATTGTTGGGCAGAATACTTTAAAGAATTATTATACTTGGGGAATGCGGAAGCACTGGAACTAACTGAAGACCAAGAAATGGAAGAAGAGGAAAATGGGATGCCCTTGATTCAAGAGATTTGGCTACCATTAAAGAAATTAGCCAACAATCAGTCACCTGGCAGTGACAACATGCCAGCTGAACTTATTAAATGGAGAACATCTAGTTAGATACATGCATGCCCAGATCTCAGATATAGGGACGCAAAAAGTCATCCCATATGATTGGAATATCGGCATAATATGTGCTATACATAAGAAAGGGGACATCCTGGAATGTATGAACTGTAGGGGAACTACATTGTTGAACACAATACATAAAATATTTTCCTCTCTACTTTGTATCAATGAAAAAACCTTTTGCAGAAAAAGCAGCTGGGAGATATCAGAAAAAAAAGGGAATACAATATAGAAACACATCATACATACATTGAATTTAAAGCAGATATGAATCCATAAGAAGAAATAAACTTATTGAAGCCATGAACGAATTGGGCACACCATAACATGTAATATGCCTCGTAAGTCTGACTAAGAGAAAATCTGTATATAGAGTATGGATACAAGGAAATTTAACACCAAAATTTTGAAACTAACTGTGGACTTAGGCAAAAGGATGCACTTTCACATGTGCTTTTCAACATGTCACTAGATAAGGTAATAAGGACAGCTCAAATCAACACAACAGGTGCAATATACAATAGAATGGCGTAAGTTCTGACCCATGCAGATGATGTCGATATTATTGCAAGAACAGAATCACTGGCATCGGCACAGTATCAATAAAACCAAATACATACAAATAATATGGCCAGAACTAAATGCAATGTTAGAAATTGACTAGGTGCAAACTGAATCTGTTAGTGAATTTGCCTATCTGGGAGTACTGGCAACATCCCAGATTGTTGTTGTTGTTGTTGTGGTCTTCAGTCCTGAGACTGGTTTGATGCAGCTCTCCATGCTACTCTAGCCTGTGCAAGCTTTTTCATCTCCCAGTACCTACTGCAACCTACATCCTTCTGAATATGCTAAGTGTATTCATCTCTTGGTCTCCCTCTACGATTTTTATCCTCCACGCTGCCCTCCAATACTAATTGGTGATCCCTTGATGCCTCAGAACATGTCCTACCAACCGATCCCTTCTTCTGGTCAAGTTGTGCCACAAACTTCTCTTCTCCCCAATCCTATTCAATACTTCCTCATTAGTTATGTGATCTACCCATCTAATCTTCAGCATTCTTCTGTAGCACCACATTTCGAAAGCTTCTATTCTCTTCTTGTCCAAACTATTTATCGTCCATGTTTCACTTCCATACATGGCTACACTCCATACGAATACTTTCAGAAATGACTTCCTGACACTTAAATCAATACTGGATGTTAACAAATTTCTCTTCTTCAGAAACGCTTTCCTTGCCTACATTTTATATCCTCTCTACTTTGACCATCATCAGTTATTTTGCTCCCCAAATAGCAAAACTCCTTTACTACTTTAAGTGCCTTATTTCCTAATCTAATTCCCTCAGCATCACCCGACTTAATTAGACTACATTCCATTATCCTCGTTTTGCTTTTGTTGATGTTCATCTTATATCCTCCTTTCAAGACACTGTCCATTCCATTCAACTGCTCTTCCAAGTCCTTTGCTGTCTCTGACAGAATTACAATGTCATCGGCGAACATCAAAGTTTTTATTTCTTCTCCATGAATTTTAATACCTACTCTGAATTTTTCTTTTGTTTCCTTTACTGCTTGCTCAATATACAGATTGAATAACATCGGGGAGAGGTTACAACCATGTCTCACTCCCTTCCCAACCACTGCTTCTCTTTCATGTCCCTCGACTCTTATAACTGCCATCTGGTTTCTGTACAAATTGTAAATAGCCTTTTGCTCCCTGTATTTTACCCCTGCCACCTTTAGAATTTGAAAGAGAGTATTCCAGTCAACATTGTCAAAAGCTTTCTCTAAGTCTACAAATGCTAGAAACGTAGGTTTGCCTTTCCTTAATCTTTCTTCTAAGATAAATCGTAAGGTCAGTATTGTCTCACGTGTTCCAGCGTTTCTACGGAATCCTTACTGATCTTCTCCGAGGTTGGCTTCTACTAGTTTTTCCATTCGTCTGTAAAGAATTCGTGTTAGTATTTTGCAGCTGTGACTTATTAAACTGATAGTTCGGTAGTTTTCACATCTGTCAACACCTGCTTTCTTTGGGATTGGAATTATTATATTCTTCTTGAAGTCTGAAGGTATTTCGCCTGTTTCATACATCTTGCTCACCAGATGGTAGAGTTTTGTCAGGACTGGCTCTCCCAAGGCCGTCAGTAGTTCCAATGGAATGTTGTCTACTCCGGGGGCCTTGTTTCGACTCAGGTCTTTCAGTGCTCTGTCAAACTCTTCACGCAGTATCATATCTCCCATTTCATCTTCATCTACATCCTCTTCCATTTCCATAATATTGTCCTCAAGTACATCACCCTTGTATAGACCCTCTATATACTCCTTCCACCTTTCTGCTTTCCCTTCTTTGCTTAGAACTGGGTTTCCATCTGAGCTCTTGATATTCATATAAGTCGTTCTCTTATCTCCAAAGGTCTCTTTAATTTTCCTGTGGGCAGTATCTATCTTACCCCTAGTGAGATAGGCCTCTACATCCTTGCATTTGTCCTCTAGCCATCCCTGCTTAGCCATTTTGCACTTCCTGTCGATCTCATTTTTGAGACGTTTGTATTCCTTTTCGCCTGCTTCATTTACTGCATTTTTATATTTTCTCCTTTCATCAATTAAATTCAATATTTCTTCTGTTACCCAAGGATTTCTACTAGCCCTCATCTTTTTACCTACTTGATCCTCTGCTGCCTTTGCTACTTCATCCCTCAAAGCTACCCATTCTTCTTCTACTGTATTTCTTTCCCCCATTCCTGTCAATTGTTCCCTTATGCTCTCCCTGAAACTCTGTACAACCTCTGGTTCTTTCAGTTTATCCAGGTCCCATCTCCTTAAATTCCCACCTTTTTGCAGTTTCTTCAGTTTTAATCTACAGGTCATAACCAATAGATTGTGGTCAGAATACACATCTGACCCTGGAAATGTCTTACAATTTAAAACCTGGTTCCTAAATCTCTGTCTTACCATTATATAATCTATCTGATACCTTTTAGTATCTCCAGGGTTCTTCCATGTATACAACCTTCTTTCATGATTCTTAAACCAAGTGTTGGTTATGATTATGTTGTGCTCTGTGCAAAATTCTACCAGGCGGCTTCCTCTTTCATTTCTTAGCCCCAATCCATATTCACCTACTATGTTTCCTTCTCTCCCTTTTCCTACACTCGAATTCCAGTCACCCATGACTATTAAATTTTCGTCTCCCTTCACAATCTGAATAATTTCTTTTATTTCATCATACATTTCTTCAATTTCTTCGTCATCTGCAGAGCCAGTTGGCATATAAACTTGTACTACTGTAGTAGGTGTGGGCTTCGTATCTATCTTGGCCACAATAATGCGTTCAATATGCTGTTTGTAGTAGCTTACCTGCATTCCTATTTTCCTATTCATTATTAAACCTACTCCTGCATTACCCCTATTTGATTTTGTGTTTATAACCCTGTAGTCACCTGACCAGAAGTCTTGTTCCTCCTGCCACCGAACTTCACTAATTCCCACTATATCTAACTTCAACCTATCCATTTCCCTTTTTAAATTTTCTAACCTACCTGCCCGATTAAGGGATCTGACATTCCACACTCCGATCCGTAGAACGCCAGTTTTCTTTCTCCTGATAACGACATCCTCTTGAGTAGTCCCCACCCGGAGATCCGAATGGGGGACTATTTTACCTCCGGAATATTTTACCCAAGAGGACGCCATCATCATTTAATCATACAGTAAAGCTGCATGCCCTCGGGAAAAATTACGGCTGTAGTTTCCCCTTGCTTTCAGCTGTTCGCAGTACCAGCACAGCAAGGCCGTTTTGGTTATTGTTACAAGGCCAGATCAGTCAATCATCCAGACTGTTGCCCTTGCAACTACTGAAAAGGCTGCTGCCCCTCTTCAGGAACCACACGTTTGTCTGGCCTCTCAACAGATACCCCTCCGTTGTGGTTGCACCTACGGTACGGCTATCTGTATCGCTGAGGCACGCAAGCCTCCCCACCAACGGCAAGGTCCATGGTTCATGGGGGGGCCCAGATTGTTAATAGTATGGAAATAAAGTGGCACATCGACATCCACAGTTATCACAAAGATTCGCACCATCAAGATTGAAGGCTTAGGAGTTCCAAACCATGCAGGACATTCAGCTAGGTATCCAATCTTAACGGTTGCATATAGGATCATATTGGCGTAATGGGGTGATGAGAACTGATGGAATGTGATGGCTTTCACCTGAATGTGAAACAGCCTCTTGTGGAACTTATTGTGAAATTGGCTATCCTTCAATTTGTAGCTGTGGATAGGGCAATAATATGTTTTATGAGCATGGGAAAAAATAACATCCAGATGCCGAGTTTGTCCATAGGTGGTATGAATTATAGTGTCACACACTTTTTAGGGGGCATAGTGTGCTCTAAAGGAGTTAATAAACAGACCAGGAATCAAGCAAAAGCAAGTTATTTTGAATGGCTATTGACCAAAAGCAGTGCTCATACCATAGTTGTAGTTCTCTTAAGCCCATTTCACCACTCTTCCTTGCTGTGATGTAAATATTCCCTACTGCTCTTGCAAGATCTCGCACATGATAAGAACAGTAGGGGACAGAGTACCTCCAACTTCTCACAGCACAATAAATAACTTTTCAGCCAATTTACCACCCAGACGAACAGCTGACATAGTTGTACATGAATGCATTAAGGCACTGATGTTAGCTGATCTTGATACAACTTCTTAGTACCTCTAATTTCCAGTGTTCCTTTCATCTGTATTTCCTCTTCAAATCCTGATTAGTTGGAGTTGAAAACAAATTCGTTACTGAATGATGGGATAAGTTTGTTTACCTCACCTACAAATGTTCAGGCCGATTTCGCAGTTTGCTATGCATCATCAAGTTGACGCTTTGTTTGGAATTTCGTTATCTTATGTCTTCAAATTTTGTTGCATTGTTTGAAGTTATTTAACCATCCACTGCTTTTCTTGAAATCACTATAATCTATACCATGTGCAATTTGGTGTGTGTGACATAGTCTGTGGCTATGAAGCACATCCTGTCAACTGTACCACGAATCCTTGAAACACGCAAACACCAGATTTTGTAACAAGTGCACCTTGTCCTTCCTTGAATACACATAGTTCTTTTTATGCACTGCACGGTCATACTGCTGTGAACTTATTCGAAATATGTTTGTAAAATTTTTTTTTACTGTGCTGCAGATGACCTTCTATGCACGTAATTATGTTTGGTATTCCTCGGATAACAATGGTCCTTTACTATGTTTCACTGGAGATGGGATTTGTGACTCGCTGTCTGACAAGGATGATGAACTACATGACTCAACACCTGTTTCAGTATAACTTTCAGTTTTTAAGCATGTATCATCGTCATTGTACTCCTCATTTACATTGTCTGCACAGTCAAGTGTATATGACACCACACATTCCACTGCCTCAATGTGAAACACTAATATTTCATCTGCCACTTCTTTCTCACTCTGCAAAATTTCTTGGATTCCTCTCTGACGAAATGTCACCTTCGGCAACTGTTGTTGTAGATATAATGCAATGTTTGTTTTATTTACAGTTGCCATTGTTCTGCTTTGGATTAACACCACTAGTCCTGCAGCACTGTTGTGAGTCACTCGTCAACTAAGCAGTTCAACTATGCACTGTAGCCTCATGCTGTGCTCATCATTGGATACCTCCAGTCTCACCCCCTGCTTGCCATTAGCAGCCAATGTAGTGGTTGTATGATAGACAATATGTGGGGCACTGAATGGTGTACACATCATTAGCCTTCTGCAATCTTGCATAGGTTTCTTGCAAGGCTTTGATCTTGGATGACATGCAAGAAGACTTACAAATTATTGGTGTCAGAGGATGGAGCCACAAGACACTGGACAGGGACGAATGGAATGACGTTCTAGAACAGGCCGAGGCCCTTCAAGGGCCATAGAGCCAGGAAGAACAAGAAGAAGAAGAATGTAGAAACTAGATTTAAGTTTTTAAAGTGTTGTATAATTACATACATACCAAGGAGTTCATTCGAAGAAGTGATCCAACATCAACTGGCTTGTGGAAACTGATGTCACTTATGTGACACAATCTGGGGCGAAATTTGCTGAAATAAAGAAGTGGTATAATTGTGTGGTGGTACTATTACTACGTAAATAATTAAATAAAGAAATCCTCTGAATGCATGTGGTTTATACTTGTGAATTATTGGACCTACCTTCAAACTCTTGTGAGCCATAAGATAACTAAACAATAGTATTTTGTTCAAACAGTTGTAATTTCTCATTCACAAAGTTCTCTATCCCTAGAAATTCAATTGCCACTGGATATGTTTCACTGATTAATCCATAAATCCCAACATGAAGGAGAGCCTTCAGGTGTATGGAATGAGTCAAATTATACGTTAACTGACAGAAGAAGCCACTTTAGGCTACCTATGGAACATATACTAAAAAAAAAAATACAATTAATGCTAAATCACACTCATTTATAATTATGGGACTTACTTCTAGAATAGCTTGTAAGCAAAAAATCAATTACTTTTATAAATGGCACTGCTGTTCCTCTTACACTACTCAGGTGCTATGTTTATTCACAAATACTCAAAAACTAAGCATTTATGTAATTTTCACATAACACTATGAGCCTTTCAAGATTTCTTATTATGAGCCAGTCAAGATTTCTTATTATGAGCCAGTCAAGATTTCTTATTATGAGCCAGTCAAGATTTCTTATTATGGGAATCTGTGGTAACTGTAATTGACTGCATGGATTCAAAATATCCTGATAAATTATAGGAGTATTTAATAAAGTATGGTTTCATTTAAGTTTTGAATATTAAGGATTTCCAATTTCCTGTCTCATTCCCTCCAGCAACTTGTTATAGACTCCTTCACCAGTATGTAAAACTCCTTCCTGGTCCACGTCTAGTATGCGTAGACTACATGGAAATTATTGTTGTGGTCATACAATGTAGGCTTTCACAGCCGAGATTGTCTTCACTTAAAACTTCCGGGCTGATAGGCCGTGGTCGATGTATAAAACTTGGACGTTTTGTTTCCGACTGTGGGAGACATCCTCTGACGCAAAGTGCCAAACTGCAGAGAGAACTTCAGGAAACATTGATGATAAAGGCAGTACAGAGGGATAGGCAATACAGAGGGCGCCACTGTCCAGCAAGTGGCGTTGGCTATGAGACTGTCTTGGTAATGTCAGCATTCTCAATTAAATGTAATCGATTGTCACACTTCCAGTGCAACGCTGACATCCAAATTTTATCAAGTTTAACGCCTTCCCCTTTCCTATTAAAATTATTATGGTGTTTATCAATCTCTATAGCCTCTCAATAAATGCACACATAATAATGAGGTTTTAGATATGACACTTGTCTCACTGCATTTTATCTCATGATTACCTTCCTGGTAAATATGTTCTGCTATGGCTGATTTAACTGTGTGACCCAGGTGGCAGATCCTCTTATGTTCAACAAGATGGGTGTTAACACTTCTCTTTGTGGTACCGATATAAACCTGTCCCCAACTACAAGGAGTTTTATATAACCTGGTGTAGCCAAAGGATGTCATGCATCTTTTGCCGACCTTAAATATTCTTTCATTTTTCCTAGTGGGTCTGAAAATAGTTTCCAGCCTATACTTGATTAACACTTTTCCAATGAGATCTGTGACCTTACTAATGAGCGGAAGAAAAATCTTGCCGTTGGGCAACTGTTGTTCATCGTTGCTCCTGATTCTCTGCCTAGAGCGAGGTGCTTGATCTATCTCTCTGCTAGAATAGCCATTCTTCACAAAAGTCGACTGTAGGTGTTCAATCTCATCTTTTAAATAAACAGGTTCACACATTTTGTACGCCTTGTCTACCAAGGTTTTTATTATAGTTCTTTTTTGTCTATGTTGGTGGTTTGAATCTTTATGCAGATAAAGATCAGTGGCCTTTCTATACACCATATGGCCCACTGTTCTGCCCCGTTGTTTAATCACAGACACACAGTACATTGATTTTCGGATTAATGCTGTTTAGATGTGTCAGGAAGGCATTCATCTCCACTGCTCCATGTGTCCACATAATGAAAGTGTCATTGACACAGCGATACCATCTGGTTGGTCTCTTACTGGCAGTCTGCAATGCCCATTGCTCAAAAGTCTCCATAAACAAGTTAGCGACCACAGGACTGAGAGGACTGCCCATAGCCACTCCATCCATCTGTTCATAAAAGTCACTATTATATTGAAAGCAGGTTGTGATGAGGAGTGTCGGAATAATGCCACAATATCGGTAGGAAAAATATCCGCTATGCATGAAACAGCTTCGTTTACCAGAATCACAGTAAATAGCGATACAATATGAAAACTAATGAGGATATCTGGGCCAACACTCATTTTCCTTAACTTGTCAATGAAATGAGCTGAATTTTTAATATGACTGTCATTCCTACCAACATAAGGTGTCTAGCTAACTCGTGGGTGGGAAAGCCTACTACGCTGACAATTGACCTCAAAGGAACCTCAGGTTTATGCATTTTGGGTAATCCCTAAAGTCTAGGTGGGTATTCTTCTGTTTTACAAAGCAGCTTCTTATCATCGAAGGAGAATGAAGACGTTTTCACCAGTCGATTGGTTATTTTTAAAATCTTCATAGGAGGATCCTTCTGAAGTTTTATGTAGTTGGAGGGAACCAAAATATCATTGATCTTTCCATGATAGTCCTCACTCTTCAATGGAATTACCCGTATCTACAGTAAGAACAATAATGTTTCTATCTGTGTTGATGTCTCTCAGTGCCTTCCTTTGTGACTGTGACAAATTATTGTTAGGTGGCTTATATGTAAGTAAAATCCTAGCTGTTTCCATCATAATTACATCAGCAGACTGCTGTGGAAGTTGATGGATACCTGCCTCAATATTTGCTACATTATCCTCTGTGGGTACATTTTGTACTTATTGTTACATGAAGTATTCTATTTTTTATTTAATATGTAATAATTACAGTATTGTGGTTGTGAAATTCACAATTTATCTAACTCTTATTACCTCATACTCTTATTATCAACCACAAAAAAACAATTAGGGAATAAATGTATGGACATCTAAAAAATTTTACCCTTTCATAAACATATTCACAGGGCACTTTTGAGTCTCATTTTTCCTAAAATAAACAAAGCTAAATTGAATAGAAGCAAGAACAAGGAATGGATAATTACTAAGATTTACATATCTTTTGCTACGAAGAGAGAGTCCACCTTATTCAGGGGACAATCCACAGTCAAGAGAGGAAATTCCATTACCAGCAGCATTGTAAAATATTCCAATCAATTATTTAAAAAACCAAAACACAAGCACTATGACTGAGAAATTAAACACATCCAAGAATAAGGTCAAAGCAGTTGGAAATGAAATTGAGCCCTTTGAAAATAGCGGTAGCAGAAATGACAACATATTGCAATCACTGGCCATCAGATTCAAAGATAATTTCCTCATTGTGGAACCAAATATTGCACTCATTAATAAACATGTGCTGTAAATTTACTTGTAAGTACTATGAACAGACATTAGTTTCCAAAATACAACCCCTAAGGAGCTTGACGATTGAATGAGGTAGTGCAGTTGTTAAAACACAGACTTAATATTTGAGAGGATGGAGTAAGCTCTGTTTGGCCATCCTGATTTAGGTTTTCTGTAGTTTCCCTAAAACACTTAAGGCAAATTCCGGGGTTGTTGCTTCAGCAATGCCACGGCCTACCACCTCTCCTATCCTCATAAACATACTTATATATTTAGTGTGTACGTACATAGAATCTAATTATTTTCATTGTACTCATATTACAATGACAAATTCTGTATCATTGTGAAATGATACCTAAATGAATGTATGAATATGTAAATAGATTGCAACATTCATGAAATTACAAAATGTAGTAATTCAGCTAGCAGTGATAAGTGTTTCTAGCAGAATATTCAAATACCGTCTAGCTTGCTTTGATTACCCTTAAGCTGTCTTTATAATCAACCAATGACTCAGAGTATATTTCCTGACACACAGAAATCATGGTAGTAACACCCACCAATAAAGCAGAAGATAAGCAATCCTCCCCTAATTACAGACCTATTTCACTCCTTCGAGTCCCTGGCAAAGCTAAATGAGAAAAATGACCCTGTTAGTATATTTTGTGACCATGCCACGTTCAACTGTCTGGATCACAGAATTCAATTTGGAAAATTACTGTTACAGCACAAATGACATCCATCTTCAATGGATGGAGTACTACTTTCATAACACAAAGCAAATTGTGACATTGACAAACTGTCACAAACGTGAAACTAACCTCACAATGGGGAAACATAATATGTTGGCTCCTGCAGTGATCAATACTGAGCTCACTCATGTTCTTAATCTACATAAATAATATTCCAGTGAGTTTAAAGGACAGTTCAAAAATTATAATGGTTGCTGATGATACAAGCATGCTCATCAAGTCTCCCGACTCAGTCTCACCAGACACAGCTCAGATGAAGGCAGCAGTAAGCCTACTGCTGGTTTCAGTTACTTTTTTAAGTAATTCATCTCACAAAGACTCATAATATACTGATTTAAACAAACAGAAATGACCCACTAGCACCACTAGAAGAATTAGTGGGTCACACACCAAATGACATATTCTGTGTAAAATTCTTTGGGGTATGGTTGAGTAACATGTTAAAATGGAGTCAGCACATAGAAAAACTAGTCAAGAATTTCATTTTCTCTTCTTGGAAGCATCACACGTTGTATTAACCTAAACACAAGAATGTTGTCCTATTTTGCATGTTTTCACTTCTTGTTGTCTTACAGAATTATCTCCTGGGAAAGTGCATCTAAAATAAATAAAGTATTTACGGCAGAAGTAAGTAATAAGGTAACTGTGTAAAGTAGATAACCAGACAGCTTGCACTGGCCTTTTTATGGATCTTATAGTTCTTAGACTAACCTCTATACATTAACCCCTTAGTGGTTGTTGTTGTTTATAACAGAAATAAATTTCATCGGAATTATGTACTACAAAGTCATAGTATAAGACAAGACTAGTTCTGGTGTATGTTCCCAACTACACACAAAATCCACCCAACTACACACAAAATCCACTGTACTCAAGTAAATATTAAGCTACCACTAGGATGTAAATAGTAGTTTTCTCATACAACTCAGGAAGTAGCAACTTTATTATTAATTTACTTGCTTCAATTTAACTGTAATGATCATGAATTTTATTGAACAGTGTAGTGAGAGATTGTTGTTAATACAGTATATACATATTAAGTTTGTACAATCTGTTTGTCTTTTATTAACCTATACCTTTGCTCAGTGCTTGATTTTTAAAAAAATGAGGTTCCAGCACTGCAATGTTCCAGGGGATGTTTTGAAGTTTAGACGTCTTAGAATGTTATTTTAACACTTTAATGATCATTTTAAAAGTATGAATACAACATTTGTTTTACATTGCTTCAACTGCAGCAAGAGTTCTGATTTTTTTTTCATCAGAGCTACCGGCACAGTGTGCCGGTGCACATCGTCACAAATCAAGCACTGCCTTTGCTCTTCTCTTACACAGTCTTTTGCTCTGTAATTGTGCCACACTAACATCTTGGGTTCTGCTGTATCATTCTTTCACTCTACTACTGGACTCCTACTCCACCAATCTGCCCCTCTCCCAGTCTTACAGTGCCATTCTCCCACTGCCAACCTGCTGCCCTCCAATTCCCACATTACCTCTGTCCTGCTTTCTTACTCCACCACTCAGCTGCTTAACTGCTCCACAACATTCTCTCACTGTGCCACTTCCCACTCTGCCATATCTCACTCCGCTGCTTTTCTGCTGTGCCACTGTCACTCTCTTGTTTCACCACATTTCCACTCCACCATTCTGGAGCTAGACCACTGCTCCCCATGCTGCGAAGAGCCTCTCTGCCCCTTTCTAAGCTGCCACTATGCTGCTGCACCACCCTTCCACTCTGCCACTTCCCCACTCTGTCTCTGTATTGCAATTCTCACTGTATTTCCACTGCTCTTTAGTCCCTCAACCCCCAACCAACTAGCCAACCCAACCAATATTTCTCCTGCTTTTCTGCTACTGTTTTAGAATTAGTGACAGAATCAGTTAACTCTTTGCAACTGCCTCTGAGAGTCAACTGTCTCCAACTCTTCCCTCTCCCAACATTTTCCTCTATACTTGAAAAGGAAACAATAACCTGTAGCCGTTTGATACATTTCTTCTGAAACTGGCACTATACGTACAAAACTGTCATTCAGACTTTGTCTTAACTGACTGTTATACAGTACAACTTTCTCACTGGATGGCCTTGGAATTTTCACACTGTGGACTACTAGCTCCTATTCATTGATCATGCTATGCTTGCATGACTCAATTTCATATTTATGGTATTACTGAGGTACTGACTTTGGAATGAGTCCATCTCCTCAAAGCATAGTTTGTGTTCCTTCCAGTTGAATAATTTTCTTCAGCTATGTCATTAGATATCTCGCTGACTTTTATTATGTCCACTTTGTCCACTCTGTGGTTCGACAGCATCCAAACCAACTTTAATTCACTCACAAGTTGTATTCTGCATGTTCCATCATGAAAGAAAACCTCAAGGGTTGTGGAACAAATCAAAGCACACTAAGTTTGATGCAAGTATGGTGAAATGCTTCTATATACTACCATCAGGATATTTGTATTACTTATCTAAGGCAATTAAAACAGCATCTTGTTAACTACTAGTGTGGATAAACAGTTAATGATGAAGAGAAAATTTTTTATCTAATTTATTTATTTATTTATTTGGTGCATCAAATCCTACATGTACAAGATATGTAGGGATATTGGATAAACCGAATTTTTTAGAATATAATTCTCTTTATGTGATACAAGCTTTTAACTATAACTTATACAGTATTGCTAAACAGACTAGCTTGTTTAAGAGAATTCACTAATAACTGAGCACAGCACAGCCATTAGACTAGATTTACAGTTAAAATCTTGATCAACTGCAAATTAGCAAAAAAATCATAATAGAACAACTCAGTCCAATTATATACTATTCCATTAACATACTTTTTTTCTTTATTCCTATATGCATTTCTACTTGCTGTAACTGAGAGGGGTAGTTTATTATAAAGCTCACTTCCCATATTTCTAATACCAAGCAGGCTTTTGGGCAGTCTTTGGCTATTTACATGAATGTCTGCACAACAACTAGTATTATGAACATGAAAACATTTATTGGTCTCAAACAAATGCAGATTCTGATTAACAAAGGCCACTGTTTCTAAGATATAAATGCAGGGAACAGCAGTATTTTTCAGTTCACTGAAAATAAAGTTAGTGGAGGTATATGGAGACACATGGACTTCCAAGATGGCGTCAAGTGAAGTTTTATGTGATGATAAAGTGAACAAAAGTTACAGTGGAATGGTAAAAAAGCGACCTTGTAGTGATTGCAATGGAGAAATTATGAAGTTAAAAGAGCGCATATTAAGTCTACAGTTCACAATGGATGCATTAAGACGTGAAATTTCCCGCGTAACAAATGAAAATTCTGTGCTGAAAAAGCCACAGACAACGCATGCTCCTGTATCTCAGACAAGTAAACCTAAATTGCAAGACTGGAAACAAGTAAGTGCTGAAAAAGCAAAAAGGGCATCAATTGTAGCAAGTGAACAAAATATTATTGATAAAAATAGGTATAGTGCTCACAGTAAATCTACAGAACTTGATAAAGAACATAGTAAATGAAAACTTGAAAGAAACACTGTGAAAAGTACGAAAGTAAGATACAATACGAGATCCTCAGTTAAAAATTGTAAGGAACCTTTGAAAATTGCCAAAACGAAGTGTGATGAACTCCCAAAAACAAACGGAATAATGTCAATTAATAATGAAAATGGATACAGTTCACAGAGTGAATATAAACATTGCAATGAAGTTAGTGACTCCTGCAACGAACTGTATAATTCTTGTAGTATGAAACAAACTCTGAAGTGCATGTGCTTCTACTCTCAGATAGTCATGGAAGAAATCTCGCGGAAATCCTAAATGACACGAGCAATCATCTTCAAGTGAGCAGTGTTGTGAAACCTGGCGCGAAAACAAAAAACTTTATAGAAGACGCCGACATAAAAGGAAAAATGCTGCGTAGCAACGACTTTGTATTTTGTGTAAGTGGTACAAATGACATGGGAAGAAATGAAGCTGATATCTGCATTGAAGCCCTGAAGAACTTCCTTGAAGAAAATAAGCAGAAAAATACAAATGTCGCTACTGTTCCGCATTGGCACAATCTGATCTACAACTCGTGCGTAAACAAGGAAATACGAAAAACGAATATTAGAATTAAGGCACTATGTTCAAACTATGGAAATTGTTCTATTCTAGATATAGGAAAGTTGGATAGAGGTCAACACATATCCCACAGATTGCACTTAAATTATGCAGGTAAACGCTATTTGTGTGAAAAATTAAATTTAATCATAAAGGAAAGAATCGAACTGAAAAACTTAAATATATAAAAACAGTATGTTTACAACTGAAAGAAGTCCGACAGAAACTTTTTTAGACTAACTCAGCCTTCACCATACATACGTGAAGGCGAAGTACTTGACAACACCGCAAATCACAGTAAAATCAAAATAACATCGCAAAATGTCCAATATATTACCAATAAAATTGAACAAATTGACGAATTTCTAAGTGTTAGTAGCCCTCATATTTATCTTGTGAATGAACTAGAAGAACTACGCAGCATTAATTTAAGTAGTTATAAAATTGTCAGTGTCTATTGTAGGGAACAACATAAAGGTGGTGGTTCTGGTATTTATGTCAAAAATAATGTCCAGTGTGAAAAAATTGATCGGATAGATAAACTTGCATGTAAGATGGTCCTTGAAATAGCTGCCATAAGAATAAAGCTCAGATATAGCAGTTTAATAATAGCTAGCCTGTACAGATCCCCTAACAGTAACATGGAAGAATTCTTTTGCCATTTAGAGGAACTTATTGATAAACTCTCACCTCATAAAAAACAGACTATAATAGTAGGGGATGTGAGCATTGACTCCTTAACTAATAGTGTAAGTTACCTTAGATATATTGATATATTACAGTCCTATAATTACAACCACATGAATTCAACACCAACAAGAATTACAGGTGACTCTCAGACATGTATTGACCATGTTATTACGAACTTAAGTAAGGAGGACCTTGTAGTTGGAACTGTTGAGAACCACATTTCGGATCACAGTGCATTAGTCCTAGAGCTTCAAACTGACAAAGAAATAGTATCTCATAAGGAACAATTTACTTATAAAAGAAAGCTTGACTATCATGCATTAAAGGAAAAACTGGCACACACCAACTGGTATCAGGTAGGCCTATATGCAACAGAAGACATTAATGAAAAATGGGAAACATTTTATACAACATTAACCCATTGTCTAAATCAAGTATGCCCAAGGGTCAAAATACTAAAGAAAACTGACAGTTCCAGGAATCTTAAACTCCCCCCTAATGTGATGAAATTAAAGAATGACATGAATGATCTATATATTCTTTTTAAAGACACCAAACTGCAGTACTTTCAGTCTAAATACAAAGCCTGTAGAAAAACCTATAGGGAAGCACTTAAGACATTAAAGGAACAGAAGTATGCAGAACAGATGAGTCAATCCTGTAATGTTAGCAAAACAGCGTGGAATATAGTAAAGAAGGAAAGTGGGGGGAATGACAAGGCATTGTGTAACAACATAATAATAAGAGGCAATGAAAAATTGGTTAGTGACCCAAAAGAAGTATGCGAGAGATTCATAGATCAATTTAGTAATATGAGTAAGGAGGATGTGATCAACCCACCGCAGGTGCTAAATCCCATTAATGTCAGTAATTCGTTCTTCCTGAGGTGTGTTACAAAACAGGAAATCCTGAGAACCATTTCCAACTTAAAAGCAAGTACATCCAGTGGCTGGGATGACATCTCAGCCAAATTTCTGAAATAATGCAGTAATGAGTTAATAAAGCCACTGCAACATTCAATAAACAGCTCTTTCAGACAGGGGTCATTTCTTGACTTGTTAAAAAGTCACTGAAATAAGACCAGTGCATAAAAAGGGAAAAACTACTGATGTACAAACTTATAGGCCTATTTCATTGACATCAGAACTTAGTAAGTTGTTGGAAAGGCTATTTTTTGATCAAATGGAATCATTTTTCTCTAAGTACAATATATTAAAAAGTTCTCAACACGGTTTCAGGAAGGGCAAGTCTACAATAACAGCCATAGCCACATTTACTCAAGCAGTAGTGAATAAATTTGATGATGGAAACAAAGTTATTGGCACCTTTCTAGACCTAGCTAAGGCTTTTGATACTGTAAATCACTCCATTCTTCTACATAAGTTAGAAACTTATGGGGTCAGAGGAGTGGCATTAGATTTGTTAAGATCATACCTTGCTGCTGTTAAGTTGTATCATACAACTGGGGGACTTATACAAACATTAAAATCATCTTATAAAATTCTCAACTCTGGAGTCCCTCAGGGAAGTATTATTGGGCCTTTTCTGTTCATTGGGTACATCAATGATATAATAATTCCAAAAAATGCAGACCTTGTGAATTACGCCGACGACACCTCCTCCATAAGCTGGGGCCCTACAAAACAGCTAACAGTGCAAAATAATATGAAGAACACTAGCCTCATCACAGAATATATGACTAAAAATAAATTGGCATTAAATAAGGAAAAGACAGTTCTAATGGAGTTTATGCTAAATTACAAATCAAGACAAGTGGATACTGAGCCAGAGTTATCAATTGAAACAATTGATAAACATAAATTCCTGGGTATTATAGTTTATGAACATGTTACATGGAAGGAGCACATCAGCTACATGTGTAAAAAAATCTCGTGTAATACCTACCTGCTAAAACGCCTTTCTAGTATAATAGTGTCACCAGACAAATCTATTTTGGTATTATACACTCCCACCTACAATAACAGTATTGAGATTTGGGGTGGGCAACCAACAGTATACATGGATAGGGCTTTTGGAGGCCAGAAGAGAGCAATTAGGATAATAGCGAATATTAGTAAACGTCAATCCTGTAGAGAATACTTCATTAAGTATAGTATACTAACAGTGTATTCATTATATGTTCTAAGGACTATACTGTCCGTAAAAGAAAATATGGAGCACAGTATAATAAATAGTGATATCCATAGTTATAATACAACAAGGAAGAAATAAAAAAGCAACCAATCATAATCCATTTTCCGCTGGAAGATTTTTTTACAACAGACTGCCAAATACCATAAAAATGTTAAAAGGAAACATATTTAAAATAAAATTAAAGCATCTGTTAATTGCTAAACCTTTGTACTCCATCAAGGATTTTTAATGTTGTGTGTACTTTATTTCTACTACTAAACTATTATTATTGTTCATGTATGTACTTACTGACTATGTCCACCACTGTAAAAGTCATTATGGACAAATAAACCATTATTATATTATTATTATATTATCTTTAGGAGCCTTTTTTGCACCACAAAAATTTTACCAAACACCGACTTACGCAGTGGGATTCCATAAGAGAGAATTGAGTATACTAAAGCAAAATAAACTGTTTTTAGTGTTGAGAGATCACAGATTGACTAAGAATCTGAAAACCATAGTACAGACTGCTCAATTTCTTTAGCAGCTTTTCTCTGTGAATATTCCATTGTAAGTTAGTGTCTATCCACACTTCAAGAAATTTACAGGATGTATATGTGGACAAGGAAGAAAAATTCCCAGATTTCCCGGTTAAAAATACACTTTCTCCAGGATGGAAACATAGTTTTTCCCTGTTAATTGACAGTATATTTTCTCTCGGAACTGTATAACTTATCAATCCTTTGAATGGTTATGGTTTTATACATGGGCGTAGAATTTCGCGGCGCTTTAGAAAACGAAACACCTTTTGGAAAGATGTTTGATGTGCAGTAACATGTACATTGCATATTTTCTTATTACGAAAGTATAAATTCGAATTCCACCCAAACACCGCACGTTACTTTCCGAAGCATTGAAATCGAGGTTGCGATGTGTATTTGTAAGCCAGTCATAGCTCATGTCACGTGATCTCGCCAGTGGTGTAGTCAGCCAATAGCAACATCACTGTTAAGTAGCGCGAACACACGAACAGGAAAAGTTAAAGGTTTACATTAATATATGTAATGTTGCTACTAGAAAAACAAAGCTTTCTCATATAAAATTGGTCTCTAAGGCCAATATGCTGCAAGAGAACCTAAGCTTTCACGTATAATGTTGGTCTTTTATGCACGTATTACATTTTAAGATGTATCACACAAATGTGCCAGTAAATTTTTTAATAACGACATAAAAGTGTGATCTTTTGGGCTATAAATTCTTCCAAGTGGCTCGTTATCAAAGAGCTGATTTTTAAATGAGTCCCAGATTCCCAGTGAAGTAGGCATCGACCTGATATTAAGCTTTTCAATGTGGTTTCGGGATGTAAATTTCCTTGGGTACCAGTACTTTGTTATTTCATGTCTGGTTCTTTGTTATGGCATAATGCCATATGTGATAGAAGATGAAAACGTAAACTTGAAATGCACCGAACAGTTGAAACTAGCCAATAGTTTGAAATTAAACTCTTTGTTTCAAATACATTGACTGCCTCAGCGGTAAAGATTAATGAAAGAAAATTTCTTCAGCAAACCGATAAAAATAACTTCATTGTTCTGCATGGCAATTAATGCTTGACTGTCAGAAAGGTGGAAATAAAATAAAATCTGAAACTAATAACGTATTTTGGCCTCCGTAATTATGTGAACGTATTTTAATTGACATGATAGCTCCTGGCCAAAGAAATCAATTTTGTTTTCATTTGACATGAGTGCAGTAGACAAAGAGGAAACAGCAAAATCACTAAATGTAAACACAGGTCACATCGAGACAACCCACTTTCCTATTATAACTCAGACTGCTCTGCGCATCAGACCCGTATCTACAATATTTCCGAACTGGGGTAGATAGTGGCGTCCCTCGAGCGTTTGAGATAGGACATAAATAAAAAAACGAATTTTCAAAAATATGATCATTCTGTAGCGCACATCTTTCTGAAGACTCTAATACATAAAACATACTTGTCGAAGGAATTTTAAGATATGTTAACTCATCTTAAGTGTGCCAAAGTGCAGCGCCACACCTCTTCACACAGCATTCTTCTATCGCATCTCACTGTATTTCGGTCTGTGGAATTGAAACGCGTATATTTTGTACTGGATGCCATCAAACTATATTCAGGACAGTGGAAATTAAAATGTCCTATGGTGCCTCTCCTGCTTCCAGTAGGCCAGTTTGACATCCTGCCCCTCTTTTTTTTTAAACTCTTCAGAAAACTTGCACTCTTTATTCCCTTTTAGATAACAACCTGCTGCTTTGTGTGACATAAAATTAAGTATAGGATACATAAAACCAGTAAAGAGAAGAGACAAGCAAGACAGTACACATTTCTTCAATCCTTAGCTCCTAGAATTTTTTTCTCTCTAATCTTGATACAGCTTTACATAGCATGCTTTCCTTTCTGCAAAAGGATCTGTTACCTCATCAAAGTTCGTCAAACGTTTTGCTACATGAAAAATCAAAATGTCGTTGTCTAATACTGAAAAAGCTGTAATTACAAATAGGCCCAAGACTGGTGTGGTTTCTCTGATTACCTATATTTTGTAACTGTCTGCGAGATAAAACAAAATAGGCCTTTATAATACTGCAGCAATTTTAACACATGCCAAATAAACGAGACTGTTTTGGCAAAAATGGTCATTTTTATAACACGGCAGAATATAATCCACAAAGTACCAATATCAAATGCCTATTAGGCCTACTACAAGCAAAAAGCTTTACATTAGGAAACAGTTTTACACTTCATTCATACGTTCCAGTTTCTTAAGCATGAGATCGAAAAGTAGTAGTGTAAAATTTTTATATCAATTTGGAATCGTCTTATGCTTCCATAATTTGTGTGATGTCCCCGTTTCTTCTCCTTCCTCATTCTAACAAACAATGTTGTCATCACTAATTTTGTATCTAATCCTGCCAATGTCAAAGCTTATTCGCCGGTTAACTTCACTAACTCTGCCAGAATCAACAGTTTAGTTATCCCGCAGTTATTCTCTGGTTAGGTATTGTTACGTGTTCGTACAACGCGTTTTCCACGCTACTTCCAGAACAGACCTTAAAGCAGCTGCTTGCTGGAGATTGTACAACTGGCCCTTGCTAGTATAGCGATCTGGCCAAAAATTTTCTGTCAAAATTACATTTTCTTGGATACACCGAGAAGATAATACATAATCTTTCTTACCTGTTATTCCTGTTAGTCGTTTATTCGCACTCTGGTAGTCTGAATCTATGGATTCGCTGGTAATCGTAACAACGCTCATCATTCACAAACCCAATCAACCACATAATCAGACAGTGGTTGGCTTTCTTTCGTTCGGCTATACTCTGCTCAGCTTGTATAGCCCCTTTTGTCTGCAGGAAAGTTTATTTCTAGATGTGATGAGGATTCCACTGACAGTGACATCACGTACACTATGCACACATTCACAAATCAACTTATGATTCATTCAGAAATCAACTTAGAATGTGTTCAACAATGTTCAAAAACCGACAGGGAGACGTTTCAAAGTCATACAAATAATCGATAGACCAACGTGCGCTGGATACTAGGTGCTTTGTGAAAAAGAAGGTTTATATGAATTTGCCTCCCCCCCCCCCCCCCCCACTTCTGAGCCAGGGCTGTTGTGCAACTGGTGGCTTGGGCGCGCCTGTAAAATTTTTACCAGTAGCACCTAGCTGCTCCCCCCCCGCCCCCCCCCCCTTTTTTTTGCTGCGACTGCTTACACATCCAACAGCCACGTTTCTGTAGCCAGAAGCAGAAGAAGATACTACTAAACTGCGCATGCGCATGATCCCACTCATAACTGCTAAAACAAATCTAATATTAACAGTTGTGATGTCATGCTCATCGGAGGCAATTTGTTGTTATGAAGCATTGCATAGTCTTCCTGAAGCCTTTGAAACATTTTGCTGTTGGAAGACGCTTGTATGAGCACTGTGTTTTGTAGCTGTATATGGCGCATTTCCTTTGCAATTTAAGTTTTATTTAGTTTTTTCTCTCGTTCATGTTTTATTGCTGCAGTATTATTCTGCAGTAGCAGGATACAGTAATATCCTTTGTTAGAGTATTCATTCTTACCAGTTAAAATTACAAAAATTTAACTGAGAACAAAAACAATGAAAAATTCCCGGAATTCAAAAAAATTCACGGTTTTTTACCGGATGAAAAAAATTCCCGGGTTTTTCCTGGATCCCCCAGGTCGTAGACACCCAGAATTTAATCCCATTGACTTGCTCTATTGTTTCATCCTCAATTATTATGAGCCTCATGTAGGTAGGGTAGTTTTTGGAGGCACTGAAAAGCATATGAGCAGTTTGCTTTTAGCAAACAGCATTAATTCACAGTTGATATTGTTACCAACAATTTCAATTCCTGCATTTCCAGAGCCCAAAGATTCAGGTAATTAATAGCAGAAACGATTACAAAGAAATACCTCTAACAGTTTTTTTTTTTAATTTCCTGAGATGTATATTCTCCTACCTGCTGTACGCTGTGAGCAAGTTAAGAGGTTTTCCATTGAAATAAGAAACACAAAACAAGAACATAAGATCCATATGGGACTTCTTTCTAATGCCGTGTACTGTCATTGTGAATATCACAGTACATTTAGATCTGACTTTTGTTATTAACTTTGAATATAGGAATGTGTAAATATATTGAAAATACATATGCTGAGACCATTTAAAAGACACCTACAAGATGCCAGATTTTAAGTATATGCTTTAGTTTTAATTGATACTGGAGCTTATGGGCGGAACACATAAAACAGAATGAGTTAACCTAACCACACCATATATAGCGAAAGGGCTGAGTGAAGAATAAACAACCATCATGTGCCCCCTCGCCCCCACCCACACCTCCCAGCTACACACACACACACACACACACACACACACACACACACACACACACACAGAGAGAGAGAGAGAGAGAGAGAGAGAGAGAGAGAGAGAGAGAGAGAGATGATGATGATGATGATGATGATGATGATGATGATGATCTGGTGGTGTCCCACGACATACTCAGATGCAATATTTCGAATAAAAACAACATTAACATTTGTCGAAATATAAGACTGGAAAACTGTTAACTCTTCCTATATAATAGGTAGTGGTTATACAAAGTGCCTGAGACTGAATGACCATTTCTTACATATCTATACTAAGGATAAATTACTTAATACATATAGCTGCCAACAACTTCTAAAATATATGAGACAATGCAACTAACTCTCAATGACAGAATGCTTGTGTAATTCCATTTGAATATTCCAGTAATGAATATATAAATAAAGAGCACCATAAAAATCATTACATCAAAATTATATCTTGTGTGTGCAATACCAAAATAATGTAGAACAGTAAATCATAATTATGATGTTACATACCTGTACAAATAACCAGCAGTCCAAGAGAGTTCTAAAGCCTGTCGCATAAGAAAGCCCCCAAAAACCTTGTTGTGCAGGTTACGGTCCTAGAAAATGTGCATCATTTCACACATTTCAGTCATTGTATGCACCAATAAACATTGTGGAGAATAAGGAAGAAGACAACTCTTTAAAAGTCTTTTTATATGATAAATGTACCTATCTTGAGCAGATATGACAAATTGTGTTGCGATCACCAGAATCAATTAACTATTGTGTAGAGTAGAGAGAAGAATGGAAGAATAGAGCTTAGAATTTCATCAGTGATGGGGCCACTAGAGATGGAAAACATGTCCAGATTGGAATATAAAGTAAAAAAGTGCAACATTCCATTCTTGAGTGTTGCTCATATCATGATATCCAGAATGGCAAGTGAATGTAACTGTCCACATAGCTCATGACACACTCTGCTGTTTGTACATTTTTAATATATGACAAGAAGCATTTGGTCACATACTGCAAAGAGTTAAGGCACGTAGTCAGGCAAACATACAGTTTTGAAAATTAGATTGGAGTCTCCTGTTATCATAACACAATTGTTGTAGTAATTCAAAGACTGATGGTTCAAACCGAACAGGTGAAGGGAAATTTTTCCGATATTTGCCATATTAACTTTTCATAACATTTATTAATGTGAATGATTCTTAGCTCTCAAATTGTTCCAATAATACATGAAACAATGTTAATCATTCTCAGAATGTAACTACTGATATCATAAAATGTTCATCACTATCTCTACTGTTACGAAGTCTTTTCTGTTCCAAACTGCTGTCTTATTTCATCATCTCCATATATTTCAATATCTAAAGAATAATAAATAAGCTCTTTTTTAGACTGGGAAAATAGAAAAAACTTAATTTTTGAATTTGCTTAATGCAAAAACAAAAAGACTTGCTGTTTCTTGAACTTGGAAAAAAAGTGAACATAAAGATAAGAAGAATGATTACAAAATGTGATATAAGTTGTGAAAGATAACTTTGACAAGTAGGCCGCATACACATAGGCATACGGCACAAATGCACACAAAATAAATCTAAATATGAGTAGAAAATGTATACTACTCATCACTAAAAGAGTCAAGGTTGTGAAACACGCTTGACAGGCAACATTCTCGCAATGTAGTATTTATTTAAGATGGGAACATACTGACTAAAAAGGACTTGCAATATGGCGGCCGAACTTCCCCGCATGGGGCCACCCGGCCAACAATGCCATACGATAATTTCATTCACTGACTAAGAGTGTTATTCAAAAATAAGAGTGAAAAGACAGACTCATGCTTTAGGTTAGAACAAAATTCTCACAAATATTAATACCTAATTATTGTGACAATTGCCACGAACGGCTTTGTAAATCCTGGACATTTAGTTGGAGAGCCTTTGTGGAATTGAAGCAATATGAGAAGTTGTTTCTGCTTGCTCTAAATTAAATACAGTCTTATACAAAACAGAGCAATAACACATGCAGAAACTATCAGTAAAACTTTATGAAAAGACAAATGAGTTTGGAAAGACAGCAGTAAAACCATTAATGACATAGCACACCTTTAAGTTACTTGTAACTATGAATATACATACTTACTTCGGGGTGACTAAAAACAATATTGCTGAGTTGTGCATCTTCCATCCATAAGCTCCTGGGAGGCAGAATTCTTTTGTGGAACGACATTCTATGTAGATCAATTGTTTTCAGGAAAAGGTCATGGATTAATCTCTGCTCATTAACATCTGGTGTCATTTTGAAAAGTGACTCCTGCTGTACTTTTACACGTCGTTTCTTCCTTACTGAAACACATGTCATATACAAAAATGATTCTTTTACTCTGCAACTATGTTATAAACACATAACAGAGGACTCTGTAGATGTTTAAAGTGTTGTTCCATATTAAATTAAATTTAGCACTAATGACAGAGTTCTCACTGAAAATTAATGAGACATTTGAGAGAAAGCAGATATACATAGCTTGCTTTTCCAAACATTTCTTCCTTGTTTACACTGAGTATTAGTACATCTATTTGCACTTACCTTCCTTCAGCATTTATAAATAATGACAGATGACTACATTCAGCAGGCAGCTGGAAAGTTTTATATCAAAATGCATGAGGTGCAATGCAAATGGAATATAGTAACAAGTAATGCCCATGTGTACTTGATGTTTTTTACAGCAGCCAATGAAGTTATTATCGACTGAGAACTTGCCTACTTCGCAAAAGGACTGAATATGGCTTACTACACTGCTTATCAGAAACTAAGATGCAGGGATAAATACCGCTTGCTCCATTTTTATTTTCTGTCTGCCTTAGGTTTTTACCTTTTCTATCTTTCATTCCTGTTCTAGCTTTTCAGCTCTTGCTCTTCTTCTACTAAAAGTATAAAGACATGTGTGAAAGTTAACCAGAGAATGAGCAAGAGCTTGAAAGCTAGTGGAAATATTGTTTTCTGTTGCAGATTTCTATGCAGAACACATCAATCAGTCATAGGTAAATGGTTGCCTTTCCTTTCTTTGATGTATTATTCCACCCAGAAACATCGATTGTAGTTTATAATTTTAGGTGTTCTTAATTGGAGACTCAATATTTGTGATGACTTTAATATTGTCTTCCTGTGGGGGAGTGCATACCAAGGACATCTATAATTGTTGACATCCATTTTTTGCTTAGGCCTAACACTAAGCTCCCAAAAAAGGTTGAAAATCACACTGCAACACAAGATAATGATAAATTGTTCTCAGAACCAAATACTTTTAGTTAATTAGCTGTAAATGTGAAAGTAAATGGTTTATCTAACTAAAGTGTCAAATATTCTGAATAAAACATGTAAAACAGGTAGCCAAAGATCATAAGATAAAAATATTGTGAAATGGAATCATGACCAATACATTCCAGTCTGTAACTAAGAGTTCAAACTCTTGACATCAGTATTACAAATTTCCTTTGTCTGTTATCAAATAAGTAAAACACGCAAAAAAATATAACATGAAGAATTAAGTAAAAACAATCTGAGAATTACTATACCAGGGAAAGGAAACGGTGTTGTGAGTGTTCCTGATTTCGCAGACAATCTGTGACAGAAGTTATGATTAACAGAAATCACTGGCCACCAAATTCTATCATTACATCTTCACAATGACAAAAAAATAGCATCTGTTAACAGACAACTAAATACAGATAGAGTAGTTATATACCATCAACAGTTTATTCCATCAACAGCCATTAATTAAAAAAAATAAAAAAAATAAAAGAATACAGCATCTCATGATTTTATAAAATTAATTTTGTTGCAAATTGTAGTAATTCTTTTAGTTGTAGTGGTGTTGAAATCAGAGAGTGAAAATCTTGTACTGACTTGGTAGCAAACTTTTATCCTGTCTTTGTAATTAGCCAACAATTCTAGGCATGTTTCCTGATAAACTTAAAAATGGGTTAGTGATGCTCTCATATAAAAATAGAGACCTCCCGTTAGTGACCCCTTTTACTCACTACAGTCTCTTCAAATTGTGTTGAGATAGTAGCACACATATCAACTGCCTCTCATATTGGCTTCTCAAAATAGTTATCTACAGAAAGATATACATGATCTCAGAAATGAAGTCCTTTCAGAGCTGAACTATTAAAACCTGATTGTTGGGTATATTCTATGAACTAGTCAACAACTTTGCTTGTGTAAGGTATAAAATTCAACTAAAGAAACTGAAGTTATGGCTTTCCCTTTACCTGTTTTACCACCATAATGGAAATCAGATGGTCACATGGATAAACTGCACTACAGTAATAAAATTAACCTCAGAATAGGGAAACCATGAGATCCAGAATGTTTAATACTGGGTGTGCTCCTTTTCTAACCTACATAAATGATATTCTGGTGATTTTAAGAGGGCTGTTCAAAAACGGAAATGTTTTCTGATTATGCAAGCATACTAATTAATTATCCAAACTGAACTGTAACAGACACAGTACATATACAGATGACAAGGCCCACTCATGGCTCACAATAGACAGAAATATTACAAATGATGTAGGAAAAGTAGCAGTTTATTTAAATGGCTGTTTTTCTTCTAATATATGAGGTAATCTAATAGTAGTTACCATAATTATCAGTGGGAGTAGATTAGTAATAGCCATAATTTGTTGTCTGTATACTTTAGAGCAGCAGTTGTTGCTGCTGCTTGTTAATGTATAATTTGACTTGTTCCACATCCCTGACAGCTCTTGTTCATGATGGGATTTACAGAACATGATATGTGAATTAAACAGATGAGTGACTTTAATAACACGAAGACTCATGTATACAATTTAAAGAAAAGACCTCAAAGAGGTAGTAGTGACCATACACTAAATGATACACTATGTTTAAAAGTTCCTATAATCCAAGTGGGCAACAATATAAATTTGATACTACACATATAGTCAGACTGATTAAGAAACTCAGCAAAGTGTGAGCTTGTCTTTTATGCTTATATTCCCTATTCTCTACTTGAATTGTAGGAAAATGCAATTATAATTAATAAGTTATTTATCCAGAAAAATTGAGCAGTGAGAATATAGTGTAAAGTAGGTAACTGCACATCTTGCAGACACATCTTCAGATATCTAACACGCATTTCCGTACATGGTTCCAGTTGAACTATGATTTTTTGATGGAGGGCATTGAAAAAATTCAGAGAAGGGCAGCTCATTTTGCATTATCATGAAATAAGGGAGAGAATGCCCAGATATGATACACGAATTGGGATAGCGGTCATTAGAACACAGGCATTTTTTACTGTGGCAAGACCTTCTGACGAAATTTCAATCACCAACTTTCTCCTTAGAGTGTGAAAATATTTTGTTGGTGTCCACCTGCATATGGAGAAATGACCATGATAATAAAATAAGAGAAACCAGAGCTCACGTGTTAAGATTGATAAGTTCATTTTTCCTGCACACTGCTCAAGAGTGGAACAGTAAAGAAGTAGCTTAAAGGTGATTTGATGAACCCTCTGTCGGCACTTAATTGTGAACTGCAAAGTAATCATACAGATGTATATTTTTCAACTTAACCAACTTCTGACATGGTAAACCACAGTACTCTTCTAGACAACATGTTCTTTGTGGTGGCCATTTATGCAGCAACTATAAATAAATTGCTGTAGCTTACAAGACAAATGCCTTTTACATGCTCCAGGTTGATTTCTTTATTTCATTTATGTGCCTAGACACATTTTGCCTTTTTAACAAGGCATTTACAATGAGTGTAACATCAGTGTCTAATTAAATTATTTGAAACTCGGGCAGCTTTCCTTCTCGTGAAAAACTAGTTGAAAGCCTCCAAATTTTGATGTAGTCACTGGGTTTCCATAACATAAGACTTAACATCACATAAATTATTAAAGCTTTATGGTCACGGAACCTTGTGCTGAACGCTTTTACAGACCACTTAAATTCTATTTATCAATCAGGAATTGATCCAAGTCTGGCTGACTGGTTGGTGTTATTCTTATTACGAGGTTTACAGTAAGATTATATTATCTGATAAGACTGACCAGAATGGCTCTCTATTTACATTTAATGAGCAATTCTATTTTAAAGCCACCACAAACTATAACATCACATCTTGTTGCACTTACTTTATTTTGGGACCATTCCATTTTTTCCAGAAATATCCTTAATTTGTCTGATGGAGAATGTTATACTACAGCTATTATCAAATGTAACTTTAGAATTTTAATCACTGCCTCCTTGAAGTCTTTTTCACTGCTTTGGAGGGTAATATTACCTATATTAGTAACTTCTATACTGCCTTGGGTGTGCATGGCTTCTTCCCTGCAGTGACCACCAGGTTTCCAATAGTAGTCAACCAAAGATGAATTCATGTATTATTAACATATTTAAATGTTCTAATTTGTTGTAAATGGGCTGAACATTTTGGTGAAAGATTGTTGTTGCCAATTTTCATGAAATATTTACAGTATCACTACCTTGTGTTTAAATGCTACTTGTCTGGCACTGTTGTTTCTATTATAAAGAAGTTCTTGTGGAGAGCTGATTTGTTTTATGAAATAACTCACTATCTTATAATTTTCAGCACAATATAATTGAAATGAATATGTGCTTACTTGAGACAAGACTACAACAACAACAACAACAACAACAACAACTACTACTACTACTACTACTACTACTACTACTAATAATAATAATAATAATAATAACAATAGCAATGGTTATTGGCATATTTATAGTGATGGGGTTAGCTAAAATTAATGGGATTTGATCTGAACTGCACTAAAAACTTAACTAGGGAAATAAATAGAGTACAGTATGTTGACCATATTTAGCTACTGGATTTATCTGAACAATGGTGTAATAATAATTATTTCACAATTCTGTTACTTCATTTGTAATACTTAGTTGTACTTGTCCATTTGCCTGAGTGATACTAGATATTGCTTAAAATTACCAATTATATTACTGAAAATACTATTCAATGCACTATACTATGTTAATTTAAGTACATTTCACTACACTGCACTTAAACCAAAACAAGAAGTTACTGTAATGCCAGCAGTTAGCTAGAGGCCAAACAAATTACAATGACTAATGGGTAGTTTTGTTTGTAATTATTCTTTGATGATGTGGAAAATTGAGCTACCCAATTGCAATGTGCTGAAAATTAAGTTTGCCAAATATTTAAGCTTACTGAAAATTTATGACACATCATTGAGTGCCATCTCAGAGCAAGTTTAAATCTGCAGAAGACCCATAGCCTTGATGAACTGCATGGCCTCCATATTCCGCAAAATGTAATAATATTTATTTTAATTCAGAACTGCCAATACTTATCTTTCTTTTGTAATAATGGGCAGTGCAGCTTCTAGGTCCCTAACAGTGTTGGGCCTGTAACATGTGCAGATACCAGCACCATGTAATCTACAGACATGCCATATCTATGCATGGGCATTTGTGCTTTCTAGCTCAATCACCTACCAGGACATATAGGATCTACACCATTATGGAGTGCATCTATTTTTCATGTGAAAAGTGGCTCAACACACAAACAGGGAAAATATACAAGAGAGAGAATGCAATACTTACATTCACCACCTCTAAATATTTCCTTTTCTTCTTCAGTTTCGGGCTCAAGAAGGTTCACTATTGCTGGCCCGGATAAAATAGAATTTCGAGCTGCCATGAGGAAAACTGCTCTAGTCAGTTTCTGCCAAGAACCATGCAATAACTGTTCCAGCCACACAGTCACCTCAATTGAGGACTTCCCAACCCATGATACATGCCCCGACAATCTGATATCACCATCGTGCTGTCAAACGAGAAGAATACAACTTTTTAATATAAACCTAGAAATGAAACATAAATAACAATAAAGATTAGCAATGGGGACCAAACAACATCTGCATAAATATTATGCACATCACTACGGATTCCATGATATATTGTTGTTAGTCACAGGCTTATTACAATAAAAATAAAAGCTTGAGACAACAATTAATGTCACATTATCAGGATGAAACTTCTACTCTTCTGCTATGTTACACATTTTTGAATCACCAGGACATATTAAAACAACACACCGAATAAAGGCTTGATCTTAGATCTTTGACTTTTGCAGACAACTCTCCCAGCACGAGACAATGTCGTCATTCTGTCAATAAGTATGGGATATGATTTTAATCGGTAAGGATGTGTCTCCATTCTAATATACCATATTCAAGAAGAAAATAAAGTGCTACATACTAACATATGCACTCACAACCATCCTCCAGTTTTTTGGAAAAAGAATGGATTGCAGTAACTGATGTCTAAAATGCCACATTACAGAAATTCCACTTCCAGAATATTAAACAAGAAATCTGATGTAGAAGTCAGTTAGTTGTTATTACTGCTCGATGAAAGCTGCAAACACATATAACTTTAAAATTTGTGCTGAACTCAACTCAGTCCCCTAACACTATTGATAGTTTCACATTTTGGTGTTTTGCTCAAATTCTAAATGACTTTGCTGGTGATTGAACATTGTTAGATAGTTGTATTATTGGTAGACAAATAATAGTATGGAATAGAGCACTGCATCTGTGGCAGACCAGCACGAATGGTGTTTGTTCCTCACTCGCTGAGTGGGGGCAACACGCGTCTATGTGTCTAGGGAAATATGGACTCTATACAGCTTCATCACAATATAGCAGCTATAATAGGCTTGGCAAGCACTTGAATCCATTTAGAATAAGAATTTCTTTTTAACTGTCGATTTTCCATGTTTTCTATGGAGCAAGTGTATGCTGTACATCTGACATTCCACAAATATTACCAAAGTGGCTTAGAATGATTACATATGATGAAAAATGTGTTTATGGAATATTACATGTTATTATGGTCACTGATTTAGCTGTGGAACCTTAATTTTGTGTGAAGGAAGAGCTGATGAAATAGTGCTTTCATTCAGTCTCCAGCTGAAATCACACTGACAATGAGACAGATTTTGGACAGAATAAATGAAAAATATTTATATTGATGTATGTGACAACTTATAACAATTCTTTATTTATAATTAACAAAAGCATTTTAAATAAGCTACATAGTACCCTGTCACAAGGAAACTGAGAACATTAATTACTGGAACTTTTTACAGTAGGTAATGGTAACTACACTGAGTAGAAAGAGGAAGGAAGTGCCATGCAATGTGCAGTGGTAAAGGAAGTGCATCACTCATGTGCACATTACAGATTCACAACATATGTGTAAGTGAACACATGCCTGTGACATCTGCTTGGCTATTGACAACAGACATTTGGCTATTTCATTAGCTGAGGCAATGTCACTCATCTTTGCTAACTTCCGCCAAGCTATACGAAGTTTATTGGCACTCTCTCTCACACACTACAGACAATTCAGATGGGCCACATGCTAGCAGAATTCTAGTAAAGAATAAAAATGACTGGAGAACAGACAAGACATTGCTTTCTTATTAGGTGTCATTAAATTGTGCCCAACAACCTATGAACAAGAGCTATAAGCTATAGTTCTGTGAACTTCTGTACTCAACTTAATTTTGTCATTGTGGCTGCATCATGTTTTCAGTGATTTCTTTCTTTTTATTCTTTTTACACAATCACGAACATGTCATTGCTTTAAGTGCATAGTAATTAAATATAATAGTAAGTTGGGAAGGAAAACATAAGTACAAAAAGGTAACTGTGAAGAAACCATGGGTAACAAAAGAAATACTTCAATTTATCGATGAAAGGAGGAAATACAAAAATGTTCTGGGGAAACTCAGGAATACAGAAATACAAGTCGCTGAGGAATGAAATAAATAGGAAGTGCAGAGAAGGTAAGATGAAATAGCTGCAGGAAAAATGTGAAGACATTGAAAAAGAAATGATTGTCGGGAGGACAGACTCAGCATACAGGAAAGTCAAAACAACCTTCGGTGACATTAAAAGCAAGGGTGATAACATTAAGGGTGCAACGGGAATTCCACTCTTAAGTGCAAAGGAGAGAGTGGATAGGTGGAAAGAATATATTGAAAGCCTCTATGAGGGGGAAGATTTGTCTGATGTGATAGAAGAAGAAACAGGAGTTTACTTAGAAGAGATAGGGGATCCAGTATTATAATCAGAATTTAAAAGAACTTTGGAGGACTTACGGTCAAATAAGGCAGAAGGGATAGATAACATTCCATCAGACTTTCTAAAATCGTTGGGGGAAGTGGCAACAAAACGACTATTCATGTTTGTGTGTAGAATGTATGAGTCTGGCGACATAGCATCTGACTTTCGGAAAAGCATCATCCACACAATTCCAAAGACGGCAAGAGCTGACACGTGCAAGAATTATTGCACAATCAGCTTAAAAGCTCATGCAGCCAAGTTGCTTACAAGAATAATATACAGAAGAACGGAAAAGAAAATTGAGGATGCGCTAGATGATGATCAGTTTGGTTTTAGTAAAGGTAAAGGCACCAGAGAGGCAATTTTGACATTGTGGTTAATAATGGAAGCAAGACTAAAGAAAAATCAAGACATGTTCATAGGATTTGTCGATCTGGAAAAAGCGTTTGACAATGTAAAATGGTGCAAGATTTTTGAAATTTTTTAAAAAGCAGGGGTACTCTATAGGGAGAGATGAGTCATATGCAATATGTACAATGGCCAAGAGGGAATAATAAGAGTGGACGACCAAGAATGAAGTGCTTGTATTAAAAAGGGTGTAAGACAAGGATGTGGCCTTTTGCCCCTGCTGTTTGATCTGTACATCGAGGAAGCACTGATGGAAACAAAAGAAAGGTTCAGGAGTGGAATTAAAATTCAAGGTGACAGGATATCAATGATACAATATGCTGATGATATTGCTATCCTGAGTGAAAGTGAAGAAGAATTACATGATCTTCTGAATGGAATGAATAGTCTAATGAGTACAGATATGGACTAAGAGTAAATCGAAGAAAGATGAAGGTAATGAGAAGTGTAAGAATGAGGACAGCAAGAAACTGAATGTCGGGATTGATGGTTACGAAATAGATGAAGTTAAGGAATTCTGCTACCTAGGCAGCAAAATAAACAATGACGGATGGAGCAAGGAGGACATCAAAAGCAGACTAGCAATGGTAAAAAGGGCATTCCTGGCCAAGAGAAGTCTACTAATATCAAATATCGGCCTTAATTTGAGGAAGAAATTTCTGAGAATGTACGTCTGGAGTACAGAATTGTGTGGTAGTGAATCATGTACTGTGGGAAAACTGGAACAGAATAAAATCTAAGCATTTGAGATGACAGATGGATGTTGAAAATTAGGTGGACTGATAAGATAAGGAATGAGGAGGTTCTGTGCAGAATCGGAGAGGAAAGGAATATGTGGAAAACACTGATAAGGAGACGTGACAGGACGATAGGACCCTGACCCGCGGTTCTGGGTGACTTTCCCAAAATTTACCCCTTTTCCTCGAACTCTCCAGTCCTTTTCCTTCACCCTTCTTCCTTCCCCTTCAACCGTTCTGCCTGAAGGAGGAGCCACTGGCTCCGAAAGCTTGCCAGTCACAACAGTCTTTTATCTGTGTGTTCTGCCATCGTTTGGTGAGTAAATTTTTTATCTATCCAATTGCATAAATTGTATGCCATTTAGTCAGTCTGTAGTGTTCTATATCAGTCAGTCACTGCAATTGCTATATCATTCAGCTTGTTCATTCAGAGGGTCATAGTGTTTAGATGACTGAAGTGGTCGTTCTGCATCTAAATATATTTGTCTGTATTACTACTTATCAAATTTTGTTACAATAATTTGAGTTTTTGAGTTACAGACATGTGAAATTAACTGTGAAAGTTTCTAACTAAAAGCTGATTATTATATATTTCAGGCAATAAACCTTATTCACTACACCAGTAAATTAGACTATAGTGTCATGTAAAGTAATTATTTACTTTTGAAAGATGCTTTAATTAGCTGAGGAAGATGTATGAAGATGAAGAAGATGAACTTCCATGAAACTTACGAGGTGCAAAACACTTGGTATCTTTACAGTCTACAGTGTCTCGTTTTGATGTAAACGTTTCAGTGCTCTGTCAAATTATTCTCACAGTACCATATTCCCACTCTTCTTCATCTACTTACTCTTCTTTTTTCATAATATTATTTATTATTGAACCTTATCTGATTTGAGCCATTAGGCCCCCTCGTGCATCAGACCAGGGTTTCAAACGTACAGTACCTTTTTTTACATCACAGTGCCTAAGAAATAACAACTTTAATATGACAAATAGTATCAAAATGACTTGATTGTCTGTAGTGACAATGTGAGTAAATAATACTGACTTTGAACTAATAAAGTTAATACTGGCAGCACCTGTACTACTGCTGCTAATAATAATAATAATAATAATAATAATAATAATAACAATAATAATAATAAACCCTGTGGAGGCCCGGGAAAAGAATCGGCCTCCGGTATGTTCTGCCAGTCGTAAAAGGCGACGAAAAGAACAAACCACTAATAGGGCTAACCCCCCTTTTAGTGTGATTAGTTGGTTCAGGACAGAACTAAAGAAGCTTCGGACAAGCGCCGTCATGGTCGGGGACGACGCTTGAACCCTATGCCCGCCCACAATGGTAACGACACTGCTAGCCAACTGGAAAATGATTTAAATCCAAATAGAGGTGTTTTGCAGGATATGCTTCCTGCAACCACCCTAGAAGGAAAACAAAGACAGAGGATGAGATGGTCAGATGAAGTTAATCGACACCTCATGTTCTGTTATTACCAAGCAACAAACCTAGGAACCAACACAACTGGATACAGATCACAAGTATACACAACATTTATTACCAGATACCCAGAATTAAAATTTTTAACAGAACAACGACTAGCTGATCAGATCCGTGTAGTAATCAAAAATAACAGGATACACCATTCAGAATTAGAAAACATCAAACAACAAGTACAACAAATACTGGAACAAAATAATGTGCAATCAGAAGAAGAAGAAAATACAGTAATGGACTCAAACATCCCAGAGCAAACAAACAAAGAACAACGCGCACCAATTAAACAATCAGAGGAAAACGAAATCTTAAGACAGCCACCAGAACAAGCACAAATAGAACACGAAGTGACACAGATGTTAGATATAGAAGAAAAATTTCAGCTAACATATATAGAATACAAAGACACAAATACAGACATTAGACCATTCTTGCGTAGACCACCAAATAACCCACAAGTCGAAACAACCATAAAAACTATCAACACAATCATACACAACAAAATAAATGAAAACACAACTATGGAAAAGTTACAACTACTGGTTTAAATAGGAGCACTCACTACACTAAATATACACACTAGGCAGAGATCAGAACCAACCAACACACAGAAGAAACCCACAAAACCAGCATGGCAACACAGGCTACAGATCAAAATAGAAAAACTGAGAAAAGACATCGGACAGCTAACACAATTTATAAGAAATGAAATCTCGGAAAAAAAACGAAAAAAGTTAGGTAAAATCTCACAACAAGAAGCGACAGAGCAATTAGACGAAAAGAAGCAGAAATTACAAGCATTAGCCAAACGACTCAGAAGATACAAAAAAAGTGAAAATAGAAGGAAACAAAACCAAACATTCAACACAAACCAAAAGAAATTTTACCAGACAATAGATAACACACACATTAAAATAAACAATCCACCAAACATAACAGACATGGAACACTTCTGGAGCAACATATGGTCAAACCCAGTACAACATAACAGGCATGCACGATGGATACAAGCAGAAACAGACACATACAAGATGATACGACAAATGCCTGAAGTGATAATTTTGCAACATGAAGTCACCCAAGCAATTAATTCTACTCACAATTGGAAAGCCCCTGGAAATGACAAAATAGCAAATTTCTGGTTAAAGAAGTTCACCTCAACACATTCACATCTAACTAAATTATTTAACAGTTACATTGCAGACCCATACACATTCCCTGATACACTTACACACGGAATAACATATCTGAAACCTAAAGATCAAGCAGACACAGCGAACCCAGCTAAATATCGCCCCATAACATGCCTACCAACAATATACAAAATATTAACTTCAGTCATTAAACAGAAATTAATGACACATACAACACAGAACAAAATTATAAATGAAGAACAAAAAGGCTGTTGCAAAGGAGCACGAGGATGTAAAGAGCAACTGATAATAGATGTAGAGGTGACATATCAAGCTGAAACTAAACAAAGGTCCCTACACTACGCATACATTGATTACCAAAAAGCTTTTGATAGTGTACCCCACTCATGGTTACTACAAATATTGGAAATATACAAAGTAGATCCTAAATTGGTACAGTTCCGAAACATAGTAATGAAAAATTGGAAAACCACACTTAATATCCAAACAAATTCAAATAATATCACATCACAGCCAATACAGATTAAGCGTGGAATATACCAAGGAGACTCATTAAGTCCTTTCTGGTTCTGCCTTGCTCTGAACCCACTATCCAACATGCTAAATAATACAAATTATGGATACAATATTACTGGAACATACCCACACAAAATCACACATTTGCTATACATGGATGATCTAAAACTACTGGCAGCAACAAATCAACAACTCAACCAATTACTAAAGATAACAGAAGGATTCAGCAATGATATAAGTATGGCTTTTGGAACAGACAAATGTAAGAAAAATAGCATAGTCAAGGGAAAACATACTAAACAAGAAGATTACATATTGGATAACCACAGCGACTGCATAGAAGCGATGGAAAAAACGGATGCCTATAAATATCTAGGATACAGACAAAAAATAGGAATAGATAATACAAATATCAAAGAAGAACTAAAAGAAAAATATAGACAAAGACTAACAAAAATACTGAAAACAGAATTGACAGCAAGAAACAAGACAAAAGCTATAAATACCTATGCCATACCAATATTGACCTACTCATCTGGAGTAGTGAAATGGAGTAACACAGACCTAGAAGCACTCAATACACTTACACGATCACAATGCCACAAATATAGAATACATCACATACATTCAGCAACAGAAAGATTCACATTAAGCGGAAAGGAAGGAGGAAGGGGATTTATCGACATAAAAAACCTACATTATGGACAGGTAGACAATTTAAGAAAATTCTTTCTAGAACGAGCAGAAACTAGCAAAATACACAAGGCAATCACTCATATAAATACATCGGCTACACCACTGCAATTTCATAACCACTTCTACAACCCTTTAGATCACATAACATCAACAGACATGAAGAAAGTAAATTGGAAAAAGAAAACACTACATGGCAAGCACCCGTATCATCTAACACAGCCACACATTGATCAAGACGCATCCAACACATGGCTAAGAAAAGGCAATATATACAGTGAGACAGAAGGATTCATGATTGCAATACAGGATCAAACAATAAACACCAGGTATTACAGCAAGCATATTACTAAAGATCCCAATACCACAACGGATAAATGCAGACTTTGTAAACAACAAATAGAAACAGTAGATCACATCACAAGCGGATGTACAATACTAGCAAATACAGAATACCCCAGAAGACATGACAATGTCGCAAAAATAATACATCAACAGCTTGCCTTACAACATAAACTTTTAAAACAACACATTCCTACATACAAGTATACACCACAAAATATACTGGAGAATGATGAATACAAATTATACTGGAACAGAACCATTATAACAGATAAAACAATGCCACATAACAAACCTGACATCATACTCACCAATAAAAAGAAGAAATTAACACAACTAATTGAAATATCCATACCCAATACAACAAATATACAAAAGAAAACAGGAGAAAAAATTGAAAAATACATCCAACTGGCTGAGGAAGTCAAAGACATGTGGCATCAGGATAAAGTTGACATCATACCAATTATACTATCAACTACAGGAGTCATACCACACAATATCCACCAGTACATCAATGCAATACAGCTACATCCAAACATATATATACAGCTACAGAAATCCGTAGTTATTGATACATGTTCAATTACCCGAAAGTTCCTAAATGCGATATAACACATACCGTACAGTTAAAAGGAAGTGACGCTTGATCAAGGTCCACGTCACTCCATTTTTAACCGGACTTAACGTCTGAGAAAGTGAAGATAATAATAATAATAATGGTAATAATTATAATAATGAGAATAATTATAATAATGACAATGGAATTTATAGGTGTACAAAACAGATGTTTTCTGATATAGCTAGTTCTGGGATAAGGAAATTTATCGAGACTGCACCAGCTAAGAATACTGGCAAATAAGGAAGATCTGGTTGTAAAGATGGTTGTACAAGTGTAACGAGTGTATACAGGAACAGTGGTAATCTTTATTGTTGTTTTAGCAGATAAGTCATAACTCTCTTCTGAAGCAGGAGATTTTGTTCAGTTCTCTAATATGATGCAGCAAGTTATTCCAGAGTGGCGTTCCTGCTGCTGAGAAGAAAGTGGCCGAACAATGGAGTGGGACAGAAAGGATTTTGCTCTGATGGGAACAGGTGTTTCTGCCATCTTGTTCAGACAAGTTAAGGAGAGATATGGCAGACACTGCAGGTTATAAGACAGTAGAGAAGACTGAGGGTACGGAAATCTCCATGCTTGTCTGCATGCAGCCAGGATAGCTGTGAATATGATGGTGAAATATGATCAAAGAATCAATCATCATACACGTAATGAGCACAGGCATTCATAACCATTTCCAGGTGCTGTGAGCTTTCCTGAGAAAGGTCTTGCAGGATAACAACACTACAATTAACAATTGAAAGTATTAGTGTTTGTACATGTTTCTTTTTCAGGTCAAGGAAGAAAAGATTTTTATATTTTTGTATGGCATGGCGAGATGCTGATACACCTTTGCACACTGCAGTTATGTGCTCTGTCCAATTTAGATTTTCATCTATGATTACTCCTAGACTACTCTTGTTGAAGGACATACATTGATATTTGTCCCTTTCAGGGTTATAGATGGTAGGGATTCCCAATAATTTGGGCTAATTGGCTTAGAATGACCAACCAGTACCATTTGGGTTTTGGATTGTTTGAATTTAACCCTATATCCTGCACCCATTTTGATAGTCCACACAGGTCAGTAGTGAGATTCTCAGTGGCTGTCTTTGGGTTTTATTAGTTTTGCACTTACAAGAAACTCTTGGAATGAGAGGTCGCAAAAGGCCAGTGATGTTTACGGCATTCAATGCCCCACATATTGTCTACTATGCAGCCACAATATTGGCTGGTAATGACAACAGGAGACAGGACTGGAGGTGTCCAATGGTGAGCGCATCATCAGACTATGTGGCGTAGTTGAACTGCTTAGTCAACGTGTAACTCACAACAATGCTATTGGTATCGATACAAAGCAGAGCAATGACAATGCTAAACAAACCAAACATTGTATTATGTTTATGAAAACAGTTGCTGAAGTTTACATTTTGTCAGAATTTTGGAGATTGAGAAAGAAGTGTCAGATGAAATATTAGTGTTACTGCAAGATGAGTCAGTGGTGTCACATACACTCGACTGGTGTGGACAAAGTACATGATGAGTGCAATGAAGGCAGTACATGCTTAACAAGTGAAAATCATACTGAAACAGGTGTCGAGCCATGTAGTTCATCATCCTTGTCAGACATGTAGCCACAAATCCCATCTCCAGTGGATGGCTGCATAACTTCAAACAGTGCTACAGAACTGGAAGATGTAAGTTAACAAAATTTTAAAGAAAGTGTCAACTTGGTGATGCACAGCCAACTGCTGAATCAACCTGAAAATGTGTAGATGAGATAAACAAACGTATCCCATCATTCAGTAACAAATTTGTTTTCAACTCCAACCAGTCAGCCAATCAGGATTTGAAGAGGAAATACATATGAAAGGAACCCTGGAAATTGGAGGTATTAAGATGATGTATCAGGATCAGTTAACATCAGTGCCTTAACGCATTCATATACAACTATGTCAACCGTTCATCTCAATGGTAAATTGGCTGGAAAGTTATTTATTGTGCTGTGAGAAGTTGGAGGCGCCCTGCCCCCTACGATTCTTTCTCATGTGTGAGATCTTGCAAGGGCAGTAGGAAACATTTACATCACAGCAAACAGGAGTGGGAAAACGGGCATAATGGAACTACAATTCTGGTATGAGCACTGCTTTGAGTCAATAGCTGGTCAATATTAACTTGCTTTTGCTTGATTTCTGGTCTGCACACAAACTTCTCTAGAGCACACTATCCCTCATGAAAATTGTGACACTTTAATTCATACCACCTGGAACCAAGGGACAAATTCTGCCTCTGGACGTTTGTTTTTTCCATGCCTATAAAACATATTATTGCCCTATCCACAGCTACACATTAAAGGATAGCCATTTCACAATAAGTTTCACAAGAGACTGTTTCGTATTCAGTTGCATGTCATCACATTTCATCAGTTCTCATCATCCCATTACACCAATATGATTCTGTACACATTCTTTAAGAGTGGATATCTACCTGAACATCCTGCACAGTTTGTAATTCCCAAGGAGTCTGGCTTCAATCTTGATGGTGCGAACCTTTGTGATCACTGTGGCACGCCATTTTACATTCAGTGTTCATGGTGCAAGTTAATGATTTGTTTTAAAAATTTCTTGAATGTCCAAAATGTCAATTTGATGAATGTAATGGGTTCATTCCATAGAAGGTTGATCTCTGCACCTCCCAGACACTCATTTTCTGTCACCCTCAAGATGCACATAGCTAGTCATTAGGAGCTAATATTTTTCCTGTCATAACTCTTTCAAATGAGCCTTACCAAAGACTGAACTTGTGGCCTCACACTCAAGGGGTCCTTGTTAGATAAAACTAAGGGTCATCAGTATACATGTGGTATTTGCAATATGACAAAACTGATGACACATCAGTGACATACAATGAAAATTGTACAGAATCTAACATCAAACCTTTGTGGATGCCTGATACTATCTGCCCCCCCTGTGACTTCATGACGCATTGCTGGTAAGACATCGAGCAAGAGCGAAACCACTGCATTGCATTCAGCAAGAAATTTAGGCTGTTAAATGTGGCAAGTAACATGTCGAAGTAGTAAGTGATTGTCACCTCTTGTGCATCCATGACAAGCTTCAGACCATCTGCTACCTTTATAAAGGCAGAAGATGTGCTGTGATGTTTACGGAAACCTAATAGGTTTTTGTCTAGTCTGCTATTTGTGGTTGAGTAGTTTGTTTATTGATAATGGATTATATATTCTAAGGCCTTGGACAATGCAGGAAGAATGCAAGTAGGTCGGAAATCAGAGGGTGGTGTGGTAATGTCCATTTTACATAGTAGCTAAATTGGTCCTTGTTTCTATGCCTCAGGGAGAGGTTAAAGATATCACATTAAATTACATTAATATTTCTTCCATAGATCATGAACCCAGCATTTTGTAATGATGTGGAATGTGTCTGACTTTTTTCTTTTTTCTCTTTTTACAATTACTACTTCATATTTGAAAATTCATCTTCTGAGTAGAAGCAGTCGTCATTCAGAAATTCTTTTAAATTGTTTTTAAATGTTGGTTGGTTAACTGTCAGACTTTTAATGTTTTTTGATAAATGACCAAAGACTTTGTTGTGCAGCATAATTCACCTCTTTCTCTGCCAAAGACAGACTTAACACAGACCAATGAAGACCATCATTTCTTCTAATGTTGTAACTATGCACTTTGCTCTTATTTTTGAACTAAAATGGGATATTAAGGTTATTAATAACAAATTTCCTAAGTGAATATGTGTACTGTGAAGGTACTGTGAATACCCTTAGTTCTTTAAATAAATGTCTGCAAGGCGATCTTGGGTGGGCTGCAGCTATTATTCTGATTACATGCTTTTGTTGCAATAGCCCTAACAGCATAAGTAACTGAACTCAAACATTTCAGCAGATCATAAACGTGTTTTTCCAATTCAATTTCTCATCAGTGCACACCCCCAGAAATTATGAATATTCTGCCTTAGCAACAGACTTCTGTTCGAAGTCTATATTTATTAATGGTGTTATGCATTTGCTGTACAGAACTGCGTATACTGTGTTTTCTCAAAATTTAGTGAGAGCCCATTTGCAAACAACCACTTAATAGCTTTCTGAAAGACATTATTTATAACTTCCTCAGTTAATTCTTGATACCTCCCCAGTTACAGGACTCTGCTGATTTTTGCAGACTACCTGTGCTGTTAATTTCAACATTCTGCATTCTTCCAGTTAAATATGAACTAAACCATTTGTGCACTGTCCCAATCATACCACAATATTTAAGCTTCTCGTGAAGAATATCATGATTTCACACGCTCAAAAGCCTTTGAGGGATCACAAAAAATGTTTGGTTATTCAGAGTATTTCATATTTGATCAGAGAAAGCATATTCAGCATTTTCTGTTGAAAATGCTTTTCTGAAAACCAAGTTGACATTTTGTTAGCATTTCATTTTAACAAGTACGTGAAGCTACTCTTGAATACCTTACTTTTTCTAGAATTTTGGACTAAGCTGCCAGAAGTGAGATTAGGCAGTAGTTGTTACCATCAGACCTATCCTCCTATATATGCAATGGTTTAATAATAGCATATTTCAGTCTATCCAGAGAAATGCCCTGTTTCAGTGTACATACGTGGCTGAGAATCCTACTTATCTCTTGGGAACAAGTTTTTAGTGCTCTAGTATCTGTTGGAAATGCGATGAATTCCACATAAATTTTTATTTTTAAGTGAATTTATTATATTCCTAATTTCAGTAGGAGATGTGGGCTTAATTTCAATTTTATCAAATTGTACAGGTATTGCCTCTTCCTTATACAGCCTTGCATTTTCTATATTCTCTACAACACTTAAAAATGATTATTAAAATCTTTTCTGCTTCTATTTGTTGACAAACTTTTCACTGCATTTGATAGAAATACAGTCTTCCTGTGCTTTCGGTTTCTCTATTTCCTTTTTAACAGTTATCCAAATTGTTTTACTTTTCTTATCAGAGGTGCTAATCTCAGACAAATGCACATACGTCTGGATTTTTTAATAACTCTTATGAATACAGTGCAGTAGTTTTTATAATGTTTGACTGTTCCTGATTCATTACTCCTTCTAGTTATAAGATACATTTCCTTTCCTGTTTAAAAGATATTTTTATCCCTTAAGTAAGCCATGTTTTTTTTAGATGGTTTCTTACAATTATTTTTAGTCGTTTTCTTACAGGAACTGTTTTCAAACATACTCAAAGAGGTATCATGAAATATGTTACATTTTAAATTAGCATCAAGTTCCCTATACACCTTATCCCAGTGTAACTGTTGCAGCCTTTCCCTAAAATTTGCAATTGTTAAATTGTTAACTGAATGCATTATTTTGGAGAACTGTTTTGCATTACTGTATGCAGCTATGCCATATACTGAAACTAGCTGTGTATCATGATCAGAAAGACCATTCTTGACAGGAAAAGGTTTTATTTGATTAAATTTATCATGGTCAATGAAAACATTATGTATTAGTGTGCTGCTTTCCTGTACTACCTGAGTAGGAATATCAATAACTGATGTCAAATTAAAAGAACTAAGTAATGATTTAAGGTCATTCTATTGGTCAGACTCTTTCAGAAAATCTACATTGAAATCCCCACAAACAATGATTTGCTTCCCATTGTCTGACAGATAGCACAACAAAGAACCCAGGCTTTTCAGAAATAGCTGAAAATTTCCCAGTGGGGACCTATACATAGCTGCAATTATAAAAGTACCACCATTAAATTTTTTACACTATGATAAATTTTAACATATGTAAGTAGGCTGTTTAGGTTTTTATATTGGTAACGCCACGTAGCGCTCTGTATGAAAATCACTGGCTGTGCTGTGTGCAGTCTGTGGCTAGTTTGCATTGTTGTCTGCCATTGTAGTGTTGGGCAGCTGGATGTGAACAGCGCGTAGCGTTGCGCAGTTGGAGGTGAGCCGCCAGCAGTGGTGGATGTGGGGAGAGAAATGGTGGAGTTTTGAAATTTGTAAGACTGGATGTCATGAACTGCTATGTATATTATGATTTTTCAACACTATTAAGGTAAATACATTGTTTGTTCTCTATTAAAATCTTTCATTTGCTAACTATGCCTATCAGTAGTTAGTGCCTTCCGTAGTTTGAATCTTTTATTTAGCTGGCAGTAGTGGCGCTCGCTGTATTGCAGTAGTTCGAGTAACGAAGATTTTTGTGAGGTAAGTGATTTGTGAAAGGTATAGGTTAATGTTAGTCAGGGCCATTCTTTTGTAGGGATTATTGAAAGTCAGATTGCGTTGCGCTAAAAATATTGTGTGTCAATTTAAGGACAGTCATGTATAATTGTTCAAAGGGGACGTTTTACATACACGGCAACTCCATCTCTCTCTACAGTGTTCCTACTTATATGTGCAGAAAGCTTATATGCACCTACATATACCTTTCATATCTGTGACTATATCATCTTCAGACAGGGGTAGTACATATATTCCACCCTCAGTTTCTAAATCTTCTAAACAAAGAAGGAGCTCATCTACTTCATTGTTTAATTGCCTGATATTCTGATGCAATATACTAACATTATTTTTCATTGTACTTTTATGAGAATCTTATAATATTTTAACATCTCTAGTAGCTACCTGTCTGATCTTCTCATTAAGTGTCCAATGTTTCAACAGTGAATTAATTTAATTCAATGTTGAAATATTGGACATTGATCTTAGCCTGATATTATGTTCCAGTGGGAAATAGTACGTCAATAATAAGCGTCGTCATTTGGACTGCGATGCCATCATGTCCAGTAGATGCTGATCTGATATGCATAAAGTGGTCGATGAGTCTGTTTTGTTTGTGGTTAATTTGTGGTTGAGGTAATGTGAAGTGCGGGTCCAGTTCTTTTGCTTGGACAAATGGATCAGCTGCAGCGTTTACTTTGCCTATATCAAGACAATGCAGTTCCCCCCCCCCCCCCCCCAATATGACAGCTGAACTATTTCTACTGCTAGTTAATGTATGGACATTCCTGAGGTTTGCATTTCTTACAGCTTGACTAACTCTTCCCCACTTCTGCTTACAAGCAATAAAATTTTCAGGCATGGGGCACAATTTGTATGCCCAATGTGCAGTGTCTCTGAGATTCATGAGCTGTTTTAGTTCTTCAGAAAGGCATGGCACAGGTTTCCTTCTTACTTTTCCAGTATTTAAGGGAGCATATCTGTCATGTAGTTGAGCAAGTTTGTTAGTAAATCCATGAAGTTTATCATTTATGTGCAATAAGGGAATAGAAGACATCCCCCCAAACTCTTTCTTGCACATTAGTTGCAAGTTAAGATAAATTAAAGGATTTCAAGTCTCGTTGTGTAGTCAGTTGTGGTTTCTTTCAGGGACATTCTAGTAAGTACATCATGAAAATTATTTCATCAACAAACATGCCAGGTGCAGACATTTGAGAGGCATGAATTACTCTATTTGGGGATTTTGTTGCAAATATATCTTTGAGAGTGTGACCACTAATCTTATGATGGGTAGGAGCAAGGTGAAATAGTGAAATGTTTGAAGAAGAAAGCATCCACTTAAATTTCACACAAGAAATTTATGTTAATGTCGCCAGTATTAATTATATGCTCAAATGTCCATTCGAGACTTGAAAGAGCAGTTTCGAAGCAGGCAAACCTGCCTACTTTAGGATGCTTGAACAGGACATACATCAGGCACTTTCTGTTAATGGATTTGATCTCTATGAACATATATTCCACTTGTTTATCTTCATTTTTGTTGAATGTGTGCAGTACACTAGCATATGTATGCCCCCTCATCTGTTACATCTGTTGTCTTAGAAAGATGTAGCTGTCTAGACTTAGCGAACTTGTGGGAATACTCTGTTTGAGCCAGGTCTCTGACAAAAGGATTACATGGATATCTGTGTCTTGAAATATATGATGGAACTCATCGAGATGAGCTGGTAGAGACTGGGCATGGGCAATGTGCAACTTGGTATGTTCAGGTGCAAAGCTCATGAAGATGCCACTGCTGGACATTAGCAACTCTGGGTGAGGTAACAATGGAGAGCGAAGTGCACTGAGGTAGGGGAGCATGGGTTCCCAGATGTGAAAGCAGCAGGTATCTCTAGGGAGGTGTGGAGATTTTGGGGCCAAGCACAGTGAGCTTTGCAGCGGTCGTTAAACAGCTGACTAAGGCAGCTGACTGCTTCCAGGGACTATATAAAAGTCTGGCCAATGTGATTGCACCTACCATACAGCTGTCTTGATTATTGAGACATCCAAGTGATACCACTGTGGCATGGTCCATGGTTTTGGGCGGCTTTCGTTTCTCCCCTTCCCCGCCCAAAGCACGGCCGGAAGGCCGTTGCCGGCCGCAGCACAGCAGCGTGCCTAACTGCCGAAACCATACAGGTTGCGCCCCTGCCTCTTCAGGGTGTACACCACGTCCATGGCCGTCACAGTCTTCCGCTTGGCATGTTCAGTGTACATCACCGCGTTGCGGATCACATTCTCCAGGAACACCTTCAGTACTCCGTGGGTCTCCTCATAGATCAGACCCGAGATGCGCCTCATGCCGCCCCTCCGAGCCAGGTGGTGGATAGCGGGCTTCATGATGCCCTGGATGCTGTCGAGCATCTTGCGGTACCGCTTGGCGCCACCCTTGCCGAGCCCCTTTCCTCCCTTGCTGCAGCAGGTCATTGTTCTTCTTGTCGAGAAACGTGCACAAACAGCAGCTGCAGCAGTTCCTCAGCCGTTGCTTGTGAGTTGGCTAGTATTTAGTATTGGAGGGCAATGTGGAGGGTAAAAATCGTACAGATGAATACACTAAGCAGATTCAGAAGGGTGTAGGCAGCAGTACGTACTGGGAGATGAAGCAGCTTGCACAGGATAGAGTAGCATGGAGAGCTGCATCAAACCAGTCTCAGAACTGAAGACCACAACAACAACAACAAAAACAACATTTAACAGCAGCCAAATTTAGTTTAATTTAGTACTATGTTTGTGTCTGCCAGTGTACAAAAATGTTCAAATGCACAACAAATCATATAAAAGTAAAGAGAGCAGTAAAGGGAAGGTTTGCATGAAAACTATTGTGTTTCACTTGGGATGGTCTTGTTGGAGATGTGTGACTTTGCCTCCCTATGATGAGTGAACTGACTTTCACAGTCACTAGTAGAGAGACCCCACAGGAGAAATGTGGAGTCTGAATCATAGAGCAATTTGAATTTTATACCACACAAAACATTTTGACATGTGAGCACAATAATAAGTATACTATGACTGACCTCTGATTGACTATTTGTTGGATAATACTGAAGGATTCAGCGATCGAGCCATAAACCATTCACAACTATTATTTATAATTTTTCTGATAGGGCAACCTATATGATGGTACCAACAGTACAAACATGCTGACAGGTCATTTTATATTCCAACTGTAGCATTGTTAGCACAACTTCTTACCTTAGGAGTTATGTCAGTGAAATCAATTTGATCAACAAGTACAGTGACAATTACATATGGTGTTGGTTGTCCAGCTGGCTTTCTTGGGTTCAAGATGTGCTTGTGAGCCACCCAAGCTGTTGAGAAAAAATTTTTGTATATCATTATGGTTTGATAAAATAACAAGAAATTTTTACAAGAATTGTGTGTTCCGTCAGAAATAAGGTTGAGTTTTAGAGAAACAATATCTAAAATGAATTGTTATTTGGATGCATCCAAGCAAAGGAACTATAGTGATACAGACTGCTAGAAAAGAAATCAGAGAAACAAAATTGCAGGGTAAACAGTGACTGGGGAAAGGGGAACAACTCAATAAGACTGAAAATGTTGTTAAGTTTGCAGATGACATCATTTACTGGCGGTAACTACAGAACACACATACACCTGCACCTGCACTTGCACACCAACTTTATCCCAGCACTTCATCTCGAATGGGGTGAGGGGTTGTACTGGATGAAGTGGGTGAGTGGAGAAAGGTGGCTGGGCCAGGGGCAGGAGGGTTGGAAGGAATGGAGGTTGATGCTGGGTGGTAACCGTGAGCTCGCTCTGGTGCAGACAGCAGGAGTTATGTGCTGTGCACAGTGATGTGAGAGGGTGGTGTGTTAGGAATAAATATATAAGAGGAAGATATGAGTGTAGAATAAGTTTCATATGAGGCATGAGGACAGGGGTGGAGGTGGATTTAAATCTGGGCAGGAGCTAATGGAGACTAAGGCCAGGAGGATTGCGAGATAGTAGGATGTGCTGTAAAGATTATTCACATCTAAATAGATCAGAGAAACTGGTATTGCAGGAAGGGGGAAAGAGGAAATCCAGGTGGCACTGGTTATACACACATCAAAAAAAGTTTTTCATCACCTCAGTTCCGAGAGTTCCAGAAACTGTACAGAAAATTTAAATAGAGATAAATATAAACATCATTTTTGCCCTTTTTATTGCTTGTAAAAACCACACATTGAATGTTGTACCACCATACACCAAGACCTTCAGAGGTGGTGGTCCAGATTGCTGTACACACTGGTACCTCTAATACACAGTAGCACGCCCTCTTGCATTTATGCATGCCTGTATTCGTCGTGGCATCCTACCCACAAGTTCATTAAGGCACTGTTGGTCCAGATTGTACTACTCCTCAACGGCGATTCGGCGTAGGTCCCTCAGAGTGGTTGGTGAGTCATGTAATAGTCCTTTTCAATCTATTACAGGCATGTTTGATAGGGTTCATGTCTGGAGGACATGCTGGCTACTCTAGTTAAGCGATGTCGTTATCCTGAAGGAAGTCAATCACAAGATGTAAACGATGGGGGCACGAATTATCATCCATGAAGATGAATGCCTCGCCAATATGCTGCCCATATCATTGCACTATTGGTCAGAGGAAGGCATTCCCATACCGTACAGCCGTTACAGTGCCTTCCATGACCACCAGCGGCTTATGTCGGTCCCACATAATGCCACCCCAAAACAGCAGGGAACCTTCACCTTGCTGCACTTGTTGGACAGTGTATCTAAGGTGTTCAGCCTGACCAGGTTGCCTCCAAACACATCTTCGACGATTGTCTGGTTGAAGGCATATGTGACACTCATTGGTGAAGAGAACATGATGCCAATCCTGAGCGATCCATTTGGCATGCTGTTGGGACCATCTGTACTGCACTGCATGGTGTCGTGGTTACAAAGACGGACCTCGCCATGGCCGTGAAGTGAAGTTGCGCATTATGCAGCCTATTGTGCACAGTTTGAGTCTTAACGCGAAGTCCTGTGGCTGCACAAAAGCATTATTCAACATGGTGGCATTGCTGCCATGGTTTATCCAAGCCGTAATCCATAGGTAGCAGTATTAGCCCTTGGACGGCCTGGGCGAGGAATGTCATCGACAGTTCATGTCTCTCTGTATTTCCTTCACGTCTGAACAACATCGCTTTGTTTCATTCCAAGGCACCTGGACACTTCCCTTGTTGAGAGTCCTTCCTGGCACCAAGTACTGTAGTATTGACTGTCTAGGCATGGTTGAACTACAGACAACACGAGCCATGTACCTCCTTCCTGGTGGGTGGAATGACTGGAACTGATCAACTGTCGGAACCCCTCTGCCTAATAAGTGCTGCTCATGCATAATTGTTTACATCTTTGGGTGGGTTTAGTGACATCTCTGAACAGCCAAAGGGACTGTGTCTGTGATACAGTATCCACAGTCAGCGTCTATCTTCAGGAGTTCTGGGAACCACGCTGATGCAAACTTTTTTTGATGTGTGTAAATTATTCATTGTAGCATATTGTGCTTAGCAGCATATTTCACTACTGGGTGGTCAACTCTGTTCGTGGTTATAGGTTGCTGGTGCCCATTAATTTGAATGGACAGCTGGTTGGTGGTCATGCCCACATAAAAGGCTAAATTAAAGTAAATGTGGTATATGATGTGATTGTCTTCATAGGCAGCCCTGTGTATGATGGGTTAGAATATATTTATGATGAGACTCAAGCAGAATGTGCTAGATGAGTGCATAGGACAGGTCTTGCACTAGAATCTTCCACAGGTGAATGATCATGTGGTAAGGGGTTAGGAGTGGGTGTGACATAAGAATGCAACGGGATATTTTGTGGACTGGGTGGTTGGTTGAACACCACTTTGAGAGGAGTCTGAAGAATTGTGGGTTGGATGTTGCTCATTTACTGGATACGGTAAGTAATCAAAGAACTGGTGAAGGGTATGGTTCAGTTTTCCAATCCAGGGTGATACGGTAATGGTTGAGAGACAATGAAAGAAGTGGTCTGTGTTTTTGATGTGGGAAGTAGGCTGTTGGTAATGAAATGAAGGTGAAGGTGTTTGTCAACTCAGGAGGTTCTTTCCAGAGGAACACGGTAACCAGCTGCTGTGGGGCATTTTGGATGGTTAGATTTACGAATTTTGGAAAGCATGCAGAAGGTGGGAGTGCACGTTGTATTTGAGGTGACCTTAAATTTCATAAGTACATATAATTAAAAACAAAGATGATGTGACTTACCATACGAAAGCGCTGGCAGGTCGATAGAAACACAAACAGACACATACATACACACAAAATTCAAGCTTTCGCAACAAACTGTTGCCTCATCAGGAAAGAGGGAAGGAGAGGGAAAGACGAAAGGAAGTGGGTTTTAAGGGAGAGGGTAAGGAGTCATTCCAATCCCGGGAGCAGAAAGACTTACCTTAGGGGGAAAAAAGGACGGGTATACACGCGCACACACACACACACACACACACACACACACACACACACACACACACACATATACAGACACAAGCAGACATATAATGTAGACAAATTCCCAACAATGTCTCACCTGCAAATATATCCATGTCCTCCATAAGTCTCCCCAGCCGTACATGCCCAAGAAATGTCACATACTTTTCTTGCAGTGTTATATCTGTGCTCAGTGGAATTACTACACTGGAAAAGCTATCCTGAAACAAAAATGTCCATACAGTGAGATACAATAGTTTAAGATAGTGAAATACATTATCACTGAGTTGTTCATTTTATCATGTTCACCAGCAAATGCTTGGAGAAATTCATTTATATCAAACATTAATTAAAATCATATCTCAAAATGAGCAAGAAATTGACCTAATGAGAAAATATGCTATGTAAAGGAAGTCAGATGAAAGAACAGGAATGACGAGCAAAAACCACATGTAACCAAAAATGACATCTTTCATAATACTCCACTAGAAATTTAAGGTAGTAACAGTAACTGCAAAGGAGTTTCCAGAATAGAACCAAATGGAGTAACAACACAACTGCCAGATCATTTATGTAATACCAGTCATTTGCACAGAAGCAAGAAACTGAAACTTATTACAACTTTAAAAGAAAATGAAAAACATTTCTTAATATCCACTATTAGAAGCTGCCTGATTCTCTGTATTCCAGGATTGAAGATTCTTATTTGCTGCATGACAAGCAGCAGTGTGTACTGCAAACTGTTCTCTATCACTGAAGATGTAAATGATTGTTATTCTTGCAATGCAGTCATGTATCTATCTGACTAGTAGTATGAGCTAAATAGCAGCTGTTTAAATAAACTATGAAATTAACAACTTTTTCAAACTAGCTTATTTCCTGTTAATTTTACTGTGTCAAACATTTAGCCCATGTAAAGACCAATAATATATATCAGTACAGACATAGCTTATTGTTAATATAGTATACAGATTTACTTTCTAACAGATGCTTCACTTTTATAAATGTATACATTGAACCACTCCATGTTTCTGAAGATTATCTTTCAGGGTTGAATCTGTAGATTAAAATAACACATCGATTGGGATAATTAACTGACAAGAAACATAGAACAAGAAATGTAGATACAAAAAATGCAAGAAAGAACATTTCTACTTTCTTTATTGGTGTTTCAAATTGAAGGAATGTACTTATCTAATGTCTAATCAATGGTGACATCATTAGGTGTGAAACATCAGCTTATACTATGGGTCTGAAGGAAGAAGATTACCTGTAGTGTTATTATGGGAACTATTATGGCTTCCAGTTTATTATTACTAAAAGACATTATGAAAAAATTAATTTACATACTGGGAGATGGGTTTAGCCTAGTGGCTCTCATACTTGAAACCAGCTCTCCTGCTGCACTACTTCAGACAACGTGTGATGGTTCACCTTCTTTATTTCTTCGTTTGTTGACCTCGGTGTTGCTATACTGGCTGAAAAATTTGGGGGGTGGAAGTCAAAGACAGACTACTTTAAATGATGTAGCTGACAGGTGTTTCACATATGTTTACTTTCCCTGTTCATAACCCCCCCCTCCAATAATACACAGTTATATGGCCAGTGCACTATTGTTTAACTTTTGATAAGTCTCGTTAATAGCTTGCAGGTGAACATCCACAGATTGCTTCAATAGTTTACTGTTGTATATCTACAAGAAGTAAAAACCTAACCACACAGTTCACAAATCCTGCAGACTACTGCAGTACATATTGAATAGACACTGTCATTGTTTTAACACACAGCCTAATTGTGTTACACTTATTTCACAGTTAATTTGATGCACTGTTGTTGTTCTAACCAACATAGGTTCTTGTCTCAAACTCGGATGTGGACTGATTGTCTCAGGACCAAAAATTGGGCCCTTATATATCCTCACAATAATAGGTACTGACACTACAAATTGTTTGAAGTTGAAATTACAGAAATTACAATTAAAACTTAACTCATTAAATTAACTGAATACATCGAAAAATTGTTCTTTTTAACAGTTTCTCCTACTGCAAGAGTTAAGCCAAATTATTTGTTTTAATCATGAAATTAACATATATAGTTATACAAACAATACTTTTGACAAAACTGTTAATTACTTTAGGTCTGGCTTTGCTGACATATTTTCGAATAGAGCCAAATAGATCCTTTAAGATTACTATTAGTTGTTCCTCCAAATGTTTATATTTAGTACAAAAACTATATTTGTTTGTAAGTCAACAACAGAATTTAAGTTACAAAACAATCACTGATTTTGTTCTATAATGAAAAATACTAACCAAGAATAGCCAAAATAAATTAGAAAATCAATTACATACATAAAACTACACACAAAATTAGATCTGGTGTTATACTCTTTAAAACTGAGGGCCAACATTTCTTTTTTATGAAAATGCAGATTATATTCACGTACGTTAATGGTAATTGGTTAAAAATGAAAAAATGAATTTTAAGGAGGCAGATGGCAAAACAAGAGTAGAAGTAAAAAATATCCCAGCTTGCTTCATCACAAATGCCATACATTTTCAGGAACACAATTAAGATGCTTCATTCACTGGAGAAAAATAAAAGTAGAAAATGAAGCAACACACTCCATAATACAACATTTCTTTTTCAATAATATGTTTTACAACTAAGGGATGTTCTTTGTTGAAGTGTAAAGTATGCAGTATTAAATTATATTATCTTTAAGTTACAACTCTCTGTTACATTATCCAGACATTCTTACTGCAGCAAATATTTTCCATCTATGGAAAATCCATGTGTTACACATTTTTAATTATCACCCATAAAAAACAATTTTTTCAACCTGCAACACAAAACATCAGATAAATGTGCAATGGACTTGTATTTTACATGTTATTTTAGTAAGATAAGTGCCATACAAAATAAACAGATATTTTTAAGAAATCTATAATTCAGTTATTTGGACATCCTTAATAACTCTAAATACGAAGTTCAAGAGAGGTTAACTGTTAGCTTTCGTTCACATTTACACCTTCATACATCATTATCTTAGGATTCTGAGTGGAAACAAAATGCTTTCTTTGAAGTATATCAGTAAGAAGGATAGAAGAAAATCTAAATAGTTTCTGTTTGAGCATTTCTTTACTGATTCATTAATAGGGTTTCATGGATCACAACATGGAGCAAAACCTATAGAGCTGCTAATGAGTTTGGTAGACATTAACAACAAACACAGCTATGAATAAGTGTTTCTGTTCACAGTATCAGCAGTTAATTAAGTAATTAATTTGCTTCCAACAAGTGACCAAAAAAGCACGAGCTTAACTTAGAACATTATATCTGTAATTCTTTCATTAATAGCACAACACAGAGGATTTATAATGCACATTTTCTTAAGCTATACAGGTACATTTAACAAAAAGAAAAACTGGTAGCACAACTCTTCAGGTTTTTTCTTTTTCTTCTTCTTCTTCCCCTCCCCCAACTACATGATTTAATTCTGGGGGATTTAAACACTTAGGTATAATCCATTTCCTGCAGTCTCTCAGAAATCTGTCATCCTCTTAACTTTTTGTACTCACTGCTTATAAAGTTATAATACATGACTCTTTGATATATATTAGTCTGAGTCTTCTGCAGTCAATAAATTATCACTACTCTACTACGAATTATTTGTGTTGCACAGGGAGCTGCCACTTTGAAGAAAGCTCACTTACATCAAATAGCTTCTATTTCTCTCTTACATAATTTACAGTATCAAACTGACACTCAACATACAACAACAGTAATCTTAAGTGCCATTTTGTAACGGCTTAGAATTTTAGCAGCATGGAAAGCTGCCCAATACTAAAACCAGGTCTCAGCCACAGTCATCCTGCCAAACAATGCCCCTGCTGATACTGTAATCCAAAAAACTCCGACACTTCTGTAACCACCATACGTATGTGCCACTGACATAGGAGTGGAACAGTCTTCAGTAAGTTTCAGCAGTTTGACTGCTGCACAACAGTTGGATCCTGGTCATCAGCTCCCATTCCTGAGGCTTCCACGCGATGTAGAAACATGGCTCTCCTGTAAACTCAGCACTGGACTGCCATATTTAAACTCCCAGGTCCAGTCTGTCGCCATCGGCACAGCTGGGCCTTTCTATAAAATACAGCCTGTGCCAGGTTGTCGCACGACACCACTACAGTACATTTGCTGTCTCTGGGCTGTGAAGCAGCGTCTGCTCTCTGATAGTGTCACCTGGGGCTGCAAGCATCTGCCTCTGCCTCCATGATCTAGGTCAAGCCAGGAGTTCCAGACAGCCCAGCAATCGCCACTGCCCACCACCGCTCACCAACTGGTAATTCCATATTCATTGCGTGAGTATTCCTGCTAGATTTGCCTGCCTAGCCCTGGCTGCCACGTGGCTCATTACTGTTCACCATAAATTGTCTGGTTGTTGCAGATGCACTTATTTGCATGGCACGTATGGCTGTTAATAAAGAGATTTGACAACAGATTGGCTGCTTAAATTGGCAGCACTTCCACCCACCTCCAACATGGAACAACTTACCCACACCTTCCCATAACAATGACCCATTACACTTGGTTTTAGAACAACTGTTGAAGGCTGTTTTGGTGAACCAATTCAGGGCAGAAACAAAGACGATGCTGCAGCAGTGGCAATCAGTGCAAGTTTTCAAGTAAGTGCACTTTAACTTTTGTCTGGGCCTTTAAGGTTTTGCTTTTCTTTCTTTCCTTTCTTTTCTGTACACCAGTGATGGTAGTAGCAACCAAAAATGTCTGTCGGTGAGAAAGTTAAACTCCGGTGATGATATAGATTTGCTGAATGAGATAGCCAAAAAACCAGCTGATAATGAGGCTTTGTGTAGGGAAACACATTGTTTAATGGACGAAAGAAAGAAATGGCCGACTTCTAACGTGTCTCCACGCACCTTTGATGCTGATACTGACTCACTGGTGTGCCCCATTTTCGTATAAACTGAGGAAGATGTTCTTTTTTCTTTAGGCCACATACAGCCATGAAGTTAGGTAAATGGAGTAACAAGCAGCTGTTAAGTACAGCTTGTTTAAAATTAGTACAGGATGCTAGAGCATACGTAATGGGCTATGAGAAGTTGCAGATGTTCAGTCTTTTAGTATAAAAAGCATGGGTATTGGTAGAAAATTTTTTAATGTTAATACACATGAACTCACAAATGATGATTCAGCCAATAAGGCTATTCTGCAGGAAGCAGAACAATGGGCACTTGATGTGTTTTTAAGGTGTCTGCAGCTGAGATGCCATGGAAAGTGTGCATGGAATTCCTGAAAACCTTGAACGAAGCAGTAGCAACTGTGGCAGCTTTGTCTGTGCCAGTGTCAGTGACTAGACCAAGAGAGGAGCGGGTAGTTTTTAATACAGAGGTCATATGTTATTGATGTGGCTCTCACCACATTCAGTGGTTTTCTACAAAGCTACAGTCTAAAAGGTGCAAACAGGTGGGGCACTCTTTTCAGAAATAGCAGCAGCTGTTTGAAGATGGAATCAGGGTAACATGTGTACCTCCATTAAATGGGATGGGGGTGCTGTGATCTCTGCGCAACACTCCCAGTAAGTCTGACCACAGGACAGCCCTGTGTGAAATCAGTGGCAGACATTTACCTGTCTGGCTATGTTAAAGGAAGACTGTGTATGTTTTTTTTTGGATACATGATCACAGGCAGGTATCCTTGGCTAATCAGTGTTGGTGCAGACAATTTACATCAAACATGTTGTAGGCTAAGTCGTGTAGGTAGTAATAGTGCTCACTTGCTCGGTTTGGCATTGTTGGATTTCTGAGTGTGGAGGAGGAACTTCCGGGTGTGTGTGGAAGTTCACCTTAGCATAGGCATAAGTTGCGATGTCACTATTGGCCAGGACTTCCCTGTTAAACATCACACCAATGTCAATCTACAATAGCTGGATGGGACATTCTGTCTTGGTTTTAGTGCTGAGAGAACCAAACTGTTGCAAAGAACACCTGAAATGTAAGGAAAACCAATTAAACTGAACACATGGTCTCTTAGACACAACTTGTGGGATACAATATGAAAAGGATGGGAGGACTGCTTTGGTTCGATATAGGAGCTGACTTGCTGATAATACTTCATCTGTAATGAAGCCAGAGAACAAAGAATGAGTTGACTGGGGATTTCAGTGTAGAGTACATGAACCTAGGACAGTCTGTCAGTTTAATTGCACCAAGGGGAAAGGTGTTGCATCTGTACAGATGTGACAGAGCGGACACGGAGAGATTATTAGAGGAATACACAGAATTATTTAACCTGCCTGGACCAGTGCCTGCTATGTCACTAGTGCAGCACATAATTGCCACTGCAAACAGGTTGCCTATGTACAAGAAACGATATTGGGGCCCCCATCATCCACTAGCAGTGATAGAAGTTTACTGAACAACAGCTGCAGGACAGAATTATAGAAGAAAATCCCAGTCCCTGGTCAGCACTGGTTGTCATTGTGCCGGAGAAGTCCTGAGATGGTAAGAAGGTTTATAGGTTCTGCTGCAGTTATAGCTATTTAAACCAGTGAACAACAACTGATCAATACCCCATGTGGAACATTACGGAGACCTTAGACGGTGTGGGGCAATGCTGATATTTTACCCTCATGGACTTATGAACATTCCACAGCTTGTTGGATGGAGTGCTATGGGGGTCTGAATCCAAAAGAATACATGGTCTTCCTGGATGATATCATTGTTTTCTTCAAGGACATCTGGGAGCACATGGTATATCTATGAGAGGTATCTGAATGGGTACGGCAGGGGTATGACCCTGACTCTTATTGCCACTTCATATTGCAGGAGGCCTGCTCTTTAGGCCATATTTTCGGACATGATGATGTACGAAACTGACCCATGACTAGTACAAGCCATACAAGATTTCCCAACGACAAACAAAGTAGAAGAGTTGCAGTCATATCTTGGGATCAGCAATTTTTACTGAAGATATATTTCAAAATATGCAGATGTAGGAAGGCCCCTTATGCCTTTGTTGAAGGATGGAGTAAAGTTACAATGGACTTCAGATTGCGAAACAGCATTTGAGTGATTGAAAAAATTACTAGCCTGTGGTCCCACCCTTGCTTTTCCCAACTACCAAAAATAGTTTATATTGCCCTGTGATTTGAGCAGCTGTGCTCTAGGCTGTGTCTTAAGCTGCCAAGAGACAGAAAGAGACAGGAAAGAACACCTACTAGCATACACTTCTAGATAGCTCAATAAAGCAGAAAAAAACTACTCAAATACTGAAAAAGAAATGCTCATGCTAATTTTTTGCATCTCTTATTTCTGCTGATATCTATACGGGCACTGTCACCAAGTTTGGGCAATACTGAGTTAAAAGCAGCTCCATATGTAATTTCCCAAGCGAGTCTATTTGTACACCGCAAGGTGGCTAGGCCATGCTATGCAATCATGGTGACATTGCAGAGAGACCATGCCATTACAAAACCAGCCTGCAGAGTATTTCTACACCATCATGAGGTGTTGATCTGGATGTGCCTAGAAGCAATGAATCATGACAACAAGTGTGCTATTGATCACTGCATTAACCTCTGTTTATAGCACAGCTTTGCACAGTCTGATAGCACCCTCCATGACTCTGGGTCCATGGGAGTCTCTATCATGCTTCACACCATGGCCCAACCAGTTGCTAACATCAGTCTGGGCAGTCTGCTCCACGAGACCAGCTCAAAGTTTTTAGTCCACACCCATGGACTTAGAAAATCACTAAAGATAAGCCACCCTCAGGCTCCATGGCAGCACTGAAGCCCTGCCTTGGAGAGCAGCAATCTGCAGCCAGGGCGATAATGCAGCCATACTTCTAAATCAGTAGCAAAGGGTGCCTGTGAGAATTCAGCAGATGTTTACATTGCTGGCTTTGCTCATTCAGGGCCAAAGAGTGTAAACTGAGGCATGCACTGATGAGTGGGGTGAACAGCGTCAGCAAAGCAGGAAGTGGATATCAAACGGCGTCCTGCTGCCACGACTTTCTTGACATCACTGGTACCGCCAGTGGACCACGTGCCTGCAGACAGCACGGGTATCGCAGCACTTTGATTTTGTAGCTTGATATCAAATAACATGCATTCAACATTCACAACCTGCCAGTCAACTACCTCTACATCATAGTAGACACAATCCTCCTAGCTTGCTACAGAGAGGTGTCAGAAGTATCTGTGGACCTCATCTGCCAACCGGCCAAAAAAGTCGATCTCCACACAGCATGGCTTCACAACCACAGCATGCAGTTTCATCAAACAGTGGGGTGAGTGAGAAGACTACAGATTTTTGTGGTTGTTTTCTTTGTTTTATGTGTAGAGGGCATGTAGTCTAAGCAAGTGATACACAGGGATTTGATGGTTATATTTGTACAGCCAGGAGAACTGGCTCAACGTTCACAATTCTGTGGCAATACAAAGGAGCATTATTTACTGCTTGTGATATGTGGTTAGTGTGATTTGCCAGGGCATTCTGCACCATGTGTGGATTCAGTACCAGTAATTCGTGTTAATTGTCATTGGTAAGGGCCTAGTCAGTGCACAGGGTCATGATGGATGATAATAAAACATAATACGTCAGTGTGAGCTGTGTCATACAGCCTGTTGTGAGAATATTTTGTGTTCTTTAAGTTTGTTTTGGAGATTAAGGTCCCTCAATGGTAGAGTCTCAAATGTAGTGTGTCACTAGTTGGGAGACAGTTCAAACATTGATTAATGAAATGAAATGGTGCAACTGAAAGCAGATAATGCATATTTGCATTATAGGCTTACAGCTAGGGAGGAATGGCTAGAATTAGCCAAACAAGCTATTCCTTTATTAGATCCAGCCACAGCCAGTTCGATCACACCCTTCTCTGAAAAGTCAACTGAAGACATAATGACCAGCAGTTAGCAGCTAATTTTTTTTTTTTTTTTTTTTTTGGGGGGGGGGGGGGGGGGGGAGATGGAGGAGGGGTGGTCACGAGATAAGTTATTAGAGGTGACAAAGTTACGGCTAATAGAGGAAGCCAACATGAATGTCAGTGATCTATACAGGTGAACCAAAATTCTCCCAAGAAAACAAGATCACCCATTCACCTTCCCCATTACAATCCTGACATGCTCATGCTCATTTCATTTCATATTGCTTTGCAATGTTGGTTTGTTTTTCCTACTCGTCTGCATTAACTTACATTTTTATACATTTACAGCTAGCTACCATTCATCACACCATCTAAAAACATTGGCTAAGTTATCTTGTATCCTTCTACAGTCACTCAACTTCGACACATTCCTGTACATCACAGATTGCTGCCCAATCTGTCCACCAGATCATTTGTGTATATAGAAAATAACAGTGGTCCTATCACACTTCATGGGGCACTATTGATGATGCCGTTTCACTCACCATTGTGGAAATCATACTACTTAAGGGGTCTATGAGCCACTTTCATACCTGGGAACCTGTTGCGTATGCTTGTATCTTCGTTAACAGCATGCAGTGGCACACCATGTCAGATGATTTTTGGAGAAATATGGAATTTGCCTGTTGCCCTTCATCCATAGTTTGCAGTATATAATGAGAGAAAATGGCAGGCTGAGTTTTGCATGAGTATTACTTTGTAAAACTCTACTGATTCGTGAACATGTTCAAGAATTCTGCAGCAGTCCGATGTTAAGGATATTGGTGTGTAATTTTGCAGATCCATTCTTTTACTCTTCGGTAGAGAATTTTGTGGGCAGAATACAGAAGGTGAATGTGCTGACACATGATTTAGAGGAGAGTGACATGGAAACAGAGATCTACTCCATGAAACAGAACAGAGGGCATCGGACGCATTTTTAAGGGGTTCGCCGTGTGATGTGCCTGGAAGGGTGAGGAGGGGTGTTCCGAATTATTTATATCCTATGGTCAGTTTATCTATCGGTAAGTGTGAAGAAACTGATGTAGTAACAGGAATACGGGATAAAAGTGTTCTTTATTAATGTGAGATGTTGCAGCTGTTGGGCAATGGGACATGGACACCACCAATGTGATTGTAGAAATGGTAAGGAGAAACGGGATGAATAAGCAAGTGTTAAATGAAAAAGGACACCCCAATTCTACTAGTATGAGTGCAGAGGTGGAATGTAGTATAGAGGGAATAATGAAGGGTATGAAGCACAAGTTGTTATTGGTCACTGGCGAGTGTGTGTCAGTAGCAAATATGGACCTTGTGGGTCAGAGGTGATTAAACCCTCCATACTACAAATAAGGTGGAGTTGGAGATAGTGAGTCTTTAGGCTCAGCAATGGTAGATTTTCAGGTGGGGATGTAGTGTTTTAAGCAGTGCATAGAGGTTGTAGTCCAGGTAAGTGATCATCACTGCATGGTCTAATCCTAAGACTTTCTGATAATGCAGTATGCCAAAATTGACCTTATATGATGTATAGTTGAAGGTAGAGGGACAACATTCCAACTGGAGGATACGGCTGCCAGGATATTACAAATGCGAGGTGCACCAATCTTAAGGAGTGAACCACCTAAACTGCTGCCAACACACTAAAGATTAATTCACATGATATCATGCTGCAAGTAAGCAGGAAGTTGGTCTAGGTAAATATGGGACTGGAATGGCCCATTTATGCATTGGGCTTTGTGGAACCATTGGTGAAAATGACAAATTAGACACATCACATTGCTTTTTAAGGAGAAGTATAGTATGCATACGGGATGAATGTAAACGAAAGTAGTGTCTGTGAATTTAGATAATTTTGGTGCTGATGAAGTACAGCTGACCAAAGGAATGTTATTAGCTAATTTGGAAGTCCTGAGAACTTTCCTGGCATGTATAGTTTCAGTCATACTTGTCTGAGCTACTGGAGTTGGCAGTCATGCATGCATGCAGTTTGCTTCCTTGTGTGAATGAATGATGTGTTTCTCTTTTTTTCCTGGCAGAGTCTGTGGCTGAAAGATTATGCATAAATGTCTTTTAATTGTGTGTGTGTTTTATGTAGCGGAATAATACTTTTTCTTGTGTGAAGGTTAACTTTTTTTTGGTCAATTTATCAGTAAACTATACATCTCAAATGCAAATTGTTGGTAATAAGGATTTCACAGCACTTTACTGAGTGTGTCCACACCACTAATCAATTCTAATAATGAAACTGTAAAACTGCTGTGCCTGTCTGAATACACTAATCTCCAAAACTAGTAGACAAATTTTCAGAGCATTTTTTGCAGATATCTTGAGTGTACCTTTGGGCAACATATAGGCTTCATTTCATTATATGAATCATTTCCAGTCATCAGAACTCCACAACTGAAATGTATTTTATGAAAATCATGTTGGAAAATACATCAAAAGTGATTCTATTTACTGAGCTGTCATTTTTTATTTATAAGATCATCATCAGGACACAAATCATCATCTTGGCATATTATGTGCTTGTATAAACCATCATGTTCTTCATAATGACCATTCTGACTGATGTTTCAAACATGCAAGGTCAAATCTGCTTCTAAATTTCTACCTTTGTAAATTTCAGATACAGACAACATTACAGGTTGAACATATGTGATGGATGTCATTAAACAGCTTCATGTGAATAGCCAACATCTACTCACACTCTCCTCTATTGTCATGAAATATCGGATATGATTGAAGAGCAAAGTGTACAAAGTGTACATATCACATATGTCATTATCTGAAATGTCTTACACTCAAATCCTTGCAATTATTACATTCTTTGCTATTCTGTTTTAAGCCTTCTAAAGTGGTACACATACAATTACATAGTAATAGAGGAAATTGCTTTGGGTGTAAGGTGTAGAGCTATGAATGGAGAGGAAATGAGATAAGAAAATGAATAAGTTTTCTGAACCATGAATTTCCTCAACAGCATATAGTAAAAGAAGAATTGACAGAGGTTTGATGCATAACGTACAGGAAATAAATAAAATCTCAAAAAGAAATACATCAGTAAAATAAATTAAAATTGTGTCTTATTTCAGATTCCACAACTGATAGGAGAGGATAGGAGGTGATCACGACTAGAGTCATATTTTTATTGATGTTATACAACATCTATTTCATTCACGAAATTTTGTCCAATTTGCAATCTTTGTAATGATGATACTATATCTACTGCTTATTCCATATTTCACTATGAATATCTTTCTTCTACCTCACAACTATGTCCCATTAAAAGTACATGTATACGTCTCAATAAATTATTAATTTATATGAAACAGCTAGAATTCTCTTCACAAACACGTTCAAGGAAATTGTTTTCTGAATACCTTCATCTTCCTAACAGGAAGTTCATCCTGGCTCTTTGGTAGGTACTCCAGCAAATGACTCCGACTCAGCTGTAATGGCTTGTAGCTGCGCTGAATCCCCATGACTTCTATAAGACGATTTTTCACTGTCAAGTAAAAAGAAAGAGGCACATTCAAGTGTGTGATATTGACATTAACAAGTGATCAGTGCCATGAATATATAGTATTTTTTTGCCCTGATAACATAAACATGTTAGTTACTAAAGGTATTTTTAAATAAATATGACAGCTAAACTTTTGTTTCATCTCTAAGCCCTAATCATGCTGTGGCTTCAAATAACTGAAAGAACAGAATGGAAAAAGAGAGTAAGTCTTCAGGGATGCACAAAATGCCAGTTGGTTGTACCTAAAAAGAAAATAAAAGAAATGGATCGATCTGGCTATAATGAGGAGATGTAACAAAGCTACAGATGATGATCATGATGCTTTAAGGAGGATAGCTGCAACAGAAAATCAGTGCAAATATTGATTCTTATCATTGTTAGCCAACAGTAAATTCCTTGCTGAAATTCAGGGAAATAGAATGTGGTTTGCAATAATTACATGAAGTTCCTGAAATATGTAAATGCAAGAAACTATAGGAAACAGTTCTGAGAAGTGAAAGAAAATAACACATTCACACTAAAACAAAATAAAATATTTATATGCAGTGATCACATGTTATGAGAAATACTTGGAAAATAATCAGTTGGTCAGAGAGAGAGAGAGAGAGAGAGAGAAAGCAGGAGTAAAAGTATACACACAAAAGAATGCAGGGCTGTCACGAAATTGACAATATAGCTCTGAAATTTCGTAATATAATAATATAACAGATTTCAGTCAAGTTGGGTGAACATAATTCTTGCAAAGGTCCTGAGTTTGAGTCTCAGTCCGACACACAGTTTTAATCTGCCAGGAAGTTTCACTTCAGCACACTCCACTGCAGTGTGAAAATCTCATTCTTGAAACTTCCCAGGCTGTGGCTAGGACATATCTTGACAATATCCTTACTTCCAGGCATGAAAGAGAGCTTCTGTGAAGTGTGGAAGGTAGGAGATGAGGCCTTGGTCAAAGTGAAGCAGTGAGGATGGGTTGTGAGTCATGCTTGGGTGGCTCAGTCGATAGAGCACTTGCCTATGAAAGTCAACTGCCTATGGAAAGCAAAGGTCCCGAGTTTGAGTCTCGGTCCGGTCCACAGTTTTGACATTAGAATGGTGGAAGCAGTCAAAATTACCCCTGTCGTACTTTTTTCTTTCATTGTCATATCCAATTTATTTACTTCATTAATGAAATCATATGACTTTTCCTAAGTGTTTCTCTTGTGTATGGTGATGTATTAGGATTTACGAAATATATTTTTTTCTTCAACATTTCATTTAATATATCTTGAATGACAGAAGGGGTAAAATTCTTCTGAATGCGTATAAATTATCCAATGATGAAGAAGCAAGAGTCAGCAGTCATGCAGAGCAGTTGCTGCTTATTGTTGCAACTTGCCACCTGTAAATTCCAATCTATCACAGTTATTACTGTGTCATTTAGGAATAGTTTTTGTCCATGAAAAATGTTTTCAAACATGTGTCAACAGCATGGACTTTCTGATGAAGAAGTGTTACATCTCTTTAAATTTGAATCAGAGATTGACTTCACTGATGAAGATGATGATACTGTACCTGAGACATGTGACCAAGGAGCGATTAGTGGAAGAGTATTCATATGCTGATCTACATCAATTGTCACAGCTTTCATCACAACAGGTACAGTTGGAAGTGTCTACAAAGATGGTTGCCATGGATGGAACAATGTGCGATATTGCCAATTTTTCAACCATGTGAGAGATTGCCAATTTTTTGTTTTCTGGAAAAAGGTCAACTGTGAATGTTCTAAAGGAGAGAGGAGGTCCCAATGCTTACATGAGTAGCTGACTCTGTCATCAGTGCCTCCCGTCTTATTTTTGATGAAGGAACGCTATGTCTCATGAAGAAATACAAAGAATCAAATGCTCAAAAAATACTAAAAAACCAATAGCTGGATTGTGTCACTTGAGGAAATACAGATACCGAGAGCCATCAAGTAGGCTTGGGGTGTCATTTGTGCAAAAGGTATGTCGCACTCTTGGGGGACCTGAGCTGAATGTCTGGCACCCAACAAATTTGCTCTTGTAGCTGAAATTTGGGGAAAGTTGACTGAAAACTGTATTCCCTCTTAACACCCTGGAGAAAATATGACCACTGATGAGCAACAAGCAAAACAAGATGCAAGTTCACTCAATTCACACACAAATATGGTCTCAAATTCTGGTTGGCTGTCGATGTAACAACAAAGTATACATGAAATGCTTTCCCATACCTCAGCAAAGAGGACATGCATAGAGAGAAGCAACCATTTGGAAAGTACACTGTTCTGTATGTCATGCAGTCATTTGGAAAAAAAGAAGAAATGTGATGAGACAACTTCTTTATGTGTCTTCAAATTGCTAAGACACCCAAAGAAAAGAAAACTTCATTAGTTTGTACAATGAACAAGATTCATTGTGAAATCCCCCATGAAGTAAGGAAGCCCAATGCCGAAACACACTCCGCCACCATCCTACATCATACTGGCAACACAGACTGTGCCATAAGACTTTATACCAAGAAAATAACAATCAAAATGATGTCATTCTTCTGAGTACACTGCATGCTGAAGTAGCAGTAAGCAAGGAAGGAAAGAAAGAAGAAACCTGAGGCCTTAACATTCTACAAAGCAGCAAAATATGGGGCGGACGTGGTTGACCAAATGACCCGTAAATATGCTACAGAGATTGCATGTAGGAGATGGCGAATGCAAGCCTTCTGCAACATCTTGGTCATGGTGGCAATAAATTCAGGAGTCGTCTACAACATAGTTACGAACAGGAAAATGGAAAGGAAGAAGTTCATACTTCAGCTGGTGAATGAACTCAAGGGAACGAAAGAGCAAGAACATCAGGCAAAGAAAGAGGATATGGGATTGATATCATGTAGAAAGCAGAGGAAGTGCCAAATCAGCCTCTGCAAAAGCAACAAGACCAGTGAAAACTTTGTAAACTGTCTCAAAGCTGTGTGAGGAAAATGTGGGTGTAAAACAGAAATCACCTGTGCTAAGTGTATCTAGCAGAGTCCAATGACTTGAGTTGTAGAACACTTGTAAGAGTGATATGGACCAAAAATACTAAATGTGTCTAGAAGATTGTACAGATAGATGATAAATGAAAATCTATAGTTTGAGAAATTTGTTGGCATTAGCAACAATCAATTTGTAGGATATTTTCTTGTTGAAATAAATAAGTAATTATTAATTATCATGTTAAATAATTACTGTGACTACTAGTAAAAAAGGAATGGAATAACAAAAACTAAAATAAAGTACTTGTTTAAGTCAAATATGAAAATATTTTATGTGGAATCAAAATGAGTCCTTTCTGCCATTTTAGGAATGTCAGAAACTCTGCCATTCTAGTGTTAATCTGCCAGGAAGTTTCACATCAGTGCACACTCCACTGCAGAATGAAAATTTCATTCTGAAAACAATAACTATTTAACTAGTTTTTTTTTTTTTTTCATTTTAAGTAGAACTGATATTCAAGCTGTGTAGCCTAGTATTACACTGCTGAGTGAACTCTGTGTTCCATCCTGACATTAACGTATCTTGTATCAGTTCAATAAAGTGTGGTTATGAGGTATTTTCAATTGTGTGTGAACAAAAACCAGTAAAATGCATCTGGAATTTGTAAAGGCATGTCAGCTACAAATGGACTAGGAAGAACAGTAAATGGAACAAGAGTGGGTACAGCAAGAGCAACGACTTGAGCAACAGGAGCAGCAAGAATGAAAGCTAGGAGCACAATTTTTGGAGCTTCATCTGGAGCAGATAGCACCCACCATCAGCCCCCCCCCCCTCCCGCAGCTGCCAGCAGGACCAAAGCAGCCTGCAGTCTTGCCACATGCATTCTCGGCATTCAATGATGATAAAGAAGACTAGTAATCCTATAGACTGCAACAGCACTTCACAGCATTTGAGGTAAACCAATCTCAATAGTCAGAAGCAAGTCTTTCTTTCTTGGTATGGTCCAGATATGTTTCAGTTACTGCATAAACTAGCTCCAGCAGCAGACCCTGATTTGTTGCCTTTTGTAGAAATGTGTGAATTGCTAATGACATATAATAGAAGCAAACACCCATAGTAGCAGCTATACTGCATTTTCATCAGTCACAAAAAAGTCAGGCCAAGCTTATCAAAGCTTGGTTTAGATCACAAGTGCTCATTTTAATGTTGTCAGTCTCATATATGTGGTCAGTGTCATACATGAATTCACTGAGTAATGATATGCAGATAAAGAAATCTGCCACAAAGCATTAAAATTACTAAATCCAAATTACTCAAGCAACAGACCTCACTCAATGGACCAATGCAGAACTTATAGATTAGCTTCCAGATATAGTTAAAGTATGAAGCTATAGAAGCTCATGTATGAGTAGTTCAAATGCTGCCACAGCATCAAATTGTTAGCCAGGCTTCAGCCAAAAATCAGTCCAGAGCAAGCAAATAGCATGCCAGCCTGGACAGCAACCTGAAACTTTTCCCACCTCATAGAATACAGGGGGAATGTATACAACATTCACACTTCAGCAGTCACTGTGCTCTCATTTCTTGCACTCAATGTTTCACTTCATACAACTGGCTTAACTGCTGTTTCTGTGATGCGGTATGACAGTGCTGTAACAAACAAGGCCATTCAGTAGTTGTGTACTATAGCAATTAAGTGCAGGGGTTCTGGGAAGGTTCAGCATGAAAAATAGACACAGTAGTAGCTAAATATTACAGAACCTGTGGTGGAAAAAATCCTACAAAATGTCAGTGAACCTAACTATAAAGTAATACCAAAGGTGTTTCTTAATCGCACTGGTGCTATAGTAACTTTAATCAACTTGGAAATTTATCATCAAATTGTGTCCATGCCATTACTTTGAGCTATCCCACATTTGGTGCCATAGAGTGATCAGAGCACTCGAATATGGACACATTCAGTGCTGAAGCAAAGTATAAGAAAGTGACTTGCAACTATTGATAGTGGATCAGTATAGAATAACAAATATTTTGAGACACTGTATCTACAAATTTTGAATCCACATACAGGTCACAGTACGTTTAATTGAGCAGGACATTCTCTTCAAACCCTAAAATACTTACATAAGGAATTTGAGTCACTATTTGCACCAGGTCTTTAGTATACTAACAATTTCACAGTGCATATCATTTTAAAGCCTGAAGCAACATCCAAATTCTGCATGGGATACCTAGTGCCAACTGCAGCAACACAATCAATTAAAGAAGAACCTGACCACCAAAAAAGTTTGGAAATTCTCAAACCTTTCATGTCACGTAATTAGGATATAATGACAACAGTAAGAAAGAAACCAAGTGAATTACTAAGATAATGTGGAGATTTAAAATCAACAATTAATTATGAGTCAATCATAGATTCATGTCTAATCCCCAAGCTACAAAAATTGCTATCAAAATTAGCTCAAGGGGAGTATTTCTTAAAAACAAATTTAGAAGATACTTGCCTGCAGTTGCCACTAGACAAAAATTCACAAAATATAATGGTTACCAAAAGTCCTTTGGTTTGTGCAAAAATATACTGCTTCTGGTTGTGTCAAAATTGTGCCAACAATTTCTCAGTATTATCTTGAGCAACTATGAGCATCTTCACTTGTTGCACAAGTTACCTGACAATATCTTAGAGACAGATCATAGCAAAACTGAGCACCTGAAGAATTTGCATGCAATATTTTGTCATCTTTAAGAAGCCGACCTAAAGCGTAACATTGACAAATATAAGTATTTCAAAAAGAAAGTAGAGTGCCTCAGCACGGATTAGCACAAAAGGCACCATACACGAAGAGCACCATGTAGCTGCTATCAGTGTACTACCATACACATAGAAACTATCAATACTACAAGCATTCTTACGGAAACTCAGCCATTACTCAATATTTATCACAGAAGCAGTTGATCTCCTGCATTCATTCAACAAACAATGCTACAAAGATTTAATGTTTATTTGATTAAAGGAATGACAATTAACATTCCAAAAACTGAAATGGAAACTCCAATCATGACCCTTTCTAGCCATGTACACACCTAGAAAAACATCAGTGGTAGCAGCAGATGTGTCCCAATATAGTCTAGGTGCGGTGCTTGCACTTCAAAATCAAGGTGTAGCAGAGTTGCCCATTCATTCTGCTTAGAAGACGTTAACAGCAGTCTAAAGAAATTATTCACAAATTGAAAATGAGGCACTTACTGTAATTTTTGCACTAAAGAAATCTCATATATGTGAATGATGTGAAATTCCATTTGGTCACTGACCAAAAACCATTCCTTGGATAATTTGGTCCACGGACAACAAATCTCAGAAAAGACAGCTCAAAGACTGCAGTGGTGAGCGCTGTATCTACGTTAGTACAACCATGCCATCTACTAAAAGTTAACAGGGAAACATGCAAGCACTGATGCCTAGACTCATTTACCTGCGGGTTAGGGACCATCATACAAGGATACAGTTATCTGCTTACAATTAGATTTGGAACTTCAGCAATCAACAACTTCCCTGTGACATCCCTGATCATTGCTCAAGTTACAAGTGACAGCTCAGTCTCATTACAGATTGTCATATACATAACAGAATGGCTGAAAAAACACCTTGTGGACATGCAGCTCAACACTTTTTCCTGATATGCCATCAGTACAACTATTAAATGGCATAATGATTTCCACAGATGATGATCAGCAGTGTCATGTCACCATTTTTCCACAGTATTGAAACAATGAGTTTTTCCTTCACTCCACCAGAGCCAATTGGGAATGACAAGACTGAAAAGCTTGGGCTCCCAATATGTTTATCGCCTAAGCCTCACCATCATTCTGCATCTCTGTCAACATCCATGCAGTGACTCCATATTGATTTTGGTGGTCCCTTCCTCAGTTCCATGAAGGTGGTGGTGGTGGTGGTGGTGGTGAAGTCTGTGCAGGTGAACACATTGTCAAACTTCCCTTATATTAATAAAATTATATCCACTACCACAGAAACATCAATTAGGGCAATGAACAAAAGTTTTCTTTTTAATTTTTTTATTGAAGACCACCTCAGACAATAATTTATGACCATAGACCACAATTTAGAATGAAGAACCTTGAGGATTTCTGATATAAGAATGGTATATAACACAGGAAATTGGCACTATTCACCTTTGAAGCAATGGCAAAATGGAAAGTAAGATCATGACATTTGAACAGCAGATGCTGAAAACTTCTGGGGAGGCATCCAAGAACACAGCTCTAACTATTTCTTAACACTTACAGAACAATGGTGACTAATGGAAGGAGCCTGACTGAGGTATTTCACAGCTGTCAGCCAAGGATGCTGTTCCATCTCCTGCCTCCAGAGTCAAGAACATAATGAGCCTAACAACCATTGTGTTTACACACACTAGGATGTTCTGTTTCATATAGACGATACCTTTTATTCATCCACGGTTATGTCTTTGCAGGGCTACCTCACGTATGAGGTTGACGCCAGTAGTGGGGCCTGCAGAGAAGACACCAAAATCAGTTGTAGCTGTGATGGTGACACCACCACCACCACCACCACCACCACCACTGCACCCCCCCCCCTCCCTCCCCTCATCCTCTGTAACTTCTGTAGCAACTTGAGCCAAATGACAGCCACACCTCCTGCTCCAACTGACACAAGTCCCTCTCCAGAATGAGATTTTCACTCTGCAGCGGAGTGTGCGCTGATATGAAACTTCCTGGCAGATTAAAACTGTGTGCCCGACCGAGACTCGAACTCGGGACCTTTGCCCGCGAAAGGCAAAGGTCCCGAGTTCGAGTCTCGGTCGGACACACAGTTTTAACAAGTCCCTCTAATGGAGATCACAACCAGGGTCTCTCAGCCAGATGCTCCAGTGGCCAGGCTGTGCCCAGACTGGGGACTGTCAGTGCTGCAGGGTCATTTTGGCCTATTGTACCGAACCCAATGGGGAGGGATATAGTATCCATAAGCACTATTCATACAAGCCCATCAGAGATGGCTATGCAGCTTGGGGCAGTCTCTCATGAGAGGGAAGCACACAAGAGCAGGGCAATGTCGTGTTAAGGCCTTAGTGGCATGGTGTCTGGGATAAAGATCAATTACCATTTCAACATCAACATTGTTAGACTATGTTGTTTACCATTGTGATCTGCTATGTGGACCCATTGACAACAAATACTGCTTTGATACTTTGTTTAGTCTCAAAAACTCTGCTTGGTAGACTAGCGATTGTTGTCAAGTGAACTCATTGTTCCACCATGCTATTTATGGTATCTTGTGTTTGTGCAATAAATTGAGGGCTCTTATTGTGGTATAGGAAAATATGCAGTGTCAGTGTCTTACTGGCACAAGATAGAAAAACAGAAGACACAGGACCTTGCAGAAATGATGTCACAAGCTTTATTGGTTCATTAAGGACTATGGAAGGAATTAATCTTCGAAACAAGTAGTAAAGGCAGAAGCTCCTGTCATTTCATCAGAGAGGGAGGACATTGGTGCATAGACTTAAATGATTTTCATGCAACATTTTTTTATAAGTCTTGCTGTTATGTCTAAGATCTCTTCTCTATTTATAATATTGTTTCTAATCTTAAATTTACAGCTCAGTTCCTCTGTAATGAAATGTGTGATTTAATTTTAATTTCATTTGGCCTCTGTTTTTTCCCCACCTAATAATACTACTGTAGTCCGTTTGATGTAACTTAATTTCTCTTCTATCTGCAATTTATTCTCCCAAAATGTTAGAAAATAGAAGCAATTGGTTTTCTAATGTGTCATCAGCCAAACTTTGTACAGAAAGTCACAGAAACAGAAGTAGCTAGGTGTATCTCATGACCTAAAGCCATTACCTAGGTACCCTTAATCCATTGCTCCCAGCAGCCTTTCACTAAGATCAGAATTCCAACGTGTGAGGAACTTGCAAGTGCAGTAAAATTTCCAACAACCCATCTGTGATATGCTAGCCTACCAGGCCCCAGCTCCATGACACAAATGAATAGTGCTAAACCTTGGCAGAGTTATGCTCACAGACACTTCAGCCCAAGCCTGAGTGTTTATCTCAGAGCCTGAGATCAGAATCATCAGATCCTCGGGTTGCTTGTCAATAAAATAAAAGTTAAATTTCTCATTAGTAGTGTATGCCTAGTCTCCATCTATAGACTCTATCAAAGGAGAATCGGTAGTGCTGGTATGACATCAGTCCACAGCTCTGTACATGCTCCAAAGGAAGAGGAGTTCAGTATGTGATGTCTATGTCTTCTGTACTGGTGTTGGCAGGGAAAGAAGCATGTGGGATGCAGCAAACAGGTCTGGTGTTAATAACACAACTGATGTCTTGGATATCATAATTGTAATGCTGAATGTTTAAATTATATATGGATCACAGATTATGAACAATTGCATATCCCCCCCATGAAGCATGGACCTTGCCGTTGGTGGGGAGGCTTGCGTGCCTCAGCGATACAGATAGCCGTACTGTAGGTTCAACCACAACGGAGGGGTATCTGTTGAGAGGCCAGACAAATGTGTGGTTCCTGAAGAGGGGCAGCAGCCTTTTCAGTAGTTGCAAGGGCAACAGTCTGGATGATTGACTGATCTGGCCTAGTAACACTAACCAAAACGGCCTTGCTGTGCTGGTACTGCAAACAGCTGAAAGCAAGGGGAAACTACGGCCGTAATTTTTCCCGAGGGCATGCAGCTTTACTGTATGGTTAAATGATGATGGCGTCCTCTTGGGTAAAATATTCCAGAGGTAAAATAGTCCCCCATTCGGATCTCCGTGAGGGGGCTACTCAAGAGGATGTTGTTATCAGGAGAAAGAAAACTGGCGTTCTACGGATCGGAGCGTGGAATGTCAGATCCCTTAATCGGGCAGATGGTTAGAAAATTTAAAAAGGGAAATGGATAGGTTAAAGTTAGATATAGTGGAAAATAGTGAAGTTCGGTGGAAGGAGGCACAAGACTTCTGGTCAGGTTACTACAGGGTTATAAACACAAAATCAAATAGGGGTAATGCAGGAGTAGGTTTAATAATGAATAGGAAAATAGGAATGCGGGTAAGCTACTACAAACAGCATAGTAAATGCATTATTGTGGCCAAGATAGATACGAAGCCCATGCCTACTACAGTAGTACAAGCTTATATGCCAACTAGCTCTGCAGATGGCGAAGAAATTGAAGAAATGTATGATGAAATAAAAGAAATTATTCAGATTGTGAAGGGAGATGAAAATTTAATAGTCATGGGTGACTGGAATTCGGTAGTAGGAAAAGGGAGAGAAGGAAACATAGTAGGTGAATATGGATTGGGGGGTAAGAAATGAAAGAGGAAGCCACCTGGTAGAATTTTGCACAGAGCACAACTTAATCATAGCTAACACATGGTTCAAGAATCATGAAAGAAGGTTGTATACAAGGAAGAAGCCTGGAAATACTGACAGGTTTCAGATAGATTATATAATGGTAAGACAGAGATTTAGGAACCAGGTTTTAAATTGTAAGACATTTCCAGGAGCAGATGTGGATTCTGACCACAATCTATTGGTTATGACCTGTAGATTAAAACTGAAGAAACTGCAAAAAGGTGGAAATTTAAGGAGATGGGACCTGGATAAATCGAAAGAACCAGAGGTTGTACAGAGTTTCAGGGAGAGCATAAGGGAACAATTGACACGAATTGGGAAAAGAAATACAGTAGAAGAAGAATGGGTAGCTTTGAGGGATGAAGTAGTGAAGGCAGCAGAGGATCAAGTAGGTAAAAAGACGAGGGCTAGTAGAAATCCTTGGGTAACAGAAGAAATACTGAATTTAATTGATGAAAGGAGAAAATATAAAAATGCAGTAAATAAACCAGGCAAAAAGGAATACAAACGTCTCAAAAATGAGATCGACAGGACATGCAAAATGGCTAAGCAGGCATGGCTAGAAGACAAATGTAAGTATGTAGAGGCTTATCTCACTAGGGGTAAGATAGATAACAGCCTACAGGAAAATTAAAGAGACCTTCAGAGAAAAGAGAACCACTTGTATGAATATCAAAAACTCAGATGGAAACCCAGTTCTAAGCAAAGAAGGGAAAGCAGAAAGGTGGAAGGAGTATACAGGGTTACAAAAAGGTACGGCCAAACTTTCAGGAAACATTCCTCACACACAAAGAAAGAAAATATGTTATGTGGACATGTGTCCGGAAACGCTTACTTTCCAAGTTAGAGCTCATTTTATTACTTCTCTTCAAATCACATTAATAATGGAATGGAAACACACAGCAACAGAACGTACCAGTGTGACTTCAAACACTTTGTTAGAGGAAATGTCCAAAACGTCCTCTGTTAGCGAGGATACATGCATCCACCCTCTGTCGCATGGAATCCCTGATGCGCTGATGCAGCCCTGGAGAATGGCGTATTGTATCACAGCCGTCCACAATACGAGCATGAAGAGTCTCTACATTTGGTACCGGGGTTGTGTAGACAAAGAGCTTTCAAATGCCCCCATAAATGAAAGTCAAGAGGGTTGAGGTCAGGAGAGCGTGAAGGCCATGGAATTGGTCCGCCTCTACCAATCCATCAGTCACCGAATCTGTTGGTGAGAAGCGTACGAACACTTCGACTCAAATGTGCAGGAGCTCCATCATGCATGAACTGCATGTTGTGTCATACTTGTAAAGGCACATGTTCTAGCAGAGTACAGGTAGAATGTCCCGTATGAAATCATGGTGCTCCATTGAGCGTAGGTGGAAGAACATGGGGCCCAATCAAGACATCACCAACAATGCCTGCCCAAACATTCACAGAAAATTTGTGTGGATGACGTGATTGTACAATTGCATGCGGATTCTCGTCAGCCCACACATGTTGATTGTGAAAATTTACAATTTGATCATGCTGGAATGAAGCCTCATCCGTAAATAGAACATTTGTGCTGAAATGAGGATTGACACATTGTTAGATGAACCATTCGCAGAAGTGTACCCGTCGAGGCCAATCAGCTGCTGATAGTGCCTGCACACGCTGTACATGGTACGGAAACAACTGGTTCTCCCGTAGCACTCTCCATACAGTGACGTGGTCAACGTTACCTCATACAGCAGCAACTTCTCTGACGCTGACATGAGGGTTATCGTCAACTGCAGGAAGAATTGCCTCGTCCACTGTAGGTGTCCTCATCGTTTTAGGTCTTCCCCAGCCGCGAGTCATAGGCTGGAATGTTCCGTGCTCACTAAGACGCCGATCAATTGCTTCAAACGTCTTCCTGTTGGGACACCTTCGTTCTGGAAATCTGTCTCGATACAAACGTACCGCGCCACGGTTATTGCCCCGTGCTAATCCATACATCAAATGGGCATCTGCCAACTCCGCATTTGTAAACATTGCACTGACTACAAAACCACGTTCGTGATTAACACTAACCTGTTGATGCTACGTACTGATGTGCTTGATGCTAGTACTGTAGAGCAATGAGTCGCATGTCAACACAAGCACCGAAGTCAACATTACCTTCCTTCAATTGGGCCAACTGGCGGTGAATCGAGGAAGTACAGTACATACTGACGAAACTAAAATGAGCTCTAACATGGAAATTAAGCGTTTCCGGACACATGTCCACATAACATCTTTTCTTTATTTGTGTGTGAGGAATGTTTTCTGAAAGTTTGGTCGCACCTTTTTGTAACACCCTGTATAGAGGGTCTATACAAGGGCAATGTACTTGAGGACAATATTACGGAAATGGAAGAGGATGTAGAGATATAATACTGCGTGAAGAGTTTGACAGAGCACTGAAAGACCTGAGTCGAAACAAGGTCCCAGGAGTAGACAACATTCCATTAGAACTATTGACAGCCTTGGGAGAGCCAGTCCTGACGAAACTCTACCATCTGGTGAGCAAGATGTATGAAACAGGCTAAATACCCTCAGACTTCAAGAAGAATATAATAATTCCAATCCCAAAGAAAGCAGGTGTTAACAGATGTGAAAATTACCGAACTATCAGTTTAATAAGTCACAGCTGAAAAATACTAGCGCGAATTCTTTACAGGCGAATGGAAAAACTGGTAGAAGCCGACCTCGGGGCAAACCTACGTTTCTAGCATTTGTAGACTTAGAGAAAGCTTTTGACAATTTTGACTGGAATACTCTCTTTCAAATCCTGAAGGTGGCAGGGGTAAAATACAGGGAGCAAAAGGCTATTTACAGTTTGTACAGAAACCAGATGGCAGTTATAAGAGTCGAGGGACATGAAAGGGAAGCAGTGGTTAAGAAGGGAGTGAGACAGGGTTGTAGTCTCTCCCCCATGTTATTCAATCTGTATATGGAGCAAGCAGTGAAGGAAACAAAAGAAAAATTCAGAGTAGGTATTAAAATCCCTAGAGAAGAAATAAAAACTTTGAGGTTCGCCAATGACATTGTAATTCTGTCAGAGACAGCAAAGGACTTGGAAGAGCAGTTGAACGGAATGGACAGTGTCTTGAAAGGAGGGTATAAGATGAACATCAACAAAAGCAAAACGAGGATAATGGAATGTAGTCGAATTAAGTCGGGTGATGCTGAGGGAATTAGATTAGGAAATGAGGCACTTAAAGTAGTAAAGGAGTTTTGCTATTTGGGGAGCAAAATAACTGATGATGGTCAAAGTAGAGAGGATATAAAATGTAGACTGGCAATGGCAAGGAAAGCGTTTCTGAAGGAGAGAAATTTGTTAACATCGAGTATAGATTTAAATGTCAGGAAGTCTTTTCTGAAAGTATTTGTATGGAGTGTAGCCATGTATGGAAGTGAAACATGGACGATAAATAGTTTGGACAAGAAGAGAATAGAAGCTTTTGAAATGTGGTGCTACAGAAGAATGCTGAAGATTAGATGGGTGGATCACATAACTAATGAGGAAGTATTGAATAGGATTGGGGAGAAGAGAAGTTTGTGGCACAACTTGACTAGAAGAAGGGATCGGTTGGTAGGACATGTGTTGAGGCATCAAGGGATCACCAATTTAGTATTGGAGGGCAGCGTGGAGGGTAAAAATCGTAGAGGGAGACCAAGAGATGAATACACTAAGCAGATTTAGAAGGATGTAGGTTGCAGTAGGTACTGGGAGATGAAGAAGCTTGCACAGGATAGAGTAGCATGGAGAGCTGCATCAAACCAGTCTCAGGACTGAATACCACAACAATAACAGCATTTTGTATCTATGTGACTGTAGGACAATCATATTATAACGTAACTAGAACAGAGCATAATACTATTTTTGCTACATTTAAAAGAGAGCTATACAGAACAATTATGTAGACATTTTCTGTTTCATTTTTCTTCAACTAGTTTATCAATATTAGGACATAATGTCTGTGATGTTTGTAATCCAAGACTGGGTGTTAGGTTGTGATCTGACAACGTGCTTCAGGATTTGGACTTGTAACAGATGAGAATTGGTCTCCCATGTAAGTTGAAACAAAGATACATAATATCTGTGGAGTGAGTGCATACAACCACAAAATCTGGTTTGGCTAACATTCTTGTAGAAATCGACAAGGTCTTCCTTGTGGTAATACTTGTCTTTCAATAAATCATCACACTGTACATTTAACAGTTCCATTTGGTTGCTAGTAGGAACTTTGATGACTTACTGAATAGAGGGTTGCAAAGAAACATAATAGGTGATGTTGCTACATCATGAAACCTGAACTTAAACTGGTTAAGAAGATTTTGTAGGATCTGCACATATTCATCAGAGAGACTAATATCTGGAGTACACATATGTGACAACTTCGGAAAATGCACAATGTATCCAGCCAGCAGTTGATTTGTTCACAGATCCAATGCCATTTGGACAGCTTTGATACTACAATACATTCCTATTATGATGAGGCCCTTGCCTTGGAATGATTTATTTAAATTAAATCAGCAAGGAAAGCTAAGTCACAAAATCAGGTTTTTTCTTGCAACCAAGAAGTGGACTATTTTAATTTGTCATGAATAATGCTATTTCATCTCTTAACTCGAAAACCCAATCTAACACCTTATCCTGGTTAGCCAGCACACTTCACAATGCTAATGGAGATCACAATACAGACTGCCACACTCTTCAAGAAAAATTTTAAACTCTCTGTGTCTAAGGTCTCTTGAAAGGATGGGATTTATAGCTTAAAACATGGTATCCACACCATTTTTAACTTTAATGTACCTGGCACAAAGATTCTCTTGATAAAAGATGCAGTGGATTGCAACAAGATCGTAAGTCTTGCAAGGAACATGTTTCATATGTACTTTCATCTGTGTTATTAATCCAGCATTGACTCCTACCACAGAAAGAGCCACATCTGTGGCAGAAACCATCTAATTTCAAATCAGGCCAGCACTTTCAACAGCTCTTTGAACACCTTTGAAAGTGTCCAACCCTGCGGTGGTGCCCTTAAGGGGAAATAAATCCAATACTTCCTCTGTGATGTTCAATTTGTCATTGATGACACCCCTAATCAAAACAGCTAACTGCCCAGTATTTGACATCTCACACTCATCGACAGCCGATGAATAATATACAAGTTTACGTGTCATAACACTTAGTTTCTCTTGGACATCTACACCCATTTCCTGAATACACAATGCAGTAGTCTTAGGAGACAAACTTACTCTTGCGATTGCAGTCTTTCTCGGCGTATTCCAATGATGAATTCTTCTCGGGTTATCAGCCAGGTGGTGGCGCTGTCTTGTCGCCATCATTCAAAGAAGCTGTGCAGCGCCAACGGTTTCTGGGACTTGATCTTCAAAGAGGCAGTGGAGGTACATCTGCACAACAATTTAGTAAACAGGGATTGTGGTTTTCAGTTCAGTGCAGCGTGGAATCCCGCAACTGACAAAATACGTCAGGAATGCTCCAATCTGAAGGCAGCGGCGTCCGCAGACAGATTGATAGCCGGGCCGTGGCCCTCCACCACCACCGACATGGCACCCCCTTCCGGAGGAATGTGCTTGGCCAGCCTACAGAAGCAGACGATGGCCAAGCAGCTATTTAGATATGCAGAACACAGCATCCAGACACTTCGCCAGAAGATGATGGGTACAAAATTCATTGAAACGTTGCGACAAGACAATGCCACCACTCAGCTGATAGCCTGAGAAGAATACATCAAACTTACTCTTTCAAAGTCTTCCACCTGATGAGTACACATTTGTTCAGCAGGTATCACAATTACTTATTTCGGAAATTTTCCACTAGTAAATGGCCCTCCTTTCTTTGCTATAAGAAGAACTATTCTGTGGCTCACATAGACAGATGCTTTGCTTCCTTGACAGGCCTCCACATCAGCACGTTCCTTTAATTCCAATATTACTGAGTCCTGTTCTCCTTGCCATTTCTCATATTCATCTCATGGTTCACAGAATAATGACACTGTAAATTACATTTCTTAATGCTCTTCACTTCTTCGTTACATACTAAATGTTTTGCAGTTTCACCACATCACACAAATAGAAAAAAAGAGAATCCCATACAGACAGAAAAACTGGCTGCTTTGTTTTACTTGTGCTCACCATGTTATTCTCACTGATACTACTACAGCTGATTGAACCATTCAGTTCTGTACTCACAGCCCCATTTCTCTAGGCAACATTGCAGTACACAGCTTCCATCTGACGTCACACGAACTGACAAGCTTCCTCTTCATTCCAACATGTCACACCACTTAAAGCTGTCCTCTTCTGTACTATATAGTGTATGGAAACCTGTCACCATGGTCTAGAGGTAGCGATCTCAGTTAGTAGTCAAAACGTTTCAGGTTTAATTCCAGCCATTGTTTGAATTTTGAAAAAATCTCATCACAAAAGATGGCCCAAGACTTCTGGTATATGGAGTCACACATATTCTGCCAACAGCCTTGTCGAAAAGAGCAAAGGAGTGGACAGAAGTTGGGGCATCACCTTGCCCTTGGTGTGGGACTGCCCCTAAAAGGCAGAAGAATCAGTACTGATCAATAGCTTGAGGATGTAGAAGGCAATGAAAACCATTGTATTAAAGACAAAATGTACCAACAGGACAGGTGGCCTGTAATTGAAAAAGTGTCATTATGATCTCTCTATTAGCAAAAGATTCCTTTCGGATCTCTGGAAGGAGATTGCTAGAGTGGAGGTAAAAATGAGAAAATGCTGAGTAATCAACAAATGGGTAACATTATATGATTCAAAGTATGGAATGTCAGAAGTGTGAATGTGGTAGGAAAGTTAGAAAATCAGGAAGAGAACTGTAAAGGCTCAGTCTAGATATAAAAGGAGTCAGTGAAGTGAAATGGAAAGGAGGAAAGGATACCTGGTCAGATGACTATTGGTTAATAAGAGCAGCAGCAGAAAATGGTATAATGGGAGTAGGTTTCATTGTGAATGGAAGGTTGGGCAGAGTGTAAATTACTGTGAACAGTTCAGTTATAGGATTATTCTCTTCAAAATTGACAGCAAACCAGCACCAGTTCAGGGAGACATGCCCGTGTCACAAGCAGAAGATAAAGAGATACAGAAAGTATATGAAGGTAGTAAACACACAATTCAGAACATAAGGGGAGATGATTATGTAATAATCGTGAAGGATTGGAACATAGTGAAAGGAATAGAAAACTGAGTTATGGGGGAATATCAGCCAGGTAGAAGGAATGAGACAGGAGAAAGACTAATTGAGTTCTGCAATAAATTTTAGCTGTTCAAAAATCACAAGCAGAGATGGTGTACTTGGACATGACATGGAGACATGGGAAGATTCCACCTGAATTACATATTGGTGAGACAGGGATCCAGAAATGAGTGGGTTGTAAGGCATGCTCAGGAGGAGATTAATTTGCATAGAATGAAGTTTAAGAGCATTTTCCAGAAAAATCAATGTGGAAAGAATGGGGTACAGAAGTACCAAGGAATGATGTGAGTTTGTAATTCTTTAAGGCAGTAATGACTGCCACAGTAAGCAGTGTGGTTTTCTTCTTTTTCTTGTGCCTTTGTCACATGTCAGTGTATGATTGGCACGGTTACTTTAAGTTGTGGCCTGATGCCCTTCTTATCACCCCTCACCTCCGCCTCTGAGCCAAATATGTATACCTCAACTGTCTGCAGAGGTGTTATTCATGTGAAAGTTTTCTATATGTTTGTGAATCATATAACAGAGGGTAGACTTGGGGACCAGCCCAGTGTTCACCCATTGGGATGTGGGAAACTGCCTAAAATCCACACCCAGGCTGTCCAGCACATCGATCCTTGCCACCAATCCAATGGTTGGATTCGATCCAGGGCCAGTGCACTTCCCCATCCTGAAAATGGTGCTTTAACACGCACTGCTTTCCGGGCAGGTACAGTAAGCAGTTTAGTTAAAAGGGAATTAACATCTCCAAAAGGGGTATAACAGAAGTTGGACAGACAAATACTGGGATACGAAAGGAGTAAGAGTACTATGTCTACTACACTTGCACTCTTTCGTTAGCATGCACCAGCCAGAAGGCTTGACATTCTGGAATGCACCTGTTTTTGGTGGCAGGAGCACTGTCAAGATGCACCTCACTGTTCCAATATGTAAAGAGTGGACAGACAGGTAGGTAGGTGCCTAGAACTAGAAGTTTTGGTCAGATTGTAAAGATGGAGATTGGCAGCAGTAAAAGCTAAATGCAATATTGAGAGGAAGAATTATGACCTATAGGAGACTGTAGTAAAAGTTGAAACTGATGTAAATGAAAGAATCAAGATCTATTAAATAGTGACTTCTCTGTAAAGACAAATTATCTGTGTGGATTACAGAAGTGAAGGTTTGGAAGGCATAGCTCGAAGCATTCATTATTGGGAGCTAATAAACTAAGTTCAAATACATTGTTTTCTCGTTTAAAACAAATACTGATCAAGCGTAATTTCCAAGTCAATTGACTTTAATTAGAGAAATGTCACGAACAACTGGTAGATGGTTTATTTCTGTGCCTGATGTGATCTGTTGTAAGTCGTTGCCCTTTAAGGTCTGATCACAGAAAAACAACTACATACATACTAATATATATAAAATTCAAAAGTGAGACCTTACAAAGGTAACTGCGGAGAATTTTTGGGTAACAGAAGAAATACTTCAATTGATCGATGAAAGAAGGAAGTACAAAAATGTGCAGGAAGAGAAAGGTATAGAGAAATGTAAGTCACTCAGGGATAAAATACACAGGATGAAATGGTTGCAGGACGAATGTGAAGAAATGAAAAAAGAAATGATTGTTCGAAGGGCAAATCCAGCATATAGAAAAGTCAAAACAACCTCCAGTGAAATTAAATCCAAAGTCTTCAATATTAAGAATGTACAAGGAATTCTACTATCAAATGCAAGAGGAGAGACTGGGTGACTGGAAAGAGTTCTTTGAAGGCTTCTACAAAGGGGAGGATTCGTCTGATGACAAGATAGAAGAAGAAACAGAAGTCAATGAGAAAAACACTTGACATCTAGTATTGGAGAGAGATTAACAGAACTTTGGAAGACTTGAGATAATTTGGTGGAAAGCATAGATAACATTCTTTTGGAATTCGTAAAATCATTTATAGATTTGGCAATTAAACAACTTTTCAGTTGGTATGTAATACCTACGAGACTGTAAATATACCTTCAGAATTTTGAAGAAATATTGTCCACACAATCCCGAAGATAGCAAAGGTAGGTAAGTGCATGAATTATCCTACAATCAGCTTAACAGCTCTTGCATCAATGTTGCTGTCAAGAATAATATACAGAAGAACAGAAAAGAAAACCAAAACATGTTAGACGATGCTTAGTTAGGCCTAAGAAATGTAATGGCACTAATGAGGCAGTTCTGACATTGCACTTGATAATGGAAGCAAGACTCAAGAAAACTCAAGACACATTAGTAGGATCTGTCGCCTTAGAAAAAGCATTTGAAATTTAAAATGGTGCACGACATCCAAAATTCTCAGAAAAATTGGTGTAAGCTATAAGGGAAGATTGGTTAACACACAATATGTATAAGAGCCAAGAAGGAAGTATAAGAATGGAGGACGAACAACATAGTGCTTGAACTAAAAAGGAGTAAGACAAATGCAGCCTTTCTCCCCTACTGTTCAATCCATACATCCAAAAGGCGATGATTGAAGTAAGTAAAAGGTAGGTTCAGAAGTGTGATTAAAATTCAAAGTGAAATAATATCAATGATAAGATTTGCTGATGACATTGCTATGTTCAATGAAAACAAGGAAGAATTACAGGACATACTGAATGGAGTGATCAGTCTGCTGAGGACAGGATATGGACTGAAAGTGAACTGATGAAAGACTAAAGTAATGAGAACTAGCGGAAATATATTTCATGAGAAACTTACCATAAAAATTGGGAACCACAAAGCAGATGAACTGATGGATTTCTGCCACCTTAAAAGCAAAATAACATATGATGGACAATCCAAGAAGTAGACAAAAAGCAGACTAGCACAAGCAAAGAGACCATTCCTGTCCAAAAGAAGTTTCTATTATCAGACATTGATCTTAGTTTGAGGAAGAAATTTCTAAGAATGTACATCTGGAACATAGTATTCTCTGGAAGTGAATCATGGACTGTAGGAAAACCTGAAAAGAAGAGAACTGAAGTGTTAGAGATGTGATGCTATAAGCAAGGATGTTGAAAATAAGGTAGACTGATACTGATAGGAGATGAGGTTTTCCACAAAATCAGTGAGGGGGGGGGGGGGGGGGGGGAATATGGAGAACACTGACACGAAGAAGGAATGGAATGATAGGACACATGTTAAGACATAAGGAAATGACTTGCATGGCACTAGAGGGAGCTGTAGATGGTAAAAACTGCACGGGGGAAAACAGAGAGTGGAGTATATCTATAAATAACTGTGGATGTTGGGAGCAAGTGGTGTTCTGAGATAAATACGTTAGCACAGTAGAGGAATTCGTGGCGGGCCACATCAAACCAGCCAGAAGACTGATAGAAAAAAAAATCCATTTATGGTACTGGGTTTCCATTCTCAGTAAATAGCTTCACATCTCCAATTCTTGCTGTGACGAAGAACTGGGAGAGTATAATATTCTTGGCAACTTCAGTGAAGAAAGATTATTAAAAGTTTTAATGTTGCACAATGCCTCTTTCTTCTACAATATTCCTCAGTAGAAAATCAAGAGATATGTAGAAACCCTTAAAATAAAAAAATTGGCAGTTATTTTTCTCACTTAAAATTTACAAGGTGATTTAATATTTTATCATTTCAAATGTTAACAGCTAAGTATTTAAATAACTTTAACAAGTAGGTTATTGCAGCTCCAGTATCCCAGCTCTCTCTACTTTCACTATCATAGCGTGTGTACAAATTTAAAATGTTTTATTTGTGTTATGAAATATTTGTTGATTACTGGTTGACTAACAGGGTATGATGTTAAATGCATATCCATATCATGAATTGAGTCATATCTTAATAGCGGAAAACAAATGATACGACAAGAGTAAATCTAAATTTGAGATTGCAAACATTAAATACCAAGTCCCAAAAGGCTTTAGAGAGCTTTTCAAAAACTGTGATGTTTACTGCTGGTAACTACATTGATGAAGGGCCAGAAACAAATTTAATCCAGACAAAGCCAGGAGTACAGTGGCGCACGCTTACAACTGGCTCACACCAAACAGTGTAATCCTTCATCTTATAAAAACTTGTGTTATATAATTGTGAACAAACAAAAAATTGCTTACAGTTAGTGGAAGTTGGGACTGATGTGCCCACACAACCTCCTTGCATTAATTCTTATTAATCCATACAGTTAAAAACTGAGGTAAGGTGGCACCATAATGTGATTAATCAGAATGTTCAGCTCTGCCCTCTTTGTAGTCCGAAATCTCTCACATTGTATTATTGAGAACATACTTTCACTCAATATTGTTCTACTGGATAATCACAGCTAAGGTCAATACAGAATTTATTCTACAGAAGTGAACAATAAAAATATTGTGTACAGTTGATAACCAAGCATCTTGCATATGCCTCTTCTGGGATCCATGGATTATTACACCTTTGTGTCAATACCTATACTCTGTAATGGTATTCATGAAAACTGACACGAGTGAGTTTATGATGAACTTAGCAATTCACAACCAAATTACTAGAAGTAGAACCATCATCAACAGAGACTATGTATACCTCTCTAGAGTTCAATGGACAACAGGTATTCCAGTGGACACCATCAGGAATTTGAACTTGCTGTTATTGAAAGTAAAAGAATACATCATTAGCCATTCCTAAAATTTATCCAAATATTTAGACTTGGGGATATAAATTCAACATGACACTAATGTTTACATCAAGTAGATGTTGACTTTGCCAGTAAATGGACAGCTGATAGCAGTTTCTGCAGTCATATAAATTCTCTGTTTTCAGAACTGCATAAAAATACCAACTAAATACTTTCTGGCAGATTAAAACTGTGTGCCAGACCAAGGCTCGAACTCGGGACCTTTATCTTTCTTGGGCAAGTGCTGTACCACGCACTTGCCTGCAAAAGGCAAAGGTCCCAAGTTTGAGTCTTGGTCCAGTACACAGTTTTAATCTGCCAGGAAGTTTCAGATCAGCACACACTCTGCTGCTGAGTGAAAATTTCATTCTAGCAACTGAATACTTTAAGAGACACAGCACTGACATTTTCTCAGAGAAGCCATTTTTCTTGTAATTAATACATGCATACATACATCACAGTAACCTGGAAGTAATCATCAGTGTAAGCAGATTAGCACTAGTCATAATTTGTTGTATACTTTACAGAAGGAGGCTTCAGTTCTTTCTCCCTGTTAGTGTACAATTTGATTTCTTCCACACTCCTTCAAGATGGCATTTACAGATCACCATGTGTGACATACTGAATAAATGAAAGAGTTGCCATGATGTTCTACTGATTTCACTTGATGAGCGAGTAATTTATTACCAGTTGTTTATGTGCATTGCTGCCAATTGATGACATCTCCTGTTTTACACCCTATGTCATCCTTGTGTCTGTTACTGTCAGGAGCAGTCAAAATGACCATCAGCAGCTTTGCATGCTTTGTATAGATTTATTTGATGATATATTTAAGTTTCTTGCATTTAACAACTTTCCAGTTGTGAGTTGGAAACATCACTATACTCAATGAGCCTGTTTAACAGGATATTTTCTTTTCCAGGATAATAACCTATCAAAGAATAATAGTGTATGTATTTATGAGTGCCAAGATTACAGTATTCAAAGGGCTGTTCACAGTTCATTCATTAATATGTGCAATTCAGTACTCACCTTCATTGCTTGAGTAACAGCCACTCCTTTCACTGTCTCTAATCAACCCTAAATTATCAAAATTTACTTGTCTTAATTTTATTTTCATAGGAAAGGTTTGGCTTCTGCCTTATCAGGCATAATAACAACAAGCATAAATGTTATTGCCACAGCGATTCTCCCACAGCCACCATAACTGTGTTCCTATGTCCATGTTACATACAGCAGTTAATACTAAAGGTTTTGATGGGTCTTTGCAGCAAGAAGTGTTGTATTACTCTGGTGGAGTGATGTGTAACTGTGTGTCTACACAGCTGATGAATGATTGGGCATCAACCTATTTGGAAGTTTCATTTATTTTTGCATGTAACAAATGTATAGAGGGATGCTGTGTGTCTTCAAGATAGGGTGAAAATTGCAGTAACTCCACAAGATGAAATACCTGCATGAGTGTTTGTGCAACTCCATGCATTGTCATACCAGGTTGGAGTAATGGAGCATGCCCAGAGTAAATGCCAATAGTGTAACAGTACTGTAAGAGATCCAGGTAGACACAGATGAAGCTTACGAGATATTCATTCATGTAACAAACTGTCACACTCTCTTAGGTGATGTTTCCCATGTAGTCATGTTGGAAGAAGATATGGAACAATGCATGGAGATAGTTACAGCAGAAACTCTTCACCTTTATTTATAAAAGTTCCATATACCCTGAAGCATTTCAGTTCCAGCATTACACAAGACTGTGATATCAACCATGAAGTCTGATAACCTTGCACCATTATGGTCATCCATAGGCATATTTCAAGTGCAGAAGGTAAAAACTATGAGAAATAAAGAACCTCTAATCTGAGAACATACACATATAAACAGGAAACACTGCAGTGTACACTGGTGTGTTTTTCATTGCCATTTTGATTCAATTTGTTTGCCTTCTCATATCAGTATTAAAGTTTTTATTCATTTATTTGCTATTTGCCACTTTTTTGTGTCAAATATGCTAGAAACATGTATGCAATACATCAATCTGTGTCGTGTAATACATACTTCACTTTCTATTAAAACTATACTTGCTAATGCACTTTTCTGGCGGCAGCAACTGGTTTCATGAACTAGCTGTGCAAGAACCCTCCAGGGAGCAGCATTCAGATTATGATGTGCATAATGGAACTCACTCAGGAACAATCATTTGATGATACTCTTGTTTCAGTATTCCACTCAGAATTTATATGTTCATCAGAACTATTCTCCCATAATTTGTCAAATTACCAAAGAATTCACAGACATCATGTGAATATGTTTTTGACAAGAAGGTGTGTGACGTGATCCATGCATACACATACAAGACTTTGAGAAACACTTGTAGGATGTGGGAAACACACAAAATTTGAAATATTCATGTATGACTGGAATTTAGGAGATAAGAGGAGGAGGGCAAGGAGATATGAAGGAAAAAGAGAGGTAGGGAAAGGTAAGGCAAGTTTCTGTTACAGGATTTCCTAATGCCTTAACATCACCTTTGGAAATAATTACATTGCAGTTACACAAAGCAAAACAATTTATTTATATGATACATGGACCAATTTTACTTTGATCGGTGGTTCCACAAATGTTCGAAACAAAGACCTACATTTCTTAAATGACTTAACTATTAATAAACAACAGGCTGGATACTGGTACCTATTTTATCTATTTTTCAGGTATACTTGTATTTTATTATTGTTTCATACTTTTTGTCTTCATTCTAAGTATTTCCTTGTTTACTGCCTTGTCAGTTACCTAGTTATGTAGTGCATATATTTTTTAATTGTCTGTTACATAGGCTAATTGTTTACTGTTATTGTCATTTACATAACTGTGCAGTATATGTTTTAATTATTGTCCTTTTATGTACTGACATTTATGAAGGTATTTTTTAACACACTGATTGCTTGTAAAGATGCTCAAATACTAATAATGCATTTTTACTTATAATTACCTGCTTATCACTGTCAAACAATCAATACAGTCTCAAATTCCCCTATGAGCAAAAACAAGAAGCCTTAACAGGATGAACATAGTTGATCAGGTGTTTTTTTTTTTTTTAACAATGCTATGAAATTTGCTGTGTAATGTACAGTTCAGCACCAGACAGAACACAAATTCATGAAGTATTTTTCAGAACTGTTCTCTGAATGCAGGAGATATATACAGGAGACCTTATATTTTCTTAAACAATTATCTATGTAATATTTTTGTGCTCCACAGTTTTGAGAAATTGTACAAAGGGCATTCTTGGACATGTGATTACTGGTAGTGGGACGTGGTCTTTCATATAGTTCTCTATAATCCTTTATGGTGTGCTCAACATAAAGCTCAATTTCTGCACAATTCAGAGGGGCTATTAAGTGCTGAAGTCAGTGCTTATTACTGCACCCCCTAGTTCACATTTAAAAAAATGCCCAAATCAATTGTAAATTTGTGCATATCATATTTTGTAAGTGATTTTGTATCTTGGCAAACCTGTAATTATACATGTTATTGTGAAAGAAGTTCTGAAAGCTAGCTTTTGTTTCCATGTAACTAGATATGAAGCTATTAATTTACAAAGAGCAATTATTTAAAAAAAGTTCATACACAAAAATTGAAGTACTAGAAAAATGACACTCCTGAATTGTACAGTTTTGTTAATGTGGATAAAGTGTCCATGCAAGATACTTGAGTTAGTACTAAAGTTCACTCTACAGAGAATACATGCTTTCATCACTTGCCACAGTCTTCTTCCCTGACTTTGGCTATTCAACAGTGTGAACACTTAGGCTACTCAATAAATGTTAGATATAATTTAGAATCAATGCTTTATTACAGTATGCTCTGAATATGAACTCTGGAGATTGCAGACCAGTAGCTTGGCTGGAACCCCACTCGAAAATGGACATAGTACAATCAAGTGTTATGCCCATACTTCACTGTTGTTTAGGTAAATTTATTTAACACAGAAAGCACAGTGCTAATGAGCAAGATTCGGAAGGGAAGACCAGATATTTATAATAACGTGCAGTCCAAAAACAAACAACAAACTATGCAGGAGTTATAATTGCTTTTAAGAGCTGTCAGTGAGAGTAAGCACATTTTAGCAGTGGAAGCGCATCCCCTGAAAACAAACATGCGTCTGCTAAACGCAATATCGTTCAGGTTTACTTACCATCTTGTACAGTTTCCACAGGGGCCTCCTGACTGTACTGACAAACCACGCCTCTGTTGAGGAGAAAATACTATAGCAAAAGAGTATTTGCAAGACGTGTACGAATGCGAACTAGCGTCTCCAGAACTGTTGTTAAAGGCGACTCGTGAAATAAAAATGCTCCAACTTACCTAACTACGTTCGTTTCTGTACTTAACAAGAAACGTGCTTTTATAATTTTTCTTAGCGCTGAGGACGACATGGTAAGTGGCGGTAATGAATTATACCACTACTGTACAGACATGTGGGTTTCGATATGCCGATAAACATTCACTTGGCCCCTGTCATCGTCCTTTGCTTTTCTTCTCGCCGTCGTTAATCCACCGACTATAATTGGAATTATGATGCCAGTTGTGTTATGCAGTGACAGCAGACTGAATTGTAGTCGATAATCGCTGTATCAAGTACAGCTCGCCAAGGACTGACTCATCAAGCCGGCATCCTGCACGAATCGTGAACTGACTGAGGCCATGGTTATATTTGACCATGACAGCCCACGAAACACTTTTTCTGCTAACGGAAAGGTTGTAATAACTGCAATTTGTAATCATGGTAAATTTCGTTTTTGGTGTATTTCTTTATTTGAAAACTGCATGTATGTACAATAAAATTATATTCAAAGGCTTCCAACAACCGCGCTATCCCCTTGACACATGGAGGTGCAATAATTCTTTGCCTTTTCTCTTTTTTTTCTCCTAATGTCATCTCGGAGTACGGGAAGGGGGGGGGGGGTCTGCTCCGTATATTTTTCGTCTTAGAATATATCCACTTCCACGTATACAAAAGTTCCGAAGTTCAGCTCCAAGAAAACGAATAACATGACGCCGCCGGCCAACGACTTAGTGTTCTTTTTCAATCAACCTCCGAACCTCGGAACTCCCGTCCCGTGACATGTCATGTCACTGCCTTCCTGTGACGCACGTCAAAATCTGTGACATCGCTGCGACAATATGAAAGCAAAGGAAAATTTCCGGGGAAAGATAAGATCTGGAGATAGCTGCTGAATATTTTCTTTTTGTTTCGCTGATAAAGGTAGTAAATGCAATACTTCCGTTAGAGCCTTAAACCAGTTGATTCCTTCCCTCGATTGTGTAAAGTGAAATTGAATTATTTATATTTAATAGTCTTAGTAAAATAGTGAAACAGCGATATATTTTTCATTAACATATAAGGCCTTAGCGCTACTGTTATTATTATTCTATCTCTAGATCAAACAAATACCATGTCTCTTTATTCTCAATGCAAAATTGAAATCTATGTATCAGACTAGGCTAAAAGACGACAAGGCACAGTTATTCTACAGAATCCACCTGTCCCCTTTTGTACGTACCGCCTCCAATAACAAATCTGAATCGAAGTTAACTTTGGAACAACAACACCCACTTTCTTGTTGTCTTCAAGTCAGAAAATAGGATTTCCAACATTTTTTTTTCAATACCGCGTGCCAAAAGACTCACCATTTTATTTACTCGATTTAGCTGTTTTGATTCAAATTTGTGATATATTAATATATCCTATACAGGTACCTCAGCTTAAAAAGATGGCAATTTTTCTTATTTGTCTTTGTTTATTCATTTTTAAACTGTTCGCTATCTCTCCGTATTTATTTGGTAGCCTTCAACGCGTTTCATTTGCTTTTCTCTGAGGACTCACCTGGGACATATCTAATACTTCCTGTTTCTCCACTTGGTAAGACGGTGGAGCTGCATTCGGCGGGATGGCGACTCAAATCTCCGTACGGTCACGCTGATTAGGCTTCTCGTAGTTTACCCAAATGTCTTAAGGCAAATCCCAGGATAGTTCCTTGGAAAAGAGCGTTGCCTATTTCTTTTTCTGTCTTGCAATAATCCATGCTTTTTTGGTTCAAATGGCTGTGAGCACTATGGAACTTAACTTCTGTGGTCATCAGTTCCCTAGAACATAGAACTACTTAAACCTAACTAAACTCAGGACATCACACACATCCATGCTGGAGGCAGGATTCGAACCTGCGACCGTAGCGGTCGCACGGTTCCAGACTGTAGCGCCTAGAACCGCTTGGCCACTCCAGCCGGCTGAGCTTTTTTGTTTTTGTTTTTCTATTATGCACTGCTAATCTAGCATGAATGATAACTGAGATTAATTTGTCGCTTGTTCCGTGCGTCATGTAGACAGGTTTCACGTTGCCTTACTTGAGTACTCCTCTGGCATATATAGAATGCAGTCTCAGCTTCTCTATGACAGACTGCTGAACTACTATAATTAATACAATAGTTTATTGTCTCTAACATGGCTCACTATGAACTGGAATTTGTAGGTATGGTATTAAGTGAAAATAGAAATACATCTTTCAAATGCTTCTGATGGAAAAGGCTAGTTGGACTCACATTCAGGAGGACATCAGTTCAAACCCGCTACCAGCCATCCTGATTTAGGTTTTCCGTGATTTCCCTAAATCGCTAAAGGCAAATGCTTGGGTGATTTCTTTGAAATGGCATGGCCGCTTTCCTTCTCCATCCTTCCCTAATACCAATTTCTGCTACGTTCCTAATGACCTCATTGCTGATGGGACGTTAAACACTAATCTCCTCCTACTTCAAATGCTTCTATGGCTACATGCTGCATGTGAAAATAGTTCTATTCTGATTAGGATGATCCATCCAATAAGTATGGTAAATTGAGTTAACACACGTTTCACCACTTTTTTTAAAAAAACTGTCTACACTAGTATATAGTATTAATCGAAATTTTAATGTTCAATTGGCATGAGTGTAGTTTGAAGTGATTCCCTACAAGTGTGTGATGTAATGACGAGAAGTAATGTTTGTTAAGCTACCAGAAAAATAATTTCAGGACATATAAATTTTTAAACATTTTGGGTACAAAAGCTCAATAATTTGTTCTAGTGGTCTTGTATAACTATGACAAAAACAATGTGAGCTGCAACAGTTCCAGTATAAATGAGTTTGAACTGTTATTGTATTAAGATAAAAATGTTCTTGTCATTTTGCTGTCTGATTTTTTTATATGCTGTAATATTTTATGTACTGCGCTCATAGTCATGAAATCTGTTTGCCAAATCCACATACCGGATCATATTTATAAAACGCTGCCTGACTTTTTCTTCAGTTCATGTGCACTTACTGATGTGGATTAAATATCTTTAGTAGTGGGAACTACATACCACGTCCTTTGTTATGTCCTTTGAACAAGAACCACACACTCGCCGTTTGCACTTTTTGCCAATATGATATTTGATATTGTCTCCTCATTTTATTTTCTTCTGCAGAGTTTCCAGATTCAGTTTCTGTTTCCACAAAGTTAATTTTCAAGTGCATGCATCCCATACAAAGCTTCTCTGCTAGCTTCAGGATATAATTTTGACGAGTGATCTTCATCCCTGTTACTTTCGTGAAAATGACCCATGAATTGATAGCTGCCAACTCAAGATTATTATAAAATACATGAAGTGGCCATCTACGAGTACCAGCTCGAACAGTGTATCTTCTTACCATTTGATTCATCACATGAACACCATATTTTGTATTGGTGTAGAAATCTGTTGTTTCTGGAGTTTTTTTTGGACCAGTTTGAAGTTCAACTTCTGATTGCAAAATGCTATACAGAAGAACATTCTTGTTTCATTTGCCTTGATATACAGTAAGAGTGCCAATGGAATGTTTGAAGGGATCTGAGTCGTAAAGATTAGCCTTCATTGCCTTGACAGCATTAGGGATTTCTCTTCTTGATGACTAATTGTTCAAAAAATGCTAGTACCTTTAGTTCTCCACTTTTCGCCCAGTTTCACTGTTGCAAAAAAATTGTCCGTAGTCATGTTCCGCCCCTTCATTTGAATTGGCTCCAGCAACTTCAATGCTACACTTTCAGGAAGAGTCTGGTCGTGTGATCTGTGGTCGTCTTTTCCTAAATAAGGATACCATAGCACAGAAACTTTGAGTCAAAGTCGACCAGAAGTCAAAATTTTGTACAAAATGTATCTGGTTAGTATGGCATATACTGTAAGAATGGACATCTTGTTTTGCTTGTAAAAAGCAATTTAATGAGTCAAATTGTCACCTGGAATATAGATCAAATGACAATTTTCAATGAATTTGTTCCAAAATTTTGATACTGAAACGAATTTATCTGTCTTCAAATGTTCTGATCATGTGTTTTTAAAGTCGAAGCGCAAAAATGTTAGAATTTCTCGAATGCAGTTTCTCCTCATAGTATCACTGAAGATAGGTGGGCCCCGGTTTTATACCACAGTTCATCAAGTTCAGTACTATAGGTTCCAAGAACATCACGAGCATATAATAAAGCAATAAAATCCTCCAGTTTCCCCAAACTTACACTCCACAATTCATTTCCTGGAACACATTTTGCCTCCATTTCTGTACACTGTTTTATATCTTCAGTAATTGATTCATCAATAGACAGACACCATGCACTCACTACACTGGCATCAGAAACATATCACTTTGAATATGATGTATGTCCTACATTTTCTCTTACGATGTTATGGCTCGTCAATCTACCAGATGTGGTCTTTCCAGACTTAGCTGCAGTCCACTCCGTGATGCCATCAGTACCCAGCAACAACATATTACATGGTCCTGGGAGGCATGTGTTGATCTGTCCCTTCTGATGTCTTCTTTTACGTGATACATTTTCTGCTGTCGTAACAGAACAATACGAAACTTCAAATTAGAAGTGTCTGCTCAGAATAATTGTCATCTAAATCCTAAATTTTATATGACAGTTGAATTTTGACATGCAAATAACGCATTTCACAATTATTATTAACCTGACTGAACAACTACGTTTTCAGCATAATCTGAATCACTGCTTCCAGAGTGACGGTAATACTCGTCTGCATCTTCTCTTAGGATTTCTTCATCTAGGCCACATTCTGCTTCAGACTTATCATCTGGAATATCACGGAATAGAGCGAACAATTCTACAACGGTAAGCGACGGAGACCTGTGAGCCATGATCACTATGCTGCTACAAGCTAGCGAATAGCAATATGACTGGAGACGCTGAGACAAACAGTGGACATAAATAAATTAAAAGAATTTCATTATTGTGGGTATTATTACTGTTTAGAGACTGATTGTTAACAGATTTAATCTCAACCAGGGGAAGAAGGATATGTTGTAAGACATTTTATTACAATAATCAATAAAGCGGTCAAAACGACCACTCTCGCAGTTCTAGGTACATTTGTTAACAGCGTTCTAACAATTTTTCAAATAATAAATATATTTAGTACGAGTGATTCTGGTCTTTAATCTAGAAAAGTCACTGGACCTCATTGGAATACGACAAAACTGCAGTCAAAATAACGTTTTGAAAACGTGTTGCGGTCGTTTTGAGCGCTCTGGCGGTTCTAATGTTAAACCACGATCCATTCCATAGTTGTAGTTGTCATAGTTAGATGTTGAAGAATGCTGGAACACTTGTACATCCTACGCGCTCACGTCCCAATGTCCACATGCAGCGCCCCAGGTCAGAGGTCGCGAGGCGCTAGTTGCCGCCATGGACGTGCGACTCGGTGAGCGAGCCAGGTCTGCAGCCGGATTCGACCCATTGGAGAGGACCGTGCGGCTGTGGAGGGTGTCCAGCATGACCAGAGTAACAAGAATTCGGATGCTACCAATATGTTCAGCGCCAACACCTTTCAGTGATCGATATTGAATCTTCTCGAATATCAACGTAAAAATCAGAGAATATCAAACACATGCGATCACGAAGGCTGCCCAACGCATATTCACCCATTCACCCATTCAGAGGGCGTTACGGTGAGAACCCCACCTGACCATTTTGGACACCCCAGTGGCAGCCCACACCTTAAACTGGAAACGTCCAATCGTTCCAGTCACTGGCTACTTCCACCATGCACCCAGAATCCAGGCAAAATCTTCCTAGGAAACCAGCCACCTATTTATCAGTTAGATATTACGATTGTAGTCTCAGTCTGATGACATTCAACAATGAGCGAATCATCACAAATACTGTGTAGCCTCCAAAAAAAAAATTATAGTATATCCACATGGACACTGGCTAGGTGTCTCGGTTCTCCTCAGTTCTAGGAAGTCATTTGACATTTGAATCTTTCAGCCAATCAGATTCGAGAATAGGCTGCAGGTATTTTCAATCACCATTTCCGAAAGGTGCTGCATCCCACCAAAACTCTCTCAGGCAAATGTAAAGCACAGGTGTCTAGCACTATGCAATAATCAACAGCACTCCTGTGGACGAAAGGATTCGAAGGACATCACCAATATGGGTTTGTGTACTGTAATAAACATCGCAGTTGATAGTGTGACAAAGAGCATCTGACGATCTGCTTAGAGGAACCAATAAGAGGACGTTATATGTATTCTTTTGGTTACAGTGGTATTGCCCACTCTGCTAATGTGCTATAGCAGTCTAGTTGAACCCTTGCATTGGTATATCGCACAGGTGTTTACAAAAAGGTATCTATCACCCCTCACAGTCGGATATAGTCCTCAATGCATCGAAATCACAATTCCCCACCTCCAATCTATCCCCTCCCCCCATACAGACACACATAATTTTTTACAGGGACAGTAGTCTGATCACTTCCAGCAGACGTCTGGTGATATGATGGGATAGTAGCCATAGTAACTTTACATTCCAACAGCATCACATTTCCGACAGGTAGCGCGATTATGGTTTATAAATGTATAGCATCCGAAAAATTATGGTATGGCCATGTTCACACCAGCTGGGCGCTGTTTTGCAAAGCCTACAGTAGCTTCCCAGCAGCGAAAACCTTCCGCCATATTGTCGTTATCACATATTTGTCGAGGAATACAGGGCGTAATTACAATTAAAAAGCCCTCGCATTTTTATTTACATTATGTATGTTCTTGCATCATAGATGGCGTTTGCCAGAGAAGGAAGAACTGATACCCTAACCAAGTCACAGACCCCTACTAATTCCCTGTAAAGCCCATTACATTCCAACAGTACTCTTTCGTAAGTAGAGGGCTGTCTAGTCCTCCGTCCATCACTGACTGGGTAAGGAGCTATCACAGTGAGAAAAACACTAACTTCCAGTGCACAAATAAATTCATAAGCGTAGCTCCTACAATTCATCGATACTGAATGATAGTCTCTAAATGTCCCCCCTGTACATGTCCTATCTCCTGTGGTAACAACTACTACTATGGAATGGAATATGATTTAAGTGTGTGGTGTTTAATGCTTCCCAATACAGTCCAGGGGACTCAGTATTGCAGGGGGGAGTTGGAAATGGTAATTGTTGTTGTTATTATTATCCTACCATGTGGTAGACCCTTCCTCCTCGTCCTCATTCTTCGAACTAGTGTAGCTGAGAGAACCAACGTAAGAATTATATAGTGATTTAAATATCAATAGCAACATCGAATTTCTGATTCATCAATCTATTGTTTTCGATAGTGGTATTGTGAGCACACTCCAGTCAAATCTCTGCCTCATCTCCTGCAAATTGTTTAAGGACATAGTGCAACTGAGCTGAGATTCTAAGTTATCAGCTGCCTCTGACATAATGAACTTCCTGTCAAAGACCTACCTGTGCCACTATCTGCCAGCAGGATGCAAGGAAAAAATCCATAAGGGGGAAGAGTAGGGTTTGGAAACTGGGCAGTTGAGGGTTCAAATTTCAAAATTCGCTGCCAATTATACCAGTCCTAGTATCTGCAAATGCCAATGGGCTTGCTGCAGTGGTAACACCTGTCCCTGTCACATCACCAAAGTTAAGTACTGCAGGGTTGGCTAGTATTGAATGGATGACCATCTGGTCTGTTGAGAGCTGTTGGAAACCAGGATACATACAATGCTTGTGAGACACCTTGAGGAGGTACTTGAATGAGAAGTAGCAGCTCTGGTCATCAAAACTGACAATAACTGGGAGAGTGGTGTGCTGGCCACATGCCTCTCCATATCCACAAATAGTGATTGCTATAGGCTGAGGATGATATGGAGGTCAGACAGTACCACTGGGTCTCCTGAGACCTGTTCAAACGGAATAGTTAGTCAGGAGTTAGTATCCACCAATAAGATGCAAGGAAAAACTGTCCCAAACAGTAGGGATCGAGTTAATTAATTAGTTAATCAATTTGATAGAGTGCAGAACCTATTTCCAAGACATCCATAGCCCAGCACCTTTGGAAAGGTTAGGGGTTTTCCAGGATCCACTGTTTAGTTTAGGACAGTGGAAGAGTTAGAGTGGTTTCTGGTGGCCCACAACAGACGCTACCTAGTCCTTCTGGAATGCCTTTGCTTCATCGTTTACAGGTTTCCGTAGAGCCAGAAGCATGAGGAGAAAGGGATATACCGACTACTAGCACCAGGTCTGCATGAATGGTGGGGATGGTAGAGAAACATCTTGGTCTATGTGTGTTTGCACATGTTGGTTCACTCACAGACATGTAGTAGTCACTTGAGAGAGAGCAGTGGTGGTTTCATAGGTATCAAATATCAAAATATTACCATCACATGATGTTTTGCTCGATAGGAAGTAGCCACTTGAAAGGGGTTGGCGCACATGCAGACCTCCACTCCTGTCCTGGCTAGGCCAGTGGTACGTGTTGCACTTATGGTGGAGTGACTGGCTCATGGATGTATGAAGAAGCAATGGTCCAGCTTCCTCAGCCCCCGTGACAGTTGCCTGTGGTTAGTGAGAAGATGTGGTCAGAAGGTTTTTAACAGTGTAATTATGTGTGGTGAGTTTTGTTGAGGTTGAAGAAAAAAAAGACTTATTTACATACTTAGTTACTTCTTTTTGATGTATTTTACATGACCTGCATCTTACAAAATTAAATAAACATCAGAGATTGATGAGCTTTCCCCACTAAATAAAGAAATCCAATTCCAGCAAACTGAATTTTATAAATACACAATATATTATTATACCTTCTGCAATGCAATTGAATTTCCTGTCATGGGATCCTCCCAGTTCACTAACTCAGCGAGGCCAGCCAATGTGGCCAAGCGGTTCTAGGCATGTCAGTCTGGAATCGCGTGACCGCTACGGTTGCAGGTTCGAATCCTGCCTCGGGCATGGATGTGTGTGATGTCCTTAGGTTAGTTGGTTTAAATAGTTCTAAGTTCTAAGGGACCGATGATCACGGATGTTAAGTCCCATAGTACTCAGAGCCATTTTTTAACTCAGCGACTTTTCCCACCAATTTTTTCTGGGAGGTTGGAGAGGGATGGGGCGAGAGGTGGTGGAGTGATTCATCCTCTGGTAGTGGCATTGTGCACTAACTCAGTTGATTCCTGCTCATCAAGGTGAGCACACATACAAAAATTTTTCCACAAGACAACACCTCTGATCTCCAGCAGCGTAATTATATAATTATGATATGTAGTTGCTGGGTAGGGCAATACTTGCAAGTTCCACACCAGCAGGTCTGCACAGACTGAGCGATTTTCCCACCAATTTTCTTTCTGTGTGGGGGGGGGGGTGAGGGAGGGTTGAAGGTCTTTTCAAGAGGGGAGGAGGTAATTAATTAAACAATTTAATTAATTAGTCAATTAACTTGATATCAATAATGTGCTTGCATCACCAAGGGAAGACAAGAGGATTGGGGTTTTCCCAGAAGGATGGAGGAGGAGAAAGGGAGGGTGGGTGTTTCTGAGAATGATCTCCAGCAGCGTAATTATATAATTATGATATGTAGTTGCTGGGTAGGGCAATACTTGCAAGTTCCACACCAGCAGGTCTGCACAGACTGAGCGATTTTCCCACCAATTTTCTTTCTGTGTGGGGGGGGGGGGGGTGAGGGAGGGTTGAAGGTCTTTTCAAGAGGGGAGGAGGTAATTAATTAAACAATTTAATTAATTAGTCAATTAACTTGATATCAATAATGTGCTTGCATCACCAAGGGAAGACAAGAGGATTGGGGTTTTCCCAGAAGGATGGAGGAGGAGAAAGGGAGGGTGGGTGTTTCTGAGAATGATGGATTATCCCTAGAGGGTCATAAATCAATTAGAGTAACTATAGGTTAAGGGAAGGGTGAGTGAGTCATAAATCAATCAAGTTTGCCCCTGAATGTATGCTTGCTCCTGATGTAGGCAACCTGTACAGACAAAATGTGCTAGAACTGGCTGTTCCCTACTACTCTTGTACTGGATTCTTCACAGAAGAAAGACAAGCTTAGTGTTTTTCCCATGAAAACAGAAGACGTTACCAATTACAGTACTTGGTAGCCAACATTATACAAAAAACTTGCCTTGGTAAGGATTCGTACGGGAAAGATTTCCAAAGGAGTAAAACATTTCTTTTGCCCTATCAAAGCATCATGAACTTAGCTTCAGCAAAGATACACCATAGGTATCTCAATTTAAGATAAACGCTAAAATCAATGGCCTATAAGCCGAGAGCTTTTATTAAAGGAATACTTCGCTGAATCTAGAACTACCAAGGAAACTGCCTACAAAGCCAAACTACCCATAATCATCTTAAATGCAGAAAGTACTTTTTAAAAATTTAATTTATATTCCAAAACATAAGGCTTTTATGTTCCACATTGTTTACTGTAAAAAGGGAAAAATAGTTGAGCTTCCAATTACATAAAGTTGGATAAAAATTATATAACCTAAAGCACTACATAACCATATATATATTTGAAAAAATATAGAATAAGTTTGCTTCAGGGCTTATGAAGCAGTTTTTTGTCTTTCCCATAAAATTAAGAAAAGCAGCCGTGTTTACTTGCTCCACTTAGCAGTTCAATTAAAGTGTAACTTAAAAATTTATATTAATACTTTCTGAGAAGATAATCTTCAGGGGAGTAGAAGAAGTTCCCCAACTTAAAGTTATTTAATTCAGTCATAAACTTAACCACATTATGCATAAGACATTTGGCATATTCTGGTATATAGTTTGCCTCAGGGTAGTGTCCTTTCCCCCATATTGTTCAACATATTTACAAATGACCAGCCTCAACCTTCTCTTACAAAGAGTTTCATCTATGCAGATGATCTTGCCTTAGTCACACAAGCCAGAGATTTTGACACAGTAGAAAACCAGCTTACTGTTGCTCTCAAGGACCTATCTGAGTACTACAGAGTCAATAACTTAAGACCGAACCCTGCTAAAACTCAAGTTTGTGCTTTCCACCTACGCAATCGAGAGGCCTATAGAAAACTTACAGTGTTTTGGGAAGATCAAGAGCTTGAACATTGTTTCTACCCCAAATATCTGGGTGTCACCTTAGATCGAACGTTGACCTACAGAAAACACTGCACTAACACCAAGCAGAAAGTTGCTGCTCGTAACAACATCCTGCGGAAGCTCACTGGCAGCGTTTGGGGTGCAGATCCCAAACTACTAAGAACATCAGCCTTGGCCTTGTGTTATTCCGCAGCTGAATACGCATGTCCTGTATGGTACAAGTCATCTCATGCAAAGCAGGTTGATGTGGCCCTGAACGAAACCTGCAGGACAGTAACGGGATGCCTCAAAGCTACACCTATTGATAAACTCCATAAACTAGCAGGTATTGCTCCTCCAGACATAAGGCGTGAAGTCGCAGCCAAACTTGAGAGACATAAAGCAGATCATAACACCGATCACCTGCTACATGGATACCAGCTACCAATTAGTAGACTCAAATCTAGGAGGAGCTTCATGAGAACTACTACACCCCTCACCGGTCGGACTGGAGCAGCCAGACTATCTCAGTGGACAGCAAAATCTGACAGTAACGATTGGATGACTCCTTCTGAGACCCTTCCTCCTGGTGGAAATCAAGTCTGGACAGTGTGGAAGTCTCTAAATCGGCTCAGGAGTGGCGTCGGACGAACTAAGGACAATCTGTTTAAATGGGGCTTCATGAAGGAATCTTCCACCTTGTGTGACTGCGGAGAAGAACAGACAACCAAACATTTAATTAACTGTCCTAGATGTCCTGTATCATGTTCCACACAAGAGCTTGTTGATGTTTCAGACAATGCTGTTGCCGTTGCACAATTTTGGGCTAATACCGTTTAGTTTGTTCTTTTATGATTTGACCTGATTTGTTATATTGTATATATTGTAAATATTGTTGTAATGTTTTTGACTCGAAATAATAATAATATTCTGGTAGGTTCTTGAATACATGTATATCGATTTATCTGACTACTTTATGTCAAATGCTTGTAGTCACTATAGAGCTTTGTTGTTGGTTCTAGTATTATATGCACGTTTTGCACTATTTTTGAAAAAAGAAAAAAAATTGTAACAGCAGATGACATTGATGAGTTGTGTCTTCTGAAAGAGTTCTCAAAATATCTTGTTCTTCTGTAATATGTTCTAGAAGTAACAGCAGATATAATGCCTGTAACACATTTTTGCGTTTTAAAATTTTCCCAACTAAGTGAATGTTCAAACAAATTTTGGGCTTGTAGCCAGTGATGACTGACTGAAAACCTGAAATTCATTTGATTCTGTTACTCATTGATGAGTGAAAACATGCAGTATGAACTATTTATTTAATTGTAAAGAACCAGATGAAAATTTGCTTAGTGCAAATATCGCTGAACTAACATTCTTGTTCTATGACATTGTATGTTTGGGTTAAGAGACACTCCACTATTAACGAATTCGTGTGTTTTTTCTCACAATATTTCTGCCTCCATTTACTTTTTAGCCACAGTGAATATTCTCAGTTTTTGTATTTAAGTCTATTATATTTTATGGAATAAATGTAATTTTATAACTCATTTTCTTGAAAAATGACTATCATACACACATCAAAAAAAGTTTTGCATCATCTCAGTTCTGAGAGTACCGGAATCTGTACAGAAAATTGGAATGGAGATCAACATAAACATCATTTCCGCCGTTTTTATTGCTCATGAAAACCACACATTGCATGTTGTACCACTATACAGTGAAACCATCAGAGGTGGTGGCCCAGATTTTTGTACACACCGGTACCTCTAATATCCAGTAGCACGTCCTCTTGCATTGATGCATGCCTGTATTCAAATGGAATACTATCCACAAGTTCATCAAGGCACTGTGATCCAGATTGTCCCACTCCTCAACGGCGAATCGGCGTAGATCCCTCAGAGTGGTTGGTGGGTCACGTCGTCCATAAACCGCCCTTTTCAACTTATCCCAGGCATGTTTGATAGGATTCATGTCTGGAGAACATGCTGGCCACTCTAGTTGAGCGATGTTGTCATCCTGAAGGAAGTCAATCACAAGATGTGAACGATGAGGGCGCGAATTGTTGTCCATGAAGATAAATGCCTCGCCAATATGCTGCCCATATGGTTGCACTATTGGTCAGAGGATGGCATTTACGTATTGTACAGCCCTTACGGCACTTTCCATGACTACCAGCAGCATACGTCGGCCCCACATAATTCCACCCCAAAACATCAGGAAACCTAGACCTCGCTGCACTCGCTGGACAGTGTGTCTAAGGCGTTCAGCCAGGATCAGGTTGCCTCCAAACACGTCTCCGATGATTGTCTGGTTGAAGGCATTTGTGACACTCATTGGTGAAGAGAATGAGATGCCAAGCCTGAGCAGTCCATTTGGCATGTTGTTGGACCCATGCGTACCGAAATGATGCTTGGTGTCGTGGCTGCAAAAACGGACCTCACCATGGATGTCTGGAGTGAAGTTGCACATCGTGCAGCCTATTGCACAGAATTTGAGTTGTAACAGAAAGTCCTGTGGTTGCACGAAAAGCTTTATTCAACATGGTGACATTGCTGTCAGGGTTTCTCCAAGCCAGGTAGCTGTCTTTCACTGCGTAGTAGCCCTAGGGTGGCCTGAGTGAGGCATGTCATCGACAGTTCCTGTCTCTCTGTATTTCCTCCATGCCCTGACAATATCGCTTTGGTTCACTCTGAGGCACCTGGACACTTCCCTTGTTGAGAGCCCTTCCTGGCACAAAGTAACAATGCGGACGCGATCGAGCCGTGGTATTGACCGTCTAGGCATGGTTGAACTACAGACAACACGTGCCATGTACCTTCTTCCTGGTGGACTGAATGGAACTGACCAGCTATCGGACCCCTTCTGTCTAACAGGCGCAACTCATGGATGGTTGTTTATATCTTCGGGTGGGTTTAGTGACATCTCTGAACAGTCAAAGGGACTGTGTCTGTGATACAATATCTACAGTCAATGTCTATGTTCAGGAGTTCTGGGAACTGGGGTAATGCAAAACTTTTTTCTATGTGTGTAGTTTCTTTGGTTATGTTGAATTTCGTGAATGAGGCATTTTAGTATTTTGCGTGGGTTCAGACTGACCTGAGGCAACATGCAAAATACAAGAGACATCAAAGTAAAAGTGTAATTCTGGAAATTCAAATAAGCTATCAAGCTTTTTCTTTAACTTAAACAGTAAACAAGAGTATGAAAAAGCACTGCATATTAACTTGGTTTGGTGTATCAGGTAGTGAAACATAACATAAGTTATTCAAGTCTTGACTGTGGAAACAAACTTGTGTCCTATATTTTTAGTGACCCTGATTCTGCAACTACTTTCTTGTGGATGCACTAAAGTGGAAATGACTGTGAAGAAGGTTCTTATGGTGCAAACTTCTTAAGCTATTTTCTTCAGTGCCTGAGCAAGGTGTACCAAATATTTCATAGTGGTAGAATTTTTGTTCTGTGTCACAACTACTTTGTGGAGCGAATCTTTTTATTCATGAAGATTAAATGGTATGACACAAGAAACAGATGTTTAACAGATTTAACAAAGGCAGAACTCCAGATGACAGTCAGCCATGAAAGCATGTGATGTGCAGAATTTTTTAAATTTGCAAAGAGTAATATTCAGCCATTAAAAAGTACCAGAAGTTCAATGAAATACAATTAGATTCGATATGAATTGGACTGACTAGTCTTGAAAATGATAAATATGTACTTTTTGTGTACTTTTGATGTGCAGTTCTGCACTAGTAATATTTTGTGTATCATGTGAAATATATGGAAGGGCTATGTACTTTAGTATGATATTATATAAATCCCTACTTCAGTTCTGAAAATGTTGTTATAAACAAATAACGAGTCATCACTCCTTTTTTTATTTTACAGATTATGGCAACCCTTTTGTACATTGATTTGCACTCGTGGAAAAGAATTAGTACATTCTGAAACACTCATGTCAGTATGTGGTGTAGCCCCCACTGGTGGCAATGCAGCTGCTGACTCAGGCATCCTGTTGATTGTACATATTTCGAATACTGTCCTGGGACACATTACACTGTGCCTGCTCGATCTATTCACATAATTCTGTAACAGTTGTTGGCTGACAAACCACTTCTCGTCTCGTCATATCCCACATGCACTCAATTTGTGACAAGTCTGGAGATCGTGCCGGCCACTGAAGTTGCATGTCTTGCTGAGCATGTAGAGTGTTATGGGCAGTGTCTGGGCGAGCGTTTTTCTATTGGAACAGCACGTCACCTTTCTGTTTCAAGAATGGCGGAAGAATGGATCTAACAACATTCGACACGTACCGAGCACTGGCTGGTGTCCCCTTCGGAAACACCATAGATGAACGAGAGTTGTAGCTTATCGCACCCCAAACCATAAGGCCTCGGTTGGGGCCAGTGTGTCTTGGACGAATGCATTCTACGAGACAGCGCTCACCAGCTTATGTCATACGTACAAATAACCATTAGTTTTGTGTAGGCAGAATCTGCTTTCATCAATGAAGACCGCAGTACATCATTACATCTTCCAAGTGATGCTCTGGTGGCACCAGTCGAGTTGTACAAGTTGTTGCTGTGATATGAGTGGAAGACAAGCTAGGGGTATGTGTGCCCATAGTCCCACTTCTAATAACCGGTTCGTAATAGTTGACATGTCTCGGCTTACAAGCCCTCTTATCTGTGCTGTGGTAGCTGCATGATCTGCCACTGCTTTCCTTACAATACGACAATCCTAGCGGGAGTCTACATCTGCATCTACGTAATTACTCTGCTATTCACAATTCAGTGCCTGGCAGAGGGTTCAATGAACCACCTTCAAGCTGTCTCTGTACCATTCCACTCTCGAACTGCGCGCGGGAAAAACGAGCACTTAAATTTCTCCCTAATTTCTCTTATTTTATCGTGATGATCATTTCTCCCTATGTAGGTGGGTGCCAACAGAATGATTTCGCCATCGGAGGAGGAAAGTGGTGACTGAAATTTCATGAGAAGATCCCGTCGCAAAGAAAAACGCCTTTGTTTTAATGATTGCCACTCCAATTCATGTATCGTGTCTGTGGCACTATCTCCCCTATTTCGCGATAGTACAAAATACAAAACGAGGCGCCCTTCTTTGAACTTTTTCAATATCATCCTTCAGTCCCACCTGATACGGATTCCACACCGCACAGCAATACTCCAGAATATGGGGGACAAGTATAGTGTAAGCAGTCTCTTTAGTACTCTTAGATCTATTGCTCCTTTTAAGTGTTCTACAAATGAATCGCACTCTTTGGTTTTCTCTATCCACAGCATTATCTATGTGATCGTTCCAATTTAGGTTATTTGTAATTGTAATCCCTAAGTATTTAGTTGAATTTATAGCTTTCAGATTTGTGTGACTTATCGCGTAATCGAAATTTAGAGGATTTCTTTTAGTACTCATGTGAATAACTTCACACTCTTCTTTATTCAGGGTCAACTGACACTTTTCGCACCGCATAGATATCTTATCTAAATCATTCTACAATTTAATTTGGTCATCTACAAATAATGTAAGAGGGCTACTCAATTGTCTCCTATGTCGTTCATATAGATCAGGAACAACAGAGGGCATATAACACTTCCTTGGGGAACGCCGGAGATTACTTTTGTTTTACTCGATGACTTTGTCTATTACTACGAACTGTGACCTTTCTGACAGGAAATCACGAATCCAGTCGCACAACTGAGGCGATACTCAGTAGGCACGCAATTTGGTTAGAAGACGCTTGTGAGGAACGGTGTCGAAAGCCTTCAGGAAATCTAAAAATGTGGAATCAGTTTCACATCCCTTGTCGATAGCACTCATTACTTCATGAGTATAAAGAGCTAGTTGTGTTCCACATGAACGATATTTTCTGAATCCGTGCTGACTATGTGTCAATAAATCGTTTTCTTCGAGGTACTTCATAATGTTCGAATACAGTATATGTTCCAAAACCCTACCGCAAATCGACGTTAGTGATAAGGGCCTGTAGTTCAGCGGATTACTCCTATTTCCCCTGTTGGGCATTGGTGTGACTTGAGCAACTTTCCAGTCTTCAGGTACGGAACTTAATGTGAATGAACGGTTGTATATAATTACTAAATAGGGAGCTATTGCACCTGCATACTCTGAAAGGAACCTGACTGGTATACCACATGGACCGGAAGCCTTGCCTTTATTAAGTGATTTAAGCTGCTTTGCTTCACCGAGTATATCTACTTCTATGTTTCTCATCTTGGCAGTTGTTTTTGATTGGAATTCAGGAATATTTACTTCGTCTTCTGTGGTGAAGGAGTTTCCGAAAACCGCGTTCAATAACTCTGGTTTAGTGGCACTGCCATCAGTGACTTCACCGTTGTTATCGCGCAGTGAAGGTATTGATTGCGTCTTGCCACAGTTGTGCTTTATGTATGACCAGGATCTCTTTGGGTTTTCTGCCAGATTACGAGACAGAATGTCGTTGTGGAAATTATTAAAAGCATCTCGCATTGAAGTACGTGCCATATTTCGAACTTCTGTAAAACTTTGCCAATCTTGGGGATTTTGCGTTCTTTTAAAATTGGCATGCTTTTTTCGTTTCTTCTGCAACAGCGATTTGACCAGTTCTGTGTGCCATGGGGGTTCAGTATCATCACTTATTAATTTATGTGGTATATATCTCTCAATTACCGTCGATACTATCTCTTTGAAATCATTCCACATCTTTTCTTCACTGACGTGATCAGATCGGAAGGAGTGGAAACTGTTCCTTAAAAAGGCATTAAGAGCATTTTATCAGCTTTTTAAATAGATGTACTTTGCGTTTCTTTTGATGGTTGTGGGTGTTACGGTATTCAGCCTAGCAGCAACTACCTTGTGGTCGATAATCCCTGCATTCGTCATGATACTCCCTATTTGTCCAGGATTATTTTTTGCTAAGAGGTCAAGTATGCTTTCGATTCTGTGTTGCGAGGACGTTCAGAACCTCGTCTGTGGGTGTGAGAATGTCCACGTGACAACTGATACCAGCATCGTTGCACAACTGACGCAGCACGTCAAAGTTGTGTGGCAATTCTCCGAAAGAACCATCCCGCCACTCGCAAGGCCCCAATTCGATCACTTTCAAAGTCACTCAGTTGGCTGCAGGAAGAACGAGTGCGTCTCTGTGGCATGGTTGCCTGCTTGTTTCACACATCTGCACCACATTGAGCCTTTTGGCTGTGAGCATTCCGTATTAAACAGTAGACACAGATGGCACTCTGGTAGCTATGCCACTTCGCTCTCTGTTGGCGGACGACGTTGAAACCATCATCAGTACATCTACCATCCCCCAGGTGGCATATGCCATCATCGGATCAAAATCGACGTCGTCTTTCCATCTGCACTATTTTTTTTTTCAGCAGTCCCAAAAACTTGACGCTGTCTACTTCTTGCATTTCATTGTTTGAATGGACTGTTTGTATGGTTTGATAACTTATGTGAGAAGTGCTGGATTATATGTAACAAGCCCCCTCAGAAATTTAAATATAATGTAACGGCAGAATTGTACGGCGTAGCGGACAGCGCCAGAGTCGCCGCGCTGTGCGCTTCTCACGCGGAATGCTGACGGGAAATGCAATCTGAGCTGCGCGCCGTGGCGTGTACACAGCCACCGGCTACGAAGAGCAGTCTGAGACCGGCCAGTTGCGAACATGTATCGCTCTCGACACAGTGATGACGGGTTACCAGACGCGCGTAATGCACTGTCACACCGTCTTTATTAATAAATGGTAAAACTAAGTTTTCCGTGTTCCACATTCTGCACTTCCAGGAACTACCGCCCACGCATCCCATCGTAACAACAAATAGACGCAATAACATTTTACTCGGCCGTCCAAAAGACCCCGTTAGAAAAGTGGTGCCATGTGTGGGATTCTTTTCGGAAAACCTACAGTCCTGAAAAGTGCAGCGATGTGTAAACTTAACATCGGAGCATCTTCACGACAGCACAGCAAGCAGCAACAGCCAAGGACATCGTCCGACAACAAACCAGTGCTGGAATTGAGGTTAGTCTACTCAGATTGGCTTAAAACGAAAGACAGTGACGGATTTTAAATATTTCTGTATTGAGTGACCGGTATAGACTGCATTCAAAATGGTAGAGGCAAACGCGAGTAACACGGTCGATCTCCAAACCATTATAGATGAACTACGAAGAGAGATTCAACAATTAAAAGTAGATAAAAGCGAGCGTAGCCTCCCGGTTGAGTTGTCACATGACGGCACTTCTGTTCCAATAAAGAATTTTTCACTGTTGCCATCTGTACCAGTGTTCCGCAGAAAACCTGAGGAAGATGTGAAAGTATTTTTTCGGAAACTCGAAGGCGCAGCTCTGTTGGGATCGTGGACTGATTCAAATAAGCTAGCAGTTGCTGAATTGAAAATCCAAGGAGGCGCACAAAATTTCATTAGCGCGGAGCCGATTTGCGTGAAAACAGAAGTTTACAATGATTTTAAAACGGTAGTGGTTCAGAGGTTCAAACGCAAAAATGCAATCAGATTCTACCGTGAGAAACTTCATAGTTTGCGCATGCGGCGTCACGAATCTATCGAGCAATTCGCTGATAGAATCTGAAACATAAATGCTCAGACTTACGAGCCTGTAGAGGACGAAAATGAGAACAGGATCCAGCTTTTCGAAGCTGATCAGAGAGCACTTGACACATTCACCCATGGGTTGTATGGGGAAGAAGTAAACAAAGCAGTCAGACTCGCACGCTGTAAAACATTTCAAGAAGCAGTAGAGGCAGCTGTTGGTTTTGTCGAAGCACTGAGACGCCCAAATGACATGCGAAAAGAAGAACGTCGCGTGTTCAACTCAAATGTGGAATGTAACCGATGCAATAGGCCCGGTCACAAGTGCAAGGATTGTAATGAGTACAGGACCTGCCACAACTGTGGGATACAGGGTCACTTACCGAGGAACTGTTGCAACAAAAAGAAACCAAATGTGAGCAGCAGACAACTCGGCAGATCTTCAAACGAGTGTGGGGACGTACGTGCCACCACAGCGTCCGCCCCTTGCCCGAGGCAGTGATTCCTGTTAGTGCAGCTGAAAATCAATTCGACAATGACTTCGTGATAGGTGCTGTTTGTCGCGGAAAAAATATTAAATTATTGATCGACACGGGAGCGCAGACCTCTTTAATGTGGTGTTCTATAGACGAAAGGGACAAGCTGAGACCGCCAATGTTTAATGTGCGGGGGCTGAACGGTGGGAAACTACGTAACTATGGAGAAGTTGACGTAGAATAGTGCCTAGGCCAGGACAAATAAACAGCAACGGTGCAAGTGACTTCTAATAATGAAACGCGCTACGATGGTGTACTTGAATTTGATTTCTTATCCGCAAATGGGGCAGAGATATTTGTCGCAGAAGGAAGGATCAGGCTAGGTCTAACAATTACAACCTGGAAAATCATTCTTCATGTCGCACTCAAAGCAGCCGAAATTCTGACATCGAGGGACCGATCACGCCGACCGACGCATCAATTGGAAGCCTCCGAGTCGAAGTACACATTACTCAGCCACAGCAAGTTCCTCAGGGAACAGGAAAGACAATCCATGTTGAAGTAAAGTCGCCACTGATCAGAAAAGGAGCTCTGTTGTTGACCGAACGGTCGGAAAATTGTGAGTTATTGGGCACAATGCATAGTTATGTTGCCCGAAGTCGTAGCTACAATGGAGAGTCCGAACGTGGCGAGAGTCCCAATAACAATAACGAATATGAGCAATACAGATGTCGTTTTGCCACGAGGAACGAAGGTTGCTGAAGTGTCGAGCATAAGTAAAGATGATGTAATACCGATTCCAAACGAAGCAGCAGATGTAGCAGTCACAGAAACAGATTCTTGTAGTGATATTGAAACATTGAAACAAGGAGCTGAAAATGAAATCGAATTAAAGAACAAAATTTGGAAGAAGATTGATCATTTGTCAGCTGATGATCAGAAGATTTTAGCACATGTTTTGTTAGAGTATTCAGATCTTTTCAGAGAACGTTCAAATTTACCTGTTACTCACTTAGTTCAGCATGGAATACACACTGGAAATGCAGCACCAATCACGCAGAAGCCTTACCGAATTCCATTCAGTTAAAGAGAACTGGTCGAAGATATGGTCAAGGAACAACTAGAGGCCGGAATTATTGAACCAAGAGATCCTACTGATCCACCTTGGTCATCACCAGTGGTCCTAGTAAAGAAGAAATCTGTTTCGGGCGAACCACAGTTCCGATTTTGCGTTGATTACCGAGCTTTAAATGCCGTCACCACACCAGACATTGACCCGTTACCAAACTTGGTAGAAACCCTGAACTATTTGGGCAGATGTCGCATATTCTCAGTCTGTGATCTAACTAGCGGATATCACCAATTAACAGTGCATCCAGATGACCAAGCAAAAACTTCATTTGTACCTGCAGCAGGAGTGTACTAATACCTCCGTATGCCTTTTGGACTACGTAACGCCCCAGCTACCTTCCAACGCCTAATGGATTCTGTTTTACGTGGGCTCACCCCAACACAAGCTCTTGTATACGTTGACGATGTGATAATTTTTGGTGAAAACATGAGGCAACACACTGAGAGACTTCAAGCAGTATTTGAGAGTATCAGAAGTGCGAACTTGTCTTTATCAATGGATAAATGTCACTTCGCACAAAGTGAAGTACCTTGGACATGATATAACCAGTGAAGGTGTTCGCCCTGATCCAAAATTAGTCGAAGCTGTCAAAACTTTTCCTGAACCACAAACAGTCAAAGAACTACAATCATTTTTGGGTTCATCGAATTTCTATCGTCGCTTCATAGCCCATTATATAGATATCGCAAGGCCAATGACACAGTTACTTAAAAAAGGAGCTACATTCAATTGGTCAACAGAATGCAAAAATGCAATGGAAAAACTGAAAACTGCTCTAACTACAGCTCCAGTTTTGGCCTATCCGGATTTCAGTAAGCCCTTCATCCTCTCTACAGATGCTTCAAATTTTGCAGTTGGTGCTATTTTGTCCCAAAAATTTGATTTGCTTCCCAGCAATTAAATAAGGTGGAATGTAACTACACTACCGCTGAAAAGGAACTTTGTGCTCTGGTCTTTGGTATCAAATAAAACAGATGTTTCTTAACGGGAAGAGAATTCACTGTAATCACAGACCATGCCGCACTTAAATGGCTGTTGAGCTTAAAGGATCCCAGTTCGAGACTAACAAGACGGGCATTAGAACTGAGCGCTTACCAATTCACAGTTATCCATCGTCCTGGGAAACAACATGTGAATGCTGATGCGATGAGCCGTAAGGTTCGTGTTTGTGTCGCCATAAGCCGTGAAGAGGAATTAAAAGCAGCCCAAGAAGAAGATCCACAATGCGAAATATGGAAAAATGATCAACAGTTCACTAAAATAGATGGACTGCTGTACAAAGTTACTAACAAAGGGAATCGCCTAGTTATTCCAGGAAGCATGAGAGAGCAAATCCTAAATGAACAACATGATTCCTTACTATCAGGACACTGCGGTAAAAAGGCAATGAATATCAAAGTAGCTGAAAAGTATTCGTGGCCAAGTCGTGAGGCTCACTTATTTGAGTTTGTTTCACCATGTGATTAGTGCAACAGACGGAATAATTCGGGAAGAACTAAGGCACCATTACGAGAACTGCCGGAGACTAGTGAACCTTTTGAAAAAATTGGGTTAGACGTCGTCGGTCCCTTGCCGAAGACTAAGGATGGAAACAAGTACATACTGACGATATTAGATCATTTCTCCAGATATCTTATGATGGTACCAATATCTGATCAAAGTGCTGAAACCATAGCTAAAGTTTTTGTGAAGGAATTGATTCTGAAGTTTGGATCTCCATTAAGCATTATCAGTGACCAAGGGACGAATTTTATGAGTGATTTACTTAACCAAACATGTAAGCTGATGCAAATAACGCGGTTGAGAACCACACCAGCACACCCTGAAGGCAATGGCCGCGTCGAGAGAGTACACAGAACCATCATTAAAATGCTTAGCCACTATGTAAGCAGCAAACACGATAATTGAGACGTTTGTCTTCCATATGTTGTAAATGTCTACAACGCTAAAATGCACTCATCAACGGGCCTCAGTCCCTATGAAATTGTATATGGGCTTAGACTTTGCACGATCGACAGCTGGAATCAGCAATGAACACGTAAGGGAGTTAGCTCGCAAACTGAAGGACGCATGGAGGGGAGTGAAACAGCGGAATCATCAGTCCTTCCTTCAGCAAGCCAAGGAACATGATTGCCAAGCAGTCGCGCAGCAGTATCGAGTGGGAGACTTTGTCCACCTGAGCAACGTAGTGCTAAAGAAATCGCAGGTCAAAAAGTTTAAGAAGTTTTGGAAGGGACCATACCCGATATGGGAGGTAGTGTCACCTGTCACCCTAAAGCTCCAACTGCCTTTTCGTTCGGTTGTCGTCCATGTCAACTGTGTAAAGCCCTACCTGGGTAGATTCCCTGTAGCAACGCAGGACGACGACGAGGACCGACCGAGGGACAGACCAGCTGCTCCCAAAATCCAGGAGCCGAGCAGCGCGAGTTCACAGTCCAGACTTCGAGCCCGAGGTGTCGCCGCCGCCAACCCAGCTATCTAGCCCAAGGCACACTTACCACAACCTTCGTAAGCGTGTTTAGTGTGAGTGAATGCAAGGTGTGTTGCGTTTAGCTAAGTGCATATGTGAATGTGCTGTGCAACATAAAATCGCAGCTATTGCGCAAGGTGCTCAAGTGTAAATAATATCTGTTCCACAGGTCACCGAAGACGCATATTTCTTCATATTCATTGTTTAATTCTAGTGTGTAGAACTTATTAACCATGTTTACTGTAATTCCATTCTTTGTTATGTTAGTGTATTCCATTAACGCTGTAGACGTAGTATCAAAGAATGCAGCTGTGTTGTTTGAACCACAATCAGACATGGCAGTCTCACCGCACAGTGCTACAATTGTGCTTAAATATTATTTGTCTGAGATTCACCAACAATTTGATTCTGTTAAAAAACAAATTGATTTTATCTGTTCAATTAAGAATAATGATACAGTCTTGGAAACTGGAACCTCTTGGTCTAACAACTGGATTACTGCAAAAATACAAGTAGAATCCACTTTCGCTAGCTATGAGCAAGAGATTAACTTTTCTTAAAACTCTTGCCACATAAAAGCTTGATTAGGCGCAAACGTGCCTGGTTTGATTTTGGAGGTAGAGTTCTTCATGTTGTATTTGGTACCTTAACTAGCCAAGATGTATTGGATGTAAAGGATAAAATACTAGCTCTAGAGCAGCAGTTTAATACAAATTCAATTACCTTTCTAATGAAATAATTATGTTAAGAAATATGCAAAAGACCGTTACTAATGACACATTGTTTGTTGAACAAATTGTGAAAGAATTCATTACACTTTTTAACACAATTCGTGGTGAAATGAATGCAACCATCCGTGAATTATATGCAATTCTTCAAGCTGTGAGTGCACATTTAGATTTAAACACAGTACTGTTAAGAATTACTGACAGTTTATCAAACACTAAATTTTATGCTCTCAATTTAAGAATAGCCTTAGAAAGTAGTTCAAACGATTGCTTCAGTAGTGTTTTATTGCACCCAGACCAATTTTTACAAATGTTGATGTTGATTGAACATAAGCTAGATGCATCATCATTTACCATGTCAATTCCTACAATTTATATTCTTATTACAGATTAACTACCACATATTCTTTAATGATTGAAGATCAATTAACTGTAATTTTTTCTATACCGATTGCCAGATTAAAGCATAATTTTGAAATGTGTAAAATTCATACTTACCCTGTGAAATGGAGCCAAGTAGGTATTCACGCAATGTATCAGTTAAAGATTATTTATTAATCAGTAAAGATAGAAGATATTTTGTATCCCTGAATGAACATGATGCTCGTAAGTGTAAACGTAGTCATAAGCTAATTTGCCCAGAGATGGCAGTATTCTTAGATACTAGAGTGTACATTTGTGAGAAACATTTGTTCATGAACAATCCGCCTCCCAGTGATTGCCCTAGGATTTTAATGCATCTTAATCAACCATTCCTTAAAAGAAATTCTGAAGGTATAATAAATTCGTTTAACTCAACTCTCGAAATCACATTTACCTGTAAAACGTTTGACGATCCTGAACTACCTTTCACATTCAAATTAACTTGTAGTGGATTAATTCTGAATGTTACACACTGTGATTTATCATGTGATCTGTTTGAAATGCCTTCTGTATTACCAACCACCTTTCATGCAGATGCAAAATTCCCTTTAACAAGAATGTTACTTGTTTATTACAATGAATCATACTTACTGACCTATGCAAATCATTCTCTGTCCAGCTTACCCGAGAATGACAATTTAATTGCGGATATCCATGAAAGTGTAATAAATACTAATAATGAGTTAAATTTCTTAGAAGTAGCAACTAAAATTTAGTCTATTGAATCTTCCGATAATGCTAATCCATATTTGATTGTCAGTGTTGTGTTTTTTGTGCTTTTATTGATGTCTCTTGTATGTACAGCCTATGTAATGTATGAAATTGTTGTCCTGAAAACCCGCTCGTCAGTGCCCATCGTCAGTGGTCTGCAAGCAGGATAAATGTTGAAGTGCCCCCCCCCCCCCCAACGCCGCCATTGGCGAAACAAACGCATGACGCCCAGGAGGTCGCCTCGAGCAACCTTCGGTAGCTCGTTTTCATGAGGGAGGGTGATTGTAACGGCAGAATTGTACGGTCGTAGCGGACAGCGCCAGAGTCGCCGCGCTGTGCGCTTCTCACGCGGAATGCTGACGGGAAATGCAAGCTGAGCTGCGCGCCGTGGCGTGTACACAGCCACCGGCTACGAAGAGCAGTCTGATACCGGCCAGTTGCGAACATGTATCGTTCCCGACACAGTGATGACGGGTTACCAGACGCGCGTAATGCACTGTCGCACCGTCTTTATTAATAAATGGTAAAACTAAGTTTTTCGTGTTCCACATTCTGCACTACCTGGAACTAACACCCACACATCCCATCCTAACAGCAAATGAACGCAATAACATTTTACTCGGTCGTCCAAAAGACCCCGTTAGAATAAACTGTTTGCCTTGAAGAATTTGTTGATAGTTATCCATTCAGTAGCTACATTTTCAGTAAGAGGACTGATACTAATTTATATTTCTGAAAAAAGTGAAATGCAAGCAGAAGATTTTTTACACACACCAGAAAACGGATGACCCAAAATAGAACCAAGTGGTGCCATGCTTGAGTGCTTATTGGTTTATGATCACCTAATGCTAAGGGTAAATAATAGTAAAAATACGTTACTGGACAAAAAAGTGAAACATCCAGAAGGGGAGAAGAAAACGAAATGAAACTTCACTGGTTGAGAAAGTATGTGATTCTGTTTTGGTGATTACAAAATTGAGTCAAATTTACAATGAAGCTGGCAGTGTGAGCCCACTTATCACTATTGACGTCGCAACCACTCTGGCCTAGATGTTTGCGCTGCTTTGGTTGGGAAGGGTTCATAAACCTGTTGTGTAACCTCTCCTGAGATAAGCTGATCCGCAGTTGTTGTATATGGTCCTTGCTATCATGGGTACTGGCACTTGGATGAAGTTGACTTTCAAGCTGGCCCCATACAAGCTCTATCAGGGACATTTCTGGGTCTCTTGCTGACCGTGGGAGTGCCTCAACACCATGCAGGCATGCAACATGTGTGAATGAACATTGTTCTGTTGTGAAATGGCACCAAATACTGTTGCTTGAGAGATAATATGTAGGGACACAGAATGCCTGTGATGTAATGATGCGCTGTCAGAGTTCCCTGAATCACTACCAACCATGACCTAAAGTCATACTCGATGGTTTCCCACACCATGACGTCAGGAGTAACACCGCTGTGCCTGTCCAAAACGTTGCAAGAACAGGAACTCTTCCCAGGTCACTGCCATACTTACTGACGATGGTTATCTGGGGTAGTGCAGAACCGCGATTTATAGCTGAACACAGTGTGATGCCATTCATCAGCAGTTCCTGATTCCTGGTCATACCATCATTCCAAATCCAGTCGTTCGTGACAGACTAAACATGGGACAGGACTGCCCTAATCTGGCTGCTGCAGGATGACACAGAATGTTACGGGGACTGCAATATTTGTTATTGAATGGTAGGTGCAGATGTGTAGGGGTTACAATGTGCTTGGCAGACAATACGATGACCTGTTCTTGTGGTGGTCGCACGTGGTCAACCAGTATCCTCACACGAGAATGCCTGCTCCCACGTTCCAGTGCAGTTCAGCATTGGACCACTGTCATATCCAAATGTCCCACGAATCGAGATATTGCATAATTCGACCAGCCAGCCAAATGGAGACCAACAATGAGAATAATTTCAAACTCTGCCAGGTCCTGATAACGGTGTTTCACATGTGTAACCAACATCCCCGTGTTCTTCACACTGATTACTGAACATCTGAAGCTGTTTTTGCCCCTTATATGCCATACCAGGCCTGGTAACATCATTAAACGCGAATAGTATTGTTGCACTCTGGTGGTCACCCTAGTCAAATACCTAATCGCAGATGATGTGCAGTACCAAAAGATACATTGACTTCCAACCATGTCTTCTAGGTGCTTCATTTTTGTTGCCAGGCAGTGTATTAAACATGTATATGGTTTTTAATGACGCAAACAATCTAATAATGTGTAGGTATTTGCGTCACACAAGTTAAGACAAGCGTAGAAAGAGGCGAGTGTTGGCCAACAGCCGCCAATAGCGGTCGCACAGGCCTGGCAGATCTGCTGATGCATGCCTACTGAGCCATGGCTTCAGCAGCTCCGACTAGGAGCACCCTCTGCTTCTGCAATATAGAATGACCGTTAGAGCTACATGCCCAATCTCAGTCGTAGTCCTGGACAGTCTTCAATTTCAATCAGCCTTCGACAATTCGCTTGTGCATTGGCAGCAGGACTTTCACACTGCACTACGCTCTTTACTTTGCTTCTGGTAACAGCTGTACTTTATTGCTGTTTGTTCGTTTGTGAAGTTTCTTCACAATGTTTGGAGAAAGCTACAAGTTAACTAACACTTCTGTTCACTGCTTACATGCTTGGTAACATTTCTGCTCCTGTCCAGCTTCCCTTTGATAACAGCTGCTGCACCACTCTATAGCACACTTCTTCTTACCGTTGTGTGTGAATTAGTACACAACAAAATCTCTGTACATTTGATGTGTGTACAAGTAAACAAAGCAGTTACAGTATTTTTGATTTAGGAAATTTACTCATTGTGGTTGATTAATAGAATCTTATCGAACTCCCAGCCAAGCAGAAAAATACTTTTTACTGCACAATATGCAAGTACCAACTCAACTCCAAACCCAAAAACATACATCAGTCAACAACAGTTGCTGGAGAGCTGTGGCGAACATGAAATTAATATGCCATCTCCCCAGTGATGGCCAACTTCTGAAGTGTTAGGCCAGTGAAACCGTTTATGTCATTTGAAGAAGGCACACACATCCTGATGGTATGCACATCCTCGACATGTGTGTCCAGGCATTGTCTTGCTCATTCATGGTATGTGGAGTTGCCAGAAAGATGGGCAGTATAAAAAGAATCTGAAACTGTAGAGATATTGTAGGTGCTGTTCGCTTTGTGGTTGTTACAAAACAATACACTTATTGTTTCTTCACTGTGCTAATCACAAAGCACTTAACAAAACTTCGGCTACCACAACAGTATCTAACAAAATGGTCCGCAACCTTTGTGAAACTATTACTCCTGAACCATGCCAAATGTCATATAATATCCTAAACAAAGTGTGGGACCTAACTAAACGTTAGACTGTATAAAACGTTAACAAAGCTATTTTTAAAGCAATGAATTATTTAAATCCTTAGCTAAACAACTGAGCTCACGTTTTTCTACATTTTCCATTTAACAAAAAATTATGAGTCAATGGAGTGTTTGTTCTGCCTATTTCTTTCTAGCAATCCAATTTTTGTATTTGGCTTCCTGTCGCCATTGCACATCGGTATTTAAACACTGACTTCATTCACTTCTTCTCTTTTGTTTTCGTTGATACTGTAGTTCAAACTCTACCTCATCTACACCTACGTGGATTCTCTGAAAATAACATTTAAGTGCCTGGCAGAGGGTTCATCGAAGCACCTTCACAATTCTCTATTATTCCAATCTCGTATACCACATGGAAAGAACGAACACCTATATTTTTCCGTCTGAGCTCTTATTTCCCTTATTTTATCATGGTGACCGTAACTCCCCATGTAGGTCGGTGTCAACAAAATACTTTCGCATTCGGAGGAGAAAGTTGGTGATTAGAATTTCGTGAGAAGATACTTCGGCAACGAAAAACGCCTTTGTTTTCATGATGTCCATCCCAAATCCTGTATCATTTTAGTGACACTCTCTCCCCTATTTCGGATAATACACAAAGTGCCCCCCCCCCCCCCATGAACCATAGACCCTGCCGTTGGTGGGGAGGCTTGCGTGCCTCAACAATACAGATAACCGTACCGAAGGTGCAACCACAACGGAGGGATATCTGTTGAGAGGCCAGACAGACGTGTGGTTCCTGAAGTGGGGCAGCAGCCCTTCAGTAGTTGCAGGGGCTACAGACTGGATGATTGACTGATGTGGCCTTGTAACACTAACCAAAACGGCCTTGCTGTTGTGGTACTGCGAACGGCTGAATGCAAGGGGAAACTACAGCCGTAATTTTTTCCGAGGGCATGCAGCTTTACTGTATGATTAAATAAAGATGGCATCCTCTTGGGTAAAATATTCCGGAAGTAAAATAGTCCCCCATTCGGAGCTCCGAGTGGGGACTACTCAAGAGGACACGTTATCAGGAGAAAGAAAACTGGCGTTCTACGGATCGGAGCATGGAATGTCAGATCCCTTAATCGGGCAAGTAGGTTAGAAAATTTAAAAAAGGGAAATGGATAGGTTAAAGTTAGACATAGTGGCAATTAGTGAAGTTCGGTGGCAGGAGGAACAAGACTTTTGGTCAAGTGAATACAGGGTTATAAATACAAAATCAAATAGGGGTAATGCAGGAGTAGGTTTAATAAGCTACTACAAACAGCACAATGAACGCATTATTGTGGCCAAGATAGACACGAAACCCACATCTACTACAGTAGTACAAGTTTATATGCCAACTAGCTCTGCAGATGATGAAGAAATTGATGAAATGTATGATGAGATAAAAGAAATTATTCAGGTAGTGAATGGAGACGAAAATTTAGTAGTCATGGGTGACTGGAATTCAACAGTAGGAAAAGGAAGAGAAGGAAACGTAGTAGGAGAATATGGATTATGGCTAAGAAATGAAATAGGAAGCCGCCTGGTAGAATTTTGCACAGAGCATAACTTAATCATAGCTAACACTTGGTTCAAGAATCATGAAAGAAGATTGTATACGTGGAAGAACCCTGGAGATACTAGAAGGTTTCAGATAGATTATATAATGGTAAGACAGAGATTTAGCAATCAGGTTTTAAATTGTAAGACATTTCCAAGGGCAGATGTGGACTCTGACCACAATCTATTGGTTATGACCTGCAGAATAAAACTGAAGAAACTGAAAAAGGTGGGAATTTAAGGAGATGGAACCTGGATAAACTGAAAGAACCAGAGGTTGTACAGAGTTTCAGGGAGAGCATAAGGGAACAATTGAAAGGAATGGGGGAAAGAAATACAGTAGAAGAAGAATGGGTAGCTTTGAGGGATGAAATAGTGAAGGCAGCAGAGGATCAAGTAGGTAAAAAGACGAGGGTTAGTAGAAATCCTTGGGTAACAGAAGAAATACTGAATTTAAATGATGAAAGGAGAAAATACGAAAATGCAGTAAATGAAGCAGGCAAAAAGGAATATAAGCGTCTCAAAAATGAGATCGACAGGAAGTGCAAAATGGTTAAGCAGGGATGGCTAGAGGACAAATGTAAGGATGTAGAGGCTTATCTCACGAGGGATAAGATAAATACTGCCAACAGGAAAATTAAAGAGACTTTTGGGGAAAAGAGAACCGCTTGCATGAATATCAAGAGCTCAGATGGAACCCCAGTTCTAAGCAAAGAAGGAAAAGCAGAAAGGTGGAAGAAGTTTATAGAAGCTCTATACAGGGGCGATGTTCTTAAGGACAATATTGTGGAATTGGAAGAGGATGTAGATGAAGATGAAATGGGAGATATGATACTGCGTGAAGAGTTTGACAGAGCACTGAAACACCTAAGTCGAAACAAGGCCCCAGGAGTAGACAACATTCCATTAGAACTACTGACAGCCTTGGGAGAGCCAGTCCTGACAAAACTCTACCATCTGGTGAGCAAGATGTATGAGACAAGCGAAATTCCCTCAGACATCAAGAAGAATATAATAATTCCAATCCCAAAGAAAGCAGCTGTTGACAGATGTAAAAATTACCCCAACTATCAGTTTAATAAGTCACAGCTGCAAAATCCTAACGCAAAATCTTTACAGACGAATGGAAAAACTGGTAGAAGCCGACCTCGGGGAAGATCAGTTAGGATTCCATAGAAATGTTGGAACACGTGAGGCAATACTGACCCTACGACTTATCTTAGAAGAAAGATTAAGGAAAGGTAAACCTACGTTTCTAGCATTTGTAGACTTGGAGAAAGCTTTTGACAATGTTGACTGGAATACTCTCTTTCAAATTCTGAAGGTAGCAGGTGTAAAATACAGGGAGCGAAAGGCTATATACAATTTGTACAGAAAACAGATGGCAGTTTTAAGAGTCGAGGGACATGAAAGGGAAGCAGTGGTTGGAAAGGGAGTGAGACAGGGTTGTAGCCTATCCCCGATCTTATTCAATCTGTATATTGAGCAAGCAATAAAGGAAACAAAAGAAAAGTTCGGAGTAGCCATTAAAATCCATGAAGAAGAAATAAAAACTTTGAGGTTCGCCGATGACATTGTAATTCTGTCAGAGACAGCAAAGGACTTGGAAGAGCAGTTGAACGGAATGGACAGTGTCTTGAAAGGAGGGTATAAGATGAACATCAACAAAAGCAAAACGAGGATAATGGAATGTAGTCGAATTAAGTCGGGTGACGCTGAGGGAATCAGATTAGGAAATGAGACACTTAAAGTAGTAAATGAGTTTTGCTATTTGGGGAGCAAAATAACTGATTATGGTCGAAGTAGAAAGGATATAAAATGTAGACTGGCAATGGCAAGGAAAGTGTTTCTGAGGAAGAGAAATTTGTTAACATCGAGTATTGACTGAAGAGTCCGGAAGTGTTTCTGAAAGTATTTGTATGGAGTGTAGTCATGTATGGAAGTGAAACATGGACGATAAATAGTTTGGACAGAAGAAAATAGGAGGTTTCGAAATGTGGTGCTACAGAAGAATGCTGAAGATTAGATGGGTATATCACATAACTAATGAGGAGGTATTGAACAGAATTGGGGAGAAGAGGAGTTTGTGGCTAGAAGAAGGGATCGGTTGATAGGACATGTTCTGAGGTATCAAGGGATCACCAGTTTAGTACTGGAGGGCAGCGTGGAGGGTAAAAATCGTAGAGGGAGACCAATAGATGAATACACTAAGCAAATCCAGAAGGATGTAGGCTGTAGTAGGTACTGGGAGATGAAGAAGCTTGCACAGGATAGACTAGCATGGAGAGCTGCATCAAACCAGTCTCAGGACTGAAAACCACAACAACAACAACACAAAGTGCTGCCCTTCTTTGAACTTTTTCTATGTACTCCATCAGTCCTATCTGATAAGGATCCCACACTTCACATTAGTATTCTAAAAGAGGATGGACAAGCATAGTATAGGCAATCTCCTTAGTAGATCTTTTACATTTTCTAAGGGTCCTGCCAATAAAAAAAAAACACTTTGGTTAGCCTTTCCCACAACATTTTCTGTGTGTTCTTTCCAGTTTAAGTTGTTTGTAATTGTAATTGATTGGTATTTAGTTGAATTTATGGCTTTTAGATTTGACTGGTTTTCCGTGTAAACGAAGTTTAACGGATTCCTTTTAGTACTCATGTGGATGACCTCATACTTATTGTTATTGATGGCCAACTGCCGCTTTTCGCACCATTCATATATTTTTTAAAAATCGTATTGCAGTTTGTTTTGATCTTCTGATGACTTTATTAGTCGTTAAACGACAGCGAAATCTGCAAACAACCGAAGACGGCTGCTCATATTGTCACCCAAATCGCTTATATAGATTAGGAATAGCAAAGGTCCTACAACACTGCCTTACGGAACACCAGAAATCACTTCTGTTTTACTCGATGGCTTTCCGTCAGTTACTGCGAACTATGACCTCTTTGACAGCAAATCACAAATCCAGTCACATAACTGAGATAATATTCCATAAGCATACAATTTCACTACAAGCCGCTTCTGTGGTACAGTGTCAAAAGCCTTCCAGAAATCCAGAAATACGGAATTAATTTGGGATCCCTTGTCAATAGCACTCAACACTTCATGCGAGTAAAGAGCTAGTTGTGTTTCACAAGAAGGATGTTTTCTAAATCCGTGTTGACTGTGTATGAATAGACGGTTTTCTTCGAGGTGATTCATAATGATCAAACACAACATATGTTCCAAAATCCTGCTGCCTATCGACGTTAATGAGATGGGCCTGTAATTTGGTGAATTACAACTACCTTTTTAGAATATTGGTGTGACCTGTGCAACTTTCAGTCTTTGAATATGGATCTTTTGTCGCGCGAACGGTTGTATATGATTGTTAGTATGGAGCTATTGCATCAGCAGACCCTGTAGGGAACCTAATTGATAAACAGTCTGGTCCAGAAGACTTGCTTTTACTAAATGATCTAAGTTGCTTCACTAGTCCGAGGATATCTACTTCCACGTTACTCATGTTGGCAGCTGCTCTTGATTCGAATTCTGGGATTTTTACTTCGTCTTCTTTTGTGTAGGCATTTCAGAAGGCTGTGTTTGTTAGTAACTCTACTTTGGCAGCACTCTCTTCTATAGTATCTCCTTTGCTATCGCGCAGAGAAGGCATTGGTTGTGTCTTGCCGCTAGCGTACCCCACATACTACCAGAATCTCTTTGGATTTTCTGCCAGGTTTCGTGAAAAAGTTTCGTTGTGGAAACTATTATAAGCATCTCGCACTGAAATCCGTGCTAAATTTGGATCTTCTGTAAAAGATAGCCGATGTTGGAGATTTTGCGTTTGTCTAAATTTGGCTTGTTTTTTTGTTGTTTCTGCAACAGTGTTCTGACTTGTTTTATGTACCAAGGAGGATCAGCTCCGTCGTTTGTTAATTTATTTGGTATAAATCTTTCAATTGCTGCCGATAGTGTTTGTTTAAATTCAAGCCACATCTGATCTACACTTATATTGTTAATTTGGAAGGAGTGGAGAGTGTCTCTCAGGAAGCCACCAAGTGGATTTGTATCTCCTTTTTTTGAACAAGTATATTTCTCGTTTATTTTTGGAGGATTTGGGGATTACAGTAGTCAATCCCGCTACAACCCCGTGTTCACTAATCGTATCCGTTTTGATGCTCGTTTTAACACAGGATTATTTGTTGTTAAGAGGTCAAGTGTGTTTTCACAACCGTATACTAATCGCATGGGTTCATGAGCTAACTGATCGAAATAATTTTTAGAGAATGCGTTTAGCACAATTTCATATACATGTATTTTCGCCTACATATCGAGGGTAAGTTAAGTCACCAACAACAAAAATTGAATGAGTCGAGTATGTGTTTGAAATCAAACTCAAGCTTTCTTTGAACCTTTCAGCAATTGTATCGTCTGAATTGGGAGGTTTCCTGTATCTACGTTCTTCCTGTGTTCGGTCTGCACCCTTTGTGACTGAAGTCCTTTTTTTGTTTTCCCGAGACCCTCTAACCTAAAACCTTAAGTCGTGCGAACAGAATCAATACTCTGAATAGTTCTTCCAATAATAAAGCTACTAACGACAGACTGTTACTAAAACAATACTATTTTCTGTTGTATGAAACTCTGATTGTAGTGTTCTTGTTTTTACAAGGTCCAAGAAATCGTACTTCAGATCGAATTTCGCTACCTGAAAGTATTCCTCCAACTGGTGAAATTGGCCTTATAACCCAGGTCAAATTTCAAAATCTGACAAAATAAGTTACTATCAGAAATTATTACGGATGGCAAGTGGTTTTTACGACGAATGGACAGCAAAAGCAATAAATAGGATAAAGCTGACACAGAGTGATGTTGGTAAACTAGATAAATATTCAAAATGAAGCTTTTAGTCTGTATGAAACTGAAAGTTAATAAACGGTTCATATTAAAACAGCTTGGCACATGACACTGAACAAGAAGACAATTCAGAAATTGAGGGGGGGGCTCATCAGCTTATGGAGAATGAATGTGGCAAGTTACAGAGAGAGACGGGAAGAGCAAAATAATGATTAGGTAATCGATTAGAATGGTAGACTACTATGACAAGACAAAAAAAGTGGAAGTGGGCTGGACAATAATCAGGAATATGGATGGTAGATGGCCAAAGTTATTTCATTTCAGAATTCCAAGAAATAAGAAATTACCTGGAGGACAAATTTATGGGAGGTAGGTAGATGACAGATGACATGTAGGAGCAACATTGATTCATATCACTGAAGGCTTTTATCCAGCAGTGGACATCAAATGGGTCCTGCTGATGTGGTATATATACTGCCTAGCAGAAAAAGTGAAGCACCCAGAAGATATGGTCAGATGTCATTGTAGCTTTGTACATGGACACACAGTTGGCAGGTATGTAAATGATTAGAGTTGCAACTCTTTGTGACAGAACGACATCAGAGCGCAGTAGAATTTTTGTTTTTTGTTTAGTGCTGTTATCAGGCCTATATGAGAGCTGTAACAGGGTATATGAGGAATGTGAATGATGTCAGATGTTGAGTGATCAATGCCACATATTCATGTGAGACAGCATTATCAGCATCTAACAGTATCCAGATTTGTGGAGAATTTAGATTTGACAGTGGCCCAATACTGGATTGCATGGGAATGTAAAGGCAGGCATACTTGTTATCAAGGTTCCAATCAACCGTGTCTGACCAACAGGGAGGACACAAAGCACACTGTAATCCGTTCACATTTGCACCTGCCACCCAGCAACAAATAGTGGTCTTCCCGCACTATTCTGTGTCATCTCACACCATTGGTCAGGCACTAGGAGCAGCCAGACTAGGTAATTAGTGTCCCATTTGTAGGCTGCCCTTAATGCCATAACAGAAGCAGTTGTGTTTGGAATGCTGGCATAATGAGCGAACATGGACAGCTGATGAATTGCGACACATTGTGTTCAGTTAAGAGTTGCCATTTTCCTCTACCCCAGATGACTGCTACTGGTAAGTATTGTGGCAAACTTGGGAGAAGTTATATTTCTTCAATGTTATGGGGAAGCATAGCAGCGTTACTTCTGACATCATTGTAAGAGGAGCCCCCAGGTATGATTTCAGGCCACGTCTTGGAGTGACTGAGGGATCTCTGGTGGATAACAGTACATCACGGACATCTGTGTCCTCTTGTATTACATCTCATGTGACAGGAGAGTGGTGTCACATTTCTATAGGACAATGCTAATCCACACACAATACGTGTCTATCAACTGCATGTGTGACACTGAGGTATTTTCGTGGTCAGCGAAATACCTAAATCTGTCCCCAATAGAACATGTGTGGGACCAGCTCTGATGTCAACTGCAGTCCAATGTCAGCATCTGGGATGCCAAGGACCAGTCAGATTAGTTGCAGGCCAGCTTGCCTCAGGAAAGGACACAACAGTTTTATGACACCATTCCCAAGAGGATCTGTGCATGTGTCCAGACCAGTGGGGTACAAAGTCATACTTATAACTCATACTGCTAAGTCCTTTGTAAATTTGACCTGACAATACATACTGTATCAACACTGGTGAAGTTTCATTTCGTTCCTCCCTCCCCCCCCCCCCCCCCCAACCACCTGTGTCCTTCACTTTTTTGGGGCTGTGTGTTGATGCCTCCCGAAATTTTGATAATAGACTATGTTTAAAAATTGACTTGGGGTGGTCACTAAATTTTCATTGAACCCATTTTGTTTTTACCCACGAGAAATTGTCATTTTATCCTTCAGGAGGTAATTAGCCACAGGCTGGAAATCACTGGTCCAACACATGTGTAATCCTGCACTATGGCAAGAAACAAATACGTTACCTGTTACCTGAATACATTACTGGGAAAATTCCACTTTTTACAATCTATGTGTTATCATACTGGCCAACACAATAAATATACCTCTTTGTAACATATACAGATGCACAGGCACCAACTCCATGGGGCCCGAGGGGGCCCAAGCCGCCTCGAAAATTTGTTTCGAGGGGGGGGGGGGGTGACCCCCCAATAATTTAAGAAAATTATTAGTTATATTATGCTTTGTAAAATCACAAAATTATGTTGGAATTTTTTATTTTCCTTGTTTGACGCTAGTTACCTTTTAAAATACATTAAGTAACAAGTTAAAACAAATAATTATTACAGGCTAACTGAAAACGAGTGGTGTGAATCATGATAGTGTTACGCTGCTGCCGGCACACTTAGAATTTGTTCCGGTGTGCGTACCTTTGGGTAAAGTCTGGCACCGGCTGGCCAGCGCTGTGGCCGCGGCGACATCAAAATGACTGGAGAAGAAGCGCCTGGAACCCTCTGCCTCGCGTCGCTTTGACGCTTCGAGACATTACGACGCTGCGGCTATATAAAACCCACCCTGCTATCGCAGTCATTCAGTGTGGGTAGTTTCATTCAGTGCATGCTGCAGACGTGTTTAGTGTTCTGACTTTAGTGTCTAGTGGACTATTTTATATGACTATATTTTATTCGTTTACTTTAGTCTCTTAGACTATCGTGAACTAAGTTTGCAATGGATAAATTTGTTATCAAAAAGGCGCGCTTGGAAGTTGATGATACTGCAAGTCAATCTCCAACAATTATTGTGTCGTTAATTGCTTCATCGTCTTCAGGCGAGAACCATTCACGGCCGAAACCTGGACAATCTGGTAAGGGAAGATCATTTCAGAAGTCTTGGTTGATCAGATATACATGGCTAGAATATGAAGCATCTACCGAAAAAGTTTTTTGCAAAACCTGCAAAGAGGCAGATGCTAAAAATCTATTACAATTTTCTTAAAAAAAAAAACAAAAAAAGATGCATATACTTCCAAAGGAGTTTCTAACTGGGAAAAGGCTCTGGAAAATTCTGTCTTCATGAAAATACGCTTACGCATTAAAAAGGTGTTCTGAAACTAAATTCTATCACTAATCGAAGTGTGGCCTCCCTATTGAATGAACAGTTAATAGTGATATGAGGAAAGGCCGTTTAGCTCTTGAGACAATTTTTACTACCAAGCACTTTCTATGCTGTCATGGGCTAGGAATTAGAGGGCGTGAAGATGTAAACTCAAATCTTTTCAATTGTTGAGACTCCGAAATAATGACATACCTGAGTTTCAAGATTGGTTAGGGCATTCGGGGTATAAGTAGACGTCCCACGATATTCAAACCGAGATCTTTGACCTAACAGAAAAGTCTGTGTTGAGAAAGGCATTAGCTTCAGTCGAGAAGACTGAACATTTTTCTAATATGGTTGAGAAGTCACGCGATATTCAAAACGAGATCATTGATCTACCAGGAAAGTCTGTGTTGAGAAAGGTATTGGCTTCAATCGAGAAAACTGAACATTTTTCTATTATGGTTGACGAAACAAGTGATTCTTCGATTCAAGAACAAGTGTCATATTGTATTCGTACTGTCGATGATTTCTCAATCATCAATGAAGACTTTATTGGCTTATACGAGACCCTGAACACTGATTCACAAACTCTGTTTAGAATTTTAGAAGACGTTTTTGTTCGTCTTGGTTTGTCAATTGATAACGTAAGAGGACAGTGCTATGATGGTGCCTCGAAGATGAGACGTAAGTTCAAAGGACTAAAAAAGTTAGTTTTGGATATACAACCAAAAGCACGTTATGTGCTCTGCACTGCTCACAGTTTAGACTTGGCATTTGTAGACAATCTCCTCCATCTTACGTCTATGAGGGATATTATGGCTTTAGTCAAGGACTTAACTAACGCCGTAAGGGAATCCAACAAAAGGATGGGACTTTTCAGAAGCATACGCTGTGAGAGCGCCAACGACCAAGTTGGTATAAGACCCCTTTGCCCGACACGATGGACTATGCGAGCTTCTAGTATCCTGAGAATACTGAAAAACTTTGAAGAACTTCTAGAGATTTTTCAAACATTTTCTGTCGAGGACAAAGCAGAGGCAGATTACAAATGTGCAGGATACCTTGAGTCAATACTTATTTCTTTTTACGTCTTTATTGCCATGCAATGAACCCAGTAGAGGTTGTCAATAAAAAAAATCAATGCCGTCACCTAAGTGTTGCTGATCTGGAAAAAATATATGAGGGCTTGATTTGTATATTGAATGGAAGGTGTGATAGTTTTGAACACTTTCGGGAATTTTGTGTAAAAGAAAAACCTTCACAAGTTGATGATCCTTCGCTTCCTCAGAATCGAAGTATACCAAAGAAGTATGAAAACAACGAAGCCACCTCACTGCACACTTTCGAAACCCCAAAGAAATACTACAAAGCTATTTACATTGAAGTTTGTGAAACGGTGCAATCTTGCGTTACTGAGCGGTTTACTTCTACTGGACTCACGTTTTTCAAAAATGACCTAGACATTGAGAGACTGTGCTTACGCTTGAATATGTTAGCCGATATAGCTAATAAAAAACAACTAGTCTTAAAAAACATACGTGATGCAAGAAAGTACATTACACAAGAGCCTGCAGTTGGAGAAATGTTATGTGAAGTAGTGAAGTGCATTAAGCTTCTCCAAATAGTTCCAATCACGACAGCAACAGCAGAACGGTCATTTAGCGCCCTTAGACGTCTAAAGTCATATCTCCTATCAACAATGGGACAGAAGCGATTGAATAACTTGGCTGTTCTTCATGCCCACCGAGATGTTCTGGATGAATTGGATATCTGACCGGTCATCAAAGACTTCATATTCAGTAATCCAGTCAGACGGTCGACATTTGCACCTTTCTAAAGACACTCTAGTCCTAATAATGACATTTAGAGCAATGTTAAAGATCTTTATAAAATAGAGAATTAAATATATAAATAATGTTAAATTTTCAGTTTCGAAATATTAGTACTGTATTATTATGGTTCTGTATTAGTTATTTTCAAACACTTAAATATTTTTAGGGTGTAAGACCCATTTAAAACCAGCTATTTACATACTTTTTGACTAAAAGTATTAGGTATACTGTATTAACTTTATTAACTGTTTTAAAGCATTAACTTTTAGATATTGTTTTTATTTAATGAACTCTGAGCCTTACTCAAAGTAAGCTTAAATTAGCTATTTCACTTAGTAATCAAAGTGCTATTACTGTGCGACAGCAATATTTTATGTTTTATTCTTTTAATGATATTTCAGGGTTTATGTAAATATAATTTCAGTCTTTTCAGAGCAATATATTCAGTGCTCTATAATTATAAGCATGATTATTACTATAAATTAAATTAGCACTTTACGAAAATACCGTGCGTGTTTATGTTTTGTTTCTTTTTTCAAAGCCAAAAAATGTGTTAGGCTTGTCAAGTTTCCCATAGTGTCGAGTTATCGAGCGTCCAATTTTCGGGGTTCTAATATTGATCATATGCCTCTAAAATGCTTAAAAAACTTTAAAACTCACTATTTTTCATTTGAAATTTAGAAAATATCAGGGGCAAGACCCCCAGTATGCCCCCCCCCCAATATTTTTTATAAGTCGGCGCCCATGTACAGATGTAAGTGGTTTTTGTTTCTAATTGGGCAGGCACTGGCCCTGTAATATGTCACGATATGAAAGTTGTAACGTGAGAACATCTATTCGGAGAAAACTGCTCCCACTAGAGAAAACTGTCATGAGCCACAGTGTATGGATGAAAAAGGTCTCTATCAACCACTGCAGATTGCCCCATGCACCAAGTCACACATTGGTTAAAAGTCAAGCACAAACAATGGATGATTAGCCATACCATCCAAAACCAGCTAGTTATGTGGTGCAGAAGCACCACCCCAAGCATGTGCTTCTCCTGACCGCACATCACAGGACACAGAGTTCTGTATTAACACTTGAATTCGCCCTAATTCATCCATTCCCGGGTGCTTATCGTGAATGGTTACCAGGCTATTAAGATTTCCCTAGTGGGTCTCTTACGAGAACGTAAGTTTTAGCGGCCGTTGTCAATGATGTGAAAAGTTCTTGGGTATTGGTGTAGTATCATTCTAATAGAACTTTCTGATCCAACATTTCGTCCTGGGTTATGTTTCTTTAAGAGTCTGCATTACAGTTTCAAATCTGTTCCAGTAACGCGGTAAGCAGGAATTTTATTGACTAGAGGTCGGAGCGAAACAATATCGAAAGCTTTCGCTTCATCTTTTAGTATCTGCTGCCTCTGACTCTGGACATCTGCGTCCTCATGTGTTACTTCTCATATGACAATGTCGTGGTGTCATTTTATGTCCATACATGGCACGTGCCTCTATGACCTGTATGCGTGACGTTAGGGCACTCTCGCGGACAGCAAGATCCTCAGATGTGTCCGTTTTGTTCTCAATGAAGTTAAAAGTTCTTGGGTATTGGTATGGTATCATTCTTGTAGAAATTTCTGATTCGACGTTTCAGCTTGGATTGTGCTTGCTTAGAAGTCTGAAATACAGTTACGTATCTGTTCTAATAATCCAGTAAGCAGAAATTTTATTTACTAGGGACTGGCGCGAAACAAAATCGAAACCTTTTCCTTCATCTACTGGTCTTTGCTGTCTCTGCCTCTGGACATCTGCATCCTCATGTGTTACTTCTCATGAATTTCTGTATTTCACATGATCGGAGCTTGGGGAACCACTGTTGATTCATGCTGCATAGCTATTTCGTTTCGGTATCCGTCGTCATATGCAAGCGCAAAATACAAGGGATAACCACAAAGTTTTACTTATAACCTCGAAAGAAATGATGCTGCGAGCACGAAGCTTAATGATGGTGTCAGTTCTTTACATTTTCAGTGCGACAAAGTTTTCCCAAAGATGGATGACTTGGCGGAGACCGTGATTGCTGAAGTCTGTATTTTAGCTGTTCGTGAAACGTTCCACCACAATAATTAGCTCGTCTTCGTACTGGAAATGCCTGTCACACAATGGTTTCTTCAGGCGAGAAAAGAGCTGAAGAGTCAGTCGGCGGCATGCCAGGAGAACATGGAAGGTGTGGAAAACTTTGATAGCCGAAAGACAGCATGTGTGAATGTTTACCTTGCAGAATTAACTGAGCTGTTGTAGAGGAACAAAATCACATCCTTGGACAGCTTCATGCGACACTTCTTCTTGGCAGCCTTCTGAAACCTCATCAGAATATTTTGGTAATTTTTTCCTGTAGCAGATTGCCCTTTACGATAGGGATGGGAAAAACCGATACCGGTTTTTTAGTTCTGAATAACTTGTATTTTTGGGTATTTTTTTGGGCTCGATTATTACGGGTGTTTTTAATTTTTACCGATAACCCCCTGTATGTGCCTATATAACATGCGGTTTATCTGCTTGTAGCCTTGGAAAACAGACATATTAATACGAAATTAGAGTTCTTCAACCTTAGTTTTCACCCTTTAGCACTGACTATTCCTAATGTCCAAAGAGTGGTATAATCCCCTACCACAACACGATTTTTGAGCACAGTTTCAAAAAATTAGAATCTATAGGAGGATACTGGTGATTTTTTTGTAGTGGTCAGCCACTTGCCACTTTTCGAGAAAAGCAGCAAACTGTGGACGGACTAAGTTTTCTTTTATTTGCGTATTTAATTTAATATTTTGATTCTATGTATCTTGAAAGTGAGGGAGTCACAATTTTTCAATACTTGTTCGATTTCCACTGTTATTACAGGAACTAGTATGAATAAAAAACCGAAAAATCGATTATTTCAGAAATCATTTATTCTGAGCATTTTTAACAGTCTGGTTTACTGGCGTTGAAATAAAAAACGTTATAACCAAAAATCGTTGTTTCAGTGATAAATCCCGTACCTACCTTAATAACATAATCTCTTAACACTACGCCGTAACAACCTTCGTCTTTTTCGCAAGTAGTGAATCCACACGTTTCCCCTGTTTGTTTTGCACCTTTCTTTCGCCGTCGAAGAAACTCATCCTGGCGCTCGTCAACGACGATTAGGAGGATAGAGAGGTTACCTGAATCTCGTGACACAACTGGAATATTTCTGCAGCTGCCTCGGGCGTATGGACCAATTGGAGGGATTGTGAGCAGTCGTGGAACCCAGCGTATGCCTACCTTTGTCACGTTCAAATGTCGGGAAAGATGTAGAAAATTGATCCTGGATTGATTTTCAGTTTTCCACCTTAGCCTCGACTGTGATACGCCGGTCTTCGAATAGCAGAGCCACCACTTCTCTTGTGCATCGCGGTCCTTCATAGAAAGATGGTCTACCATTTCATTCTTCGTCATTGTGCCAAACTATGGTGCTTGGTGCATTGCTGTCATACGCTTCTTCCAATTCAGTGAGGATTTTTGCAATATCTTCTTCTACAAGTACAGAAAACGAATTGCCGCACTGCACTCCGCTTTATCAATGGGTTGCGCATTTTGTTTTGGCTTCTCTAATGGCATGCTAATGTGCTAAGGTACTGTGGAAGTTTCAGTGTGTACAGGATTGTAGATATTTATCTATAAACAGACTGAGACTGCAAACTGACTCCACTCTGTCGTGTGATACCTCGTAAAGAAGAGAATGGCCGGAGTCTTTTTCCAATGACCTGGGATTCTCCATCGTTTCAGTGGCTGCGATCAACTGTTACTAAAAGATACAGCAACTATTCGGAATGCCAGAGAAATGCAGATAAGGAGATATGCAGACAGCAGGTTTGCCGGAAATTTGCTGGGTAGTTTGGGCACCGATCCCCCAGGACGAAGAAAGACCTTCCTCGAGGTGGTGGTGTCCATAAATCTCCGCTTTCCGTCCGTTGAGTCTGTATCTTTCAACTACATTAAGAGGCCTCCACACGTCCAGTATTCTTTAACAGTACCGTATTGTCATGTCGTTCAGTGTACTAAAGCCGTCATCACACCAACAGTAATCACTAATTATGTCAGTATTTTCACTTGGCAACGCGATTTCAAGAAGCCAGATGTCAAAGAACGACTAAGGAGGTTTTTTTTCCATTGCGGTATTAACTATGACAGTCATATATATTGAGTGATGTTAAGCGTTGTAATGTCGGCAACCGTTAGCAGTACAGTTGTCACGAAAACCCTCAGAGCTATTGTATCTGGCACGCAATAATGTTTTCAGTTAATTAAAGAAAAGTAAAGAAACAATTTTTTTGTGTTTTCTGATTATTAATTCGTATGGCATGAAGGTCGATGTTACTGTGGATAATACGCAGATATAAACAAATAGGGATATACAGATGGGGATACAATCAGGGACATACGGATTTAGATATTGATAAAGATGTAACTACAGCTGGATGTCCAGATTCCTTAATCATTTGTGATAATTTCGTGAGATTGACGAGCGTTTTACAGACTACCAGTTACTGTATAAATACGGTGTCATGCTTGTAATAGGTACAGCTTTCTTCAGCTGCAATTTGAAATTCTGCTGTGATTTAATTTGACAAGATGAAATTGTGTTTTAATGTTTAAAATGAAAGATATGTCCCAGAGAATTATTTTTAACCACAGTCCAAAGTATTAAACATAATTACTAGAAATCATGCTTATGCTACCTAAAAATTTTGTATTAAAATACTATAAAAAATTCAATCTGAGGAACTAGGTTTTTGTTTTGTTTATTATGTTTAGTATGAAGACGTGCATGATTGCATTACTGCTGTTACACGCATATTCTGAGGCCAAAAAATGCTTTCTTCTTGTTTATAGGCTGGAAAATATGGACTATTATTTGAAACAAAATGCCTTTATCATGTAAACTAAACCATGCCGTTTTTGGTAGCAGTTTTGTGGTGATAATGACTCTCTCGACTTATTAGCAAGGTAGCTAAGAGCGGAATTTCAGAAAGCTGGCCATGAGTAACAAATATAAGTATAATTCAAGTTAAACAGAAACCATAAACTGTACACTAATTATATGAACTGTTATTATGGTAATCGAAAAACCTTAAAAACTGGTTAAAGGTGTGTGGGAAACAATTTTTGTAAATTGTACCACATTAAATTTTAAAACTCCTTACTCACTCTGGTAAATTTCAGGACTCAGTGACGAAACATTCGCATTCTTGTTACATTGTTCTTTTTTTCTCATTGTGATTGGCTATTTATATCACACTCAGTAAATTGAGGCATTGTTTCATAGTTCATTTTGCAAAGCATAACATGTAAATTAAATAGAGGATCACAATTCGAAGAGTGACCAGAGAAATATGGACACTGAATACATAAACAGGGTGACTGATTCATTGGTGGGCGAGAGTTGGGGGAGGGCAAGGCTACCCAGTACCGATCCCTTTGGACCAAGTAAACCCTTACATGAACCAGATGTGTCCGAAGATGTCCTCCATCCACAAGTCTCCGTGTCCACGTATATCTGGACACCATTCTTCCACATATTCGGCATAGACAGCTCTGTAGACGTCTTCAGTAGGTTTCAGTTCAGAACCCGGTTCTTTATATTTGTTATTTTCGTGACTGCGATAGCCAAAGTAGGAACTGCATTGTGATCATTTTTGGTGTAACAATTTCGAAAGACAGAATTAGTACATCAGCAATTAGTTTATCATCTTTCGTTTAGCTACCAAATGATAAACGAACGTACACTCGACAGCAAAAAAAGTGGGTTACGCCTGAATTCCAACGAGTAGGCTGCACCTGAATGTATGCAACCAACATATGGCACATCTGTATTGCACATCCTCGCAATCCTCCAACAGTACAGTCGTTGTAAGATACACAATGGGTACTGCTAGAGACTACTAGAGAACATTGGTCTTTATGACAGTCCATCCAGATGTAAAGTAACACCACGATAGTACAGAAGATATCAGACAGTCCTTAATGTTTGTAAACTAAACTGAATTACAATAAGTGACATTTCAAACGTTATGGGACAACTAATTTTGTCACATAAATCGTTCCGTAATCCTTAGGCACAATTAACTATTTGAGACAGTATATGGATTTATGAAGTTGTATGGCAATTGGAAACAAGTTCTTTGCTGTCTAAAAGGTTTACCCAACACATGCTGAACGTCGTTCAACGTTCAAGGGGGAGTGGTTTCGCATCAACTATATGTAATACTAAGCAGTTAAAAAGAAAATGTGATTAACGGCGGCAAGCACTCTACGGAAATCCCAACATTAACAGCGAATCACAAGTAATATCGTTGTTCACATTACTCATCAATAGTTACTTGTACACAAAGTTGTATTTTAAATGACATGACCAACGTCTTCGTTCTGGATCCGGATGCAAACCCAGAACGTAAAGATATTGTTAACCAAGCAAAGCTTTGTGCCTTATCGAGACTCGATCACTAGGCAGAAAGAGACGTCAAATATTGACGTTTGCACCAGTATCAGTTATCAATTCTCAACATGAACGTAAATGACGATAATGTTTGTACGAAAATGGAAAACAAGTGGGCTGAGGTCGCCAGAACGTTAACAGAGAACTGGCTACGAAACCAACCAACTACTGCGGATTCTCTTTGGGACTGCGTCCTGGCAGCCTGGGAGGAAGTTGCTTGTTCAGGCTGTTACGTCCGACGGCTTATACATTCTATACCAAGACGCATGATAGACGTACAAAATATTGAAGGATTCTGGATAAAATATTAGAGTCCTTAAAATGTTTTTTTATGTCTTCTTTTTCGTCATTTTTCCTCATTGGGCGCTAGTGGAAGATCGCGTGGCAACATAATAGATACATTATGGGTTAGTTTTCCTTTGAGTTGCCTTTTTAATTCAAGTGGGTTTCTTTTGAATATACAGTTTGTTAAATATTCTCTTTTGATTACATTTATGCCCTGTCTGGATACTTACAAACTAATCAGCGTAGATGGACTCTGTCACAGTAGTTTTTGTTATTTCAAATACATCTCTCTCTTTCCCTCCATCCATGAATACACCCTCCGTCCTCCACACAATACGTAAACGATTTCATATTATGTTTACTCGTTGTTAATATCTCCTCTATTCTCTCTCACATTTTCTCTCTCTGACACTATCGCCGCAAGTGCCCTTCTATTCAATTCCCCCAAAACTTTATAAATAAAAATCTAGCGGTTTCCATTGACGCTACATTTTCTCTTTTAATTGCTGGTGTCTTTACTCTCTATCTTTCCTCTCAACACCTATGAAACCGTATTCTTTGATCTCCCCTTCCCTATAACCCATTCTTCGTTCTGAAAACAGTCCTTCCTTATCTCTCGGACCTAATATAAAACGAAGTATGGTACACATCTAAGTAAGCAATACTTCGCAAGCATTTCATGCTTATATTTTTCTCTTCTGCACTTCTATCCATTCCCAGATCCCGCCCTCCTTTCTGTTTCCCGTCCCTTGACATCTGCACCTACATCTAAATGAATACTCTGCATTTCATTATTATGTGCTTGGCAGGGGGTTCTATGGTCCGGTGGTTTAATCTTGTATTGATGTGTAAGACGTGTAGGTTCACATCTCACGTCAGGCGTAGATTTTTAACACACACCAGTAACTCTCCTCCACCCCTAATAACGCCAAGTGCAGAACGCCAGTAAGCTCCGTAGTTCAATATCCGCAGTAAAGATAACATCCCTTCGCTGCCGACTGGGGCAGAGCGGCATTCGTTTGAGCTGTGACAGATAAAGAAACCCCGGAAGGCAGAGACTGTCACCAGCAAGCCGTTGTAAACTGTAAAACGTATTTAATTTAATGAACCAATGGCCCTGTAAGTTCACAAGGCTCTTACTTTATTTGAAACTGAGACGTTGAAAATTGTGGTGCTGGACTGGGATTCGAATTCGATTTCACTGTGTTCCCCAAGATTGGAAACTCTTATAGGCCTCCTCGAAAGGCACCTATCTGGTTTCGAATCCTGATCAGCACAAAATATTCATTATTTCATTTCAAGCCCTAGCATGTGCACTCTGAACTACTAGTGAAAAATAGTTGCATTTTCAACGTCTCTTCGTGCGTTGTCAGCTGTAACGTGTTCGTTTCAACTCACAGCCACATGATGAACTTTTTATCACAAAATTATAAAATCAAACGTTTCCTTACATGTTTTCAAGTTCAAACATTCCTCTCCATCCTACTGGCGAAAACGGATTTGGGTTTGACGTTGTGTTCGTTGTGATCACCAACGACGATATGCTGTGGATTCAACTTCTAGCCAGCAGAGTATTTTCCATCTCATCATTGAAAATACAAACATGCCACTCCTAGCTATTATTGGAAAAGAATTTGATAGTTAAAGTGTCTTCATGACCACGTGTGCGCGGTTTGAATCCATTCAGCACAGAACTTTTCGTCGCCTGATGTTCAGCTAAACATGCGCACATCTCGCTACAGGTGAACCAACAATAGCTATTTATCGTATGTTCCTGGCTAGAAAACGACGGCGCTAGATGCTGGGTTCGAATCCCAGTCAGGCAAAAACAATTCTATCGTCATTTAAGGTTCCAACATCTCGCTATTGGTGAAAACATTTGATATTTAACTTCTGATTTTATGTACTTCGTTAACAATCCGATTAGGTGCTGGGTTCGCATCCCTGTCACAAGCTTTACATGATGGCATTTCAATTTTAAACATGAGCATACCTTGTTCCTTGCGAATGACACCATGTTAAACGTCGTTGGGGGTAGTTCCTAGGAAGGTAACTGTTATGACAGGATTCCCAGTTCAGTACAAACATTTTCGTCATTTATTTTCAGGATCCGAATTGATAACTGATACTGGTGCAAACGTCTATACTTCACGTCTCTTTATGCCTAGTGATCGGGTCTCAATAAGGCACAAACAAAGCTTAGCTTAGTTAGCAATGGCTATAGGTGCTGGGTTTGCATCCAGGTCCAGAACGACGACATTGGTCATATCATTTAAAATTCAAATTTGTGTACACGTAGCTGTTGATGTGTTACGAGAACAATGATATTACTGGTGATTCGCTTTTAATGTTGAGATTTCTGTAGAGTGCTTTTGCCGTTATTCGCGTTTTTTTTTACTAGTTCGTCCAATATCCAGTTTCCAGAGCCATTCACCGTTGAGCGACGTTCAGCACATGGATGTAAAACCTTTTCGAGAGTGAAAAACTTTTTTCCAATTGCCGTGCAGCTTTGTAACTCCATATATTGTCTCAATTATTTAATTTTGACTAGGATTACTGTACGAGATATGTAAAATAATCCGTTTTCTCAGAACTTTTCGAATGTCACTTGTTGTAATTAAGGTTAGTTTATGACTGTTATGGGGTGTCTCATCTCTAAGAACGTGTTTTCTAATATGTTTTGTATGACGATATTAGTTGCCGCTTAGACTGACTGCCATAAAGACCTTTGGTCTCTAGTAGTCCCTTGCGGTACCCATTGTGTGTAGTCAAACGACTGTACCCCACGGGGTTTTGGTGTTTAGAGGACCTGCAACACAGCTACGTTATGTTGGTTTTATTCGGCAGTGACCCACTTTTTTTGCTGTCAGGTGTACATAGAACGACTTTGACCCACTGACTGCGGTTCCATAGGATCAAAATTTGTTAGGTTTTCTTCCTCTTTCTTTTTTTGCCAACGCGGCAGGTAAGAGGTTGCTTTCCAGTTAATAGCTGTTCTTACACTTGTTTTGACGCTATTCACTTTTGTGTCCCCATACCCAGTGCGACACAGGCTTACCTAACACATAGAATATAGAGAATTGTGTCACATATCGACCACGTCCTCCTCCCCTGCCCTGACTTTTTGCTGTTGGCTGCTCAGGTAGTTGTTAACCATTTGCTTGTCGTCCCTGTTAATCAGAAATATGTTACTTCTACTTTTTTGTTCAACAGTAGCGGTTAATGATGTGTCTATTGATTCCTACGTCTTAATTCACTGAAGCTAAATGTTAAAACATGTTAATTAATAGCATATCTCTTTAGTCTAGCCAACTGCTCGTAATTTTCAGAAAGTACGTTTAGTGGCATGTCACAAGAATCTCCATCCCTGACTTCGTTCGGAATCAACAGACGTCCACCTACCATGCTATTTTCGTCATATAGGCCATACGATTTTGTTTGAATCGTTACGCCGGAAGTTTATGAAGGACTTCTTTAATTTTAAATATACACATATTATCCAGCTAAACTTTTATTTGAAAAGGTACTTGCGTTTATCGACAGTGACCGAAAATTTTCCGAATTCATGGAGTTTTCTCCCGTTGTGTCACGACACCGTTATCTACTTTCACTTTTCCCAATTTCAAACGTCATTCAGGGGACGACAGGCTCTTAACCTCACCCTTTGACACCATTTTATTTCCATGTGAAGAGAAATGATAATGTGTTCTCAGTTGTATGCGGGAAAACAGCATTAAAACATTTATGGTGGCTATCCAATGGCGAAAGTTTGATACAGTGTGTTCTTCAAACTGGTTTTCTCTTGCATATGAGCGATATTGTACTAAAAAAGATCATAACTTCCATTTTTGGGTGCTGTGTGAAACCAAGGCGACTGAGTATCACAGAACTCTGGCCATGGTTGCAAGTCGTCACAGAGGACGTTTTTGGCAGAAGAGATAGGAAGTGATCTCAGTATATGTCCACGAAAATGCTCTCTACCTAATGGTATGTCGGCAGGGTTGGGGAAAATTGAATTACTGTACGTGTGTTCTGGTATGGAGTAAATCTGTAGTTCCTCGGTCGCTGGCACTTGCCATGTGTTGTTCATGCCTCGAGTTGTGTCCCATGGAAACCCCATTTGTGCTAGAACATAGTGCAGTCGCTGACCATCCAGGTAGGCAACAGGAGACTACTTGCTCTTCACACAACGATACCGTGCAAGCACTTGAAGCAAAAACCGAGTGCTGAGAATCAGAGCAGAACCCAATTCCAGTAGCACACTGACTGCTGCTTCACCCTCCGTCAGAGGTGCTTGTGGGCAGCACACCACACTACCCACTGGCTTTGGGAACTGAAGCCTCTATCTCTCGAAAATAACGGTTGCTCAGCAGCGCACTGCTCCGCCTAGCAGCTCAACAAGCTTTCCTAAACAACATTTGCGTCACGTTGACCATGGTACCATGTTTCGGTTTTTTACTCCGATACTGGTGTGCAAGTCTTAAGAACGAAAGTAACTTCCACATGGTGTGCCTCTGTCAAGCAACATAGCTCGATGAAACTTGGACTGGTACAGTGTAGTATAGAAGGTAACTGAAGGAAATATGCATTACAACGAACAAAAATGACACTTTTCTCCGAAGACAATAATTACACTAAAGTCACCGTGATTCATGATGACCGCGTGGACATTACAAAATGTGTGACATGGTTCTTAATAGGATTCATCTGTATCTACATCTACATCGATACTCTGCAAATCATATTTAAGTACCTGGCAGAGGGTTTATCGAACCACCTTCACAATTCTCTATTATTCCAACCTCGTATAGCGCGGGGAAAGAATGAACACCTATATCTGTGCGTTCGAGCTCTGATATCCCTTATTTTATCGTGGAGATCGTTCCTCCATATGTAGGTCGGTGTCAACAAAATATTTTCGCATTCGGAGGAGAAAGTTGGTGATTGGAATTTCGTGAGAAGATTCCGTCGCAACGAAAAACGCCTTTCTTTTAATGATTTCCAGCCCAAATCTTGCATCATTTCTGTGACACTCTCTCCCATATTTCGCGATAATACAAAATATGCTGCCATTCTTTGAACTTTTTCGATGTACTCCGTCAGTCCTATTTGGTAAGGATCCCACACCACGTAGCAGTATTTTAAAAGAGGACGGACAAGTGTAGTGTAGGTAGTCCCTTAGTAGATCTGTTACATTTTCTAAGTGTCCTGCCAATAAAACGCAGTCTTTGGTTAGCCTTCCCCACAACATTTTCTGTGTTTTCCTTCCAATTTAAGTTGTTCTTAATTGTAAATAAAAGGTATTTAGTTGAATTTACGGCTTTTAGATTAGACTGATTTATCGTGTAACCGCAGTTTAACGAGTTCCTTTTAGCACTCATGTGGATGACCTCACACTTTTCGTTGTTTAGAGTCAACTGCCATTTTTCGCACCATTCAGACATCTTTTCTAAATCGTTTTGCAGTTTGATTTGGTCTTCTGATGACTTTACTAGTCGATAAACGACAGCGTCATCTGCAAACAACCGAAGACGGCTGTTCAGATTGTCTCCAAAATCGTTAAAATAGATAAGGAACAGCAGAGGTCCTATAAGACTACCCTGGGGAACACCAGAAATCACTTCTGTTTTACGCGATGACTTTCCGTCAGTTACTACGAACTGTGACCTCTCTGACAGGAAATCACAAATCCAGTCATATAACTGAGACGATATTCCATAAACACGCAATTTCACTACGAGCCGCTTGTGTGGTACAGCGTCAAAAGCCTTCGGGAAACCCAGAAATACGGAATCGATCTGAAATTCGTTGTCAATAGCACTCAGCACTTCACGTGAATACAGAGCTAGTTGTGTTTCACAGGAACGATGTTTTCTAAACCCATGTTGACTGTGTATGAATAGACCGCTTTCTTCGAGGTAATTCATAATGTTCGAACACAATATATGTTCTAAAATCCTGCTGCATATCGACGTTAACGACATGGGCATGTAATTTAGTGGATTACTCCTACTACCTTTCTTGAATATTGGTGTGACCTGTGCAACTTTCCAGTCTTCGGGTACGGTTCTTTCGTCGAGCGAACGGTTGTACATGATTGTTAAGTATGGAGCTAATGCATCAGCATAATCCGAAAGGAACCTAATTGGTATACGGTCTGGACCAGAAGACTTGCTTTTATTAAGTGATTTAAGTTGCTTCACTATTCCGAGGATATTTACTTCTACGATTTGTGATCACCATGGACGGCCTCCCTAGACCATGACACCCGAGCTGTGAAAACGGTCATGTTCGACAACGTTGTTGGATGCAGTGCGTGTTCCCACGTCATTCTATATGAGGATACATTCAACATTGTTGAACATGACCGTTTTGGTGGTCCAAATATTGTTGTGTTGGGAGGCACGATATTGCATGGGCGTATTGACGTTCAAAATCTTTGAACACGGGTACACTTACCGGTCAGTGTTATCGTGACACTGTACTCTTTCCCCATGCGCGTCTTTTCAAGGGTGCATTCGGCCCTGACTTCATTTTTATGAATGATAATGCGTGACCGCTTCGAACAGCGCAGGTGTAGAAGCTCCTGGAATGAGACGATGTTCAGCGAATGGACTGGCCTGCCCTGTCCTCTGACTTAAACCTCAGCAAGCACGTGTGGAATGCTTTGCGGAGATACAGTGCAGCACGCCCGTATGCACCAATGACCATCCGGCAGTTGTCAACCGCGGAGTTGGAGAAATGGAATTCGCAGCCACAAGAACTCCTTATCAACCTTGTGTCCAGCATGTAGAACACATTGTAGAGCATGCACTGTGTCCGTGGGAATCACACACCCTATTAAGAACCATGCCCCGCATTTTGTAATGTCTATGGGACCATAATAAATCGTGGAGACTTCAGCATAATTATTGTCTTTGAATATGTAATTTCTGTTAGTCGGCCGTTGTGGCCGAGCGGTTCTAGGCGCTTCAGTCCGGAATCGCACTGCCGCTGCAGTCGCAGGTACGAATCCTGCCTCGGGCATGGATGTGTGTGATGTCCTTAGGTTAGTTAGGTTTAATCATACAGTGAAGGATTTCACGACCGGGTGTTTCAGGTGCTGAGAATTTTTCCGGGTTGTATGGCCGTGGTCCACGGAACTCTTTAATCCCTGACATTTCGTCCAAGGCTACGTTAGACATCTTCGGAGGCGCTCCTAGTACTATGGAAAGTGGGCGTGGTCTGGATTTCACGTGATAGCAGAGATAAACCTTGTCAAAGATAAAATTGTATAACTATCGATTATAGTACGTCAAAGACAAAAACTTCTCATCGAGTCTGTAGCGCCACAGTCCATATATCACTGAGTTTCATGGCTTCTTCTTTTCTGTTAAAATTATCCCCATGTTTATATATTTCGATGGCTTCTCTATATAGCCATGGATAATAGTACATAAAACTTCAGTTTCCGAAAATTTCACTACGTGATCACCTGATTGAAGAGCATGTTCCACCACGCCTGATTTGTCTGTTTTCCCTAGTCCTTAGGTTTAAGTAGTTCTAAGTCTAGGGGACTGATAACCTCAGATGTTAGGTCCCTTAGTGCTGAGAGCCATTTGAACCATTTGTCATTTCTGTTCATTTCATTGTGCATTTCTGTCAGTTGGTTTCTATACTACACTGCAGCAATTCTTTCTACGTATGTCTCAGGTTTAATCTAGCTATGTTACTTGGCAGTGACACATCATGCGAAAATTACTATCGTCCTTAATTTTTGCGTAACAGTGTATATTCAGATAGGCCACCGTTTAGCTGACGCCAGCAGTCACAACTGTCCAAGGCAAGTTATCAGCCAGCAAAGGAAACTAAAGTGGCAGGGATGGCAGCATCGTCCTGTTTACGCGTGAGGAACTGGGAAGGGACGTAGTCATAGTTTATACTCCAGTACTGTTAAAAGTGGAACGCCATTGCATGCTACACGTGTCTGCGCCAATGGCAGTACACAGCAATACAGCCAATTAATGGCCGCCACTTTTGTTTAGTAATGCTCCTCGTACACTTTAGCCACTTTTTTCACAGCATACTGGGTTTGAATCAATGTTTCGTCCTGAATAAACCACTGACCGCTTTAACTCTGATATTCATTTTTTTTTGTAAAATATTTTGAAACAACATCGTCTCCTTCGCACATATGGCGCCGTATTTATTCTGGCATATTGTAAAACCAAATCTCACAGACAGAACAATTTTTCTCAATTTCTATACTAACCTTGAAGTTCAGTTCCCTCCTACATAAGCTTTTAAGTTTTTCGCAAAAATGGAGTCTCTTTGCGTCGTTCACGATATTGTAGAAAATGCTGACTAATAACACATTTGCCCCTATTGCCAATGGGGTATTTATTGTATCCACCTTTTATTATCTTTTTTGAGGTAGAAACCTAAATCCCACTTTGGACAGCAACGTGTAATCGCGTCTCTCCTGCCAACGACTTACTCAACTTTAAAAACTTCTCTTGCACGTTCTGTCATTCGTTTCGTCAGCACTGTCACTCCTTTCTCCTCATTATTAGTAAATTTAAATGATGTTGACAACTAACTATCGCGCCTTCAACTTAAGACATATTCCACGATCACTTAAATGCTTGAACTGCGAGGTGACAACGCGCATTGCTTTGGACTGGAACCTGTCAATATCTAATCACATGACCAAATTTAAGTCGTTTGTAACTGTAATTCTAAGGTATTTAGTTGAAATGACAGCCTTCAAGCTATTGTGGTTTATCGTGTAACGGTGTTTTAACGAGTCCTCTCACCTGCTGCCAAGGATGTTTCGAGTACACTGTAGAAGTTTCGTTGGGAAACTCTTACACATCCTCCATGCGCTCGATATCTCTCTCCCTGTGTGACTTCCATATTTTGGGAGCCCTGAAGAAAAACAGTCGTGGCCGTCGATTTGCTTTGGACGAAGAGATGCACACCTAAGTACAATCTTGGTTCCGCAGGCAACCGCAAACATTTTTCCATAAAAGCGTCGACCGTCTGGTTATATTCTGGGAGTTAGGACGATTACTTTTGAAATAACAAACAGTTTACTTATTTTCTTCCTATATACCTCGTTTTTGCTTCCGCTTATACAAAATATTCCTTGTAGTTATTAGAAAATAAAATTACAACTGGTGCTGTTATTTGTTTCTAAGAAATTACTAGAGTTGCGGATCCTGAATCACCGTGTTCAACACGCTGGATAAACAGACGTCTTTGTAATGTTAAAGACGGTCTAGGTCTCCGAAAGGCGAGTTGTGTACTGCATTCCGTGTGGATGTGGCATGACTTACGTCGGACAGAGTAGGCCTACTAGAACAAGAGGAGGACAGGTGCAAGATGCATCAGTGACTAAAGTAGACTAGTAGATCTGCCTCCGAGCAGTATCTCAAATATAATCGTGAAATGAAATACGACGAGACCAGTATCGTAGTGTAAGCGCCAAGTTTCTGAGACAGCATAATTAAGGAGTCTATCGAAATAAAGTTGAAAGAAAACCGAATAAACTGAAGCGCAAGTTTCAATTTAAGCAAGGCCCGGGATCAGGCACTCAGTTTTTAAGGTCCCATCTTCCACTCCATCTATTAGAAATGGAAAACAGAGAGAATGTGCTTTTCACGGAATAACAGTTTCGGCCCAGAAAAACATATGAGCACAAAGGCCGTAACGGGCGCTGGGAGGCGAACTTGATAATAAATAGTGGCTCGACACAAACAATATCTCACAGGTTGGTTTTTCGGATCTTGGCCTAGTTGGAATCTCTGCAGCGAGTATATGCTTAACAACACAGTTCGCAACACTTTAAGAAGATAACTGGATCAGTTGTCGAAGTGTTGTGCATGAAAATGGAATCAACAATTCGGATGAACACGTGAGAGGGCGTCAGCAACCTATCACACCGAAGAAACTTGGGAGAGAGGGGAATAATACCTAGGGCTCGGAAACCGACCTGATACAGCAGTTACTGCAGAGATTGCAGCTCGTGCTCTTGTGGTTAGTATCACTGCCTCTAGATCGCGTGGTCCTGGGTTTGATTCCCAGCTGGGCCAGAGATTTTCTTCGCTCGGGGATTGTGTGTTTGTGCTGTCCTGATCATTTCATTTCATCCTCATCACAACGGCGCGCGGCTCGGCGAACTGGCGTCAAATTGAAAGACTTGCAGCTGGCGGCCGTAGAACTCCAGACAGGGGTTCATAAATGGCTCCAAGCACTATGGGACTTAACATCTGAGGTGATCAGTCCCCTAGACTTAGAACTACTTAAACCTAAGTAATCTAAGGACATCACACACACCCATGCCCGAGGCAGGATTCGACCCTGCCACCGTAGCAGCAGCGCTGTTCCGGACTGAAGCGCCTAGAACCGCACGGTCACCAAGGCCGGCCCCAGACCGGGGTCTATCGGCAAGTAAAGCTATGAGATCAACGAGAGAGTTGAGATCACGCCACATAATCGCATTTGGCGCTTGAATGCTATACTTCTCAGCAGTGCTAGCTGCCAGATTTCAGGTATCATGCTAGTATCAAAGTCACATGCGACCAACACAGTAGGATAGGTTAAAGCTGGACTCCTCAGAAAACTTTGCACATTGCCACTCTGTGTGTCAACATCTCCATTCCAGTGTGAGATTTTTGTGGATTTTGGGAAGTGAAGTTCGCCTGAGTGAGATATGTGCCACCAGTTACTGCCAAGGGAACAAGGAGGAAGTCATGTGAGGTTTTATTGCTTTGTTCAGCACACATTCGTGCTAGGTATGATCATCTACTATCAAATGATTCTGAAAACGCATAATTACACTAGTCAAAAATTTAAACCATTTTCTTTGATTTGTAAATAGGTGGATGTACCTGATTTCAGGGTGGTAAATTCATAGGTATAATCCGTTCAGCGTAAGAATAAACCTGATGTAAACAAAAACAAGCGCGATGATTGGTCAGAAGCCGTAGCACACGTACATTGGTGTTGTTATGCTCTTGGAAGTAGGTCCTACTTATGTATTAGATATAATATTTCTATGTTACGTTAAATGAAACTTTAAGATATTCAAATGTTTTAACAGCCATCAACGTTTTTATTAATAACGCTTTAGCGACGTAGTTTTTATTTCAAAAAGCAGCGTTCTGCTCTGACTGTCGCGCTGGTAATGCGCAGTATGAACATGGCTGAGGCTGCTTTCTGTTCCGTAGTGAATCACGCGAATGGAACGCGGTTAAAAAGTGCCGAGTTCTTAATGTTTTTTATCAATTTACGACGATAATCGGCTTTGAAGTTTTCCCAGTGTTGTCTATACTGCAGTTGATAAACCAACTCAAACCGGAAGTGTAGTAGGTAGCATAACGGAGTGGGAACCAAATGCGGGTGATCGTGCTGTAGTTCAAAACTCCGCTGTGTAATTTTGTTTCTCATTCAATTTGAAATACCTACATCTCGTAGTTATAATACTCATCGTTATTTTTTTTATGAATAATGCACGACTTCTTGTTTCTAATTAAATATTCGACGTGAAGTTCCTGTTTCAATTTCCAATACAAATTCTTAATTATCGATGTTTTATGAAAGACTGTTCATAAAAGTTGTTGAAATTAAGAAAACATAACAATTCAATTTTTAAAGCAAAAATGAAAAACCAAATCCTCTTTATTTGGACTATGCCCATCGTTTTATACCACAGAGGTAGATACGTATTGTTGAAACGTGAAAAACAATCATTTTCACAGCATCGACCACATCGTACAAACGCTGCATTTTTACATTTGCTACTGTACCATCACAATATGAACCCAACCAAACTGATATGGAACCAAGTTGCAGGATTTGGGCCGAGAAGAAACAAGACTGTTAAGCTGCCAGATGTACTGGAACTAACGCTCGCAGCTTTTTCACACATCACTGCCGAACGCTGGCGGGATATAGAACGACTCGTCGTAAAAGAAGAGAAAATGCTTCGTAGATTCTGTTGTTATAGGCTCATTAACAACGAATCAGGTGACACTTCCAGAACTGAAACGTATTTCTCTGTTTCGGGTAAGGAAGGAGCTAAGAGATTACCAGACGACTGAGTGTATGTAGTACCTTCAGTGGCTTCAATAACTATACGGTGAAATCCTTCAATACTCTCTTACGTTATACACAGCTCATGCTGAAAAATTATCCTGTGGTTAAGTCAGGAATTTTAATCATTCTTGTTTTTAATTACAATAGTACGTTAGCTAAAAACGATAACGTGTTCGGGTTTTCGTCTGGTCGTCTAAGGAGCGTATTGTGGGAGATTTGCAGTGTATTATTTCATTCTGCTTAAAAATTAACTGACATTCGAAACTATATGGCTTCTCTGCTCGTTTCTTTTTGCGTCTGAACTGCAGCTAGCCACGTCGTTGCAGGACAGCTGTACCAGCTGAAGGCCAGTGCTGTCCAAGTTAAATGTGCCGATAAAGCTGTTGTTCCATATTGTCGCTAAGTCGATGTGCGAGCAAAGCAGAGCACAAAACGTACCCTTATTATCGTACTTGACAGTACTCGAGACAGCTTGGCTTGCTGTCCCACGTGAAACGGAAATTCAAAGAGGTTCCAGCAAACGCGCAAGAATACATAATGCAATGTTTACATCAGGTTTTTTCGTATGGTGAACGGATTTTTTTTTTTTATATATAAAGCCGGTTTTCACATTTCGTAAATACACAGCTTAATAGAAAACAGTGTTGGCGAACATCGACGAATTAAAGCATTGAAGAAATACGTATTCAGGACTTTAAAACTCAATACTATTTAATGCATATGTATTGGCAGGACGCCGACAGGTCTAAATTAATTCACAACACTTTTTCAACTTTAATCTTCTTTGGTATTGGAAAACTGTGATACGATGCTCTTCTTTTGTTTGGCATTTCATATTCTTCCTAACATGACTCCAGTGATAGTCGCCCATCATCGAAGGGTCCCAGTGACCTAGAAAACGGTTTTCCGTCGTATGGATGATTTGGTGAAAGCGCTCCCCTGCTTATCAGTTACAGCTCCCAAATGTTCCGGAAAATAAATTAAGGTGGGACTGTAGAAAGTGAATTTTAAGCGACATTGTATACCTCACCTTTGTATAGCTTTCTAACAGATCATTCACAGCAGAAAAATAGTTATCATCCACTCTGTTGGCCTAAAAGCCCTTCACAATTTCTTTGAGAGAGGACCAATCTTTGATACCATGCTTGCGAATATCGAATTAGCTAATTCGATATTTCCAAGTATGGTATCAAAGGTTGGATCTTTAATCAATTTTCTTTTTATGGTAATTATTTGTGGTCGAACAACTATACCTTCTTTCAGCTTTGCTTCTCTCAGTTTAAGAAATTTTCCTTTCATGTAGCTTAAGTGCTGATCTCTGTAGCTTTTACAAAGTTCTTCATAAGGCCGAACAAAAGATGAAGAAGAAACAAAATGCTCTTATCATGCTCGGACAATGAAGTGTTTTTCACTTTTCCCTCCGAGATACTTACGATTCCCTCATGGGCAACTCCTTGAGTGTATAATGGTTTTTGGTGTCACAACTGTCCTATAGGCACAACAGATAGCAGCATTTCGTGAACCCTCTCTGTGAACCTGCTAATGACATGGCTCAGTGTTTTCCTTTCACTCATTCGTTCAAACTGGTAGTACAGGTTATGCATTCAATAAGAGGTGCAAAATTTTTATCTAGATCACCAACAGGACAAGCAAAATATGGTTTATATGCCTTCTTAAGTAAATGCATTGTTTACTTTGAGATTCTAAGGTGAATTTCCAACACATAGTAACAGTTGTTGGGGTGGTTTAGTGTCTACACTTAAGACAACAGAGACGTTAGTCAGCTGTTATTTTTACTTACATGAAGAGGACCCCAGTGGTGTGATTGACTTTTTGAAACCATCTATACAGTAGTGTAGGTTAAGATACCAAGGATCACACACTGCAGCAATACACCCTGGTGGGCTCTTGTCTGCGAGTAATAGACGAAAAAAAACGGAATTTTGTATGACACTTAGTAGCGTTAAAAACTTTTCATAACATGGTCTGGTTGTGTGGTATAATTGATAAGAGAACAGCTAAACATACAGGAGGTTCTGGGTTCGACTGTCATTGGGTGCACATTTTTTTTTTTTTGTCCTTAAATCTTTATCGAAATTACTTTCATCATTATTTTCATTCAGTTAATTGGTTTAAATGTAATTTCTTATTTCTATTCCTTTGACATGCAGTTTAAAAACCACGTGAACTTTTTTATTTGTTTCATTTTCCCTTATATATTCTCTTCCAATCGGAATTTTTGTGACTATGAATTTAATTATATTTATCTATTATAATATTCAATTATTTGAAAATTCCGACCTATCAGATAAAAAAAGATAAAGTAATCTATTTACATTTGTGCAATGATATGAAAACTGTGTTTTTGTTGCCAGATGTGGAATTTGGTAATCGTCATACAAACATTTACAACGTAACCTAAGTACCTATTGCACTGTGGACAAAATAATACATATTTAAATTTAAATGAAAGATGAGTTTAGAAGTAAAAGGAAAGTAAAGCAAAATGAGAAATAGATATAATGAATGCAAAATGTGCAGAAAACAACAGGGTGATGAAACAAAAGAAGCTGAATCGAAATTAATACACAAAATTAATTAAAAACACATGAACAAAGATTTCAAGTGTAGAAAGAAAGATAGATGGAAAACTGAGAGCAAATGAAGAAGTTGATATTATGATTCAAATTATGTAACAATGTAATAGAATTAAAAAGTTACATTTAAATCAATTAACTGAATAAAACTGATGATCAAATTCATTTCAATAAAGTTTTAAAAATGAGAAAGAAAAACTTGCTGTAACTGACAAGATTCGAACCCACAGCTTACTGCATGTGAAACTGTTATCCTACACACTATACCATACAAACAAACTACACTGCTTAACGTTCTGAATGGTATTGAGGGTCATACAAAATTTCGATTTTTTTCATCAATTCCTCGCAAATGAGGGTCGACCAGGTGAATGGCTGCAGTATGTGATACATGGGATTTTATATACATCACTGTATAGATAGTTTCAAAAAGTCGATCTCACCACTGGGGACCTCTCCTTGTAAGCTTAAGTTTTAAACATCATGATGTTCCATTTCCTCTCGCAACAAACATGTGTTAGGGTAATAAAAACCTCCATTATCTGTTGAGCCATGTGCATTTAATGAGAATTGCATCATCTGCATTTCAATGTGTATTAGATCATAAAGTCTGTTTTGCAATGAGGATTGTCTTGGCATCAAATAAATTTAAGAATCTTTATGACTGCTTCAGTCTAGTGACTATTTTGGGTCTTCTAACACTCCTGAGCAAAAAAATAAAAAAAAAATAGAGAACCGCATATAGCAAAACACAGAAAATAAACAACAAACAATAAAAATCCTAAAAAAACTCAAAAATCTCATATGTTAAAACATCCTGAAAGATAGATTCAGATTTTACACGCTAAAAAATACATGAAAATTAATATATCACATCCCAGATGCAAAATGGTTGCTGGGTAGTGTTATTTTAGCAGTATGTATGGTGAGAGCCAACATGTAGTAGTGCAACAAATTCATTTTCTAGAGATTTGGCTGACTCTTATACAGATATTTTGATGAATTTAGATGTGCAAATAACATTGTCTACTGTGAAAAATATTCATTGACCAGTGCACTTCAACTTAGAGATTAGATCAGCGGTAGTGCTACACAATGTTACAGATCCAATTTTTGTATATTTTTAAGAATTTAATGCATGGATGCATTGATAGAACTATGCTCATCTACCAACCTACAATTAACTTCATTAGTGCCAATAAGAGAACCATGTGTTTTTAAGTAATATAGACAATTTTGATGTCGAAATATTAAATTTTCATGTCCATTGTGGTTGCAAAGTATTGCACAACAATCTAACATAAGTTATCAACAAGTACTGCTTAACCTGGAAATTTTATAAATAGCGCCAATAGATAAGCCCTATGTACTTTCTTTAATCTTTAAAACAATGAAGTTATGGCAGTAGCACCACATGTGTTCTGACCTCGAAATCTTACATATTTTCATAAATAATACAATTTTATTTGGTGCAAAGTTAAAATTTTTGTTTGCATTGACAGATATGTAATTACCTTTTTACTATGGTAAATATGCTTTGTGCATGTGTTTGTGTCTTGCATTCAAAGTTGTAACTCATTGCAATAATTTTATTTCAGTGCTGAGATTGAATTTTCGAGACATAGACCTCATAGCTCTGACTAGTTGATCATTACTTTGGACATGTTTAATCTATGACTCGTTCCATCGTCGTCTTTGGCCGTATTTTGTAGTATGTATCATTTTGTTTATGTGTGTCTGTTTAGCATATTATGTGTAACTATTTAGGCATGAAAATAGCAATGGGGCACTTAATTTTACAGTTCACAATAATGTTTTAGGCATAAATTTTGGTTTGTGTGTGTCTGTGTGTGTGTGTGTGTGTGTGTGTGTGTGTGTGTGTGTGTGTGTGTGTGTGTGTGTGTGTGTGTGTAAAATAACACTGTGACATTTGATATAAACAAAGCTTTTTTTGTATGGCTGATATGTTTTTGTAGACATTTTAGACATGGAAAGAACTTTGTGACACCTGAAAAGCGCACTACAACAATTTATATGTAGAAAATATTTAATTTGAGGGTCTATTGAGTATGACGCCAAATGCAGTACAATAATTGCACTATGAATATTTATGAGTACTGCCACCTATTGATGTTAATGAGCAACACGAGCATAAAGTAGGAGTTGATATTTTATTTCTCATTTGGTGGAACAGAAGTTAAAGTACAATTTATCTTCGGGAAGCACAAGCTTCTGATTCATTAACTACACTACATAAGTGAATGTTTGTTTTTAACTGATTATGGAAAGTATGTTGTATACTTATTCTCATATTCTGCAACGAATACTGTATGGTTTCCAATAAAATTTACCGATGTGAGATGAAATTTACTAGCCAGAAAGTAATACATTTGACATAAGCAATTTTTTTTATTGGAGTATGGAAACAAAGATCACAAATTTCTCTTTAACATGGCGCCATTTTATGCAGCTCAGGTGAAGGTTACATACTTTTTTTAAGGTTTTGTATGGATGTGTTTCACTGACTTTTATACATAGAAATACTACAAGTTACACTTTTTGAATTTTTTGACAAATACTTTTGAATAGGGTGCAAAAATTTCAGATCGTTAAGATACTTTTGATTTCAGCCAAGATGGCTGCCCTGTGACCACATTGTGATTGGTTCTTTCATTCTACTGCCCACTAAAATACTACACTGTGCTTGGCTGTTTTGTTTTAATACTGCACTATTGTTGGCTGGAGATGTGAGGAGGTATGATGATGATAACATCATTGATATGGAGGGCGTGGCTTACCTCCATCTTGGTTTCTGACATCACGGCCTCTGCCTGTAGGCAACCTGCACTAGCACTTGCACTTAACATCAGTGCAATCTGAAGGTTCAGTACCACATTTAAGTGCAAAGTGCTCCAAGGCCTACATAGATGTGCTACTATTATACATCATTAATAATTATTTTTAAGGTCAAAATTTCCATGCAATGCAAAAAAAGTCGGTATAAAGCCAGATATGCCTCCACTACCGGTGTAGACGGTATTCTCTATGTAGATGGAAACTACCTGTACCTTTGAAGAGATATGGTAGTCTGAATCACTTTTCAGTTAGAATTTTAATGTTGTTTCAGAATCAAGCGAAAGGTGGTGTGGCTTTAGATTTCTAACATGACACACATACACCTTCATACAACAGAATACATTGCCTAAAATTCTGAGCTGATCTTCAAATTTTGTGCAGCTTGAAAATTGGTTCAATGCCTCACAAATATTCATTTACGGTGAAGACCATCGTCTTTGGGAAGCAAATACTGAGACTCTTAGTTCATCGTCCTAGTTTCCCAAGCCTCATGGCATAGAACACTTGAACACTATGTTGAATAAATAGACAACTCACAGTTATTTTGTTGCTGCGTGAAAACTGTTTTATATACACTCCTGGAAATGGAAAAAAGAACACATTGACACCGGTGTGTCAGACCCACCATACTTGCTCCGGACACTGCGAGAGGGCTGTACAAGCAACCGCGGTGTTGGCCGTCGAATGGCGCTAGCTGCGCAGCATTTGTGCACCGCCGCCGTCAGTGTCAGCCAGTTTGCCGTGGCATACGGAGCTCCATCGCAGTCTTTAACACTGGTAGCATGCCGCGGCAGCGTGGACGTGAACCGTATGTGCAGTTGACGGACTTTGAGCGAGGGCGTATAGTGGGCATGCGGGAGGCCGGGTGGACGTACCGCCGTATTGCTCAACACGTGGGGCGTGAGGTCTCCACAGTACATCGATGTTGTCGCCAGTGGTCGGCGGAAGGTGCACGTGCCCGTCGACCTGGGACCGGACCGCAGCGACGCACGGATGCACGCCAAGACCGTAGGATCCTACGCAGTGCCGTAGGGACCGCACCGCCACTTCCCAGCAAATTAGGGACACTGTTGCTCCTGGGGTATCGGTGAGTACCATTCGCAACCGTCTCCATGAAGCTGGGCTACGGTCCCGCACACCGTTAGGCCGTCTTCCGCTCACGCCCCAACATCGTGCAGCCCGCCTCCAGTGGTGTCGCGACAGGCGTGAATGGAGGGACGAATGGAGACGTGTCGTCTTCAGCGATGAGAGTCGCTTCTGCCTTGGTGCCAATGATGGTCGTATGCGTGTTTGGCGCCGTGCAGGTGAGCGCCACAATCAGGACTGCATACGACCGAGGCACACAGGGCCAACACCTGGCATCATGGTGTGGGGAGCGATCTCCTACACTGGCCGTACACCACTGGTGATCGTCGAGGGGACACTGAATAGTGCACGGTACATCCAAACCGTCATCGAACCCATCGTTCTACCATTCCTAGACCGGCAAGGGAACTTGCTGTTCCAACAGGACAATGCACGTCCGCTTGTATCCCGTGCCACCCAACGTGCTCTAGAAGGTGTAAGTCAACTACCCTGGCCAGCAAGATCTCCGGATCTGTCCCCCATTGAGCATGTTTGGGACTGGATGAAGCGTCGTCTCACGCGGTCTGCACGTCCAGCACGAACGCTGGTCCAACTGAGGCGCCAGGTGGAAATGGCATGGCAAGCCGTTCCACAGGACTACATCCAGCATCTCTACGATCGTTTCCATGGGGAATAGCAGCCTGCATTGCTGCGAAAGGTGGATATACACTGTACTAGTGCCGACATTGTGCATGCTCTGTTGCCTGTGTCTATGTGCCTGTGGTTCTGTCAGTGTGATCATGTGATGTATCTGACCCCAGGAATGTGTCAATAAAGTTTCCCCTTCCTGGGACAATGAATTCACGGTGTTCTTATTTCAATTTCCAGGAGTGTACATGCAAAACAAAGCCAGTAGCCACACTCTTTAAAAGAATGTGAATGTGCCACCAACATGAACACTGTTTAATACACAGTGCGCAAAGAGATACAACTTGAAATTTCACATTGTATTCTTGATCTTACCGAATGTCTTTAATGTGAGAATGTGTTGGATGCGACTGTTGCACATCCTGCAGTTGTATCCCTTCCAGTTCATTTAACTCAGCACTGAAGTGTCCAATTTTAATACTACATGCCAGACCCAGATGAGTAGTGATACGGTGTCCACCAAAGATAACAGCAACAGTAGATCAGAGATATCTTTGCAACTGTAAGCAACCTCTCACCACAAAAGAGAGCAGTTGTCACTGCCATTAATACTGCAGCATACAACATATCACTTGGACAAATCCTTTGGCTTAAAGCAGCATGCCGCGCGCGATTAGCCGAGCGGTCCAAGGCGCTGCGGTCATGAACTGTATGGCTGGTCCCTGCGGAGGTTCGAGTCCTCCCTTGGGCATGGGTGTGTGTGTTTGTCCTTAGGATAATTTAGATTAAGTAGTGTGTACTCTTAGGGACTGAAGACCTTCGCAGTTAAGTCCCATAAGATTTCACACACATTATTTTTTAAAGCAGCAGTAAGGGAGCAAAGTACTCTCTCGACCATGGGAGCAAAGCAACAGGCATTCTGTACCTGATTTGATCTTTGACATTGATCTTGAAACACTATTCTTTCCTCTTCCTACCTCTTAGCTCTCCTGTCTCTAAGCCATACTCTGTACCCTTTACTAAGCCCATCTTTTTATTTATTTTTTAATTGGCGTCAGAGAGATTCTGCGCAACTGTACTATACACACATTACACTCATGTAGCCCTTCAAAAACAGCTCAGTATTTCACGGTCATGAAAACGTAACAACCAGTCACATTTCTCAACACCTTCTTAAGCCACAGCCTCCTCTCTTTTGGGAAGAGACCAGTCAGAGAATTTTCTATGCAAGGAACTTCGCAGGAGAGCTTCTGTGAAGTTTGGAAGGTAGGAGACGAGATACTGGCAGAAGTAACGTTGTGAGGACGGGGTGTGAGTCGTGCTTGGGTAGCTCAGAAGAGAGTTCGAGTCTCGGTCCTGCACACAGTTAAATGCAGCGCGGGATTAGCCGAGCGGTCCACGGCGCTGCAGTCGTGGACTGTGCGGCTGGTCCCGGTGGAGGTTCGAGTCCTCCCTCGGGCATGGGTGTGTGTGTTTGTCCTTAGGATAATTTAGATTAACTAGTGTGTAAGCTTAGGGACTGATGACCTTAGCAGTTAAGTCCCATAAGATTTCACACTCATTTGAACATTAAGTCTGCTTTAGGCTGTGGCGCGCCACGGACCTGTTGTCCCGGCCGCGGGCGCGCGTGGACGAGGAAGTGTTTACACCGCCGGTACTCGCACGTGTTGTTGTCTGACTCGATCGCCATGGCACACAATTTTAGAAAGACTACGCTCCAGTTTACGTTCGCCAACGAATATGCCAGACACAAAGCTTTCGAAATAGAGCGTTTTTTGAGGAAAGAAGTTCGTTTACCTGCTGCAGACATAATTGGAATACACATATCAGCGATGTAACAGTAGCCCCTTCAGGCGTTCTCGCTTCCAATGCCCGGGTTCCCAGGTTCGATTTCCGGCGGGGTCAGGGATTTTTTCTGCCTCGTGATGACTGGGTGTTGTGTGATGTCCTTAGGTTAGTTAGGTTTAAGTAGTTCTAAGTTCTACGGGACTGATGACCATAGATGTTAAGTCCCATAGTGCTCAGAGCCATTTGTGAGGGTCATTCGGATCTCTGAATTGCCGTTTGAGGTGCCAGAATCGATGGTTACTGAATCGCTGCGACCATATGAAACGATACTTAGTCATACGCCTGAGCGCTGGGCAAGTTTTAGCACCTATCCTGTGCCAAACGGCGTCCGACAGGTGCGGATCGTCCTTAATAAACATATCCCTTCTTATTTATACATTGGAGGATGTCGAGATATTGTTATTTACGATGGCCAGCCACCCACATGTTCTGGCTGTGGTGGAGAAGGACATATCCGCTCGGAGTGCGTACAACGCCGCGTCGTGCAACTGCCACATGGAGAAGTGTCACAGCGAGAAGTTCCCACGCAACTGCCGATGACGTACGTCTCGGTGACCCGCCGCGAGGTGTTGCCAAGTTCGGAGAGTGACAAGGACGTGTTTATGCAAGAGCAGGCCGAGTTACGGGAGCATGGAGGTGACTCGGAGAATGCCAGTAGACCCACGTCACGTCAGATGAGAGAGGAACCTTCCGTAAATTCACATGTAGCGCGCGTCGTGGAAGTAGAGGTCGAGACAGTGGCGCCGGCAACGGTCCAACGAACGATCGATGAACACAGTGAGGCAGCAGAGGGCAGGGCACGCAAACAGCGATCGCTGAAGCGTCGCAAAAAGCGTCGCCATAGTTCGGGTGACACCTCCCCTCCTAGCCTAGGGGACGTGGAAGTTATCCTAGCCGAAGAACTGTCTGACACGGAACACGTGCCTGTAGAGGACGCTGACAGGATTCCTTTAGATGGTGACCGGATGTCCTGCCTTCCAGACGGTCCCTCTTCATTGACACTGACTGACCCAGCGCTGCCGACGAAGGAGTCAGGGACACCAATGTCCTGGCAGCCACATCGAAATACATCAGATGACGTTTCTCGGATTGATGACCACTGCGACGGGCGGAACCAGTAGAAGACATACAGGAATTGGCACCCCCAAATGATGACAACTCACTCACAGGATTCACAGCACGGAACGAAAACAACGGAGGGCAACCCGTTGGCGGGCACCCCTCTGAGCACGAGTAGTGGACTAAAGCTCTTGGAGTTCACAATGACATGACACGAGCATGGCAACGACAACGGACCAAGCATATAAGGTGGGCACAGTGAACATTAACACCGCACGTTCGCTTGCAAAGATGCAACTTCTCCGGGACATGATTTGCGCCACAGACGTTGATATTCTGCTGATGCAGGAAACCTGCAATGCTGCTTTTCCCGACGTGCATGGTTACAACACTTATCTAGCGCCGACTCCAGATGGAGGACGTGGCACAGCGATACTAGTCCGGGAAGGGATTCCGATGTGTGACCTCGATTACCTTCCTTCGGCTCGGGGTTTGGCTATGACCGTGAACGGCATTCGTATCGTCAACATCTATGCACCCTCCAGCCGGCCGGTGTGGCCGTGCGGTTAAAGGCGCTTCAGTCTGGAACCGCGTGACCGCTACGGTCGCAGGTTCGAATCCTGCCTCGGGCATGGATGTGTGTGATGTCCTTAGGTTAGTTAGGTTTAATTAGTTCTAAGTTCTAGGCGACTGATGACCTCAGAAGTTGAGTCGCATAGTGCTCAGAGCCATATGCACCCTCCGGATCTGACAATCGACAGGCGCGTGCACGATTCTACTCGGAGGAGATTGCCCCCCCCCCCCCCCTATTCCATGGGATGTATGACCACATCTTGGTAGGGGGGGATCTTAACTGCGTACTCACACCGAAGGATCAAACTCCTAATTTCAGCTCCTGCCACGCATCGAACACGATCTGCCGGGACATGGCCCTAATGGACACGCCGGCCGCGGTGGCCATGCGGTTCTAGGCGCTCCAGTCCGGAGCCGCGCTGCTGCTACGGTCGCAGGTTCGAATCCTGCCTCGGGCATGGGTGTGTGTGATGTCCTTAGGTTAGTTAGGTTTAAGTAGTTCTAAGTTCTAGGGGACTAATGACCACAGCAGTTGAGTCCCATAGTGCTCAGAGCCTTTTAAACCGTTTAATGGACACGTGGGAAAAGATCCATGGGCAGCGAGAGGGCTACACGTATTTTACTAGCCACTCGGCGAGCAGGCTGGATCGGATTTATGTTTCTGACAGATTAAGGGATCACGTGTTGGCTGCTGAACGTTGGCCCACAGCTTTTACGGATCACCTTGCATATTTATGCACGTTAGCCCTCCCACGGTAGCGGGTCTGGCGGAGTCCTAGTTCATGGAAAGTTAATTCATCTTTATTGGTGGATCTCGAATGTCGCCAGCGGATCGAAGAAACATGGCAGACATGCACTCGCCGTCTGCCGCTGCACCGTACGGTTCTTTCATGGTGGCTACAATGTGCAAAACCGGCGATACGAAGAGCTCTCATAACGTATGGCAAGGAAAAAGCGAAATGGCTCCGAGATACACTTGATTATTACTACATGGTGCTCCGCGACCTGTCCTCCAGGGCTCCATCGCCCGAGCGTCAAGCGGAAGTCCATCGCATTCAGGCGTGCATTTTATCCATCACTAGACGTCGACTGGAGGGACTTTCGATCCGTGCTCGGTGCTTGGACAACGTCGATGGAGAACGTATTAGCAAGCATCATGTGTCCAAGAGACATGCGCGTAATCGCCTATCTTTGATCACAGTGCTCCATGATGACAATGGTCGGCCCTTGACGTCACAACAGGACATTGCTGCTGAGTTTCTGGAGCATTACCGCCTCCTTTTCACTGGGACGCCGACGGACAATCGGGCAGGAGAAGAAATTTTGCGACAGATGCAAACGGAGGTGGATTGTCCGGATGCAGAGGCGCTATTGGAACCTCTAACGGAAGATGACAAAAATGGTTCAAATGGCTCTGAGCACTATGGGACTTAACAGCTGTGGTCATCAGTCCCCTAGAACTTAGAACTACGTAAACCTAACTAACCTAAGGACATTACACACATCCATGCCCGAAGCTGGATTCGAACCTGCGACCGTAGCAGTCGCGCGGTCCCGGACTGCGCGCTTAGAACCGCGAGACGACCGCGGCCGGCGGAAGATGACATCCGGGGGGCATTCACGAAGGGTGCGGTGCATACATCGCCTGAGCCAGATGGGTTGACACTCGAATTTTATCATCTTCCGCCGGCCGCGGTGGTCTCGCGGTTCTAAGCGCGCAGTCCGGGACCGCGCGACTGCTACGGTCGCAGGTTCGAATCCTGCTTCGGGCAGGGATGTGTGTGATGTCCTTAGGTTAGTTAGGTTTACGTAGTTCTAAGTTCTAGGGGACTGATGACCACAGCAGTTGAGTCCCATAGTGCTCAGAGCCATTTGGACCATTGAACCAATAAAATGCTGCAGACGTAGTTGTCATGTGATGAGCAGGTTTGAAACATATCTTTAATAAAGGTAAATAAAACGCAATAGGAGGTTAATACGACTGTTTTATTCGCAAGCAGCAAAATATTTTTTCGAATTACCTTAAATTAAAAGCTCGTGTGTCTATCACACCTCGTACATTGTTCACCTCAGGGTAAAAGCCTTCATACCAAGGGAAATCTATAACCAAATCTCAAGAAGTTTGTATTGGAAAGATCGAATTTACAACAAAAAGTACACGATACATAACATACAGATAATACTATAAAACGGTCCTTGAGACTGTCGTATTCTACACGTCGTTGCCACGAAGGCTTCTGTTTTTCCATACTTTACGAAGTGAAAACATCCCGAAGCTTACTCAAATAACCCTAACTTCCGTTACCGTAAGAGAGAACTTTCTCATTCCTTACAAGCCACACAGATTTCTTAATGATTAATCACCTGACAAGAGAAACGACTTGGGGCTCAACACCCACCACGTAATACACAACATCTCGAATTCACCGAGCATTTCCTGTCGAGGACATTGCGAGAACACCACACGTTCTGCTGTGACATGTTTTCAGACAGCTACGAAATACGTGCTGCCACAATACCAGCATGTGAACTCCCACATAGGAACGTGGCAAGAAACTTCAATCACCGTCTTGGTACATTAATTTACGGAACGTTACTTGCATGTGAACACATTGTAGTGAAGTACTGCAAGGCAAAAGATTCATGTGGATTAAATTTTCTAACTGATAGTAATAATTAAACTGAAATGAAATATGTGATGATGAAAGTGATTATAAAATTAATTTTCGCTCTCTCATGCAAGCAACGTATCATCCAAATTACTGCAACATCGGCGGCTGAATGACTATCGCAGGCAGCGGCTTCGACTCCCGTCTCTCCACGAGTCTCTGCCGGCGGCGTTTTGGTCACCTGATTCCGCCCCAAGTCATTTCCATGAGCCTAACATACCCAGTTTGACCAGTGGCCACAGACTGTGCTCAGCTCGACAGTCATTTGTCTTACTGAGCCATAGCTACTGCGACATTTTTGATCAACGCGAAATCCAAGTAGTGCGTGAAATGAATATCTGTATACGATACATTCCAAATACACGTAAGATTTACGCTATCTAGTCTGAAGTATCCGAACACCTCTATGTAAATGACCACTAGATGTCACGAGAGGCAAACCCACTAGCTCAGGAAAAAGGGAGGGGGAGGGGGGGGGGGGGAGATATTGCGCTGTCAGCAGAAGAGAGAAACAACAGAATGGTTTGGTTAGGAGAGTTCAGTGACTTCGAATGTGGACCAGTCATTGAATGTCACCTGAGTAACAAATCCATCAGCGACATTTTAATCCTTCTAAAGCCGCCAAAGCCGATAGTTGGTGATGTGACTGCAACTTGGAAACAGGAAGAAAAAACCCCAGCTAAACCAAGACAGGCAGACCTCTTGTACCGAGGGACAATGACCGTCGAGCATTGTGGAGGATGGTCGTACAAAAGAGCATGAAATCAGCGGAAGAAATCATTCTTGAGTTACCATGCTACCGGCAGTGCAGCTAGCACAACGAATGTTCGTAGGGAGTTAAAAGGGTGGGGTACAATGGTGGAGCATCTCATCATAAGTGGCACGTTACTGTATTCAGAGCAAGGCGACGCCTAAAGTGATGTAAAGAGCGATGCCACTGCCTACTGGATGAATGAAAACAAATGATTTGTAGTGACGAATCACGGTATGCCCGGTGAAAATCCGATGGAAGGGTTTGGATTCTGTGGATGACTGCAGAACATTATCTGGTATCGTGGATGTCTAATCGTGGTTATAGCGTAGTCCTCCTATCGCGTTTAAGAAAACGATAAATGCGGAAGGACATGGTAGCCAAGGAGAGGAAAGGAACCCTTGGTGGTGGCTAAGCTGTCATAGAGGTCTGCCAATTCAAGGTAACACCAGTGGGCTATCAGAATAGTTTTCACATTGAGGTAATGAAGCGAACGATCAATGCTTATTGTTACTATCAAGAATAGATAATGACAAAAAATAAACTCACTTTAAAGTAAAGCTGAGAGCCAGCAGAACAAAGCTGAGACTTATAACATTTCATTTCAAGTAGCCATCCTGACTGAACTTGACATTTCACTATTAGCGGTAAGGTTACGTCTCAGAAAATCAGTTTCATCTTTGTTTATGATTTATCTGTGAAAGACATTTTCGATCCTATTTGATAACTAACAGACTCGATACCGCTTTCTTCTTCTTCGAGCATCGGTGATATAAAGTTGTATCATTGCTGCAACTTGTATTCTGTGTTAAATAATAATGCTATTTGAATTACCTCATCTTAATTTGGTAGCATGGTACTAAACACTGCGTTCCCATACTAATGAAATTTGTTTTGTATAGTTTTTTGCCTGTAAATTAGTTGAAATTTCGGAAGTTCGGTGACGCGACGACCGCGCGACGTTTGCGCGCTATCGTTTTCACGTTTCAATATTTGTAAGATGAACCTGCGGCCTATATTTTAAGCGAAATCCGATTGCGATTATTATGGTTATTATTGCGCAAAACTAACGATTTGGACCAACGATTAACGACAACACGGTTTCTCGTCACCAAGCCCGCTGCTTTCCAACAACAGCTTGGGCTGATGCAAATTCTTGCATGAGAATGTCGGTAAACTCCTATGAGTAAAAACCTTTTTTTGCTATATGAAAAGACTAACAAAATTAATACCTCCTTGCCTATTTTATGATTACATGTCCTCTTTTCTTATCGGCAATATAAGGTGATATATTACGGCATGAAGAAATTCCTGAATCCTCTGCTTGCACCATGTCATGAATATGATATTTAAAGGATTTATCTGTACAGGTTTACAGCCTCCCTTTATGAAGCTCGAACCTGGTAGCACTCCAAAACGAAAACGGCCTATGTACAATTCTGATATTTACTTTGGACAGGCACATTCAAACCATCCTGTTCTACATCTTGTTGCCGTTTCTTTTGGAATCCACTAGTCGAGGGCGATCGCCTACGCTCTATAACGTCATACCCTCTTCGACAACCTAAATTATTGCACTTAATTCCGTAGATGAGATAGTCGCGCTTCTGTCCGTTAGCTATAGACATGTTTTTCCGTAGTCAGCGACCTCATATGAAAGATTAAATCCTCTGATGCGACATTCAGCTGTCACCGTAACACTACAAGAAAGACATGAAAGAGGAGAGAGGGAAATAATTCGTTTGTATAACTGATTTTTTTAATTTGTACAACAAAACCAGGCTAATCATATTAATTATTATTATTTACGTTATTATGATATATGAATTAAACTAGGTGCCGGCCGTTGTGGCCTAGCGGTTCTAGGCATTTCAGTCTGGAACCGCGCGACCGCTACGGTCACAGGTTCGAATCCTGCCTCGGGCATGGATATGTGTGATGTCCTTAGGTTAGTTAGGTTTAAGTAGTTCTAAGTTCTAGGGGACTGATGACTTCAGATGTTAACACAATTGAAGGCTCATTTTATCGAGATTCTGTAATTGTCTTCCATTGCGACACAGAAGTTTGAAATTTGGCTCGGGTGTGCCTACAACCACCCCCTGTGGTGGTGCAAAGGCCTGGCGCCCTGTGACATCGCCCTCGGGCTGAGCAACCTGCTTCACAACGTTGACACTGTTGTCATCCCCTGGGCGCTTCAACCCCGCTCTGATGACAACATGGGGCTGCAACCCCATTCAACGGCATCTGACACCTTTGGAGTGTAGTGCAACTGCAATTTTTGCTCTGATATATAGATTGGAACGGCGAAATTTGAACGTGATCCGAAACAGTGAAGACTGCTTATACATTTTCAGCCCTCCTGTTTCGCACGCTCCTGTGGCGTGATCACAGCGGGGGAACGACATTGGCATGTGCATGGATTAAACAGCAAAGGGTTCCTCTAAGAACCCCAATTCAGCAACACCCTCAGTGGCACCTGCCTACCTTTACTGCGTGCCTTTACAGAGACAATCTGCGAAGTAGGCCTAGGCACCTGCAAGCAGGCATTCAGATTCCAAGGGGTGGCTCAGGTGCCTACGATTCCTTTACAGGTTGTCTCTTTACAGGTACAATTGACAAAATTCTTGGTGAAGGTGGGTGGGTGTCACCGAGGGTGCTGCCAAAGTGGAGGGTCTTAGAGGGACATTTTGCCGTTTCATTGACGCGTATGTAAATGTCGCAACAACCCTCCCTCGCGTTCACGTAACAGGAGGGCGCGAAATAGGAGGGCTGAAAAAGCGTAAGTCTATTTTTCTGCTTCATATCATACTCAGATTTCGTCGAATGATTTTGAACGATCCCTAGTGGTTCTGACCTGGACACGAGAGCGAAAATTGTGGTTGCACTGCAATCCAAAGGGGTGCAATCCTGTTCAGTGCGGATGGAGACCCTCAGTATCGTTACAGAATGGTTGAAACGCTCACGGGTGTCTGCAGTGTCAAAGCCTGTCAAGAACGTCGTCCTGTTGCTTTTTCGTGTCGATTTTGAGACGTTGTGTGTCTGGAATGTTTTCCTCGGCCAACCATGATAATATCACGTGATTTCAACGTTGAGAGTCGCGGTTCTGACTTCTATCGTAGAGGCATCAAAAGAAGGTGCGAAATGTAGGTAAGAGGGGACGTGATGACCTTGCCATCGCGTGACACGTCCACCGTGATGCTCGGCAAAATTGTGGTGAAATGTGGTGCCAATGTGATATCATTAACCCACTTTGCATGTCACATGAACTTTTGAGTTCTGGCCTTTTTTTCCCATTTGTCAACACCTTTCTGTTTGAAGCCTCTTCGATCCCGAGGGTGACGTCGCAGAGCGCTACACTTTTTCACCATTACAGAGGAAGATTGTAGGCACATTCGAGTCAAGTTTCAATCTTCTGTGTAGCAGTGAGAGACAATTACAAGATTTTGAGAAAGTGATCCATTAACTGTGTCGTGCACTGTATTATACACACTTATGTAATCCCCGTTTCACTTTCGTCGTTGATTGTAATCTCCTTGAGACGCTATTGTAGCCGTCTCAGATTATCGAAACACGAGCGAAAGTAACATCGTTCCATTAATGCTGGTAAAACAGAATAAATATAATATAAGGGGAGATGTTACAAGACGACTTTGCAACCAATTTCATTTAATTCTGGTCCCGGCCTAGGTTCGAGTCCTTCCTCGGGCATGGGTGTGTGTGTTTGTCCTTAGGATAATTTAGGTTAAGTAGTGTGTAAGCTTAGGGACTGATGACCTTAGCAGTTAAGTCCCATAAGATTTCACACACATTTGAACATTTAATTCTGTGTCTGGTTGCCCATACTGTCACCACAAAAATCAGTCGTGAGCGCTGTCAACCCGTGAACTCGCTAAACTTCGTTGTTATACGTATTCGTATTTTAAATGTTAGCGCGTTGAGTTTCTAAAGCAAATATGAGCTTCAGTTTGGCATTTAACGGCTACGGAAAACCACCGAAAAACCGTACTCGCGCTGGTTAGTACACGAGACAAATGGCCACTGACTTTGAGTGTAGATTGACTGTGGGTCTCGGTCTCAGTCTTGTTTCGCAGGTAAGGCTATACGAGCAGATTAAAGCACATCCTTCCATCTCGACTAATATAATTCTACTCGAAACTTACTTATGTGCAAGAAAACACATACCTGCCTATTCTGAGGAAATAAGCATTTCTTTTAAGATGCTTTCTATCGTTGCTGGTATTACCATAATAACAGATTATCGAATTATTAATATTCATTTAGCTTATAGAATTCTTAGCGTTTATTGTTTAGTCAGGAAGAGCCCGTACGCAGCGACTGATATTTTTGTTGCCTGGTCCAAATTGGCGTCCTGGGATGCTTACTGTTTATCGGGGTGGTTTTCCGTTGCTTTCGACGTTACGGTATCCTGCGCTGCCTTCTTGTCGGTCACTGTGTATTCTGCCACGGACGCTATTGACGTACCACAGGCTTCCGCCCGTTACCTCGCTGCTCTCACCTACGTGCCTTCCCGAGAGGTCAAGGTCTTCCTTTGTGAGAGTTGTTGCCGTATGCGTTGCCTGAACGCTACGCCACTTGAATGGAACAACTACATTTTGGAAGACTGCACGTTCTGCTTTAGCCAGTTAACTACAGTACTTTTAGGCTTGATGCATCAATAACGTAATAACCGGATTACAGGAAGTACTTACATAAATCTATACAAATACACGTACACATTAGGTGCTACAATTAATCGATCACATTAAATTCAGGACACAAATTGTTTAAGGGTTGGTGTCACTGATCATTCGTTAACTCATGACTGCCACTTGTTATTAAAATAAAACTCTGCAATGAACTAGACGTTCGTCTATTCGGTTAGACAGAGGTGAGGCAAAATGGGGGAATACTCTGACTTTCTCCAACAGCACACCGTTTAAGCGTGATTAGTTGGAATGGGTAGGTATACCGAGAGCAACATTATCTTCATTAATGGACACTTACCAACTTCAGAGATACGGAACGTCGAATATTAAGTCGATTTTCCCCTAAAGGATTACAGAACTGCAACTCCCCGCCTCCGAGGTCACTAATGGCGCACGTCTCGAAGGTACTATGTTCGAACCCAGGTGATGAAAGAGTTTTTACTTGGCTGGTAAGTGGAGGAGGGAAAGTGGCGTCAACGTTCTTGACTTCAAGTAGCGAAGACCTGCTTTAAATTTCAAACGTCTCCACGACGTCCCATCGAATGATGATATCTGATGCTGTCAATGATGATCCGTTGCCGGGACAGGGACATTAAACTCAGCTGCCCCTTGGTGCCATTTGCGGGGTGTAGGCTATGTACCGGCAGCCAGGTTCCACTCTCTTCCTTCCGTTCATCTGTAATAACACGAAAACAACACTGGGGTAAGCACTCACCACAGTCATCCCCATGACTTAGGTACACACTTGACACTTCATAACAGGTCGGAGGAAAGCTACAGCAAACACAGGTATTAGTGCTTGGGACCAACACGTTGGGCTGTAGAGCTAGTGCGGTACAAATGGCATCTGAGTTGAACAGGCACTTCGAATATCGTATGTCTTCATTCGAAATGCGGCGCAAATTGCACGAAGTGAACATCCGCTGCCGGATAGTGATCCTCAGATCTCTGGTCATCGCCAAGAACACATTAACACGACGCAAATGGTGCCGAGCTTACGCAGTGTGGACGCAAGTTGACAAGAAGAAAGAAATGTGGTCGAATGAATCACGCTTCATGTCTTTCCCACCATCATCGTGGTGTCTGGTATGGAAGCTGGACGCCAAAAGAAAATTGTGTTTAGAAATGTGTACTATTTCTGAACCTCAGAGGTAAAGTCTGTGGCGTAGATTACATTGCCACTGTGATGCTAGAAAGCGCAGATTAACACTATTCCATTGAGACTATAATTTTTAACGCAAATACAGAATCAGTCGAATTTAATAAAAACAAAATTTTGGAAAAAAAGATGTCACTATTCGAATCCCAGTGATAAAGAAGTTTTCATGACTAATTTTTGGCTGGTAATGGGGGCAAAGATGGCGGTATATTTATTGTACATTAACATAGCGACTTAAACATCAAACTTCTCTGCAGTGGTTCGTGGGATGAGGATATGTGACAGTATCTGCTGATTCTGATACGTCCGTAGGATAGAGCTATAAGTTCGGAATTAATTTGTACTATTCAAGACGCATAATGGCATCTTCTCACATTCATAAAACATAAAACTACCTCAGATGTCCAGGGGATACAGGTACACGCTTAACACTAAGAGGTCGATGGAAGGTAGCAACATACCGTTTCCTCTAGGTTCTCAGCCACCACTACAGATCTGATTTCCACATTTGTCGCTATGGCACACTGTCGAATTAGGGACTGATGCAGACTTTCTTAGGCGTGCTACTTTCCAAGCAGAATTGACAACCTCACATTATTTGGAAATTTCAAGTGACTAAAAGTGCCCTACGTAGCTCGTGCTCCTCCGTAAAAAGAACCTCAATTTCCTCGTTTTAAACCCTCAATACATATAACTTTAATATCATTTGAATGGTCCTGCAGCAAAGAATCTTGAGGAGAGAGGATTTCCTGTCCCTTGATTGCTGATAGAACTTGAAGCTAGAACGCATGAGAAATATTACAATAATTATCTGAAAATATTTTACAAGATGGAGGGACCTATTCCGCAACTGATGTTACCTGTGACTCGTTGTAATATGAATCGTATTCGTCTTAGACATTTACTTTTTTCCCAATAAGCACTTGAGATTACTGTGTTTCTCGCCCTCCTACAAACGTACATAATGTGAGTGCAGGGAACTTTACACAGCTAAAAGCAATAACCACCGTCTCTGCTTTGGGGATTATCCGTTAGCCGTAATTTCCTCGGTGATTAAAAATACTGCTGTATAGTCTGAGGAAACTACTCACACTTAAGTGCTGCGATACGACACAGTCCATACAATAAGACAGATATACTCGATGTCACAGCAGCAGCGAATGTCGCACGCATCCCGCAATCTACAAGCTGAAGGCATCGTTCGCAAAACCTAATAATGCTGTTACTTTCGAAGCTGGTGTAAGCACAAGCATCCTTGGCGTTTTCATTAATTTCGACCATCGACCTGTGGTGGGAAAAGTGTTCCTCTTAGTTACACGGAAAATGTATCTAAAAACTATCTCATAAAATAAGTTTGTCGATTTTGTCATATAAAACAATACGGGAATCGGAGAAGACAGAGCGCGTTATACGACGGTAAACTTTTTTTTTCAGACTATCATACATGGGCGTACCTACTTCTAGATCAGTATAATATAGTTGAATATACTGCTGAGTTGTCTGTAATTCTTGCCCATATGGTTTAAAAACGAGATAGGACAATTTTTGAACATGGGAAATAACTTAGGTACGGGAGAAGCAAGCAGTACTACTGCCGTTTAATACAGTATCGGATACTATGAACTGCCAGTGCTCCTTCACATCTGCATAGCGTAGAAACAATGTGATTTCGCTTGAGTTACTGACACACTGTGTCCGTCTCCTCAATAAAAGTAAACTGGAAAGTCGTGGCAGGTGTTGGAGTAGCTGCAATATCTCTTCCAAGCGACCCACAACGTTCTTCAGTCCAATGTCTCATAGGACTACGGTGTCGTGTTACTAATAGGGCACACAGCAGAGTGCAGAAACGTTTAGTAGATGCTGCAGTCATTTCATTTAACGTTTTAACTTAGTGCTACTCTTGGAGCTAATACTTCCCTAACTCCAGTCTCCCGTTCGTTTTCGGTTCAGATGCTACACTTATATGGGACAGTTCGACGGTGCGCTGCAGTATTTCCCTTTCGCAAAAGAGCGAGAGAATTTACGTAGTAGTTAAGACATTGAACTCGTATTAGGGATCAGCATAGTTCAAATTACCATCACGTATTTCTGATTTGTCTTTCCGTGTTTCACAGAATCATTTAAAACGAATTCATGGATGGTTCGTGCAATAAAGGTATAAATGTTTTCCTTCCCCACATTTTTGCTCATCGAGATTGTGCTCCTTCCCTCCTTAACCTTTCGTACTGTCACTGTTCATATTCATCCGAAGGATTTCAATACCCGTGTAGCAGGTTAGTCTCCCTAAGTCTTTGGATCCGGATAGGGATAGACTGCCGGCCGGAATGGCCGAGCGGTTCTAGGCGCTTCAGTCTGGAACCGCGCGACCGCTATGGTCGCAGGTTCGAATCCTGCCTCGGGCATGGATGCGTGTGATGTCCTTAGGTTCGTTAGGTTTAAGTAGTTCTAAGTTCTAGGGGACTGATGACCACAGCAGTTAAGTCCCATAGTGCTCAGAGCCATTTTTTTTAGGGATCGACTGTTCACTACAACAACAAATCTGCGGTGTACATGCAGGCACATTACCCATGTTCCATCTGCGTATGGAGCCAGAAAATGTTGTATAATACGGCACCAACAACACTCTCTTCCCTGCAGTTAGTGACACAGAGTGTAAGCTGTATAGCTGTAGATACGTGTCACATGCGTGCTAGCGACTCGTTTGCAGGAGGAACGGGATTTGAATCGACATCCGGTCATTCTGATATTTCCATAACTCACATCCTCTTACATTTGAGCTAGTGCTCCATCATTGACACTGACTCCACAAGTTCTTATCTCTTCTCTTTCTTCCCTAAATTTTGACAGAGAGTTATTTGCAGAAGCTAAGAAAAAAAGAAAAAAAAACGTATTACTTGAATATACTCGTACTGCATTGCCATTGTTGGCCAGTGTATTGTTTCAGAAGTAGACGACAGATGGCATCCTCAACCCTTCGGCAGTGGCCCGGTGAGAGGGCTCCGTGCGAAGGACGTTGTCGATACGTAACTCTCAGGACGCGACGTAAGCTGCAAATGCTATTACTGCGAAGCCCTTGCGAGCTAAGGCGGTCGCTTCCCTAAGACACTGGCGGCATTGCGCGGCTTCTCGATGCCCCTCAGTAGGCGGAGAAGCTAGCACGTTTCCGCGACACGTCCTGCCTTATAGACTTCTCCTCAGGTGAAGAACTTTTACTTTTCCTCGTCGTAGGAGCAATCGATTTCTGCCACAATATCTGAATTTTCGATAGAAGTCTTCGGTCAACGTTTAGTAGCGCTACATTGTCATCTCCAAAAACATATCCGAAAGCGTTTTGTCTGGCACTCCGGTAGTTACCATGTTCAAGATGGTTGCAGCGGCACTACTATCTGTCTATGACTTGGAGCAAAAATGAGTTCAAGAGTAATATGCCATAGTATAGCAAACTACTAAAACTACTACGTGATTTCTTCTTCTCTTCCTAAACGAAACCGTTTTGAGATACAATTTGGTGTTCTATTTCTTTTTCCCTTCAATCCCGTTTTCGCATTGAAAGGACTACTATAATTCCAATGATACAAGGAACGAACAGAGGAGAGATTTACGTGAAGTTCCATCTTTAAATCCGCTAGGAAGTAATTGATATTTTTCGCGTCGAAGATTTAGGGACAAATTTAAGCCTTGCCACTGAATTTTCCTTCGTCACGAAGAGGGAGGGATTGGAGCGTTGGTTCGTAATCTTCAGCTGTAAAACGACGATCCAGAACTGTTGAGTCATATGAATTGTGAAATGCAGTACGAACGGTGATACTCGCAACCAGCTTATACGCGATGCGATTGCATCATTCGACTGTTTGATCGTCTCACTGACTCTTACGCTCAATTAGGCCGGATGGGACGAGGCAATAGACGTCACTACTGCACGATGTGTCGTAAAGCGATTCCTCAGCCTCCAGGCTTGACCTTACGGTGTGTCGCGGAGGGTACTTTGTGCACCAGTATCACCTCCCCTTTTTGCTGTTCTCTGGAACAACGATTCCTGGCAAGCTTCCGTGTCGCTTCGAATCTCTTTCTCTTGATGGCCTTACTGCGGAGTAAACGTAGAAAGGAGCGATATATTGGTTGACTCTTCTAGGAATGTACCCTCTTGGACTTTAGCACTAGACCATACCGTGATGCAGAACGGCTCTCTTGCAGCGTCTGCCACTGGCCATCTCCGTGACATTTTCGCGCATTCTAAATGAACCTGCCTCTCCAACGCTCTCATTGTTCTTTTACCAAGTTAGAAGTCCGCCCCCAGTAGCTGAGTGGTCAGCGCGACAGAATGTCAATCCTAAGGGGATTTTCTCTGCTCAGGGACTGGGTGTTGTGTTGTCCTAATCATCATCATTTCATCCCCATCGACGCGCAAGTTGCCGAAGTGGTGTCAAATCGAAAGACTTGCACCAGGCGAACGGTCTACCCGACGGGAGGCCCTAGCCACACGACATTATTATTACCAAGTTAGAAGATGCTGTGGTTAAGGCTCTAGATTCGTATGCAGCAGGAACCGGGTTCAAATCCCAGTCTGGCTACCCACATTTGGGATTTCCTTGATCCACCTGACCCACTTCAGACGAATCACGGTTTTTCTCGTAGTTTAGTTTTAACTTCATTTGCACTGGACTACACAAATCGGCAAATATTTCTTTCGTTTCATGGTAATGATAGAAAACAGATAACACTAATGTACCTTTCTTGCATTATTTTTCTCATTTTTCTCATTAACTGTGGGTTCTTGAAGTGATTCAGTGCAAAAAATGGAAAACTAGTCCAGATTAATTATTTGTACTTGCAGAAAAAGGTTCACAATTATTATAATAGATGACTTAGTATTCAGCGACGTTACATTTGAACTTATATCACTGAATAGTATTTTTGACTAAACATATTTAATATTATTTACTCTGATAATTTTTCAAATAATTTCCCATCCTGGATGGCAAATTAAAAAAAAATGCAGTAAAAACACTGAATCTATAATACACACATCAAAGAAAGTTTTGCATCAAACCACTTCCCAGAACTCCTGAAGACAGACGTTGACTGTGGATATTGTATCACAGACACAGTCCCTTTGACTGTTCAGAGATGTCACTAAACCCGCCCAAAGATGTAAACAACCATGTATGAGCAGCGCCTATTAGACGGAGGGGGTCCGACAGCCGATCAGTTATAGTCATTCCACCAGGAAGGAGGTACACGGCTCGTGGTGTCTGTAGTTCAACCATGCTTAGACGATCAATACCGCGGTTCGATCGCGTCTGCATTGTTACTTTGTGCCAGGAGGGGCTCTCAACAAGGGAAGTGTCCAGGCGTCTCGGAGACAACCAAAGCGATGTTGTTCGAACATGGACGAGATACAGAGAGACACGAACTGTTGGTGACATGCCTCGCTCAGGCCGCCCAAGGACACTGTTGGTACAGATTATCCCACTCCTCTACGGCAGTGGATGACCGCTACCTACGGATTATGGCTCGCAGGACCACTGACAGCAACGTCACCATGTTGAATAATGCTTTTCGTGCAGCCACAGGACTTCGTGTTACGATTCAAACTGTACGCAATAGGCTGCATGATGCGCAACTTCACTACCGACATCCATGGCTAGGTCCATCTTTGCAACCACGACACCATGCAGCGCGGTACAGGTGGGCCCAAAACATGCCGGATGGACCCCTCAGGATTGGCACCACGTTCTCTTCACCAATGAGTGTCGCATATGCTTCCAACCAGACAATCGTCAGAGACGTGTTTTGAGGCAACCCAGTTGGGGTGGACTGTCCAGCGAGTGCAGCAAGGTGGAGGTTCCCTGCTGTTTTGGGGTGGCATTATGGTTCAAATGGTTCAAATGGCTCTGAGCACTATGGGACTCAACTGCTGAGGTTATTAGTCCCCTAGAACTTAGAACTAGTTAAACCTAACTAACCTAAGGACATCACAAACATCCATGCCCGAGGCAGGATTCGAACCTGCGACCGTAGCGGTCTTGCAGTTCCAGACTGCAGCGCCTTTAACCGCTCGGCCACTACGGCCGGCGGTGGCATTATGTGGGGCCGACGTACGCCGCTGGTGGTCATGGAAGGCGCTGTAATGGCTATACGATATTTGAATGCCATCCACCGACCGATAGTGCAACCATATCGGCAGCATACTGGCGAGGCATTCGTCTTCGTGGACGACAGGTCACGCTCCCCATCGTGCACATCTTGTGAATGACTTCCTTCAGGATAACGACATCGCTCGACTAGAGTGGCCAGCATGTTCTCCTGACCTGAAGCCTATCGAACACACCCGGGATGGATTGAAAATGGCTGTTTGTGGACGACATTTCCCACCAACCACTCTGAGAGATCTACGCCGAATTGCCGTAGAGGAGTGGGACAATATGGACCAACAGTGCCGTGATGAACTTGATGATAGTATGCCACGACGAATACAGGCATGCATCAGTGCAAGAGGACGTGCTACTGGGTATTAGAGGTACCGGTGTGTATAGCAATCTGGACCACCACCTCTGAAGATTTCGCTGTATGGTGATTAAACATGCAATGTGTGGTTTTCACGAGCAATAAAAAGGGCGGAAATGGTGTTTTATGTTGATATCTATTCCAATTTTCTGTAGAGGTTCCGGAACTGTCGGAACCGAGGTGACGCAAAACTTATTTTGATGTGTGTATTTCCCTTTCAATAAAATCTTCATTTATCACATCGTACTGAATGTGTGATACATCAATTTATTATTCACCGTGTATAGTATAAATAACAGCAGTAAGAATTAACTACATCCGTTGTTAACATTTTCATTAAGTCGATTACAGGTTCAACCATAAAAGTTTTGATTTATGTTTTTATTATTCTTATAAAGCGTAGAGGGGCAGTCGACAATGCGGATTCCATCTTCTCGTGGTCGCTGTCTGTCTGCTGAAACATCGCGGCTACTGGCACTGCAAAACTTGCTTCAACAGAGAAGCACCACGCCGTGTTATCACGCTGTCGCAAACTCCACATGAAATATAAAATAATTATTTAAATAAATAACTTTTTAATATGACACGTTTTAGATTTTGCAAAAAGTATAGTATAATTTCTCAAAATCTGTGCTTGTGAATCTATAATAGCTATGACATTACTTGTCACATTTGAAACGAAAAAAACGAAATAGATAATTAATGCATGAATATTGTACCTAAGTCACTAACAACTTTATTGCACTGCGAATGATACGAACTTGTGTGTTTTGTCCCAACGACAGCTATTCTGAACATTCTTTATTGTTGTAAGTTTTTCGCTTTAAATTCTACAAGTATTATCATAGCTGTTAAAACGTCACAACCGCAGATGTCCGGGACGATATGCATGGGGTTGGGAACTTGTATGGGGCTATGAGAAATTATTTTGTACTTTTCAGTCCAATTTAAAAACATGGTATAGTAGAAAATCAATTTTCTTTAAATAATTATTTCCTCCTTTTCAGTCTCGTGTTTCACTATCGATTTCAAACATTTTGGTGAGATTACAATAAAGACACGCGGTAAATGTCAGGTTTATATCAGTTTCTCTTTACCTGAGTCAACCGCTATATTGCTTCTTCCTACGTATGTCTCGTGAAAAGACCGAGTTGGCAAAAAACTGGAGAGAGTCGAACTCATATGGAACCTACCAGGAATCGTTCTTACCGCTAACAAGCCAAAACGTTGGCGGGGGGGATTCTGGGTATCCGGAATCGACTTCCCCTATCACCAAAATGAAATTAGACACGACCCACTTGCCGTGGAGATATTTTGATTTGCAGTTATACAACGAAAGAGAGATACGCATTATCGATAGCGAACAAGGCCGTCGATTGATTTAAACTATCGATAATCGACAGTGTGCCTGAAATTTTTCCCTCGGCCATCCGTGATTTCAAAGCTGGGTGTCGCGGATCTCACCTTCATCACAGAGGATTAAATGTAGGTAGGAGGGGGTGTGATGACCTTTCCATCACGTCCATGATGACGCTGGACAGAATTGTGGTGAAATTTGGTGCCAATGTGACATCATTAACTTACCTTACACGTCACATGAACTTCTGAGATGTGGCCGTCTTTTGCATTTGTCGATACCTTGCTGTTTGAAGCGTCGCTTACCCAGAGTGTGACGTCGCAGGGCACTAAGCTTTTGCACCATTACAGAGGAAGAATGTAGACACCTTGGAACCAAATTTCAGACTTACGAGCCGTGGTGGGAGATAATTGCGGGATTTCTAAAAAGTGATCCTTTGTGCCGCGCAGTGCACTGAAGTAAAAATGAAACACTTGCCATGGCTGAAGCAAGACGGCGTGGAAGCAAGCCAACAAGTGCCAGCTAGATGCTGTTACATTAGAGACTGCCTGCTGATGAAACAGGCACTGCCGCCTTGATGCCAGACAATTACCTCATCGCTGGGCGGCGCATGTACAATATTTGTAATATCAGCTACACAGTAGAAAGGGAGAGCTACTGCACCGTTGGTGGCCTGATTTCTTCGTATCCGAGCCATGGTTTTGTTGTGGCTTATGTGACAGAAACCATTGATGTAGCGAAACGAGGACAGGCCAAGTCTGTTAAAATACTCTGTTAAAATACTCATCATTTTTAATCAAAGCTGTTGCAGTCTGCCAGCCACCAGTCTCAAGGGGGGACCTGCGGCGATCTGTAAGCCTACGAGTCTGCATGGATCAACCAGTCACCACCTCTGTCCTCCGCCGCTGTTAGCTGTAGCCGTGCCGCTTGCGCCAAGTCTGATGTTGTGGACTTAGTATCCTCCTACTGTTGCGGCACCTAGGAGTCTACTTTAGATGCTGCTGGCCTCCTCCTCTGAAGGTCTACAATTCCATCCCAGGGCCATGCATCCGAACTCCTACCAACCTACCTCTGCTCTGGTGTGCAGCAACTGTTGCTGTTGTGAAGCTGTTTCATTCACCTTGAGTCCACAGCGCGATTCGGCACGCCTCTGCGTGCTACGTCTTTGGTTGCTGGATGGTCTCTAGTCTGCGTTACGAGCTGCTGCTCGCTGCTGCGATTTGCATCCTTGCAGAATTGCTGCTGACATCACCACCATCTGTTCGACACTGCATGCTGTCAGGCAGCCTACTGAAGGCCGCACCTCCTCGCAGTGTGTACACAGCACACGTCATGGGGCGTTACGTCCTCCAAGTATCATCATGATTGCTGTAGTTGATAAACAATAAATGAATGTTCTAACTTTATGACAACATGCTAGACGACTACCAGGGCATCCACACACCGCTCCATTACTACACCTCCCACTGTGGTGGACTATTGGCCTCCTAACCTCTGCCAAACCGTTTCAACCACCCACCACAGAGGCCTACCACTGCAGTCTATATCGAAGCCTCGAACACTATATAACAATAAACAGCGGATAAAATTTATAAAACTAAAATCTGTTTACAAGCATACAGGTAGCATTTAATTTTACAGGGCTAAGACATTTGGGCAGTCAAGTGCAACTGGGGCAGCTTTCACGAGCTCTTCAGCACTGCAGTGCTCTGGCATTGATCCCACTGCATGAAGTGAGTAGTAATCTGCTCCTGGCCACAACTGCATAGCACCTGTTCGGACTTCTTCCAGATCTTTGGTATTTTGCAGAGAATCTTGTTCATCGGAATGGCTAACCATTTTCTGGCCACGGCTTCAAAATTTTTTATCTATTCCACGCGTATGTCATCAAGGCCAGCCCCATTGCGTCTTTGCCTTATCGAGTTCTATCGTACAAAATGGATTAGACGTTTCGTCTATCTCTTATGTGTGATCTCGCTCTATTCTGCTATTTTTGATTTTCGTGTTCCGTTTGTCTAGGGCAGGGATGGCAACCTTTATAACTAACTCTACGTGCCATTTTTCCCAAAGAAATATTTAATACGGCCAAGGGGTGCCATCAGACTTACGTAGAACTAAATTTTTGTACCGCATGTTACTCTCTTTTTCTTGCTTATTTTGTACATGTTTAGGAGTATGACAGTGAAGGAATGTATGCATATTTTAAGACTTGATAGTGTGCAGAAATTTAGGCTGTCCTGATTAATGAGAAAAGACTAAATACTTCCATATTAATACTCTTTACTTGGAACCAAAAATAGACCTTTCATGCATCAAACATATAATAAACATTTTTAGTCTATAGAAATGAAAGAAAAATTAATGTGATTCCTGCTGTTACAAATTCGATGCTAAATAATCTTCATTAGGTGCATAATTTGTAAATTTTAGCAGAATCCAACCTGAACTCGATTCATTCTGACAAACGGTTTCTTAGTGAATCTTTAATGTTAATCATTTCAGAAAATAATGACTCGGAGGCATAGGTAGAACAAAGTATTGTGGAGAGAACAAACGCCAGCTTCTTTGGAAAGCCATATGTGTCTAGAACCGAATTCACGTTTCCACATAATTTTCTGTTAGCATTTTTGCTCTTATTGCCGAAGACTTCCGGCATAAGAAGTCAGCCTCATTCTGCCAACGGGCTTGTCAAAGAGGGCGGAGGAGCGGATAGAGGTTCAGGGCACTCTCTTGTCCTAGGGGTGGGAAATTGCCCCTAAAGGCGGAAGAATCAGCAATGATCAACGACATGAGGATGCAGAAGGCAATGGAAACCACTGCATTAAAGACACATAACTTGTATCCACAGGACATGTGGCCTGTAATTGAAGAGGTTTCATGATGATCTCTCCATTGGCAAAAGATTCCGGAATAGTCCCCCATTCGGATCTCCGGGAGGGGGCTGCCAAGGGGGAGGTTACCATGAGAAAAAGATTGAATAATCAACGAAAGGATAACATTCTACGAGTCGGGGCGTGGAATGTCAGAAGCTTGAACGTGGTAGCGAAACTAGAAAATCTGAAAAGGGAAATGCAAAGGCTCAATCTAGATATAGTAGGGGTCAGTGAAGTGAAGTGGAAGGAAGACAAGGATTTCTGGTCAGATGAGTATCGGGTAATATCAACAGCAGCAGAAAATGGTATAACAGTTGTAGGATTCGTTATGAATAGGAAGGTAGGGCAGAGGGTGTGTTACTGTGAACAGTTCAGTGACTGGGTTGTTCTAATCAGAATCGACAGCAGACCAACACCGACAACGATAGTTCAGGTATACATGCCGACGTCGCAAGCTGAAGATGAACAGATAGAGGAAGTGTATGAGGATATTGAAAGGGTAATGCAGTATGTAAAGTGGGACGAAAATCTAATAGTCATGGGCGACTGGAATGCAGTTGTAGGGGAAGGAGTAGAAGAAAAGGTCACAGGAGAATATGGGCTTGGGACAAGGAATGAAAGAGGAGAAAGACTAATTGAGTTCTGTAACAAGTTTCAGCTAGTAATAGCGAATACCCTGTTCAAGAATCACAAGAGGAGGAGGTATACTTGGAAAAGGCCGAGGGATACGGGAAGATTTCAGTTAGATTACATCATGGTCAGACAGAGATTCCGAAATCAGATACTGGATTGTAAGGCGTACCCAGGAGCAGATATAGACTCAGATCACAATATAGTAGTGATGAAGAGTAGGCTGAAGTTCAAGACATTAGTCAGGAAGAATCAATACGCAAAGAAGTGGGATACGGAAGTACTAAGGAATGACGAGATACGTTTGAAGTTCTCTAACGCTATAGATACAGCAATAAGGAATAGCGCAGTAGGCAGTACAGTTGAAGAGGAATGGACATCTCTAAAAAGGGCCATCACAGAAGTTGGGAAGGAAAACATAGGTACAAAGAAGGTAGCTGCGAAGAAACCATGGGTAACATAAGAAATACTTCAGTTGATTGATGAAAGGAGGAAGTACAAACATGTTCCGGGAAAATCAGGAATACAGAAATACAAGTCGCTGAGGAATGAAATAAATAGGAAGTGCAGGGAAGCTAAGACGAAATGGCTGCAGGAAAAATGTGAAGGCATCGAAAAAGATATGATTGTCGGAAGGACAGACTCAGCATACAGGAAAGTCAAAACAACCTTTGGTGACATTAAAAGCAACGGTGGTAACATTAAGAGTGCAACGGGAATTCCACTGTTAAATGCAGAGGAGAGAGCAGATAGGCGGAAAGAATACATTGAAAGCCTCTATGAGGGTGCAGATTTGTCTGATGTGATAGAAGAAGAAATAGGAGTCGATTTAGAAGAGATAGGGGATCCAGTATTAGAATCGGAATTTAAAAGAGCTTTGGAGGACTTACAGTCAAATAAGGCAGAAGGGATAGATAACATTCCATCAGAATTTCTAAAACTATTGGGGAAGTGGCAACAAAACGACTATTCACGTTGGTGTGTAGAATATATGAGTCTGGCGATATACCATCTGACTTTCGGAAAAGCATCATCCACACAATTCCGAAGACGGCAAGAGCTGACAAGTGCGAGAATTATCGCACAATCAGCTTAACAGCTCATGCATCGAAGCTGCTTACAAGAATAATATACAGAAGAATGGAAAAGAAAATTGAGAATGCGCTAGGTGATGATCAGTTTGGCTTTAGGAAAAGTAAAGGGACGAGAGAGGCAATTCTGACGTTACGGCTAATAATGGAAGCAAGGTTAAAGAAAAATCAAGACACTTTCATAGGATTTGTCGACCTGGAAAAAGCGTCCGACAATATAAAATGGTGCAAGCTGTTCGAGATTCTGAAAAAAGTAGGGGTAAGCTATAGGGAGAGATGGGTCATATACAATATGTACAACAACCAAGAGGGAATAATAAGAGTGGACGATCAAGAACGAAGTGCTCGTATTAAGAAGGGTGTAAGACAAGGCTGTAGCCTTTCGCCCCTACTCTTCAATCTGTACATCGAGGAAGCAATGATGGAAATAAAAGAAAGGTTCAGGAGTGGAATTAAAATACAAGGTGAAACGATATCAATGATACGATTCGCTGATGACATTGCTATCCTGAGTGAAAGTGAAGAAGAATTAAATGACTTGCTGAACGGAATGAACAGTCTAATGAGTACACAGTATGGTTTGAGAGTAAATCGGAGAAAGACGAAGGTAATGAGAAGTAGTAGAAATGAGAACAGCGAGAAACTTAACATCAGGATTGATGGTCACGAAGTCAATGAAGTTAAGGAATTCTGCTACCTAGGCAGTAAAATAACCAATGACGGACGGAGTAAGGAGGACATCAAAAGCAGACTCGCTATGGCAAAAAAGGCATTTATGGCCAAGAGAAGTCTATTAATATCAAATATCGGCCTTAATTTGAGGGAGAAATTTCTGAGGATGTACGTCTGGAGTACAGCATTGTATGGTAGTGAAACATGGACTGTGGGAAAACCGGAACAGAAGAGAATCGAAGCATTTATCTTGTTGTTTCGATAAATTTTTGAGTTCAGACTGAACTAGATTCGGAATTAGTCAGTCCTCAGTTTCCGACCAATCAAATTTAGACAAGTTCAGTTAACCCAGTTAAGCCACATCTATATACATAAAAAATTTTAGTGTCTCCAACAACACTTTGGATTGAAAAATCTCGATGAAAATTCTTCGACTGAAGAATGTACCACCGCAGATAATTTTTCAGTGACCTTCTCTTGGTCTGACATTTCGTGTAAATTCAAATCGCTGGTCTTTTTTTCAGATCTGGGAAACACTTGTAGTTTTTGCAAACAACTTATAGTTTAGTCTCAAAAGCGCAAATAAGGTCCATTGTAACAATAATTGTTTTGTTTCTGTCTTGAAGCTTTACGTTCGAATCTTGAAAATAATGACAAATTTCAGTAAAAAACACGAAATTTGTAAGCCACGTAACATCCATTAACTGTCAACATTGCACAATTTTCTCGCATTACAAACTTATTTGAAGTACGTTGCTGCTGCTCAACCCACAAACAATGTTATACATCAGTAAGCCATTGTACAATGAGCTGGCTTCGACTAACAGCGCTTCGAAATTTCTTTTATTAGAAGCTTGCGACGATAAAAGGTTTATTATTTTTGTGACTACGGCCATTATATTCCTAAGGGAAGCGAAACTAAACTTTTAACACAAGGCTTGTACATATACGATGCGGTGGATTCAAGAATGGAATGTCTCCTGCGTGCCTGGAATAAACTAACAGAACCATTTCTTTTGCCCACTATATTGCGAACACTATCAGTTGTTATCGAAACAATTTTGTGTAAATCTATTTCTTTTTCAGTAGGCGAATTTTTAACTGCCGTACAAATATCTTTCCCCTAGAATTTAATAGTTGATGGTAACGATATTATCGCTATCAGTTCTTCTTTTACGCGATTTGCAACAGAATATCGAGCAAACACAGCTAAACGAGCAGATTTAATTACATCTGTATTTCGTCAGGACGCAGCGAAATATGAAGAGAGGACTTGATGTCATTTTTTGTTGTTCTTTTATATTTTCCTATAGTTTTAGGATTCTTTTTTGTGTTTCTATGTGAAGGGGTATGTTTGATCCTCTCAGTTATCTCAAATTCTCAATTGCCGAAAGTTTTACCACACTGGGGAATGACATTTCCAGCTAAGAAACTTGTGGCACTCGTACAACAATCCTTGCAAACATATTTAATCACAGATATCGGTCGTGTATTCTGGTCTTTAATAGCACATGCAATGACTTCCTTCTGCACTCGTTCGTCTTCTTGACAAAGAGATTTGTGATCTGTTTCATAGTGCCGTTTTACAGACGATATTCTACTTATCACTGTCCCGGGCCATAAAACACACATCGCTTTATTGCCTTTAGTAATACTGCCACGTGAAAATCTCTATTACTATCTTGCACTTTTTGTTTCTTCAACGAACTAGTCATGTTGAATAAGACAAGTTTAAAAATGGTACCATGTGTAGTTGCAGCACACGCCGTAAATGCACAGCAAAGATAAAGAAACAGGTGAACACTTTCGCCGCGTCAATTTGGCAGTATTTTACATGTCGGTAGAGGTCGAAATTATCACTGTTGGAACAGCTGCCAACCTTTGCAATGTAAAAGTGGATAGCGGTGTATTATTAGTCAAGCATTTGAGTACAATGTGGCAAACAGTGAGTCAGCATGAGCGAAGTTCTATCATCTACAACTTCTATGATGCCGCGGCGCCGACAGCCCATTCACAATGAACCTCGGTACTATGACTTCAAGTGCAAACGAGCAAATGAATCATTTCGATTAGGCAGGCCTACTTAAATTTCATTTAATGCCGCGCCCAAATTATTTGGTCGCATGCCACTAAACAGAACACATGCCAGTGGTTCGTCATCCATGGCCTAGGGCCTTCCATTTTTGAACACCTGGTGTGCAATTTGATCTTAATTGACTTTTATCTGCGTGGTGGTTTTCGTGGGGTTGATGGGCAGGCGGTTAAGAAGGTGCCATACCTTGTAGCTACTTCGACCCATATCGATTTATTCCATTCCTATTCTTTTCTTGCGTCGGATATCGAGGAGAGAACGAGGTTTGCCTTTGCCCAAAGGGGTCTTGTTCGAGAAGAGTATAATACTGGCGAAGGAGCGCAGCTGTCTTAGGTACAAGTCCATTTTTGTAATTACATCTGCAACTTCTAGGAATGGACGCTCTAACGGTGTGCATGAAGCTATCGTATTCTTCCAGAAGTAGACTGATCGTCTGAATTTTCGTCTCTAAAGCACGCCGAACCTGTCCCAGCACGCTTTCCTAAAATTGCATCTCCTCCTAAACTGCACCTTCGTTACTGGCTTGCTAGTAGCATTTGGCACGTTACTGGCTGGTGCTGCATGTTCGTGGCAGGAGGACAGACTGATACGAAACATTGCTCGGCTGCCTTCTCACTCTTGAAAACGAGGTCAGGGTTGTAGCCACGGTGCTATCTGCCGCTCTTGAAAGACGGAGGTATGTTATTGTCTTGTATAGCGGCAGTCGACTGGATTCTGCCCGTGTCAGGAAAGCATCATTATTGTTGTCCTCCTTTGTATAGCCCCACTCATGCCTGTCACTGTTGATGAGGGATGCTTTGTGTTTGGGTTTGCTTTCATGGTGATTAAATGATGAAATTTACGTATGGAGGCTTATATACTGAGGTCACTATATACTCCCTGAACTCACCCGTGATGATATCAATATTTTCTCCTCGTTGTTGTAAGTTTCTATTTACTTCGGGTGATACATATTTCAATCACTTTTCGACATAACGTATTACTCTTTAAATGAAAATGTATTTACGTGAGGTTAATGCAGCCAGAAACTTGATAAAAAATACTGTATGGATGGTGTGACTCAGTAACGCAGAAAACTTGAGATCTGGTAGTAGTCATGGCAAGAACTGTATTCACATTTTAGATTCAGTCAGCGATTAACGTAAAATAAGAGACAGATAGCCTTTGTATAGGGTGTCACGTATAAACCAGGTAGTAGTGGTGGCCATTGGAATCAATGCCATTTCACAATCAATTCGACTAGATATGATAAACTGATACGTGACGCGTACTGGTTGTATGTAGAACGTCCTGTATTACTTACTATGGATTTATCGCACGCAGTGACATAGATGTTGTGTTACAAAACCTCTGACCAACAATGTTCAGTACTGCTAGATGCAAAAGCCTCGAAATCAGGAGAAAGAAACTCGAAAAAGCAGGAGATAACAGTAGGTATTAGATAGCCCATTTTCCATGATAGTACGCCACTATTATACGTTAATAAATACAATACACAAATATACATAAAACTCGCTCTGAATTAGAAAATTACTACTGCTGGTTTCACAAACAACGTATCTAAAATTATAGCCCTTTTTACTGTGTTGCAGTCAACACTTTAATTTGCTTTAACTTTCCCATTGACTTTTATAATTTTGAGTGTTCTTTACTTTTTTCCGAGCTCCGGGTACACTCATTTCCACGTTTAATTTTCACGGAAATAATGTTTTCACACCTTCGCACACTAACTATAGGGCTATATAGAAATATACAGCAAGCACAACTAACTGCAAAACGATGTATCTTAAGTTCAACAGTGAAAGGCTGTAAACCAGTAACTGTTGGCAATATGCACCGCGATAACCGATTACATTATTTACATCTTCAAATCCTTCACTCATAGGATTCCAGTAACTAAAGAAAGCTGACAGCAAATGATGCATCTTTCCATCACCATTACTATATAATGCTTTGATACCGTAGCTTTGCAAGCATGTCAGTCACTCTTACCCATGTTTTCCGCAAAATTTCAACTACATAAAAAACAGATACCATTTGTACAGCTGTACTTTTTTGGAATGAATAACTAGTAGGTTACTGCAGACTTATTTAGTCGACATTGTACGAAAAAAATACGAGAGACATCGTATTTCCAGCTGAGACTATTATGAGTCATTACACTACACTATAACACACTTTTTAGTTTCTCACTGTTAGGCATAGGGTGGGTTTCGTTGCCCAGGCAAATATTAGAAACAGATAAGCAGAGGTTTTAAATAACATCCATGAGAGTAATTAACTCAGAGAACTTGACTCAGGACTTGGACTCAGTGACCCATCACTTATACACACATCAAAAAAGTTTTGCATCACACTAGTTCCCAGAACTCCTGAAGACAGACGTCGACTGTGGATATTGTATCACAGACACAGCCCCTTTGTCTGTTCAGAGATGTCACTAAACCCGCCCAAATATGTAAACAATCATGCATGAGCAGCGCCTATTAGACGGTGTGGGTCCCACAGCCGATCAGTTCCAGTCATTCCACCAGGAAGGAGATACAAGGCTCACGTTGTCTATCGTTCAACCATGCCTAGACGGTCAATACCGCGGTTCGATCGCATCCGCATTGTTACTTCGTGCCAGGAAGGGCTCTCAACAAGGGAAGTGTCCAGGCGCATTGGAGTGAACAAAAACGATGTTGTTCGGACATGTAGGAGATACAGAGAGACATGAACTGTCGATGATATGCCTCGCCCAGGCCGCCCAAGGGCTAATACAGCAGTTAATGACCGCTACCTATCGATTATGGCATGGAGGAACCCTGGCAGCAACACCACCGTCTTGAGTAATGCTTTTTGTGCAGTCATAGGACTTCGTGTTACGACTCAAACTGTGCGCAATAGGCTGCATGCTGCACAACTTCACTCCCGACGTCCATGGCGAGGTCCATCTTTGCAACCATGAAACCATGCAGCGCAGTACATCTACATCTACATCTACATTTATACTCCGCAAGCCACCCAACGGTATGTGGCGGAGTGCACTTTACGTGCCACTGTCATTACCTCCCTTTCCTGTTCCAGTCGCGTATGGTTCGCGGGAAGAACGACTGTCTGAAAGCCTCTGTGCGCGCTCTAATCTCTCTAATTTTACATTCGTGATCTCCTCGGGAGGTATAAGTAGGGGGGAGCAATATATTCGATACCTCATCCAGAAACACACCCTTTCGAAACCTGGCGAGCAAGCTACACCGCGATGCAGAGCGCCTCTCTTGCAGAGTCTGCCACTTGAATTTGTTAAACATCTCCGTAACGCTATCACGGGTACCAAATAACCCTGTGACGAAATGCGCCGCTCTTCTTTGGATCTTCTCTATCTCCTCCGTCAACCCGATCTGGTACGGATTCCACACTGATGAGCAATACTCAAGTATAGGTCGAACGAGTGTTTCGTAAGCCACCTCCTTTGTTGATGGACTATATTTTCTAAGGACTCTCCCAATGAATCTCAACCTGGTACCCACCTTACCAACAATTAATTTTATATGATCATTCCACTTCAAATCGTTCCGCACGCATACTCCCAGATATTTTACAGAAGTAACTGCTACCAGTGTTTGTTCCGCTATTATACAATCATACAATAAAGGATCCTTCTTTCTATGTATTCGCAATACATTACATTTGTCTATGTTAAGGGTCAGTTGCCACTCCCTGCACCAAGTGCCTATCTGCTGCAGATCTTCCTGCATATCGCTACAATTTTCTAATGCTGCAACTTCTCTGTATACTACAGCATCATCCGCAAAAAGCCGCATGGGACTTCCGACACTATCTACTAGGTCATTTATATACATTGTGAAAAGCAACGGTCCCATAACACTCCCCTGTGGCACGCTGTTTCGAGCCACTTACTGATTTAACGTAAGACCAGAACTTCCTAGGATTTTCTGTCCAGTCGGCACATAGAATTTTACTTTCGAATTCACTGAACGCTTCACACATAGCCCTCCTTACGCTAACTTTGACATCGTTTAGCTTCTGTTTGTCTGAGAGGTTTTGGCTGCGTTTAAACTTAGAGTGAAGCTCTCTTTGCTTTCGTAGTAGTTTCCTAACTTTGTTGTTGTACCATGGTGGGTTTTTCCCGTCCCTCACAGTTTTACTCGGCACGTACCTGTCTAAAACGCATTTTACGATTGCCTTGAACTTTTTCCATAAACACTCAACATGGTCAGTGTCAGAACAGAAATTTTCGTTTTGATCTGTTAGGTAGTCTGAAATCTGCCTCCTATTACTCTTGCTAAACAGATGAACCTTCCTCCCTTTTTTTGTATTTAACATTAATTTCAGACGTTCCTACCAATTAACCATGTTCTGTAGGTTTGGTGCATTGCTGTTTCAAGATTATATACATTTCATTTCATTCACAAGGTAGGGATTAGTGATGCGAATGTTGTATTTACATTATAACTGGAATCTCATTGATTGTATCCCCTAAATAAACTAACAATTGTGGTATCAATCGGTTCATTAAACCTCCTAAACTATGCTGTTACGTATCACTATGACATGTGGTACTTACTTGGAGGTCTGCTTTGTTGAAGACCACACTCCCACGTTGCCCATGTGGTCATTATGAAACTAATTTCATCTCTGGAACGTTGGGATGTCAGTGATCGTTGTCCCTAGGCGTTTCTTGCACGCAGAGCGTGTCAAATTTATTTTACTGACGTAGCTCGCAATATTAAAGACCTTGCATGTTTACCGAGAAGATGGTCAAAACTAGTTCTGATATGAGCCTTTTAAATTCCTTATGAGGCATTTCATATACTTCTACTGACAGTGATGTTTCTGGTTTGAGACACTTAGCCAGCTGTAACTGTTTCTCAGCAGATGCCTGAACGTAGTACTACGAGGGTCACTCCAAAAGAAATGCACACTATTTTTTTTTAATCCTTATTTTATTCTACATGTTTGAAAGTTTTACAGTGCGTAGATACACCCTTTAGGAACAATATTTTCATTTCTCCACATAATTTCCATCCCTCTCAACTGCCTTACGCCATCTTGGAACCAGCGCCTGTATACCCGCATGGTAAAATTCTGGACCAACCTGATGGAGCCACTGTTTGGCAGCACGCACAAGGGAGTCATTATCTTCAAACCTTGTTCGACGAAGAGAGTCTTTCAGTTTCCCAAAGAGATGATTAGTCACATGGAGCCAGGTCAGGACTGTAAGGCAGGTGTTTCAGTGTTGTCCATCCGAGTTTTGTGATCGTTTCCATGGTTTTTTGACTGACATGTGGCCGTGCATTATCGTGCAACAGCAAAACATCCTGCTTTTGCCAATGTGGTCAAACACGACTCAGTCGAGCTTGAAGTTTCTTCAGTGTCATCACATATGCATCAGAATTTATGGTGGTACCATTTGGCATGATGTCCACAAGCAAGAGTCCTACGGAATCGAAAAACACTGTAGCCATAACTTTTCCAGCAGAAGGTGTGGTTTTGAAATTTTTTTTCTTGGGTGAATTTGCATATTGCCACTCCATTGATTGCCTCTTCGTCTCTGGTGAAAAATGATGGAGCCATGTTTCATCACCTGTCACAATTCATCCAAGTTATTCATCTCCATCATTCTCGTACTGTTCCAAAAGTTCGCTGCATACGGTTTTTCTTGTTTCTTTGCGAGCCACTGTCAACATCCTGGGAACCCACCTGGCACAAACCTTTTTTAACGCCAACACTTTCAGTATTCTGCAAACACTTCCTTCCCCTATCCCAACATAGCGTGACATTTCGTTCACTGTGATGGGTCTGTCAGCAGTCACTAATTCGTTAACTCTCTGCACATAGTCTGGAGTGAGTGCATTATGAGGCCTGCCGCTGCGAGGACAGTCGTCAATATTGCCGTGCCTGCTTTCATCACGTAACCTGCTTGCCCACCAACTAACTGTACTGTGATCGACAGCAGCATCTCCATACACCTTTTTCAACCTCTTCCGGATGTTTCGCACTGTCTCGTTTTCACAGAACAGAAATTCTATGGCAGCACATTGCTTCTGACGAACAAGTGTAGCAGCCATCTTGAAGGCATGCTGTGACGGCGCCACTCATGGGAACAGGTTGAACTAAGTTTTAGAACAAGTGGGAAGGATCTATTTACACACTGCAAAACTTTCACACATGCAGATTGAAAACTGTATTTTTACAAAAATAGTGTGCATTTCTTTTGGAGTGACCCTCGTATGTTCTACTGGGAGGTTTCTCACATGTACCAACTCGAGAGTGTAGCTATTTAGACAGCAAACGCCGAATAAACGCGGCCTCACTTTAACTTTTCCGATGGAATGTATACTGCACCAGGACAGATTTTTAAGTGCTATGTATAAGCAGTTTTTTAAACATTTTACGAGTATTTCCCACAAACGGCAATTTAACAGCATATTGTATAGTATGAATAAACACTGCATTTCACATAAGTAGCAATCACGGTAAGCCAGCACAAAACAATACCCACATAGTTCACTGTTTTGCACATCGTAATAGACAAACACCTGTACTACAAAAACATTTCAGTTGAATTACAATGAACAACAAATTTGAAGTGAAAATGTAAATTGCATGATTTTGAGTTAGTTATCTTTATTTCGGTATAAAATGATACAAAATAATCATCTTCATAAATATTTAGGTCTAGCTTTTTTATAAAAGTGCTCTACATTTTTGTATAAATAACTCACTAACTAAATATGCATTCATGTTACAAGATTCAGCATAACAAATTTTAAGTGAATAATTACTTTAATTATGTTATGTGATAAGCGTTAATAAATTTCAGTGCCATTCTGGAAGTGCAAAAGTAAAGTATTAAAAAAAATGAAGATAACATTACATGAGTGAAAAACTTTGTAAGACTGCTTTGTGCCAGAACTATGTAAAGCACAAAAGAAAATATATAAATTAACTGGTCACAAATGTATATAAAAGTTTACAAATGGTAAAATGTCCATATCTACAGTATATACAATTACATATTTTGTTCAGAGATAAATTCAGAAGATGACCGTTTTTGCTTGGCTTGACATTTATTCACATACTCGGGAACACCCCTTATGACAGTCCAGCAGTAATCTGTTAAAATAATAGGGCTCCACTTTCCGTCATAGCTCTTCTCAAATGTGGTAATATCTTGATGAAATCGCTCCCCGTTTTCATCACTTACTGCACCACAATCTTTGGGGAAGAAGTCATGATGACTATTGTAAGAAATGCATTTTCAATTACATGTTGCAATCAACTATCAGGGTTGTAATTAATTCTGACAGCCTTTATTAGACCATTTATGTCTACAAATGACACTAGACTATCTTGCATGTTAAAAAAAAAAACGGAGTGAATTGTTGCTCTCTTCTGCGGTAGGATAAAATATTTACATTGCTTTCCAGAAAATTGCGCTGCTGCAGTCTTGACGCTAAAATCTCAGCCTTAGTTTTAAAGAGCCCCAGATCTCTAATGAGATCACTTAACTCATTTTGAGACGATTTTTGTGGATCATCAGTTGATATATTTGGAAGAAACTCTGGATCTTGTGATGTACATGATTCAGGACATTCAGAATCCCTATCAGAAGTAATCTCGTACTCTGTCGGTGGTTCAGGTATTGGCAATCCTTCCCCATGTAGAACTGGACGTGTGGCAGATGGAATGTTAGGATAGATCACTGTCCTCTTCTTCTTCTTAGATATTCCCTTCTTAATAGGAGGAACCATACAAAAGTAGTAGTCACTGACATGGTTAGTTGGCTCACGCCAGATCATGGTCACTGCAAAGGGCTTACAGTACACTATCACTAAAGTCCACAACAAGCTAAGGAATTTAAGCAGACAGTGAGGTGAGTTTTAGCTTTCACTAACTAAACCCTTATGTAATAAGCGCTCAGAAGTTGTATTGTAACGCTGATTTACTCATATATTGTAGTGTAATACTAATTTACCACGTATTATACGTTTGTTTAACTGTTGACAGTCGTAGGTTGCGCTAGTCAAACGTATACAAGTGAGGTTAGAAATCACTGTTAGTATCACTATTCCTAATAAAACATATAAAAACATATAAAAACTGGCACCTCCAATGTATCGAGTCTAAATGACACTAATAAACGTGAATACTAAGTATTATGCACTGAATTAATTGATAATCCCAAGTATTTAACGTCAGTTAAGAATGTAAACAATCGTTTGCGTACACCCGGAACTGTACTAAATAGAAACTTCTTATTCAGACGCATATAAAAACTGAAACCTTTAATTTATCACGTGTATCTGACACTAATACACGTAAATGCTATAGAATAGACAGCAAAAACGATTAATTACTAGCTAAATTACTTATCTTGTAAGACAACAAGTGAAAAGTGCTCGTAGCCGGCATCAGGGCTGCCACTATATAAGTTTTTCTGCCACGTTCTTCGCAGTGTAATCAAAGCTGTCAGTGGTATTCTATACCTACTACATCTACATTTATACTCCGCAAGCCACCCAACGGTGTGTGGCGGAGGGCACTGTCATTATCTCCCTTTCCTGTTCCAGTCGCATAAGGTTCGTGGAAAGAACGACTCCTGGGGATGTATAAGTAGTGGGAAGCAATATACTCGATACCTCATCCGGAATCGCACCCTGAGCGCCTCTCTTGAAGAGCCGGCCACTTGAGTTTACTAAACATCTCCATAACGCTATCACGCTTACCAAATAACCCTGTGACGAAAAGCGCCACTCTTCTTTGGATCTTTTCTATCTCCTCTCTCAACCCGACCTGGTATGGATCCCACACTGATATACTCAAGTATAGGTCGAACGAGTGTTTTGTAAGCTACCTCTTTTGTTGATGGATTATATTTTCTAAGGACTCTCCCAATGAATCTCAACCTGGCACCCACTTTACCAACAATTAATTTTATATGATCATTCCACTTCAAATCGTTCCGTATGCATACTCCCAGATATTTTACAGAAGTAACTGCTACCAGTGTTTGTTCCGCTATCATATAATCATACAATAAAGGATCCCTCTTTCTATGTATTCGCAATACATTATATTTCTCTATGTTAAGGGTCATTTGCCACTCCCTGCACAAAGTGCGTATCTGCTGCAGATCTTCCTGCATTTCGCTGCAACTTTCTAATCCTGCAACTTCTCTGTATACTACAGCATCATCCATGAAAGGCTGCATGGAAAATCCGACAGTATCTACTAGGTCATTTATATATATTGTGAAAAGCAATGGTTCCATAACACTCCCCTGTGGCATGCCAGAGGTTACTGTTCTCCATTGAGAACAACATGCTGTGTTCTGTTTGCTAAAACTCTTCAATCCAGCCACACAGCTGGTCTGACATTCCGTACGCTCTTACTTTGTTTATCAAGCGACAGTGCGGAACTGTATCTAACGCCTTCTGGAAGCCAAGGAAAATGGCATCTACCTGGGAGCCTGTATCTAATATTTTCTGGGTCTCATGAACAAATAAAGCGAGTTGGGTCACACGATCGCTGTTTCCGGAATCCATGTTGATTCCTACAGAGTAGATTCTGGGTTTTCTGAAATGACATGATAGGCGAGCAGAAAACGTTCTACAACAGACCGACGTCAGAGATAGAGGCGTATAGTTTTGCGCATCTGCTCGACGACCCTTCTTTAAAACCGGAACTACCTGTGCTCTTTTCCAATCATTTGAAACCTTCTATTCCTCTGGAGACTTGCGGTACACGGCTGTTAGAAGGGGGGCAAGTTCTTTCGTGTACTCTGTGTAGAATCGAATTGGTATCCCGTCAGGTCCAGTGGACTTTCCTCTGTTGAGTGATTTCAGTTGCTTTTCTATTCCTTGGACACTTATTTCAATGTCAGCCATTTTTTCGTTCGTGCCAGGATTTAGAGAAGGAACTGCAGTGTGGCCTTCCTCCGTGAAACAGCTTTGGAAAAAGGTGTTTAGTATTCCAGCTTTACGCGTGTCATCCTCTGTTTCAATGCCGTTATCATCCCAGAGTGTCTGGATATGCTGTTTCCATCCACTTACTGATTTAACGTAAGACCAGAACTTCCTAGGGTTTTCTGTCAAGTCGGTACATAGAATTTTACTTTCGAATTCACTGAACGCTTCACGCATAACCCTCCCTATGCAAACTTTGACATCGTTTAGCTTCTGTTTCTCTGAGAGGTTTTGGCTGCGTTTAAATTTGCAGTGAAGCTCTCTTTGATTTCGCAGTAGTTTCCTAACTTTGTTGTTGAACCACGGTGGGTTTTTCCCGTCCCTCACAGTTTTACTCGGCACGTACCTGTCTAAAACGCATTTTACGATTGCCTTGAACTTTTTCCATAAACACTCAGCATTGTCAGTGTCGGAACAGAAATTTTCGTTTTGATCTGTTAGGTAGTATGAAATCTGCCTCCTATTACTCTTGCTAAACAGATGAACCTTCCTCCCTTTTTTTGTATTCCTATTTACTTCCATATTCAAGGATGCTGCAACGGCCTTATGATAACTGATTCCCTGTTGTGTGCTTACAGAGTCGAAAAGTTCGGATATGTTTGTTATCAGTCGGTCCAAGATGTTATCTCCACGAGTCATATTACTTGAATGCCAGTATCATTTCGGTCCTCCAGTTTTGATCGCATCATCTTCAGCATATTACCGACTTCTTCTTCTGTCATTTTCCGCCTTTTGTATGCTACCAGGCGCCTTCCACCTGAAGTTTTACTCTGATTGCAAGAGACCGAAGGAGGACAATTGTTACCCAGAAAGCTCCCCTCATTCTCTCACTTTATTGCGATAAAGAAATAGCATCAAATTTCCGTCCAATTTCACTGTTGCCAGCATTCTCAAAAATTTTAGAAAACGTAATGTACAATCGGCTTTATAGCCCTCTTATCTCAAATAATATACTGTCAAAGTCACAGTTTGGATTTCTAATGGGTTCTGATATTCACTTACAGTGAAAATGTGCTTAATTCATTAGACAAAAAATTGGAGGCAACTGATACATTTTGTATTCTGTCAAAGGCATTTGACTGTGTAAATCACGATATTCTTTTAAATAAATTAGAATGTTGTAGTGTAACAGGAAATGCTGCAAAACGGTTCAAATCTTATATCTCTGCCAGGAAACAAAGGGTGTTATTAGGAAAGAAACATGTATCAAGCTATCACGCATCCAACTGTGAACTAATTACATGTGGGGTGCCACAAGGTTCCATTTTAGGGCCCTTACTTTTTCTTATGTATATCAATGACCTTTCATCAGTAACATTAATAGATACAAAGTCCGTTTTGTTTGCCGATGATACAAACATTGCAATAAATAGCAAATCAAGTGTAGTCTTAGAAAGATCAGCTAATAAAATATTTGTGGACATTAATCACTGGTTCCTAGCCAATTCTTTGCCACTAAACTTTGAAAAAACACACTACATGCAGTTCAGAACTTGTAAGGGGTGTCCCACGAGTATATGCCTAACATATGATGACAAGCAGATAGAAGAAGTGGATAGTGTTAAATTCTTGGTATTACAGCTTGATAATAAATTCTACTGGGAGAGCAGACGACAGAACTGCTGAAGCATCTTAACAAATCTCTATTTGCAATGCGAATTGTGTCAGACATAGGTGATATAAAAATGAAAAAGCTGGCATACTATGCTTATTTTCGTTTCATAATGTCATATGGGATTATTTTTTGGGGCAATTCATCAAGCCAAGCTAAAGTTTTCCAGGCACAAAAACGTGCAGTAAGAGTTATATGTGGTGTGAACTCAAGAACATCGTGCAGAAGCCTGTTTAGGAAACTAGGGATACTAACTACTGCTTTCCAATAGATTTATTCCTTAATGAAATTTGTCATTAAAAATATATCACTTTTTCAAACCAACAGCTTAATTCATGGAATCAATACTAGAAATAAGAATAATCTTCACAAGGATTTAAAGTCACTTAGTCTTGTACAAAAAGGTGTGCATTATTCAGGAACACACATTTTCAATAACTTGCCAGCAGCCATAAAAAGTTTAACAACCAATGAAATTCAGGTTAAGAGAAGCCTAAAGGATTTATTGGTGGCCAACTCCTACTCCATTGATGAATTTCTCTGTAGAATCAACCGATTATATAACTTCTGCACCATTTCAGATCAGTAATGTGTTCATTGTAAATAAGTGTGTGTGTGTGTGTGTGTGTGTGTGTGTGTGTGTACAATCTAACTTCTGCGTAAATAAGTATTATAGTAGTTGTAGTCCGCGTTTATTAGCTTACAAATAAATAAAAAACCTTTTTATTTTAAATTCAGTGCATTAGTATTTGTAAAATGACTCTTTTATATGATGTTCATTAAAAACTGATGATCATTCCACTTGGGGCCTGTGGAATGGTACATTAGCTTATTTGCTTTAGTTGTAAATATTTGTCATGCATTGTTGTTTTTCTGATGTGTTCTACATCCTGGAGGACCTCCTCACTGCGGAATGATTGGAGTCAGTGACACTTGGAGTATGTCACCAGAGCAGGACTGCTATTCAGCTTCTCTTTCTTCCACCGTTTCTTCATATTCATTGCTGTCTGTCATTTTTTTCTAAATTAATCATTTTAAAAATATTCTTAGATGAAGCAGCCAAGGGCCTAAGGTAAAGGCACTGGTAGTTGACAGAACACCAGTAGTTGACACTTTCAAATAAAAGTTCTTAAAATAAGGAAATCGCTTTATTCAGAGATAGAGTTTTGACTGTTGTTGTATGGTGGTGCCATCTACAGTGTAATTTGGTAACTATCATATTTTTCTTTTGAAGTGGGTGCTTCTGTTTGTAACAGTGTGTTTGTGCTTCTCTGCTTTCGTTGACTTTCTCCTCGAAATCGATAAGGAGGTAAGTTTTTTGATGTGGCAAAGCAAATATAAGATATTATTATTTTTTGGGTTTAGTTTTTTAGATGTTCCAGTATTAAACATAGTGAGCAAATTTGTGAAATATTTGTGAATTTAGGTTACGGTATGGTCAGGGATTAGGTGTCAAGTACTGGTGCTAATATGTTCCTTATTTTTAGTAGTTGACACATAAGCTTAGCTCCGTGGAGTTTGTGTTAAATTTATCGTTGCATGTATAGATCCAGTAGTTGACACCCTAAGTCAACCACTACCTCATACCATGTCAACTGCTGACATTCAAGTAATGTGAATTTCTGACATTATGTTTTATATTATTTAGGTCATTATAATGCCACCAGTAAAAGGGAAGACGCTCAGTTATCCAGAGGAACAAATGCAGCTTGACATCGATGCCATGCTTAATGGAATCCCTGTTTCTACAGCAGCAAAAAGTTTCTCGGTTCCTCGAATTACTTTAATGTACAAATCTAGAGGGAAGACGCCTAGAAATCGTCGCATGGGTCCTGATACAGTTCTTACCAAAGAAGAGGAGGATTTATGGGTAGACTGGCTTTTTTATTATGGCTAAAGCCGGATTCCCCATAACAAAACTCGAACTTCTGGACAGTGTGCAGCACCTGATTGAACAACTGAAATGTAAAAATCCCTTTGTTCGTAACCACCCAGGGAAAACTTGGTACAATGCTTTTCTGAAGCGCCATCCTAATATTGGGATTAGAATGTCACAAAATCTGACATGAAGCAGGGCAGGAGTAAAGCCGGAAGCTATAAGAAACTGGTTTGATGAGATAGATAAATATTTAACAGAGAACAATTTTAAGTCAATTTTTCAAATTCGCGAAAGAGTTTTCAATTTAGATGAAACTGCTTTCTTTCTGAACCCCAAAGGAAACAAAGTGTTGGCCCTGAAAGGAGAAAAAAAAATGTGTACCAGCAAGTGAATAGTGACGAGAAAGAATGTCTAATGGTTTTGTTGACTGGAAATGCAAATGGTGATTTAACACCTCCATTGACAGTGTTTAAATACATTAGAATACCGCAGGAACTAGCAGAGAGTGTACCAAAACGCTGGGGAATAAGGAAATCTGAAACAGGTTGGATGACAGGTCCATTATTCTTTGAATATATAACGAATGTTTTCCATCCTTACATTCTAGAAAAGAAAATACAACTGCCAGTCCTTGTGTTTATTGATGGCCATGCATCACATCTCACACACTAGTAAGTTTTGTAATGAGCATGGGATAATACTCGTAGCTTTGCTTCCAAATTCTACACATCTTTTTCAACCTAAGGAGATTGGAATATTTGGATCAACCAATGCTTAAGAAGATCCATTTTGCATCCTTACTGGAACAAACTTTGGATGAGTTCATTAAACCGCGTGTCCTGCAGAATGGATTCAGGAGAACTGGACTAGTTTCATGGAATCCAGAGGCTGTAGACTACTGAAAAATTCCATCAGTGAGTGATGATGTTATACTTACTACTCACAGAACTGCCACTTCTGAAAAATTAAACTTAAGAGTTGGATTAGAGGTTCTAGAAACTTTCATGTTTTGAATCTTCAAGTGATGCTTGGGAAGGAAATATAAATGACCAGTCTTTGTTTTTGCTTTGGAAGAAAATTAAAAACGACTGTCATAATTCTATCTTTTCTCAGTCTGTTGATGACACAAACAATTGTGTCGCAAGTCAAAATGAAAAATTGGAGGAAGGAAATGTCCATCCAGATGAAAAACAAAATAATGAAGTAATCGAAAATAAAAAAAATTAAAAAACAGGAAGACATGAAAAGCTTGGTAGGCAATAACCAAAATAAAGAAAGAGAGGAGACTAATGTAACAGACCAGTGTGTCACACCCAAGAATTCAATGAAAACTTCTGTGCTTCTAATGGAAATAGTAATAGAAAATCAGGGGACCAACTAATCCCTTCCCCAATCAAACGTGCATTATTTTGGCGACAGAATACAGGAAAACAAGGGAAAAGAAGATTACGAGAAAAACTTCCTAGTGTTGTGACATCCAACCAGTGACAGGAATATCATTATAAGGAGGAACAACTGAAGCTACAAAGAAAAAGACTAAAAGCTGAGAGAGCAGAAGCGTGAAAACTGAAGAAAGAACAGTCTGAGATAGCTAAGAAACTCAAGAAGCAAACTAAAGCAGAGAATCGTAGAAAGCCAAAAGTGCACAAGAAAACAACAATTTCAGTGTCCTCAGATTCTGAAGATGAAGAATGGAGTGAGTCAGGCAGCAGTATGGATGACATTATTATGCTCCCTGATAGTGATTTGCAGACATCTGATGGCAAGGAAGATGACAATCCTGATCAAACAATTATAACAGGAAAAGAAACAGCAAACAAACAAGAAAATACGAATAAATTTTATAAAAATGGCGAATTTCCTCTTGTATCTTTTCCTGGAAAGAAGAGATGTTTGTATTGTTCAGCGTGTGTCTGAGGATGGTGAAATAGAAGTAATGGCTCTAAAATCTTGCAACTGCCACAAAAAAGTTTTTTATGTTGATGAAAATGATGTTAGTCCATCACAGGTTATTGATAAACTTCCTTTACCACTCTCAAATATCACTAATGAACATTTGAAATCTGAATTCCAAAACAGTATTGACTGTGTTATGTAGACTAAAGTTATTTATTTAGTGTCAACTACTTAAACTTTCGTGTCTCACAAGTGTCAACTACTGATGACTGCACTTATACTTTTGTTATAATTTTTATTTACCATTTAATGAACCTTAACATAGTGAATTATAATAAATATCAAATCACAAAAGATCAAAGAACATGAAGATTAATTGTGTTTGTGTCCAACATCCACTTATATTCATAAATATCAAATTAAAGTAGTTTCATTTCTTATTGTGTCAATTACTGGTGCCTTTACCTTACATGTTATATAAAACAAATGTATCCCTGACTATAGAAAAAGTGCGTTATTTTGAATAGAATAGTCTTCGATAATATTAAACTAATGGGAACTTCTCGTTTGGCATAACACAATTAACAAATGAAGAATTCTACCATGGCCAGGCACATACGAAGGGGAGTTAACATATAACTGATTTTAAGAACACGCAAGTGCTCGCCACAATTTGGTAAACTCCCTCATTTATCATTACAACTCACTGCAATCCATACACATATAGTCTGTCACACTTTCTTGAGAAATGTTACAGCTCACTGAAATCCATACACATATAGTCCGTCACACTTTCTTGAGGAATGAGTTGCGGGTATGCAGGGAGCGTACTTATTATCATTGTGGCCAACGGCTATTAAGTAATGTTGCGGGGAAAGATCACCCGTAATGCTGACAATATTTGCAGCTTGCACTGTGTCCTGATCACTTGCTCTGGTGTATGGCGCAGAAAAGTAACAAGGTTCCGTGAAAGCTTGTTACAAATGGTACTGGTACATATTCGTAGTGTTGAATATGAAGTATAATTAATGTCACAACTCAAGGTCAACCAATATGCTGTTCAATACATATTGACTACTGCAGCACCATATCCAGTGTCAGCTACTATACAGGGTGATTCATGAAGATATGCAAATATTTTAATACGTTATTCTACAAATAAAACTAAAGAAAAAAGTTCAGATAAACATAGGTCCGCAAATGTTTAATTACGGAGTTACGGCTATTACAAGATTTTGCCTGAAATTTAGCAACTTCGCTATTTATGAAGCCATCGCAAAAGTGTATGAGATTAAAGTAAAGCAAGATTTCCATTTATTTCGTTTTGATCTGGCGACTCTAATAAACATATCCCAGGCGTGTATCTGCAGTAGGTTACCAGAACATCCAGAGAAGCAAAACTTGTTTACTTTCCATTAAGATTGCAGAAACGCTTATGTCAATGTTGGCAACCGTTAATGAGTTGTTTCAGTCATTTCCTAACCTTGAAACGAGTTAGTGTTCTGTATTGTTCAGTGAAAGATCATAAGAACATTAACATGAATTCACGTTTGCTGTGGTATTAATAAAAGCATACAGTTTCATTTAGCGTCATTACATCATTTTTCCCAAAAATTAATTCTGTAAAACTTCTGTTCAAAACTTTGAGCAATTGTCTGGAATTTAAAAAACCAATTGGGCCAAGTAGTTAATAAATTAAAAAATTTACGAAATTATTTCTTTGCTTCTCTGCATGTTCTGTAAAACTACTGCAGATACACGTCTGGGACAAGTTTTATTAGATTCACCAGATCAATAACAACAAAATAAATGGTTCAAAATGGTTCAAATGGCTCTGAGCACTATGGGACTTAACTTTTGAGGTCATCAGTCCCCTAGAACGTAGAACTACTTAAATCTAACTAGCCTAAGGACATCACACACATCCAGGCAGGATTCGAACCTGCGACCAGAGCAGTCACGCAGTTCCAGACTGTAGCACCTAAAACCGCTTGGCCACCCCGGCCGGCCAAATTAAATGGAAATCGTGCTTTACTTTAACCTCGTAAAGTCTTTTGATGGTTTCATGTTAGCAAAGTTGCTAAATTTCAGGCAAAATCTTTTATTAGCACTAACTCTGTAACTAAACATTTGCAGACCTATGTTAATATCAACTTTTTTCTTTAGTTTTACTTGTAGAATAACATATTACAGTAAAATATTTGCATACCTTCATGAATCACCCTGTAGATAGATCCGTTGCCGAATTCCTTAGAGTACCATGGGTCTCATGTCTCAAGAAAAGGACAGACTATAGGAACAGCCAATAAGAAAAAGGAAAATTCTCAAACTAAATATTATGGGTATTTTGTCGTACCCTTCAATGGGGGGGGGGGGGGGGGGCTAGGCCAGTGTTATCCCACTTTCCATTGTTGCCAGATGTATCCAAGATGGCGGCCTGTAGACTTGGCAACAGCGCATGACGTCATCCAATATGGCGGCCGCGACGTCACTCAAGATGGCTGATTTTGGCGGGAAGATAGGTCAACTGGGCTACCTCCACTAACCTAACCCCCTCCCCTAGAAAATGGCGGGAAGTTCAAATTCCATCAGGACAATGCAACACACCTAAGAAAAATGGCAAGGCTTCCTCCACTAAGCTAAGTCATCCAACCGCCAACTTGTCCTAGGAAATGGTGGGAAGAGGACTCGACCTGTGCTGGACGTAACTCTTTATTTTGCATCCACTATTTATTTAAACAATCTGATTCAGTACCACCAAGAGGTCTGGGCTCCAACCGACCCAGTACACAGTACCATCACCAGAGGGCACTGTCGTCCATTCTGTGATGTAATCCAAGATGGCTGCTGTGACATCAGCTGATGATGCGGGTACCGTTACCCAAGATGACGGGAAACAGTGAGTTCACCACGAAGTCTGGACCTAGTACATAGTATTGCCACCAGAGGGCGCTGTCATCCCTTCCATTACGTAATCCAAGATGACAGTCTGGGGTGGGGGAAATAGCGGGAACCAATAGGAACCCTTAATCCAGTCACATGTTAGACTTTGGCCAGTAGGATGACAGTATCTGGTAATGTCATTGGAGGGGATATAGGGTCAGCTCAGCAGCTCTGGGACCTCAGTCTTGCTCAGTCAGTCGGCAGAGGAAGAAGAAGAAGAAGAAGAGCCATGAAGTGTCAACAGCAGTCACAATCCAACTCAGCCCTGCAGAACAGGAGGAAACGGAAAAGTAAGTACTCCATATCACATCTTTCTGTGTGGTTACCATTATTATTATGTCCACCCCCAGTAGCTGAGTGGTCAGTGCGACGGACTGTCAATCCTAAGGGCCCGGGTTCTATTCTGGCTGGGTCGGAGATTTTCTCCGCTCAGGGACTGTTGTGTTGTCTTAATCATCATCATTTCATCCCCATCGACGCGCAAGTCACCGAAGTGGCGTCAAATCGAAAGACTTGCACCAGGCGAACTGTCTACGCGACGGGAGGCCGTCGTCACACAACATTTATTGTAATAATAATAATTATTATTTTTCATTGTACTGTGTATTGGTCTATGTGTAATACTTCCTTGTCTTTGTTCAGCAGTCGCCCTTGACACGTCCAAGCCAGCAGGGTCGAGTGCCAACATGCCAATCTCCACCACGTCCAGACCTGTAGCAACCTCAGGTGCCATCTTATCGAGACCCGCAGCGACCTCTAGACCTACAACAGCAACAACATCCAACATGTCTGAACCTATAATGACCATGTGGGATCCTGCAGTGCACATAGCCCACTTGCTGGAGCAGGACAAGGAGCTGCTAGCTGCTGTTGTCCGTCCCACTCATCAATTTGTATGATGAGGACATGCAATCTGCCCCCAGCACATCAAATGCTGCTGCTAGTGGTCCTAAATAATATCAAAATGGAGGACAGTACTGGTCATCAACATACGACCCATCCCAGCAGAACGCCCCTGTGATAGCGCAACCACAGAGCGCAGATACTGTGGATAATAAGGCATCGAGTGTACCCACGCTTTTCATCTCCACGTACAATTTAACTCCCAGTAGAGCAAAACTTGTAAACGTGGGTATAGGAGCACATGTCTGGGGCTTGCATGTGAGAATGGAAATTGAAAATGTATCTGCAGTATCCATAGCTGTGATACTGCACCTACCACGAGACGAAACACAGGTTGGCAGCAAAGTTTCTGCAGGCTGCCACGAGGGCGCCCCACCACGCGGCAGCTAATAGAAGAAGAGTACCGAGTCTTCCTGCTGAGAAGACGACGAGCCATACAGGAGACGTACACCAGCTAGCCAACGGAGAAGAACCAATTATCTGTGAACATTGTATCCTGTACTTTGCTTCGCTCAACATATCAGAAGTTATGTAATCTGTTTATTTCTCTAAATACAAGTTATTACTAATTGTTTGCTTTGTGTTGCATATCCCCACATCCTGGAAAACTTCCTCGAATGGAACCCACACTTTTGCTCTGCTTATCCACTAAGGATACAGCAGAAAATGGCGACGAGGATGGGATAAGAGAAGTTTTTCGGCTATTTGTGAGTAGCGCATTGCTTGCTTTGCCGCCGTCGCTTGGGTCAAAAATTTTTCGCAGGGAATGCGACACAATGCACTGACGTGTCGATTTTGCTTTTGTGTGTTTTGTCTTCTTCAATTTTCTAGCTTGTTGCCATTGTGGGTTGCTATAGTCTTCGTAACATGAAGTTGTGTCCTAGTTTATTGCTCACTTTCTTGCTAAAAAAAAAAAAAAAAAGTCTCTGAGCACTATGGGACTTAACTTCTAAGGTCATCAGTCCCCTAGAACTTAGAACTACTTAAACCTAACTAACATAAGGACACCACACACATCCATGCCCCAGGCAGGATTCGAACCTGCGACCGTAGCGGTCGCGCGGTTCCAGACTGTAGCGCCTAGAACCGCTCGGCCACACCGGCCGGCTCTTGCTAACATCTTTATTGCTTGTGAACCATGTCGACCGCACCTGAAATACCTGCCGGGCTTCCCAATATGCCTCAGCCAGGCAACGCACCACCCACTTTTGCTGATCTCTTGAAGGTTATTTATGCCCAGGTTCAACAGCAGCAGAGCCAAAGCCAGCAATTGGCTGGATTGCAACAGCTGATGCTCCAGATGCTGCAGCTACAACAACAGCAATAGCCAGCAGTAGTATCGCTGCTAAACCAATGGTGCTGACATTTCGCGCCTTCAACGAAGAAACAGAAGATTGGGAGACGTATCTGCAGCAACTAAAACAACATTTCTTGACCACCATGTCCCAGGTACTGAACAGATCCATTCTTTTTTGTCTTGGTGTGGGGGTAGGACTTTTACAATAGCCGAAAAACTCTTTCCGGATAAATCCATAGACTCAGTGCAGTTTACAACGTTAATAGACGCCCTCTCCAAGTATTTTGCGGATCACGTGCACGTTGCTGCAGCCCGCCACCAATTTTTTCGATTAAAGAAAAAGACAGTCAAACATATTGCCAATGGGTGACTGATTTGCAGGGCTTGACTAAGAAATGTAACTTCAAGTGTGTATGTGGTGCGTCGTATGCAGATACAATGATTAGGGATGCACTTGCGCAGAACATGACAGACCACAAAGTGAGAGACAAAATTTTGCAGTACAGTAATCCCTCATTAAGTCAAGTGTTAACTATCATTGATCACCAAGATGCATGTGAACTAGCCTCTCAGTGCTTTGAATCATCAACTGTGTGTAAAGTAGTTGCTCGTAATAACGAACATGTAGCTAGCAGTTCAGGTCGCAACGACCGTCAAGTAAACAGACAGCGCGCTCGTACGGTGCTCCACGCTACTCGTGGGAACGCGGCACGCAGTTGAGGCAGCAACCGTCACAGCTATGTATGTAGCATGCACTAGCGGTAATCAAAGCAGGACGTTCTGTTCGCGCTGTTTCACTAAACATAAACGCAGCAACTGCCCATCCAGAAATGTGAAATTTTTGCTTGTAATAAGATAGGCCATGTACAATCAGTCTGCTTGCAAAGACAACGGCAGGCACAAAGTCAGCCTTCAATCAATTGAAACACATCAGATCCAGTTAGCGACCATTATATTAATGTCATTACAGACAATTCCAGTGTCACAGAGTCTCACAAAAGTGTGTGTCTCCCATTAGTCAGACAAAACAATAAATTGCTTGTGAACTTGACAATCAAAAATTTGCCAGTGCAGTCATAATTAGATACCGGAGCGTCACTTTCCTTACTTAACAAGAAAACTTATAATTTGCTAGGACGACCTCCGTTGAATCCAGCATGTGTGAACTTACCAGCATCTAATGGAGACAATATACGTACTTGGCACCTGTAGCTTACCCGCCACGTACCGTAATTGTACAAAAGAGTGACCTTCCATGTACTTTGCACGGATGATTCCATGAACATTTTTGGCCTGGATTTTTTCGCTTTGTATCAACTGACAATTCAGGACAATGTACTTTTAGTGAAATCGTGTGTGCCCACAGACAGTATACAGAAATTGTGTCATGGATTCGCGGACTTGCTTTCCGATGGCATAGGAAAAGCACATCAGTTTACTGCACAAGTGACCTTGAAAGCCTCGGCGCAATCTAAGTTTTGTCGTGCTCGCCGTGTGCCTCTCGCCATTCAAGATCAAGTAGCTTTTGAACTTTCTGAATGGCAACGACAAGGTGTGATTGAACCAATCTCTGCTAGTCACTGGTCCTCTCCCATTGTGCCAATTCGAAAGCCATCCGGCCGCTTACGCATTTGCGCGGACTTCAAAAGGACAGTAATCCTGCATCTGGTTGTGGACACCTTCCCGCTACCTCGCCCAGAAGAACTTATGGAGAGACTCAACAGGGGGAAGTATTTTTCTAAAATAGATCTGAGAGATTCCTACTTGCAATTGCCATTAGATGTAGATTCCCAAAATGTCCTTGCCATTAACACTCATGTTGGCTTGTTTAAATTCTTGCGATTGCCTTTTGGTTGCGCATCTTCGCGTGCTATTTTTCAGAGATTTTTGTCACAATTGACAGCGAAGGTTCCATGTTGTTCCACTTGCTGGTCGTACACCTGAGAAACATTTGCAAAATCCTTGTGCTTTGTTTGAAGTTTTGTCCGCAGCTGGACTAAAGTGTAACAAATCTAAATGTGTCTTCTTTCAAACTGAAATTGATTGTGTGGATCATCGACTGAATGGACAAGGTGTACATCCATTGGAGTCACATTTGCTTGCCATCAAAGATTTGCCGCCTCCCAAAAATCTTCGCGAGTTGTAATCTGTATTAGGAAAATTGTAGTATTATTGCAGATTTATTCCTAATGCAGAACACATTGCTGCACCATTGCACCGTCTTCGAAAGAAGAATGTACCTTTCCACTGGACTCCAATTGTGCCAAAGCTTTTCAGACATTGAAACATGAACTCTTGAGTGACATATTTAATTCAGTTTGATCCATCTCTCCCTGTAGCATTAGCGGCTGACGCATCGGCCTCTGGGATCGGTGTTGTTTTGTCCCATCACCTTGGACACCAAGATCGTCCGATTGCTTTCACCTCAAAATTGCGAAATGATGCACAATGCGAATATTCTCAGATTGAGAAAGAGGCACTTGCTCTTGTGTATGGTGTAACAAATTTGCATCACTATTTATATGGCCGTAAATTTTTGCTTGACACGGACCATAAACCACTGCAATCGTTGTTCCATTCTAACAGATCTCTCCCGGAACCGACAGTGCATAAATTGCAGCGTTGGGCTCTGATTTTGTCTTCCTGCAATTATGAAATTCTGTATCGCCCTACGTCCAAACACGCCAACGCAGACGTTTTGTCCCGTCTGCTGATTGGTCATGAGTCTGATTTTGATTCGTCACCAGCGTCTTGTTTTGCAGTCGACGCTCAGGTTTCAGATTGGCTTGCATCATTTCCGCTTGATTTTCGGCAGATAGCTCACGCTACCGCCACCGATGCACAATTGAAACTTCTTGTGAACTTTCTTCGTTTCGGTTGGCCACGATCTTCCAAATAAATTGCAGACACAATAGTTCACAGATTTTTTGCGCGTCGTAATGATTTGTCCTTGCAAAACGGTGTCATTTTGCTTCACAGTGGAGCCGATCAGTTGCGTGTAGTTGTGCCAACGTCATTACGCGCACATGTGTTTCGTCTTTTGCATGAAGGACACTGCGGTGTTGTCCGAACGAAACAGTTAGCTCGCCACCATTGTACTTGGCCTGGTATCGATTCGGACACCGAGCGTATGACGCCACATTGTTCCGTATGTTCTGAACATCAGTCAGCTCCGCCACAACGCTTCTTTGCTTGGCCTACTGCTACCTTGCCTTGGCAACGCCTTCACTTAGATTTTGCGGGGCCATTTTGGAATTCGCGGTAGTTATTGTTGATTGATTCATACAGTCATTTTCCGCTTGTGGTACCAATGTCTTCTACCACGACAGCAGCAACAATCGAGGTGCTTCAGTCCATCTTTTGCATAGAGCAGTTGCCGCAAACAATTGTCACAGATAACGGATCACAGTTTGCTTCGTCGGAGTTCACTTCCTTCTGCAAGAGCATGGGAATTGATCACGTCACAAGCGCACTGTTTCATCCTCAGTCAACGAGTGCCACTGAACGTCTAGTAAGGACATTTGAGGAGCACATGACCCACCTCCAAAATGACCATTCCCGCGAGGACGCCTTGCTTATTTTTCTGGCTTCCTATCCCTCACAGCCGCACAACGGTTCCTCGCTGGCAGAATTATTGCATGGACGGCCACATCGCACATTACTGCATTTGCTTCAACTGCCGCTACACAGCACGCAGTCAGCGCCACCTGCTGCATCTTCACAATTCCGTGCTGGTGCCTCGGTGTGGTTTAGATCTTATAGCATGCGCCAGCATTGGCAGCAGGGTACCATAGCTTGCCGTATCAGCCGCGCGCTGTATTTAGTTCAGAATAAGCATGGCTTGCAGATGCGGCACCGCATTCAGCTTCGCCTTTGTGTTCCTGCCGCCAGTCCTACGTTCATAGATGTGGAAGCAGCTGGCCCACGGTCGACGACGCAGCCGACGCCGTCCCACACCGCCGACAGGATGCCTTTGTCCGGGGGCACCATCGCCGTCAACTCACCAGTGCCGCCGCCACCACCGACGTCGTCGCCATCCTTACCATCGCAGGCTCCTTCTGCAGACGTCCATCCAATGGAAGTTGATGTCATCGTGGGACAACAGTAGCATGCCATACCAACTGTGGAGATTTGCATCGCTCATGGTTTTGGCAGTTTTCCATCGGGCCCACACCGAGCGAGGTGGCGCAGTGGTTAGACACTGGACTCACATTCGGAAGGACGACGGTTCAATCCCGCATCTGGCCATCATGATTTAGGTTTTCCGTGATTTCCCTAAATCACTCCAGGCAAATGCCGGGATGGTTCCTCTGAAAGGGCACGGCCGACTTCCTTCCCCATCCTTCCCTAATCCGATGAGACCGATGACCACGCTGTCTGGTCTCCTTCCCCAAACCAACCAACCAACCATCGGGCCCATGCGGGGAATTCCGGACACGTGAGCCTGGCGTCCCTGCCTGAATTTTGATGTCAGGCTTCATCATGATATTCACACTGGTCCCTCTACCCCACGGCTGTTAGCGTCCAGCAGCCTTCACGCGATGGCCATAGGCCGCGAAGGGGGGGGAGGGGTGCAGTATCGATAGCTGCGATACTGCGCCTGCCATGAGATGAAACACAGGTTGGCAGCAAAGTTGCTGCGGGCCACCACGTGGGCGCCCCACCATTTGGCAGCCAATAGAAGAAGAGCACCAAGTCTTCCATACAGGAGACGTACACCAGCTAGCCAGCAGAGAAGAACCAATTATCTATGAACATTGTATCCTGTCCTTTGCTTTGTTCGACATATCAGAAGCTGTGTAATCTGTTTATTTCTATTAATACAAGTTATTACTAATTGTTTGCTTTGCGTTGCATATCCTCACATCCTGGAAAACTTCCTCGAATTGAACCCACACTTTTGCTCTGTTTATCCACTAAGGATACAGCAGTATCAAAGGGTGTTAAAGTGCCATTTCCTGAGTTCATCTGGGATGAAGTACGTCACACAGAGTGCTACATCAATCAGCAGATGACTACAGAGTATTATCCAATTCGTTCTCCCCCAGACATTTGCCTTACTGGTGTGACACTTTCTATTACAACATTGTATGACTGTGCATTTTGTGTGAAATCGGATGACAACTGTGTTTATGTAAGGCACGCCTCAGTTATGAAGTTACACAATCTGGACACTGCCCTACATCTTGCATTGGAGAGACTGAACCATTGGTGGCCTAGCATAGACTCTGCATACAATGATGATGTAAACTCCCTATGTGTGCATAGTGTACATGTTGATGATTTGAAGCAGCATCTTTGTTTGCACACGAATGCTGAACCTAAAGAGAAACAGATTACGTGTGTGTGTGTGTGTGTGTGTGTGTGTGTGTGTGTGTGTGTGTGTGTGTGTGTGTGTGTGTGTGTGTGTGTGTGTGTGTGTACTACATCCCATGTATGATATTTAAATAAATAAATAATTTATGTATGTATATAATCTCAAGCTGTGTTTATGTTTTATTTCATACCTCTCTCATTATAGTCAATGTATTACAATTATTAATATTTTTTTCAATGTTATACCAGTTATTGAGGTAATGAATGGTCAAGTTACTCTTCATGGGTAAAATATGTAGCTGTTTACTCTGTGTAGCCAATTTAGCTCTGTCGGTTAAGTGATGGAGCTATAGTGGCTCCACGTACTATTACTGTCCCTTCAAGTGTATCTTTCTACATATGTCAACTACTTGTCAGTACCTGGCATAGTTAGTATCATGGCAGGGTGGGTGAAACATCCTCATCACAACGACTTTATTGTCGGTGGCTGGTCCCGTGAAGATGCAAAAGACGACCTGAAGAAGAAGAAGAACGGAATTCTCCTTCCTGATAATATACGGGCAATTATTGTAGGTCCATCCAATTGTGGGGAGACTAATGTCCTCATGACGCTGCTAACACATGTAGATGGAGTCTGATTTGAGCCTGTTTGTGTTTCTCAAAAACACTGCTTCAACCCAAGTATCAGCTATTGCAGGAAATAATGCACGGTGTAGATGGTGTTACATACACGATATTCAGTGAAAGCAGTGATATCCCTCCACCTGAAAAAGCAAATCCAAACACTGTCTTCATATTTGACGATGTTGCTGTGGAAAACCAAGACAAAATTCGAAAATATTTCTCTTTCAGTCATCATATGGGAGCTAATGTATTTTATCTAAGCCAAACATATTCCAGAATCCTGAAACAATTGGTTAGAGATAATGCAAACCTCATTATAGCATTCAAACAAGACAATCTGAATTTAAAACAGATTTACCAGGCATATGTCGGAACTGACTGTCGTTCAATGATTTTGAAAATATATGTGCTGATTGCTAGAATCATTCACAGTATGGGTTTCTCCTCATTGATAAACCGAGAAAACTGAGTGATGATAAGTACAGGCAGAACTTTCAAGAGTTTTTACATAGGTTAGTACATTAGTATATGCTGCACCATGGACAGATTTGTCCATATGTCTAGCTCTCAACTCGAGAGAATGGATGTACACAGGCAGAACAATCGCCTGTACATGGATGCGATAATTCAAGCTATTGTGCATAAAGTTGGAGGTATGCGCAGGGAACTAGAGAAGTATTACCAGACTCTTCTGAGAATGGCGAATGCATTAAATGAGTTAGTTAATGAAGTCGGTAAGAAAGTAGTCGACTTAACTGGAAAGGTCGAAGCTATTGAGGGAGATGTAGAGTTCCTTGTTGTTGAGAAGGGGGAGCAGGTACATAGTAAGAGGAAGAAGTGACTTTATATATAAAGCCTCATGCTGCAAAGATGTCTGATTAGTATACACCGAGATATCGACAAAGCAGAAAGTGATTCAAGCATGTAAAGCAGTTTGCGAGAAATTATGGTTGCTGAGGTTAGGGCATGTGGATCGACAGCAAACACTAAGAGAGACCTTTAAGCCAGTTACTGAATCTCTCTGACAGCTCTCAGTAAAACCAAAAACACATGATAACGATGGTGTTGCCACTGAGGGATTCATTATTTGTCACGCCCCTGGTCAGACGGAACATTAAGCATTAGCAGGGAAGACTGTATATGTTGAGTACACATCATATAACTGTAACTGATGACACAATACGGATTCGTGATAGGCGGTTTGAGAGAACACCCGGCTTAATGAACCTTATTTTCCTAAAACCTACCAAAAAACCTATAAATTATTCAGTTAATGATAGAGAAATGTGCACATGACTGGTGTACATAAGATCACAAAAAGCCTGAGCAACAAGAAATATAGAACCATTATAAAACCAATACGTGAAGGCGAAAACAACATCAAAAACAGCAGCAGCAGCGGTGATGGTATTGACATTGGGCATAAAGCAGTGAACAATCGAATCCCACAGTATATATATTATGACAACCCCAACAAGCTAATAGATCGACTACGGCTGCTCATGGCATCAGCTGCTGCAGGTAATACAGCTCATTTGAATGAAGTTGTTTCAATAATCTCCGAGGTTAGAGAAAGAGGTATCATCAAATAAGTATGGAGACAGTAGTTCAAGAACTGCACAAACCAGCAGGCAAAACATAACCTCGTAGGCATGTTATGATGAAAGGTTTGGATGACTTATGGCAAGCTGATCTTGTAGATATGAGGGAATATTCATATGAGGATAATGCATTCAAATATATTTTAATGGTTATTGATACATACTCCAAATTTGTTAGAGCATTACCTGCCAAAACAAAAACAGGTAGAAATGTCGCTGATGTTTTTGAGTATTTGCTACAGGCAGGAACGTATTGATGCCCAGACAACCTTCAAACTAATCACATTGGGGAGTTCTACAATAGGTATTTCAAGACCATGATGCAGCGGTATGGAATACATCACTACTCAACATTCACTCACCTGAAGGCAAGTATTGTGGAGCGTCTAAACAGAACAATAAAAGGTCGAATGTAGATGTGTTTTAACCTTTGCGGCTCATACAAATGGACGGATATCCTCACAGAAATAATTGCTCAGTATAATCGAACCAAACATATCACAATAAAAATGAGACCAATCGACATTCGTGATAATGGACTCCTGGATACGGTGTATATATTGCAGGATAGTAAAGGTGAAGAAATTGCAGGCTGCTTCTACACTGAGGAGTTGCAGAAAAGCTCAGAACCAGATGTTTTTCTCATAAGACGTCATGGAAATAAACCACTAGTCAAATGGCTTGGTTTTCCTGCTACACAAAACAATTGGATTGATGCCGACGATCTGCTATATAATGGGTGTGCACAGTCCACCACCACCGCAGTAGCATAATATGCATGTTACGTGATGCATTAGAGGAGGAGATGGTATTCTTGACAAACTGCCAGTGGAATTACACATCCATGGGTACAGCTACTGTGGACCTGGAACAAAGGTACAGAAATGCTTGGCACGAGGTGATAAGGGGGTTAATCTGCTCAACGAAGGATGTATGGGACATGACATTGCATACGCCGCAAATAAAGATCTATCAAGCTATCACATTGCAGATAGGATTTTACCTGATCAGGCTAAGGTGATACAGAGAAGAAAGGATATCGGTATAGGTCAATGCATCACAGCATTTGCAGTTGATAAAACATGCAAGGAAAAATTAAGTTGGGTTTAGGAGTGATGAATTTCAAGCGAGTTATGAATGCTGCACGTTGTGTACTAAACAAGAAGGAGGACAAGGGCAGGAAGCAAAGCTATTTGAAGAGCTGTATCCTGACAGTGATGTATGCAGCTAAAAACACACTGAAGCAGGAAGGTGCCAGAAGAAGAAGAAGAAGAAGAAGAAGAAGAAGAAGAAGAAGAAGAGGATCGGTTAAAGCACCTCAAGTTTTAGCAATACCCAAGACATCTGATGGTTTTCTTCTATTTCTCATCCCAGCCCTCTCCACACCCTCTGCGGTAGGGTCCCTCGCTGGTGGTGCTGCAGCTATCGCTCAAACAATCAAGAATGCGCAGAACTCCCAAGTGCAGTTAGAAGAGGCAAGAAGACATAACTGCATGATGGAAGCTGCAGCCACCGGAAAAGTACTATACTTGAAACCGTAGAGCAAAGGACTTGCTCTATACAGAAATAAAAAAACAGCCCATTAGCGGTCCTACCAGATCGACCACTCACAAATACTGATCATCTTAAGTTTGTCAGAAACAAATTCAACATACCAAGATTCTGTGGTGTGTTTATGTGGGATACATTACCAAAGACTATGTGGAAAACTGGTGAATGAGGCATTGTGAATTTAGATGTTGCTGGAGGCCATGACACTGACTGCGTATCATATGTTATGAAAAATGCGGATACCATCTACTATTTCGACTCATTTGGTGACCTGCAACCACCAGAAGAATTACAACAATACTTCACTCACAGAAGACATGCTATATAAGGAGGAGCTTTAAACATTCCTTCATCAGTTGAGGTCCAGATGCAATGTCATACACTTTGATGTTAAAAGAACGATCATCTGTATTGTGTGCAAATTACTTCCCGCCAATTGATTTGAGCGTTAGTGAATGGAATATTGCATTGATTGGACTGGAGACGTACAACAGCACCCCAAATATCACTGACACTAACAGCAACGTGCATCTAGGTGTTAATGGTGAAAAAGATATTGTGGAAATAGAACCGGGTGCATAAGATATTGACGATTTAAATGAAGTCTTAAAACAGTCTGGAAAAGGTATTGAGATATGTGCAAACATCAAGACACTTAAACCTGAAATAAGGATTGTAAATGCAATGATTGACTTTAACCAGAAAGGTTCAATAGTGCACCTGCTGGGTTTCACAAAAGGGCAGGTTTTGAAGAAGGATCTGAGTAAATTTTACAAGTTAGATCAGACTGTAGACATACTTCCCATCAGCACAATCCAAGTCGAGTATAACCTTGCAACGAATTCCTATCTCGATGATAGTCTGATTCACACTATTTACGGATTCTTCCCCTCAATTGCAACAGGGTACAAGATTGTTGAGACTCCTGCCAATGCAATACGAGGGGGAACCCAAAAGAAACCGGACTCAGAGGGCGCTGTCACTCGTAGACATAGTGCAGGGTTCTCACGCTAGATGGTGTTAGTAGAGACTTTCATGAAACAGCTGTGCAGACGGCGTCAGTGTTGAGGTGAACGTGCAATTGTGGTATTGTGTTTCTCTGACTGTCGACGGGTTACCTATGCGAAGTCGTTACGGCAACTTTAAAAGAACAAAGAATGTGTGTGAAATTTTGTTTCCCGCTTAAAAAAACTGCAACGGAGACACACCAAATGCTTCAGGAAGCTTTCCAGGAGGACGCTATGAGCCACACACAGGTTTTCGAGTGGTTTGGGCGCTTTAAGCGTGGTGAGATGTGTGTTGAAGACCAAGATCCTTCTGGACGCCCTTCAACATTGCGAAATGAGGAGAACATTGAAAAGGTCCACCAAAAGATCAACGAGGATCATCGCCAAACGATCGACCAAATTTCAGCAGACAGGAATCAGTTGGAATTCGTGCCAGCTTATTTTGAGTGAGGATTTGCACATGAGACTTGTTGCTGCTAAATTTGTTCCGCACCTTCTCACACAGGAGCAAAAAACCATCTGCATGAATGTGTGTCAGGACTTGAAAACAGAGATTGCACGTGATCCAAACTTCTTGAACAAAGTCATTACAGGGGATGAGAGTTGGTGTTATGGGTATGACGCAGAAACCAAGCAAGCGTCAAGCCAGTGGAGGACTCCTAAATCTCCCAGGCCAAAAAAAGCAAGGCAAGTGAGGTCAAATGTGAAGACGATGATCATTGTCTTTTTTTATGTTCGTGGAATTGTGCATCGGGAATTCGTACCCCCTGGCCAGACTGTTAACCAGCACTTTTACTTGGATGTTTTAAGGCGTCTGTGAGACGATGTGAGGAAGAAACGCCTGGAACTTTGGCGATCAGGTGACTGGTTTCTGCATCAGCAAACACGGCCTTACGAATGACCCATTATTTGGCATCTCGGTGGTCTGTCGTTCCCCACGTTCCGTATTCGCCATACCTATCCCTGTGTGACTTTTTCCCATTTCCACGAATGAAAAAAACGCTGAAAGAGGAGCGTTATGACGATGTGGAGGCGGTAAAAACAGCTTCGCAAAGGGCACTGGGCAATATCAAACTTGAAGAGTTCCAAACATGCTTCCAACAGTGGGAAAAGAGACTTGACAAGTGCATCACATGTAATGGGGAGTATTTTTAAGGTGACTGAAGTAATTTTGTAAAAAGGTTCATCAATAAATTTTTTATGACAACAATCAGGTTTACCTTCCAGTGACAGCTCAGACACTGGACTATTTGGAGCTGCGTATTGTGGACCAGAATAGTCAACTTATTGACTTTCATGGTGAGGAAATCATTGTACGATTACTTCTAAGGCAGGATGGGTGTACGGTATAAAACAAGCGAACGCAATCCACAGCATGCCACTTCGTACCAAACAGAAAAGTGATAATATGTGTGAACTACAAGTTTCTTAACTCAGTTGGCCTGAAAGCACACAATGATGTCCTCACTCAATATAACCAGTCCAGTAGGATATGATGAGAGAATTATACATCAGGAATACTTCTTCCATAAACCTTATGCTTCAACCACATTTAACAAGAATGATGAAATTAGGATTGTCATCCAGCACTAAGACGCACTCATGTGGAGGGCTCATTTAAGAAAACCGACGGCAGCGATACAGTGGGATCCAAGATTACATGTAACACTTTAGCAGTCCTGTTCCAAGAGATACGCTATGATTTTAATTGGTCTGAGATCGACCGTACACACAATGTCGGCATAACATCAACCCTTAAAACATATGTCTCTGCATCACCCACAGATTTGCGTAGTTTAGAAAATGTGGGATGGTTCATAGACAATCCTGAGGGTAGAACAGTTGCAGAGCACAAGCGATTTACTGTATGCTGCTCATCTCTGGCAGGAATACGTGAAAATTTATTTTATGATATGTATGGAAGACAAACATTTCATATCAAATTTTTAACTGAATATCTGATGAAAGAAAGTGGCAGATGAAGGTCTTAAAATGGTGAAAGAAGAATACAGAGATCCCAATGAAGATGAGTTACATCAATATTATTTAAAGCACCTCAACTTGTTATATAGGAGAACTAACATAAATTCAGACAACTGGAGGCTGAATGTACCCAGACACATTGTAGATGACCTTACAAATTATGCGCATGTTAGCTATGCTCACTTTGGATCATGCAAGCAGATGCTACACTTACAAGAAAGTATATTTTTCGACAACATGGCCCAGAAAGTCAGAACCATGTTAAAAATCTTGAAATTTTTGTCAAGAAATTAAACTTTTTAATGTTGAACATAAAGGTTTTATGCACAGCATCATACCATAAAAGCCAGGAGAAATTTAGCGACTGATCTTTGTGGTTGATTATCTCAATGTAAGAGAAATTCCAGAAAAATCATGGTTTTTATGGCCATGTTCTCAAAATATTTCATAAATACACTAAACCGTCAGTAATTTGACCCCCAGTAGTCCAGTCTTCCAGCAGTCTGGCCCACATCCAAAATGGCACACAACAATGTTGTTAGTGAATTACAACATTAAAGAAATTTGAAATTGTGGCAGTCTGTACAGTTCAGTATCATTTCTTCTAAAAGGAAATGTGTTACGCTAGATATGAAACAGGACTTTAGATTTAATAAAGTGTATATCCTGTGTATTTCAAATAAATTTCAGTACACTCAAAGAGTCTGGCACCTCTACTAACCTGGCACCGATATGTGCAAGGAATAACCAGATTAATGAGAGTCTAGTGTTCTGTCATGAATGACTTAGAATAGCATTAGAGGCAATAAAAAAAAGGACATGAAAGAAAATGTGCATATGGCAGAATTAATTTTAATTAAAATACCTACTAAACCTTCCAGAATGAATAAAGTAATACAGTAGTTCAGTCATTACCATCATTGATCTTTTAAAATTAGAAAGTTTGTTCATCCCTATTCTGTCAAAGCTGGGGCACCAGTCTGGAAAATATTACAGTCTTCAACATGCTGAAAACATAAAATTGTACTATAATCAAGGAATGTTGCAAGACCACAAGAATTAATGAACAACAGTTTTCTTTCAATTGATATGTGAAAAATTACTATAAGTTTGGATTAAAAGGCAGCAACTGGTAGCTCATGTGGGGCTAGGCTAGTGGACAGTGGTAGGTAGCTGCCATGGATGTTTACATGACCATAGTAGTTAACTGCAGTGAGTTTGCTGTGTCTAGTGTGCTAGACCATTGCTTTCAGATAGTGAACTTAGTGAGATGTTGCAGTAGAAGATAACAGCAGTGCACATGATGAGTGTTTTTTTGGAAATTTCTGTACAGGTGACAAGGGGTGTGAGGGAATGCTGCCATGATTTTTTATGTTTGCATTTTGGTAAGACATCGAGGAGAATATGACAGTTCATCACACAGAGCCATGGGAATCTGATGTCATTGGCTGAACCACTTGCCACACGTGTCTACAAACTAGAGGTGTGCACAGAACAGCTGTTAGGATGTTGTTGTGGTCCAAAGCCTCTCGAGCTGCCACGCTCAACATAACATGTTCTTTAGTCCCCAACAGCATCAATAGCACAGCCCATTGCTTTGAAAAACTGTGTAATCACATGTGGATTGTGACTTGACAAATAAGCAGTGTATTAAAAGCAGAGCAACTAGTGAAGTGTTTATAAAGCTTTTATTTTTTCTTTAGTCCCTGGCAGCACCAGTGTCATAGCCTACTGCTTCAAAAAATTGTGTGAGTGCATGTAGAGTAAGGTTCAACAGGTACACTGGGTTTTAAAAGCAGAATAACTAATGAGGTTTTTGCAACTATACAGTGTAGGCCATTGGTTACCCTTGTTTCACGGTATGTTAAAAATTAACTTTTTGTAATCTGTATGTGAATGGATCATTTCATGGCAAGTGAATATGAATACTCTTGTGTAATTAGAGTGTGAATTGTATGCAGAATTAGTTAAATTGTTTCACATGATAATTTTCAAACAATCTCTAAACTGTAAGTGACACTATGCAAAGACTGTTTCACTTTTACAGAGTTAATTTGTGGCACACAGTTTTATCAAAAATGTGTATTTTGAGGCGTTTGGGCTATTGAGATGTATACTGACATAAATATGCTTGCCAGTGAAAACTGTTTTGGTAGTCATACAATATCGGTACCAAAATTATATATGTTACATGTATAGACCTACCTGTTTGATGTAGTTGCATTTCCTGCATGTACACAGAATCCATTTCTTCTACTTATACAGTTAGAAACAATTTGTCTACTTACTACATAATCTGTGTTTGCTACCTTAGGATGGTGACACTTGTTCAACGGTGGACAAATGTCAGTTACACTGCACCTAAATATTGTACTACTTTCACTCATCTGTTTAATTGTGAAAATGAATATACCTGATTTGATTTACAAGTACCCAGTTACATTTGAGAAAATTGTATTTCTTTATCGGCATGTTATGTCAATTTTTAAAGTCACTCTTAATGAGTCAGCACAATACAGAGGCAATAATACACTATTTACACAATACTACAATACAGTAGGCTGCACATGTACAGTTTATTTGCTCTCTTTCAGTACTTTTGTTTAAAGTAAGTACTTAAGCAGTAATATATAGGTTTAGTACACACTTGTTATTATTTTTATGCAACTTATCTCATTTTACAGAAAGACTTATGTACATTATTGCACTATGAGTCAAGCTATGATGGAACATGTACAGTAATTAAATGCTGTGCATTCTTTTTTACATATAAATTATGTTTGTGTTAATGCAATTTGTACAGTAGTTAATATTATTTTCATCAGATGACTTAGCATTTTGCTTCAATAAGGTAACAGATCTTTCTCATACGTGTTTTTTTGCAGTTGGTGTATAATTACTCAATCACACACACAGTTATGACATTTGGTATGTGACAAGCTGCCAGTTTATCACTCACTAACAGTTGCTGCTTCTTGATTGCTGGAACAATTAATAATGAACTAAATGTGACTATTTATAGTCAATGATTAGCTAACACCAGTACTATGTTCAATTTTTTGAATTTGAATTTTTTAAACTTTTAATCCAAATTTTATTTCTCATTTAAATTTGCATGAAAAGTTTTATTTTTGATGGGGGTATGTGAGGATATGGTGCACTTAAATTTAATGAATGTAATATAATTGTTGACACCAACAGCTTGGAAAATTAGGGGGATAATGTGCCAGACTTGGTATGTCATGGGAGAGTTAGGATGCAAAGAATGTTTCACTTTTACAGAGTTAATTTGTGGCACACAGTTTTATCAAAAATGTATATTTTGAGGCGTTTGTATAATGGAGAGTTGATCACTGTTAATAAGTAGCATTCAAGATTAATTCATAATGATTTTCATAATTTATTGGTGGAAGAAACATCATCAAAGAGAAAATGTTACAGAGGCAACTATTCAAATGATGACTGATTCTAACAAGGTCTTGGTAGCATGGCCAGAATCAAGAGGAAACTTCAACAATTATGTTTCTTGAGCGTATGCAGCTCTTTTGTATAATTTAATGATGATGACATGCTTTTAGGTACGATATTCCAGAGGTAAAATATCCACCATTTATATCTCCAGCAAAGACAGCTCAGGACAATGTTGTTGTCAATGAAAACAAATCTGATGTTCTGCAGATTCGAGTATGAAATGTTAAATTTCTCAGTTTGGCAAATAGGTTAGAGAATTTGAAAGCTGACATGGATAGAAATACATTATGTATAGTGATAACTAATGAAGTTTGATGGCAAGAGAAAATGATTTCTGACCAAGTAAGTACAGGGTTAGCAATACAAAATTAAATAACTGTAATGCAGGTGTAGTTCTACTAAGAAAATAAAAATGCAGTCAACTACTCCAAACATCAGGAGTTGGCATCACTTGCAGGATGAACAGTGACCATAATAAATAAAACTGCGGAGCAGCCAAAAGTTGTATGTATCTTCCTTCATTACCAGCTCCTGTGGTGCAGTTTTATAACATGATGGAATCACACTTTAGACAAAAATAGTCTTCTCATAACTTTAAGGAGGCCTCAGTTTAAAATTTTGTAATCATTGGTGTATGAGGTTGGCTATAAAATAATGAGACTATTGCTGTAAAACATTTTATTTCAAAAACATACATATTTAGTTACTGCCACCCTCAATATTCTGCCCTTCTCCCATCTCTTCAGTGTTCCATGTGAATTTTCCATTGAAAGAAATAGTGCTGGAAGTCTTCCTATGTGAGCTGTTTGGCATTGCACACCACTTTTTCTTTCACTGCTGCAGTGACTGAAATTTTGTTCCTTTTAATGCAGATTTGACATTGGGGGAGGGGGGGTAGACAGATAAAAGTTGCATGGTGTTAGGTCAGGTGTATAAGGTGGATGGTCTAACACTGCACTTAACAAACAATGCAGTAAGAGCTGGTGCACTGTTTGATGCAGATCCCATGACTTGTTCTTTCACAACATGGGTTTTTTTTCTTATTTTTTATGGAGTTGAGCATGAGTCTCAACGCAGTAATGTCAATTAATAGTCTGACCTGTGGGAACCCTGTGGAGATATACAACTCCATGAATATTAACAAAACTATCATCATCACATTGAATCCTGATTTGCTCATTTGAGCTTTTTTCACTCTACGTGAAGTTGGGCCCTCTCAATGAATGAAATGGCACTTAGTCTCCAGATCATAAGTGAGAAACCAAAATTTGTCACATCTGCACTCTTCCAAAGAATTTTTTTTTTTTTATTGTGAGAATTTTCTGCAGCAATTTTGCACACACTTTTCTCTTGTTAAATTGATAATGTAAAAATTGCCTTATACATTTTTTGTCACTTTCTGAAGTTTCAGCAATCAATCAAATATTCAGCTGATGGTTAGATTGGGTCAGATTACCCATGGTTTTGATATTTTCATCCACTTTTTGATGTTGAAGGGTGAGTGTTATGTTCAATGGCTTCTTGGCCGTCTTGGAAATGCTTGAACTACTCAAAAACTCATGTAGCAATAAAAAGCCTTTGCCATACACTTATTTTAGTAAAAGATAGGTTTCAGTAGCAGTTTTTCCAAGATTCATGTGAAACTTCATGAAAATTCATTGGTCTATTATTACATTTATCATTTTTTCAGCAAAGAAACAAATAACTCTTACACAACCAAAGGCCACAGCCATTATTGTTTGTCTACAGATGCCAGAGATGCCACATTTCACTGAGAAGGTTTCACGCTTCACAGTTATTGGTTGTTCATCTTTGGCACAGACTTACTTACTCTGTGACCGCGTCAGTCCCGTTATTTTATAGCCACATCTTGTACATTAATTATTATAAGTTGTAGGCAATGAGCATTAAGAAATTACAGCACTTATTACTCTGTCAATATCATTATGTTTATTCTTGGTTCTTGCCACTCACCAATAGATATCCAGCTAAAAAGCATTCTATTAAGTGCTTATAACTATTCACAAGATCAACATTTATGCGCCGATGATTTTCAATGTTTTGTTAAAATTGCACCATACAGTACCACAATGGGATCTGGTTATTCTAGTTTGTGTAACCATTAATAAATAATAATTGTAGACAGTTACATCCAATAATCATTGAAGAAGAATGGCATATATGATGCCATCAGTGCCACTATGAATGATCTTAGTTCTTGCCATCTTGCTTAAATATGAATAGTTTGGAGCCCATCTATACCTATAAAACAGAAGTTTACAGACATACTGTAAGTTGATGACCAACAAGCATGGTATCATACAATACTGTTGTTTGAGGGGTCTGTAATAACACGATTCACGTTTCCGTTGCACTTCACCTAGTGTAGATCGGGAACTGTCTGCTAGACCTGCCCGATGTGAACTGACTGGCCCGGCCAGTGCTGCCGGAGTTGTTGTTGTTGTTGTTATGCCGGCAGAGGTCGCGTCCGAATTCTCACGTGCCCTCTGGTGGACGGGACTCTACTTGCAGCCACTACCTTCCGTGACGCGCCATGCCAATGTGCGCCTCCTGCAATCTTTCTGGTGCCTCCAGCACTCCTCTTCCTTCGGGGGGCACAGCCACTGTGATCCACTGCGTCGGAAGGTGGAGCGTCGGGCCGGAGCGATGACCTCCACATCCATTGGATGGTCGGAGTCGAGGGGATCTGCCAACCCCAGGTGAACCAGCCTCCTGAGAAACCGGGCTGGCTAGGGGGGCCGGCTCTCGCTGTGGCATCTCGAACGATGGTGATGCCGGTGCTGGAGCTACTGGAGGCTGCCAAGGCTGAGAACCATCGCAGTGCGGCAGAGTCACAGCGGGGAGAGGTGGTAACGTCCCCTGTGAAACCAACACAGGTGCCGGCAATGGGGAAGCCAGTGTCCGAGAGGTCAGAGGGTGGGTGCCCGAACGTGGACGTAGCTGATTTTGGTGACGACGTACCACCCGGTCCCCTGCCTGCAAGGTATAGAGCCGGCGGCCCTGTCGGCGCAGGACCACCGCCGGTATCCAACGTGGATTGCGACCACACCCATGGGCCCAGACTGACATACCCAGTGGAAAGCCAGGCACTCCGTTTTGTGAAGACTGGCGAGGACCAGGCCGGAGGAGGTGCAGCAGAGTCCGAGGTTGACGCCCATGGAGGAGCTCTGCGGGGCTGTGTTCTCCCATTGGTGTGGTCTGGTATGCCGTCAAGAAAAACGTCAATGCTTCCTCTGCAGGAAATTCGTGCACATACTTTTTCATCTGCGTCTTAAATGTGCGCACCATGCGCTTGGCTTCCCCATTCGATTGTGGATCGAAGGGGGGAGAGCAAACGTGCCGAATACCGAAGCGCCTACAAAAATCCTGGAAGGTCTGCGAAATAAACTGCGGTCCATTGTCCGAGACCAGGATGATTGGCAGAACTTCCACAGAAAAGATTTTTGCTAGTGCCTGGATTGCAACTTCTGAAGTGGTTGAGGAGCAGCGAACCACATATGGGAATCGGGAATAAGCATCAATGACAATGAGCCAAAAGCCATTGAGAAATGGGACCGCAAAATCGATGTGAACACGTTCCCATGCTTGGGTTGCCGGTGGCCATGAAGAGAACACTGCCTTGGGAAATGCTTGTTGGCTCACACACTGGGAACAGGCGGCCACCAAGTGCTCAATTTCTCTGTCAATACCGGGCCAGTACACATGTCTGCGAGCCAAGGTTTTAGTACGGGAGACACCCCAGTGCCCCGCATGTAATAACGTGAGGACCTCCCTTCGTAAACCTGCAGGAACAACCACGCGAGTAGCTGTATCATCGGTAGCCAGAAGGAGAACTCCATCCAAGACCGAGAGGCAGTCTCGTAGAAGAAAATAATTACGAAGAGGGTCCGAGGCCCGGCCCGGAGGGCGGGAAGACCACCCCTGCTGAATGAGGCGAACTACTTGCCGGAGAACCGGGTCAGCCGCCGTTTCCCTGGCGACTTGAGAACTAGTGATCGGGAAGCCATCAACCGCTTGGCAGGACGCCACATCCAAATGAAAACACATAATCTCCTCTCGATCGAACGTAGGATCCGGGCCCACCGGAAGACGGGAAAGAGCGTCGGCGTTGCCATGCTGTCCTGTAGGGCGAAAATGAATGTCATAATGGTACTTAGAGAGGACCAAGACCCAGCGCTGTAGTCTATGGGCCGTCCTATCCGGAATCTGAGAGGCGGGGCCAAATAACAATATTAAGGGCTTATGGTCAATGATTAACTGAAACTTCGTGCCATACAAGAAAGGGTGAAACTTGGTAACAGCGTAAACAATGGCCAAAGCCTCCTTTTCCACCTGGGAGTAATGGGCCTTTGCGGGACTAAGCATTTTAGACGCAAACGCCAGTGGTTGCTCGGAACCATCTGCGTTGCGATGGGCCAGGACCGCACCCACCCCATACTGCGAAGCGTCTGTAGCCAGGACCAATGGCTTATGGGGATCAAAAGTAGCCAAACAAGGGGCAGATGTGAGGAGGCCCTTCAACGAGGTGAACGCTCGCTCGCATGCAGGCGACCAATCAAAAGGAACACCCTTGTGCAGAAGGCAGTACAGGGGACGGGCTATAGTGGAAGCCCTGGGAATGAACCGGTGGTAATAGGCTATCTTGCCTAAAAAAGCTTGTAACTCTTTCAGCGAAGCGGGCCAAGGAAGGTTGACAATACCTTGGACCAAACTTCCTAGTGGCTGGATGCCGTGCCGAGATATGGTGTAGCCCACATACTCAATGGACGGTTGGAAGAAGGTTGACTTATGCAGGTTGCAACGCAAGCCCACAGACCTGAATTTGAGAAAGAGGGTGCGAAGGTTGTGCCAGTGTTCCTTCGTGCTGCGGCCTGTGACAATTATGTCATCCAGGTAATTAATACAATGAGGGATTGTTGACGTGACATGCTCAAGATAATGCTGGAATATCGCCGGGGCACTGGATATTCCAAAGGCCAACCGCTGGTATTGGTAAAGGCCAAACGGAGTGTTGACGACCGCCAGCCGTTTGGAGTCCTCATCAAGTGGTACCTGATGATAAGCCTCCGACAGATCGATTTTCGAAAAATATTGGCCTCCCGCCTCAGCAGAGAACAATTCATCAGCACGAGGCAAAGGATAGGTGTCCACCACCAATTGCGAATTAATGGTGGCCTTGAAATCGCCACAAAGACGTAATTTTCCCGAGGGCTTCCTTACAATAACGAGGGGCGAAGCCCACTCACTGGAAGAAATGGGAAGAACGACCCCTAGGGCTGTCAGCCGGTCTAGCTCTTCCTTTACTTGAGGGCGGAGAGCCGAGGGGATCTGCCTCGCGCGTAAAAAATGCGGGCGAGCTGACGCCTTCAACGTTAAGTGAGCTTCAAAATCTTAAACACGCCCCAGGCCCTCCTCAAAAATATCCGGAAAGTCTGAGATCAAAGATTCCAATGATTGATAGGGAACGTCTTCGGAGACCAACTGTATGGTGTCAGCGATAGAAAAACCGAAAACTTGAAAGGCATCCAGGCCAAAAAGGTTAGCGGAGCTCGCATCACTGACAACAATAAAAGTAATAGGCCGAGTGACTGATTTGTAAGTCACGTCGGTAGGGAATTGACCCAACAGTGGAATGAACTGTTTACCATAACCGCGTAGACGCCGGTAAACTGGCGCCAACGGGGGCGATCCAAGGTCGGAATAAGTTTGTGCATTCAACAACGAAACTGCCGCGTCCGTAACTACTTGCAGTTGTAACTGGCGCGACCGAACCAACACCTCAATAAAGAGTTTGCGTGCCGATGCGTCTGGAGCCTGGCCCGATGAAACTTCCTGAATGTCAACGTCCATGTCCGCTGTACCTGCTTCCTTTGATTCTTTTGAGGCTGAGCGGCAAACTTTAGCAATGTGACCCGTTTTATTACATTTTCGACAAACGGCCCAACGCTGGGGGCACTCTGACCGATCATGATGTATATAGCACGACGCACAGGACGGCAACAGGGGCCGGCGGCCGGAATTTTGTTTACGCGCCGTGCGGGAACGGCCATAACGGCCGGACTGTACCGCTCGCACGTCTTCGACCCCAGACACAGGGGACGCGGCCGCGCCGCCCTGAACCTCTGCGACGTCGCACCACGCTTCCAGCTGTTGACCTGCTGCGTGAGAGACTTCATACGATTGAGCAATGGACAGGACTTCCTCGAGGGAAGGGTCTTCTAACTGCAGGGCCCGTTGCCAGACCTCCCTATCAGGGGCCGAACGAACAATGACGTCGCGTACCATAACGTGGGCATACGACTCTTGCGACTGCTCCATGACAAAATGACACTTGCGACTAAGACCGTGCGGGGTAGCTGCCCACGCCCGGTAAGACTGATGGGGCTGTTTCTTGCATTGATAGAACTCGACCTTAGCCACCACAACATGCGTGCGGCTGCGATAATATGAAGACAGCAAGGAACACAATGCGTCAAAAGACAAGGACGAGGGTTCCTGCAATGGCGCTAGCTGCCGCAAAACGTGATACAGCGAGGGAGATATCCAAGACAAGAAGAGAGCACGACATACCTCCGCATCGGCAACATGAAACGCCTGGAAATGCTGCTGAAGGCGATGTTCATATGCGTCCCAATCCTCCGCCATCTCGTCATACGGGGGAAAGGGAGGAGGGAACTGCGTCGGAGCAGATGGCGTGGAGAGCAAAGCCAGAAGCACTTGTTTCATGGTGGCCATGAGCTCCGTCTGCTGCGCAACCAAAACCCGCACCAAATCATCCATGCCGTGGAGAAGCTGCGAAACCGGAACAACAACGCAACACGCGAAAGAACGACCCTACTCATCGCCAATTGTGTAATAACACGATTCACGTTTCCGTCGCACTTCACCTAGTGTAGACCGGGAACTGTCTGCTAGACCTGCCCGATGTGAACTGACTGGCCCTGCCAGTGCTGCCGGAGTTGTTGTTGTTGTTGTTATGCCGGCAGAGGTCGTGTCCGAATTCTCGCGTGCCCTCTGGTGGACGGGACTCTACTTGCAGCCACTACCGTCCGTGACACGCCGTGCCAATGTGCGCCTCCCGCGGTCTTTCTGGTGGCTACAGCAGGGTCATCCCTGTTGTGTCTAGACAAGACAGCCTAGACACAATGAGAGGAAGCCGAAAGGCACGCGCTTAAACTCACACAGGCTGGCGTGAGGTCTGAAACAGGATACGTAATGAATGCTATAAAGAAAAGTACGTAGCTGCTGGAATACTTAACTTTAATCCACAATTGGTGATCATTGGTCTTGTTGATACAGTATTATCATCTCAATATAACTTGGTGATGGCGCCTTGCTAGGTCGTAGCAATTGACTTAGCTGAAGGCTACGCTAACTATCGTCTCGGCAAATGAGAGCGTATTTGTCAGTGTGGCGTCGCTAGCAAAGTCGGCTGTACAACTGGGGCGAGTGCTAGTACGTCTCTCTAGACCTGCCATGTGGTGGCGCTCGGTCTGCGATCACTGACAGTGGCGACACGCGGGTCCGACGTATACTCTCTGCAAGTGGTGTATACAAGATTCTGTGTACATGTGGTAGGGGCCAAAATTGGAACTACAAAGAGAAGTATGAATACACAATTGAAGGAATGTAAAATTCTTTGCTGACTAGGGAAAATAGACAGGTCAGCCATGATGGAACATGCTTTTCAGTCGGGTGATCACGTAACGAAATTTTTGGAAACTGAAGTTTTATGTACTATGATCCACAACTATACAGAAAAGCCATCAAAATATATAAACACGGGGATAATTTTAACAGAAAAGAAGAAGCTATGAAACTCAGCGATATATGGAAGTGGTGTTACAGAATCGATGAGAAGTTTTTATCTTTGACGTACTATGATCGATAGTTATATATTATATTTTATCCTTGACAAGGTTTATCTCTGCTATCATGTGAAACCGAGACCATGCCCACTTTCCATGGTATTTAGGCCGTTCTTTGACGTCTGACTCATCAGTTGGCAAGACTCAGCACAACCAGGAGCACCTCCAAAGATGTCCAACGTAGCTTTGGATGAAACGTCATGGATAGAAGAGTTCCATGGACCATGGCCACATTACCCAGAAGAATTCTTGGCAGCTGAAACATCCAGTCATGAAAGCCTTTATTTTATGACCTGTCATAGAGTTTCTCTTAGCAGAAAACCCAAGCATTGCCAATGTTTATAGATGCTTGCAGAATGCCTGCAGAGACCTGGCAGTGAGAAAAAGGATGCTGAGTCATTGGGCAAGGGGTTTGTCATCATTGCAACGAGCTCGTGTGAAACTGTCCATTTTCCATGTGCTGGCAGGCTGCTTGCAACTGTGACTCCTGCAATGTTGGAATTTGCAGACACTCTCATTCAAGGTGATCAACAGATCACAATCAAACACCTTGCTGCTCAACTGGCCAATGCAAAGCCTCACACAAGTCTGCACGCCTGAGAGGAGCTCACAAAATGTCATTGGCTGTTGTTCCTCATCCACTATGCAGCCCGATCCTGCACCTTCCAACTGTTTGGCCCAATGAAGGATGCAGTCCATGGGAAGCAGTACAGAGATGATGGGGAGGTTATTGATGCAGCACAATGTTGGCTACAATATCGACCAGTAGAGTGGTACCATGCAGACATACAGGCCCTCCCAGTAAGGCAGTGTAAGGCTGTCTCACTGAACAGAGATTATGCTGAAAAATAGGGTTTTGTAGCTAAAAGAATGGGGAATAATATGGCATATTGGGCCCTGAATAAAATGAACCAGCTTTCAGAAACAATATGTTGCATTACCTATTGAATGCCATTCATATATTGCATTAATGCCCATAAAAACAGTAGTGGTTTGTCTCAGTTGAAGGTTGTTATGGTTTTTTGTGTATCGCAATCTCAATGAGTAGCTTCCCACTGATGTGTATATCTATAGAATTTTTGCTCACCCAACAAGAAGTGATACGCTGGTTCATCTTTGATTGGACTTAGCCATGGAATTTATGATAACTGTAAAACAGCTGACTTACTCCAGTTTATGTATGACATTGACATTGTACATAGGTAGATATATTTAACGTGTGGTCATTGGCTGCTAAATGTGTGTTATTATGCTGTAAGTAGGATCAGTGGTTTTATTTAACACATTGTAATTTCCAACAGTTCTGAAGCTGATCACACCTGAGAAGCGAAACTGATAGTAGAGGAAATTATATGTGACTTGTGGCTGTTCCACAATTTTATTTTTTACTATATACATATAGTGAACACACTATCATAGGCAAGATAGACAAAAAGCTAAAATCCACCACAGCAATAAAGATTTTTATGTCTACTAGCTCCTCAGATGATGAAGACATTGAAAAAAAAGTATGATGAGATAAAATCACACACTCATCATCTACCATTAACCATGTAGCTACAGATGTAGGCAGAGAAAATTGTGATGTACTTGTTAAAAATCTGGGACTGTCTGACCTTCTATGTCAGATTATAAAAGTAAAAGCTTGTGTAAAAAAAGAATCAAAACTGCATGTATATAAAAAGAGTCTGCTCTCCATCAGCTTTGCAAGAGTTTTCCTTAAAGTTACCACATTAAAGTTGGGAAGGAGTATATATAGAAACTAAAGTGAACAGCAAATTCTCCAATTTTATGTCTGAGTTTAAATTAAAATTTGAAGAAACATTCCCCAAAGAATTAATTCCTATTGGAACACCCACCAACAATAAATGGATTACTAAAGGAATTAGAAAATGTGCTCAAACTTGTAAATACCTAAACTTCATTAAAAAGGACGATAGTGATCCAGTTTTTTTGCACTACTACAAAAAGTACAAAAGGATCTACAGGAACAACACTGCAAAAAAATCAGCCAATGATAGGTTCATAAATTTAGCAAATAAGAAAAGTAAAGTTACATGGGCTGTAGTGAAACAAGAAACAGGAACTGTGAAGCAAAGAGGTACAAACACACAAATCAAGAACAAGGAAAACTTAGAAAGTAACCTGAAAGAATTAGCAAATTATGTGCATAGCTACTTTAGCAACACTGCAATGAAGTTACAGAAATGTTTTCCAAAAAGTGCTAATCAACCAATACAGAAGCATATAGTAAACTCAATGGTATTTCTTCCAACTACTGAGGAGGAAGTATGCAATGCTGTAAGGCAATTAAAGAACAAAAAATGCACAAATGGTTTCAAAGCTCCACTAACAGAAATCATAAATGAATCCTTCAAAACTGGTTGCTTCCCTGACTATCTGAAGCATGCCAAAATTTTAGCAGTTCACAAGAAAGCTGACATAGAAAACGTTGAGAACTACAGACCAATAGCCCTACTGTCATGCTTTTCCAAAGTGATAGAAACATTAATGAAAAACAGGCTTATGAGCTATCTAAGTAAATTCATCCTCATCTGCAATGACCAGCATGGTTTCAGGCGTGGTAGAGGTACAGAATCTGCAATAGCACAATTTCCAAAACAGTTTTAGAAGCACTAGATGAGAATACCTATGTAACTGGCCTTTTTCTAGACCTGTCTAAGGTATTTGATACAGTTGACCACCAGAAGCTGTTGCATAAGTTAGAGGCACTAGGAGTAAGGGGAGTGATTCTCAAATGGTTTCGTTCGTATCTAGAAAACAGAGTACACTCAGTAGAGATCACACATACCTTCAGTGGATCAAAGTACATTGAGAAACATATATCTGATCCACAATATATCAATATTGGGATCCCTCAAGGATGTGTACTGGGCCCAGTATTGTTTCTGGTGTATATAAATCATTCCCCACAACATATTAGCCTTGGAGAGAAGATATTGTTTGCTGATGACAGCAACATAGTAATCACCAGTAAGACACCAGCACAAATGCTGGAAAATTCTACTGAAATGCTGAGGGATGTTCACAAATGACCTCAGGAAACCAAAGTAACTCTCAACATAAAGAAAACAAATACAATATGCTTTAGAATGAACAGAAATGAGAGTCTGTTAAATTTAAAACTAGATAACATCTCCATAGATGATGTACCTACAACAAAATTCTTAGGGTTGCACATTGACAGCCAAATGAAGTGGAACGAACATGCTATGAAACTCTCGAAAAAGATATCCACAACATGTTATGCACTCCTTGTATCCACATGCAGTAATGAATGTTTGAGAAGTGTATACTTTAGTTATGTTCATTCAGTAATCAGTTATGGTGTTATTTTCTGGGGAAACAGTGCTCAGAATTTACAAACAGTATTTAAAATGCAAAAGAGAGCAGTAAGAATTATAACAAAAAGCAGTAAGCAGGCCCACTGCAGAGAACTTTTCAAAATGTTAGAAATTCTAACTGTTCCTTGTGAATTTATATTCCAAACCATAGTGTACAGCAAGAAAAATATAGAAAATTATAGCACAAATAGCAGTTTTCATAACTATAGAACAAGAACAAGGCACTGTCTTCACCTAGACAGGAAGAATAAACATAAGACTGAAAACAGCTTCTTGTATGGAGGTAATAATAAACTGCCACAGAAAAAAAAAAAAAAAAAACAGGTAACATGTACCGCTTTAGGAAAAATCTTAAATTGTTTTTTCAGGAACACTGCTTTTACAATATAAGTGAATTCCTTAGTACTAAATGATTGTAAATAACTTTTGTTTCCCAATATTTAACTATATGTAACATTTTGATAAGGAGCAAAAATGATTGTAAATAACTTATATGCCACAATGTTTAACTAAATGTAACAACAAACTCTATAAATATATGAATGTATACAAACTGACAACATCCATACATTTTAAAATGTCCATGGATAGATAAATAAACAAACAAAATAAAATTACTCATTATGTTAAGGGAGATGAGGAACTAGAATTTGATAGTAAGAACAGGAAGAGAAGGAGAATAGTCATAAAATGAGGACTGGTGGAAAGGAATGAAAATGGAAGCCACCTGATAGAACTTTGCACATAGCACAGCTTAACTCCTTTGGTTTAAGAATCATGAAAGGAGATTGTACATTTAAGTGAGACCTAGAGACGGTGGAATGATTCAGGTAGATAGAGATTTCAAAACCATATTTGAAACTGCAAAGAATTTTTGGGAGCAGATGTGGACTCTAATAATAATTAGTAAGTTGTTAAATGTAGATTAAAGTCAAAGAAACTGCATAAATCTAGGAATTTAAGGATTTGGGACCTTAATAAGTTGAAATACCAAGTGTTTGTTGGAAGTTTCAAAGCAAGCACTAAGCAATGACTGGCTGAAATAGGTAAAAAAATTCTATAGAAGAGGAATTGATAGCTCTCAGGAGATAAATACTAAAGATAGCAGCTTTTACAAAGGTTGGCTGACGTACATTCTTTGAAATTATGAAGACAACAGCTTCAGAAGTCATGGTTGTAATATATTAACAGAAATTATTTACAGAAGAATGGAAAAACTGGGAGAAGCTGACCTGCAGGAAGACCAGATTTGGTTCCAACAGGGAGTAAAATGTTATCTGCAACTTGAACATAATCGACGTAAAACTATAATAGCCAAAAACATGACAAGACAGTGGTGGACAAGAGAGTGAGGCTAGGTTGTAGCCTGTCCACTATATTATTCATTCAGTGTGTAAATCAAGCACTAAAGGAAACCAAAGACAAATTTGGACGGATAGAAAGAATAAAAACTTTGAGATTTGTCAATCTCACTGTAATTTTGTGAGAGATAGCAAATGACTTTTAAGATTAGTACATTGTATCGGATGAACATAAAAGAAGTATGACAAGGGCATTGAATGTAGTTGAATTAAATCAGGAGATGCCGAGAGAAATAAATTGGGTAGTGGAATACTGAAAGTAGTATATAAATTTTGTTATTTGGGGAGCAAAATAACTTATGATGGCAGGAATAAAGAGTATATAAAATGAAGGCCTGTAATAGCAATAAAAAATAGAAATATGTTAACACTTACTGTAAATTTAAACATTTGAAAGTCTTTTCCAAAAGTATTTGCCTTAATTGTAGCCTTATATGGAAGTAAAATGTGGACTATTAGCAGCATAGACAAGAATGATAATAGAAGCCTTTGAAATATTCTGTTACGGAAGAAAGTTTAAGATTATTATTTACAGAAAAATGGAAAAAAAGTAAATGGGTAGATGTGATAATTAATGCGAAGGTATTCAACGAATTAGAGAAAAAAAGAAAAATAAGCACAACCAGCCTAAAAGAAGTGTTTGGTTGATAGGACACTTCCTGAGGCATCAAGGAATCAAGAATTTAGTATTGGAGGGAAATATGAGGGTTAAAAGTTGTAGTGGGAGTTATGAAGTGACTTACACAGGATAGACTAGTGTAGAGAGCTGCATCAAGTCAGTCCTCAGACTGAACAAAAAAAAACACAAGATGATAGTTAAGACCAAAAATAGGGATAAATTTCTTAATGACATAAAATCTTTATATATAATGCTGCATGAAAGCTGAAAAATTTCAACAGTTTATTTATTAAAGTTTTAGCCACTTTTAGATGAAGATTATTGATGGTTTTTGATCATTTGCACTTATTCTGGGCAACATATTGATACAAATTCTCTCAAAAGCAGTCAAATATGGAATAGAGATACTTTTGCAAACTGCTTTTGCTATTGTCAACTATGTGATTGGTATGGTATTGATCTAATGAAATATTTCACTAGGCACACAGTCAGGCACAGTGAAATAATAACTGTTAGACATTGGATTATATAAATATGTTTGATTTGTGCTAGGAATACAATCTTATATTTGCAAACTATTAGTTGCTTATTGCAGTCTAAGATGTAGTAATTGAAGTAATTATGTGATTTAAAATTTAACTGATTAATAAATTTAAATATTCTACACTGATAGACCTCAGTCAGCATTAGAATTATAGTAAGTTATAGTTCTGAAGGCTGTTGAAGAGGATGCTGAAGATTAAGAACTGTGTACCAGTACCTCTTTTATCTTGTAGGTCAAATGTTTTAGACCACTGGAATTCAATCTTAATTACATACGGGCCAATCATAATATTGTAGTGAGGTAAAAACAAATGTAGTTTAACTATGGTACCAGAAAATAGTTATTGCTACTGAAAAGTTTTCAAATAGTTAAAATGAGCTTGATCCTGCTTGGCCACATGTAATTAATTCAGTGCCGATATATTGTTAAGTTTAGTCTGTTCTATATCCTCCTATGAAACATGATATAGGTCTCATATTGAATTACAATTACGTGCCACCCTTTGCCTAGCCACTATTCACAGGATAGCAGGAATAAAGGGCGAGAAGAGAAGAAAAAAAGGAAAATTTAAAAGAAGACAATAATAAAATTTTCATAATTTTCCAGACTGGAGAAGGTGGAATTAACTTCTGAAGTTCTTTATATTTCTGCCTTTCCTATTACACATACTCAAACTGTAAACAAATCTTGTACCAGATTTTTATAAGATCAGCACTTCTTTAATAAGTAAAATATTATCATTACAGCCTCCATTAAGGGGAATACATAACAATGAAGTATCTGAAAGATAAAATTATAATGTTAAAAGCAACCATACAAAAAATAGATAAACAGATAATTTGTTTGAAAGGCAGGGGGTGCTATTTCCTATACAAGAGACAAACAGAAAATTAATTTGCCAAATGAATTTTTAAGCAATAATAAAATAAATTAGCTTACTTTTCTTTGGTTTGCTGGACACTATTTTAATACCAAGAGTGACAAGTACATTTAATTATAAATGAAAATAATGTACCTGATATAAAAATGCTTCTAATTTCAACTTGAACAGAACAATAAAAGCAAAATGCATGTTGACATTATTTATAAGCTGTTATTTTCCTCTGAAAAAATATGAAATGAATTTCAGTAACATCTACTAAATTATGTACCTACTTTTCACTGTGGAAACTGCAAGAAGAAAAAGAAGCAATATTCATGATTGCAAAGGAGGTCATGGGAAGTATTGAGAGACATTGTTTCAGCAAGAAGTGAGTCTGAAAATGGATGATGTTATCATACTTTTTATAGTATTATTGTTACAGCCAGGGAAATATTTGTTGGAGTCAAAAGGAGATAATTGTGCAAGATGGAACAGAATTTTTTCTGCTATACTAATAAAAAATGAAAGTTGGCCCACAAACAACTAACTGTAAATGCCAGGCCAAATAAATATTGCTGGCAGAAACTATTACAAAAATAGAGTAGTTGTGACCATGGTCAATTTATTGATATGTGTATAGCAGTGGTTCTATAATAATTATTTGCCAGCAGGGCATTGTAAACCAGAAGAATATTTGAACTGACCCCAACAAAACCACATATTATAGATTTTCCTCTGGTAATTGAATGAATCAAAACGCCAGCTGGCATAACATGTAGATTAGTATGGGAAAAACTTGTAGATGATACTGCCAGCAGAATGCATGTAACCAAATATTTCTAAAACTTTAAAGGATATTATCAAATTTCTTCACACTGCTAATGGATTTTGATTGTGATGGTTTTGAAAGTAATTCTACTGTTGGGTGATGAAGATGAAGCTATGCTCTGTTCAGAGTACCAGAGACTTCACAAGTTACTGACCAACTGTGTGTTTCTCACAAGAAGGGAAGTGCAAGAAAAGATGTTGATCTTGTTAACCCACGTGTTGATACATATTTTACTTTTTATGGATGCCACTAATAGCCTTACGTGGGTTTTACTACAATACTGTTTATTGAATTAGTGACATCATGAAAGTGGTGGAACCTCTTATATAAGAGGCCGGCAAATACCTGTTACAGTCGAGCCGCATCCGCAAGGGGGTACGACTTCTTTGCTTTAAAAGCAAATACCTGGCGGTGTCTCCAGTCAGTCTGGCAGCAGGATCTGAAGTAGTTCATCTTTGATTTTCTTCAGTTTTCTGTCTTACAACTCAACATGGGTAAGTCCAAAGTTTCTTTAATACAAATGTCATACAATGAATTTTGGAGCAAGTGGTTCAGTTGCACTACCTATTCCAGTAACTTGAATTTGAATGAAAAAATTCAAGGAACTTTTAATAATACCCACTACACCAATGACTTTAAACATTTTTGGACTGTAGGGTCAGCAGTTGTTTGCATTGATAACATGCTCTCTTGACTGTAAAGATGGGAAAAAAGCTTCTTTTCTGCTAATACATTTATGACACATCATGGGATTTTGTCACACTGTAAGAAGCAAGGACACTTGAAATGAGGCCTTTTCAGGTATTTTTAGAACACAGCACACCGCACTAAGTCATAACTGAGCAGTCTCCTTGGAGAATGATATTCTTTATTTTTTGTTTTTAATCTAAATTTATGCAGTTTGTAACTAGGAATGAAAATGAGCTAGAGCTCTCATGTAGACCATCTGGTTTTATTTGGTTGTCACATTAGAGAACATTCTTACTTGTGAAAGATAACATATTGAGCCAGTGTAATACTTTAACATGTGAAAGAACTGCCCACAACTATATCACTTTCCAGTTGTAACTACTTGTTAGTTGAACTGGAGTGATAAAGCTCTGGACTTCAGTGTGAAAGGAACTGATTTAATATGCAGTTCTGATATTCTGTTTCGTAACTGCATTATTCTTATAAGCCTTGTGGGTGATGTTTCCCAGTGTTAGTCAAAAGTGAGATAATTTTCCATATCAGGCGAATTTATTGTTTGTGGAGAATTAAAACCATAAGAAGATAAACAAGAAAATGTTATAAAAATGCTCATTATATTGTTCATTTTATACAGACAAGAAAATCAACATGTCTTTAAAACTGAAAGATGCCTGAAAGGCTGACAGAGATTTTGAGGTAGGCCTCCTGTGTCAACTGCAGAGAGACTGATTGTAGCATAACAGTGTGTGAAATTTAAAACAAATGGCAATCCTTGACACTCTATTATGTAAAAAAATTAGGCAGCACTTTAACCCACATGGGTATAGGCTGATAAATATTTTGCTTTTACCTGCAACTGAAACCCTCACGCAAGTGACAAAACCAAAATTATGGCTTTTATCTAGCACTTGAGATTTAAGATAGTATAATAGTGATAAAGCAACTGAACATGTTTATTTCATGTAAAGTATATTTCTCTGGGACAAGTGCATACTGTATCGAAATTTCAGACTCACTACGATTTAGGTGAAGAATGTTTCAGAAAGAGGAACATAAAATGTTTGAAAGCTGCCATACCTATGACCCAAGGAAAAAGGTGAGACTTTGAAATAAATACAAGATTCATTATAATAGAAAATGTATCAGTTCAGCAAACTGGGATGTGGCAGGAAATTTAGCAGATAATTTGGAGTGTTGACTACTGTTCACTCAAGTCAAAATGCCTGCTTCTTATACTCTATGATGCAGGACTCTCTATACCTGAAATTTTACATCCAATCAAGCACCAGTTAGAGTTTGTCCCATTACTTTTCAGCCAAGAACTATGACAACAACCAGGTTTCTTTTCTGGCAAGTTATAATGACACAACTGTGGAAGAGCACAGAATGAAAAATACTTATGCCATCTGCATACGTAACAGTAACAACTTCATGTCTGCATCTTTAATAGATAATTACACACACATTAATGGAAATGTACTACTTCTGCTTTTTCTATTTGTATTGTTGCTGGTGTCTTTTTTTGACTGTTAGGCTGAGCAACTATAAAACTAAATGCAAATGTTAGCTTCAAAACATAGAACATATATGGGTGGATTCTCATTATTGCAAAATGATGAATGTGATAGCAGGTACAGGGTTCGAAGAAGATTGAGGTTTAACAGCCCACTGGGTAGAAAGGCACCAAAGACAGAGTCCTCAATCTGAGTGGGGAAGAAAATTGGATGTGTTCTTCTCAAAGAAATCACCCTCTCACTTCACATCACTCTCTCATTTCACATCACTGAGTTCGTAAAAGTCATGAAATATTTATATCTCACTAGATGGTCCTGAATGTAAGTCCAGAGCTCTGACCAATGTGCCACAACACTCACTCATTGGATGGTATTATGTCTCTTGTCTATCAGAAACTGGAAAGAACAAAATTACAAATTCAGTCATTTTTTTAACAATATCACAGGCAACATCCGATCAGTGCATTACAAAAATAATTACTTTTTGTGACTGATTTAAGTAAATGTAATTTTCAGCATCCGCATCTCTTATTTCCGAGCCAAGCTTCAGTGCTTACTGGGGAGGTAGCGGAGGTTTTGCCAACCAGACTGTGGTGGACAAGGTGCCGCCAGAAATGCTGTACCTTGTGGACCCTCACTGGTAAACATATTTTTATCATTTTCTTTGATTACTTTCAATCATGATGAAAATAAATACATATTTGAGCCTGTCTTATGCTACACTACACTTACAATAAAATTTATGCATGAAATATGAAAATTTTAAAGGGGAAATAGTCTGTGTTTCTAAATACTCTATGTAAATTACCACATAATTTACATTTTATTTGTTCACAGGTACCAGTTCCCTCCCATGAACCCATTGTGGCATGGCCTTCTTGGCTTTGTTATTGGAGTCTTGGGTGTAATTTCCGTGATTGGAAATGGCATGGTGATCTACATCTTCTCCACTACCAAGAGCCTTAGAACTCCTTCAAACCTTTTAGTTGTCAACTTGGCCTTCTCCGACTTCCTCATGATGTTCACCATGTCGCCACCCATGGTCATCAACTGCTACTATGAGACCTGGGTTCTGGGTGAGTCAGGAAAAGCAATTTTATTTTTGCTGTTGTCTTTACCTAATAAGACATTTAAATATTAGTTATCCATCATACAATCTTGTATAAACAAAGATAACCAATTTTCTTAAATAACAATGAATGTTTCAGGGCCATTCATGTGTGAACTGTATGCCTTATTTGGCTCTCTCTTCGGATGTGGCTCCATCTGGACCATGACCATGATTGCCCTTGATAGGTACAATGTCATTGTCAAGGTAATTCATATCTTACAAACGATTCAGTGTTGAATCAGCAATATCAGATATTCAAGTGCTTTAATCATGTTGTGCTTCTCTTACATTAATTATTTGTTGTAGGGGTTGTCAGCTAAGCCAATGACAAACAAGACTGCAATGCTCAGGATTCTCTTCATCTGGGCTTTCTCTGTGGCATGGACCATCATGCCTCTCTTTGGCTGGAACAGGTAGGTAGCAGCTGGTTGCTGTTCTTCTTTATGACAAATAAACTAGTCTGATCAGTTTACCAAAACTAAAGGAACTGAGTTTATCATCACTACTGTATGAGATCTCAAGTGACACTGTATCTGACATTCTTAACAGGTATGTCCCTGAGGGAAATATGACTGCCTGTGGAACTGATTACCTCACAAAGGACTGGGTTAGCCGCAGCTACATTCTTGTCTACTCTTTCTTTGTGTACTTCTTGCCTCTTGGAACCATCATTTACTCCTACTTCTTCATTCTCCAGGTTTGCAAACAGTTTTTTTAACGGTATAGGATGCATAACACAATAAAGCAATTTTGACACGTCTTCATTCATTTACAGGCTGTGTCTGCCCATGAAAAACAAATGAGGGAACAGGCCAAGAAGATGAATGTTGCCTCTCTCAGATCAGCTGAGGCCAGCCAGACAAGTGCAGAATGCAAACTGGCCAAGGTAATGAGAAAGTGTATATGAAGCACATGTTACCATCCTAAAACAAAATTAAATCAGTTTTAGTACTAAGTACAAGAAGGCAATAGTCTACAATCATTCTTATTTTGTCCATTAATGACAACAACATATTACAAAATGTATTGTTGTTTTTAGGTTGCCCTTATGACCATCTCTCTGTGGTTCTTTGCTTGGACTCCATACCTCATCATTAACTTCACTGGTATCTTTGAGACAATGAAGATCAGTCCTCTGCTTACTATCTGGGGCTCTTTGTTTGCCAAGGCTAATGCTGTCTACAACCCTATTGTCTATGGCATCAGGTAAGAACTAAATACCACCAATCTATTTATAGTCAAATTTACATTTCCTGAAATGAACAAATGCATGTGTTAGCTATAATGTTACATGACATTAATAATTTAAACTTGCTTTCCCTACCAGCCATCCCAAGTACCGTGCTGCCTTGGAGAAGAAATTCCCAAGCCTGGCCTGTGCAAGCTCTTCAGGCGACAATACATCTGTTGCCTCTGGAGCAACTACTGTCAGTGATGAGAAGTCAGAGAAGTCAGCATCTGCGTAAAGCAGCACTCAAAAAGGTTACACAGTGCTCAACTTGCATTGTTGTGTGAACTCGTGAACAGTGTGTACCGCCAGCTACAACTATTCTGAAACACATAAACCGCTCAGTGTTTCTGCTGTACTTTTATCTATACTCTTGCTCTGTGGTACTAAAAGTACATTGCTTATGGACACTGTGTGAATCAACAACGCTTTTTGTATTGCTTGCTCTGAAATTATATCTACAGAGCATACTTGCAAGTTGAGTTGCTACTATCTTGCATGGCACACGGATTGGGAGATGACTTTATGTACAGTATAGTTTTGCCTCTCCCTTTCAAAAATTTGTATAAAAACCTTTCAGGATTTACATTGTAGCTTGAAGACAAAGAACTTTCTATAAGAAAACAATAAATCACCCCTGCAAGTGACAACAGTCTGTGTCTTTTTCATTTGCCTTATCCACACAGCAAAAATTTTAAGATACTGACAAGTACCCTCAGAGGGATTAAGGAAGATAACACAATGGCTCTCACATCCTCATTCACTATTACTTAATAGGGAAGATGGATCTACAATTCAACATCAAAATATTTTTATTTAGTTCCTCTTCTAGACATTAAAATATAGAAATACAATAACACACAGATAATATACAGAAGTGTTAAAGTCATATTAGAGCTCATAAGTAGTTCAAGAAATTACGTGCAACATACATCCAACAAAAGCGTAAACGTGACTGTATAGATAATTTACATACATCAGACATTAAATGCAGAGCTTGCAGACAAATTTAAAACATTTAGGTGACTCAAAAGTAAACAGTTTAAAGAGTGTCAGAGGGAAACAGTACATGGTTCACAGAAACTTGAAACAACTCAAAATTAATTTCAAGATTCTTGAAACTGAGATTTGATTGTCAGGTATTTCCTAAAATTGTTTATGGAATGCTGACTATAACACAATATGACTAAACTCTTACTCTAGTAAATTCACTTCTCAAAAATGGTATCATGAAAGGTATGTTAGGACTATCAGAGAGCTAACAATAGTGATGCATTAAACTTTATACCTTTATGAGAGAGATTGTCTTATTAGTTAGGCTCCTATATGCAAACAAACTACTTACGAGCTGGTGATGAGAACTAAAATAGTATAGTGTTATTGAATAACATCTTAACAACAGAAAACAGAGGGACACATTAAAAAATAAGATGACAGGAATAAGACTAAATTCAGAGTGGAAAAACATGATGTCCTGCAAGGTTCGGTCCTTAGCCCAGCCCTTTTGTTGGCCTACATAAATGATTTGCCTGGGACATTGGAAGAGTTTGAGATTCACAGCAAACATTTTAAACCTTAACCTTATAAAAAAAATCATATCATGCAATTCCAAACAAATCAAAATTACTTTCAGCTATCAGAATGTAAATAATTTACAAGGCTGCAATGATAGTGACTTGAGGCAGTGACTGGGAGTGGATGACAGAACTGAGGAAGGTGAGACTATGAGGAGTGGGTGTGGGTGCAGTGCATTTAGCAGAGATTGAGGCCAGAAGGATTATGGAAATGAAGGATGTGTTGCAAGGATAACTCCCTCCATGTAGTTAAGAAAGGGTCCAGATGGCATGGCTTGAGAAACAGCCATTGAAACTGAGCATGTTAAGCTCAGCAGCATGTTCCAACACTGGGTGGTCAACTTGCTCTTTGCTAGTTTGACAGAGGCCATTCTTTGGGGTGGACAGCTGGTTGACGGTCATGCCCATATAAATTGCTGTGCTGAAATTGCGCCAGTGGTGGCATATAACTTGGGTGTTTCCACAGGTTGTGATAGGATAAGACTTTGATGAAATGTAGTAGGATGTGCCAGGTGGATAAATCAGACAGGTCTTGCACCTGAGTCTTCCACAGGGATATGAATCATGTGGCAAGGGACTGGGAGTGGGTGTGGCATAGGGATGGTCAGGTTTTTCTGGGCGGGGAGAAGAGTATGGTTCAGCTGTTCCAGTCTGAGACAATATTGGGGGATGAAGTGGAGGCTTCTCTGCTGCTGGTTCTTAGGGCTGGTGGGAGAATTAGGGGGCATGAGAATGGGGCATGGGAAATCTGGTTCTGGACTAGATTTCAGAGATAGTGATTGTTTCTGAAAGCCTTAGTGCAGTATCAACAATATATTTGTTGAATGCACACAGCATACCACAAAAATTAACGTCGATGACAGGACTTGTAAACAGTCTACCAGCACACTGCTGTGATCCTCACTCTGCAGCTTGCCATCTTCTGATGGGTGGAGTCACAGATGCACCAGAGGACATTGTCTTCACTTCAACTCACTGCTAGTGAATGTAACCCTCTGCGCATATTGTGAAGACACCACTCACTGTGCTCCGTCCTAGACCTCAGAAGACTGACAGTAAGAATAGAGAGACCTAACACAATGCTACTAATTTGCTAACAGCTAGCAAGTGATTGTTTATTGTAAGTGCTAGCCAGTGATCCACAGTACTGAACTGAGAAGGTATAGAATTGTTACAACTAAAGGATACAAAAGTTATGTATAAAAATGTCTGTCTTGTAAATAGTGTAAATAAATATGCCCATGTTTTAATCATTTAATAAATTTTGAAATGTTTGTGCCACCTCTTACCAACTATGGATACAACAGACATTTCTGAGACATTTCTGGTGATGAGAAGATGATAGCTGTGGATTCTTGGACGAGCACTAATCATAAAATTAATCAAAAAATTTTCAGTATTGCATAACTATTTCCATTTATTGTTTGTCTATATACTATGTATTCAAATGTATTTTATTTTTGTATGAAGTGGCAGCTATTTGGACAGCAAACACTCATTGCAATTACTCAGTTTCAAAGCCAACAAATTCAAACTTTACTTATGACCATTAGCAGATTGTTTGATGCACAAGAAGCCAAAGGTAAACTATGACAGAGGTACAGAATTCTGGAGGGCATGTGCTACCTCCTCCCTTCCACACTTTTGATGAAAACCAATGGACTGGATGGAATGCAAATCACAGCTCAAACTTTGCAGCCTACATAATCACAATGACCTCTCTTTCTTTCTTGGCTAGGAGTGTTTATTTTTAGGCTGTGTCAAAAGTTATTCCTCCAAGTAAAGCCTCAAAGTCTACCCTGTGAGAAAGCTGTTCAGAGGTTAGAGGAACTTTTGACACTCCGACTTACGTAGCTGCTGCTTGTTTAAATTTTTTTTATATGTGTCATCATTGTAATCAGACTTACAAGAAATGGATCACTGACCTCAAGGACATGATGAGGAATTCTAAATTTAACTGCACTTGTAGATCTTGATTTCAAGATGAAATGCTTCATGATGTAATTATTCAGAACCTTCCAGACAACGGAATAAGGGCTGAGATTTTAAAACATTGCAGTCCTGCTCTCACTGATGTACTTAAACTGACTAAATCTTAGCAAGTGCAAAAGTTTGCAGAATTTGACTTTATTGTGATTGTTATTGCAATGCTTACTGCTGATAGTCCAAAGTGGGCCCATTCCTGCGTGGCACATGTTGACAACAGTTATATGCAGGAGTGTAAGGAGTACATAAAGGGGCCAGCCCATTTGTCTGCAAGTTCATGTTCTCTGTTGTCTTGTGTTAAGTGCTATGTAATGCAAGATTGCGAACTCTGCTTCTTCCACCAGGCAAAATGCTGACACTGCCATAAGCCAGGACACAAACAGCAATTGCACCTGCAAAATAATAATAAAGTAAGGTCTGTTCCACACAAATTTAAATTTGAGAAAATGGAAATAAATATGATCTCAAATTCAGAATCCTCACCTGCTCCTTCTGGAAGTACTCACAGAAACCACAGATGCAGGTTCAAGAATCACAACGCTGTCTACTCATTCGATCAGCTCTCCTCAAATAAACAAACAGCAAAATGTTCTGTCACTCACACATCAGACAAAGTCAGTGGACAAAGTCAGTCTTCTGAAAGCCAGAACTGACAATCACATTCAAAGAAATAACTGCAAAACATTCATATCCTAGCAGATTTCAATCAAAATGTACCATTTCAGTTAGACAGTCATGCTTCAGTGACATTAATTAGTCAGAATACATATGAGCAAATGCGACACCCCAACTCACAGAAATCACATCTACACACATAGCCTACAACAGCGAATGTATATCTGTTCTCGGGATTTGCATTCTGCAAGCAATGTATAAAAATACAGCTACATTAATGCCATTCATAGTAATTCAGTCATGCTCTAGTTCCAATGACATGGAAGCATCTGGTTGGTTTGGTTTAGACATTCAGAACAATGTGCACAGTGTTGACACTCAAGTTTCCTATGCCAGCATTCATCAGTTGTGTGAAAAATATGGACATTTGTTTGATGCCACATAGAGATGCACAATATGCTCAAGGACAAGGCACAACCAAAGTTTTATAATGCATGTCAGGTACCTCATGCCATTCGTGATGAAGTTGCTTCTGAATACAAGAGACTGAAACAAGAATTTTGAAATCTATTTAGTCAATGGATATCTCTACGTATTATCACAAAAAAAAAAACAAAAAACAAATGAGTAAATCAAATTTTAAAGTAATATTTAATGCTCAGCAGTATTTCTTGTAATGTGCTATAGCATCAAAGGCTGCAATGATGGTCACTTCTCCTTTTGAATGAGCAGCATGAAATTCTTTATCATCCTACAGGACAGCATGAAAATGTAGACACTTTGTCTTCATTATCTGTGGGAAATGATCCGGAACTTGATGCATCAGAAGTTTCTTGTCTTCAAACTGATCAAAATGATTCACAAGCACTGCAAGCTTTTCTTATTGATCATCAGGGTATTGCACAAGCTACTGAATGGGATCAGTCACTACAACTGCTCAAGTACTACATTTGGGTGGGTCAGCCTCATAATCCAAAATCAATTTCAGATGTAGTAATATGAAAATACCATGTTCATTGTAACAGCCTTTCTCTTCAGAATGTAGTAGTAGTAGTAATAGTAGCAGCAGTAGCAGCAGTAGCTTTATTCATCTGTAGGTCCCTTTTTACAAGGATATAGGACATGTCAAAGTATTTACATGTTTAGACCAATTTAAAATAAGCTGTTTTATATACACATACATTTGCAGACTTCTAGTTAGAGACAATCATTAGATTTACTCCTGGTATACAATACTTTTTTACAAATAACATATTAAATAATGTAATGCCACACTGTTCACTCATATCTCACTATCAGTCACTGCACACACTATACACACATTGATTCATAACATTTCATTCACTACACACACACACACACACACACACACACACACACACACACACACACACACACACACACACACTGGTGATCTATGGGCCATTTTCTGTTGCACAACTTCCTATTTGCTATCCTGAAAAACTGAGTCAGCATCCCTCTATAATGAGTGAGATGTTGAGCTCAGAAGGAGGAAGAGGTGTTAGTATTGTTCAATGCATAGCTTGGGGTTAAGTTTCTCTAGAAAAGGAAAAAAAAACATAGTGTGAAGGTGTTATGTGTAATGTTGGACCATGTTATTTATTTGTATAACATTTTTTTTACCAAACCCCTACTCTGTTTTTTCTAAATAATCCTTCAATGTATAAAATGTATTGCATAACAGGTACCTTTTAGTTGCCTTTTAAATAAGTGTATTTTTGCAGTTTCTTTTATCTCTTTTGGTAATTTATTGTACAGTTTTATTCCTTGGTAGAAAATGCTGTATTGAGTTATATGTTTATTTTTTCTTGGAATATGTAAGTTGAGTCTAGCTCTTGTTCCATGGTCATGGACAGATCTGTTTGTGCAGTGATTACCAATGCTATTTTTGATGCGGTATAACTGTATTGCATACTCCCAATAAACAAATGCGAGTCATCATTCCCCTAACTTTGCTGCATAATGTTTTGAAACTTTTATGTAGTGGGCATTAGGGAATCATTACAACTAAGCAGCTATTCTGCCATAATTGTATGTGGAGCAGTTTAACAAGCAGAGTCAACATATGACCACATTCCATCATGCATGCATAGATAACCTAGCAGCGCCGCACAAAGAACTTTTCAATTGGCTTTGACATGACGGTCCCTGACAGTGCATTCACATTGATTTTGCTGGTCCTTTCTGAACACATGATGGCTCATCAATATCAATGCATGCAGCAGATATCTGTTTGTCATTCCAACGAACATGAGCACTATGGCTAGCACTATCAAAGCACTCTGTCTTTTGTTTAAGAGGCTAGCCACAGACAGACAAATTTACCAACATAATGGAATTCAACAAGTCTGCACAGTTCCGTTCTCTCATCAATCAAATGGTGAAGCCAATCATTTCATTCGCACTTTCAAGACTCTGATGCCCAAATGCTTTGTTGCTGTTTCTCAGCACCTATCTGCCTTTTTACACTACTTCACTGGCTCAATTATTACACAATCACCATCAGCACACTCTTTTGCACCTATTTCACCATTCACAGTCTGCTTCAGATGTGAACTTTGCAATGAAGTTTTGCATGATGGTCAAAGCCTTCTGTCAAAGCTGTAATAAGCCTCACAACTGTGAACTTGGCATTGTCACTCAGATGACTGGATGAGCTCATTATACCAATCACAGCAAATTAGGGGCCCACTGACAGCACCAAAACCAACTTCGTTTCCTTGATTATTGTGATCTTGTCACAGATTTTCATGCTTCAGAGATGTTGCCTGCGACCCAGACTGGTGTCCCCAAGCAGCCTTTTCCAGTGTCTGACATTTGGGTGCATGTGTCAATGGGCAGCTCTGTCATGGAGAGCCACCCATGCCTCCCTTTATGCAGGCCAATAATACATTACCATTCAAAGTGATGTCCATGATGGACACAAAGCCTCATCAATCACAAAGCATCTTCAAGCAGTGCCATTGCTGCAACCAACCTCTACTGTTGGATGGATGTCCTGCCTCTGGATTTTTGGCAGATGTTCCCAGTAGTTTGCAAGGTGAATGTGAGGTGGTTGGCGCCATCTGTAACTGTGCTGTATTAAACTCTATCAGATGCACCACAGCACAGAAACTTGAATTGTTAGCTGCAACAGGCAGAAGATGTGCTTTGTTGGTGCTGCACAATTTAGTGATTTTGATTGAGATAAACTTACACTGCAGTGTTTTTCCTTGGCATACCAGTGTAGAAGTGTGCACAGAATTAGCTAGGTGAAAAATTCATGCAATAAGCACGTTTATGTATAACAGCTGACTTAGGACTTTTCCCTTGTGTGAGACTATGTGTACAAGACCGTGAGCTGATTTTAAGTTCTAGATTCACATATTTCACTGTACACATCACTTCTGCATGATCTTTCATTGATAGTATCAATACCTGTCTTTATTGCGATACATTGTGAGACTTTGAACATTTGTGAGTGCCATGATAAACTAATAGTCATCATCAATTGTAGGCCTAAACTAAACTGTGCTCTTTTAAAAATTTTCATAACAGTAGGCCTATCTTTGTTCAAAACAATCGTTCTCTTATTTCATTGTACAATTACATGAGAAATAGATTAATTTGAGAATATTTTGATGCTTACAAAACTATATTTTCACAAAACTATATTTTCACTAAACTATATTTTCATAAATTACCAGTATGAGTGCTGTGGATACATAATTTATTTCATAACAAATCAGTGTTCGTGGTTCACAGTTCAACCAAAGAATACATCACCCATGAATTTCATTGTATATCAGTGCAAATAAATGTGCATTTTTCAGAATTTTCAGAAGTCACCATTGTCCTTAGCATAGCCTACAAGCAATTTGTATCAAATCGGTGTTTGTGATTTAGTTACTGTAGCAGTTTTTCTAACTAACACATTGTGTTACATCTAGTTTTCACTTAGAGAGAAGTAGCTCTATATATTATCTGCATTTATTCTAAATTAAGTCTGTTTTTGAGTTTTCTAACAACTATAATTAACATCAGAGTGTTTTAGGAAACTAGTAATTTTTACCATAGGTTTTTGTGTTGCCTTAATAGACATCTTGTTTTTGTGTATCTACTTCAATTCTTACAGGGAATTAGCAACTTTTTAGCTCAACAGATTAAAAGATAATCACCGGGCTTAATGTAAAGTTATTTGTTCACAGCCTTGTAACACATTATACCACCCAAAATGCAGTGCCACTGTGACTGCTGTTCTCAAACAAGGGATGAGTTGGTTGACGTTCATAAGCAGCTGGAAATGCCCTGCTTACTGTTAAATGATTGGCAGTTGCTGCAGATCAGTGTGTTGGAAAAGCTCCCGAGAGTCGTATACCTGTGATACCTATACCAGAGATACCTCAAGCTCTGTCCTCTCCTGTGGATCCTATCTCCCTTGCAGAAAGTACATGATCTGTCATTACCCATCCACTTGACTGTGAATCGTGTGTCAATTGTAGATCTAGGCGCCCTACATAGGGTGGACAGTTATCATGAAGGATTCAGGGTATATTACTGATCAACCTAACCAACAAGTTTGAGTTGCTGTCTTTCATTGAAACTGAAACTGAGCCAGTGGAACTCACTTAACCTGTTTTGGAGAAACCTGTTTTCTTTAATATCAGGAGGAGGCAAACACAAATGAGCAGGGGTCTATTAATCAGCGGCAGTTCAAACATATGGTGAAAGGTGGTACCCCTTAGGGAAATGGCAGCAAGGGACAGGAAAGGGCACCAAGTACATCTTGTTTGCATGGGGGCCTCATTCAGCATATTGAAGAGGCTTTTCCAATAGCCATTGGGAGAACAGAGTAGAACCAGCTGCAGATTGTGTCACACATTGGGACAAATGATGACAGTCATCTGGGCTCTGAGGTCATTCTTGGGTCATTCCAGTGACTGGCAGAGAAGGGTGAGATGATCAGCCTTGTGTGTGGAGTTTCAACGAAGCTCACAATTTGCAGCATTATCCCCAGAACTGATCCTGGGTCTTTGATTCTGAGTCGAGTGGAAAGGCTGAACCAGATACTTCTAAGGTCCTGTGGCGAGCTAGGCTGTGACTACTTAGACTTGCTGCATAGGGTTGAGAACTGTAGGGGTCAATTTAAAAGGTTGGGTGTGCACTGCACATCAGAGGCTGCTACTCGGGTAGCTGACTGTATGTGGGGGGCACACAAGGATCTTTCTTTACATTAGGTGACTCTCCATCCAATCCACATAATGAATGCTGTAGGAAACCCAGAAGTATCAGTGTAAGAGTGAAATAACTGCCTCCCACAGGTGAGAGAATCAAAATCCTAATAGTAAACTGCCAAAGGATTTGCAACAAACTGCCAGAGTTTGGAGTGCTCATGAAAAGCAGTGGAGCTAACATGATACTAGGTACAGAACTGGTTGAAACGTGAAATTGATAGCAGTGAGCTTTTTGGGGGTTTATTTGTTGCAGTAGACAAGAAACTTAAATCCACCAAGGCAAAAACTGAAGCTGCTTATATGATTGTTTGGGTAAGACTCAGTATCTGGGGTTGGCATTAAATGATTATTGGATCCTTCTATTGCCCACCAGACTCAACTCCCAATGTAACCAAAAACTTTAGAGAAAACCTCAGTTCACTTGTGCATAGGCTCCACAATCATACTGTAATCATCATTGGAGACTTAATCATCCAACAATTAACTGGGAAAATTACAGTTTTGTTAGTGGTGGGCATGATGAGATGTCCTGTGAAACTTTACTAAATGCCTTCTCTGAAAACTATCTAGAACACATAATTAGGAACCCCACTTATGATGGGAATATATTGGATCTCATGGCAAAAAATAGACCTGACCACTCTGAGGATGCCCACATCGAAAACTGTATCAGTAATCACGATGCAATTGTGGCAACAATAGTTACCAAAGTACAAAGGACAGCTGAGACAACCAGAAAGTATATATTTTCAGGAAACTAGATAAAAAGTCAGTAATGTCATATCTCAGTGAGGAGCTTGAAACTTTCAGCACAGGGCAGGAACATGTAGGGGAACTCTGGCTGTACTGAATCATATTATTTCTTCATATTTTTGTTTCTTACATATATAAACTATATGTAAACTGAATGGGTTATGGATCCCACTAAGAGTAAATTAACAAGTTGTTTTGTGGCAAGGATAATGTTTTGATACATTGTTAAATATGTGTAGGAAACAAAATAAGAAATATGCTCTTCAATTTATTAATTCTTGTATCTTCACCCTTTTGTTTCGATAAATGGTGGAGTACAGACATATGCTTGGATCCGTTGTAACAGCTTTGTTAAAAAAGTGTATTTCAAGCATACATTAAAAGTGTCACAAAAAGTTATTAGAAAAGCAAAATTTATTTGCACATTTAAGATGTCTACTCCCATCTGTTCATCATTTCACTCATTGCTGAGATCCTGCATCAAGAGGTTCAGAGGAGACAAGAAGAACTTGCACAATATCCAGAGGGGTGATCCAGCATTGACATTGTCACAATGAAGACTAAGCATGATGGAATTAATGTGAAGAGTATGTAATGCAAATTATGAATATTGACCTTGAACGTATTGATACTGAAGGTCTTCTGATACCGGTACCAGTTAAAGTTCACCCAAGATTGTGTACAGACTCAGAAATTACTTTCAAATTTCTTTCAACCATTCTTTCCAATCAATTTTTCTATTATTCAAGCAATTATTAGCAATTTGCATCTCTCCACATATACCTATTCATGGCTCAAGTTTGAAAGACTAGTTGACCAAGCACAAGATACATACATATCCAGTAGAACACTTCATAATGGTAGGGAATCTCCTTAGTACACAGTCATTGCATAGAAGCTTGTAAACAAACAGAGATTACTGTATAATAGACAAGAAACAAAGCCTAGGGCTGTAGATAGAGAGATGCTGAATGAAACACATTTGGATGTCAAGAGAGCAATGTGTGAAGCCTTCAATGACTACCATAGCAGAATATTGTCAAGTGATCTTTCAAAGAAACCTAAGAAATTCTGGCAACAAAGTCAGTGTCCAACGAATGAGACAGGAACTGAAATTGAGGGTAGCAAAGGAAAAACTGAAATGATGAACTCTTTGTTTCCAAATGTTCCTTTACAAAGAAAAACCGAAGAGAATTGCCTCAATTTAACCTTCGTACCACTGAAAAGGTGAATGAAATGATCAATGGCATTGAGAAACAGCTGAAATCATTAAAACTGAACGAAGCTCCAGGCCCTGATGAAATCCCTGTCAGATTCTCTACTGAATTTGCAGCTGAGTTAGCCTCTCTTCTAACTATAATCTACTGTAGATCCCTTGAACAAAAAACCTTGCCCAGTTCTTGAGAAAAAAAAAAAGCACAGGTCAGACCTGTCTATAAGAAGGGTAGTACAAGTGATCCACAAAACTACCAATCAATATGCTTGGCATCTATTAGCTGTAGAATCTTGAAACATATTCTGAGCTCAAACATAATGAGGTACCTTGAACATAATGGGATTCAAAAACATCTATCATGGGAAACCCAACTCTCACTTTTCTCACATTACAAACTGAAAGCTTTGGATCAAGGCAACCAGGTAGATACAGTATTTCTTGATTTCTGAAGAGCATTTTACTCAGTACCACACCTACACTTATTGTAAAAAGTTTGATCATATGGGGTATCAAGTGAAATTTGTGACTGGATTGAGGACTTTTTGGAAGGGAGGACATATGTTATCTTGAATGGAGAGTCATCGTCAAATATAGAAGTAACTTTGGGTGTGCCCCAGGGAAAAGTTTTGGGACCCTTACTATGCATGTTGTATATTCATGACCTTGCAGACAATATAATAGTAAAATTAGGATTTTGCAGTTGCTCCACTTGTCTACAATCAAGTACTATCTGAAAGCAGCAGCATAAATATTCAGTCAGATCTTGATAAGATTTCAGCAGGTTGCAGAGACTGGCAACTTACTATAAATGTTAAGAAATGTACAATTTTACTTCACAAAATGAAAACACGTAGTATCCTAAGACTATAATATCAATGAGTCACTGATGGAATCAGCCAAATCGTACGAATACTTGGGTGTAACAATTTGTAGGGACATGAAATGGAATGATCACATAGATTCAGTCATGGATAAACCAGGCGGTAGACTTTGGTTTATTGGTAGAATACTGGTGAAGTGGAATCAGTCTACAAAGGAAATTGCTTATAAATCACTTGTGTGATAAGTTCTAGAATACTCCTCAAGCATGTGGGACACATACCAGACAAGACTAAGAGGGGATATTGAACATAACAGAGAAGGGCAGCACAAATGGTTACAGGTTTGTCTAATCCATGGGAAAGTGTCACAAAGATACTGAAGGAACTGAACGAGAAGACTCTTGAAGATAGACACAAACTATCCAGAGAAAGTCTATTAAGAAAGTTTCAAGAATCTGCTTCAAATGATTACTCTAGGAATATACTACAACCCCCTATGTATCACTCACATAGGGATTGTGAGGATAATTTTAGAATAACTACTGCACACACAGGGGCATTCAAACAATCATTCTTCCTGCACTCCATTTATGATTGGAACAGGAAGGAACACTAATAACTGGTACAATGGGACATACCCTCTGCCATGCTCCTCACAGTGATTTGCAGAGTATAGATGTGCTGTGGATCTACGTATTCTGCACGTCGTTGCCTGCAAACACCTTATGTGGAGACAATGCGTAATTTTGGGGGGCGGGAATATGGCTTTGACAGTATCTCTGATGACCACACAGGGTGCGCCACAGACCGCACACATTTCTGCAGAAGGCAAAACTTTTAAACTGCCTGCCAGTGCCCTGCCATTAGGCTCTCTCTCTCTCTCTCTCTCTCTCTCTCTCTCTCTCTCTCTCTCTCTCTCTCTCCCTCCCTCTCTCCAGAGCTCACCATCTTCTGATAGGTGGGATCACAGATACCACGGGAGGAGGTCATCTTCACTTTGACTCACTTCAAGGAAATGTAACTTCTGTGCATCTTTTTAAGATGCCATTATGTCTAAGTAATTTTTTTATCTTATAAATAGTGTAAAAAAATATGTTCATGTTTTATCCAGTTAATAAATTTTGAAGTGCCTGTGTCACCTTGTACCAACTATGAGCATGACACTTAACGAGATGCTCAGCATACTGGACAAGAGAATTCTCGTCACCAGCATTGGTGGCCAGACTGTATGGGAGTGATTTTATTTTATTTATTTATTTATTTATTCTTTTTTTTGGCATGGAAGGGGTTGTTGTTGTTATTGTGGTCTTCAGTCCTGAGACTGGTCTCCATGCTACTCTATCCTGTGGAATCTTCTTCATCTCCCAGTACCTACTGCAGCCCACATCCTTCTGAATCTGCTTAGTGTATTCATCTCTTGGTCTCCCTCTATGATTTTTACCCTCCACACTGCCCTCCAATACCAAATTGGTGATCCCTTGATGCCTCAGAACATGTCCTACAAGCGATCCCTTCTTCTAGTCAAGTTGTGCCACAAACTCCTCTTCTCCCCAATTCTATTCAATACCTCCTCATTAGTGATGCGAGCTACTCATCTAATCTTCAGCATTCTTCTGTAGCACCACATTTCGAAAGCTTCTATTCTCTTCTGCTCTAAACTATTTATCGTCCATGTTTCACTTCCATACATGGTTACACTCCATACAAATACTTTCAGAAACGACTTCCTGACACTTAAATCAATACTCGATGTTAACAAATTTCTCTTCTTCAGAAATGCTTTCCTTGCCATTGCCAGTCTACATTTTATATCCTCTCTACTTCGACCATCATCAGTTATTTTGCTCCCCAAATAGCAAAACTCCTTTACTACTTTAAGTGTCTCATTTCCTAATCTAATTCCCTCAGCATCACCCGATTTAATTCAACTACATTCCATTATCCTCGTTTTGCTTTTGTTGATGTTCATCTTGTACCCTCCTTTCAAGACACTGTGCATTCCATTCAACTGCTCTTCCAAGTCCTTTGCTGTCTCTGACAGAATTACAATGACATCGGCAAACCTCAAAGTTTTTATTTCTTCTCCATGGATTTTAATGCCTACTCCAAACTTTTCTTTTGTTTACTTTACTGCTTGCCCAATATACAGATTGAATAGCATCGGGGAGAGGCTACAACCCTGTCTCACTCCCTTTCCAACCACTGCTTCCATTTCATGTCCCTCGACTCTTATAACTGCCATCTGCTTTCTGTACCAATTGTAAATAGCCTTTCGCTCCCTGTATTTTACCCCTGCCACCTTCAGAATTTGAAAGAGAGTATTCCAGTCAACATTGTCAAAAGCTTTCTCTAAGTCTACAAATGCTAGAAACATAGGTTTGCCTTTCCTTAATCTTTCTTCTAAGATAAGTCGTAGGGTCAGTATTGCCTCATGTGTTCCAACATTACTATGGAATCCAAACTGATCTTCCCCAATGTCGGCTTCTACCAGTTTTTCCATTCATCAGTAAAGAATTTGTGTTAGTATTTTGCAGCTGTGACTTATTAAACTGATAGTTCGGTAATTTTCACATCTGTCAACACCTGCTTTCTTTGGGATTGGAATTATTATATTGTTCTTGAAGTCTGAGGGAATTTCGCCTGTCTCATACATCTTGCTCACCAGATGGTAGAGTTTTGTCAAGACTGGCTCTCCCAAGGCTGACAGTAATTCTAATGGAATGTTGTCTACTCCCGGGGCTTTGTTTCGACTTAGGTCTTTCAGTGCTCTGTCAAACTCTTCACGCAGTATCTTATCTCCCATTTCATCTTCATCTACCTCCTCTTGCATTTCCATAATATTGTCCTCAAGAACATCGCCCCTGTATAGACCCTCTATATACTCCTTCCACCTTTCTGCTTTCCCTTATTTTCTTAGAACTGGGTTTCCATCTGAGCTCTTGATATTCATGCAAGTGGTTCTCTTTTCTCCAAAGGTCTCTTCAATTTTCCTGTAGGCAGTATCTACCTTACCCCTCGTGAGATAAGCCTCTACATCCTTACATTTGTCCTCTAGCCATCCCTGCTTACCCATTTTGCACTTCCTGTCGATCTAATTTTTGAGACGTTTGTATTCCTTTTTGCCTGCTTCACTTACTGCATTTTTGTATTTTCTCCTTCCATCAATTAAATTCAGTATCTCTTCTGTTACCCAAGGATTTCTGCTAGCCCTTGTCTTTTTACCTACTTGATCCTCTGCTACCTTCACTATTTCATTCCTCAAAGCTACCCATTCTTCTTCTACTGTGGAAGGGGTAATATAAGTCAAAATGCATGTAATAGTGATGGTTAATGGGTATGAACATCAAAAGAGAAGCTGCTGTCTGAAACTAATTAAGACTCTTTTAACAGTTAATTCAATTTCTACACAACCATCACCACATCTTGGAATTATGTTCTACAGACTGCTGTTGTGGCTCATATTGGAGTTTGCCATCTTAGTGTTTTGGTAGGCCACAGATGTGTATATACAGTTTTTACTCAAAGCCAACATTTCTTCCTTCAACTGGCATAGAGACTCATCATTTAACACTTCTGGGCTGAGATGCCATGGTCCATACATAAGACTCTCCCCTGACATTTCGCCTTCGACTGCAGAAGGCATCCTCCGAGGACAATTGGCGAACTGCGACGAGAGTGCGAGTGAGCGTCGTATATATAAGACATCCAGATGGCGCTGCTATCAATCACATGACATAGGCTGTGCTATGATCTCTGATATTGCCAACTCTCTCAATTGAAAGTCATGCTGTTGCTGCAATGTTGACATCCATATCTTATCCAGCTTAATGCCTTCATCTTTTCTATTAAAATTATTGCAGTGTTTGGCAATCTCAATGGCCTCTCTGTACATTCATGCATAATATTGTGGCGTCTTTGCTATGACAGTCATCTGAAATTGACAGTCATGTTAAAAATTCATATCACTTCATCGATATTATTAAGGAAATTAGTGTGGGAAGCACTAACTGGAGGGGTGTGTATCATGCTTGCTGCTCCTTCTGAATTGTTTAATCTTCTACATCTACATCTATATTCTGCAAGATATCTTCTGCCATGTGGTGGAGGGTACCTTGAAAACTGTTGTGACCCCCGCTCCCCCCAATATTTTCCTCTTGCAGATGAAAATGTTGTTCAGGGGAAACTCCTGTTTCCGAGTCTCCATATGAGAATGACTCTGTCTGACTGTTTTCATGATCTTTTCATGAGATATATAGAGGAGACAGCAGTATGTTGATCGATTCATCTAGCAACATATACTCCCACAATATTAACAGTAAGCCACAATGTGATGCAGAACACCTCGTTTGTAATGCCTGCTACTGGAGTTTGATGAGCATCTCCAACGGTACTTTTCTGCCTACTAATTGAACCCATGACTAAATGAGCTGCTCTTCTTTCATCCTTCTCTGTATTGTCTATCAGTTTTACCTTGTAAGGGTCTCACAGTAAGGAGCAATCCTCAAGCATAATGTCAACAAGTGTTTTGTAAGCTACCTCCATCACTAGTGCCAACAGTTCCTGAGAATTTTTCCATTAAAACTCATTCTGGTGTTTGTCTATCATGTGGTTTTTTTCAGTGGTCATAACACTTTAAATCACCCCATATGCAAAACTGCCTGAAATTTGATCGAGGTGAATGTCACCAACCATTGTTCAGAAATCATGTAATCAAACAATGTTGGCTCTTTATAGGAACCCATTTATGTACAATATCTTAAATCTGTTTATGTTGAGGGACAGCTGCCAATTTCTGCACAGACAATAATCCCCTTCAGGTATTTCTGCATTTCCATATAGTTTTCTAGTGTTTGGCTTCTCTATATACAGCAGTATAATCCACAAACCTCATGGACTTTCTGCTATTATCCAATTGATCATCTATATACATTGCCAACAGAAGTTTTGCAGTAACACTCCTTTATGGTACACCCAAAGCTATTTGTACATCTGAAGATAGACATATGAAACAAATTAGAAAGATTTAATTGTGTTGATGAAACAATGTATTGAACCCTCAGAACTAAAGGTGCCTGTGTTCTCATTCTATTTTAATCTGTTACTATATAACTTGACTGATAAGTTGATAACACTATCTTTAAAGTTTTATGCATACTGGCCTGAAGATGACGCAATCAAGCGTCGAAACTGGTAGCGACAAAATAAAATAAAATCATAAGGACGGCTGTAGGTATTTTTATTTTTTGTCACAATAGTAATTGGCCGTCGTCCCAGAGATGTCCTGCTAAAAAGATGGACATCCAAAAGCTTAAAGTGAGAAAGGAAATTCTACTTAAGTTTTACAAAATGATGTCACCACCAGTCATAACATATGGAAGTGAATCATGGATGGTAGAAAAAAGAAATGAACAAAGAATATGAGCACTGGAGGTGGAGTTCCTAAGAAGACAAACTGGGCACACACTATCTAACAGGAGGAGCAATGCTGACACCAAAGAAAAACTGAGAATGAAAAGCTTAAAAAAGTAGATTAAGGAATGCAGGAATAAATGGAAGGACCGCTTCACAAGAATGGAAGAAGACGGAATACCAATATATTTTATATTATATATATTACACATAATATAAAATATTAAGTGTATATTGAGCACCTGCAGGTAACTTTAATCTGTTCGTAAACCACATTGAAGCTGTACTGGCCCATTTAACAACCAAAAACAAAGAAATAGTGGTTGCTGGTGATTTCAATGTAGATTTCCTTAAAGACTCTCCCAATAAGAACCTATTTGAGTTAGTAACACTACCATTCAATTTAATTCCCACTGTAAAGTTCCCCACTAGGGTAGCCAATTGCTCACAAACAGCCATTGATAATATCTTTATAGAAAAGTGCAGTGAACAAAATTATATTACAAAAACCAATAGTCAATGGCCTCTCAGACCATGACATGCAGTTCCTTCTGTTAAATGTTAATACCGAACAGGATATAAAATCTGTTAAATCTGAGGTCAAGAGGGTAATCAATAAGCTAAAAATTGTTTATTTTAGGACACTCCTCACAGACAATCACTGGACTGATGTTTACAGTGCTCATGGCATGAATGAAAAATATAACACTTTTGCTAATAAAGTGCTTACCTTATTTGAACACCGTTTTCCCCCCAAAACTTACCATGGTTAGAGCAAAATCTACAAAGAAGCCATGGATTACTCAAGGAATAGGGGTATCTTGTACAACAAAAAGAAAACTGTATCTGTCAATCCAAAACAGTTCCGATGTTGATGCTATACCACATTACCAGAAATACTGCAAAATATTAAAGACTGTAATACAGACATCATAGCAAATATATTACAAGGAAAAGATATATCAGATAACAAAATAGAGACTATATGGGATATAGTGAAGGAGGAGACCGGTAGAACCAGACATGAAAACGGACAAATAGCATTAAGAGTAAATGATACATTGGTGACAGAAATGTATAGTGTTGCAGAACCTTTTCACAAACATTTTATAACTGTTACTGACAAGATGGAGTTGTCAGGTTCTGTAGATGCTGCTATGGGATATCTCAGACCAGACATTTCAAGTAACTTCCATAATATGAATTTGACCCTCACTACCCCAGCAGAAATAATATCCATCATAAAGTATTTAAAATCAAAAACATCTAGTGGGTATGATGAAATATCAATAAAGTTAATTAAAGAATATGATTCTGAGTTAAGTAACATATTAAGCTATCTGTGTAACCAGTCATTTATCAGCGGAATATTTCCTGAATGGTTGAAATATGTTAAAGTTAAGCCACTGTTTAAGAAGGGAGATAAAGAAATAGCATCAAATTTTCGTCTAATTTCACTTTTGCCAGCATTCTAAAAATTTTTAGAAAAAGTAAGGTACACTCACTCGGCTTTATAACCATCTTATCTCAAATAACATACTGTCAAAGTCACAGTTTGGATTTCTAAAGGGTTCTGATATTGAGAAGGCTATCTACACTTACAGTGCAAATGTGCTTAATTCATTAGACAAAAAATTGCAGGCAACTGGTATATTTTGTGATCTCTCAAAGGCATTTGACTGTGTAAATCACAATATCTTTTTAAGCAAATTAGAATATTATAGTGTAACAGGAGATGCTGCAAAATGGTTCAAATCTTATATCTCTGGCAGGAAACAAAGGGCATTATTAGGAAAGAGACATGTATCAAGCTATCAGGCATCATCCAACTGGGAACTAATTACTTGTGGGGTCCCACAAGGTTCCATTTTAGGGCCCTTACTTTTTATTGTGTATCAATGACCTTTAATCAGTAACATTACCAGAAGTCAAGTTCGTTTTGTTTGCCGATGATACAAACATTGCAATAAATAGCAAATCAAGTGTAGTCTTAGAAAGGTCAGTTAATAAAATATTTGTGGACATTAATCACTGGTTCCTAGCCAATTCTTTGTCACTAAACTTTGAAAAAACACACTACATGCAGTTCAGAACTTGTAAAGGGTGTTCCACAAGTATATGCCTAACATACAATGACAAGCAGATAGAAGAAGTGGACAGTGTTAAATTCTTGGGATTACAGCTTGATAATAAAGTCAACTGGAAGGAGCACACCACAGAACTGCTGAAGCGTCTTAACAAATCTCTATTTGCAATGCGAATTGTGTCAGACATAGGGGATATAAAAATGAAAAAGCTGGCATACTATGCTTACTTTCATTCCATAATGTCATATGGGATTATTTTTTGGGGCGATTCATCAAGCTAAGCTCAAGTTTTCTGGGCACAAAAACGTGCAGTAAGAGTTATATATGGTGTGAACTCAAGAACATCGCGCCTCTTTAAGGAACTAGGGATACTAACTACTGCTTCCCCATGTCATTCCAAGCATGTGTGTCAATTTTTACCTCTCTATCTACATTATTCCATGGTTTATTAAGTTTTCAAATTTATACTGACTTTTTGATCACCCGGTATATCATCTATAGTACCCGGCCATTCCAATAAACCCCTTCAATAGTCTTATGTTTCTAGGGGGGTGGACACTCCTTAATGGCCTTATACATTCCAGATATGGTCCAATTCCCTGTACTCCTACGATATGCCCTAAAAACTTAAGCTCTTGCCTCACAAAGTGCGATTTAGACAATTTTACTATAATACCTTATTCTTTAAACCTTTTCAGGGTTTTACTCAAGGTCAGGCAATGCTCTACCCAGGTAGATAAGATTACTGGTATTTCATCAAATCCTTTAACAATTACCTCCCTACAGCCTCGTCCAACGCACATATAAACATGTGTACTGAGTTATTTAGCCCAAATGGTAACACATTAAAAGATTTGATTTCCCACCAAATAGAAATGTTGTATATTTCTTTGATTCAGGATGTAACAGAATTTGCCAGTATCCAGCAGACAAGTCCATCATGCTAAAATAATTTGCTTTCTCAAATCTGGACAATAATTCATCAATGTTAATGGGTCTGTCTCATTCCATCTCTATGTGCTTATTTAAAGTATGTGTGTCTAGTACTAACCGTACACCTCTTGTAGCCTGTTTTACTACTACCAAGGTGTTATTCACGATGCTAGAGCTACGTTCTATTATATTATTGTCAATCATCTTGCCAATTTCATTCTTAACTGCTTCTTTCAGACTTATTGGTATTGGATATGGCTTACAGAAAAATGGAGTATCATCTTTGATCTTAAATTTACATATAGAGTCACTAATACTACCCGGATGATCGGAAAATACCATTTCATATTCCAATAGAATTTTGAATAAGTCTAGTTTTTGTTCACTGGTTAACATTGGCGATTCATTTACTTTGCCCTGTATGTCAACTCAATGAGTGACAACTGCGCTGTCGCTGTTAATTGTAAACATTGATTCTCAGTTGTTTGTTTACCAATATAGCTGTCCGTCACGAACTTTACACAAAATTTGTAGTCACCTTTTGCAAAATAAAGAAAATTCTCCTCAAAATTCAATATGATGTTAAATTCTGACAGCCAGTCTAGGCCAAATAACACATCCCTATTGATATTTTCTACTACTAAAAGTGTCTGATGAAATGGGATATTCCCAATGTTGCAGTTCACCTGGGTCTTGTGTTTTACAGCTTTGCTCTTTGTTCCAGTAATACCGACTATGTACACTCTTGTTACTGGTAATATCAGTAAGTGATATTTCATTCATAATGTGTTAAAGAAAACACTAGAAATAAGTGACACTTCACTCTCGGAATCTATAAATATGTTAACTTCAAAATCCTCCACTTTACTTACTATTATTGGTTGTCGATTAAGCTCAGTTCTTCTAGTAACACCCATTCTTTGGCTGGTACCAAAGAGGGGTATAACATTACCACTTTGTACTTCCTGGGCCTATATTTGAAGGTGGATGCTTCTTTAGGTAATTATCGTTACCATTACTCCTATTGTATTAGTGTACTCTAGCAAAATTAGCCTCATGATTTCTAAAATTATTATTACTATTCCTTTTATAAGTCTGATTTTTGTTTTGGTGTATGCTCTCGTTACAGTCCTTGTTCAAGGCATCGAGTGCATCCACAAAAGACAACAGTTCCTCTACGGTTTTCCACCCACTACATAACATATCTTTCCTGGTGTAAATGGGTAAACATAACCCTTCTTCCTCCATGGGCTTGTCTAAGTACTTTGAACATGTTAAATGCCAGTCAAAATACTTTCTCATACTGTCATAATACTTTGGGTCCCATAAATCAGATATCAATTTTTCTTGGGCACTAACAGACCAATAATTCTCCTTAAACTTTTTCTGGAAATCTGACCAAGACGAAAAATTCTCTATGTTGAATGTGCCCCACTCTGAAGCTTCTCCTAAAAGATACCCTACTGCAAATTCAATCTTTTTTTAATCTTCCCAGTTTTTTGGCAAGGCTTGGCTAAACCATTTTAGAAAATTAGTAGGATGTACTTCCCAGTCTGGCTTAAACTTTGGAAACTGTCTGGATAGTCCAGAATTTGCCCCCCATTGTAGGTCAGCCATTACTTCACTGGCTAACACCATGTTGGGAGAAGTCACCTTCTTGTCTACCTTATCCTGGATAAGTTTGAATTCTTTCCATAAATTATCTATGCCTCTCTTAGTATCATTAAGTTCTGAAGCTAAATTTGAAGAAACGTAGTAGGGAGTTACCCTCTCGGCAACTTTCCTCTACCTGTTCCTCCAGATTACTTATATTTATTATGTCTGAAGTGGATAGTTTCTCTTTAAAATTTCTTTCCACATTATCAACTCGCGTGTTAACGCCTACAATTTGCGATTGGGCTATAGGAATTAGTTTGTCCTGCTTCTCAACACTTTCCTTTAAAGCATGTAATCTTTGTTTTACAGCATCAAATGTAACATAGCATACACTTTGAAATAATCCTAACTTTTCACCAAGTTCAGCTTCTACATTGTTTCATTTGTCTTCAATATCATATTCCAACTTCTGGGTCAAATTTTGAAATTGGTCATTCTGCTTTTGGCTAAGGTCAGTAAACATTTGATTCATCTGGACAGTCAAGAAATTACTTAATTCATTTTTTAAATCTAATTGCAAACTCTCCATTCTATCCTTTAAGGCCTCAAATTTAGAATTTAAAACCTCACTCTGTGCTTCCAGCTTTTCACTTCGAGTTGCTGAATCTGCCTTCTGGGCATCTAATTTAGCATTCAGCTGAGCATTCACTGAGCCTAACTTGAGACAAAGTAGTAATTTGGGCATTTGACTCTGTTCTTTGGTTATCTAATTTAAGGCTTAGTGCTTTAACTAAATTTGCTACCTCAGTCCAGTCTGGCATGTCTTTTGTCACTGTCATGGCCATGGCTGATTCTGATGTTTCCCAGTTTTTTTTGTATTATCCATATTTTTCTTACTTTTAGATTGAGTTATCATTAAAAAAAGTTCACCTCTGAGTATACAATACTAACAGTCTATTATTGAACAGTGCCCTTTTTCACACTCAAATAATTATTGTCTTTTGCTCACCCGGCGTAGAGTTTTAGGCTGCATCGGTGAGAAGGTGTGGTGTGGAAACAGCACTGGTTAACAGCATGGGTGCCAGCAGCATCAAAGGTTGGTTTCAGCATTGGTGCCAGTGAATGGATTTGTAGTTAACACCGGTGAGCAACAGATGGCGCTGTTGGCGTCGGTAGCTGGTTATGCTGTCCATGTCCCCAGGATATGTGTGAGGGCTGCTCACTCTTCACGCTAGATCTTTGTCATCGAATAGATCTCGTCATAACCCTTCCTAGTCTAAACTTTTTAGATTTTCCTTACGTCTCCTCTTGTATCGTATTTATTCATTTTCACCCCTTTTCACCATTTATGCAGAATCCAACTCTGCGAAGCAATTTCCCTGTCTTGTTAATATTGGTTTCTATGACAACTCACAATATCTTCTTATCTTGATTTCTTTGCAAATTTCCTCTTTCTTCGAGTCCTGTCACAGTCGCCACGCTCTAACGGTTTCGGTGACAGGCATTGTGGTGGGTAACTGGATTGTGAACTTCACACTTCTCTCACTTCAGTTGACTTACTTGAAACGTTCAGCCAATCCTCTTCACTGGATATGTGGCTCCGTCAGTCTCCACAACTTCTTCTCTGAAGAAATAATGCTGGTTAGAGGAACTAAAAAATACTCTCGCTCTCATTAGAAATAACTCTGTACCCTCATACTTTCAGTTCAGCTCAGGTATAGTTTCACTGCCACACGTCTCACGTAAGTATACAAACTCTTGCCAGTCACCTACGTTGACATTTATCGTGGGAAGACAGAAGCTGCGTCAGACGTTGATAACCATTAGATAAAATTAAACATAATCACAATTGCCTGGTTTTAACAACCAAATAATTTATAGACATCACATGCGTCTTGCTTCGTTCAGAGCTAAGACATGAAGTGAGTAAAAGTCTATGGTCAATTGTTCATTTATCTTTTTTACAATAATCACAGGACCAAAAACCATGGAATATTACAAAGACACTCCTTGTCCTTTTAATACAGCTTCCAAGGTGCAACCGGCAAATACTTGTCGGTGCCACTCGTCTGACACAGCTTCTCTCTTCCCATGATAAATGTCAATCCTGCACACACAGACATGTGTTGTGCAGTAAATAGGCCCTCTCTCACACTTATATTTAAAATATTGCATGTTCAAGGTGGCAGAATGTTGAGTGGCTCCAGAATTTATGTGTAAATTCTAGAAGCACTATACTGTCTAGGCAAATTGTACAATACTGTGCAACTTTCTCCATTTATACTCAAAATTTCAGTATGAAAAATGTAAGTTTGATGTTGACTGCTCAGGTAATTTGAAATTTGTTGTTGCACTTACTAACTAGAAATGTCTTCCTACTCTCCTTTACCTTCTTATTGCCATCCATACTCAGTGATGCCAAAAAGCCTTCACAGTCACCGATTTCACATTCTACACTAACTGAGTTAAAAAGTTTATGTCTGTTTGCAACCTGGTGCTCTAAGAAGTTTCTCTTGGGTCAGTTTTCTGATTAACTAGTCAATGTAATTTTTGGAAGGGCATTTAGAACAATATATCTTCCACTTGCCTAAATTACTTGACTCTTCCAGCCTACAGATGATAAGTTGAAATCTCCCCCTAATGCTGTAACATGACCAGGAAATTTACACAGAATCTTCCACATTCAAACCACTTTTAATACTTATCTTCATTCATATTATTTTTGGGGATCTCTACCAACCTCAATTTGTAGGACAGCTTGTTATCATTATGGACAACAATTGATATGTATTAAAATACGTGTCTTGCATGACACATTATAATGACAATATTCCATCCTACACGTGCAGATGAAGCAGACTCCAGTCATTTTCATACTTCTTGTTTGAGTCAATTGGTATGACAGAATGATCAGCCTATTTTATTATTTATGGCTTCAAACAAGTCTTCATCACTTCCATCCAGCCTATCTTTGCTACAAACATTATTTATTTATTTATTTATTGTTCTGTGGGACCAAATTAAGGAGAAGTCTCCATGGTAATGGAACAATTCAATACATGAAATTATAACATGACAGTAGAAACAGATAAAATGAAATACAAGAAATGTATTCAAGCGACAATTCATAAGTTTAAATAAAGAAAATCAACAATGCAACACTGGAATTTGCTTAATTTTTCAGCTCTTCCAGGAGCTCCTTGACAGAATAGAAGGAGTGAGCCACGAGGAAACTCTTCAGTTTAGACTTAAAAGCGTTTGGGCTACTGCTAAGATTTTTGAGTTCTTGTGGTAGCTTATTGAAAATGGATGCAGCAGAATAGTGTACTCCTTTCTGCACAAGAGTCAAGGAAGTGCATTCCACATGCAGATTTGATTTCTGCCTAGTATTAACTGAGTGAAAGCTGCTAACTCTTGGGAATAAGCTAATATTGCTAACAACAAACGACATTAAAGAAAATATATACTGTGAGGGCAATGTCAGAATTCCCAGACTATTGAATAGGGGTCAACAAGAGGTTCTCGAACTTACAACACGTGTAGCTCGAACAGCCTGTTTTTGAGCCAAAAATACCCTTTTTGAATCAGAAGAATTACCCCAAAAAATAATACCATATGACATAAGCATATGAAAATATGCAAAGTAGACAACTTTTTGTGTTGAACTGTCACTTATTTCAAATACTGTTCTAATGGTAAATAAAGCAGCATTTAATTTCTGAACAAGATCCTGAACATGGGCTTTCCACAACAGCTCACTATCTATCCAAACACCTAGGATCTTGAACTGTTCCGTCTCGCTTATAAGATGCTCATTCTGTCTGATCAAAATATCAGTTCTTGTTGAATTGTGAGTTAGAAACTGTAAAAACTGAGTCTTACTGTGATTTAGCAACAAATTATTTTCCACAAGCCATGAACTTATTTCATGAACTACATTATTTGATAATGTTTCGATCAGGATTCAAAATTTCATTGCACTCCCTTCTGGTTTCAGCCAGCTTTCTGTTCCTAGTGTTACATGAGCATTATTATGTTTTATAAAAGAGATTAGTTCAGGAACATTTCTATGGATGCTGCTGTACTTAACTAATACTACATAAACATGTGCTGCTTCAGTCTGCATCGATGAATGACATCTCTTATATTTAATGGGGATTATATTCTGTCCTCTCCTAAATCAGTACATAAACATAGGATATATGGAGGGGTTTCGCTATGCAGTAGAAGTCACATGTGCATGTCACACATATTCTGCCTCCCTTAGAGCTGTTTCATATTCTGTTAAGTTTTCATAGGCTGATCATTGTGTCATGCCAGTTGTCTCAAACAAGAAATATAAAAACGACTAGAGTCTGCTTCATCCACATGTCTAGGATGAAACATTTTATTATAATGTGTCATGAAAGATGGATATTTTAATACATGTCAGTCATTATCCACAACAAGAACAAACTGTGCTACAAAAATTACATGCTAGAATATGGCTAACTTTGGTTGAATGAGAAATACGAATTGTGACTAATAATATTTATGTTACTTTGAGGGTGAGCCCAAAGATGTCAGTAACAATAAATGTCAGTAATATTCTGAGGGAAATATATATTTATTAAAAGTGCTAACATATTTGATATTTTGATAGTACAATACATCTGAAACTTTAAGGGATGTGAGGAGCTAAAAATCAGCTATCATTATGGCAAGAAATAAAATTAAAGTAATGCATAATGTGGCAGTACCTGTACTAACAAGCTATTTTATGAACCTCCCCCTCCATTCATGCAGTCATTATGAATATTGCACTGAAAGAAGAACTAAAAACTTTCTTACTTATAAGAGTTTACACAGCACTAGCAAGCAATACTTCCATGTTACTTGTACAGCTGGAAACAACATTAATATAACTATACTGAAGCAGCGGTGAGATGATTGTATGTGGTTTTCTTCCAGATAATAGAACATTCTCAACATCAGTTGCTGCTTGCATTGACATTACCTAATGTGTTTATAATACTTGCATATTACAGTGATAAATGGAATGTCTGAATATCACACACACACACACACACACACACACACACACACACACACACACACGCACACACACACACCACTTGCAATCCACAGTCTGTGGCAGACGAAACCAGATGGTCTTTAGCTGTCAGAGACTGTGTGTGTGTGTGTGTGTGTGTGTGTGTGTGTGTGTGTGTGTGCGCGCGCGCATGCATGCATGCATGCATGTTGTTTCTTTTTGACAAACACCTTCTTGGCTGAAAGCTCACTTAACAACGGTCTTTTTTTGCCGATCTGCAACTCAGCATCTCCACTGTATGGCGAGTAGCAACTATACTTTCCATAATACTGTTACATTCCATCCTGGATTTTCCATTGTTTGATGGTCAAATGACATCTTTAGAACATGCTTATACATCATCAGTGTCATAGGTGGGACCCACGAGAAATATGGCCTCCACAATTTACTAGTGACATCACACTAGTCGGCTTGTCTGCCACACTTTGAGAACACTTGCTCCATGCGGGGCGAAATCAATATGTAGTTCAAAAAGTACCCACTAAAGACCTCAACTTTGTTGTGTTCTGTTGAGAGCTTGCATGCATTTAAATGTGCACTCCAGAATTATTAAACTTGTCTGAAACAGTTACTCGCATTCCGCTGGAGATAGCTGCTGGCACTCTTAAGACCTTCTGTGTCATGTGCTGTGATGTACACACCACAGCCTGTCTGTCTCATGGACTTCAGTCATAGGTTACAATCTGAGCAAGACAATTGTGGACTTGATGTTGCTTCAGTGGCAAGCAAATCAAACTATTCATGTACACAGGTCAAATGAAAAATAGAACCTCAAGCATGCACTTTTAAAGAGCACAGTTATATACTTTTCTAAAGTAAAAAAAATGAATAAAAGAAATGAAAATCTACTGGGCTTACTGCACCTCTAGTGGTTCTAACGTGTGTAATTGTCTCTCTAGACACATACTGTAGTTTTCTGGGATGCAATTATGTGATAAACTTACCTGAAACCTGATGATCTACTCAAAACAGAGAAAATAGTACCTGTCAATTTCTGAACTTAGGTGACCTGTTGTACATAAATGATTATATTTTTCCTTCCACTAGTAACCACATGCATTTTCTTAATTACAGGATTTATTAGTACACATACAGTAGAGAAAGTTGCAGATTATCTAAATACAATCTACAATAATCACTTGTATGTGGTGAAAAGCAAACACTATTGATCAATATTGTATAACTAAATTTATATTAAAATTAGTCAGCAGCTAAAGTAGTGCAGAGAAGCAAGTTAATCATTTACTCTGAAAACATGCTACATTGACTCCGAACAATCTTAAAGAATCTGTTCCATGTTAGGAGTTAAGAGTACATAATTTGTGACCAATGTCCATGACTCTTCAGAAGCACATGTTATTTATCATTTGATATGAAAGCTTTGTTCAGCATTTCATATTCAGTTATTTTTATGCAATCAACATGTATGATATGTTACAAACAAAGACAGAACATCCTCTAGCAGAAGACACTCTCAAAGATATAAATAGGGGCTAGCGTGTTAGTTTCACCATTTTGACCATATGGATCTGTCTTCCAACAATAATTATGTTTATGTTATCCACCTACTTTTAATAGCTGTGGTCATTATTGTGAAAAAGAAATATAAATCTAATTTTTCATTATGTATTTAAAGGTCAAAGGTAGACCTATAGTGATATAAGAGAAGCAGTCTCCCATGAAGAATCAGGAAACAGTCTTCTGTTTCTCTGTTAGAATTCCTTTCAACTTTGTGTATAGGTAAAAGTAGTAAAAGAACTACTTCTCACACACTCCTTTTACTCTATTGATGAGCACTTAAAGGCAAATTTACACCATCTCTCCAAAATTCCTTCCCCAAAAAAACAAAAACACAAGCTCACTGATCATCTAATAACACATTAAATTTATTTTTACCTATTCTTAATCTTGTTTTATACACTGAAATAAACTGCACTGTAAGTCAGTTGTCTTAGAAATAAGTCTACATCTTTGAACTTATTGTAGTTTGTTAATTCCCATCATGCATTGTAGGACCTATGTATTACTGTTACTTCATGTTCTATGCATCCCCATATAAATGTAAACTGAACCCTATGGGTTTTTAGCTTTATGTTGGTTTTTAATTCAATCATACGTATAGACTGTCCCCAACACATGTTTAGCTTTCTGATAATTTTTAATGCCATCATACATGTAAGCTTATGCATTTGCAAATATGTAACTTTAATCTGTCTTATAAAAAATGAAACAACTGTCACACAGTTACTGTAAACCATGTCCTGTATCTCTGTACATTGTACATCACAAGATGCCAGGTACAATAAATAAATAGTACTGCAAGATACCCATCTTGAAATGCAGCATGTTTATAAATGATACTTTTCATTACTTACCACTGTTGTCATCAGAATCTTCCTATTCAGTCATGGTGAGGTGTCTGTACTAACAATAAACACACTTCCACATTTAAAAATCTTGTAACTGAAGAATTTTTTATTAAGATACTTGTCAAAAACCTATAGCGTAGCACTCATAGTTTGGAATTTCAATATTGGTTGGCATATGTTACATTTAGTTATTACTTCTCATCAATTTACGTAGTTTATATGATTTTTTTTCTTTCCTCCATCATTTATAGAACTTCAACATTTCTTTATCTCATATCTTTCCATCTTGCTTAAGGTGAAGGAATAATTAATTTCAGAAGTTCATTATTAAAAATCTTTACATTTTAGGGACAGCAGCGGAGGCAGTCAGAAACATCTCCACCATGCATGGGGATAATGCCATTGGACAGAGCAAAGCAAGAAAATGGTTTTCTCATTTTAAGGAGGCCATTTTAGCCCCAGATACTAATGTTTTGGTAATTTCTACAGCTGTTTTGCTTCTGATTTACTACATCTTTGACATTCAGTGTCACACTACCTGACATTATCCATGTAACAGAATACCAGGATTTACGCAGTTGCATTTTTCGATGGATTAAGGACATATTTTACACTTCGTCTCATAACTGTGTGCGAATTATTACAAACAATAAAGATAAAAAGTTACTTAGCTTGATTACTGGTACTTATAAATATCAAGTTGATGCATAAGTTCATAGCGTTTTGTTTTGCACATTGGTATTCAGGTTGTTATGAGTTTACTTATCGATTATCATTTTTCATTTGTAGTTCACTGTTGCTGTATGAGTTTACACATTGTCATTTGGAGATAGTGAGTGGAACTGTGGATGTTAGGAAATTGAGTGCCAAGTGGTGAAATTAGAAAATTTCCGACATATTCTTCTGTTTTAGTTCAGTATAGGGATGACAGGAGCAGAGGCAGTCAGAAACATCTCCACCATGCGTGGGGATAATGCCACTGGACAGAGCAAGGCAAGAAAATGGTTTTCTCATTTTAAGGAGGCCATTTTTCACATTGGTGGCTCTCCACATTCAGAAGTACCTTCAGGATTTGATGAAGATCTTTCAAACACATCAATCCACAATGATCCATGTCAGTGTACTCGAGAACTGGCAAATGTGATAAACTGTTATCATTCCACCATTGTGTGACATTTGCATGCAATGGCGAAGGTTCAAAAATAAGGCATGTGGGTACTGCATGCTCCAAGTCAAAATTACAAAAATCAGCAGGAGGCCATTTATGCAACTCTGCTTGCTCATCATCTATTGGCTCATGAACACCACCAACCATTCCTATCCCATATTGTTACTGGAGACAAGAAATGGTGTCTTTATGCTAACATAATGGAAAGAAAAGAATGATTGAGCCCACACAAAGCAGAGACTCCCTGTACAAAGACCTATGTGCATCCAAAAAAATAATGTTACTCATCTGGTAGAACAGCAGTGGTATGATGTACTATGAATTGCTTCCCAAAGGTGTAACCATCACTGCTAACATTTATTGTCAAGACTGTGTGAAGTGATGCTACTCCACGATAATGCCTGCTCACATTCTACTAGACTGACAAAAAACACTATACAGGAGGCTTGGTTGGGCAGTCATTCCACAACTACCTTATTCACCTAATCTCTTGCCTCTGATTTTCACCTTTTCTGCTCTCTATCAAACAACCTTCAAGAAATTTTCTTTCCGGATGAAAATGCACTCCAAATGTGGCTCGACAAGTTTCTCACATCAGAACCACATGATTTGTACAGCTGTGGAATCGATAAGTTACCCGAGCATTGGTAGATTGTTGTAAGTAGTGAAGGAGAATATATTATTGATAACTAAAGTTTCTGTTATATGCATCTGTTATGTTTATTAAACTTACGGAAAAATGCTACGAACCCAACCCAATGGTATTTGTACAAATGAAAGTATTGTACTCCTCCGAAAGGAATTCCTGAATAAAAATACTTATTGGTACGAAACTATTTGAAAATCATTTCAAAGTACCTTCCACTGGACCTTTTTAAATTTCTTGGAACTTTGTTATAAAATTTGATCCCCATGTAATAGGGCCTGTTGTCTGCACTATCTGTGATGTCTTTCCAGATGATAATCAAGGTCTCTCCAAGTATTGTAAATGTGCAAATCTCTATTTAGACTATTAAACTGCTTATATTTTAAAATTAGTTGAACCATTTTATAAACATATATTGATGACAGTGTTGGAAGTTTCTTAGTTTTGAAAATCTCGTTGCAGGATTCTTTATAACAGCTTGTCTTTTATGGGGGTATTTTGTAATACAGCAGTTATGTTTTACAGTACAAATGTGCATTGTGGATAGCAAATTTCAGAATCATAGTTGAACATCTGGGAGATTCTTCAAAAGCTTGCTAACTCTGGAAGTCTAGTAAAACTACTCTGCAACACTGTTTTTAAGAAATTACACTAGTGCAACAGCTGATCAAATCCTATACACAAAATTGTAAAATTATTTTGAAACTTACTGATCCTTTCTCCAGCCAAAATCTGGAGATCCGAAGGAAATGGGACTTCACCACAGCATGACAGTAGACTTCAGGTGACAGAAAACATAGCATTGTAGCATGAGACAGAAGTTAACAAATGCAAATGAATACAGATGGACAGTTTTGCAAGGATTGTCTAAGAGGTTATCATTCCTTACTTTGTCTGGAAAACTTACAAAAAAACTGAGAAATGGCATAGGGATCACAAAAATTCATGTATTCAATATGGAGGAAATTCTGTTAAAATGTAAGTAATTTTGTAAATATTTCTGATGTTACCACACAAAGAATACTTAGAAAACAGATGGCACTGTGCAGCACACACACACACACACACACACACACACACACACACACACACACACACACACACACACACAAAATCATTGAAATAAATATTCCCATAATTTATAAAGATATTTCTTTTTTAAAAATATCAGAAGTTAAACATTATAATAATCTCCAAGACACTGAAAACTTTTCTTACAAAATAGTCTACTTATGAATAAGAGGGGAATGGAAGGGTTAATGCCTCATCAATGTGAGGCCACTAGATGGTACAGATTATGAATGTCTGGCATTTTGTGCAGCTATACAAGCAGTGATTTAAGGCATTATACAAATACCAACAAAATTATGTCAGTATTTTCATGGGCACAGAGAGTAAGATTTCCATTCAATGTTGTAAACATTCCATACAAAATTTCACTTGTAGAAATGCTAAAGCTGTCTATTACTGCACAATTACCATTTTATAAATGCACTGACTCAATAACTGGTCTAATGGAAGTATGTATAGATCAAATAGTTAATGCAGAAACTAATTAATTACCTTTTAACCCTCTAATAAGCAGCAACACTCATCACAAATTTTCTAACAAAAACTATACCACTATTACAGTACTAACAAAATGATGATAATGATCCTATTGCTCCACCCTTCTAGCTCTGGTGTAAGAGACAGTTGCTGAAATAATACCCTGTGTGTCAAATGCATATAATTCATTACGGTTTATCCTGTTCATGTGACTGACACTTATTGGTTTTATAGAAGACAGCAAGTTGGCTTGAAGGAATTGCTGAAGCCTCTCATGAAACAGAGGATTTTATCACAGCATTTGTAAGGTTTAGAAGTACAATATATAAGGGTAAATCACTGACTTGAATGTGAGTGTCTTAAGTGGCACTTTACACAACAGGTATACCACCAGTAGCTTGGGTCTTCTCTGAGAAACTTGAGTAGGCACCATCTTGGTTGTTTTCTTCAAGTTTCAAAAAAGGTAATTAAATGTCTTTGCTTCAAATAATCTTTTACTAATGCAGTGTTCACCATTTCTGCAATAAAGATTTTTGTATGTAAATAATGATCTAGAGAATAAATGTTCTGTTAAAAATGGAGTAGTTGATGGAAAAGCTTAAAGACAAAAACTGCATGTCATGCTTTCAGATCAACAGATAATATTATAATTGGTGGAAGTGCATTGTGAAATCTGCATTCATATAAATGACCTTCATATTAAGTTTTCTTTCTCTCCTATAGCTGAGGACCACTGCTATTGATGTCTGTAGTATGGACTGTTATACATAATATCTTATTATCTGTTATGCAGATGGAGACAGCAAGCCTATTGTTGGTACCACACTATGCTGCCCAGTGGCAGGGACCATCCAACATCACTGTTGTGGATAAAGTGCCACCAAATATGCTCCATCTTGTGGATGCTCATTGGTAAGTATATGAACTTGACTCTAGAAATTTTTCCTGTGGTTTTATGATGATCTTTTGTGTTAATTTACTTTAAATTTCAATATATCCAATGCAAATCTACAGGTACCAGTTTCCTCCCCTGAACCCCCTCTGGCATGGCATTCTTGGCTTCATGATTGCTGTTCTTGGTGTTATTTCTTGGATTGGAAATGGTGTAGTCATCTATATATTTTCAACAACCAAATCTCTGAGAACACCATCAAACCTTCTAGTGGTGAATCTAGCTTTCTCAGATTTTCTCATGATGGTTGTAATGTCACCACCAATGGTATTAAACTGTTACTATGAAACATGGGTGCTGGGTAAGTAGATAGTTCATAAAATAGGACAGTATTTATGATAGTAGCAAACATTTATTCAAGAAAGACTACTTTAGTGTTTTACATAATGATTGGAACTGTAAACATACATGTAGTAAATATGATAAAAAGTTAAAAATTAGCAGATAAATGTACAAGATTTTGAATGGTGTGGGTATCTTGTCAGCCACTTCTGCTGACAACTTCAAACTGTAAATTTTATTACTGTCCTCAACACGAGCATAAAAATGTTTACCAATATTTAGTAAACATTTGTAAAATTGTCACAGGAGAACAATCATGACAAAATGTCCAACGAGATAGGAGACAGAGAACATAGTTCCAGTAGACTACATTAACATCATCCTGTACCATTCACAAATTTAGCGTTTAAAGATGAAGCATATATGGTCCGAAATACACACACAGTTTATTTTGTCGACAGATCAGTGCTCATAGAGTATTTCAAATCAAATTAACATAATAATTTTAGACCACTGTTACTGTTTGAAGATATTTTCATTGCCTAACTGTGACTACTGAAGGTATCGGAGGGGACACGGTAACAGCATTAAAAGAAATCAGCAAGCTGTGCACCACCACCACACATTACACAGACTCTCTTTTCAGTACTTTATGAAGTGATTCCATAAAACACTACATTTGCCTTAGGCTGTGTGATAGCGCAGTTGTTAGTGCCTAAGCATGAACAAGTGAAAAGGCAATAAAGTAAACTACTTACAAGATTGTGTAAACTTGTGTAAAGAGCTCGAATGAGAAGCATTTAATAGCTGGATAGAATCAACCTGACTAACTGATTAAGCATTTCTTCATACGTCTTCGAGAGGGATTTGTGTAAGGCAGGAATTTAGAATACACTTCGTAGTCTTGTGTTATCTCACCAATTATTATGCAGGTAACCCATTGCAAAAACTCTCTCATGAGATTACAAATTGCATTACAATAAAATGTGGTGTGTATGTGGTCATCAACAAACATACCATTAGATTCCACTACATTCTTCGATTTAGTGAATGCCTGTTGGTTTTTAAAAAATGTGGCACACTTTCAAATGGTTCAAATGTATTCCATTATGGGAAGATACACAGTGCATTATTGTGTGGCTATTGCTTGCTTGACAATCAGAGAATGTCACAATTGAGCACATTATGGGGCGACTTAGGGAAATAGTGTTCAGGGCTGGAAAAAAATGCCAATGTGCACTTGATATGTCTACTGGGAGCCTCATATGAGATATTGAGGCCTTGGAGGAGGCCTTTCCTGCAGCTATCAAGCATGTAGGGTGCACTCATCTGCAAGTTGTGGCTTATGTCGGCACTGACACCTATCGTTCAGGTTCTGAGGCCACCCTCAGTTCATATAGACAGCTGGCAGAAGACGTGAAGGCCTTGCACATTGTTCCCATAGCTGATAGGAGTCCTTTGATTTGGATCTGACTATAGGAACTCAGTCAAAGGCTTCGTCAGTTCTGTGATGACATTGACTGCAGATTTCTGGTCCTGTGTTATCAGGTGAGGAATTGTATGATTCCCTTTGATAGGTCAGGGGTGCACTACACGAATGAAGCAACTACTTGGTACTTTTGTGTGTGTGTGTGGGGGGGGGGGGGGGTAGTTGGTAGTTTGAGGCATTCTGATGAACATTTGCCAGATAACATGCGACATGCGGACAGAGAAATCAGACAGTGTTCAGGGTACAGACACTTTGACTGTCATTATTTTACTAGTAAATTGTCAGAGTATTGTAACAAAGCTCCTGAATTTATAGCCCTCCCGGAAATATCTTGTGCTCAAATAATTCTTGAGACCAAAAGCTGACTGAAACCCAAAGTAGAAAGCTCTGAAATATTTAGCGAGTCATGGAACATAAATCAAAAACATAGATCAAATGCCATGGAAGAGGGATGTTCATTGCAGATGATAAAAATATTGTCTAGTTGAGGTCAAATTTGAGTGTAACAGTGAAGTTACCTCATCATGTACAGCATGTATAAGTGAAATCAAGTTAATTGTTGGATGTTTTTACTGGCCTTATGATTCCGCTGTGACAGTTTTAGAGTCATTCACAGAAAGTCTACGATCAGGAGTGCGCAAATATGAAGATCACAAAATATTAGTTGGAGGCAATTTTACCTGACCGACTATAGACTGGGACATCTACAGATTCACTGCAAGGAATAGACAGACAGACAGTCTCCCAAAGTACTTTTGAATACATTTTCTGAAAACAGTCTTGAGCAGCTACCAGTTCAGCAGCCAACATGCAATGGAAATATTTTAAACCTTTGAGTTACAAACAGACCTGACATTATCAATGGCATCATTATAGAGATGGATTAGTGATCATGGTATCATAGTAACTATGGTTATTAAAGGTAATAGATTAGTCAAGAAGGCTAGGAGACTATTTCTGCTAGGGAGAGCAAATAAGCAGTTGTTGGCATCCCACTTAGACAGTGAATTGACATTATTTAGTTCCAGGATGATGGACATACAGAAATTATGGGCAAAGTTTATACAGATTGTAAACTGAGCTCTGGACAAGTACGTTCCCAGTAAGTGGAAAAATCCCACAATGGTTTTGCAAAGAAATTTGGAAAACGCTGAGAAAGCAAAGTCTCGGTTCTAAAGGGAATGCAAAAATGCTAATAGGCTGAAGTTAGCAGAGATTCAGGCATCTTTAAAAAGACTGATGCACAAAGCATACAACAGCTACCACTGTCATACCTCAGTAAATGATCTTGCCGAGAACCTGAGAAAATTCTGGTCCTTCATAAAATTGCTAAGTGGGTCTAAGGCTTATATCCAGTAACTCATTGACCAGTCTGGTGTGGCAGCAGAAGACAACAAAAGGAAAGCTGATTTTTTTAAAACTTTGCATTTAAGAAATGGTTCAAGCAGGAGAATCTTACATATACACAGTCATTTGACCATCAGACAGACTTCTGTACAGAGGACACAGTAACAGGCATTCCTGGTATAGAGGAACAACTGAAAGAGTCAAAAACATGTATATCACCAAGTCCAGATGGAACCCCAATTCAGTTTTACAAAGCATACTCAATGGCACTGACCCCTTACTTAGCTTGCATTTATTGTGAATCTATTGCCCAGTGTGAAGTCCCAAATGACTGGAAAAAAATGCAGGTGATGGGTAAAAGAACAGATTGCAAAATTGCAGACCTTAGCATGAATTTGATGTAGAATTCTTGAACGTATTCTCAGTTCAAATATAGTAATTTGCCTAGACAAGGAAAACCTTCTGTCCACAAATCAGCACAGTTTCTGAAAGCAGCACTCTTGCAAAAATCAGCTTGCCCTTTCATCACTATATTCTGTGAGCTATGGATGAAAGGTAACAGGCAAATTCCATATAAGGTTTCCGAAAAGCATTTGACACGGTACCCGACTATAGGTGTTAATAAAAGTACAAGCATATGAAATAGGTTTGCACATATGTGAGCATCTCAAATACTTTTAAATAATAGAACCCAATATGTCATCCTCAATGGCAAGTGTTCATCAGACAAGAGTATCATTAGGAGTGCACCAGGGAAGTGTGATAGGACCACTATTATTTTCCGTATACATGAATCATCTGGCAGAGAGGATGAACAATAATCTGCAGCTGTTTGCTGATGATGCTGAGGTTATGGGAAGGTATCATCATTGAGTGACTGTAGGAGGATACAAGATGCCTTAGATAAAATTTCTAGTTGGTGTGATGAATGGCAGCTAGCTCTAAATGTAGAAAAAATTAAGTGAATGTAGATGAGTAGGAAAACAATCCTATGCTATTCAAATACAACAGAGTAGTGTGCTGCTTGACAGTCACATCAATTAAATATCAAAGCATAATGTTGCAGAGCAATAATAAATGGAACAAGCACATTAGGAAAGGTGGAAGGTCACCTTTAGTTTATCGGAAAAATTTTAGGAAATTGTGGTTCATGTGTAAAGGAGACCACATATAGGACACTAGTGAAGCCCACTCTTGAGTACTGCTTGAGTGTTTGGGATCGGTTTAAAGGAAGACATTGAACCATTTCAGAGGCAGGCTGCTAGATTTGTTATCAGTAACTGAACAACAAACAAGTATTATGGAGGTGCATCAGAAACTCAAATGGGAATCCCTCAAATGAAGGTGATGGTCTTTTCGGGGGACGTCACTGAGAAAATTTAGAGAACTGGCATTTGAGGCTGATTGCATAACAATTCTACTGCCAACAACACACATTTTACGTAAAGACCACAAAGATAAGAGAAATTACGACTCGTACAGAGGCATATTGACAGTCATTTTTTCCTCGCTCTATTCGCTACTTCATCACTTACCATATATTGCTTGCAGAGCATTTATGTAGATGTAGATTTGTTAACAGCATTTTTCAATAATATGATAGCCATAATCAGACACTGAATAATTACAAATGGCTGATTATCATTCAATTCTTGTAATTTTTTCTCTCACCAAAGCATATTCCTGAGCATCAACAGTCAGATAATGGCAGATAGCAAATAGTGCAACAATGTGCCTACTACAAGCAGACTTAACTGATACATCTGTCTTCTCAGTTTTCATTGTTACCAAATACTCTGGTACATGGCAGAATGGCATTTACTTCCCAAAATTTTGTAAGTAGAAGGGGTTTCTTGATGTGCTAGACTTGTTTCTCTGCTGGGTCCACATACTTCACTAGTATGATGGGCACTCAGGACATTAGTGGAAGTGAAGAATTTCTCGGCTTGATGACATCCAATCTACTCCAGATTCTAACAGTTACTGTATAAGAAGAGAGGGGAGAGAGAAAAGTTTAATGTCTCAATGATGAAGAGCTCAATATAAATGGAGTGCATGCTCAGAATGGAGAAGGAAAGGAGAGAAAATCGGCTATATTACTATAATAAAATTGGCAGCAACTGTACTTCAACAAAACAGCCACAGAAAAATTGAATCTGATAACCAGACTGTGATTTGTAGTCCACTCAATCCACATGCAAGTCTAGTGCCTTAATGACTATGTTTCCTCCTTAAGTGAAACTGCCTGGTACTCTTGATGACAGATACTCACATTGTGGATGGGAATGTTACAGGTGGAAGACTCTTGTCTGATTTTCAATACAAGAAGGTTACATACTAGATGCCTCTCACTTATTTTCATACCACACGTATGTGTAAAACATGAATACAGTACTCCAACGAACAAACATCCCTCATAGCCTTCCATGTGATACTGGTCTGAACGCCACCACCAACAGCTCTGACACAATCCCATAGTGCTGCTTACTGGCTAAAGTATTGTGTACACACTGTAATGTCAAAAGTGTGCAGTTGTAACATATACGAATTGGAGATCATGCTATTGCTGTCATATAATTTTAAACTATAGGAGATATTTCACTTTATGAATATGGCTGAAATTCACGTCGGCACTACAATATCCACTGTATTAGAGAGGGCAGATATGCAAAATCTATCTAGTCTCCACAAATTAACTATTTCCTTTATTACAGGTCCTCTAATGTGTGACATTTATGGGATGTGTGGATCACTGTTTGGTTTTGCATCAATATGGACAATGACAATGATAGCACAGGACAGATACAATGTAATTGTGAAGGTAAATGTAATAATAACTAGCATGTAAAAGTATATTCTGACATTTTCATTAAAAATTACAGACAATTAACAACTCTTACAGGGATTATCTGCTAAACCAATGACAATTAAAACAGCTCTCATTAGAATAGCACTGATCTGGTTCTTTGCTATTGGATGGACTTTGGCCCCACTCTTTGGGTGGAATAGGTAAGCACATCAGCAAAATACAAATATCAGATGATATAGTAGAATACAGAAGTTGGGCGAAATAACTTGAATAATCCAGTTTTACTGCATTTCCATTATCTTCTAGGCAGTATTACACTGCTAATATGACACATTGTTTATTATATGTAATCCTGTTCTTAAACTTTCCAAGAATTACCTTGGTTGTTGACAGATCGCTCACGCTGTCTTCATTGTTTCATTTAACACTGAAGCAGTGCACTAACATAAATGAAGTACATGAAAGAACATCTACATTTTCAAAAATTGAAAAGATGCAGCACTATCATTAGCCACAGCCGCATCACTAATTTCCTTTGTCAGCAACCACACACTTGTTTCTGTAAAACTTGAGATTAGACATAATTAAGAGCTTTTGATTTTGTATGGATGCTCATGAATTTGTGGCACATTACTATCAGCAAAGTTCTCTTTCGAATCAATGTGGTATTGATTACAGCCAGTTGTAGGTACAGCTGTCAAATGGAGATCAGGAAAGAACTGTATTCAATTTCCACATCTTTAGGTCCATCACGTAAGTCAGATGAGACTGGAATACTACGAATGATTCACGTGAAGCATTTGTCAAAAGGTTCTCATAGCGAATGAGCAAGACTGCAAGTGTAGATCTGAGACTAGCATCAAGTTATCTATTTGGATCATAAACTGTCTCAATATGACATGTAGCAACACCTGTCATAGTTTTGAATGACACTAACTATATACTAAATGTATTGTCCAGGAAAGCAAAAGGTTGGGAGTAATGGTGTTTTCTGCAGCAAGCAAATTGTATAGATAATGTGGACACTTACCTTGTGGTATTTCTTGCAGAATATTGGGATAAATACAACATACTTCACTCACAAGCACTGCGTGAATTCAGAGAAACCTGTGAAAGCTTCACCACCAGAGGACTCTTAACAACTGTAATAAAACTAGTTTTGAGACAACTGGATTTTTCAGTTTTATGTACCACATATTGTGTGTTTTTGCTGGAAATGGTTAAAGTGTGTAGAAGTTAAATATTCTTTAAACTTTTTCATTATCTTTTAACTGTTTTTTTCAAGGAAATTTTGTTAACTAATATTTTTCACAGCATGTGTACAACAACATATACAGCTGTTGTGCACAACAAAAGAGATCTACAGTATGTTTTAATATTCTTTTTTTTCTTAATTATATTTGTAGGTATGTGCCGGAAGGAAACATGACAGCCTGTGGAACTGATTATCTGACAAAAACATGGACAAGCAGAAGCTACATTCTCGTATACTCTGTATTTGTCTATTTTACACCTCTGTTCACTATAATATACTCCTATTACTTTATAGTACAGGTAAGTGATATAATGCATATTTATGCAAAGAATGAACATCTGAAATTTCTAAAGTTACACACTGAACATAGTTTCATGTTTCAACACACATCAAATTAACATTATATTTGCTCCCCTTTCACCGCACGCATACCAGCAGCATTTGAAGCAAAACCTCAACATTACTACGACATCTGTTCACATACCATTCTGAGAGCTAAAGCACCTTTTACATGGTGCATTTAATATCTATCATATCTTAAATTGCCCTGTGTATTCAAACTAATGAATCAGATTGCAGTAGTCTGAGTTTTAGACAAATGTGAAACTACTTGTGCCATGGAATGGGCTACTAATGCAATAGTAAAAACCAAAACATGTCTGGTACTCTATTACTTCTAAATTCTGACTCTAATTATGGAAATCACCACTGAAGGAGTAAATGCAGGGAAGCAAAGCTATTTTTCCTTGGTATTATTTACATATCCTTATTCTTACATCTGAATGATTAGTAAATGCAACATAATTTGTAGTGGCACTGGTACAAGAAATTAAAAATAAATTGCATCACATACTCAGTTATTATATTTACTTTAACACATGTTATTCCTACTGAATGATCATATTTATATATATTTTTTTAATTTCTAGTTTTATAGTAAATATCATTTCTGTATAATACTCAGGACTTCACTTATGAGCCAATGCCATTGCCAAGACTGACTGTTAAAATTTTATTGCATCTGTCGACATAAGGAAAGAATGGAAACAGTGTAGCCAATGTACACCTATCATACTGAAGGGAATGTTAAATGTTGAGCTAGCACATACATATAAAGACAGAAGCAAGAAAATAGAGCAAAATGTAGTAACAAGAATCAAATTAGATAATTTCTTTCTGAAAATCAAAGATGAATCCTTGTGTACTTCATACAGTAAAGATACTTGTCTGGTTTTCTTTAGCAAACTTAAGAAAAGGCTGAATAAGAATCTGATATGATGACTTCCACTTTGCCTAAGCAGTAAACAGAAATTAACAATGCATAGAGTAAAGGAGCCAGGCAGACATTATCGGAGTAGAATGAGATCTTCATTCTGCAGCGGAGTGTGCGCTGATATGAAACTTCCTGGCAGATTAAAACTGTGTGCTCGAGCGAGACTCGAACTTGGGACCTTTGCCTTTCGCGGGCAAGTGCTCTACCATCTGAGCTACCGAAGCACGACCCACGCCTGGTACTCACAGCTTTACTTCTGCCAGTATCTCGTCTCCTACCTTCCAAACTTTACAGAAGCTCTCTTGGAGTAGATCGTCTGGCATTTTTTGGTTTGATGCTCTGTATTTATGATCCTTGTGCAACTTGTGGGGACTCCATAACATAATTTTTGTCGTATTAATATCACTATTTGACTGAATATTAATCGCCATCATCATTCAACTTTGACGATTTCTGGTGATCCTCTTAATGGTTTATTGCTCACTGTGTAAAGCATTGATTAGTGTCCTTATCTCCAAGCAGAACAGGAATAGAAGTTGAACACACATAAAATACGTTATCTGAAACAACAATACAGTTCTTATTTCCAACCTCTGTAACAAAATTATATAAATTATTCAAAAACAGGCAAATATTAAATTACTGAATATACAAACTTCTTTTTCAGCACACTCGTGACACCATATACATTAATCAGTTTCAATTGTAAAACTATTTCTTTTTTTCAGGCTGTAGCTGCCCATGAGAAGAATATGCGAGAGCAGGCCAAGAAGATGAATGTAGCTTCACTACGATCATCAGATGCATCAAATACCAGTGCAGAATGCAAACTTGCAAAGGTAATGTGTCCTGCAGACAATGGAACAATAGAAAAACAGAAATCATGTAGAAATCATTGCCTGATAAGAAAATTAGTTGATGTAAGTGTAACAATTCAAACTGCTGTGTGAAAGTAAGTAAGCAAAGATTTTGTAGCAAATATCATTTACATAAGATGGCTCTGTGCCAAAAGTTGCAGTCGAGATAACATTTACCCCAGCTTTGTCACAATTTTTGTTGAAAATATGGATACTGTATCAAGTTTAAAAAAAAAAAGGAGCTAAAATTTTGGCTGTTCTTCGCAGTTCAGCATTATGAAACTTTGTACAAATTTATGCAAATTTGAAACAAATGTTATAAATATATTTTTTTATAATTTTACCTGCAGGTTGCTCTAATGACAATCTCCCTGTGGTTTTTTGCCTGGACACCATACCTGGTAATAAATTATACTGGCATCTTTGAGGGTGCAAACATCAGTCCTCTGGCAACAATCTGGGGATCATTATTTGCAAAAGCCAATGCTGTCTATAACCCAATTGTATATGGAATAAGGTGAGCTATTTCCTTGACAGTTCATAATAAGAACATATAGAGTGAGTCAACAACAGCTAGATGTAGTTCAGTTTAGATCCATCTATATTTTTAAGTCAAACAGTTGGTCTTTACAGAGTACACACATATACAAGAAGACCTTTACACCGAAATGACCAAGGTTTACTCAATATGAAATGTAGCTGAAGAACAAGGATTAGTGACTGCCTACAAGCTGCAACACTGTGAACTGAAACAACTGTGGGCTTTTAATATCTGAGTAAAAACATGATTGTGAAGTTGTTGTGACAGATTGAAGAGATTTGAGACATATGATTACTTGATTGAGAACAAGTAGCAATAATGAGGATGTTAATGCACTTTTCAAGGTGCTTGGTGTGTTCGCTTCAAACAAATTGTGAATCAACTCAAAGTAATCTCTGTGATTTTCACAATGTCTGCATATAAAAAGTGAAAGACTACTGGTTTACCAATGCCTGTGATGATGTAACTGTAATACTCATACAAGGGACAGTAAAACAGTTTCTGTTCAGAGCCCATACAGTCCAGAACTGGTATGACAATCAGGCAAAACTCTCATGCTTGTTGAGGCAATCATCCTACTGATTTCAATGTTGAACGTATCTGTTTGGTAAAACACTGTGTCCTGCTACATGAAGAAGTCCATAATCGCCTGCTGCATGTCCTCATTGCACAGCAATCATTGATCCATCAAGACCTTTTTTAAGGGACTGAAGGCATGCTAACTGCAAGGGGAGAGATATGGACTATAGGACAGGTGCCCAAATGTCTCCCACATGAGTTGGTGTAACTTATGCATTACAACATTTGTAATATGGGGACATGCATTCTCATGAAATAGTAGCAGCAGTTCTTGTTGCAGAGGTTCTTGACAGGCACACTGCCCCATAAACATTCTTCATTTCCCAATGAATATCTACCAGTGTTTGTCCTTCAGCAGTCTTGAACAGAACAACTGTATGTTGGTCCTGTGTGAACACATTTGGTAATAACATTGCCATAGTTCACACTTCTGCATATACCACATGTGCAATGGAAAGATATGAATGTAACACTAATCCCTTACCTACATGTTGGTGCTTACAAACCCACACTGGAGTCATGTTATGTTGCATATACACTGCAGCAACACCCTCAAACAGAATCTTTTTTATTGCCTCTTATATTAAATTTTGTCCGGCGTACTCCTCTCCTGAATGTACAGTTAATGTGAAGATCCTGAGCTACATTTCTTTAAAATGGAAGAAATAATATTAAATGATTCTTGTTTAAAATGCTGAGAGTGGCAGTGAAGTTGTGATCTGCAAGGGACTGTGGATCATCCAACACTAAAATGGTACTCCTAATCCAAATTTAAAACTGCGGACTATTATGTGTAAAATAATATTAGCAGGTATAATAAATTTGATATTGCATCTCGGATGCAGAATCCTTAGATTCGGAGTGAAAAAGAGTGTCACAGACCATGCTGAAACTCTTATATAAGAAACAACAGTTATCGGAATGAAAAGACATTGCACTGAATAACAGCAATCAGGAAGGCATTTTTTTGGTGTGTGGTAAGGAGATGGTCAATAACTGTACAGGTTGAAAATCTAGTAATAATTCTCTCTCCTCTTCATAATAGCTATCAGTTCTACAGGGCAGTCATATACTCTAACTGTGTGTAAGTTAATAGATAAATCAACATGATTTCTATAGAGTTGTCAAAATTATTTGGTTTGTTTTATTATTTTGGTGCATAGGGTTCACTCAGATAACAAAAACTGAGGCTCAGTTAAAGTATTCAGATGGGTATTCAGGGGTAATGACTGTGGGTGCTATGAAATCCAATCAGTCCTGAGTATAAAACTAAAACTGAAACCTTAGCATTATGAAGGCAGCAAGAAACATGTGGTCTCTCTTCCATTTCTTGGAATGAATTCGTTCAAGTTTATGTGAATATTACAGAAGCATAAATCAAACTGATTAAGGCAAAATTACACACTTTTCAAGATTATCTTGGTCTCTTAATACCTGGTTTCAAAAATATACCATAGGAATCTGGTGCAAATTATGTAGGAGAGGATATTTTCACTAACAGCAAAGCTGTGGAATACTCCTGAAGTACAAAGCTGAGGCAGCATGAAAAGTCTGCTGACACACAACACAAATTAATGCAAACAAAATAGTGACCGAAAGCACAAAAATGCTGTTGTGTGCCTCAGACAGGTGGAATGCACTAATCAAGGAGATAGTGAATACTTGGAGTGGGTTGCATAGACCAAGAGTGCTGTTGGAGGAATGTCAGAAAGGGCAACATAAACACACAGCAATACATTGATGTGTGCATGTTTCTCTTTTGCTAATGAAGGCTGTAGCTGAAAGCTTATGTAAGTTCTTTTAATTGTGCCTGTCTGCAATTTAACATGTCTCCTTTACAGTAAGCAGCAATTGTCTTTTTCTACATTGTTGATATCTGGAGTTTCTGTTGGTTAACCATAAATTTCATGAATATATAACTAAACTGTCAAACTATAAGAGATGTAGCATAAATCTAAACCAAAATAGCAGTTTTCAAGGCACTTTTTTTTAATTCATTATTTTTCCCAAGAAGACAGTTTCAAGAGTAGTGGTGGTGAGTGTGGTTTGATGAAATGATACACTCACTATCAGTAGAGTGACATACTGCAATATACCAAAAAACAAAATCATGAACTGAACAGAACACAGCTGTCTAACTATTAAGTTTATTGATAACAGTAGCTTCCCATCCATACGGGCTTTGTAGATGCCAGAATGAAAGATAACCTTCAACAGTATGGATTGTCTGAACTAGTACATTAGGCAACAACCTGCTTCTGTACATTATATAAAATACCAATTTTCATTAAAAGCAGTTTTTTGAAAGATCTGGAACTTCTGCTATTTGACTTGTGTATCAAAATTGAAAAAGTAACATGGAAGGAAAATCAGCTACTAACATCCTTAGCTTATGAAAGAGCATGCTGCTTCTTCATTTCAATAAATAGGCAGCTGTTTATTCCAGCTTTGCACCTTGAACTGACTTCCACACACTCTCTCTTTGGATTCTGTTGCCCACTGGACAAAACAAGATGACTTCTTTAGTTAACTCATCATACATTCTTTCTAAATGTTTTCATTTATGTTCATACTGTTGCATTTTTGTGTGTTTATTCACCTCTAATTTCATATTTTAATTAATTTGTCTATTCAGTAGAGTGCAACTTTTTGCTTTCAACTGGAAGTTCACTAAGGCAACAATTGAAATTTTTGTCTTTCGAGGCAGGACCCAGTTTTCACACCTGTAAGGTATTGTAGACAATGCCATTGTTTTACAGAATTTTAGTGATATGCTCCTTTTTGTTTTAGTCTTCAATGTTTGGCTTATATTAAATATTGTGAGATTTCAGATGTAACTCATGCCTCATCATAGAGTTACATTGTGACACTTGCTTTCAATTTGTGACCAATGTATATCTATTGTCTAATTATATAGATTCCTTTGAAAGTCACAGCTTTCGCCTTTTGTTTTGGTATTTTCATATTATATTTTTAGATACTCTATTCAGTTGGCAAAGTGATGTTTGCAGGTAAACTTAATTTTCATGAATCATAATTTGATCATCAATAAGAAAGGAAGGTGTACATTTACAGTATTCATTTCGATTTTATGCAAAGCAGTCTTACCACAGAATTCAACAAATATTGTCAATATAAACACCAAATAATGACAGAAAATGCTGAGTAGTATACATTAAAACAGGATTCTATCATTTTAATACACACAAGTGTGGCTCCATCTGCTCCCCCCCCCCCCCCCCCCCCACTCCCTCTCCCCCTTTTTCCAAAGCTGCAAAACCATTACTCAGTCATATTTCTGTCAATTGCATTTTGATAACATGCTATGGATTTTGTTTAATCTCTGTCTACTGCATTTTGATAATATATTATGGATCTGTTGAACCTCTGTCTGATCTTTATGTGCTCTGACATATGCCCAATATGTCTGTAACTTACATTTATACAGTTGAGCATAAACAAATAATTCTTATTAAAAATTTTTATTTTTAACAGTCATCCAAAGTATCGTGCAGCTTTGAAAGAGAAACTTCCATTCCTGATCTGTGGGGATGACGAGCATGGAGATGCTACATCACAAGCATCTGGAGCGACTACAGCTACAACTGTTGCTGAAAAGGCATAAAATAATCTTCCAAGCAACAAAAATTCTCATTTTATAAAATATTCGTACTGATCAAAATTGCTACAAGACAACATTAGTGCCAAAATGATGAAACTACTGTTATTACCACAGAAACATTTTGTCAACAACAATGAACTGATTTCACAAAATAATTATCAAAAATACATGAGTTTTCGAAACTGAGAAACTTCTGAAAAGCTAGACTTTCACCAACTGGAAATAACAGCCAAAGAAAATAAAGTGCTATGACTAGTAATATGTTTTGATCTCTCTCTCTCTCTCTCTCTCTCTCTCTCTCTCTCTCTCTCTCTCTCTCTCTCTCTCTCTCTCTCTCAAAACCTATAACCCAGACATGGTAATGAATACTATTTCTTGCGATACTACAGCAAAATTTATGATGAAGTGACTTAAAATAATAAATCACTAGTTTTAAGTAAAATAAACACACATTTATTTATAAGAATTTGACTGAATGAAAACATCTTCAGCCTGTCCAGTTACAGAACAACCATTCCAGCACATATAACTAGCGACATAAACAAATGGCATCTCTTGGCATTTAAATGTGAGCTATATTCCATTCAGCTATGTTAATGTATTACAGTAATAAACAAGATTATGTAACTTATTCAACTCATGGTAGCACATTATAGTGAATTATTGTTCATGTTAACTTGTAGTTATCATAACTTACAGTAAATTACAAGTGTAATGTGTGGAGCAGACACTAAGCAAGAAGCAAAGAAGGAGGTGTGCGACTGCTAATTGACATGTAATTTCTTTGATGAGAAGCACATAATCAAAACACCTATCATTCAGCTGAAACGCCCAAATTCAAACTAATAATGATTTTTGTTTCACTCTTGAGATTTACTGCAAAGAAAAACTTGTTACATCTCTCGTGTTAAAACATCGCAACACTTTATGATAGTTAATACAATGATTTTGAGGGTTACCAATGAAAATTATGCATTAATTGAATTTGGTATGTAGTTTTTTAGATATGATGCCAACGTTTAAATAGTTGCTGTGACAGGAGTATACATCGTGACTGTTCTTGGCCCTGACAGACATTCTCAGTGTGTCCAGACTTGGTTGGAAAGTTACATACATCAGTACATTCTGATGATAATGCAGGGAGCTGGATTGGTTGTGACATCTGTGTTACCTGCATCACCTGTGTATGGAAACTGAACAATGCCACTGAAAGTGCCACATTACGAATAAAACAGCAGGCCCTACATTAACTCTGTGTTGGATACACTGAAATGAAGAGGCTGGTAATATGGCACAATGCACACAGAAATTGTATAAATTATTTTGGGAACTTAAGGCACATGAGAAAATTCCAGGCATTGGTTTGTGACATGTTTCAGTGGAGGAAGACTGCTTGCTAATTGAAATCTCAATTGAAAACCTCCATTTAATTGCAGGATAGCTCTACGCTCAGACTCATTCCCCAGAATTGGATTACACAAGGGTCGTCCAACTTAGAATGGTATTTATACATTCACCCATCAAATATTACAAGTCTTAAATAAGCAAATCTGGAAAATCCAGGATGGAATGTAACAGTATTATGAAAAGGAAAGTTGTCACTCGCCATATAGTGGAGATGCTGAGTCACAATAGGCACAACAAAAGAACTGTCACAGTATAAGCTTTTGGCCAGCAAGGCCTTTGTCACAAATAGATGACACACGCACACGCCCACGCCCACGCGCCCGCACACGCGCACGTGCACGCACAGTGAAGTGCTGATGGGGAGAGAGGGTAGGGCAGCTACATGCAGTTGGGAGGCTAGACAGAGGGGGGGGGGGGGGGGAGGGGGGGGGGGGGGAGAGAGAGAGAGAGAGAGAGAGAGAGAGAGAGAGAGAGAGAGAGAGAGAGAGAGAGAGAGAGTGAGAGAGTGAGTGAGAGAGTGAGTGAGAGAGAGAGTGAGAGAGAGAGTGAGAGAGAGAGTGAGAGGGGGGGGGGGAGAAAACGAGAGAAGTAAAAAGGCTGGGAACATTGGTGAAATGAGGGCTGTGTAGTGTTGGAATGGGAACTGGGAAGGGGCTGGATAGGTGAGAAAAATGACTAATGAAGGTTGAAGTCAGGAGGGTTATAGGAATGTAGGATATACCGCAGAAAGAGTTCCCACCTGCGCAATTCAGAAAAGCTGGTGCTAGTGGGAAGGATCCACATGGCACAGGCTGTGAAGCAGTCATTAAATGAAGGATCTCATGTTGGACAGAGTGTTCAGCAACAGGGTGGTCCACTTGTTTCTTGGCCACAGTTTTTCGGTGGCTATTCATGCGGACATGCCCACATAAAACGCAGCACAATTCGTTGCAACTTAGTTTGTAGATTACATGACTGATTTCAAAGATAACCCTAGCTTTGATGGGATAGTGATGTTTGTGACTGGACTGCAGTAGGTGGTGGTGGTGGTGGTGGTGGTGGTGGTTGTGGTGGTGGTGGTGGTGGTGGTGGGACAATTTATGGGACAGGTCTTGCATCTAGGTCCCTTACAGCGATATGAGCCATGAGGTAAGGGGCTGGGAGCAGCAGTTGTGTAGGGATGGATGAGTATATTGTGTAAGTTCGGTGGATGGCGGAATACCACTGTGGGAGGGGTGGGAAGGATAGTGGGCAGGACATTTCTCATTTCAGGGCATGACGAGAGGTAGTCGAAACCCTGGAGGAGAACATAATTTGGTTGCTCCAGTCCTGGGTGGTACTGAGTTACGAGGGAATATTCCTCTGTGGCTGAATGGTCAGAGTTTGGGAGGTTGTGGGACCCTGGAAAGATAAGGCATGGGAGATATGTTTTTGTACAAGGTTGGGAACAGTTGAAGTGGAGGTATTGCATATGGTTAGTAGCTTTGATATGGACATTTGCTTCACCTGGTCCAACTCAACCAAACAAACCATCTTCCTACTTGTTGACCTCCATCTCAAAGATGTCTGCATCAGCACCTCTGCCCATATCAGACCTACTAATCACATGCAATACCTGCACTTCGACAGCTGCCGTTCCATACAAAGAAGACCCTTCCATTCAGCCTAGCCACCCATGGTCGTCCCATCTGCAGTGATGAGGGGTCCCTTTCAAAATATACAGAGAGTCTCATTGTGGTACTCACAGACCGTTATCATCCTCCCAACCTAGACTTATCTTTCCAGTCTCCCACAACCTCCCACCGTCCGGCCACATAGGGGCATTCCCCTCATAACTCAGAACCACCCAGGACTGGAGCAACTGAATTACATTATCCGCCAGGGTTTTGACTACCTCTCATCGTGCCCCAAGGTGAGAAATTCCTGCCCACTATCTTTTCCACCCCTCCCACAGTGGTATTCTGCAGTCCACCAAACCTACACAATATACTTGTTCATCCCTACACAACTCCAGCTCCCAACCCTTTACACCATAGCTCTTATCCCTGTAATAGACCTAGATGAAAGACCTGTCCAATATGTCCTCCCACCACCACCTACTCCAGTCCAGTCACAAAGATCACCTATCCCATCAAAGGCAGGGCTACCTGTGAAACCAATCATGTAATCTACAAGCTAAGCTGCAACCACTGTGCTGCATTCTATGTGGGCATGACAACCAACAAACTGTCTGTCCAGATGAATAGTCACCAACAAACTATGGCCAAGAAACAAGCGGACCACTCTGCTGCTGAGCATGCTGCCCAACACGACTTCCTTCATTTCAATGTCTGCTTCACAGCCTGTGCCATGTGTATCCTTCCCACTAACACCAGCTTTTCTCAAATGCGCAGATGGAAACTCTCCCTGGAAGATATCCTATGTTCCCATAACCCTCCTTGCCTCAATCTTCGTTAGTGCTTTTTCTCACCCATCCAGCCCTTTCCCCATTCCCATTCCAGCACTATACAGCCCTCATTCCACCAATACACCTAGTCTTTTTACTTCTCTCCTATTCTGCTAACCCCCCCCCCCCCCTTCCCCCGCCATCCATCTAACCTCCTGACTGCACCTAGCTGCCCCATCCCCTCTCCACCTCGTCTCTGCGCACTCCCCAACAGCACTTCACTGTCTCCCACCTCTAACCTGCCATCCCATCCCCTCTCCAACCCAGCCTCCTCCTTACCCCCCACCCAGTTTCCATGCCCATTATGCACTGCTGCTGTTGCCTGCAGCAGTGTGGCTTGAGCTGCCAGAGGCTGTAGTCATGTATGTGCCAGTTGCATCATTTTGTGTGTGTGTGTGTGTGTGTGTGTGTGTGTGTGTGTGTGTGTGTGTGTGTGTCTGTCTGTGTCTGTGTGTGTGTGTGTGTGTGTGTGTGTGTGTGTGTGTGTGTGTGTGTGTGTATCACTGAGTTTCCCAAAGAATTAAGTTCGGCTACTTATGATCTTCATACAATTGCTTGTCTTGGAAACAAATAAATCAACTTCCTGACATTTTGCATATTTCCATTCAATAATATCTTATGAAATAATATTCTGGTGTAGAAAGTACACTTACATAGAAAGAGCTGAAAGCACAAAAGTGAGCAGTAAGAATAATATGTGATGTTCATTTGTGGTCATCATGTAGTTACTACTTCAAGGAGTTACAAATTTTTACTGCACCATCACAATATGTACAAGGGTTGGAACTTAAATAGTGGCAACTATTTATTCACAACCGATACAAAAGAGTTATATGTTTGCACCTGTTAATGTTCCTCAAAGTAGTCACCAGCATTTTGTAGAACCCATTGCCAGCGATAGTATACTGATAGCAGAGCCTGTTCTGTTGATGGTTCGAATGGAGCGGTCTACTGCCTGTTGTATCTTTGGAACAGTTTTGAAGCGAATGCCATGAAGGGGTTCCTTCATCTTCGGAATCAAATCAAAGTCACAAGGACTGGCGAGTATGGTGGATGATACAGTACTTTCCAGTCCCATTGACCAAATAGAGAAGCCACAGCTTACACTGTATGCACCCACACATTGTCGTGCAAAATGATGGGAGGGTTGCGCAGAAAGTGCGCCGCTTCTTTTGTAAAGCTGGTCGCAGGTGATGCTTCACCGTACTGGGGCTCTGATGCAATTTCAACTTTCGCGGCGACCCATAATGATGCTATTCATTGGATTAGTGTTTCAGGTTTGGATTCATGACATTCGATTCACAACTGCTCCAGAGATTTGACAGGCAGCAGAGCGTGCCATTCACACCATCAACAGAACAGGCTCTGCTAACGGTATACTACGCCTTCCACATTGCTGGCAACGGGTTCTACACAACGATGGTGCAAACAAGTAACTCTTTTGTATCGGTTGTGAATAAATAAGTGCCACTATTTAAGTTCCAATCCTGATATATTCGCTACTGAAATTTGTCATAAGTAATCCATCACAATTTAAGAAGACTAGTGGTATCCACACCTTCAAAACTAGAGGATAAAATGACCTTTATTACCCATTATTAAAGGTGTCAGTGGCTCAGAAAAGAATTCAATATGCAGTTTAATATGCAACAACAATTTTTTATATAACTTTCCCAATTACATAACATTTCTGATAGGTGCCAAAGTAAATTTTAAATCTAATCTAAAATTATTTTCTCCTCAACAGCTAGTCCTCCACAGACAAATTTCTATTTAAAAACTGGCAGCCTATAAGAGAAACCTAGTCTTTGAGTGTAGTTGCATGTGTAAGACTAAAAAGTGATATGTTCATTAATGTTAACACTTAACATGTACACATATTCTGTAAACTGACTCGTTCCATGTCATTTCGATAAAAGAATCATTCACATTATGTATGGAATGTGTAACTAACCAACTAACAACACTGTCACTTTGCTGACTTGTCTCCTTTATTCCTAAATAATTCTTCATTCTCAACCAGAACTTTCCATACATTATTAACTACACTGTCGGCAATGACTAAGAAACTAGATCGACCTTACAGAGAGCTGCTTCTGAAGACTATTTCTAAGGACCAAAATATATGCTGTCATGTTTTCGCCGCACCTTATGAGTACCAGGCTAGTAACATTTATTCCTCATTGAGGGGTAAGTTTTTTGTATGATAAAAGTTAGATCCCTTCACACTTATAGCCCTCATGGAGCTTAGTTTCACCCAATGTTCTGTGTATGTCTGTGAACAATGTAACACTTTTGTCTTCTGCTAGATGGGAAATTATTGTATTGTTGCTATGTTCAACTCTGATTGGTATATTTATATCATGAAGCTTATAATATTACTCAGTGTTATAGTAAAGTATCCATCACTTGTGATCCAGTATCAGCAACAATTCACTTCATAAACATCATTAATTAGTTAACATTTCCTTAATGGGCCTGCAAAGGAGCCTGACTACTAATAAACTGCAAAATTTTGTGACTGTAGATGCAGATACCCTGTTTGTCCAAACTACATCAGCTGCCAATGATTCAGGGGTAGTGAGTCACTGCACCAAGAAAAGTGCATATTTTATTGGGTTTAGTTTAGTAGTATGTATTGTCAAGTACAACCAAGAAGTGTGGCTGTTTAGCATTTGGCAGTTTTAACATGTACACATGACAACCTGTGTACTACACAGGCCCACATCAATTTTAACACCATAAAGATTTCACATGTGACACAAACCTCATATGACACAGAGGTGCACAATGTATGCCGTTGACGATGGACTGTATGCCTGAATATTGGTATGGCAATTAAATATTTCCACATGCAGCACACAGTGTACAGCAAGCTGTCTTTTTGCAGGCCATATCACTGTTGGTAAGTATTGGTTTGGTACTGAGTCACAAGCTTTTCAGAAGTCACAAAATACTGTGTCCACCTGTTTACTTTGATCCACAATTTTCAACATATCATGTGAGAAGAGTGCAAGATGGGTTTTCCGAGACCAACGTTTCCAAATTTGTTTCAAGTGGGCATAGAGATTTTTATTTTACTTTATTTCAAAAGTACTGACACTTTATTTTTAACAAGAGGCTCAAATTCAATGCCTGTAAATGAGTAATATTTCTCACAAACAAACATTCAGACAAGTGTCAATTTTTTTTACGTTTCCAAGAAATTTGCGGAAGCATGGTTTGATGATACACAGGGCACTCTGCAGTGGATGTACATGTATTTTGTTCTCTCATCTTGGGTTTTGTAGAACATATTTCATAATGTCTGCATCATTTTTTCCCCAAAAACAGTTACATGATTCCCTACTTTTGTAGTCAAATGTGACCTGCTAAGGCTTTCTTCTTGGTTATAAAGATTACTAGAAAGTCTTTTTTGTGTGTGGGACAAGAAGCCACCTATCACCTGTTTCGCAAGTATTAATGGAAGGCTCGTTGATACTGGTATCCTTGCCCTTTACCCATTTTGTACCATATAAAAGCATTTACAACTCCCATGTCTAGAAGGAGGCAGAGAATCTGATGCCACCATTTACAAGAACTTTGACTTAATGCGTAATGTTCTGAGTTGATTGAAGTGATATGCATCTTATATTATACTGTTATATTTTGCTGCAGTTGTCAGACAACTACTACGGCTGGTAGTACCATCTATATTCTTCCTTGAAACACTTTTGGTGTGTACAGGGTTGTTGGAAGTTGACAAACTAGTAACAGGTTCATTGTCTGTGCATTTTATGGCAGCAATACCACTTTTGCATTGCAACAGAAATTCTACTGTTTTCATGGTATCTATTTCATCACTGAAGGGAGTCCATCCCAATCTGCTCTCACAGTGCCTATAAAACAGATACCATTGTTCAACAAGTCAGGCTGATGACTACTCAGTTTCCCAGGGAATTTTCTGTAGACCTGACTTCCCCTATGTATAACATCACCTGTCTGAGCCTGCTAAACACCAAACATTGTACCTTCACTTGACTGGTTTCAAATGCATCTATTGCTTAAACGATATCTGTCATCTGAGAGGTATCATGCTTTGAGCCACAGTGAATACCTTATTGGTGTATTGCCTACGACGTGGGCTGTTCAAAAAGTTATAGGTGGCTTGACCTTATGAAGTCTTACCATAGGATTCATCCTATTCTCACTCATGTGAATATTTTGACATATCTTTTTGAAATGTTTGCACGTCATAGGCTTCAGTATACAGGGTGTTACAAAATGGTGCGGCCAAACTTTCAGGAAACATTCCTCACACACAAAGAAAGAAAATGTGTTATGTGGACATGTGTCCGGAAACGCTTACTTTCCATGTTAGAGCTCATTTTATTACTTCTCTTCAAATCACATTAATCATGGAATGGAAACACACAGCAACAGAACGTACCAGCGTGACTTCAAACACTTTGTTACAGGAAATGTTCAAAATGTCCTCCGTTAGCGAGGATACATGCATCCACCCTCCGTCGCATGGAATCCCTGAAGCGCTGATGCAGCCCTGGAGAATGGCGTATTGTATCACAGCCGTCCACAATACGAGCACAAAGAGTCTCTACATTTGGTACCGAAGTTGCGTAGACAAGAGCTTTCAAATGCCCCCATAAATGAAAGTCAAGAGGGTTGAGGTCAGGAGAGCGTGGAGGCCATGGAATTGGTCCGCCTCTACCAATCCATCGGTCACCGAATCTGTTGTTGAGAAGCGTACGAACACTTCGACTGAAATGTCCAGGAGCTCCATCGTGCATGAACCACATGTTGTGTCGTACATGTAAAGGCACATGTTCTAGCAGCACAGGTAGAGTATCCCATATGAAATTATGATAACGTGCTCCATTGAGCATAGGTGGAAGAACGTGGGGCCCAATCAAGACATCACCAACAATGCCTGCCCAAACGTTCACAGAAAATCTGTGTTGATGACGTGATTGCACAATTGCGTGCGGATTCTCATCAGCCCACACATGTTGATTGTGAAAATTTACAATCTGATCACGTTGGAATGAAGCCTCATCCGTAAAGAGAACATTTGCACTGAAATGAGAATTGACACATTGTTGGATGAACCATTCGCAGAAGTGTACCCGTGGAGGCCAATCAGCTGCTGATAGTGCCTGCACACGCTGTACATGGTACAGAAACAACTGGTTCTCCCGTAGCACTCTCCATACAGAGACGTGGTCAACGTTACCTTGTACAGCAGCAACTTATCTGACGCTGTCATTAGGGTTATCGTCAACTGCACGAAGAATTGCCTCATCCATTGCAGGTGTCCTTGTCGTTCTAGGTCTTCCCCAGTCGCAAGTCATAGGCTGGAATGTTCTGTGCTCCCTAAGATGCTGATCAGTTGCTTCGAACGTCTTCCTGTCGGGACACCTTCGTTCTGGAAATCTGTCTCGATACAAATGTACCGCGCCACGGCTATTGCCCCGTTCTAAGCCATACATCAAATGGGCATCTGCCAACTCCGCATTTGTAAACATTACACTGATTGCAAAACCACATTCGTGATGAACAATAACCTGTTGATGCTACGTACTGATGTGCTTGATGCTAGTACTGTAGAGCAATGAGTCGCATGTCAACACAAGCATCGAAGTCACCATTACCTTCCTTCAATTGGGCCAACTGACAGTGAATCGAGGAAGTACAGTACATACCGACGAAACTAAAATGAGCTCTAACATGGAAATTAAGCGTTTCCGGACACATGTCTATATAACATCTTTTCTTTATTTGTGTGTGAGGAATGTTTCCTGAAAGTTTGGCCGTACCTTTTTGTAACACCCTGTATATGGTCGACCAGAGCAGTTTCTGAACTGCAGTAGTGCACTACTCATGGAAACAAAGTGATACCCTTCAAGATATTCATCCCAATCCAGACATCTAACTCACCTACAGATAAATTTCTCCAGTTGTTTGCCATCTCACTTATAGTCTAACTGGCTTGTTATTTTTGTTTCAGTTGCTCTGCGTGAAGACTTGTTTGGTAAACCACATGCTCCAGTATCTCAGTGGTAAATAAAAAACAAAAGTCGTCTTTCTCTGTGTGGTATTTTGTCAATAACTTACTCAATAGCTGGTTCTCCTTGTGTAGCTTGGTGAAGCAAGTCAAATACAGTGTCATGTGACCATTCTTCTTCTGCAAACCACTCTTCACCACTTACCGCACAACTAGAAACACCAATATCCAGAGCGCAGGTACTGTTTAGACTACTATCGTTACCATGGTGTGGAAGCAAATACGGTCACAGCCATGCACAATGCCTGAAACAAATTCATGATCTGGACCTTCATCAATTTCTGTTTCATAATTATCAGGATTGCCAGACAGTGAAAACAGCAACTCCAATGCTGCTTCTGGTGTGAATTTCTTTGTATAGACTTGCTTCTCAGAATTATTCCAAAAAAGGTAATGAACAGTAGCAATATGAATAATATATGATAAACTAATTTTCATACTATGTTAACATTGATTCACGTTTACTTACCACAATGATTAAAACAATCGTAGGAACTCTATTACCACACAATAAAGAAATGAGCCAAGACACGTCACAATAGTATGTACTGTAGAATAAAGCAATGTGTTCGGGCTCTACATGTGACAAATTTAGTGATGTCATGATAGATTGTTGCAGCGTTTTTATGCACACCTTGTATAGTTTTTTTTTTGTTTTTTTTTTTGTTTTTTTTTTTTTTTTTAATACACCTTGTACAGTGTACTACCATAAGACATCAGACCCATTCAGAGATGGTAAGACACATTCCTATGAGCCCAGTAAAACTATCGAGCTGGTGGTAAGTATACTTCCCACAGTCCACAAAAAGAGAGATTAATTCTGTGCTAACTACACGTCCCATTTGTGATGAAAAAATTGCTTTGGTGGTGCACATACTTCCTACTGGCCTTTAAAACAATCTTATTTGGTGGTCTGTATACTTCCCATGGCCCCTGTAAGGTACAAGAGGCACTTCAAAACAATTAAAATCTATATTTCATAACACACACAAAATACAGCTACTGCTGCGAACTACTACTAGATGCCAGGAGTGTACAGAGCTAGTACATCATGTTTCTGCGGTCTTCAGTTTGAAGAGTGGTTTGATGCAGCTACTCTACCCTGTGTAAGCCTCTTCATCTCTGAGTACCGTATTTACTCGAATCTAAGCCGCACTTCTTTCCGGTTTTTGTAATCCAAAAAACCGCCTGCGGCTTAGAATCGAGTGCAAAGTAAGCGGAAGTTCTGAAAAATGTTGGTAGATGCCGCCCGAAGGTGCCGCCACAACTAAGTTCTGCCGTCGAATATATGTAGCGCTACACAAAGATAAATTACTGGCGCCAAAACCTCTGCGTCAGTAAACAAATTTTTAAAAAAAGGTGGAAGATGAGCTTTTTTTCTCCGCTCCGAGTTTCGACCACTGCATTTTCATACATTATCCAACGAAGTAAATACAAATTCCGTATTGTTCATCTTCGAATGTCGCAGCATTTCAATGTACTACGAAAATCCGACTAGCAAGACTGTTTGGGATGTTTGTCAGAACTCTACGTTCTGAATTTTTTCCTACCTGTGAGAAGAGATGGTTGCTAATAGGAACTTTTATGTATTGTGAATCACATGCAGTATTCTCTTCACCATAAGAATAATACGAATATAAACATTTGGCCATGTATTGTTTCGTGTTTGCTGCTATCTCATTTACATCCTGTCTGCCTAATAAACTACGAAACTTGAGTGAGACAACAGCAAACGAGGAAGAATATACATATCATGTCATGTTTATATTCGTATTATTCTTACGCCTAATAGTGGTACAGTCAGAAATGAAGCACGGCAATTGACTAGATTTTTAAATCTAAGATGACTAATTTCTGTGCAGAATATAATGTACTAAAGAGGCGTCTGCAAAGATTTTCAAACGGAGAAAAGTATTCGCTAAACTCTCGTTCAGAGCATCTTCTATCATACGCAGTCTATTATTTGGTTCTTGTTGGTCATTATCGAAGAAAGCAGCAGTGTAAGTAACAACAAATAGTAGTCTCTTGCCATTGTTTTGCTAATGAGACGATTCCTCTCTTTTTTTTTTTTTTTTAATAAGTGGCAGTAGTGCGCACAAAAGCAAGCCATGCCGCGAGCCGCGACAGGCCGTAAACACGCACTATCAGAAAGCGACAAACAATGCATGACACAGTACAGTAATGCATTTTCAGCTTAAGAGTGACGTAAACACCTATGACAAAGAAAACGGCAATTATCAGATCGAAGCAAACTAAGCAATCGATTCAAACCAGACGAAGCACGTGAAAAAAGAAGGGTACCCGAATAAATACGGACGGAGCGCCTGACGCATAGCAATGGCTACCTGGTAAAGCTTAACTGCTATGCTTACGACTCGAACCAAACTACTGTAGCTGTATCGTCATTCATTCAACCTAAATTGTGTCTCATATTACAATGGACCAACTTTGTTTCGATTTGGAGGTGCGGCCTAAAACTTTTCTCTCCCCTTGAAATTTCGAGTCTCAAATTTCAGGTGCGGCTTAGATTCGGGAATTTTTTTTTTTTTTTTTTTCCTTGATTTCGAGTCTCATTTTTCAGGTGCGGCTTAGATTCGAGTAAGTACGGTAACTACTGCACCCTACATCCTTCTGAATCTGCTTATTGTACAAATCTCTTGGTCACCCTCTACAATTTTTACCCCTCACACTTCCCTCCATTACTAAACTGGTGATCCCTTGATGTCACAGAACATACCCTACAAATTGATCCTTTCTCCTAGTCAGATTGTGCAACAAATTTCTTTGCTGCCCAATTCTGTTCAGTTCGTCCTCATTAACATATTTATTGTCAACGGATGGATAAATAAAATAAATAAATAAATAAAATTAGTTAAGTGATCCACTCATCTAATCTTCAGCATTCTTCTTTAGCACCACATTTCAAAATCTCCTGCTCTCTTCTCATCTAAACTGTTCATTTCACTTCAGTACATGGCTACACTCCATACAAATACTTTCAGAAAATACTTCCCGACACTTAAACCTATACTTGATGTTAACAGATCTATGCTTCATGTTAACAAATTTCCTTCTTCAGAAATGCTTTTCTTGCCATTGCCACTCTACATTTTATATCCTCTCCTAACCAGCCACCATCAGTTTTTTTGCTGCTGAAATAGCAAAAACTCATGCACTACTTTTAGTGGTTTTTTCCCTTCTCTAATCTAATTCCCTCAGCATCATCTGATTTAATTCGACTACATCCCATTATTCTTGTTTTGCTTTTGTTGTTCTTCATCTCATATCCTCCTTTCAAAACTCTGTCCATTCCGTGCAGCTGCTCTTTCAGCTCCTTTGCTGTCTCTGACAAAATTATAGTCATCGGCAAACTTCAAAGCTTTTGTTTCTTCTTCCTGGACTTCAACACATTGTGCATCACATTTAGAAAAAAATTGAGGAATTTTTTTTTTTTTTTGTGATGAATATTTACTGTATATGTTGCACATATGCCATATCCATTGCAAAAGTTCTTTTGAAGCTTTTGGTTAATAAATAAAATAATGATTCCAAATGGCATCATTAGAAATTACATAACAATTACTCAAAAAAATGCATACATAACTGTATTGCAAACTTACCGTATTTCTTTCCCTTGCCCTTGAGGAACTACATAAAGTTGGTTCCATAACCAAGAATTTCAGTATACACAGAATAAAACTAAACACAACAGTTATTGTTCACTCACAAATGCAGCAGAACAACTCACAACACTACTCTGTTCTGCACTTCAAACAAACGGCGAGTCATGAAAGCAAACGCCACTGTGATCTGTTGGCCACACTTGGAACCATGTGAAGCGATGCCAAACGGTATCATTGAAGCATTAGGAAGCTCAAAAAAGCCAGGAATACTTAATGATGCCATATGGAATCGCAGATGCAGAAAGGGTTAATTCCTACTCCAAATGTTTCTTTTATTTCCTTTACTGCTTACTCAAAGTGCAGATTGAACAACGTAGTGGATAGGCTACAACCCTATCTCACTCCCTTTTCAACCACTGCTTCCCTTTACATCCCACAACTCTTACAACTGCCGTTTGGTTTCTGTACAAGTTGTAAGTAGCTTTTCACTCCCTGTGTTTTATCCTTGCTACCCTCAGAATTTTGAGGTTATTTCAGAGAACATTGTCAAAAGCCTTCTCTAATTCTATCAATGCTACAAATGTAAATTTGCCTTTCCTTAACCTATCTTCTCGCTAAGTCGTAGGATCAGTATTGCCTTGCATGTTCCTACATTTCTCCAGAATTGAAACTGATCTACCCCAAGGTTGGCTTCTACCACTTTTTCCATTCTTCCGTAAATAATATTCATGCTAGTATTTTACAACCACGACTTATTAAACTATTAGTTCAGTAATATTCACACCTGTCAGAACTTGCTCTCTTTGGAATTAGAATTATTATATTATTTTTGAAGTCTGTGGGTATTTCAACTGTTTCATACATCTTATTCGCCAGATGGAAGAGTTTTGTCATTGCTGGCTCTTCCAAGGCTATCATTAGTAGCAGTTTCAATGGAATGTCATCTACTCCTGGGGCCTTGTTTCACCTTAGGTTCTTCTGTACTCTGTCAAATTCTTCTAGCAGTACCATGTCTCCCAACTCATCTACATTTACGTCCTCTTCTATTTCTAAAATTTTGCCCTCAAGTACATCTCCCTTGTACAGACTTTCTATGTTCTACTTCCACCTCTAAGCTTTCACTTCTTTGCTTAGGAGTGGTTTCCCATCTGTACTCTTGATATTCATACAGGTGGCTATCTTTTCCCCAAAGGCCTCCTTAACTTCCCTGTACACTGTATCTGCCTTTCCCCTAGTGACATACGCTTCTAAATACTTACATTTGTCCTCTAACCATTCCTGCTCAGCCATTTTTCATTTCCTGTCAATCTCTTTTTTTTTAAATGTTTTTATTCGCTGTTGCCAGCTTCATTTACTGTATTTTTACATTTTCTCCTTTTACCAGTTAAATTCAATATCTCTTGTGTCATCCAAGGATTTCTGCTACACCTTCCCTTTTTTTTTTACCTATTTCATCCTCTATTGCCTTCACTATGTCATCTCTCAACGCTACCCATTCTTCTTCTACTGTATTCCTTTCTCCTGCGTCCGCAGCTCGTGGTCGTGCGGTAGCGTTCTCGCTTCCCGCGCCCGGGTTCGATTCCTGGCGGGGTCAGGGATTTTCTCTGCCTCGTGATGACTGAGTGTTGTGTGCTGTTCTTAGGTTAGTTAGGTTTAAGTAGTTCTAAGTTCTAGGGGACTGATGACCATCGATGTTAAGTCCCATAGTGCTCAGAGCCATTTGAACCATCCTTTCTCCTGCTGTTGTCAATCAATCCCTACTGTTCCCTCTGAAACTCTCAACAACCTCTGGTTCTTTCAGTTTATCCAGGTCCCACTTCCTTAATTTCCTACCTTTTTGCAATTTCTTCAGTTTTAATCTACAGTTCATAACCAATAAATAGTTGTCCGAGTCCACATCTGTCCCTGGAAATGTCTTACAATTTAAAAGCTGGTTCTGAAATCGCTGTCTAATCATTATATAAACAATCTGAAACCTTCTGGCGTCTCCAGGTCTCTTTCACATATACGGCCTTCTTTTACATTTCTTAAACCAAGTGTTGGCGGAGATTAAATTACGCTCTGTGCAGAATTCTATCACGTGGCTTCCTCTTTCATTCCTTACCCCCATTCCATATTCACCTACTACGTTTCCTTCTCTTCCTTTTCCTCCTATCAAAATCCAGTCACCCATGACTATTAAATTTTTGTCTCCCTTCACTATCTGAATAATTTCTTTTATCTCACCATACATTTCATCAATCTCTTTGTCATCTTTGGAGACAGTTCGCATATAAACTTATACTACTGTGCTAGGTGTGGGCTTCATATCTATAATGGCCACGATAATGTGTTCACTATGCTGTTTGTATTAGCTTACCAACTTTTCTATTTACTTATTCATTATTAAACCTACACCTGCATTATCCCTATTTGATTATGTGTTTACAAACCTGTGCACACCTGACGAGAAGTCCTGTTCCTCCTGCCACCAAGCTTCACTGGTGCTAAGTATACTTCCCACTGCCTGTGAAGAGGTTAAAACTCCCGTGAAGACTAGGGTTGCTCCCGTTATGAACTATTCAACAAGGTACATATCTGCCCGGTGCTTTGTCCGCTATTATTCTAAACATACACTGTGTGATCAAAAGTATCCGGAAACCTGGCTGAAAATTGCTTACAATTTCGTGGTGACCTCCATCGGTAATGGTAGAATTCAATATGGTGTTGGCCCACCCTTAGCCTTGATGATAGCATCCACTCTCGCAAGCATACGTTCAATCAGGTGCTGGAAGATTTCTTGGGGAATGGCTCCCCATTCTTCATGGAATGCTCCACTGAGGAGAGGTATCAATGTCGGTTGGTGAGGCCTGGCAAGTAGTCGGCGTTCCAAAACATCCCAAAGGTGTTCTATAGGATTCAGGTCAGGACACTGTGCAGGTCACTCCATTGCAGGGATGTTATGGTTGTGTAACCACGTGTTGAACGATGCAATCGCCATCCCTGAATTGCTCTTCAAGAGTGGGAATCAAGAAGGTGATTAAAACATCAATGTAAGCCTGTGGTGAGATAGTGCCACACAAAACATCAAGGGGTGCAAGCCCCTTCCGTGAAAAACATGACCACACCATAACACCACCACCTCCTAATTTTACTGTTTGCACTGCACACACTGGCAGATGACATTCACTTGTCTTTCGCCATATCCTCACCCTGCCATCGGCTTGCCGCATTGTGTACCGTGATTCGTCAGTCCACACAATGTTTCTTCCACTGTTCAATTGTCCAATGTTTACACACCTTACACCAAGCGAGGCATTGTTTGGTATTTACCGACATGATGTGTGGCTTCCGAGTAGCCACTCGACCATGATATCCAAGTTTTCTCACATCCCACCTAACTGTCATGGTACTTGCAATGGCTCCTGATGCAGTTTGGCATTTCTGTGTGATGGTCTGGATAAATGTCTGCCTATTACACATTACAACCCTCTTCAACTGTTGGCGGTCTCTGTCAGTCAACAGACAAGGTTGGCCTGTACACTTTTGTTCTGTACGTGTCCCTTCACGTTTCCACTTCACTATACATCAGAAACAGTGGACCTAGGGATGTTTAGGAGTGTGGAAATCTCGCATACAGACGTATGACCCAAGTGTCACCCAGTCACCAGACCACATTCGAAGTCCGTGAGTTCGGCGGAGTGCCCCATTCTGCTCTCTCATTATGTCTAATGACTACTGAAGTCATTAATATGCAGTAGGTGGCAGCACAACACACCTAATATAAAAAACTTATGTTTTTGGGGGTGTTCAGATACCTTTCATCACATAGTGTAGTCCCACCACATTCTCCTACAGAGTGCTAAATTTTCACATTTTGTTACATCTGAAGGTGAAAGTGATGGTCAGGTACCCCAGTTATGAATTATTGCCCAGCCATGAAAATGAACCTTGCCTCAGCAGTTTCAATTACAATATCAGTAAATTAGAGTTTCTTTTCTACTGTAATCAATGAACACCTCCACTTCCCATTAGCCCTTCTTTTCTACATACTTAGATTTACTGAAACTTTTTTAACAAAGATAAAAATATCATTACCGAAATGGGGATACACTATTTCGGTAGACGGAGATACTGCAGGACAAGTAGGCAGATGGCTGGATCAAGTAAAGACGATTACTGTCCTACTTCTTCACATTATATTAAGAATGAAAGACTGCTGTGGATAGATACATCTACTCAAAGATTCAAATAGTTAAGAAATGAATGAACAAATGAGATCACAAGTAAACTGACTAATGTTGGTGAAGAATGAATTACACTTAAAAATAAAAACAAAAAGTATATATTTTATTTGGAATATATACGCTTTACAGCATTTGAAACCTAAAAAAAGACGAAAACAATTATGCATGTAACAATGTGAGCAAAACACTGGAAAGTATTGTCCATTAATTCTAACATATGTAATTTATCTCTTGCTCATTTGATTTCAGATACCAGACAAACTGCAATAACTGTACTGCTTCCAGCAATCAGAACTTTATCCAAATCATGTCATTTCTCTTTGGCACCAAATCTTCTGTAAGAATATGCATGTAATTCTGGTCTGTAAGCTCCACAGTTAGCAACATATTTGCTTTCAATATGAAAGCACTGTAAACAGGTGTGAGAGAGAGCAAACAGGATATTTTCTATTTAAAGCTCCGTAAAACCCTGCGTGTGTGCTGACTCTTTGCTTCACGGAGGGCTTCTTCAAGTACTTGTGTAATATGAAGTAAATTATTTGGATCTGTTTGAAGGCAAATATTGTTATCACCCTTACCAGCTTCTGTCAATGTAAGATTCATTGTTATAAGGGGAGTTACCTGTTGCATTAATGATCTTGATGCTACCTGAAAAGAAAAGGAATACATACAAACCATTTTTATCTCACACATAATATTTTTTGTTGTAACAAAGAACAAATAATATGCTATATTACTTTCTCCCAAAGGCTTCAGTGTAATTGCAATTTATGGTAAACACATGATCAAACAGTGTAATGAGTATATTTCAAACAATGGAAAATCAGGATGGACTACTGGTAATATTGTAAGAAAGATACATTGCTACTCACCATACAGAGGAGAAGTTGAGTTGCAGATAAGTACAAGAAAAAGATTGCTACACATTTGAGCTTTCAGCTAATAGGCGGCCGCCTCCTAAAACACACACACACACACACACACACACACACACACACACACACACACACACACACAGAGAGAGAGAGAGAGAGAGAGAGAGAGAGAGAGAGAGAGAACACACACACACACACACACACACACACACACACACAGAGAGAGAGAGAGAGAGAGAGAGAGAGAGAGAGAGAGAGAGAGAGACTGACTATGCCTGATGAGAGAATCAATCTGTGGGTGCCTGATGGGAGAAGCAATCTGTGGGCAGGAAGGGTTAAGAAAGGGCTGGGGTGGGGAGGGGGAGGGAAAACAGGATGGGGGGAGGGAAAACAGGATGGGGGGAGGGAAAACAGGATGGGGGGAGGGAAAACAGGATGGGGGGAGGGAAAACAGGATGAGGGGAGGGAAAGCAGTATAGGGGTGGGGGAGTGTGTACTGCTGCTTGTAAGAGTATACAGACACATGGTAGGGAAAGGGTAAGACTGCTAGGCTCAGCTCATTTGTGAGGTTTGAGGAGGGGGGGGGGGAGGTGGAAGGGGAGCGCAAAAAGGAGACACATAAAGGAGGGGAAACAGACTTGTGGGCGTATTGATGGAATAGAAGGCTGTGCAGTGCTGGAGTGGTACAGATAAGGATAGGTGGGTGAAGGACAGGGACTAGCATAGGTTGAGGCCAGGGGGGTTATGGGAACATAGGATATATTGCAGGGACAGTTCTCACTTGGGCAATTCAGAAAAATTGGTGTCGGTAGGAAGGATCCAGATGCCACACACTATGAAATAGTCAATTAACTGAAGCACAATGTGTTGGGCAGCATGTTCAGCAACTGGATGGTCCAGTTGTCTCTTGGTAACAGATTGTCAGTGGCTATCCATACAGACAGACAGCTTCTTATTAACATGCCAAAGTAGAAAACAGCACATTAGTTGCAGCTTAGTTTGTATATCACATGACTGCTTTCAAAAGTACCCCTGCCTCTGATGGGGTAGGTGATGTCTGTGACCACACTGCAGCAAGTGATGGTGGTACGACAATGTATGCATTATGTCTATTTCAGGGATATGAGCCAGGAGGGAGGGTGGGAAGGATAACGGACAGGATATACCTTATATCAGGGTATGACAAGATTTAGTCAAAACCCTGGTGAAGAATGTGATTCAGATGCTGGTTGGTACTGAGTCATGAGGGGAGTTCTCCTTTGTGGCCAGGTAGAGGGCATGTGGGAGGGGCAGGTGACTAGAGAGGTAAGGCATGGGAGATCTGTTTCTTTACAGGGTTGGGAGGGTAGTTTCAGCTTGCGAAAGCCTAAGCAGATCTCTGATATACTTGGCGAAGGACTCCTCATCACTACACATGTCATGTCCATAGGTGGCTAGGCCGTATGGAACAGACTACTTGGTGTGGAATGGTTGGCAGCTGTCAAAGTGGAGGTATTGCTGGTGTTTGGTAGGTTGATTTGGACAGAAGTACTGATGTAGCCATCTATGAGGTGGAGGTCAATGTTGAGGAAGGTGACATGTTGGGTTGAGGAGAAGCAGGTGAAGCGAATGGGGGAGAAGATGTTAAGCTTCTGGAGAAATGTGAATAGGGTGTCCTCACCCTCATTCCAGACCATGGAGATGCCATCAATGAATCTGGACCACATGAAGTGTTTGAGATTCTGAATGGTCACAAAGGATTTCTCTGTATGGTCAATAAACAGGTTGGCACAGGATGGTGAAACACAGGTGGCCATTCCTATATCATGTATTTGTTTGTATGTAATGCCTTCAAGGGTGAAGTAATTGTGACTGGGGATGGAGTTGTTCATGGTGACCAGGAAGGAGATTGTACATATGGAGACAGTCGGGCACTGACAAAGGTAGTGTTCAATAGCAGTAAGGCCACAGACTTAAGGGATGTTAGTACACGGGGAGGTGGCTTCAATAGTGGTAAAGGAACAGGAACACAAACTGTGGAGAGTTGGTGGAAGAAATGGTTAAAATCTTTTTATATATCAGAATAGATTATGAGTGATAGGAGAGAGCAGAGATTCTCTCAGTGGGAGCACAGAAACTAGCCACGATGGAATGCCCTGAGTACTGTAGTTGGTGGAAGACATGGGATACTTTTCAGAAATTCAATTTACAACAACTTTACATGTTACATGTCTTGTCACATCAAAGCATATGGAACTGGAACATGTGAAGGACCCGAGAGTGTACAAGCAGTCTTAAAACTTGAAAGTAAGCTCTCTGAAGAGGAGCATAAAGACAGAAAAATGAAGTGAGCCTGCTGGTCAGGAGAGTTACACAACTGCAATACTTTTAGCAGAGTTCTTGCAACTTTTCACTGACAGTGATTTAATAAAAACTGGTTAGTAGTTGCAGCTGAACATTTATGACCAGTTCAGAAGAACCATTTTGGATGGTGCTACTACCAAAAATGGCACTTATGCATTGCATACAGGATATGGCAGTCAGCTTGCAAATCTTTGTAAAGAGTTTTTTGTGTATTCTGTCGTAATTGAAGAAAGTACAGACATTAAGGACACAGCCTAGCTAGCTACCTATCAAACATGTAAACAGTGAACAACAGGTCATGTAAGAGCTTCTGGACTTAGTAACAATGTAGAATATGAAAACTCATGTGATCTATTGTTTTCTGTATGCACAGACAGAGTGCAGCCATCTTGTGAAATAACTGAGGGGATTCGTAGTGCAAGTGAAAGACTAAATGGGAAACCTTCCAGTACCCAATGAAATTACAGGTGTTCATTGCAAGCTTCACCTGAGGAATTTATGTGCAAAGAATGTCACTTTCAAAAATGTAATTCAAGAACTTTCTTGAAAATATCAACAACCAGTACAAAATTCTTCCTTATTGCAATGAGGTGCAGACCTTATTTGGGGCCAATTGTTAAACTGATTTTTTTTATCTTTTGGATCAAAGTGCTATTTTTCTCGAAATGAGTAATGGGTATATTTCTAAACTCAAAAAAGTACTCATGGAAAAGTGATCTGACATTCCTTGTCAAAATAATCAGCCATTTTGAACAACTTCAGCATTTTATTTGAGGGCAAGGATCTACTGATAACTCATTTCTTTGAGCAATTTGCCCAAAGTTACAGTTTCATTTTTGATGCTTGTGCATTAAAAATGAAACTGTCACTTTGGATGAATTAGCTGGACAAAGAAAATGCCTCCGAATCTAGTTCCTAATGTGCACAACATGGCTGCAGTCAAATTATCAATGTATGGTTCCATCTATACCTGGGCAACTGTTTTCATGAAAGAAGAACAATAAAATATCAGATGATCACCTGAATTGCACACTGCACCTGTAATGCACATGAAAGGATGCACAAAGAGGACCAAGAGTGCAAGACTTGGTTAAAAATCATTACATTTGTAATATCTGATTAACTGAAATGAGCAATAATAAAATTAAGAGGTAGCTGTACTTTTTAAGTTTTTTGTTTTCCATATAGCAGTGAAATCTCATTTACTGTGACTTACATGCTACTGGTTGCAAAATAAATTAGCCTCAGAAATATGTGGAACTGCATCATTAAATGCATTGTTCCCATTCAGGTCGCCACATGGTTCCCCACCCTTCCCTGTGATAAGAGTGGTTGCAGTGACTGGTGCTCAATGGCCAGTGGTTGCCAACTGCTTGCAGAGCACATTGGTTGTGAAGCCCTGGCCTAGTGCAGTATAAGTGTCAGAATGCAATATCAGTTCATTTAATAATGTCCAGGTTGTGAATTCCTCAGGATAGGGGCACTATCCCAGAAACTGGGATTTTCACATGTCACCAAATCAAAGGTGTATTGTGAATACCTCAACCTGGGTAAAACCATTACAGCCACAGTGTAATCCCCTGAGTCATAATGTGAACTGAACAGTCTCCAAACAATGTAAAGTGCAGCTGACAGTTTTAGGAAAGTTCCAGGTTTGAGTCCTGGTCCAGCACACAGTTTTGATCTGGCAGAAAGTTTCAGCTCTCTGATATATCTGCCATCATTTATCACTGCCTAACAATAAAGGAACATACTGTCACTCATATATATCTGTTCATTCATCTACTCTATTCTACGGTGACTTTCATCTCATGGCTCCATCTCTGCAGGGCTGTTACAGAATGGTTTGTGGATCACACTTCGCAGATGACTGCCTTTGTTGCCTCAGTTACATAGAGCACATTTTGGACACACACACACTACTGAGCGAACTGTGCTTGCACTAGTTCAAGCTCCAACATTTTCATCTATGGTGATGGATGAATGGTCATAGATCAGGTTGGCCCTCCAACAATAGATCTTTTAAAGATGATCTTAGGCACTCACAAAATACATTTTGAATGTGTCAGTCAAATGCACTGCACAATTTCAAAATAACAGTGTGTAATTTATTACACTACATTATCTATCAATACATCCAAAAGCTAGTATGCTTAGCAATACCATTAACACACACATAAAAAGAAAAACTGGCTTACTTGAGCTTCAAACCTCCATTCAAGATTTTTATAATGTGGAAGACTAACTGTCATATTAGAGAGAACATCTCTGATCTCAGACTTCACTCCTTCATAAAATGAACATAGCACTTCTTGATGCTGGTCAGTAAACCCCAGTGTTACTAGAGTGTCCTTAAAGTCAGCTGCAGTAAGCTGCAAAACAAACATAGGATTAGACAAATTTTGATTTACGTTGTTTCAAAAGTCAATATGTTTGCAGGGAAGTATAGGGCTGGGCTTGCAGAACCTAAGCATGTAATAGTGTTACATATATCCATCCATCCACACCCAATACTCTTTCTCAAAACAGTGACCCAATTAGAGTGAGTAGTTGTGTCAGATATGTTGGATGGAATGTACACAGAAGACACAAGGAGACCAAAAGGTAAGAGGAGACTAAGAAGTAGATTAAGGAACAATAAGGGGGAAGTTAGAAAATGTGAGTAGGAGCATCTCGCACTGGTCCACATCAGGCTAATGGCCTGGATCCTTACATGATGATAAAGGAAAGAGCAAGATGAAACATGATAATTATGGAAGCAATGTGTAGATTACCCATGAACAATGGTCCCTACTAAAGTGGGATGGTTTACGTGCCTCAGTGATACAGACAGCCACAATCGAGGGGTACTGTGGAACAACCATAATAACCAGTGGTTTCTGAAGCACGGCAGCAGCCTTTTCAGTAGTTTCAGGAGCAACATTCTGGGTAACTGACTGATATGGCCTTGTAACATTACCACCCAACACAGCCTTGCTGTGCTGGTATTGCAGACGGCTGAAAGCAAGAGGAAGCTACAGCCCTTTTTTTTTCCTCCAGGGGTACACAGCTCTACTGTATGGCTTAATGACAATCACATAATCTTAGGTAAAATATTCCAGGCTGAAAGCAAGATGAAGCTACAGCCCTTTTTTTTTTTTCCTCCAGGGGTACACAGCTCTACTGTATGGCTTAATGACAATCACATAATCTTAGGTAAAATATTCCAGAGGCAAAATGGTCTCCCCATCAGGATCACTGACATTCTGTGAGTCAGGGTGTGAAATGTTAGGTAGGTTAATGAAATTAAAACAGGAATGGATAGCATGAAGTTTGTTACCATGGGTATTAGTGAAGGTCAGTGGCAAGTACAACAGGACTTCTGATCAGATGAGTGTAAGGTTATAACTACAAAATCAAATAGTGATAATGCAGGAGCCGTAATAAAAAAGAAAACAGCAATGTGGCTAAACTATTTTGAACAGTGTGGTGACTTATCACAGACAGGCATGAAGACAACAACCACCACCGTAGTACAAGCTACTATGTCAACAAACTGATGAGACTGAAATAATGTAAAATGAGATAAACGAAATTATTCAGGTAGTTAAGGGAGAAGAAAATTTAATTGTGATGGATCACTGGAATTCAATAATGTGAAAAGAAAGAGAACGAAGGAAGAGAACAATGGGCTGGGGGGGATGGAAGATCCTTGTAGAATTTTACACACATTGTAATTTAGCCATTGCTAACACTTGCCTTAAGAGTAATGAAAGGAGGTTATGTATGCATACACTTCCAGGGGCTGATGTGGACTCTAAGATGTATTGGTTATGAACTGCAGAGTGAAACTGAAGTCATTGCAAAAAGGTGTAGGAAATTAAGGAGATATGACTTTAATAAATCAATGGAACCAGAGCTTGTTGGGAGTTTCAGAAAGAGCATTAGGCAGCGCTGGACTGAAACAAAGAAAAGGAAGACAATAGAAGGCAAATGGAGAGCTTTAAGAGGTGAAATAGGGAAGGCAGTGGAGATCATAAGTAAAAAGACAAGGTCTAGTAGAAATCTTTGGATGAAACGAGATACTAAATTTAACTGATGAATGGGGAAATTATAAACATGCAGCAAAGGAAGCAGGCAAAAGGGAATACAGACATCTAAAAATGAGATAGACAGAAAGCAGAAAATGGTAAAGCAGGAATGGCTAGAAGACAAATGCAAGGCTGTAGAAGCATGCATACCTATGGGAAAGATAGATGGTGTCAGAAAATCAAAGAGACCTTTGGACAAAAGAGAGCAACTGTACGATATCAAGAGCTCAAATGGCAATGCAGGATTAAGCAAGGAAGAGAAGGCTGAAAAATGGAATGAATATATAGAGTGTTTATAAGGGAAACAAACTAGAAGACGATGTGAGAGGAAGAGAGGGAGAAGAAGAAGAAGATTATGTAAGAGGAAGAGACGGAGAAGAAGGTGAAGATGACATGGGAGATACAATACCGTAAGGAGAATTTGAAAGATTACTGAAAAACCTACACCACAACAAGGCCCATGAAATAGACTACTTCTCTCAAAATTAATGAGTTCTGTGGGAGAGCCAGCAATGACAAAATTATTCCACCTGGTGTGCAAGATAAATGAGACAGGTGAGATACTCGCAGACTTTAAGAAGAATGTAACAGTTCCAATTCCAAAGAAGACTGGTGCTGATAGATGTGTATTCTACTACAAATGGTTCAAAATGGTTCAAATGGCTCTGATCACTATGGGACTTAACATCTATGGTCATCAGTCCCCTATACTTAGAACTGCTTAAACCTAACTAACCTAAGGACATCACACAACACCCAGTTAGAAATGGTTCAAATGGCTCAAAGCACTATCGGACTTAAGATCTGAGGTCATCAGTCCCCTAGACCTAGAACTACTTAAACCTAACTAATCTAAGGACATCTCACACATCCATGGCCAAGGCAGGATTCGAACCTGCAACCGCAGCAGCCGCCGCGTGGTTCCGGACTGAAGCACCTAGAACTGCTCGGCCACCGCAGCCGGCAATTCTACTACCAAACCATCAATTTAATAAGTCGTGGTCAATTTTTGAAGGTAGTAGGGATAAAATAAAGGAAGCCAAAGGTTATTTACAATTTGCAGAGAGACCCAACGGTAGTTATAAGTGTTGAAGGACGTGAAAGGGAAGCCATAGTTGAGAAGCAAGTGAGACAGGTTGTAGCTTATCCCCAATGTTAGTCAATCTGAAGACTGAAAGAAATCAAGGAAAAATTTGGAAGTTCAGGGAGGAAAAACAAAAACTTTTGAGGTTTGCCAATGACAGTGTAATTCTGTCAGATGCGAGAAAACTTGGGAGAGCACTTGAATAGCACGGATAAAGTTTTGAAAAGAGATTATCAAATGAACATCAACAAAAATAAAACAAGGATAACTTGTATAATGCAATGCTAAGGGAATTAGATTAGGAGATGAGACATTAAAAGTGGTAGAAGAGGTTTGCTATTTGGGAAGCAAAAGAACTGATGATGGCCGAAGTGGAGGAGACATAAAATGCAGACTGGCAATAGCTCAAAAAGTATTTCTGAAAAAGAAAAAAACAAACAGTGGAAGATCCAGGATGGAACATAACAATATTATGAAAAGGATAGTTGCTACTCACCACATAACGGAGACATTGAGTCACAGATAGAAACAACAAAAAGACTGTCAGAAAGTGAGCTTTCAGCCAACAAGGCTTTCATTAAAAATAGACAAAACACACACACACAGACTGCTGAAGCCTCAGAAGCTTGTGTGTGTGTGTGTGTGTGTGTGTGTGTGTGTGTGTGTGTGTGTTTTCAATGAAGGCCTTGTTGGCCAACAGCTCACTTTCTAAACATCTTTTTGTTGTGCCTACCTGTGAATCACCATCTCCGTTATTTCTGATAAAAGAGGTATATGTTAAAATTTAATATAAATTTAAAGGTTAAAAAGTTGTTTCTATAGGTATCCAGAGCTTTCTCAAAGTCTACAAATGACAAAAGCTGTAAATGTAGGTTTGTCTTTCCTTAATATATCCTCTACGAGATGTCATACGCTCAGTATTGCCTCACATGTTCCTACATTTCTCTAGAATCCAAATTGATATTCACCAAGGTCAGCTTTACCAGTTTTTCATTCTTCTGTAAAGAATTCCTGTCAGTATTTTTCGAACACGACTTATTAAACTGATAGTTCGATAATATTCACACCTGTCAAAACCACCGTTCTTTGGAACTGGAATATTGCATTTCCTTGAAATATACTAACAAGAAACTATTACCAGCACTAATCTACTCAAACTATAATTATGGTACTTAGAACTAGATTAGTTTGTATATTTATGTTAGGAGGGAAACAACTACTTTGGAAAAAAAGAAAATAGAAAACAAGGTACTCCTCTCCCTAAACTAATTAGCGGCTGTTTTAATTTAGCACTTCAAACAAAGTGTTTCAGCACCTTTATTCAGACAACCAGCTGTTTATATAATGGCAAAGATACATGGATTGGTTCGTTGATGTGGGGGAGGGGACCAAACAGCGAGGTCATCGGTCCCATTAGATTAGGGAAGGACGGGGAGGGAAGTCGGCCACGACACAACACAACAATGCCAGAAAACATCCTGGCATTTGCCTGAAGCAATTTAGGGAAATCACGAAAAACAATCGGGATGGCTGAATGCAGGTTTTAACCATCGTCATCCTGAATGTGGGTCCAATGTGCTAACCACTGTGCCACCTTGCTCAGCGAGATATGTGGAATTTACGTTCTTGAGTACAAGTGTTCTGATATATTGTAAACAGGGTGACTAATGTATTCTTTTACTTTTACTTTAAATATTTGTCAATTTTCAGTTTTCTGTCAGAAGTCAACTGACAACCAGTTATAACCCTTCCCACCAGAATAAAATAGCTCCACCCTCAATCCTAGATATTAATACACAGTCTATGGAGAAGTTATATTTTACACCTCGTATTGTGTTAGTGAATTCCTGAATTCACCCTAAATTCAGTCTTGTTACTAACCAGAAATACCAGTATAGAGTATACATATTGACAAGTATGTATACGAATTCTTGGCTCCCTTCAGAAACTTCAAGTTATTTACTTATCTACTTGTCACTATAATCTTGTTGCACCTTCTATAGCATAAATACCTTTTTCAATTTGACTCCAACACATCAGAAGATTATGGCGTAGGACAGAACTGAGTCAGAGTATGCTATCAAATCTGTCTGCAGGTTAACACAGGGAGAAGTACATGAAATGTAGTCATAGTCGCAAATACGAACAACCATCAGCTGTGTAACGGAATGACGACAATGAAAATTTGTGCCAGACTGGGACTCAACCCAAATTTCCCTCTAATTGCATGCTGCTGCCTTACCACTACGCTGTCCGAGCATGTCCCATGGCCAGAACCAAACTTCCATGTGTCTACAAAATGCACTCGTCCATTCATTATGTACATTCCCATACAAAGGAGCCAAATTTAAATGAAAGTTGCCTGCCTGGTGTCAGTGGATTAATATGATATTATAGTGCCTGTGTTGTTCAGAATTATGATGCAATGTTCCTGAAATCTGAACAATCACACAGATAATGTTTTAGGGAAAGCAAATCAAAAACTGACTTTTATTGGCAGAACAGTTAGAAGATACAACAGGTCTACTGAAGAGACTGCTTACACTATGCTTGTCTGCCCTCTGCTAGAATTCTGCTGTGCGGTATGGTCTCCTTACCAGACAGGATTGATGGAACACATTGAAAAAGTTCAAAGAATTTAAGGTTGTTTTGTACTATCACAAAATATGGGAGAGAGTGTCAGGGATATGATGTGCGAGTTGGGGTGTCAATCATGAAAACAAAGGTGTTTTTGATGCATCAAGGCTTTTTCAAGAAAGTTTTAGAGAATGGAATGGCAGAGGAATAGTAAAAGTGTTTTGATGAATCCTCTGCCAGGCACCTAATGGTGAAATGCAGCATAGCCAAGTCAGTGTAACTCGAGGTGCACTACCTCAAAGGTGCAATAAGATTTACTGTTACTTCACCTGATGTTCCTTGGTGTTTGCCTGGAGTGTAGCCTTGTGCAAAAGTGAAACACTGATGATAAGCAGTTCAGGCAAGAAAAGAATAGAAGTTTTTGAAATGTGGTGCTACAGAATAATACTGAAGATAAGATGGATTGAATAATAAATGAGATACTAAATTAAATGGGGGGGGGGGGGGGGGGGGGAAGAAATTTATAGGAAGTCTTGACTAAACAAGGAACTGATTAATAAGACACATTCTGCGGCATGGAAGGAAGTGTGGGGTGTAAAAATTTTACAGAAAGGGAGAGGGCAAGGCTATAATGCAGTAAGCAGCTCCAAATTGATGTAGGTTGTAGTAGTTATGTGGAGGTGAAGAGGCTAACACAGCACAGTGTAGCATGGAGAACTGATCTCAAATCAGTCTGCGGACTGAAGACCACCACCACCACCACCACCACCACCACCACCAACAACAACAACAACAACAACAACAGTAACAGTATCAGTACAGAGGACTCAGTATGAGAGAAAGGCTCTGAGACAGAGAACATTAGCTTTAGATATACTTTTAATTAAAATGAAAGGTAACAAGAAGTCTGATGGCCACATGGAATACTGCTCAATGGTTGCAACAAAGTTCATATAATCGGGCAGGTAGGTTAGAAAATTTAAAAAGGGAAATGGATAGGTTAAAGTTAGATATAGTGGGAATTAGTGAAGTTCAGTGGCAGGAGGAACAAGACTTTTGGTCAGGTTATTACAGGGTTATAAATACAATATCAAATAGGGGTAATGCAGGAGTAGTTTTAATAATGAATAAAAAAATAGGAGTGTGGGTTAGCTACTACAAACAACATAGTGAACGCATTATTGTGGCCAAGATAGACACAAAGCCCATGCCTACTACAGTAGTACAAGTTTATATGCCAACTAGCTCTGCAAATGATGAAGAAATAGATGAAATGTATGACGAGATAAAAGAAATTATTCAGGTAGTGAAGGGAGACGAAAATTTAATAGTCATGGGTGACTGGAATTCGTCAGTAGGAAAAGGGAGAGAAGGAAACATAGTAGGTGAATCTGGAATGGGGGTAAGGAATGAAAGAGGAAGCCGCCTGGAAGAATTTTGCACAGATCATAACTTAATCATAGCTAACACTTGGTTTAAGAATCATGAAAGAAGGTTGTATACATGGAAGAACCCTGGAGATACTAAAAGGTATCAGATAGATTATATAATGGTAAGACAGAGATTTAGGAACCAGGTTTTAAATTGTAAGACATTTCCTGAGGCAGATGTGGATTCTGACCACAATCTATTGGTTATGAACTGCAGATTGAAACTGAACAAACTGCAAAAAGGTGCTAATTTAAGGAGATGGGACCTGGACAAACTGAAAGAACCAGAGGTTGTAGAGAGTTTCAGGGAGAGCATAAGGGAACAATTGACAGGAATGGGGGAAAGAAATACAGTAGAAGAAGAATGGGTAGCTCTGAGGGATGAAGTAGTGAAGGCAGCAGAGGATCAAGTAGGTAAAAAGACGAGGGCTAGTAGAAATCCTTGGATAACAGAAGAAATATTGAATTTAATTGATGAAAGGAGAAAATATAAAAATGCAGTAAATGAAGCAGGCAAAAAGGAATACAAACGTCTCAAAAATGAGATCGACAGGAAGTGCAAAATGGTTACGCAGGGATGGCTAGAGGACAAATGTAAGGATGTAGAGGCTTGTCTCACTAGGGGTAAGATAGAAACTGCCTACAGGAAAATTAAAGAGACCTTCGGAGAGAAGAGAACCACTTGTATGAATATCAAGAGCTCAGATGGAAACCCAGTTCTATCCAAAGAAGGGAAGGCAGAAAGGTGGAAGGAGTATATAGAGGGTTTACCCTATACAAGGGCGATGTACTTGAGGACAATATTATGCAAATGGAAGAGGATGTAGATGAAGACGAAATGGGAGACAAGATACTGCGTGAAGAGTTTGACAGAGCACTGAAAGACCTGAGTCGAAACAAGGCCCCGGGAGTAGACAACATTCCATTAGAACTACTGATGGCCTCGGGAGAGCCAGTCATGACAAAACTCTACCATCTGGTGAGCACGATGTATGAGACAGGCGAAATACCCCTAGACTTCAAGAAGAATATAATAATTCCAATCCCAAAGAAATCAGGTGTTGACAGATGTGAAAGTTACCGAACTATCAGTTTAATAAGTCACAGCTGCAAAATACTAACGCGAATTCTTTACAGATGAATGGAAAAACTGGTAGAAGCCGACCTCGGGGAAGATCAGTTTGGATTCCGTAGAAATGTTGGAACACGTGAGGCAATACTGACCTTACGACTTATCTTAGAAGAAAGATTAAGAAAAGGCAAACCTACGTTTCTAGCATTTGTAGACTTAGAGAAAGCTTTTGACAATGTTAACTGGAATACTCTCTTTCAAATTCTGAAGGTGGCAGGGGTAAAATACAGGGAGCGAAAGGCTATTTACAATTTGTACAGAAACCAGATGGCAGTTATAAGAGTCGAGGGGCATGAAAGGGAAGCAGTGGTTGGGAAAGGAGTGAGACAGGGTTGTAGCCTCTCCCCAATGTTATTCAAGCTGTATATTGAGCAAGCAGTAAAGGAAACAAAAGAAAAATTCAGAGTAGGTATTAAAATTCATGGAGAAGAAGTAAAAACTTTGAGGTTCGCCGATGACATTGTAATTCTGTCAGAGACAGCAAAGGACTTGGAAGAGCAGTTGAACGGAATGGACAGTGTCTTGAAAGGAGGATATACGATGAACATCAACAAAAGCAAAACGAGGATAATGGAATGTAGTCAAATTAAGTCGGGTGATGCTGAGGGAATTAGATTAGGAAATGAGACACTAAAAGTAGTAAAGGAGTTTTGCTATTTATGGAGTAAAATAACTGATGATGGTCGAAGTAGAGAGGATATAAAATGTAGACTGGCAATGGCAAGGAAAGTGTTTCTCAAGAAGAGAAATTTGTTAACATCGAGTATAGATTTAAGTGTCAGGAAGTCGTTTCTGAAAGTATTTGTATGGAGTGTAGCCATGTATGGAAGTGAAACATGGACGATAAATAGTTTGGACAAGAAGAGAATAGAAGCTTTCGAAATGTGGTGCTACAGAAGAATGCTGAAGATAAGGTGGGTAGATCACGTAACTAATGAGGAGGTATTGAATAGGATTGGGGAGAAGAGAAGTTTGTGGCACAACTTGACTAGAAGAAGGGATCGGTTAGTAGGACATGTTTTGAGGCATCAAGGGATCACAAATTTAGCATTGGAGGGCAGCGTGGAGGGTAAAAATCATAGAGGGAGACGAATACACTAAGCGGATTCAGAAGGATGTAGGTTGCAGTAGGTACTGGGAGATGAAGAAGCTTGCACATGATAGAGTAGCATGGAGAGCTGCATCAAACCAGTCTCAGGACTGAAGACCACAACAACAACAACAACAACAACAATGTATTACGGGATCATCATATTGAGGGATACCTTAACAACAAGGAAGAAAACTGCCTTGAAATGCATGATGCTGTCATCTACCACAAACAACAGTGATAATAAAAATGAAGTATCAGTCAAAACATATAGGAAATTAGCTAACACAGTCTTTGGATGGCCCACGTTAACCTCGTCACAATTCTAGCAAACTTGTATTTTCAACCAATTTTACAAATAAAATTACTGACTCTTCCTATTTCCATTCACTAATGTGTTATGGGATCATCATACTGAGAAGTACCTCAACAACGAGGAAGAAGAGTTTGTTGCACAGAAGTGGGTAATAATGGTGGTTTAGAAGAAATCTCTCTAAACAACTAGCCATTCTGACAACCGCTACACAATACCACAGTGCATTTACTATCTTACAAGTTTGTTGTCACCAGTCAACCACAACTTAAAGACATTCATGAATATAATAATAGAAGTAAAAAGATTTTCACCATCCATCACTCAGCCTTAATGTGGCACAAAAAGGAGTGGTGTATTCAGACACAAAATTCTTTGAAACTTACCCAATGATGTCTCTCTCTCTCTCTCTCTCTCTCTCTCTCTCTCTCTCTCTCTCTCTCTCTCTCTCTCTCTCTCTCAAACAAGCACTGCCAGTTATTGGGATAGTGTTATCTCTCACTCACACACACACACGCACACACGCACACACGCACACACACACACACACACACACAGAGAGAAAGAGAGAGAGAGAGAGAGAGAGAGAGAGAGAGAGAGAGAGAGAGAGACTATACACTGGTACAGACTAATGCAGATTAACTAATCGGAGGTCTGTACACTCGTCATAATACCTCACGCGTTCAGGTATCACTGCGCGAGTGTGATCCGCGAGGAGAAAAGGATCTACGTTAGCAGCAATCTCATTGGCTGCGTTACATATTAATACGCGGATCGGCGGAAGCAGAATTTGGTCCGTCTCTTAGGCAGTGCCATCTTGTAGTGCGGAGATGGACGAGCGCTGCGCCTGCGCTGTTGTGCTTAGCGGGGCGCGCTCTGGTGGGAAAGTTGTGTACGCACTGACTACGTGGATCTATGTACACAACAGTTTGGGACACCCATTTTTGTGTTTGTGACAGATGAAATGAGATTTTGCTACATATGAGCCCAGGCAGCCCAGAACATACAACTTTATTAAGTTGCTGAACAACACAACAATAGTCATAACTGGGTGCTGGCTTAGAGTCCATCACTGCATACTGTGATGCTCTACTATTGGTTGTAACTAGCCACAATCAGTGGTAGAATGAAATCCCACAAGGTGGAGAGCCTGGAGATGATGACAGAGGCAGTATCCCATAAAACGTGCCGAGGAGGCACTCGGCGAGGGACCAGTGCTTTCACATGTGGCCTGCGATACGCTTCTCAACCTTCAGCAGTGGACACTCACTGGAGGTGCCGCGAGCTGCAACCAGTATTGATATCAGAGTGACTGGAACACTTGGCAAAGGGAGCTCTGTATTAAGGGACCACAGAAAGTCAGCTATAGATTGGTCGAGTGGTGACATAGCCAGGGCATGGATGGATACAGGGAATAGTACTTGGAGGCAAGTGACTGGGGGCCATCAATGTAGTGTTAATGTCAGCTCTGTCAGTCCCACCTGTGGCAAGGGTCGCATCATAAGGAGCCAAGGCAACTGTTGGAGACATGAAGGAAAATAATCCTGCATGTTTATGTGTACCTGTGATCACCTGAGGCCGTGCAGCAAGCAGCCATGGACGACAACCACTCTCTGCACGTGGCTGTATGATTGTTAATAGGATCACAGACACTAGTCGTATGACACAACACCCATAGAAGAGCCTGACTGTGTCAACTGCCTGAACAGAAAGGAGACTCCACAATTTTCAGTTTGTGCAACTGTTTACAAAAATGGCTGTGGTGAAATCTGAATCTAGCTACAAGGAACAACCAGGGCCTAGAGGCTTGAAAATTGGAAAAAAGATTTTGTTGTCTGAAGAACATGGCATAAATTATTGCATAATTTTAGCTTTCTGTCTAGTTGATTGTTCTATTTTCATTGCTAGTCTTTTATCAAATCTCTAAATAGTAGATGTTATTATCCTCTGCCGTGAGTTTGGTCCACTGTTTTCGCTAGGTTTGGGAGTGGCACACTTCACCCTCAAACAGGCAGCCAGACCTATATTTTGTCTTGTTCAGCCTCTCCCCTTCACACTGAGATTGGCAGTCTAGGAGGAACTTAATAGACTGCAGGGTCTTGGTATCATTGAACCAGTCACCTCTAGCCAATGACCTACACCATTAGTTGTCATTCGCAAACTTCCAGTTTGTGTGGAGATCTGAAGTCCACCATTAACACTCAGTCGATATTGGATTCTTATCTGATTCTTCAGACCAAAAAAAAGCCTCATGAAACTGGCAAGTGGTGAATGCTTTTTTCAAAAATTGATTTGGTGGAGGCGTACCTACAGTTTCCCCTGGATTCCAATCCCCAACACCCCATTCGGGTTACATCATTACACGAGCTTGCCTTTTGGCATAGCAAGTGCCCTGACTATTTTTCAGCGATTCTTAGAATAGTTAACATGCAACATCCCCTGTTGTGCAAACTGTCTAGATGACATTTTAGTCACAGGGTTCCCAAGGCAGGAACATCTTGACAACCTTTGGAGTATCTTCACTAAACTGCAAGAGGCAGGCCTTAAGTGCAACCTGCAGTCAGAGTGTTTTCAGGCAGAAGTAGAATATGTGTGTCGTCATCTCTTGAAGAACAGTGTCCATCTTACATATGATCATCTAAAGGCTATTGCCAACACTCCTAAGTCACAAAACCTGAAACAATTCTAAGCATTTTTGGGAAAAGTCAGTTACTATTCAAAATTTATCTCCAATACAGTGGATGTCATTCACCCCTTAAACAACTTATGGGAGAAAGGTGTTCCTTTTGCCTCGTTGGTGGACTGCACCAATGCATTCGCCCTATCAAGTTGCTTCTACTGTCTTCCCCGTTTCTTGGTACCTTTGCACCAAGTAAAGAGTTGGTTCTTGCCACAGACACGTCCCACTATGGACTTGGAGTGGCTTTGTCTCATAGGGAAGATGATGTACGTGAACAACCTTTGGCATATGCCTCAAAGATGTGGACAGCTACTCAAACAAATTATTTTCAAATAGAAAATGAAGTACTGGTGACTGTCTACACAGTCTGCAAGTTCAACATTTTCCTTAGTGGAAATGAATTCCATCTCATCAACAACCATAAACTGCCTGTGGCACTTATCTGCCCCCTTTCTCTGCTTCTTGACAGGACCACACAAAGACTGCAGCAGTGGGCTTTATTTCTGAGTGTGTATCAGTGCAAGAGTCATCGCCATCTCACTGTTCATCATGCCAATGTAGATGCGCTGTCACACTTACCATTGACCCTGACTCTGAATTTGACAAAATGGAAATTAGGTGCTTCTAAATCAATGAACATGTGCACCAGGCATTGGATAGGCTCCCACTCACAGTAAAGTGCACAGAGAAAGCCACTCAACAAGATGCAGTGCCCTGTCAGGTCTCCCACTGTGTCTCTAAAGATTGGCCCGAATGGTTATTCACTAAGGAATCAGGTCTGCTCCGCAACTTTTTCCTTCTTCGTAATCAGCTGGCGATGGTTGATTGAACACATCTCCTTAGCACACATTCAGACAAGGTCTACACTGTTATCCTGCCAGTCCTATGATAGCATATTCTTGCACTTCTCCACTGTGGTCATTGTGGCATAACCCATTTTAAAATGCTAGTGAAGCATTTTCTCTACTGGCCTGGAGCTGATTCACCGATTGAGAAGCCTGTCTGTGTGCACAAACAGTGTGCCAAGCATCAGGCAGCCACCACATAAACTTTTGCTCTGTGTCCCACTCCGCGTTGACTGGCCCACAATTTGCCTCTGCACTGTTCAGTGATTTCTGCATCTGGAGCGGTATTACCTCACATCCATACCACTTTACCCCAATCGAATGATGATGTGGAACATGTGGTGCATACATTTGGGATGCAATTGGCAAAGTGCTTGATGGACTCGCCTGCTGATATGGCATTGTGTCTGTTCCTAAACATCAACAATACCACCACGATAAAAGACCACAGCCCAGCAGATGCTGCTACACCTGTTCCATCCTGCGTCATGGCCTGTGGCATAGCTGCACCCTTCTTGATATGCTGTGGGCAATCCAGCCTGGGCACGTACTTTCAGTCAGTGGCCAATACGGGCACTGTCTACAGTTTGCGAGATGCACAGCTGGCAAACATTCACTGCAGTTAGCAGCAGGTCACCTCTCTCCTACTGTCATAATTAACTCCACCCTCAGTGGGGCAACAACCCACTGCAGTCACAGCAGACACCGTCAGAGGGACCTCCTGCAGGAACCACACCCTCCCACTGCCCCCTATTCATCAGAGCCCCTGGACCGATGTTACCCAGTCATCGCAGCTTCTGTCTCTTGCCACTGCACAGTCCACAGAGGCCCCATGCGAGGGGCCATCACCGAGGCACGTGCACCATTGTCTGGAATACAGCCGACTGCACACCTCGATGGGCTGGAGACAGCAGACAGCCAGTCCCCGCAAGGGTGGTGCCTCTGCAGATGCTGATTAGCCAATAGAAGCCAGCACTGTCACTCTGCAGTTGCCACTGCACTGCCGCCATCAACACTATCATTGTTGTCAGGACACCTGGGTGGATTGGGTGGCTTCCTTGTCTGTGCCAATCTTCCACCAGCAGCAGTCTGGCTAGTGTGGTCCTCCTTTTCTGTGCACTGATAGCCGTGGAGCCAGCTCTGCGGAAGAGAGGAGGGATGCGACGGTGCCCCCGTACAATCCACAACTGCAGCATTTGAACACGACAACAGCAGCAGCCAGATGAAGCAAATGTGCCACCATCACCCACACACAGTGTCCTGGCCAGAAAATATGAACGTGCTGGGCCACTGACAGCAGGGCCTCGCCCTCTTGCACCTTCTCCACCATATGCAAATGTTCTCAAGTCAGACCAGCTCCGTGCCAGTGTGCAGTCAGTACCCAGACAGTTATTAGTTATGTTAATGTGTCTCTAACTTTGTCATTATTCGGCATGCAGTAATTAGCTGATTTAATTTTTGTGCATTTAGTAATTGTCAATAAAGAGTGTGGATATAGAAAACAAACCCTAGACTTTTGGATTAAAAGAGAGCCATCATGACTATTTATAAAATTGTAAATATGGTATAAAGCTACAATTACAATTCGAAGATAAAATCTTTTTCTGGTTAAGATTTTACATAATTATCTGAATTTATCACTGTGTACTGCCACACAACATAATGGTAAACGTTGGACATTATTCAACTGGGTGTATTTTAAAAGTTACAAAGTTTTTAAATTACCTTAAATCATCATACTTGGCCACACTATGTATATGGATGAATTCTATAGTTGCTACTTGCTTGGTGACATTTTTAGTTACGTATGTACGATGCTGCTTGTGTTTTAACTGAACCAAGAATAGATGACTACAGCTATGGCTTTATTGGAGGATTCAGTATAACAATCACATGAAGCTAAAATATGACAGGCAAACAGTGATCTACATATAGTACTTATTGCTTATTACTCTATTACTATTGTCTCACTACTACTTCTGTAACTCTTCTGTTACTGTGAAATATACAAATAAAGTTGAATATACTGTCAATTATTTCTCAAATGAATAACTATGCTACTTAAAACTTTCCCTTATTCCAAATATGTCTACAAATTTTTTCTTATGACTACTCTTCAGACATGTGCAAAGCAGGAAGTACCTCATGTTTACTGCTTTCTACAAGCAGGTTGACAAGTCCCTCAACAACATTTCGTATTGCTTCGGGCTGAACCCCAAGTTTATCTGAAAGAATCAAATATTTTTTTAAAACAAATTTGTTATATCTTTCATAAAAATTAGATAACAAGTTACTTATAAAATACTAACTTGCAGCAGTATGGTACAACTTCATGTTTGCACCTTTACGTAGGAAGTCCAGTGCCAGCTTGCAGAAGTCTTGCAGAACTGTAAAACATAAAATTTCAATACATTTATGTGAGTGGTCCCCCCCCCCCCCCCCCCCCACACACACACACACACTTGCTAGAAGTCAGGTGATGTGAATGTAATTAGTATATTGGTCCTGTATGACATCAGCCAGAAGCGTGATGCCCAGAATATGATTTTAGCATTCACATTTTTTGCTTCCCTCCAAAAAAGGAACCACACTGGCATTCACCGTAAATTATTTATGAAAAACGTGGAATATGAAAATTGGATAGAACATGTGTAGAAAACTTTGGACATCAGAATGTTTTATGGCAGTCAATCATAAACAATACTTTAAACTATCTGAAACCCTTAACCAGGTGTTCTGCACAAGATAAGAAATCTGATTACTGAGTGGTCCATTAAGACTACAACAATGTGAGGAGCTATCAGACAATGAAACTATATATTAGATCTATACCACCCCCTTGAATTTTTGGTTCACCTCCTTCCAATACATTAGAAATTTCAGCATGTTGTTTTACAAGAGAACCAGCAACAATATAAAATGTGAGGCAAAAGATGTTGTTGTTGTTGTTGTTGTTGTTGTGGTCTTCAGTCCAGAGACTGGTTTGATGCAGTTCTCCATGCTACTCTATCCTGTGCAAGCTGCTTCATCTCCCCGTACCCACTGTAACCTACATCCTTCTGAATCTGTTCAGTGTATTCATCTCTTGGTCTCCCTCTAAGACTTTTACCCTCCACTCTGCCCTCCAATACTAAATTGGTGATCCCTTGATGCATCAGAATATGTCCTACCAACCGATCCCGTCTTCTAGTCAAGTTGTGCCACAGATTTCCCTTCTCCCCAATTCTATTCAATACCTCCTCATTAGTTATGTGATAGACCCACCTAATCTTCAGCATTCTTCTGTAGCACCACATTTCAAAAGATTCTATTCTCTTTTTGTCTAAACTATTTATCATTCACGTTTCACTTCCATACGTAGCTATACTCCATACAAAAGGCAAAAGATAGGAAAGGTTATTTACAATACTATCAAATAATTTCAAATAACCTCTCATACCACATTACATATGACGACTACATAGCATTCAACAACGTGCTCCATCGCCATCCTTGCTGAATATAAACATGTGCATTTAATCAGCTTAACAGTGAAGAACATCTGTCAGAGACAGCTAGGAGGGTCCCAACTGTGCAAGAAGAGCCAACAAACCAATGCCAACACTCATTCTGTCCGTCCTCATACTGCTTCAAGTTGAGGGCATTCCAAAAATTACATAGTCATTTGGATGTCCACAGCAAAGAGTGAATGATGAAAATTGTTCCTATTAATGTTTAAAACTCCCCAAAGCAATGTAGATAATGCTCAGACAAATAATTTAATAAAGATACATGAGGCAGTAAATGTCAGGAAATACCTCAAAAGTGGATGTCAAACATTGAATGTGTGACGTCACTGTATGACTTGATGACTTGCTACTGCACTTGCAATGGTGGAGCCTGTTGGTCTGTCACACAATCATCCCAACCCAAGTCAAGTATTTACCTCAGTGTGGGTTAAGCTTATGTGTGTGACTTTAGCATTTCGTGTCATGGTTTTAGTCTTGCATCTGGTAGGCAGTATTATTATTATTATTTTTTTTCATTTTATTAGATATCCTTGTGTCTACATTTAGGTATGATTTATTATTGTATTTAACAGCCTCATGGTCTCCACTGGTTCACTGCACAGAGCAGTACAAGAACAATCTACCATACTGCATCACAAATAAATAAATATAAGCCTCCAATTTGAATCACTAGCAGTAAATGATCTGCATATTCTTTATTAAATAAACCCTGTATAATAAAAGAAGGGACAAAAGGAAAGAAACACAAAATCAGAACAGATTTTGTTTGGTTACAGTGAGGACAATATTTCTGCAACTTCTATGTTTACAGCAGATCTCATTTACAAAAGGTGTTCAAAAACAGAGTATCCAAGCAGAGCAATGTGTAACAATGCCCCCTACCAGTGACAGTAGGATCGACAAGCCCAGTCGCTTCAAGTGCAGTGAGCTATGGGTAAGCTATGTCACCTGCCACTGTCTCATGTTTAACATTTGTCATCCATTTTTGGGGTATTTCCAGACATGTGCTGTAAGAATCTCTCTTGGAGTTGAGTGTGTCAAAACTTAATAAGTCAAGGTTGGAATAACCTGTTGCCCTGGGGGATTTCAATATTTTATTGCTATGTACCAGTGCTAGGTCTAGCCAGAGGAATACCCTTTAATGCTCTGCTGGTTTCCTTCACAGTGTCCTCAGATACCATCTTTCTGAGTGACTAACAAATCATTACATTGATGTATATTCACTCCTTAAGACATTGGAATGGATGCGAAGAAAAAAAAAAAAAATTGAAATGTAGCCAGCAGAAAATGATTCAAGATACCTTATAATAGGTACAAAAACAATGCAAGGATGGCATTCTGCAGTACCTGGATGAATTGAATGCAGAAAAGTTAATCGGCTCCCAAAGCAAAAACAGTTTCGTCCGAACACCGTAATGTGGGAACCATCCTTAATCGCACATTGTCATCTTGTTGCTGACTACAAAGACCATGTGTCTATGGTAAAGCAAATGGTTTAACGCTCCAGTGGGTGCACTATGGCATACGCACCGCAAATTTTAGTTTTCTGAGTGTTCACTAGCTGGTGCTAGTTGTTGGTTTCCATGGAATCTAGTATGCAATCTTCATCATAGATGGAGTGTGGAACCTCGTTTGAAATCAGACATGGCCATTGTTCTGTTGCAACAACATTGTTAACTTCAGTTCTGCCTCTGCGGTGCGATTGCCGCAACACGCCTTGTCATGTAAGTATTTGTTCAACATTACATGCTTACAATTTGTTACACACATTTTCATCATTTATTCTTGTTTAGAGTGTTAACTTGTTGTTTTGTGGGCACATTATATTTATTTCCAGGCAAAGTGATATTGTAAAGGATCCTGAAGAGAACCTATGAATTCTAGTGGAAATTTCAGAAGATGAGTTGACGCGTGATGAATCTGAATACAATTTTGATGGGGTGGTGGTGGTGGTTTTTGGGGGAAGGAGACCAGACAGCGAGGTCATCGGTCTCATCGGATTAGGGAAGGACGGGGAAGGAAGTCGGCCGTGCCCTTTGAAAGGAACCATCCCGGCATTTGCCTGGAGCGATTTAGGGAAATCACGGAAAACCTAAATCAGGATGGCCGGACGCGGGATTGAACCGTCGTCCTCCCAAATGCGAGTCCAATGTCTAACCACTGCGCCACCTCACTCGGTTTTGATGGGGAAAAGGAAACAACCACAGTAGTGGATCAGAACAGTCTTAGGACGAAGATGACAGTCAGGAAACAGTAGCACATGATGTTACGGAAGGTAACTATACATTTTATATTGGAAAAGATGGTGAAACAGTTTGGATTAGTCAGCCCCTACCTGCAGGGAAAACAAGTGCTAAAAACATATCAGAAATTTGCTCAGCCCGAAAGGGACTGCCAGAAATGCACTTACATCTTTAGATGCATTTTATCTTTTTATCACTAAAAACATGATAGAAGACATCGTAGCTCATACCAACAGATGGATTGAGAAAAAAAGTAATGATACCGACTATTCTAGAGCTCGCCACTGCAAAGACACTTCAGCAGAAGAAATTCATGCTCTTTTCACTGCACTTTTTTTGGCTGGCAAAAAGAAAGAACATCATGCCAACTGTTGGCATCTGATGGTACTGGTATGACTATCTTATGATCACTTTTCAGTTATAAACATTTCCTTTTTCTTCTTAGAGCAATTAGGTTTGACAATATAGAAACAAGAATTGAATGAAGGTCTACAGATAAACTGGCTCCTCTTAGTGAGTTTCACCAAGAATTTGTAAATAACTGTATTGCTCACTATAAGGTCAGTGAATTTGTGACAACTGATGAAATGCTGGAGGCTTTTAAAGACCATTGTGGGTTTGTACAGTATGTTCCATATAAGCCTGCAAAGTATGGTATCAAAATATATGCCCTTAGTGACACAAAAACATGTTATACCCTCAATTTCAAAGTGGCAAACAGTTCGCTTGGCCACATCTAAAATCAAATAAATCTGCAGATATTGTCAAAAGACTGGTAACTCCCACAGAGGGCATGAACAGGAATGTTACGACATAACTATTACACCAGTTATAGTCTAGCTCAGAATCTACAAGATAAAGTTGACCACCATCGGAACTTTGAAATAAATATTAAAAAAACCAAGAAGGAAATTCCACCTGAATTTCAGGCTAGTAACCACAAGGGAAAGCAAATCAGTACTCAGTGGCTTTCAGTACGATTTCTGTTTATCTTCAACTGTCACTTAAAAAAAAAAAAAAAGTGGGAAATCAGCAATAAATTTGGTCTATAACAGAACCATGGGAGGAGTGGATACTGTGGATCAGATGTGTGTGTCATACAACAAGCAGAATAACCAGGAGATGGCCGATGGCATTATTCTATCAACATCCTGATATCGCAGGAATAAATTTGAATGTCATCTTTAGCCACAACCGCCCAGATAATAAAAACAGACGACAGCTTTTTCTAGAAAACCTATCATCTAGGACAAAGAGTGAAACTAACGAATCTTCCGAAAGATATACAAATATTCCTTGAAAAATTCAGAAAAGGAGGCCCACTTCATGACAAACCTGGAATATGTCACGTATGGGGACGACACAAAAAGTCATGATGAAGACATCATGTGACAACTGTGGAAGTAATGTCTGCAAGAAGCGTTCTCGTCAGAATGTTGTGTGTTTCTCTTGTGGTACTAAAGACCAGCAGATGGAAATTTGTTCTGGCTGAAGATGTTTATTTATGTAACCTACATTAATAGAGTTGACTGATTTTTTTCTTTTACTTTTATCTGAAATAAATAATTAATGCAATGATATGCTGTTTTATTTCAGTTTTTTCCCTTTGGTTTGCCTAAAACTGAGAACAAAGTGGAGACGAAATTATGGTGGAAATGCCGCGGCATGCCCACTCGCGTGAAATCAGAAGGCATGCCCACCAGAGTGTTAAACAGCAAATAGGCTTCTAACAGTAAAAAAAACCATCCAGCCATGTTCAGTCTTTAACACACAACACTGGAAAATAGTGACACTTAGAAGGGTAAGGATAGAACATTGCCTATTGGCTTACAGCTTCCTCAAGTCATGAGATGATCATCCAGTGTGTGAATGTTTAGGAATCACACTTTCTGTACAAGACACGTAGATACATTATTCCAATCTTGACTTATTGTCTCGAGTTCTGATATACTCAGCTCCAAGAGAAACTCTTACAGAATCAAAAACGCTTGGTCATTTCTGATAGTCATATCAAAACTGGACAATGAATCACATCAGATGCTAGTGCCTATTGCAAAGTTAGTACTTTCGGATCTTGTCTTACGAAATGGAAGTGCTGATATATTCAGAGCAATGGTTCCCCAGGCTCTGTAGACAAATTCAGAGCTGGGTAACAGCAACACATGCCTGTTGAACATTGAAATAACACTGTCCACAACTTTTAAAGTTGATCTATTTAAATAGGCATTGCAGGTGGTATGCCCTTGCCTTCCTCTGAGCTTTGGACTGACTGACCAGCCAGTTACAGAGGGACCCCAAACCAATGTGCAACCAGGAATTTTTTCACATTAACAAGTGATTGTTGGAGGTGAAGGAAGCAATAAGTGACAGGAAACATCCTAGAACTGAACGCCGATTGGATCCCAAACCTTTTAATTTTTAGTGAGACATTCATTGAGTCAACTAGTCAGTGGCAAATAATCTGTCATCTTCAAATAGTTCTACATGTGTATACCAAGATACCATTCATACCAAGATATTTAGTTGCCTTTTCTTAATATATAGTGGTATTTTGTTCCTTCCATGTTAGAGGCTATTACACTTTCTGCTGGTGAGTTGCATTCAAATGTCTGCAGGGCTGCATAGCTGTCCCTCTTGGTCAAGTGGCATTTTGCGTTCCATTATAGGACAGGTTGTCCATTCAGCTGACAATGATCTTGGGATGGATGTTGGAAAGATTGGTGAATCACCAGTGATGAGATCCACTATGTCCTGTATACTGTCTCTCAGTGTTCTGACACAGCCCAGTAATTGAGGTGTCCTACATGCCTGTTAAACATCAATCCGAAAGTCCTTATACATACTGTTTTTCCAGTAAGCTGAAACCATTTAGGGGAATTGGTCACTTGAATGCAATAATTTGCAACTTCCCACCGATCAGTATCCCCAAGAATAGGCTACCAGAAGGAAAAATAGGCAGCTGATACCAACCCTATTGCAATGCTGAGTTATGCCTCTAGAGTGATTAAACAAAAATTGCATGATGTCACCAACAATTCAGCTGAGTACAAATGAATGAAGTCTGTATGTATGGGAAAGCAATTGTTATTTCTGAGGTATATGCATTGATTTCAAAGTGGATTGATACTCAACCATGTGTGTAGAGGCTTTAAGATATATAGAAACACTACATGCAAGTGGGAGAAAGTTCCAATCTCAGTGTAACAAATATCTGTAACACATTACATTTAGGGATGTTGTTCGACTAAGTCTACAACAACTCCCTGACACTTGCCATAAAATTCCATCACGATCTCTCTCTGTGTGTGTGCTGTCTGGATCCTTTGATATATGGGCTAATATATATCAGTGCAGAAAAAAAAGAGTTGTTGATCATGGACTTATCAATTAACAAATCATATTTGAGTAAATGCTAATAGTTTTGGATTGGAGGAATGAAGGAATAGGGATAGATGCATGTTAGGAGAACAGGTAGACACAAACAGCCAGTTTTCATATGTTCACTATTCATTACAAAAATGTATTTGAGTATAAGACTTTATGTGACAACCCTGGCAGCAGGTGTCACAGAACTTACAGAATGTTATGCACACTAAATATCTCCAACACACAGCAGAAATGAAGAGGACTTGTCTACAGAGGTCTCCATGAACCTTTATGTCTACAAGATCATGTGGTAGCAGCACACATTCTGACTGCCACTGCTTGTAATTCAAGGTAAGTGGAATTCATGAAGAGTGATGTATGTCATTAGAAACATAATCACTCTCTCTTTGGACCTATATATATATATATGCATGGGATTTGGATTAAGGATCATGTCTTGAGATCGACACATCCTGGTTTACATTAAAGAGACAAAACATTATAACCACTGCCCATCACAAAATTTAATGCCAGCCAGTTGCATTGTGGATATATATCTTCTCCAACAGAGATTGCAGCTTCCAGCAGGATAACTGCCCATGTCACAAGGATGGAATCACACTACAGTGGTCTCATGAGCATGACAGTGAATGCATGCTGATTTCTTGCCTGCCAAGTATGCTTGATCTAAACCAAATGTAATATACCAGGGATACCATCAGCTGTGTGGACTCAAACCACCAGCATGTACTATATGGAAACAGCATGACCTGTACAGGCACTCTCTCTCTCTCTCTCTCTCTCTCTCTCTCTCTCTCTCTCTCTCTCTCGAATCAATTATTTTCAGAATCTTCTTAGCATTGAAGAATGAAAATATTTGAGCTCCAGCCTAGACATCTTGAAATGCAGCACTCTGATAAAGAGAAAAAGATACTATTTAAGATCAAAGTCTGTAACAAGGTGCCATGTTCAACAAACTTATGGTTAAAACCTCATCACGTTAGTTTCAATATAAAGTGAGAAACATCAATCAAAATCAAACAGCTAAACAGAGGACAACAGGTTTTGAATGTTTTTATGCTTAATAAATTTCACTGTCTTTCAGAAGCGACAGAAGAGATGGAGTATAACATCTCATTGATACTATTCTTACTAATGAAAGTGCTATATCTCGGATGAAATTGTTGGCAATGAAAATGGCTGCGACCACATTGGAGGAAACATCCTATATGACCTGATTTTGAGTTCATCCACAATCCTAAATGGAAGACTAGTGTCTTCGGCACATTCAGTACTGGTGTACCAACATTCTGCTATTACGCACATGAAACTATTCATTCTTTAAATGATTTTACTATCAGTTCTCAATGTAAAAATTTTAGTAAAACTTTGTAAAAAGCTGACAGCCAAATGTATCACACTTAAGAGATAAAAAAAAGGATATTAGTCAATGTAATATGTTTGTCAACTGTAAAAATTATATCTGCATCTTCCCTTGTCATGGTCTCTTTTACTTCGAAATTATTTATGTTGTGTCATAACATTCCTTACCACATTTTTTCAATTTTATCTTTACAAACATACAATGTAAACGCCCTAATATGTCGTTCAAATAATAAACTTTGGTTGGTACTGTTCAAATTGTGGTGCTGGATGTATCCCACTCTAGCCCCCTACGAACTACAGAGGTCATGACAACATATATTGTGTAGTTTATATGACAGTTTAAAATATGTGCATCTAATACTCTGGATAGATGTTCTGAAGCTGGTAAGGTTCCAATAGATGAGACAAAGTTTGCTGTTTGGAAAATCCTTCCATAAATTTTATATATATATTCGGTGGAAATATAAATTGTGCTTAAGGTAATGGCAGCGTCATATAACGAGGCTTTCTTGCACTTTTATAGTTACAACACACGAAGTATCTACTCAAAATTAACGTGGTTGCAAATGTATCAATACACAACTTTTCAATTATATTTCTCTACGAGCTGCAAGGTAATCATCTGTTATCAACAGTCTGTTAGAAAGGTGCATAAATGTTTTCAACTCCAGTTTGAGGTTGTATACCATACAATACCTCTGATGCATCCTACGCTACTGCACACTGGATTCAGTACGCAGAGTGTAACATTACTTCAGCCGATGTCACGCGGCCAAGTACCTGTTACGAAATGAGTATGCTTTTCTGTATGAAATATGAGGGCGTACCTTGAGGAGTTTGAGCAATCAACAAACTTAAATGCTTTTTGTGGTCATCTGTTAGTGTCAGCAGCATATTGGAGGGCACTGTTATTCTGAAATACGATATGCTCGAACAAAAAATCTCTTCACAATTCTCAACTAATTATTCTTCCACTGCAGTTAAGGAACAATTTATCTGTACCCTATCCTTTATGAAGCTGACTTACTGACAGAAGACAGATGCGAAAGGTAAACAAGTTTTCATCAAAGTTCTTATACATCCATCAGCAAAGATGCCCTACTAACTTTACAAACTGTTGCTGGCAAGGCAGGTTCGCCACCTGCGTGAATGGATCACTCGATGTTAGTAACTTATGACAGAATTGGTTTTCACCTTTATTGCACCTTGTTATGGAACGAGTATGCACTTGTGCTCTGAATGATGATACTTCTTGCCACTGAGTGCCAGGCGTTTCACAATGATTTGCAGAGTATGGATGCCGATGTCGACGAGTAGGCTTACTCTTTGAACTCGTAGTGGTTAGAGCATTCTTTCTTGCTATTGCTAAAAATTGAACTGTAGTAGCTATGCAAACGTGTTCACGCGTTATTTACAGATACTTAAACAATACATTTTAGCTGAAATGCACGTACTAGAATCATCCTCTCCCATCGAGCGAGGTGGTGCAGTGGTTAGCACAGTGGACTCGCAATTAATCCCGCGTCCGGCTGTCCTGGTTTAGGTTTTCCGTGATTTCCCTAAATCGCTCCAGGCAAATGCCGGGATGGTTCCTTTCAAAGGGCACGGCCGACTTCCTTCCCCAAGCTTCCCTACTCCGATGAGACCGGTGACATCGCTGCCTGGTCTCCTTCCCCACAACAACCCAACCCAACCCATCCTCTCTAATGTACATGCCTGTAGCCTCCATGAAATGCATGGAAGTATGATAATGTGTGCGACCAAAAATAACGTATAGGTAATATACTTAAAATGCATTAAAATCGAGCTGTTCACACATGGTTTCGTAAGCAGTAACAAATAGACTTGAGTCTTCAGAATGCCATGCGAAGATACCAGCTAGTGTCTTACATGAAACAAAAATACTGAGCGACATCATTTAGGTAACCCCCTCTCCCCCCAAGACATTACGTATTCGAGCAAAAATTAAGCAGAATACGAGCAACATATTTACAATGCAATTCAAAGACCTCATTACCCTCAAGAAGATTTTAATCAAGGACACAATACGATGTAACATTCTTCTTTGTGACATTATGTCAGATGACTTTTAGGTTCTGACATGTGCTAAAGCGTAAATATTTCCACTGATAAAAGCCACACAGTCGAAATTGCAATACTAGATTTGAGAAATAAAGAGTTTTATAAACGAAAGGCGACCATGACGCATGCACAAAATCTTATGTGACTGTGAACCTCAGCGACGAGATGTTTATCTTTGTTCTCTGTTGAGTTTTCTCAAATACTGTATATTAGGTTGCTGCATAAGTTTGTAGTGTATTTGTTTTGCATGTTGGCATTCTGGTTGCTAAGGTTTTTTTATCGATTTCTATTTCTTATCTGTAGTTCAGTATTATTATTTGAATTTACATATTATCATTTTGTCATTTGGAGAAAGTGTGTAGAGGTGTGTACGCTAGGAAATGGAGTGCCAAGTGGAGAAATCCGAATGGGGATATTGTCATTGGAAAGAGCACGGCAAGAAAATGGTTTTCTCGAAACTTCCTGGCAGATTAAAACTGTGTGCCAGACTGAGGTTCGAACTAGGGACCTTTGCCTTTCGTTGGCAAGTGCTCTACCGACTGAGCTACCCAAGCATGAAGGTCCCGAGACCGCTGCAGAGTGAAAATCTCATTCTCGTTTTAAGGAGGATTGTTTTCACATTAGTGGCTCTCCAAATTCAGGAAGATTTTCAGTATTTGATGAAAATCGTTTAAACACATTACTCCATAATGATGCACGTCATTGTACTTGAGAATGGGCAAATGTGACGAACAGTGATCCTTCCTCTGTTTAGCACATTTGCATGCAGTGGGAAAGGTTCAAAAAATGGGTGTACGGGTACCGCATTCTCGAAGCCAAACTCGCAAACCTCAGCAAGTAGCCATATGTGCGTCTCTAGTTGCTCGTTATCAATTTGATCTTGAACAACACTAACCATTCCTATCCTGTATCGTTACTGGTGGCGATAAATGGTGTCTTTACGCTAACATAAGAAAAAGAAAGGAATGGCTGAGTCCAAACAAAGCACGAGTCTCTGTACAAAGATTTGCTTGCAACTTCAGAAGATAATGTTATGCATCTGTGGAACAGTGACGGCGTGGTGTACTAAAAATTGCTTCCTCGAGGTGTAACCATCACTGCTGACATTCATTGTTAACAACTGAGACGACTTGCAGATGCAGTCCAAGAACAACGACCTTGAAGATTGTGTGAAGTGGTGCTTCTCCATGAAAATGCGTGCTCTCATTCTGCTAGACTGACAAGAATATTGTATAGGAGTTGGGTTGGGAAGTCATTCCGCATCCACCTCACTCATCTGATCGTGTGCGCCCTCAGTTTTCACCTTTTCCATTCTATATCGAACAGCAGTCAAGGAACTTCCTTTCCAGATGAAATATGCTCCGAAAATGGCTCGATGAGTTGTTTGCCTCAAAATCATGTGATTTCTTGAAGTTGTGGAATCGAAAAGTTATCACAGTGTTGGCAGACTGTTGTAAATAGTGAAGGAGAATATATTATTGATGAATAGATCTCTGTTATGTGTATGTGGTGTGATTATTAATTTATTAATTTTCATTTTCCTTGTTGCTGCACATTGGCTCATATTAGTTGTAATGTTGCATTTGTTTTGCTAATTTGGATATACTGCTGCTTGCTTTGCCAATTTGCATTTTTTTGTCATTGCTGTTTGTGTTAATTCTTTTGTGCTGCTGCATTGCCTCGTCTCTGGTATATGCAGGGTGGTCCATTGATAGTGACCGGGCCAAATATCTCACGAAATAAGCATCAAACGAAAAAACTACAAAGAACGAAACGCTTCTAGCTTGAAGGAGGAAACCAGATGGCGCTATGGCCGGTATTACTCTATCAAATTTCTTTGTCAAAGATTTGATCAAAGATGTGATCCAATATTCCGTCCAATATATTTGACAAAGATCTTTGACGTAGCGCTAGAAGGGGTATTACACTGTCATCAAAGTTTTCGTCAAAGTTCAAGATGGCTGACAGAAACATATTGTTATTAACCGCAGCAGCTGCTGCTTGTGCCACAATTGCTGTGTGTGCACATGAGATACAGAAGCGGGGGAAAAAAAGGAAACGTACCTGGGTGAAGCCGTGGGTTTCACGACGAGACGAAAAAAGCATTCATCAAAACTTGTTACGTGAGTTAATAGTGGAAGACGTCAAGTCATACATCAATTTCTTGCGAATGGATGAGCATACTTTTCAGTATGTTCTCAGTGAAGTGATTCCTCATATCTCAAAACACAATACTCACCTAAGAACTGCTATATCTGCAGAAGACAGGCTCACTGTAACACTACGATTCCTTGCTACAGGAGAAAGTTACTCTAGCTTACAGTACAGCACTCGAATTCCACAATGCACATTAAGTAAAATAATACCTGAAACGTGTGAAGCAATTTACAAAGCACTAAAGGACTATTGTCTGAAGGTAAATAACTGTTCGATACACTTTATGTTCATGAAGATAAATTGTTATTATTTTATTTATTTAATTTTATTTACATGGCAAATGAGATGTGTGATACCACAAAATTAATTGAAATGTATGAAGCGGATGAGACACTTTACAATGTGAGGCACCCTGATTATAAAAATAGATTAAGAAGATTGGAGAGATACAAAATTTATAGACACATATATATTTATGGAAGGGAATCTTCATCCTGTATTCCAGCCTGCTGCAAGGCAACCTGGATATATCCAGAGGTGGACGGTTGTGCACGGACTGTCGCATGCAGTAAATCCCACCTGTCCATTAATGTCCGCTGCAGACTGTGCATAGTGGCAGTGGTGTATTCCCTGCCGCCCACTCTTTCCATTTCACGCAGATCTGCTGCGATGTGGGCGCCAAGGGTACTATAGCGGTCATCATGGACAGGCATGGTTCTGGCAGCATCAGCCATAGCCTGAAGTGTCCTGCTGGCCTCCTGTATGACGTTAGTTGCCACGTCTGGCGTCACTTTCCTCCTTTTAGTGGGAGGCTGCTCTTGACGCAGGGGCTGTGGCTGTGCCTTGCTACATGCGACAGGCTCTTGCATCTCATGCTATAAAATAAAAGATAAAAGCCATTAGTTACGTACTTCCTTGCACATACATAAATCTTATTTATTTACAGGTACCCACAAGCAGAGGAGAGTGGGAGCAAATTGCAGAGGATTTCGAGAAGAAGTGGAACTGTTATAACACTATAGGAGCAATGGACGGAAAGCACATTCGTATTAAATGTCCACAAGCTAGTGGATCGCACTTTTTTAATTATAAATCCTTCAATAGTATCATTCTATTTGCCATGGTAGATGCTTCCTACAAATTTTTGTATGTAGATGTAGGAACTAATGGGCGTGTTGGTGGTGCTGGAGTGTTTTCAAAAAGCAAACTACGTGAGTGTCTCATTGACCGATCTATACTCGACATTCCTGAAGGCAGGAAGCTTGGGAACACAAACATTACAACTCCAATGGTAGTACTGGCAGATGACGCTTTTCCTCTGAGTTATAACATTATGAAGCCATACCCCTTAAAAGGAATCACAAAAGAAGAAAAGGTTTTCAATTACAGACTGTCACGAGGGAGAAGATTAGTGGAGAGCAGCTTTGGCATTCTTGCAAGTCGTTTCAGGATTTTTCTTACTACCATTAATCTGCCTCCTGAAAAAGTTACCACAATAACACTGGCTGCCTGCACATTGCACAACTTGTTAACTGAGAGAAGAAAACACTTGTACACACGGCAGGAAACTGTGTCTGCCGTAGTAGGAGACTGCACTTATTTTGAGACACAAACCACTGAGGACCTACAGCAAATGGAACCAATAGCTTGCCAAGCTGCTTCTGGACGTACAGTACACGGGAGAGCAGTTAGGGAATACTTTAAGACATTTTACAATGGCGCTGGGAAGGTGCCCTGGCAAGATAATCACATTTAGTAACGTAAAATGTAAACAAATGTACATACCGCTAACATATCCTCAAACGTCGGTGTGGCACGTTCACTTCCAGCTTCACTATCCGTGCTCTCCAAATTGCACATACTCTCGTCGGCCTCTGTAGACTGGTCTAGAAATTTCAGCATTTGAAACCAGTACACTTGTGGTGTATACACCGCCTGCGCACTGGCTCCACTTTTGCTTTTATTCATCTGCAATATTAATAATGAAAATAATTTAACTACTTGTAGGTTACGTAAACATTATTGTATGCTTCAAGTCGCTGCAGTGAACAAATTAATGCTAATCATTTGTATGACATGTAAACTTTACTTGCATAAATAAATATAAATGAATATGTCAATACGTACTTTTGCTTTCTCGTACGAGTAGCTAGTACGGAGGCCATTTATCTTCCTCTTTATGTCCTCGGCCATACATCCTGGCCGTATGTCTCGGCTGATTATCTCTGCAATATTTTTATAACTTTCCAATCTTCTTAACCTATTTTTATATTCAGGGTGCCTCACATTGTAAAGCGCCTCATCCGCTTCGTACATTTCAATTAATTTTGTGGTAGACGCCACACACCAATTGTATTTAGCAGCCATGTTTACAAACACAAAAGATGACAGAACGCTCCAGCGATGCTGGCGCTCGGCGTGGTAACATATCGCATTGCAGTGAACAGAAGACAAGCGATTTCTTTGATCAAATATACGGCCTCGGCCTAGATTTGATCAAATATTGGACGACATTTGTCAAAGATCCCTATTACACTATCAAATATCTTTGACAAAGATATTGGACAAAGATCTTGGACAAAGAAATTTGATAGTGTAATACCGGCCTATGGTTGGCCAACTAGATGACGCTGTCATAGCTCAAACGGATATCAACTGCGTTTTTTTAAAAATAGAAACCCCCTTTTTTATTACATAGGTTGGTTGGTTGGTTTGGGGGAAGAGACCAAACAGCGAGGTCATCGGTCTCATCGGGTTAGGGAAGGACGGAGAAGGAAATCGGCCGTGCCTTTTTGAAAGGAACCATCCCGGCATTTGCCTGGAGTGATTTAGGGAAATCACGGAAAACCTAAATCAGGATGGCCGGACGCGGGATTGAACCGTCGTCCTCCCGAATGCGAGTCCAGTGTGCTAGCCACTGCGCCACCTCGCTCGGTTTTTATTACATATTCGTGTAGTACGTAAAGAAATATGAATGTTTTAGTTGGACAACTTTTTTCGCTTTGTGACAGATGGCGCTGTAATAGTCGCAAACATAGAAGTACGTGGTATCACGCAACATTCCGCTAGTGCGGACGGTATTTGCTTCGTGATACATTACCCGTGTTAAAATGGACCATTTACCAATTGCGGAAAAGGTACATATCGTGTTGATATGTGGCTCTTGTGATCAAAGTGCCCAACAGGCGTGTGCTATGTATGCTGCTCGGTATCCTGGACGACATCATCCAAGTGTCCGGACCGTTCGCCGGACAGTTGCGTTATTTAAGGAAACAGGAAGCGTTCAGCCACGTGTGAAACGTCTACCACGACCTGAAACAAATGATGATGCCCAAGTAGGTGTTTTAGCTGCTGTCACGGCTAATCCACACATCAGGAGCAGAAAAACTGCGCGAGAATCGGGAATCTCAAAAACGTCGGTGTTGGGAATGCTACATCAACATCGATTGCTTCCGTACCATATTTCTATGCACCAGGAATTGCATGGTGACGACTTTGAATGTCGTGTACACTTCTGCCACTGGGCACAAGAGAAATTGCGGGACGATGACAGATTTTTTGCCGCGTTCAATTTAGCGACGAAGCGTCATTCACCAACAGCGGTAACGTAAACCGGCATAATATGAACTATTGGGCAACGTAAAATCCACGATGGCTGCGACAAGTGGAATATCAGCAGCCTTGGCGGGTTAATGTATGGTGTGGCATTATGGGAGGAAGGATAATTGGCCCCCATTTTATCGATGGAAACCAAAAGGTGCAATGTATGCTGATTTCCTAAGTAATGTTCTACCGATGTTACTACAAGATGTTTCACTGCATGACAGAATGGCGATGTACTTTGTGAAGACATCGTTATTTTGCGATAGATACACATTTTTATCTTGTTTTTTTCCCGTCTGTTCATATATCTTTGATGTTGTAGCGCATTTTTTTTTCTTTTGTCCTGTAATATAGAGATAAAAGTTGTTTTCTAGATGTAATATGTAACTGGAAATTATTTCTTTTTTGTAAGTAGATAAATAAGTTTGGAGTTTATTGATTGTGGAAAGCTTTAATTTTTTGTGTTTATCGTTTACTGTAATAAGTTTGGTAGAAAATAGTTGTGTGAAGATATATGTAATTTACTTTGATGTTGTGTAAACTGTGGGCGAGAGTATTGAGAAAGAGAGAGAGCAATATCGATAGTCGATCCAACAAAGGGGTTTGTGTTGTTGGGTAGCTAGAGAAGTGGACACATGTTTTACTGTGCGAGTTGTGACTTTTACGAGCTGGTGAAAATTGAGTTTAGTGGCAAGCGATGTACGTTTTGAATGACTGTTTTATACCAGTACGTGATATGATGATAGTGAGTGTAGAAACTGGGCGTAGTAAATACTGAGGCTGTGCCGTGAGACGAAGTAACTATGACAATGTAACCGAGAATGGGCGGTATTGTAGCTCTGTGTCTGTGAATTGAACTGCACTTGTATTTTGACTGTGTTTTCGTACACTCAAGTACTGTGAACTTACATATTTATTCGCGTTTCGATGAACTGTCGGACGCCTACAATCAGTAACAGTGGTTATGAGCTTATACGAACTGTCTATTGTGTGTGAGTACATTCCTGCCCAGGACGGTTTTTCGCGATCGCGGCAGTCATAATACGAATTGACTTTCTATAGAATTCGCCGTCGGCAAGTTTTATAAACTGTGTGTGGCATAAGTAAACTTAAATTGTGTGTGCCAGAAACATTAATACTGTGCACATACGGACATCTGTAACAACAATTACATCGACCAACCTGTGGCCTGCAAAACGCATCTGTAATCAGATTTGCAGCTTAATGAATACCACCGCCCACCCGATTATGAGGAAAAATCATCAGCTGTGATGAAAAATATTATTTAAAGGCAAGAAAACATTTTATTAGCTTTGTAATTACACCCTGGATACAAAAAAAAAAAAACACATTTACTGAAAGAAAAACAGAAGTTACACACAAGCCAAGAATAAAGATATTGATACCAGAGTCATGGAGCAGCACACAAACATAGACCTCAAGGAATTTTTTTTTTCATTTCTTTTAACACTTCCTCCAAAAAAAAAAATCATGAAATTATTGCTTTACTTTCTGCAACTGACTTGTCCATGACGCTGCACATCCTGAGTACTTTGCAAGAATTCCAGTTGTTGAGCGCCTTGTCCGGTTATCACCTGCGAAATCTGCATCAGCGTAAATCTTTAACTCTTCTTTTTTATTGTATACAATTCCAAAATTTAAGGTCCCTTTCAAATACCGGAAAATGCGCTTTACTCTATTCCAGTCTTCAGTGGTTGGTTTCTCCATAGCTCGAGCAGCTTTATTGACTGCAAAAGTGATGTCTGGACGAGTTACTGTTGAAAGGTACATGAGAAAACCAATTGCTTCACGGTAGGGTACAGATGACGAAACTTCTTCGTTTTGTTATTGTCCTCAGGTCCAATAGGAGTTGAGATTGTATTGCATTCTACCATTCGAAATCTTTGCAGAATTTCTTCTGTGTATTTCTCTTGACTTATCATTATTGCTCCCTCTTCGTACTGCTTTATTTTTATGCCAAGAAAATTGTCAAGACTGCCAGTTGTTATTTCGAATTCATGTTGTAAAACATCCATAAAAACAGCAATTTCTTTCTTGTTACTGCCGACAATCAGGCCATCATCAACGTAGATTGCCACATAAAAGATATTTCCATTTTGTCTATGACAAAATAGGCATAGGTCTGCATCACTGTTTGAAAAACCAGCTTTCTTCATGAATTCAACAAAACGTTTGTTCCAGCAACGTGGCGCTTGCTTCAACCCATAAAGACTCTTTTTTAAGAAACACACTCGACCTGTACTATCTTCGAAACCTTCTGGTTGTTCCATATATACTTCATCTTCAAGTATTCCATTCAAAAAAGCTGTCTTTACATCGAATTGTTCTAGCAGCATTTTCTTTGAAGCAGCTACAGCCAACAGAGTTCGTATGGTGTCATAACGTGCCACAGGGCTAAAGGCGTCGTCATAATCAATTCCTGCTTTCTGAATACAGCCTTTTGCAACCAATCTGGCTTTAAAGCGAGTACCTCCATTGACTGCGACCTTTCGCCGTAGAACCCAGCGGTTTTGCAATACTTTGGCATTCCTCAGACGGTCAACCAGCACCCAGGTATTGTTTTTCTTTAGTGACTGAAGTTCTTCACTAATAGCTTGCATCCATTCTCCCTTCTCGTTTGACTGCAATATTTCTGAAAAACAGTTTGGATCTTTGTATTCAAGTGCATCAACTTTTGTTGCCATACAAAATTCATCACTTTCCATCCAGGTTGGTTTTCTTCATTGTCTTTTATTCTTCTGTTTCTCTTCATTAGAAGATTCAGCAGCTTCTGCTTTTAGAAATTCTGTTAATTCTTTATTTTCATCAGATTCACTCGACTCTTGACTTTCTCTAGAATCGAGAGTGCCAATTTTTTCTTGAGTTTGGCTTCCTCCAGAAGTGTACAGCCTAGGAGATTTACATTGGTCGTCTTTAGATGAATTCGGATCATTAAATTCTTCCTGAGGGACTTCAAATTCAACATGATCACTATATTCAACATGATCACTATGTAAATCACAAACAATTTCTGGCTTAAATTTCACATCGTGACTCAACACCACTTTTCTTTTAGATGGAATCCAAACTCTAAACCCATCTTTGTCATTAACATATCCAAGTCGTCCAAAAACTGCCTTATCATCAAACTTGGAACGGAATTGTTTGTTAATGTGAACATAGCATCCTGAGCCAAAAATTCTGAGATGATCAAGTCGCCCTACTGGTCGATTAAACCATAGTTCATAAGGGGTTTTATTTTCAACTGAAGATTTTCCAGTACGATTTAATAGGTAGACTGCTGTGCTACATGCCTCTGCCCACAACCCTTTAGGTAATTTACTCGGATTTAGCATTGACCGGGCAGCTTCAACAATGCTCCTATTTTCTTGTTCAGCCACACCATTTTGTTCAGGAGTGTAAGGAGGAATCAGTAGCTCTATTCCCCTGTCTGCAAGCAGTTCACTGACATTCTTATTGTTAAATTCTTTGCCACCATCACATCTAAATTGTTTGACAACATGTCCATTAGTTCGTGCTTCATTTAAAAACTGCTTAAGCACAGTACACACTTCACTTTTGTGTCTTAAAAAGAAAATTCGACGAAATTTACTAAAATCGTCTTTGAAACATACATAATAATGCTTGCCTCCAAAAGATTTCGTGCTCTTTGGTCCATTGACATCTGCATGGATTAATTCCCCAGTACTGGTAGCGCATATTGTTCGTGTTTTGAATGGCAGCCTATGCATCTTTCCAACCGCACAGCCGTCACAAAATCCACTCTTGGCATCTTCCACATTAATGTTCATTCCTTTTAAAATATTCTTCACATTGTTTATTTTGATGACCAAACCGTTCATGGTACACTTGCAATGTTTCGGATGAAGTCATCAAGCTCACACGATTAATTTTTGCATTTCTAACAACACGCATGTTCAACACATAAAGTCCATTTTTCACATAACCTGTCATAACAATATTGCCACTGACTTGTTTTCGAACACAGACATTATTATAACTAAAATTAGTACTGTAGCCTCTGCGGGCAATGGCTCTCACAGAGAACAGATTAGCACTTGCATCAGGGACGTACAAAACATTGTCCATTCTAGCATTGTACCATTTATTGTTTCGTCTAATTTGGATGTAAACTGTTCCTTGACCGTACGCACACATTTTGACATCTTGTTTTCCCAATGAAATGACTTGAGGAACATCAAATTCACTATACGAAACAAAATACTGTTTGTTGGGAGTGATATGATTTGTAGCGCCACTGTCGCAATACCATTTATTTGGGTCACTGTGATTACTGGTACACACACCCATAGCGTATGAAGTAAATGCAGCCTCTTCACTTTCTCGCGTCTTCGCTTTTCTTTCATTACTGTCACGAGTGTTCTGTGGACACTCTGCTGCCCAGTGACCTAATTGTTTGCATATATTACGGGGAAACTTCTGTTTTAATTGTGACTTTGTCATCTTTACTTGCTGATTACTTGTTTGCCGTTTTCTTGTTTTAGAAACGACAAAAGCTGCACGTCCATTAATGTCTTGTTCACGCAGTTCAATAGTACGGAGTTTTTCAATCAATAAATTCAAGCTTTGCTTTTCTGTCAGTATCGTATCCCAGAGATCCTTAAAATTGTCGTAGTCTTTTCCCAGTGTAGACAAAATTCGACCATTTAAGATTCTTTCAGATAGCGTATTTTCTTCATGTTTTGCTAATTCAGCGTTCAGGTCCACAAATAACTTTTACAGTTTGGCCACATGTGCACTAATATCTTCCGTTTCATCACGTTTAACACGAAAAGATGTTTCAATCAACATATTCAAACGCTGAGTACTGCAACGTTCAAATCGGGCGCGTAATTTGTCCCAGATTTCTTTAGCATTCTTGCACGTTAAGACGAGTTCTGCAACAGGTTTACTTAGTGCACTTGCTATAAGACTTGCTGCCTTTGCGTCGTCCTTGTGCCATTCCACATACGCTTCTTTTTGTGCACTTGTCGCATCTTGCGGCAATTCTACACGTTCACGTGTACCGTTAACAATACCTTCTAGTCCATATGAACGCAGCACCATAGAAATATGCCATTTCCATTTGGCCCAGTCGTCAGGTCCTTCAAGCTTATCAATGCTGACCTTATAATCGCCGCTAGCAGTCATGTTTCTTTACAGACATAAGCTCATTTCAAACATTGTTTTAACTAAACTATGTTGTTTGCCTTTACACGTGTACTGGGCCCATAACCTGATGAAAAATATTATTTAAAGGCAAGAAAACATTTTATTAGCTTTGTAATTACACCCTGGATACGAAAAAAACCACATTTACTGAAAGAAAAAACAGAAGTTACACACAAGCCAAGAATAAAGATATTGATACCAGAGTCATAGAGCAGCACACAAACATGGACCTAAAGGATTTTTTTTTCTTTTCTTTTAACAAGCTGCAATCACACGACCATGGGAGCAGATCTCAGCGTTTCACCAGGACCAGCCAGCTGCCGTCGATGTCGTGACCATCCTCACAACACACAAGATAAGATTTAAAAGCAGCGCTCTCCTCTCAAAGACTCAAAATTATTGCAAACAATTTTAATTTCCTTTTGGCTGACATACACGTAACATTTGTCTTCTTTAGAATAAAAGTGTTCCCCACAAAGTGGTGTGTTCTATGTTGACATTGTTGACTTTCATTAGCAGTAGCCATTTCTCTTATAATTATTTCCATTTTCATTTTTTTACATTTTAAATCCACTGCCGCTGCATGTGTATTTTTTTTTATAACTTTTGGAGGGTATGTGTGTAAATTCGTGTCCGTAGCATTTACCAGAAGTATTGTAATGCTTTGCTACTTGGACAAGGGCGCCCGCGATTAATTTCTTAAACGTCAAACAATGACAGTGAAGCTCGCTTACTATTGGTGCTAACATTCTATAGTGGGTAATTCAAAGGTGGGTAGCTGTCAAACCACACGGGTTGTGATTACTTTGAATGAGAGTCGTGTAAAATTGTGGGTTCATCACTCAACTTTGGTATTCTTTTGTTTATTGATGTTAGAAACAATTTTTTTTGTCAGTGTCCTTAAATCTTATTTAATATGGTTATTCTATACTAAACTGGGATAAATGCACGATCAGATATTGTGTTGGGAAGTAAAATTTGGAGAAACGTCTATTTAGATTCGACTTGATTTGGACTGCATTAGTTAACACGGTACTTTTAGGGTATTTTGGCGATACTTAGTGACACGGTAGAATCGCGGACGTCACATATGGCGACCGTGGAGCGACAGGACAGGGTATTTTGACGCTGTCTTAAAGAATTGCAATCTTCGGGTCTCAGTTTCAAAAATTTTGATAATTAGTGGGAGTGGTTTGTTGGTGTTAGGATCAGAAAATAGACAAGATGACTATTAAAGAGGATGAACGTGTAGCCAGTTTTAAAGAGTGGGATGACGAGCAAGGGGAAAATAAAGAACATGAAATTGCTATGGAAAAGGTGGAAAAGGATACAGTAATTAAGACAGAACCAGAGGTTGATAAAGATGTAGATGGAACAGGAGGGGTATAAAGTATGTTTGCTGTGCTGTTAGCGGAAATTAGAGGAATGAAAGAGGGCCATATAGGTTTAAGAGAAGATATAGAGGGTATAAATAAGAAAATGGAAGCTGTTAGCAAATCACAAAAGGATATGGGAGAAGAACTAAAGAATTTAGATAGGAAATTTGAACAAAGGTTTGAGGATTTTAAAAGGGAACTAGATGATGGGATAGAAAAGAGGATTTCAAATATAAAGTTGGATATAGGCAAAGATTTTAACAAATTTAAATATGCTGTTAAAGAGAAATTTGAAGGAACTGAATTCGAGCTGATGGAAATGCAAAAGAGTTTTAGGGAGGAGGTAAATGGAAGGGTAGATTGCTTGGATAAGAATATTGTAGCACAGGCTGAAGTGTGTGATAAAAGACAGACAGAAGTGAAGGAATATTGTGATAGAATTTTAGAGGGACATAGTGAGAAAGCTCAAGCAAAAGTGGGATGAATCAGGGAGTCCACTTCTGTGATTGAGAAAAGAGTAGGAACTTTGGAAAGAAAAATAGAAGATAGGAATTGTACAGCTCCATCTGTGGTAGTACATATGAGAGATGGTAGTACTTTTAATAATATAGTATTTGATCCTAAAGACAACGTCCATCCAGTGGCTTTTGTGAATAGTTTATGAAGTCAGTTTACTGTAGAGTGGATTGAGAAAGATAAATTAAGGATGGTTGGTGCATGTTTAAAGGGTGAAAGTTTAGATTGGGGAGCAGATGCACCAGATAGATATGAAACTTTTGAGGATTTTGTGTCAGCTTTCCTAGCAGAGTACTGGTCTAAAGAAAAACAGAGTGATGTATTTGAGGCTTTTAAGAAGGCACAATGGTATGATAACCGAAATAGGGAGAGCATGAGAGAATATTGTGAAAGATGGATCAATAGGTTGAAGCATTTGGACAGTACTTGGAGTGATCAAGATACAATAGAAGTATTGACGGGGAAGTTACCTCCTAATAGGAGATGTGGATTAATAGGGCATAATAATAATCTGAAAGATTTTCTGAATAGAGTGAGAGATGTGGGTAGATGGCAGACAAATTGTTCTTTTAATGTAAATAGAGATTCTTGGAGGTACCAAGAGAACAGGGAACAGACCAGTGGAGTGAATCAGGTAAATGTGAGAGTTAGGGGAGAAAGAGGTCGAGGGAATTTTAGGGGTAATGGTAGAGGTTATGATAGGAGAGGAAGTTTTAATACGGGAAACGGTACAGCGCAACAGTAAGGGCCCATGCTGGGCCGGGTCAAGTATCAGGGCCTACCAATGTTGCTAGTTGCCACAATGATGTCAGATGTTTTGTGATGTGCAGCAATAGTAGTACTAATCATGGTGATAGGGGGTGTGGAAGTCAGAACTTAGTAATTGAAGAGGTAGGGCCCAAAATTAAGTGTGGGAATAATATAGACTCGGGAGGTTCATGTATGGAGGTATTTTCTCAAATGTATGATGGTGTTACAGAATATGAAAAGGAGCAAATAGACAGGGAGAAGGAGAATGAAGTGATACAAATGGAAAGTATTGAAAGTGAGGAGGAAGAGACAAGTAGTGTTAGTAGTAACAGTGAAGGGGGAGAAGAAGAGGTACCAGAGGATACGTTTCTTTTCCAGAGTAATTTGCATAGGAGTAAAGGGGAAGAGAACGGGCCAGTTTCTGAAGTTATTGAGGGAGAGATTTCTACCGATTCCTTGAACCATGGTGTAGATGCTGATGATGAGGAAAAAATTAATGTGTTTATTATTGGCAAGGATAAGGATGTCGCAACTTGTAGCGAGGAGGAAGAGAGTTTATGTGCAATTAGAAGGGAGTCAAGAGAAGAGGAAAGCTCAGAGATAGGTTGTAGAAAATGGGAATATGATAATATTGAAAGAGATTTGTTACATGAAGGTGAAGATATGGGGGATATTAAAGCTGGACAACCTTTTGTGAAAATGAAAACCTATGGCAGGGAACAAAAGGCTCTTTTGGATACAGGTAGTGAAATAAGTGCTGTATCAGAGGAATTATATAACTGTATAAAGGAAGGTAATGAGGTAATGGACGTACCTGTGTTGGGGTTAAAAATAATGGGTGCTACGGGCAAGTTGAGCAAAGCAGTCAAGCAACAGATCATCTTAGAATTTGAACTTGGGGCCATAAGCTTAGTACATAATTTTTTTGTTGTTCCTGGGCTCAGTGTGGAAATTATCCTGGGCATAGACTGGTTGACAGAGTGTAAAGCAGGAGTAAATTGTGGGGACGGTTTTGTCACTTTTTATAATAAAGGATTAGAAACAAGTGTGAAATTTGATGGAATGATAGTGAGTAGCAATGATTTAGTTGGTCTGTTGAAAATGAGAGTGATGACAGTAGGAGTCAATATGAGAGATTTAGAGTTTAACTTGGATTATAGGGGTAGCAGAGAGGAGAGAGAGATAATAGAAGAATTGAAGAACCAGATAGACAAGGTAGAAGGGTTAAGTAAACAACAGAAAGAAGAGTTAAGGGAAGTATTATGGATAAATAGAGAGGTATTTTCAGACAGACCTGGTACAGTTAAGAACTTTGAGTGTAAATTAGATGTGAAACCGCATGAACCCTTTGCAAGAAAGCCGTTTTCTATACCATTTGTGTTGAAGGAAGCTGTACATAGAGAGAGTGAGAGAATGGTAGACTGTGGAGTTATAGAAAGAAGCAAGAGTGAATACAATAGTCCCTTAATAGTGGTGGGCAAGAAAGATGGTAGTGTAAGAGTGGTTATTGATGCTAGAGCTTTGAACGACATAGTGAGTAGAGAGACCAATCGCCCCAAAAATGTGGACGTGATATTACAGAAGTATTATAATATGAACTACATGACTAGCCTCCATCTCACGGCCAGGTACTGGCAGGTTCCACTTGCAGAGGAGTATAGGAAGTATACGGCCTTTTTGGTAAATGGGAAATGTTACCAATATACTATAGTACCCTTTGGTTTGAATATTAATGTGTCCGTATTCATTCGAGCATTAGACCAAGTCTTGGGACCAGAGTTGAGTTCAAGAATAACTGTGTATGTAGATGATTTGTTGATTGCCACCGAGTCATGGGAGGAACATTGTAGTTTATTGGATGATGTGTTTCAGGCTTTGAGAAAAGGGGGCATGACCCTTAGACTTAAGAAATGTGAGTTTGTGAGGAAGGAAATACAGTTTTTAGGTAGAATCTTGCCCACTATGGGTATCAAAGTTGACCCTGAGAAGATCAAAGCTGTTAAAGAATGCCCATCTCCGAAGAATCGAAAACAATTGAAGTCCTTTCTCGGTTTATGTAACTTTTATAGAAATTTTGTATCAGGACAAGTATTTAACAATCCAAGTTTAAATAAGTTATGAGTCCTAAAGTGCCATTTGTTTGGACCAGTGAGTGTCAGGAAGTTTTTACGCAGCTTAAGGGAGCTTTAAAAGAGGATAGGATTTTGCATCATCCTGACCTTATTAAACCTTTTTGTTTGGGGACTGATTCTAGTCGATATGGTATTGGAGTAGAATTATTTCAGGATTTTGGAGAAGGTGGGAAGAAAGATCATAGAAGAATTGCATTTGTGAGCAGGTCATTAACTAAGTATGAAAAGAATTATAGTGTGACAGAAAAAGAAGCTTTGGCAATAATCTGGGGATTTAGAAAATTTAGGGATTATCTGTGGGTAAATAAAATCATCATTTATACTGATCATAGGGCTTTGATATTTTTCTAGAAATTTAGGTTGATGCATACTAGGTTGACAAGATGGGTAGTGTTCATGCAACAGTTTCAATTTGAAATCAAGTATGTTAAGGGTACTCAAAGTAAAGTTGCAGATGCATTATCCAGATTAGCTTTAGGGGAAAATGGGGAAATAGGACAAGATGTAGATGAAGAGCATGTGAAATTATTCTATATTAAGGGAGTTCAAGGGGAAAAGAAAATAGAAAATATATGTAAATACATGAGAAGGTATCAGAACCATGATGGGATCTGGAAAATGATTAAGAGAGAGTTAGATATGCCGAATGGTAATGATAAACTGCCGAAATACTATAAAGTGCATCGTGGAATCTTGTTTAGGCGAACTAATGAAAGTTCAGAGGATTGGAAGGTGTGTTGGCCTAGTGACTGCATTGATGAAATAATTGACTACATTCATTTGAGTTTTGGGCATATAGGTGCAAGGAAATGTATACAGAAATTAAGAGAATGTGTGGCCTTTGACAACATGGTAAAAAGGGTAAATAACAGGATTAGGACATGTGATAAGTGTCAGAGAGCCAAGGTTACAAATCAGACATGCCGGCTTCCTATGCAGAATGTAAAACCTAATGATTTGATGGAGTTATTAGCTATCGATTTCTATGGCCCTTTGCAAAACACAAAAGGAAGTTTTTCCTAAATTTTTGTGGTATTGGAAATATTTTCTAGATTTATTAGGTTGTACCCTTTGTGTAAAGCCACTGATAAGGCAATTCTGACTAAACCTGAAAAGGACTATTTTGTAAAATTTTGTAAGCCAAAAGCAATACTTTCTGACAACGGATCCCAGTTTACTAGTAAGCATTGGAAGGAAGGTCTTACTGACCAGGAAATGGCGGTAATATATACGTCAACTTACCACCCAGCCGGGAACCCGGTTGAGCGCTATATGAGGGAAATAGGAAGGTTATGCCGCATGTATTGTAGTAATAATCACAGTTCCTGTGGAGATGTGGAAAATATTGAGGATGTAATGAACACAGTGCCTCATGATGTAACTGGGTTTACCCCATATGAGATTATGAAGGGAGAAAGATCCTTGAGTTTTGTAGAGGAGAAGTTGTCGTTTCCATCAAGGGATGAGTTAAGTTGGGATGAGAAGAAGAAAAGACTGTGAGAATTAGTGGAAAAGAGGTTAGAGGAGAGGAGGAGACAGCATGATAAAAAATTAAAGAAGGTTGAAATTAAGGTGGGAGACCTGGTATTGGTGCAGACTTATGAAAAATCTAAGGAGATTAACAATGAGATATCAAAGTTTTTTGATGTGTTTAAAGGTCCGTTTGAGGTAGTGGGTATACTGCATCCGAATGCTTATTATCTGGTGTATCCAAAGTCAAAAAAGAAGTTTGGTTTGAAGAATATAGTAGATTTGAAACCATATAAACCCAGGGCATGAGGTATGGGTGATGAACCCCTTCTCCCTTTTCTTTTTCAAATCTGAACCAGAATTTAATGAACTGAGGGACATGTTTAAGGAGTATAGGACTATATTATTCGCTATAGGCAATATAATTTTAGTTGTAGAATCAATTATTTGAGTACACTAAAATACACAACATTGTGACAGACTCGATAATTTAGAGCCATAAAATTTTGTGTGAAAACATGACTTGTTACAAAGACTCGAAAGTATGTGATAAAAAGTGATGTATACAGTGAGGAATGGACTAACGAGTCTTCAGTGATATTGTATAATTTTGTTGTAATTATTTCTTTATATGAGAATTTTTTTTAAATTGTTACTGCTCATACATTTCTTAGTGCTGGATTCAGAACATAAAATAATCATTCATTTAATTGGTTTGCTTAATTGAAATTATTATCCTGTAGGAATTTTGTTGAATATTGTTTTCATGATTGTCAGGTAGATTATACGTTATTAAATAATATAAGAAGTTACTGAGGTAATATTTGTAAATAGAAGCTTTGGATAAGTCAAGTCAACATATACCAGAATATTATCTAGTTTTATGAGGTCAGTTGTCTCATATGGGTCATGGACATTTTATCTTGAAAGGTTTTTTGGGAACATCTCATGATAAAATGGGGGGCGCATGTGAAGACATCGTTATTTTGCGGTAGATACACATTTTTATCTTGTTTTTTCCCGTCTGTTCATATATGTTTGGTGTTGTAGTGCATTTTTTTTTCTTTTGTCCTGTAATATAGAGATAAAAGTTGTTTTCTAGATGTAATATGTAACTGGAAATTATTTCTTTTTTGTAAGTAGATAAATATGTTTGGAGTTTATTGATTGAGGAAAGCTTTAATTTTTTTGTTTTTATCGTTTGCTGTAATAAGTTTGGTAGAAAATAGTTGTGTGAAGATATATGTAATTTACTTTGATGTTGTATAAACTGTGGGCGAGAGTATTGAGAAAGAGAGAGAGCAATATCGATAGTCGATCCAGCAAAGGGGTTTGTGTTGTTGGGTAGCTAGAGAGGCAGATACATGTTTTACTGTGCGAGTTGTGACTTTTACGAACTGGTGAAAATTGAATTTAATGGCAAGCAACAAATTTTTTTGTCAATGTCCTTAAATCTTATTTAATATGGTTAATCTATGCTAAACTGGGATAAATGTAAGGTCAGATATTGTGTTGGGAAGTAAAATTTGGAGAAATGTCTATTTAGATTCGACTTCATTTGGACTGCATTAGTTAACACGGTACTTTTAGGGTATTTTGGCGATACTTCGTGACAGGGTAGAATCACAGTCGTCACAACTTCCAGCATGATGGATGTCCGGCACATAGGTCGCATGTGGTTGAAGCAGTATTGAATAGCATATTTCATGACAGGTGGATTCGTTGTCGAAGCACCACACCATGGCCCGCACGTTCACCGGATCTGACGTCCCCGGATTTCTTTCTGTGGGGAAAGTTGAAGGATATTTGCTATCGTGTTCCACTGACAACACCTGACAACATGCATCCGCGCATTGTCAATGCATGTGGAACATTACGGAAGGTGAACTACTCACTGTTGAGAGGAATGTCGTTACACATATTGCCAAATGAATTGAGGTTGACGGACATCATTTTGAGCATTTATTGCATTAATGTGGTATTTACAGGTAATCACACCATGGAACAGCATGTGTTCTCAGAAATGATAAGTTCACAATGATACATGTATCACATTGGAACAATCAAAATAAAATGTTCAAATGTACCTATGTTCTGTATTTTAATTTTAAAAAAAACCTACCTGTTACCAACTGTTCATCTAAAATTGAGAGCCATATGTTTGTGACTATTACAGCGCCATCTATCACAAAGCGAAAAAAGTGGTCCAACTAAAATATTTATTTTCTTTACGTACTACACGAATATGTAATAAAAAATGTGCGTTCCGATTTAGAAAAACGCAGTTGATATCTGTTTGATCTATGGCAGCGCTATCTAGTGGGCCAACCATAGCGCCATCTGATTTCCTCCTTCAAGCTAGACAAGTTTTGTGCCTTTGTAGTTTTTTCGTTTGACGTTTATTTCGTGAGATATTTGACTCATTCACGATCAATGGACCACCCTGTATACCTGAGCTCAGCAGATTTAAGTTATCTTATGAGGGGGTAGGGTATATAAGAGAATGAGTTGTGATGAACTCGAAGAAACGCGTTGAGAAGCTATAAGAAAAAGGTCTGGCCAAAAAAGTAGTGTACAGTGAAGAATAATTTTTTTGAACGAGGATATGAAAAAAAAAGTAGGGTTCAGGTATAACAGGTTTAGGTAGTATTTTCTTGTAAACAAATAATGAACTAAGGGAGATCTCCGAGAAGTAAAGAAAATTTTGTTTGCAAATTAAATACTATAAATACTACATTACCAAATGTTATACTGAAAACAAACCCTGTCCTTTCATTATGTGTTATTACGCTATGTGTTTGTGTACTCTTGCGTATTTGTGTTCTTCCTATCTTTATGTGTTTATCTGATAAGAGTTATGCTGTAGAATTTTTCTGATACTAAGCTACATTCACTGTGATGAGGAATACTGTTATCCTCAAATATAATTTGCATTAATAATGTGTTATTTACTGTGTAAAGATGTTTATATATTATTTATTCTGTTCTGTTTTAATGCACATGTGTGAAGTTAATGTTTCGAAAGCTATTATCATTTTTATATTTACTTACTTACGTCATAATTCCTGTAACGCTGATGTACATATTTATTTCTATTCTTGTGTAAAGCCTGTATTACTACAAATGTTGTCTGTATTATTATGTTCTTTAATGATGTTTTCTGTATTTTTATAATTGTATTCTTATATTGTAAATTAGTAATTATATAGACACCAGTTCTTCAAATTAAGTTTCATTTCACTGCACTCATTTCTGTTGCTCATAGTATATGGACAATATGTTAGAAGTTAAAAAAAAGGGACTGTTAGCACTGTCACATGTGTTGATAATTCAGCAAGGGACTGGTTAACAGCCTTGCTGGTTCTAAGGACATTCCAAAAAGTTTGTGAGTGCCCAACTGGTGGTTTATGGACTTGCTGTATTAACCGCAAGACTCTTCGATGTTGACTGTGCACCCGCACAGTCGCAACAGATGGCTGCTAGCCACCTCTACAAGGACTACAGTAGGTCTGCACATTTGGTGGCCCAACAATACCATTATCTCTACAAGAAATACTATGGGTCTGCTCTGCGATGACCTACCTACCAATGTTCTTCAAAGCTTCGACTGACTCTGCTGTGGGTTTGCTCTGTTGTGGCCCCTTTACCTGTCTGCATGTCAAGAGTCAGCACTGTCTTTCTGTTGGAGGGACAACACTACTTCTTGAAGACTGCATGGAAATCCACTACTTCGGTGTGCATTTTCTTTTGCTGCTCAGACTTTGCACTACTGTGATGAATGATCAGGACTGTCTTTATGGACTGTGAGGACAATTTTGCTTTTGACCAACAGTGTAAGAATAATTGTATGCATTTGATTTATTTATTAGCGTTAATATAAATTTTTTTAGCAAATACGTAGTGGTCATTGCCCAAAACAATTTGTAAAATTTTTTGTGGTGAGCATGGGGGCTATGTAATTAGGCTGTTTAGGTTTTTATGTTGGTAATGCCACGTAGTGCTCTGTATGCAAATCGCTGACTGTGCTGTGTGCAGTCTATGGCTGGTTAGACTCATTGTTGGAATATTCGCTAGTGTAGTGTTGGGCAGTTGAATGTAAACAGCGTGTAGCGTTGGGCAGTTGGAGGTGAGCCGCCAGCAGTGGTGGATGTGGAGAGAGTGATGCCAGAATTTTGAGAAGTTGCTATAAGCGGACGATCTGGACGTGTGTCCGCCAGAAAAATAAAATTTGTATATATATATATATATATATACAGGGTGTCCCAGCTATCTTGTCCACCCAAAATATCTCTGGAACAATAACAGCTATTGGAAAACGACTTTCACCGGTATCAATGTAGGTCTGGAGCCCATGAATGTACATATTTGGAAACATTCTAAAACGAAAGCATATGTGTTTTTTAACACAAACATATGTTTTTTAAATGGACCTCCTATATTTTTTCTTCAGCAATCCATAGCATGACAAAGCACATACACAATGGCGTTGATTGCATCGCAATATTCCCACTACATCCCGAGATACTGAGACGCGAAGTTGACGCGCAGTAGACCGTATTATTCGTTTCGGACCTCTTGATAAGTATGGAGGTGTGATTACGCATGTCAATCACATCGCGATTACGGGCAGCATGGGGTTCACGCCTGAGCCTCAGAACGTGCGCTAGCAGCGCATGTCGGGTGTTTGAAGCGTCAACTTCGCGTCTCAATATCTCGGGATGTAATGGGAATATTGCGATGCAATCAACGCCATTGTGTATGTACTTTGTCATGCTATGGATTGCTGAAGAAAAAATATAGGAGGTCCATTTAAAAAACATAAGTTTGTGTTAAAAAACACATATGCTTTCGTTTTAGAATGTTTTCAAATATGTACATTCATGGGCCCCAGCCCTATATTGATACCGGCGAAAGTCGTTTTCCAATAGCTGTTATTGTTCCAGAGATATTTTGGGTGGACAAGATAGCTGGGACACCCTGTGTATATATACATACATACATACATACATATATATATATATATATATATATATATATATATATATATATATATATATATATATATCTTTCATTTGCTAACTGTGCCTATCAGGAGTTAGTGCCTTCTGTAATTAGAATCTTTTATTCAGCTGGCAGTATTGGCGCTCGCTGTATTGCGGTAGTTCGAGTAACAAAGGTTTTTGTGAGATAAGTGATTCATGAAACGTATAGGTTATTGTTAGTCAGGGGCATTCTTTTGTAGGGATTACTGAAATCAGATTGTGTGTCAGTTTAGTGATGATCAGAATAAGTAAAGAGAAAACTGTCTGAGTACGTTGAGTTTTACTCAACTGTTTGAAAATCAAATAACGTAGAAGTCTACCAGCATTTTCATTCACAATTTTTCAAAGGGGACGTTTCAACCTATCATGGTGGTGAGACCAACTAAACTGCGTACGTTTTCAGTAAATATCGATCAGCAAGATAGAGTACCAGCAGGTTCAGGAAACAGAGTGTGTTTTTCAGAGGATACCAATTTGCCAATTAACATTATACACGGTTGAACCAGTCTTAACCAATGAAGAGTTGTATAGTTTGCATTGTTTTATCCGCAGGAGTTTAGAACATGTGAGTGACATTAACATGTAATAGAGGATTCTGGTTAGTGAGGATAACTCTGATGGAGGGGAAGTGATTCTGTCAAAGGGTACAATAATAGGTAACAGCCACTTTGAAACTCTTGGAAGATAAGGACTTCGATAAGTTGAGTGCAGAGGAAAACTACAAGCAAACAGTCGATATGGAAGTGTTACAAGGGAAAGTAGGTGGTTTGAAGGTCAGTGACTGAATGGCTATGGAGAACTTGTTGTTGAGATTTAGTGATTTATTTTGTATGAATGGAGGGTTACTGGCAACCCCGCTGATTAAACGTCACAAACTGACAGGGGATAGTGCACCAAATTATAGGAAGCCCTACCATATATATGAAAGTAGCTGCAACCATTGATAGAAGAATTTATTGAACAGCAACTACAGGATGGGATCATAAAGCTGGGTGATGGTCCGTGGAGCACAAATATAATCGTCGGGCCAAACAAATCGACAGACGGGACATGGAAATACAGATTTCCTGTAACTACAGATATCTAAATGCACGCACCATTCCGGATGCTTATCCAATTCCAAACAGCAAGGAAACTTTGGATAATCTGGGTCAGTGTCTGGTCTTTACAATTAGACCACAGTAGCTGATACCATCAATTGCAGGTGGCACCTGAAGAGAGCAGAACATTTTCATTACAAACGCATGCTGTTTGGACTAAAGTATGCATTGGCAACTTTTAAGCTGTTTTTAGATGGAGTATTGAGAGGATTAAAGCCAAAAGCTTGTTTGGTATATCTCAATGACATAATTGTCTGTTCAAAGCATTTACCAGAGCATACGAGACGTTCGGATGATGTCTTTAGTAGACTACAATCGGCACGTTTGATATTAAGAGAGGACGAGTGCCATTTTGTGCAAACTCAGGTAAACTATCTGGGGCACTTGATTAGTGAACGTGGCGTACAGACCAATTCTGGTCTTACAGACGCAGTTCAAAATTATTGTATACCACAAACAACTAAGCAAGTACAGTCGCTCATTGTAGTTCATGAAGGACTTTGCGAAAATAGCCAGACCCTTGAACAAGCTACTGAAGAAGTGGATGAAATTCCATTAGTCGCAGGAATGTCAGGAGGCATTTGAAATATTGAAATAAATGTTAGTTTCAGATCCAGTATTGGATTTCCGGATTTTGAGAAAGAGTTTATCCTTTCATGAGAAGCTTCAAATGAGTCAATCGATAGTGTTTTGGGACAGATGGTAGATGGTCAGGAACATCAAGTAGTTTACGCTTCAAGGCAGTTAAACAAGACAGAGCATAACTACTCAGCAACGGAGAAAGAGGTATTGGTAGTCATATATGGTATTATTTATTTTCGATGTTACTGTATGATAGCAAGTTTAAATCGTGACAAATCATGCCTCATTGAAATAGTTGCTTAGTTTGAAAGATCCACGTAGTAGATTAACACGATAGACATTTAAGCTTAGTAAATTTGTGTACGATGTAATCCATAAGCCAGGGAGATCACACGCAAATGCAGATTCGTTACGCCGCGGAGTAGCAATGTTAAGTACGCTGGGGAAGAGCGTTGAGGAGTGGCGGCAGGCACAGACAAGGCATAAGGAGTGCCAGGCAGTAAGTCACAGCCACATGTCGTTATGCACGAGGGTCCGTTGTGCAGAACGACGAGGTGTACACAAAATGTGGTGGTTCCAGAGGATTTTCGAGAGGAAGTTTCGCAGCAGGTTCACGAGCATATGTTGTCAGGTCATGGTGGGTGATGTGCAACGGACAGACGTGTAGCAGAGCAGTTTTGGTGTAGAAACAGGAAACGTGTTGTGGAGCAGTAAGTTACAGACTGTGTGTTATGCGCACAGAGGGCCGATCCTCTCAGAAAGTGGCATTGCAAAGGTTACCACAGGCTTCCAGTCCATTTTCAATGTTAGGGTCATTTAATAAAACACCTGCAGGAAATAAGTACGCTTTCACGATCATCGATTGTTTTTCTTGATTTTTGGCAATGGTACTGATGCCAGACCAACGGGCTAGAACAGTAGCGAAGGCAATAGTAAACAACTGGATATTAAAAAAAAAAAAGAAAAATGTTCAAATGTGTGTGAATTCCTAAGGGACCAAACTGCTGAGGTCATCGGTTCCTAGACTTACACACTACTTAACCTAACTTACGCTAAGAACGACACACACACCCATGCCCAAGAGAGTACTCGAACCTCCGGCGGGAGAGGCCGCGCAGTCCGTGACATGGCGCCTCAAACCGCACGGCTACTAGTCGCGGCGAACCGGATCTTAAAGCCTGGGTTACCTGAGATTATGATTACGGACCAGGGAACGAATTTTGTCTCGGATTTAATGAAACAACTATGCTGCGTGTTGCATATGCAGAAGTTAGGGACGAGTCATTTTCGTCTGCAGACCAGTGGGAAAACGGAACATGTTCAAAATGGTTCAAATGGTTCTGAGCAATATGTGACTTAACATCTGAGGTCATCAGTCCCGTAGACTTAGAACTACTTAAACCTAACTAACCTAAGAACAGCACACACATCCATTCCCGAAGCAGGATTCGAACCTGCGACCGTAGCGGTCACGCGGTTCCAGACTGAAGCGCCTAGAGCCGCTCGGCCACGCCGGCAGGCAATGCAACATGTTCACAAGACAGTTTACTGCAAAGCTGTTACGTAGGTTCCAGGCGCGATGATTGTGACACCTGTTACCTTATGTACAGCGTGCCTGAAATTCGAAGGTTGATACTACAATGGGAATGTCGCCGTTTGAGATGGTGTATGGCAGGACGTTTTGGACATTTTGATTCGTAAATTAGGACCGGATAGGGTGTTGGTGAGGAAGTTTGCCAGAAGAATTAAGGAAATATGGAGGAATGTGCAAAAGGTAAACACAAGGTGCTAGGACGCCAGGAACAATCGAACAGCTGCATGGGAAAATTGCCACAGTACCGCATGTAGCAGTGGGTAATGCTCGCTGGTCCCAACATGTCAAACTGGAAAACGAAGAAATTTTTAACAAACTACCAGGGACCATACTAGGTTGTGGAAATGAGCTCATCGGGCAACACGAAGACATAGTTCCCCACAAAAAGTCTGTTATACACGTCAGTTGCATAAAACCATTTAAAGGAATGGCAGAGGGGATACCACAGTTATCAGCAACAAGCCAGGAAGTGAAAGTTACAATGGGTAAAAACAAGGAATTTGAAATTGGTGAGCATGATGTGCCATATAGGTTAAGGTTGCGTAAGTAAGTTGTGCACTTGTAATTTGATGGGGTTTCTATTGGTTTTGTATATCGGAGAGTATGTATTTTTATTGCCATATAGATATTTGTTGTTTTTTTGCCGAGTTGTTAGTTTTTCGTTATTACTGATATTGTTTTTCGTGGAGTGTGCGTTCTCAGAAAGAGGAAATGGTCGATAGAGCAACTATGTTGTACAGCTGGTGAATGTATGTATAAGGACACCCTGGGGAATGACGATGGTCCTGCTGTTGCTGTAGTCTCGAAGGACAGGCAGGCTCACTTGGTAATGTCACAGACAGTTGGGAACCCCACTCATGGTGGAAGTATATTGGATCTAATGGCAACAAACCGACCTGACTTCTCTGAGGATGCCCACATCGATAATTGTATCAGTGACCATGATGCAGTTGTGGGAACAATGATTACCAAAGTACAAAGGGTAACTATGAAAAGCAGAAAGATATACACTGAAGCGCCAAAAAAACTGGTATATGCATGCGTATGCAAATACAGAGATACTTAAACAGGTAGAATACGACGATGTGATCGGCAACGCCTATATAAGACAAAAAGTGTCTGGCGCAGTTGTTAGATCCGTTACAGCTGTTACAATGGCAGGTAATCAAGCTTTAAGTGAGGTTGAACATGATACTAGGGACGGAGCACGAGCGATGGGACACAGGATATCCGAGGTAGCAATGAAGTGGTGATTTTCCCGTACAACCTCTTCAAGTGTGTGTCGTGACTATCAGGAATCCGGCAAAACATCAAACATTCGACATGGCTGCGGCCGGATAAAGAGCCTGCAAAAACGGGACCAACGACGACTGAGAGAAATGTTCGACGTGACGGAAGTGCAATAGCTGCAGATTTCAATGCTGGGCCATCAACAAGTGTCAGCGTGCGAACCATTCAATGAAACATCATCGATATGAGCTTTCGGAACCGAAGGTCCACTCGTGTACCCTCGATGACTGCACGACACAAAGCCTTACGCCTCGTCTGCGCCTGTCAACACCGACGTTCGCCTGTTGATGACTGGAAACATATTGCCTGATGGGACGAGTCTCATTTCAAATTGTATACAGCGGGTGGACTTGTACGGGTATAGAGACAATCTCATGAATCAATGGACCCTGCATTTAAGCAGGGGACTGTTCAAGATGGTGGAGGCTCTGCAGTCGTATAGGGCGTCTGAAGTTGGAGTAATATGAGGTACCTGATGTGTTTAGATACGACTCTGACAGGTGACACAAACGTATGCATCCTATCTGGTCATCTGCATCCATTCATGTCAATTGTGCATACCGACGGACTTAGGCTATTCCAGCAGGAAACTGCCACACCCCACACGCCCAGAATTGCTTCAGAGTGGCTCCAGGAACACTCTTCTGAATTTAAACACTTTCGCTGGCCGCCAAACCCCTCAGACAAGAACATCATTGAACATATCCTGGATGCCTTGCAACGTGCTGTTCAGACGAGATCTTCACCTCCTCATACTCTTTCGGATTTATGGACAGCCCTGCAGTATTTATATTTTCAATTCCTTCCAGCACTACCTCAGACATCAGTCAAGTCCTTCCACATCGTGTTGCGACACTTTCGCGATATTAGGCAGGTGTACCAGTTTCTTTGTCTCCTCAGTGTATATGTTCAGTGAACTAGATAAAGAGTAAGTAGTCTCATATCTCAATGAGGAACTTGAAACTTTCAGCACAGGGCAGGAACATACAGAGGACCTCTGGCTCAAGTTTTAAAGAGTAGTTGACCATGCACTGGATAGATAGTTACTCAGTAGAACATTTCATAATGGGGAGGGGGGGGGGGAGGGAGGGAACCTCGGTGGTATACAGCCAATGTAAAGAAACTTCTACAGAAACTTGTTAATGTATAATAGATGTAAAACAAAGTGTAGGGCTATAGATAGAAAGATACTGAATGAAACACGATTGGCTGTCAAGAGAGCAATGCGTGAGGCCTTCAGTGACTACCACAGTAGAATATTGTCAAGTGATCTTTCACAGAACCCAAAGAAATTGTGGCCATATGTAAAGGCTGTTTGTGGCACCAAAGTTACTGTCCAGACCCTAGTAAGGACAGGAACTGAAATTGAGGCTATCAAAGCAAAAGCTAAAATATAGATCTGATATAATGAAATTTTGCTTGAGACATTTGAGACTCATCTTTACATCTTTATCTACGATAATGATGGAAGCTGAAGAAATGAATTAAAATTATTGCCTTGGCTGGGACATGAACCCATGTCTCCTTGCTTATTATGCAGATATGCTAGTCATTACACCACCACAGCATTACATCTAGTGTACCCACAGCGATTACCCTAGTCCAAATCACTCCCTAACACACACTTGCCCTACATGGGGTCTACGAACTTCACTTGAGGAGCAGTCAGCCATGTTCCAGGCTACTGGCACAGCCAACACACGTAGTGGCCACTTAGCCATGGTGTGAGTAGGAGCACTATGTCTGCAAGACTATGTGACCAGACGCAGACGCAGCAGATTTCAGCGTTGGCACTGGCGCTGACCAACGCATGCATACCACAGGGCGCTATGACTGGGATCAGCAAAAGGCCGGCTGTGTACCTTTGATGCAATACAGTCAATGACACACTTGCCAGTGTTTCTCTCAACACTTCGCTGTGAGTCACCTTTCTCTCCCAAACCACAGATCTCGGTCGTTCTCACATATTACAACCCTTGACTCAGGGGGTTGTAACAGTGGTCTATGTAATTTCCGTATTCTTGAAGTTTAATGACATGATATGGCTATCTTAGCGAAAAATTGTGTAAAAAGTGTATAACTAGCCTTCATCATGAAAATCATTGTTGTAGGGCTATACGATGCAAAGAAAAAGTAACGATATGCTTGTGTTGTTTACCAAATGTGGGAATGGTAAAATTAAGAATTTATTAAAACAATATGACAGTGGAATTCTTAGCTGTTAGGGCCGGCCGGAGTGGCCGTGCGGTTCTAGGCGCGACAGTCTGGAACCGCGCGACAGCTACGGTCGCAGGTTCGAATCCTGCCTCGGGCATGGATAAAAGCTGTGGATCAGCTGGCTCCAGAAGTTGCGCAACACTTGCTGTATTCTGCAGATTCGTCCCATTTGAAATTTTCTGTTTGTTCACTTCAAAACAAGACTTGGAAGGAAATTATTTTTCATTCAATGAACAGGTTATGTGTGCTATACGAAAGTGTTACACAGAATATATAGCAACTTTTTTCTATGAAAATAAAAACTAATTGCAATTTTTCTGACCAAATGTATTTCAAGCAATGGAAATTATTTTGAGAAATAAATTTTCGTTTTTATGGAAAAATGTTATTTTTGGATGATATCCAAATTCTGCAGGCCACTGTCTTAGCGTAGCCAAGATTGCAAGATGTGTCTGTCTGGCCAGTCTCCAACCGTAAACATTGCAAAGGGGTAATTGAGTGTGCATGTTGTATTAATTACCTCCTACCATGAACTTGGCGGCGACTTGTGCCATGTTGATGCAGATACCGTCATAAATATTTAAAAAATGGAGCAAAATAATCAATTTCCAATCATTAATTGCCACAAAGATTGTTTCTAGATGTTGAGACACACTCTTGAGAAACTGAGTTACAGACATCTATATACTAGCATGTAGCATCCACTTTCTCATGATGATAGCGACGATGCACCTTGAAAGGAACTCCACGAGACATCTAAAGCGATGGGGAGTCCTGATGGTCCGTGACTGCCCAATCGCCACCTACTAACTTATTGAGATGGTCGGAGCTTGGTCCATGGCGCCATGTTCGGTTAGAGACCAGGTTATCTCAGAGGTGATGTTGGGAGAAGGTGGAGGAGGTGCATGTAAGCCCCTCCACGTTAGTGGAATGTTTCTCAAAAAATTCTGACGCAACGTACACTATGTGATCAAAAGTATCCGGACACCTGGCTGAAAATGAGTCGGCGTTCCAAAACATTCCAAAGGTGTTCTATAGGATTCAGGTCAGGACTCTGTGCAGGCCAGTCCATTACAGGGATGTTATTCGCGATCGTGTTGAAAGATGCACTCGACATCCTCGAATTGGTCTTCAACAGTGGGAAGCAAGAAGGTGCTTCAAACATCAGTGTAGGCCTGTGCTGTGATAGTGCCAAGCAAAACAACAAGGGGTACAAGCCCCCTCCATGAAAAACACGACCACATCATAAGCCTCTGAATTTTACTGTTTACACTACACATGCTGGCAGATGACGTTCACTGGGCATTCGCCATACCCACGCCCTGCCATCGGATCACCACATTGTGTATCGTGATTCGTCACTCCACGCACTTTTTTCCACTTTTCAATCGTCCAATTTTTACGCTCCTCACACCAAGCGAGGCGTCGTTTGGCATTTACCGGCGTGATGTGTGGCTTATGAGCAGCCGCTCGACCGTGAAATCCAAGTATTCTCACCTCCCGCCTAACTGTCATAGTACTGGCAATAGCTCCTGATGCAGTTTGGAATTCCTGTGTGATGGTCTGGATAGATGTCTGTCTATTACACATTACGACCCTCTTCAACCTTCGGCGGTCTCTGTCAGTCAACAGACAAGGTTGGCCTGTACACTTTTGTGCCGTACTTCTCGCTTCACGTTTCCACTTCACTATCACATCAGAAACAGTGGATCTAGGGATGTTTAAGAGTGTGGAAATCTCGCGTACAGAGGTATGACACAAGTGTCACCCAGTCACCAGACCACATTCGAAGTCCGTGAGTTCCGCAGAGCGCCCCATTCTGCCCTCGCACGATGTCTAATGACTACTGAAGTCGTTAATCTGGAGTAGGTGGCAGTAAGTGGCAGCACAATGCACATAATATGAAAAACGTATGTTTTTGGGTGTGTCTGGATACTTTTGATCAATGTGAATATCCCTCAAACAAAAATGCTTCACTATCTGCGTGAAAGGTGCCCTTTGGGCGAAACTTTAGATATTATTGGCGTTAAAAATTAATGACTCACAGACCATTTGGTCCACTACGCTAAATAAGTAGAAGTATTACTAAAAACCTGGTGCAAGTCCGATTTAATACCACTTTGGGGGCTTAGGTAGCAGTTTCATTGTTCATTCATTTAAACAAATTCGTAAGTGGCTTCACGAGCCAGAGTGAACCCCGTTGCAGACCTTGGATTGCAAAGTGAAGTGTTCATCGGGAGTCGAACCAGAGATTTAACGTCAGTAACTAGCGACTGTAGCTACTTCGCTGCTGTCTACAAAGGTGCAGTGCATGTTTGTGATAACGTGGCAGAGCTATGTAAAGTATATCGTGTTAAGGAATAGTATTGCCTAAATTGAATTACTGTTGACTGGTCGACATCGTCAACATTGCATTCAGAATGCTTTAATTGGGCATGTATCTGAACTATAACTGTGATCAGGACAGAGTAACAGTTCTACGCTTCACGACAGTAAAAACGGAACGCACATGGAGAATGTTAGACACCACGCCCATAACAATTCTGTGAAATGTTTGTCATCAACCCTGCACGTTGAAATGGGATGGTACGAAAAAACCTACGTAGTTATTCACAGGACGTTATTTGACAGTGTGCATTGCTATTTCGTTGACATGGTTCCTTTGTCTTCTGATTTAGCTAAAAATGACTTCTATCGGTTTTTTGTCTGTGGTTAAGTCAAATGCATTGTATTTGAAATCGGACTGCAGATAATGGACAAACTCTACTTTTCAACCTCAGCTTTTTATTTCAGTTTCCATGTACGAGGATGCTATCAAGAAAAACGAAAAGACACTTCGCTTCGCACCTTCCAGCAAGGAAGTGATAATGATTTCGATGGTTTGTTGTGAACAACAAATTCTTTCATATATTTAACTATAATTGTTAGCAGATGTGAGGGACATTATTCATAAATTAGAGATGTACCAGATCAGTGTGTTTGCCACTCAGTACAATGAGGTCCCCTTCTGGAGAAGATTCGTTACGTAATTCACAATCTCACTTTTTTTCAACAACTGCTTGGACATTCTCTCTGAGACGCCGTATTGTTTCTATTTCGCTCTGCTTTGTCATGAATCGGTACTACGGGCTTCCCGAGAGAATTGCATCCGGTGCGATGTTAGATAAGTTGTGGAGGAGACAAAGACAATGAATGACTCACGCCCAAGAAGCCACTGACCGCCAAGGTCTGGCGCGTTGCGCTTACAGTGTTCTGGACTCGTATGAGTTCACGCGTGCGCTACAAACCACATCACTGACTTCTCTCCAGACGTTCTTGTTCAGTTCCCTAAGTTGTTTATGGCATGAAAAGATATGAAAACGCTTGTCACAAATCTGTACGAATAGCCCTCAAAATTATATCGATGTTGTGGCAAAGCATACTTCTTATTATGCCACATATAAATGTTTGGTATTTCATCGCGACCTTTGCAAATTTTGCAGATATATATGCAATACTGTTAAACGGTTTATGGTCCCGTTTCAACTCTGAAGCCATTGTCAATCGTGTTCAGTAGCTACCGTATTTCGTTACATAAAATGATAGTGAAAAACTACCAGCTCTCCGCGAAGCTTGCTCAGTTGTGAGTCCGAAATTATAGGCCGAAGGGGTTGGGGGGGGGGGTGTTTTTTATTCATGTTAGCAGCAAGATGAGGTACTAAGATTACTTCAAAACATGTGACTGAATGTGATACTTCAAATTTCGGTCTGTTTTTCTTCGTTTCTCTTATCACTGAACGTCTATAGCGCTTCCATAACCTGAGTTTTGCGCAATGGCCGTTGCTTCCGCGCTACACTTATCCTGCCAGAGCAACTAACACCCCTCCATCGCTACATAAAAATACAGAAAACCACAGTAATAAGAAAATGAAGCAAACGCGTTTTTCCTATAGCGTGTAGCAAATCTCCCAGCCAAACCAATTTCTTATTGGGTTATAAAGATATTTTAAGAAGAAAAGATATTTGAGCCTGCACTGATGGACCAAATGCCTGTGTTGCAAATTTTAATATATAGACCCTGACTAGATGTGAGACACTGGAAGTCACACAATGCACCGCATTACGCACTCCCTTCTTCGTTGAAGGGTATAAGCGTGGACTCTGGGCGCCACGAAAAACAGAAACAGAATTGAAGATTAGGTGTAAACATCCCGTCCATAACTAGGTTGTTACAGATGAAGCTCGCGTTCAGAATGAACAAGGATAGGGAATGACTTTCCGAGACCTTTCCAGAAGAATCATCTCGGCATTTGTCTCAGCTAGTTTAAGCAAATCAAAGAAAATGTAAATCTAGATGAACGACATTGATTTACTATCAGGAAAAGTTGTGCAGCCAGACAAAGTGACTTTTACAAACTGAAATAAATGTTGTTGTTCATACCGAAATGTGCCGTTTAATTTTTTCAGCTCTGCCTCTTCCCCCCTCCCCCCCTTTTCCTTTCCTCACGAGTTTGTGACCTCCCCCTCACTTATCGACCTTAATGACAGTGAAAAATTAAACCGCGTGTACCTATTGGAAATTTGGGAAAAGCAATCGTGACCGAAGTTAATCTGCCGGTAAAGGGGGAGGAAAGGGTTACATCTAAATGAAAGGAAAAATGCAAATGAAACTGGTGGAAATTAATTTTGAAAAGGGGTAAAGTTAATAAAGAAAGTAAATGTGTGGTCGTTACGTTAACAATTAACTAGCGGTAATTAGATATTTGAGATTTGGGGGACATTACGGTCGCCAGTCCTACGGACAATTACTATAGTAACTGAGAAAGAAAGGTTATTGCACATATAATTAGCAATAGAAGCGTGGCAACTGAAGGTTGACACGTGTAGTGTGAAAACTGGAAGTTTGTCAGAAGTAATAAATTTCGCTACACTCTGACTTAATTTAGCAAAAGAATTAATAAAACCGGAAAATTGAAAGTTAATTTAGTGACTGAAATTAATAGTGAGCTTTGTTTCTGAAGCACATCGAAATTCAGTAAAATACGGTTAGTCTTGGGCTACCTCAACAATCATTTCAAAAGTTACTTGAATCTACGGAATTTAGAAATAAGAGATTTAACTTTGAACTTGAATGAAATGATTCTGAACAATTAACAATAGTAAAATTTAGCACGTACCAAGCTGAGCTGCAGTCACAGGTAAGCTAAAATACGGTAACAAAACTCGCACTCTTAATTTGTGCATGTGTAATCTAAATATTGTAGCTAGCTATGAATACCTTAACTGAACTTTGAAATTAAAGCAGTGTAATCGAATGATATTACTTTAATGCTGGCATTTGAATTTCAACGACACTCGGGTTCATTCCGGAAAAGGAAGAGACCCTGCTTGGTAATGCAATTGGGGCAATGAGCAACAAAGGTTCATGCTACGTTGCTGTAATTAAGTGAGAAAAATTTAACAGTTTGAAAAGCTGAGGTCTGCCATACAGTTCTAAAACTTTACGTGCTACCAGTCTTCCTTGTTGGTTGATTGAAGGTTTGAAGTCGTCGATCGAGGAGGTGGCGACAGTCACTCATTGTCGGCCGTCGCTGTTGCAGAAGCTGGATGTTGGCGCGCCTTCTTCTCGACGCGGTCACCAGGCGAAACGGGCTCTTGATGTGTGCCTGTAATGTTGCCCGTCCGCGACACCGTGTCAGAAACTATCATAGCAAGTCGAGCGCAATTACATGCTGCCAAACCCCGAAAGCGCGGCAACTCGCGGGAGCGTCACACAACACACCTGCTCACCGCCCTACTCCAGCCAAACTCTGCTCTGCCCGCGCTCCACGCGGCAGAGTTAACACTACCGAAGATCCTAAACACTTGGTTCTCCACACGACCTATCGATGTAATCGTTCGATAGCATAGTTTTCCCCAGGCCAGACCCAGCGTAAAAATACAAATAATCTTTACACAACAAACCAATTATACATCGACATAAATGCATATATATACAAATAGTAAAACAATTACAATATATAAAGACACAGAAATGTCATATCTTCAGGTAACAAAATAAGGAAAAAAATTACAGTACATTAGATGGAAATAGGAGGATATGCATTTCCGGCGTTACAAGTTAATGACCTTGTCTTGGAGGAGTGGCCAACGTCCCTTGACCATAGAAATACTATACCGTAGGTGCAGCCATATCGAATGGATATCTATGGTGAGGACAGATTAACATACGGTTTGTAAAGAGAACAGCAGCCTCTTCAGTACTAGTAGTTGCAGGGGCATCGGTCTGGATGACTGACCGACCTGGCCTTGTATTACATTAAACAGTATGGCCTGGCTTTGAAGATACCGTACTGCAAATGGCTGAAGTGAGACCAACAGCGAAAATAAATCTATTATACGGAGTGTATCAAAAAGAATCATCCGATTTGGCAGGTCTATATTTAAAAAAAAAAAGTGGTTCAAATGGCTCTGAGCACTGTGGGACTTAACTGCTGTGGTCATCAGTCCCGTAGCGGTCGCGCGGTTCCAGACTGTAGCGCCTAGAACCGCTCGGCCACCACGGCCGGCAAACAGGCTGAACAGTTATTTACTGATCCGCACTGCACAAAACGTACAACACAAACCGCTCTCTGTTGTCCCGACACAATTTTTACTAGAACTGAAGTAGGCGCACACTGCTGCTACCTAGGGGAACCACGTAAAACTCGACAGTTTGCATTTTCCAACAGTAGGTTGCTCACGCACATGTCTAAAACAACATTGCTCACGCACATGTCTAAAATAACATAATAGTTATTATTTTTTTTAAATCGGATGATTTTTTTTATACACCCTGTATTTCCCGAGGACGTGCAACTTGGTTGCATGCAGCAGAGATCAACCAGCCGGCCGGAGTGGCCGAACGGTTCTAGGTGCTACAGTCTGGAACCGCGCGACAGCTACCGTCGCAGGTTCGAATCCTGCCTCGGGCATGGATGTGGGTGATGTCCTTAGGTTAGTTAGGTTTAAGTAGTTCTAGGGAACTAATGACCTCGGAAGTTAAGTCCCATAGTGCTCAAAGCCATTTTTTATATCAACCAGGGGAAAAGACAAGCCCCAGCGGAAATCATTGAATAACGCACGAGATATAAATCTCAATCTGTCGACAGTACCACCAGTGTATTCTACAGGAGTGGCTGACTATGATGAATTCTATTGTAACGGCCATATATTGCCCAAAAAAATGTGTGATTGATCGGTGTAAATCATTACGTCATACTGAAAGAGATTGAGTAAATATCTGCGCTTGTGGCGCCACCGCTCTCCTAGGAGCGTAAATATTTCAGCGCATTTCTCCGTATCTTCTCGGTGTGTATCACGAGCTTAAAGTTGTTCTCGTACATTCTAATTTCGAAAGAAGCTTTAATAACAGAATCCCAGTACGCAGAACAACGGAACGAGTTTTAGTTTGAACAAAAATGTGTGCGGATGCAACATCGCTGATCTGTTCATTTGCAGTGTTTCCGACCGCTGCTAACTACTACAGCCCAATCTCACTTCTGACAGCTTTATCCAAAATTCTTGAAAAAGTAATGTATTCAAGAGTAGCATCACATATTTGTAAAAATGAAGTACTAACAAAATCTCAGTTTGGTTTTCAGAAAGGCTTTTCAACATAAAATGCTATAAATGCTTTCACTCATCAAATATTAAATGCATTGAATAACCGAACATCACCCATTGGGATATTTTGTGATCTCTCAAAGACTTTTGATTGTGAGAATCATGAAATTCTTCTAGATAAGCTTAAGTATTGTTGTATGAGTGGGACAGTGCACAAATGGTTTAATTCATACTTAACTGGAAGAATGCAGAAGGTTGAAATTAACAGTACAGATATTCTGCAAAAACCAGCAGAGTCCTCTAACTGGGGAGGTATCAAGAATGGTGACCCAAAGGGTTCAGTCTCGGGTCCCTTATTGTTCTTAATATATATTAATGATTTGCCACTCTATAGTCATGAAGATGCAAAGCTATTTCTTTTTGCTAATGATACAAGTATAGTAATCACACCCAAGAAGCAAGAATCAGCCGAGAAAATTTCAAATAATGTCTTTCAGAAAATTATTAAATGGTTCTCTGTAAATGGACTCTCACTGAATTTTGAGAAAACACAGGTTATACAATTCTGTACAGTAAATGGCATAACAGCATTGATAAATATAGACTACGAACGGAAGTCTGTTGCTAAGGCAGAATACTCAAAATTTTTTGTGTGTGTACATTGATGAGAAATTGAATTGGAAGAAACACATCGATGATCTGCTGAAAGGGTTAAGTTCAGCTACTTATGCTATTAGGGTTGTTGCAAATTTTAGTGATAAACATATCAGTAAATTAGCCTACTATGCCTATTTTCATTCACTGCTTTCATATGGCATCATATTTTGGGGCCATTCGTCATTAAGAGAGAAAGTATTCATTGCACAAAAGCGTATAATCAGAATAATAGCTGGAGCCCACCCGAGATCACCTGGCAGACATTTATTTAAAGAACTCGGGATATTCACAGTACCTTCGCAATACATATATTCATTTATGAAGTCTGTCATTAATAACCCATCCCAATTCAAAAATAACAGCAAAGTGCATAGCTACAACACTAGAAGGAAGGATGCTATTCATTATTGTGGATTAAACCTCACTTTGGCACAGAAAGGGGTGAATTACGCTGCCACAAAAATCTTTGGTCATTTGCCAGATAGTATTAAAAGTTTGGCAGTTAGCCTACCAAAATTTAAAAGCAAATTAAAAGAATTTCTGAATGACAACTCTTTGATATGAAGTAGTAACTGGAAAAAAATTTAATTAATTATTTTGTGTAATGAAAACTTATATTAAAGTGACACATTCCACATCATTACGAAATGTCGTATTCATTGACTACGGAACAAGGATTAATGTATCTATGCATGTAAAACACCAACGGCACGTTAAAAATCGGGGACCTGAGAAATCGGCAACTGCTGAGCAAAGCCTCACAAATAAATACAGAATAGAGTTTGATGAAATTCAATTCTTGTCACATGCTTCTATATACAGAGGTTCTATTATTAAAGAGGCTGTAGAAATTAGAATGTGCGAGCACAACTTTCACCAGGACAGTGGATATAATCTTAGTGATGCGTACAAGTGTACTCGCGACGCAGAGAAGGTTGAGCGCGCGAAATGTTTACGTTCCTAAAAGAGAGGTGCAGCACAAGTGCAGACATTGACACCGTCTCTGGCATCCTGACGAAATGACAGGCCCCTCGGGAAATACGGACCCCGCAACGAAATTGTGACCGACCACTAATCGGTCTGTCCGCTCGGCGGCGTGCAGGGCCCACGGGAAATCAGTTATTGTTGTTGTGGTCTTCAGTCCTGAGACTGGTTTGATGCAGCTCTCCATGCTACTCTATCCTGTACAAGCCTCTTCATCTCCCAGTACCTACCGCAACCTACATCCTTCTGAATCTGCTTAGTGTATTCATCTCTTGGTCTCCCTCTACGATTTTTACCCTTCACTCTGCCCTCCAATACTAAATTGGTGATTCCTTGATGCCTCAGAACATGTCCTACCAACCGATCCCTTCTTCTAGTCAAGTTGTGCCACAAACTTCTCCCCAATCCTATTCAATACTTCCTCATTAGTTATGTGATCTACCCATCTAATCTTCAGCGTTCTTCTGTAGCACCACATTTCAAAAGCTTCTATTCTCTTCTTGTCCAAACTATTTATCGTCCATGTTTCACTTCCATACATGGCTACACTCCATACAAATACTTTCAGAAATGTCTTCCTGGCACTTAAATCTATACTCGATGTTAACAAATTTCTCTTCTTCAGAAACGCTTTCCTTGCCATTGCCAGTCTACATTTTATATCCTCTCTACTTAGACCATCATCAGTTATTTTGCTCCCCAAATAGCAAAACTCCTTTATTACTTTAAGAGTCTCATTTCCTAATCTAATTCCCTCAGCATCACCCGACTTAATTCGACTACATTCCATTATCCTCGTTTTGCTTTTGCTGATGTTCATCTCATATCCTCCTTTCAAGACACTATCTAAAGTTTGGAAGGTAGGAGACGAGATACTGGCAGAAGTAAAGCTGTGAGGACCGGGCGTGAGTCGTGCTTCGGTAGCTCAGATGGGCGTTACCGTGCGGACGGGCTCGGCGCGCCGGGCAGTGCTCCGCAGGTGTTGTTGTTTACCCGCTAGCGCGCGGTCGCGTCGTTGTCTTGCCGTATAGTACCTGTACCGACCCGACATGGCGTTCTCATATCGAAAAGCTACAATCAAACTAACGTTCAACGCATCGTACACGAGACCGAAGGCCCATGAAATTGAACGGTTTCTACGAGACATCATGCACATCGAACCACAAGAACTGATAGGAATTCATCTGTCTATTGTAACCAGCACAGTGTACCTCAAACTGATTGACGAAGCGGCCTGCGACAGATTACTCCAACGATCTGCAAACGGCTTTCGCTTCTGTCACGCAGACGGTAACGTGAGCGTGGTAGGAGTTGACCATGCTGGTCTGGGGGTGCGTACCGTGCGCATCTTTGAACTACCGTTCGAAGTCCCTGCCAACCTAGTCGCTGATGCGCTGCGGCCATACGGCACAGTTTTGAGCCACACAGAGGAGAAATGGAACACATTCGAAACGTACCCTGTCCTTAACGGGGTACGACAAGTGCGCATAGAACTTAAGAAGCACATTCCATCGTATGTTTTCGTTGGTGACTGTCGCGCAATTGTTATATATGATGGACAACCGAGGACCTGCTCGGGCTGCGGCCAGGAGGGCCATGTTAGAACTGAGTGTCTGCAGCGACGCCTCGTTCAGGTGCCCCGCAATGAACTTCCCCAACGATCCACTATGACCTCTCTCCCGCTAACATATGTGGAGGCGGCACGACATGATGTGACGGATGATCAAAACCTGCTACCTCCTCAAGCCGCTGCCAGCTCCGTTGGAGAGTCAGCGCCGTCGACGACGCCGCAGCCCAACGGTGCAGAGGTTCCTACAGCCTCCGCCCACCGCAGCGTCGTGGGCAACCAGCCACCGTCACTGTCGGGATCAGACACAGGGGTTCCTAGCGACCGAGACTGTGTCGAGCCCCGCCCTCCAGTGGATGTCCAATCTCAGACCCGAAAGCAAAAATCACCCAAGCGACACAAGAAGAGGCGATTGTCAGCTGACGAACAGGACAGGAATGTGAAGCCGGCGGAAGACATCGACTTCGTTGACTCGCCCACAATTGCAACGGACTCCAGTGGCATCATTCACCAGAAGGTGCCATGAAGACAAGGAACACTCTCCTAAATCTGGTGGCCCAGAAAACGAGGCGCACTGCGTCGACTCCCAAAATGTGGGCTCCTGTGAAAGCGTCCAGCCCCCAATGACTTCACAATCGTCTCTTGGCGATTGGGCAGACGATATGGAGGCAGATGATGCACAGCAAACATCGATATCTCCACCAGAGCCCATGGCTGACAATGAGCCCGGAGGGCTCTGCCAGTCAGGGACTTCTACGGCACAGTAATGCACGGCATGCAGGTGGATGGCTGCGTGGTGGGTGGAGTGTGAAATAACTGTGGGATTGCACCGGCACACTGCCTCCGCCACTTGATATGTCTCAGTCATACCGTGTGGGAACAGTCAACGTAAATGGTGTCCACTCCACTGTCAAGACCCGCATGTTACACGACATGATCAGAGCGGCAGACTTTGACATTGCCCTTCTCCAGGAGGTCCGTCCCGAGCTGTGTTTAGACCTATATGGCTACACCACGTACAGCCTACCCGTAGGTGATGGCGCAGGAGGAACGGCCATCCTTCTCCGAGATGGCATAGACGCGACGGACGCGACGTACTTGCCGAACGGGCGAGGCATCGCACTCACACTTGGCGCAGTGCGCCTCATTAACGTCTACGCTCCCTCCGGTAATTCGCACCGCGGTGACAGGCATGTCTTCTATTCGGAGGAGTTGGCCCCACTTTTGCAAGGAAATATGGACCATTACATAGTGGGCGGCGATTTTAACAGTGTTCTGCGGCCCGAGGACCAGATACCGCATTACGTCCCATGCCCCGCTCTACAAGCATTGATACGTGACCTCGCGCTCCACGACACGTGGCTCTTGCATCATGGGACCCAGAGTGGATATACGCACTTTACCAGCCATTCTGCCAGTCGTCTGGACCGGATATACGTCTCGCGTGCCCTCCGCACAGCAACCCGTGATGCAGAACTCTGGCCGACGGCCTTCACGGACCATCTCGCGTACATCTGCACTGTCACCTTGCCCCGACAACTCACAAGACGCAGCAGGGGCCCGTGGACGCTGAACGTCTCCCTCCTTCGCGAGGAAGCGTGTTGGCGAGCAGTCACTGACACGTGGCGTCGATGTATCAGGCGCCTGCATATGTACGCTTCCACGTTGCTGTGGTGGCTGGGATGTGTCAAACCTGCCCTCCGAAAGACCTTGATGGCCTACGGGCGTGACAGATCGAACTGGCAAAGGGCAACATCGGAATTTTACTATACAGCGTTACGTGAGCTGGCGACGCAACCGCCGTCTCCCGAACGTCAGATGTCCGTACAACGCATCAAAGCTCGTCTACTTCGCATCAGGACAGAGCAGCTCGACGAAGTCCGCATCCGTGCGCGAGTGCAAGACTGTATCCCCAACGAAACAGCGTCAGTGTATCACATTGTGCGCGAGAGGCGCCACCGCAAACGTCAGCTCATTACGGCGGTAAACACGGAGGACGGCGGGCGCGCAGTGACACAAACGGACATCGCGCACACGTTCGCCAGACACTATGGGACCTTGTACATGGAAGATCCGCGAAATGTACGTGATTATGACGGGCTGTTGCACGATTTTCCCGCCCCTCGGGACGTGGCACCCGATGATAGTCTGCTGTTGCCCATTACACCCGACGAGCTGACATCGGCCTTGGCACGCGGAGCACCGAACAAGTCGCCTGGACCGGACGGTTTACCCCTGGAATTCTACCGCACTTTTTACCACCTTATGGGTGACAAGTGGCTACAAATGTTTCAAGACCTGATCCGCCCTGATTTCACTGTCCCCACAGAATTCACAGAAGGCATCTTGATCCCAGTTCCGAAACCGAATGGTGGTTGTAGGTGGCAGGATTTTCGCCCACTCACACTCCTCAACAACGACTACAAGATCTTCGCCCGTATCCTCCGCGCGCGTCTCCACACCGCTATCGGGAAAGCCATCCACACCGATCAGACATGTTTAGGTGGTGTCAGCAACATTCATACGGCGTTAGGAGCATACCGCGACGTAATTGCTTTGACGGCGGCCTGCAAAATACGAGGCGCCCTTGTCGCCGTAGATTTTGACCACGCATTCGACCGCGTCGATCACGGCTTCTTACGCGCAGTTTTGCATCGCATGGGCCTCTCTCCGGAGTCTGCACAGGTGGTCCTTCGACTGGTCCACGGAGCGCGCTCCCGCATGATGGTCAACGGTTATCAGTCTGGTCACATTGTTGTTGGACGGTCAGTGCGACAAGGGTGCCCCCTGTCGGGCATATTATTTGCTGCAGCACTTGAACCAGCTTTACATGGTCTACGGCAGCGATTAACTGGTATCTCCTTGCGGGACGTGACCTTTTGTTGTGGTGCCTTCGCCGATGACGTGATGTTCCTGGCCAGATCCGAGGAGGAAATGCATATGGCGCTACAATGGCTACGCCAGTACGGGGAGGTCGCTGGGAGCGTCATCAACGTGAAGAAGACAAAATACATGGATGTCGGAGGGGGGATTTCCCACACAACGGCGGTGCCCTTTGACAAGGTGCCCGTACTCAAGTGTTTAGGAGTGCAATTCTATAGCAATGTCCGCCGCACGGCGGCGGCTACGTACCGCCGGCTCCTACACCAGACACGTGCTCTGCTGCAGGACAACAAACTGCGTCGCTTGGATATGCTCCTCAGAACACGTTATGTCAACACCTATCTTGTCTCAAAACTGAACTATTTTGCGCATATCCTTCCCTTGACAGCTACGATGGCCGACAGATTTCAAGCAGCATATGGACATTTCGTAAGCACCGGTCTGGTTTTTAAAGTCCGATACGCCACCCTGACACTGCCGCAGCGGGCGGGCGGTATCGGTTTAATTCACGTATATAACCGTGCGCGATCGCTTTATCTCAACACTATGCGTCGCACGTGGACCTCTGCCCACGCCACTCTGACGGGCACCCTGATAGCGGAAGTGGCACCACACTCTCTGCATCCCCCGGTTTCTGTAGGACACATTTCACCGGCACTCACCCACATCAGAGACTTCTTTATTGACTTCAGCTACTTACGTTCAGAACTTCCGACGACACGGAAGCCCAGCACAAAAGACTATTATCGCCTCTATCAGCAGCGGCAACCTGTAAATACGGTCACCCACAGACACCCTGAAGTTGCCTGGAACACGGTGTGGCGAGCGGTACACACGCCTTTTCTACCTACGACGGTGCGTTCATTGTGGTACGTAGTTGTGAATGGGAAGTTCGCTACTCGTCAGAGGTTACATTCCATACATCTGACGGACGACCCCTTGTGTCCGACATGCTCAGTCGCTGACTCGGATGCACACCGTCTGACGTGTGCCGCGACCAGCGAGTGCTGGCTACTGACGCAGCGCATGCTGGCATTACTCTTGCGGCGAATGCCGGAGTCTATCTCTCCTGATGACGTATTGCGCCCCGACGTCGTGTACTTTCCATCAACCAGAACGAACGCCGTTAACTGGCTAAAAGGCATGGCCGTTTACTACATATTTTGCGATGCTCCCAAAGGCACACTCGACTTTTGGTCCCTATTGATGACGACACATGCAGCTTTCAGCCGCCACCCGAAGTACAGAACTCGTTTCGCAAATTATTTAGGTTCATTATTTGCGGATCCTCCTGCTCACTGGGGCGTTCCGGGTATGAGACGCTGAAAATGAAGAAGAATCCTGGAGCATATTGATCCTCTACGGACGGAATAGGGGGGAACCCCTCCCAACAGACGAGGAGACGACTCGGACGCTCGGCTACGGCAGTTGTAGGATCTTTCTTTGTAATGAAACAAAAATAAATCTATAATAAAAAAAAATGTTATAAAAATTAAAGAAATAAATAAATAAAAAGAACAACATCGACAAACCCACTCCATCCTCTTCCTGATCCTTCGATCCTCGAACTCGAACACGTTGCTTGGGCGTGGCGGCGGGTTGGCCAGGCTTCGGGTGTCGACCCCTGCCCTACCCGTCGTCCTGCTCCGGCAGCGGTTCATTACGAAAAAAAAAAAAAAAAAAAAAAAAAAAAAAAAAAAAAAAAAAAGTGGTCAGCGCGACAGACTGTAAAAAAAAAAAAAAAAAAAAAAAAAAAAAAAAAAAAAAAAAAAAAAAAAAAAAGATGGTAGAGCACTTGCCCGAGAAAGGCAAAGGTCCCGAGTTCGAGTCTCGGTCGGGCACACAGTTTTATTCTGCCAGAAAGTTTCATATCAGCGCACACTCCGCTGCAGAGTGAAAATCTCATTCTGGAACTATCCATTCCGTTTAACTGCTCTTCCACGTCCTTTGCTGTCTCTGACAGAATTACAATGTCATCGGCGAACCTCAAAGTTTTTATTTCTCCTCCATGGATTTTAATACCTACTCCGAACTTTTCTTTTGTTTCCTTTACTGCTTGTTCAATATACAGATTGAATAACATCGGGGATAGGCTATAGCCCTGTCTCACTCCCTTCCCAACCACTGGCCGGTCGAAGTGGCCGTGCGGTTAAAGGCGCTGCAGTCTGGAACCGCAAGACCGCTACGGTCGCAGGTTCGAATCCTGCCTCGGGCATGGATGTTTGTGATGTCCTTAGGTTAGTTAGGTTTAACTAGTTCTAAGTTCTAGGGGACTAATGACCTCAGCAGTTGAGTCCCATAGTGCTCAGAGCCATTTGAACCCAACCACTGCTTCCCTTTCATGCCCCTCGATTCAGTATGTAATGAAAAAGTACGCACTAAAGATCTCAACTTTGCCGTGTGCTTTTGAGAGCTTGTATGCATTTTAACGCGCAGTCAAGTATTATTAAACTCGTCTGAAATATTTACTCGCTACCCGCCAGAGACCGCTGCCGGCACTGTGCTGTGACACACGCGCCACAGCCTGCCTTCCTCGTAGGCTTCGCGAAATTATGGCGTACGCCGATAAGTCGCAAGGCGTTAATTGGCTACATATGCATATGGTCATCACAAGAGCAGCCACGACAGTCACTTGCTTCTGACAAAAACGATATTGGTGATCATCGAATGCTCGGTGGTTCATCCAGCATTGACGCGACGAGAAAACTGAGATTGTTGTAAACACGTATGTCATCGCGAAAAACTTCCGTCCTACGAATGAGGAAACGTGAAAATGTAGCAAATGAAGCAGCAAAAAGTGAATGTTGTTGTTGCTGTTGTTGTGGTCTTCAGTCCTAAGGCTGGTTTGATTCAGCTCTCCATGCTACCCTACACTGTGCAAGCTTCTTCATCTCCCAGTACTTACTGCAACCTACATCCTTCTGAATCTGCTTAGTGTATTCATCTCTTGGTCTCCCTCTACGATTTTTACCCTCCACGCCGCCCTCCAGTGCTAAATTTGTGATCCCTTGATGCCTCAGAACATGTCCTACCAATCGGTCCCTCCTTCTTGTCAAGTTGTGCCACAAACTCCTCTTCTCCCCAATTCTATTCAATACCTCCTCATTAGTTATGTGATCTACCCCTCTAATCTGCAGCATTCTTCTGTAGCACCAGTGAATACAGACACCTAAAACTCAGAGCGACAGAAAGTGAAGTAGTAAAGAAGAAACAGCTACATGTCAAATGTAAAACTGTAGAAGTGTGCAGGACTACAGAAAAGATAGATGCAGCCAATAAGCAGTGTAAAGAGACATATGGATAAAAGAGGAGCAGCTGCGAGGGCATCAAGAAATTTCTTTCGTAAATTAAAAAAAAAATCGGTGCATGTATTCTCTCTCTCTCTCTCTCTCTCTCTCTCTCTCTCTCTCTCTCTCTTTCTCTCTCTCCCTCACACTCACACACACACACGCACACACACACACACACACACACACACACACACACACACACACACACACACACAGATACAATCATAACGAAAATGAATAGACATTAGTTTTCAGCATATACTTCGTTAAGTTGTCAACATGCACGTGTACGTAAACAAACCAAACAGAATGAGATACAGAGTGAACTCAACGTAGTTATGGGTATATTAGTGTTATGTCGATATTAGTGACAGAAGACTGATTGTGCGCACAACAATGGCAAACAAAATGAAAAGTGGGAAGAAAAATGTTCGAATCACAGAAACATGCTTATGTTTCGTAAATAGACCGGTAGTGCGACCTCCAGGGACCAGCCAACTGAAAACGCGAAGAACTGCAAGTAATCGTTTATTTACATAAAAAGGGGAAAGTGAACTGTTTTATAATCTGCGAATAATACATATTAAAACAAACGTGTATCATAAATGTATCATTATAGATCCCACTGAATATGGCTTTAAGTGAAAAAGACGAAACGTGTCTGGTAGAATAAAATACAGTGCAGAGAGAGAAGGCGTTTTTTATTTACAAAACAAACCATAACATGCACTCCTCTGTCAGAGGTATCAGAACGATTTTAGCTCATAACTTTCGACTCGGTTGTTTCCAGACCTGAGTACCTTACGTGAAATTGATACATTTACCCATCATCCCTCAAAGTTTTTAAAATCATCGCGGAATGACCCTATATAGAATTTGTTGCAGAGCGTTTCTCTAGACAGTTTATCACAAATTTTTGCGGTATAAAGAATAAAAATATAATTAACTCTTTCTTGCTCTTTTTCTACATATCCTAAAAACATTTGACATACATTATGATCTCGTTTGAGCGCTGAAAAACCTATTTGCATTTTTTATTGGACAAATACATGCAATTTGCTATACAAACTCGCCAATGCTACCAGTGAAATTCTGCACTTAAAAGTGTTACCTTACAGTTTTGTAAGCAGTTTTCTTTACAGATATAATCCATTTTTCCACATCCTTTCGATAAAACTGAGGCTTCCATTCACCTTTCCTGATATTGATTTTACCATATCATTCCTTTCCACATAACTTCTTAGTATTATCCCTAAATACTTCAACATTTTGACATCCTTCAGATGTTTCCCCATTAACCTTGTAATCAAATAGTATAGGCTCCCGTTTCTTTGTTATGAGCATTACCCTGTATTTATCTGCGTTTAAAGAGAGATGCTATTTACTGCACCTAGTAGAAATTTTGTACAAGTCTTGATGTAATTTCTTGCGTTTGTCCAACGATATTACTTTCCTGTACACGTCAGCATCGTCAGTGAACAATCTTATAGTCCTGCTGATCCTGTCTGATAAGTCAGTTATGTACATGGCGAACGCCAGAGGTCCTATTACACCCTATGGTACTTTCGTTCCTGACGGTAAGCCGGTATCTGGATTAGTAGTCGACGGTGTGGTACAGTGTAGAAAGCGTTTTGGCAATCTAAGAATACAGCATCTAGTTGTTCGTCTTAATGTGTTGTTCACAAGAAGTACAGTGTAAATAAAGCAAGGTGTGCATCCAACGAAAGTTTTTTTTTTCTGAATCCGTACTGATTCTCTGAGGGAAGTTTATTTTTCTACACGAACTTCACAAAGTTTAAGCTTAGATAATTTTCTAGGACCTTGCAACAGATGGACGTCAGCGATGTTGACCTGTAATTCTGTGTATCGGATCTGCAGCCCTTTTCGTAAACAAGTATGAGCAATACTCCTTTCCAGTCACATGGGACTATGCACTGCACAAGAGATTATACATACCAGCTACGAAAGGAGCTAATGTCAATGTTAAACGTAACAGGAAATCCTTATTCGCTTTAAGTAGTCTTATTGTGGCTACAAGAAAAACGTATTAAATGTCAGACAAGCACACTCCACCTACCAACCTCCTCTCCCCCTCCCACACACACTATCTGATCAGAAATTAGAAGTATCCAGACACCTGTACGTAATATGGAATTGAGCACTAGATCTCACGAGACCCGTAAGTATAAGCGGAAGCGGGAAGTATTGCGTTGTCGATAGAGAAGAAATAACAGTAACCGGCCGGTGTGGCCGTGCGGTTAAAGGCGCTTCAGTCTGGAACCGCGTGACCACTACGGTCGCAGGATCGAATCCTGCCTCGGGCATGGATGTGTGTGATGTCATTAGGTTAGTTAGGTTTAAGTAGTTCTAAGTTCTAGGGGACTTATGACCACGGATGATGAGTCCCATAGTGCTCAGAGCCATTTGAAATAACAGTAGAATGGGTCGGTCAGAGAATTCAGTAACTTCGAATGTGGGCTAATCACTAGATGTGACCTGAGCAATAAATCCATCACTGACATTTCACTCATTCTAAAGTTGTCCAATTCCACTGTTTGTGATGAGATTGTGAAGTAGAAAAGCAAAGGAACAACCACAACCACAGGTAAACCAAGACCAAGTACTGAAAGACAGGGATCGTCAAACATTGCGGAGGGTCATTGTAAAAAGATTGCATGAAATAAGGAGAAGGTGACTTCCAATATGTTACCAGCAATCCAGATAGCTCAATGAGTTAGAAACAATGGGATACAATTGTCAAGCAACTCTTCGCAAGCTACACATTTCTGTAGGCAAAGCTAAGCGACACTTGAGGTGGTACAGGGAGATACGCTGCTGGACAGTGGATGACTGGATTTGGAGTGATGAATCATGCTACTATACCCCGTGGCAATCCAACAGAAGGATTTGGGTTTGACGAATAGCTGGAGAACGTTACCTGCCATCGTGTGTGTTGTCAACAGTGAGTTCTACAGGTAGTGGTGTTACAGCGTAGGAATGTTTTTCGTGGCTAAAGTGTGGTTCCCTTACTACGTTCAAGAAAATTCTAAATCCAAAAAGATATGAACACATTTTCAGGAATGTGTACCGCTTACAGTGGGGTAACAAAAAAATGGCTCTGAGCAGTATGGGACTGAACATCTGTGGTTATCAGTGCCCTAGAACTTAGAACTGCTTAAACCTAACTGACCTAAGGACATCACACACATCCATGCCCGAGGCAGGATTCGAACCTGCGACCGTAGCGGTCACGCGGTCCTAGACTGAACCGCCTAGAACCGCACGGCCACACCGGCAGGCCGTGGAGTAACAGCTCGGAGACTATGATTGTATCATCATGAGAGAGCACCGTGTCGTAAGGTAGCATCTGTGAGGCAATGGGTTCGAATCCTGCCTCGGGCATGGATGTTTGTGATGTCCTTAGGTTAGTTAGGTTTAACTAGTTCTAAGTTCTAGGGGACTAATGACCTCAGCAGTTGAGTCCCATAGTGCTCAGAGCCATTTGAACCATTTTTTTGAGGCAATGGTTTGTAAACAATAACATACCTTTCAAGGACTAGCCTGACCGGAATCTCGATCTTAACACAATGGAACACCTATGGGATGAATTACATTGGGGTGAAAAGTCGTGGGATTGCGATAGGAACATATACAGATGGCGGCAGTATCCCATACACAAGGCATAAAATGGCAGTGCATTGGCGAAGCTGTCATTTGTACTCAGGTGACTGATATGAAGAGGTTCGCCACAAGATTATGGTCTCACGACAGCAATTAACAAACTTCGAACGCGGAATGTAGTTGGTGCCAGACAAATGGGACATTCCATTTCGGAAATCGTTAGGGAATTCAATATTGCGAGATCAGTAGTGACAAGAGAGTGCCGAGAATACCAAATTTCAACCAGTACTTCTCACCACGGACAACGCAGTGGCCGATACGGCCTTCACTTAACGACCGAGAGCAGTGGCGTTTGCGTAGAGTCGTCAGTGCTAACATACAACAACACAGCGTGAAAAAAACCTTAGAAATCAATGTCGACGTGCGATGAACGTATCCAGTAGGACAGTGCGGCGAAATGTGGCGCTAATGGGCTATGGCAGCAGACGAGTGCCTTTGGTAACAGCAGGACATCACCTGTAGCGCCTCTCCTGGGCTCGTGACCATACCGCTTGGACCCTAGGGAACTGGAAAGCCGTGGCCGAGTGAGATGAGTTCTGATTTCAGCTGGTAAGAGGTGATGATAAGGTCCAAGTGTGGCGCAGACCCCCACGAAGCAATGAACCCAGGTTGTCAACAAGGCACTGTGCAAGCTGGTACTGGTTCCATAATGGAGTCAGCTGTGCTTACATGGAATGTACTGGGTCCTGTTTGTTTTAGGCTACTTGGAGACCATCTGTAACCATTCATGGACTTCATTTTCCCAAACAACGATGAAATTTTTGTGGATGGAAATTTGTCGTAAGGACTATGGGACGAAAGTGTTGAGGCCGTCAGCCCCTATACTTACGCACTACTTAATATAACTTTAACTTACACTAAGGACAACTCACACCCATGTCCGAGGGACGACTCGAACCTCCGACAGTGGGAGCCGCGCGAACCGTGACAAGACGCCCCAGACCGCAAGGCTACCCCGCGCGGCCGATTTCTGCGGATGTCACTGGGCCACAGTTGTTGCCATTGGTTTGAAGATCGGCCACCCATATCGCCAGACATGAATCCCTTCGAATATTTATGGAATATAATCGAGAGGTTCGTTCGTGCACAAAATACTGCACTGGCAATACTTTCGCAATTATGGACGGCGTAGAGTCTGCATGGCTCCGTGTTTCTGCAGGGGACTTCCAGCGACTTGTTGAGTCCATGCCACGTGGAGTTGCTGCACTACGCCTTGCAAAAGGAGGTCTGGATATTAGGAGATGTCACATGACTTTTGTTACCTCAGTGTAAATGTGAGCTAGACTACGTAATTTCAATGTTCCCCAATCCCCCCCCCCCCCCCCCCCCCGCCACCCCGCGCCACACGCATGCTATCTGATCAAAAGTATCCGAATTGATCACTAGATGTAACGAGAGGGGGACCCGCAAGTATAAAAGTAGCCGAGGAGTATTCTGTTGTCAGTATTGTTAGTAGAGAAGCAATAACATATAAATGGGTCGGTAAGGGAAGCTCAGTGACTTCGAATGTGGGCTACTCATTGAATTACACCTCAGCAACAAATCCATCAGCGACCTTTCAACCCTTCTGAAGCTACCCAGGTCCACCGTTTGTGATTTGATTCCGACGTAGGAAAGCAAAGGAACAACCACAGCTAAACCAGGGCCAGGTGGATCTCATGTACTGACGGACAGGAATCGTCGAGTGTTCTGGAGGGTGGTTGTAAGAATTCGTATGAAATTTTCGAAAGGAATCACTCGCGACTTTCAGAATGTTTCCAGCAGCCCAGCTAGCGCAAAGAGTGTCCTAGGAAGTCTTAAAAATGGATTGCAATAGTCGAGCAGCTCCTCGTAAGCGACACATTTCTGCAGCGAATGCTAAGCGACGCTTGAGATGGCGGAACAGATACGCCGCTGGACAGATGACTACTGGATTTGAAGTGATGAATCACGATACAATACCCCGTGGCAATTCGACAGAAGGGTTTGGGTTTGGCGAATGCATGGAGAACTTTGCGTGCCATCACGTGTAGTGTCAGCAGTGGAGTGTGGAGCAGGTGCTGTGAAGATATGTGGACGTTTTTCCTCGTTAGCGTTTGGTCCCCTTATCGCACCCAAGAAAACACCAAATACGGAGAGAAACGAACGCATTTTACAGCACTGCGTACCGTAGAGGAACAAATCGAAGAAGGTGAGGGTACCAACATGACAATGCACCGTGTAATAAATCAGCACTTATGAGGCAATGGTTTGTGAATAATATTTCTTAAATGGACTGTCCTGTCCAGAGACTCGACCTGAACCCAATGGAGTAGCTGGGGCATGAGTTACAATGTAGACTTCGCTTCAGACCCCAGCATTCATTATTATTACCTTCTTTGGTTTGCTATCTCCAGAATTAATGGGCTGCTATTCCTCCAAAGGCATAAAGATACCTCACTGGATGTGTATAACTGCCCACGTCGTGTTGTGCCGACTCCACTGTAGCTTGAATGGATTTTTAAGTTTGTTTTGTATGCCAGACTTCTAATTTCACCACGCAAGTCTCGAGGGTTGAGCAGTTATTGCCCGATGACGACACGCAATACGATTTGTTAAAGGGGAGTTCGCCGTCATTAATTATGTTTTTAGATTTAATTTTATTACTCGTACAGAGACTCAACGTTCCGTTGTTTAACAGCGCACCGTCAAAATAAGTATGAAATGCTAATGTCTTTGCAATACATAATGTCGGCTATTGAGTTGAAGTTCGTACCTATTTTGCCCTTTTTAGAGAAGAGAAACCTTAAGCGCTTCTGCTTCTATAGTATCAGTATCAGATGTTCACTAATTTCAATTTACTTCCTGTCTCAGTTCAGTATTTAACACAAATGATATATCAATGCCATTTCAGAGATATTACGTCGGTTCCACACTACGGGAATAACACGTAATTGTCATTTAACATCACTTTTATTAATAACCCTTTTTCTTATGACGTAAATGTTAATGAATGATCACTATCTGGGAGGAAAGAGGGATTGATCCTAATAGCTTTTAATGAGCCCGAATTGTTAATTAAATAAAAATTCACGTTCAAGGATGATATGCGAACAACTTTCGTTACGTCCGTTTTCACGTATCTGTCAAAACTAATCCCGTCGCCCGCAATTCAAATTAACACTGATGTTAACCCCTTTTGTCGGAACATCGAATCGTAACTATTATGTGAAAGTTTATTCTAGCCCCCGAATTAATTCCTTTCAGATACGCGCGCGACCGAACAGCAGAACGGAACACAAACGACTTCTTTTAGCAACCGAACAGCGCAATGACGTTACATTACGACAATGTCCGCCCAATGAACATCTCTTTGACTTTATCTTCTCTACTCTGCTTAATTAAATTCTTCCTAATTACAATTTATTCAGCTATTTAACGAAAACACCTAACAAAAAATAAAATATATTTATTCCAACATAAACGATCCGTTATACAGGGTGTTACAAAAAGGTACGGCCAAACTTTGTGGAGACATTCCTCACACACAAATAAAGAAAAGATGTTATGTGGACATGTGTCCGGAAACGCTTAATTTCCATGTTAGAGCTCATTTTAGTTTCGTCAGTATGTACTGTACTTCCTCGATTCACCGCCAGTTGGCCCAATTGAAGGAAGGTTATGTTGACTTTGGTGCTTGTGTTGACATGCGACTCACTGGTCTACAGTACTAGCATCAAGAACATCAACACGTAGCATCAATAGGTTAGATGGTAGAGCACTTGCCCGCGAAAGGCAAAGGTCCCGAGTTCGAGTCTCGGTCGGGCACACAGTTTTAATCTGCCAGGAAGTTTCAATATGTTAGTGTTCATCACGAACGTGGTTTTGCAGTCAGTGCAATGCTTACAAATGCGGAGTTGGCAGATGCCCATTTGATGTATGGATTAGCACGGGGCAATAGCCGTGGCGCGGTACATTTGTATCGAGACAGATTTCCAGAACGAAGGTGTCCCGACAGGAAGACGTTCGAAGCAATTGATCGGCGTCTTAGGGAGCACGGAACATTCCAGCCTATGACTCGCGACTGGGGAAGACCTAGAACGACGAGGACACCTCCAATGGACGAGGCAATTCTTCGTGCAGTTGACGATAACCCTAATGCCAGCGTCAGAGAAGTTGCTGCTGTACAAGGTAACGTCGGCCACGTCACTGTATGGAGAGTGCTACGGGAGAACCAGTTGTTTCCGTACCATGTACAGCGTGTGCAGGCACTATCAGCAGCTGATTGGCCTCCACGGGTACACTTCTGCGAATGGTTCATCCAACAATGTGTAAATCCTCATTTCAGTGCAAATGTTCTCTTTACGGATGAGGCTTCATTCCAACGTGATCAAATTGTAAATTTTCACAATCAACATGTGTGGGCTGACGAGAATCCGCACGCAATTGTGCAATAACGTCATCGACACAGATTTTCTATGAACGTTTGGGCAAGCGTTGTTGGTGATGTCTTGATTGGGCCCCACGTTCTTGCACCTACGCTCAATGGAGCACGTTATCATAATTTCATACGGGATACTCTACCTGTGCTGCTAGAACATGTGCCTTTACAAGTACGACACAACATGTGGTTCATGCACGATGGAGCTCCTGTACATTTCAGTCGAAGTGTTCGTACGCTTCTCAACAACAGATTCGGTGACCGATGGATTGGTAGAGGCGGACCAATTCCATGGCCTCCACGGTCTCCTGACCTCAACCCTCTTGACTTTCATTTATGAGGGCATTTGAAAGCTCTTGTCTACGCAACCCCGGTACCAAATGTAGAGACTCTTCGTGCTCGTATTGTGGACGGCTGTGATACAATACGCCGTTCTCCAGGGCTGCATCAGCGCATCAGGGATTCCATGCGAAGGAGGGTGGATGCATGTATCCTCGCTAACGGAGGACATTTTGAACATTTCCTGTAACAAAGTGTTTGAAGTCACGCTGGTACGTTCTGTTGCTGTGTGTTTCCATTCCATGATTAATGTGATTTGAATAGAAGTAATAAAATGAGCTCTAACATGGAAAGTAAGCGTTTCCGGACACGTATCCACATAACATATCTTCTTTCTTTGTGTGTGAGGAATGTTTCCTGAAAGTTTGGACGTACCTTTTTGTAGCACCCTGTATGTGTCCTAAACAGAGTTCACGCCCTTATAAAGGCGAAGAGTGGAAACACCTCATGTTAAAGTCCACTGATGTGTCCCGATACTTTTGAGCAGATAGTGTACATACACACAAACACACGGTGCGTGTTGCAATGATTTGTATCGGAAACCGAGCTGTCCTTGACGTGAGATTTGGCCATGACACCGGTCAGTGAGAGGCTAGAATGACTCGAGGGAGGAGACCTGTGGCCTTGCCGTGTTTGTAATTGTAATTGTGCTGGTAACGAAGGCGCGACACCTGCCAAGCGCGGCGTCTTTGTGTGCCGCTTCCGGCGTCGAGAGGGGCCGCCACTGCCGCCTCGCGTCGCTGGTTCCAACTACTGCCAGTGGCCTGTGTTCTCACTGCCAGTAACGCCGCCGGGCACGGCCCCGGGGCAGAGGTGACCGCCTCAGCCGACGACTGCTACCACGACGCTGCTACAAAACGTTCCGTAATACTAACAACCATTCGAAAGCAGACACTTTGCGTATGATCTCTTGTCGCTATAAGCTACACTACTGGACATTAAAATTGCTGCACCACGAAGATGACGTGCTACAGACGCGAAATTTAACCGACAGGAAGAAGCTGGTGTGATATGCAAATAATTAGCTTTTCAGAGCATTCGCACAAGGTTGGCGCCGGTGGCGACACCTACAACGTGCTGACATGAGGAAAGTTTCCATCCGATTTCTCATACACAAACAGCAGTCGACCGGCGTTGCCTGGTGAAACGTTGTTGTGATGCCTCGTGTAAGGAGCATAAATGCGTACCATCTCGTTTCCCACTTTGATAAAGGTCGGATTGTAGCCTATCGCGGTTGCGGTAGATCGTATCGCGACATTGCTGCTCGTGCTGGTCGACATCCAATGACTGTTAGCAGAGTATGGAATCGGTGGGTTCAGGAGGGTAATACGGAACGCCGTGCTGGATCCCAACGGCCTCGTATCACTAGGAGTCGAGATGACAGGCATCTTATCCGCATGGCTGTAACGGATCGTGTAGCCACGCCTCGATCCCTGAGTCAACAGATGGGGACGTTTGCAAGACAACAACCATCTGCACGAACAGTTCGACGACGTTTGCAGAAGCATGGACTATGAGCTCGGAGACCATGGTTGCGGTTACCCTTGACGCTGCATCACAGACAGGAGCTCCTGCGATGGTGTACTCAACGACGAACCTGGGTGCACGAATGGCAAAACGTCATTTTTTTCGGATGAATCCAGGTTCTGTTTACAGCATCATGATGGTCGCATCCGTATTTGTCGACATCGCGGTGAACACACATTGGAAGCGTGTGTTCGTCATCGTCATACAGGCGTATCACCCGGCGTGATGGTATGGAGTGCCATTGGTTACACGTCTCGGTCACCTCCTGTTCGCATTGACGGCACTTTGAACAGCGGACGTTACATTTCAGATGTGTTACGACCGTGGCTCCACCCTTCATTCAGTCCCTGCGAAACCCTACATTTCAACAGGATAATGCACGACCGCATGTTGCAGGTCTGTACGGGCCTTTCTGGATACAGAAAATGTTCAACTGCTGCCCTGGCCAGCACATTCTCCAGATCTCTCACCAACTGAAAACGTCTGGTCAATGGTGGTCCAGCAACTGGCTCGTCACAATACGTCAGTCACTACTCTTGATAAACTGTGGTATCGTGTTGAAGCTGCATGGACAGCTGTGCCTGTACACGCCATCCAAGCTCTCTTTGACTCAATGCTCAGGCGTATCAAGACCGGTATTACGGCCAGAGCTGGTTGTTCTGGGTACTGATTTCTCAGGATCTATGCACCCAAATTGCGTGAAAATGTAATCACAAGTCAATTCTAGTATAATATATTTGTCCATTGAATACCCGTTTATCATCTGCATTTCTTCTTCGTGCAGCAGTTTTAATGGCCAGTAGTGTATATCTATAGCTATACTCCGCAAGCTAGCTGTAGCTGAGGGTAATTCTGATACCTTTATCAATTCCTGCCCTTTCCTATTCCACTCGGGAAAGTTTCATGGTTAAAGTACTTGTCGCTGAACATTCATATGTACCCAAATTTTTCTCATGCATCAGCTTTATATTGATGTTGGTGTCAATGGTTCAACGAAGTTGCTCATACTCGTCATACTGGCCGAGCGGTTCTAGGCGCTACGGTCACAGGTTCGAATCCTGCCTGGGACATTCATGGGTGTGATGTCCTTAGGTTAGTTAGGTTTAAGTAGTTCTAAGTTCTAGGGGACTGATGACCTCCGATGTTAAGTCCCATAGCGCTCAGCCGGCCGAAGTGGCCGTGCGGTTAAAGGCGCTGCAGTCTGGAAATGCAAGACCGCTACGGTCGCAGGTTCGAATCCTGCCTCGGGCATGGATGTTTGTGATGTCCTTAGGTTAGTTAGGTTTAACTAGTTCTAAGTTCTAGGGGACTAATGACCTCAGCAGTTGAGTCCCATAGTGCTCAGAGCCATTCAACCCATAGTGCTCAGAGCCATTTGAACGATTTTGAACTCCTCATACTGGACACAGCAACATACAAATTTGTGCATGGAACACCGCAGCATACGTACAGCAACTGCTAGTAAAACGGCGACCGCAGTACAAATTAGTACCAATGTTACTCCCTCAGCGTCAGGTAGGACCATAGCTGAGTACCGAGCCATTACTATTTCGATGTAAATTTATGTAATTTCTGCTTGATTACATAATCTCTGTACATATAATAAATCTGTAAAATACTATCTGTCTCTTTGTCTTTGAACATGCTAATTTCCAAAACTAATAGACGACTTTTCAAGGGGAGTTTGCAGGTAACTTGAGCATAGTTTGGGGCATCGTAAAGGCTTTACTTCATCTAAATCAGGTAACGGAAAAAAGAGATATCGCGAATTAAAATTTTATTAAAAATTTCTTGTTTAGTTAAACCCGCTAATCTCGAATACTACCAGACGGATTTTTAAGGAGTTTTCACTGGCAATTTCAGATTAGCTATGATCACCGTATACGGCGGCCGGACGTAGTAATACCTCCCGGCCCTCACAGGCGAAGTTACGCAAGAGAGCGAGACAAATGCCTCAGTTTCCCCCCCGGAGCCAAGTGCGTGGACGAATACGTATATGCCAAGTTAACATAGAAGGATACACGAGGACAAAAGGAGACATCCTCACAAAGCTACTAACAGAAGAAAAAATTGATGTGCTGACCTTGCAGGAAACACATCTATCAGAAGAAAATATCTCGAGACTTCTAATACCAGGCTATGAAATTGTGGGCTATAAAGCCCATAATAAACGCGGTATTGCAACACTGATCAAGAAAGAACTGGTTGATAATATTGAGGAAACTATGCACCACGAATTTGCCGTGGGAATCAAACTAAACGATATGACTGTGTATAACGTGTACAAGCCACCTTCAGAAAAATGGGAACAACCTGTTTTACCTAACCCACAACACCCTGCAGTCATAATTGGCGATTTTAACTCCCACCACCCCAGATGGGGCTATCAGTCTTGCGACAAAGAAGGACTCATGCTGGCAGACTGGGCAGATATAAATAATTATACATTAATATACGATGCAAAAGATACCCCCACCTTCTGTTCAGGAGCGTGGGGCACAACATCAACGCCCGATCTTTGTTTTGTCTCATCTGGAGAAACTGGAATAGCACTTCCGTCCAAGAGAACTGTACTGAGCCGTATTCCTCGGAGCCAACACAGACCAGTTATTATAGACCTTGGGATCCAAATACCAGTAATAAAGAGCCCCCCTATAGCCCGCTGGAACCTCAGGAAGGCTAACTGGGTTAAGTTTAAAGATACCATTGAAAATAATGTAAACAGAATTCCCCCAATTCCAGAAAATTACGACAGATTTACGAAGTTAATTATTAAAGCGGCACATAACTCAATACCAAGAGGAGCGCGGAAAGAATACATCCCATGCTGGACAAAGGAGTGCGAACAACTACTCGATGAATATAACAAAACAGAGAATCCAGAACTAGGAGAACAGCTCATAAGAGCTATGGACGAGGAACGCAAACAGAGATGGCAAAAGCGGATGGAACAAATGGACTTTACGCACTCCTCACAGAAGAGCTGGAGTCTACTGAGGAAACTTGGCGGAGCACAATTCAAGGGACGGAACATCAATAATAAAATGACCCCTAACAAGATATGCTCTTCTATACTACAAACATCCAGAATCCATGCCTCCGCCTCGAAGAAAAAAGAACTGCACCAACTGATGAACGAAGAGCTAGATGCAAGCGAGGAGGAAGCAGGTTTAGCGAACTGGGTAACACAAGAAGAGATAAATATAGCACTAAAGAAAATGTCACCTGGTAAAGCAGCTGGCTGTGACGGCCTTCTTCCAGAATTCTTGAAGAACCTCGGGCCAAAGGGAAGAGCATGGCTGTCTTCTCTTTTCTCTAATATCATAGATACCAGCCGGTTACCAAAGCAATGGAAAAAGGCACAAGTCATAGCCATCCAGAAACCAGGGAAAACAGGAGAGAATGCTAAAGATTATAGACCGATATCTTTATTGTGCACCACTTACAAGCTGTTTGAACGAGTCATCCTAGGCAGAACAGAAAGTAAAATAGAAGCTGCTCTTCCCCCAGAGCAAGGCGGTTTTCGAAAAGGAAGAGATTGTTGCGACCAAGTTCTCGCCCTAACCACTTTCATTGAAAGAGGTTACCAAAACAAAAAGAAAACGGGCATGGTATTATTAGATCTCACCTCAGCATACGACACCGTATGGACAAAAGGGATACTGTATAAACTGTCAAAAGTCGTGAAATGCAAGAAGATCATAGATCTAGTCAGAAATATGTTGATAAACAGGAGATTCAAGGTATCTCTGAATGGGAAAACAAGCAGCTACAGGACACTACAAAATGGTCTCCCCCAAGGGTCTGTGCTGGCTCCATGCCTTTTCAATTTATACATAGCGGACATCCCAAACCTGGAATCTCGTTCTTTTATGTATGCAGATGACATCGCTATAGCGGCTCACGCCAACACTTTCGAAGAACTGGAAGAAATTTTAAACAGGGATCCGGAACGACTACAACAATATTATGACAACTGGCACCTCAAAGTAAATCCGACTAAATCCGTGGCATCAATAATGCACTTGTGTAACAAAGATGCAAATCGTGAGCTAAAAGTGCAAATAAAAGGTAAATTGTTGAAAAACGATAGAACGCCAAAATATCTGGTTGTTAAGCTAGATCGCACTCTCACATATAAGAGCCACCTGTACGAAGTCGCCCAAAAAATGAAAACAAGAAACAACATCATAATGAAACTGGCAGGAACAACCTGGGGATGTTCCACTGAAACTCTACGCACATCAGCACTGGCACTTCTGTATAGTGTAGCGGAATATTGCGCACCCGTCTGGGCCCGCAGTAGGCATGTCAGATATATTGATGTGCAACTTAACGAGACAATGAGGCTCATAACAGGAACAGTAAGACCCACCCCGAAACCTTGGCTGCCCGTCCTTGCCAATATCGAACCACCCTCGATTACGCGTGAAAGAGCAATCCAGAGGTACAAAGAAAAGTTCAGGGACCTACCTCCACCCCCTGACAGATTGATGTCAAGAAATCCCTTCTGGAAAGAACTCAAACAACAGATTGATATCGATAACCTGTGGAAACAGCAATGGCAGGAAAGCAAAGTGAATAACAGTTTCCTTATTGAGGACCCATCTCAACGAGTTCCAGGCTTCCAACTCCAACGTAGAGTGTGGGTAACCCTAAATCGTCTGCGGACAGGTGTTGGTCGGTGCGGATATTTGCTGAAAAAGTGGGGTTTCTCCCAGGACCCCAATTGTGAGTGCGGAGAGAGTCAAACCATGCAGCATATAGTTGAGTGCGACGTACACGGACTTAAGGGAGGAAATCTGATGGACATACATGTGATAAGTGACCAAGCACTTTTGTGGCTGGAAACCCTGAAAATTTTTTTGTAAATCATTGTTAATGTTAATTTAAATTTTTATGTTGATGTTTGTAAGTGTATCACGCTTTGCCTGTAGCTGAACGAGAAATAAATAAATAAGTCTATATTTCATCAAAATCGGATCACAAGAAGAAGATATTCATACATATTATAAAAATATATGCAGGTATGTATGTATGTGCATTGACAGAAAAAAAATTGCAACGCGAAGAAGGTATGAGACATAAACGGAAGTTGGTAGGTGTGTTTCTACATATGAAGGATGATGTCTATTCAAATTTCGCGCCAGTCACATAAGAGAGACGCAAGTAGCACCACTATGAGAATGCAGAACATGTATGCTTTAAATACATGCTGTAACAGTAACGGTCGTAAGCGTTAATTATCTTTAAGGCTGTACGTGGTGAGTTGCTGTTAGTCAAGAATACCTTTAAGATGGCAAAGACGCCATTGCTAACACCTCACTGAATGTGAACAAGGTCGTGTAATAGGGCTAAGAGAAGGTGGATGTTCCTTCCGTGATACTGCAGAAAGACTTGGCGCGAATGTAGCCACTGTACATGATTCTGGCAGCGATGGTCACGGGAATGCGCGGTCGCAAGAGGGCCAGGCTCTGAACGGCCACGTGGCACTACCGAAAAGGAAGACCATCGTGTTCGGCGTATGGCTCTGCATCTGCAGAAGCAATTTGACCAGCAGTTGGCATCGCAGTGACACAACGAACTGTTACAAATCGGTTGCTTCCAGGACAGTTCCGAGCCAGATGCCATGTAGCGTGCATTTCACTGGCCCCAAACCACCGCCATTTGCGACTTTAGTGGTGTCAAGCGAGAGCTTGGAGGCGTTTCCTGATGAAATCTGCTTCTGCCTTGGTGCCAGTGATGGCCGTCAATTGGCTAGAAGGAGGTCAGCTGAGGGCCTGCAACGAACCTGTCTTCGTGCTAGACGCACTGGACCTACACCTGGAGTTATGGTCTGGCGTACGATTTCGTATGACAGTAGGAGCATTCTCATGGTTATATCACGCACCCTGACTGCAAATTTGTTCGTCAGTCTGGTGATTCGACTTGTTGTACTGCCATTCATGAACAGCATTTCAGGAGGTGTTTTCCAGCAGGATAACGCTCACCAGTCTACCGCTGTTGTAACCCAACATACTCTACAAACTGTCGACATGTCGCCTTGGCCTACTCGATAACCAGATCTGTCTCCAATCGATCACGTATTGAACATCGTCGGACGACAACTCCAGAGTCATCCATAAACAGCATTAACCGCCCCTGTACTGACCCACCAAGTGAAACAGGCATGTAACTCCATCTCACAAACTGACATCCCACACCTGTGCAACACAGAGCATGAACGTTCGCACGCTTGCAATCAAATGGTCCAAATGGCTCTGAACACTATGGGACTTAACATCTGAGGTCATCAGTCCCCTAGAACTTAGAACTACTTAAACCTAACTAACCTAAGGACATCACACACATCCATGCCCGAGGCAGGATTCGAACATGCGACCGTAGCGGTCACGCAGTTCCAGACTGAATCGCCTAGACCCGCTCGGCCACAGCGATCGGCCGCTTGCATTCAACATTCTGGCAGTTACACAGGTTATTAATTCACCAGCATTTCACATATGTAATGGCTGATCTCGCGTTTACATTAACCTGTAATCTTGCGGTGTTAATCACTTAGATATGTTGCCTAGACAAACGCATTCCCGAAATTTCATTACAGCACAGTAATTATTTTTTGGTGGTGCGACTTTTTCCCCTCAGTGTATTAACTGCTGACCCAAAAGACGTTCAAGTGACAAAATTTAAACAAAAGAAAATGCCAAAGATTAGGACTTGATTGTTGACGGACGTGGAAAAGAATGGAAAGTATAAAGCACGATTAGCAGCCAAATTAACCAAAACTGAGAAAGGGGGAGTAGAAGAAGAATTCTTAATCAAAGAAATCCTTGTTAGAGAAGCCACGGACATCTATGGAAAAACGAGTGCCACACGATAAAAGAAGAACACACCTTGGTGGAATGGTTTTCAGAAATTACTGCTACTGCAACTGGTTGCAGTAATTTCTGAAAACCTTTTCACACCACAGTCGCAGTGTTCCACATCCACAATGGATAAAAGCCTTGGTGGAATGGTTGGTCAAAGAGAACAGTAAAAGATAGGAACGTACTGAAAAGGAAATTAACCATGAAAAACAGAAAACAAACGTAGACGAAATGAATTAGTAATTTCCGCGCGGCTCCCTCCGTCGGAGGTTCGAGTTCTCCCTCGGGCATGGGTGTGTGTGTTGTCCTTAACGTAAGTTAGTTTAAGTTAGATTAAGTAGTGCGTTAGCTCAGGGACCGATGACCGCAGTAGTTTGGTCCCATAAGACCCTAAAAAAATGAATAAGCAATTTAACGTCTGACCCAGAAATACCGATAAAAGAAACTAGCTGTAAAAAGACTGATCCAGGAAGAAAAGGAAAAGTGCTCGGAAGACTTTACTACAAGGATAGAGGAAGACTGTCAGAGAAGTAGGAAATTACTATACAAAGTACTAAAGAGCAAACGAAATGAATATGTAAATATCCTTACCCTGGAAATAGATGACGGTAACAATACGAACAGAGGAAGGGTTCAGGGACTAAATGAAAAAGTACTTGAATTTGCTTCTAAATGGAGATGGGGATAACACAACCATAAACGACTGCAGAGTAATTAATGAAGTCAAACTAACGGGCACCCTTTAACATTGCTTGAAGTACAAACAGCATTAAAGAGCATGCGGAATGGAAAGTCGACAGGCTTTGATGACCTCAGCTCAGACATGATAAAGGCGGTTGGTATATTATGCTTGAATTGGCTCTATAAAGTGTTATCAGTGGTTTGGAAAGAAAACAAAATCCCAGAAGTCTGGAGTAAAGGAGTCATCATCCTTCTGTTCAAAAAGGGGAATCGACGAAAATGTGGAAATTACAGAGGCGTCACGCTGCTGTCACACACCTTGAAGCTGCTAGAAAAGATCATAGGAATGATAATTAGAAAGATAGTAGAATCTTTCTTTGAGGAAGAACAACATCGATTCAGGAAAGACCGAGGTACTATGGATCTTTGTTTTGCAGTAAGAATCTTGAGAGGAAAGTACTGGGAATAGGGAAAAAATCTTTTGATTGTATTTGTGGACATTGAAAAACATATGACAGTGTTCCTCGAAACAAGATGGGGAATGTTTGTAAAACCTAAAGGTGCCAAAGCACCTAGCTGACAAAGTCAATATGCTATACCAAAAAGTGTTACAGTTGTGTCCAGATAGGCAAAGGGCGATCAGAATGGTTTGAAACAAAGATAGGTGTCCAACAAGGAAGTGCCTTATCACCACTCCTGTTTGTAATAGTAATGGACAAGATCATAAAATCTATAAAGAAAATAGACAACGAACCAAATGCCCCGGTTTCTGATAATGATTTGATAGTATGGGGAGAGACAGAAGCTGAAGCACAGAAGAAACTTAATGATTGGAACAACAAAATCAAAACTTTCGGACTAAAAATAAGTAAAACAAAGACAGTAGAAATGACCGTCAACAGGCAAGAAACAATCTCAAATATATCTCCAGAACGAGTCAAGGTAGTGTTTATATCACATTTCAAGTACCTGGGAAGCATGATCTCGAAAGACAACACCATTAAGCCGGAAATACTCAGCAGGACGCAGAAAGAATCCAGTTTTTACAGTCAAATCAGAAATCTTCTCTGGGACGATAAAATGCCACAAAAAGCAAAAGCGACCATGTACCACACTTTTTTTGTACCAGTCCCAACATATGGTTTAGAAACATGTACCTTACTGAACAAAGACCCCCAGCAGAATCCAGGCAACAGAAATGAGATTCATTAGAACAGTGAATCAAATAACTAGAAAGGACAAAATCGGGAATGAGGTGAACAGAAAAGTAGTTGGTATTGAGGTTCCCCTTCAGTGGTATGGGCACATAATAAGAATGAACAGCTAAAGACCTGCCAAACGGTATTTCAACCTTAGCGTCGTAGGAAGAAGACCACTGGGAAGACCAAGAAAACGCTGGATAGAGACTGTAAGATCAGTTGTGGAAGAGAAAGGACACAAATGGGAAGCTGACCTGGAACAGAAGATCTACGAAGACAGAACGAAATGTCGATCGTTAGTACACCACACCTAGCAAACTGAAGTTGGAAAACGATGATGACGGTGATGAGTGTGTGTGTATTCCACATCTCCCCCGAACTCAGTGGACCGATTCCAGCCAAACTTGGTAAACATATTACTTACTGTCTGGAAAGAATCGCTGTTGGACTAAGAAACACATAGCTATCAAAGAGGTCGTTTATGGAACTTTTTCCCCCGACCCCCCCCCCCCTCCCCACATAATGATGAAAGGAAAAATGTTTATCCCTTATATAATATCTTTGCTGTTCATTTTCGCATCAGGCATCACGTTTTAATTTATTACTTCTTTGCTACTAACTGCATTCGTGACACGTTTTGCAGATGGTGTTCACGTGTATCACTGAATGTACCTCCAAAATTGTATTGTACGGCACATAGTTCAGCATCTATGACTGAGATGCGAGAAAAACTGACGCATCATGCATGACTTTTAAATTTATTATTAGTAATTTGCTGAATCAAGTTCGACGAAATGTAGTAAGGAAATAGCTTGAACTGTGAGGGAGAACATACGCTGCTGTAGAAATTGTTTGGTACAAGCTATATACTGATTTGAAGAATAACACGCGAATTAGGGAAAAATATTTACTCCTTCAAAAAACTATTTATTCTCTGAGTTTTGAACCTTATCGTGTCTGTGAAAATGCTTTTATAGTAAGAAAAGAATGTAAGAGGAAGAGAGACAAATGGGCAGTCATTGCAGAGAAGATGCGGGCCACAAATACGGAAATCCACTGATATGAGCGGTTTTGACAAAGAGTGCAATGTTGTGGCGCAGTGGCTGGAAACAAGAATCTCTGAGCCGGCGAAGCTGATCGCCTGTTTGTATTACCGTGAGCAACTATGGAAAGTGGTTGTAGGACGGTGAAACTAAAGAGTAGGCTGTATGGGATTGAACGAAAACGTCTCATCACAAACCGTAGAGAACAGCGGATCCCCCGCTTTGCAATCCAGAATAAGGAGAGATCTGTGGCAGAACTGACGGCGGTTCAATGATGGTGCAGGCCCAAGTGTTATCGGAGCACGCTGTTCAAAGGCCATTGTTGGAATCCCACACCACACGACCCCTACGTGTTCCTGTGTTGACTCAACGACATCGTCAGTTATGATTGGAGTGGGCACAGCAACACTGAGTTTACACTGTGGATCAACTGAAACGTGTCGCCTGTCGATTGAATCGCATTTCTTATTACACCAAGTCGGTGGTTGGGTCCTTACACGCCGATGAGCCGTGGTAAAAATTTCTGTTTTGAAGAGCGTGGTGTAAAGCAGTCACCTTCCGTTTCTGGTGGTGGCGCCACTGTGGCAATCGCAGCTTTGGTGTCTCCCTCTGGTGGAAAAGGGGAAAAGTTGCTTGTTCACGTACATGTAAGGGGCGCTATGGGCTCGGCAAGGCATCTCCAGCGGTAATCCGGAAGGATACCGCCCTACGATTGGCCCTTCAGTTCTAAACGAAGCATTAGGTGTATTGCAGGTTCCAGCCACCCTGCAGCGGTCCAGCCAGCAGCCAGCAGCCAGCAGTGGTCCCAGTCAGCAGCCAGCAGCGTTTCCTACCAGCAGCGGCCAGCGTCCAGCAGAGGTCCCAGCCAGAGTCCAGCAACAGGCAGCGTCCAGCAGCCGGCAGCGTCCAGCAGAGCCGGCAGCGTCCAGCAGCTGGCAGAGTCCAGCAGCCAGCAGCGTCCAGCAGCCGGCAGCGTCCAGCAGCAGGCAGCGTCCAGCAGCTGGCAGCGTCCCGCAGCCTGCAGCCGGCAGTGTCCAGCAGCTGGCAGCGTCCAGCAGCCAGCAGCGTCCAGCAGCCAGCAGCGTCCAGCAGCCAGCAGCGGTCCCAGCCAGCAGCGGTCCCAGCAGCCACAGCAGCAGCGTCCCCACCGGCCAGCCAGCCAGGTCGCCTCCCCCGCCAGCAGCAGCAGCAGAGTGGGGCTTCGGCCCCAGTCTCCTTCATCGTTTCTCCGTCCCTTTTACTCTGTGTTTCTCATTGCCTTGTCCGTCCCTCGTTTGCTTCTTTGTCCTGTCCTGTGCTTTTCCCCTTGTCCTTCCGTTTTACGTGGCCCCCGCTTGGGTGGTGGCGTCCAGCAGCGAGCAGCGTCCAGCAGCCAGCAGCGTCCAGCAGCCGGCAGCGTCCAGCAGCCGGCAGCGTCCAGCAACTGGCAGCGTCCAGCAGTCAGCAGCATCCAGCAGCCAGCAGTGTCCAGCATCTGGCAGCGTCCAGCAACCGGCAGCGTCCAGCAGCTGGCAGTGTCCAGCAGCCGGCAGCGTCCAGTAGCCGGCAGCGTCCAGCAACCGGCAGCGTCCAGCAGCCAGCAGCGTCCAGTAGCCGGCAGCGTCCAGCAGCCGGCAGCATCCGGCAGCCGGCAGCGTCCGGCAGCTGGCAGCATCCAGCAGCTGGCAGCGTCCAGCAACCGGCAGCGTCCAGCAGCCTGCTGCGTGCAGCAGCCGGCAGCATCCAGCAGCCAGCAGTTTCCAGCAGCCAGCAGCATCCAGCAGCCAGCAGCGTCCAGCAGCCAGCAGCGTCCAGCAGCCAGCAGCGTCCAGCAGCCAGCAGCAACCAGCAGTCAGCAGCGTCCAGCAGCCGGCAGCATCCAGCAGCCGGCAGCGTCCACCAGCCAGCAGCGTCCACCAGCCAGCAGCGTCCAGCAGCCGGCAGCGACCAGCAGTCGGCAGCGTCCAGCAGCCGGCAGCGTCCAGCAGCCAGCAGCGTCCAGCAGCCGGCAGCGTCCAGCAGCCGCCAGCGTCCAGCAGCCGGCAGCGTCCAGCAGCCGGCAGTGTCCAGCAGCCAGCAGCGTCCAGCAGCCAGCAGCGGTCCCAGCCAGCAGCAGTCCCAGCAGCTGCAGCAGCAGCATCCCCACCAGCCAGCCAGCCAGGTCGTCTCCCCTGCCAGCAGCAGCAGCAGAGTGGGACTTCGGCCCCAGTCTCCTTCATCGTTTCTCCGTCCCTTTTACTGTGTGTTTCTCATTGCCTTGTCCATCCCTCGTTTGCTTCTTTGTCCTGTCCTGTGCTTTTCCCCTTGTCACCATGTCAACCCCCACCACCACCGCTACAGCCACCACCACTGCTATAGTATACACATCTCCCTCCACCGCTACCACCACCATCACGTGATGTGCCCAATCCCCCGCCCCTAAATCGATCCCCCCACTCCTCACTCTCCCATCTCTCTCACTCTTTGTTGCTCCATCCCCGGCTCCTCCCTGCTTCACCTCCTCTGATCCCTTCCCTCCACTCCCCCCCCCCCCTCTGCTCCTTCCGTTTTACGTGGCCCCCGCTTGGGTGGTGGCGTCCAGCAGCGAGCAGCGTCCAGCAGCCAGCAGCGTCCAGCAGCCGGCAGCGTCCAGCAGCCGGCAGCGTCCAGCAACTGGCAGCGTCCAGCAGTCAGCAGCATCCAGCAGCCAGCAGCGTCCAGCATCTGGCAGCGTCCAGCAACCGGCAGCGTCCAGCAGCTGGCAGTGTCCAGCAGCCGGCAGCGTCCAGTAGCCGGCAGCGTCCAGCAACCGGCAGCGTCCAGCAGCCAGCAGCGTCCAGTAGCCGGCAGCGTCCAGCAGCCGGCAGCATCCGGCAGCCGGCAGCATCCGGCAGCCGGCAGCATCCAGCAGCTGGCAGCGTCCAGCAGCCGGCAGCGTCCAGCAGCCGGCAGCGTGCAGCAGCTGGCAGCATCCAGCAGCCAGCAGTGTCCAGCAGCCAGCAGCAGTCAGCAGCATCCAGCAGCCAGCAGCGTCCAGCAGCCAGCAGCGTCCAGCAGCCAGCAGCGACCAGCAGTCGGCAGCATCCAGCAGCCGGCAGCGTCCAGCAGCCAGCAGCGTCCAGCAGCCGGCAGCGTCCAGCAGCCGCCAGCGTCCAGCAGCCGGCAGCGTCCAGCAGCCGGCAGTGTCCAGCAGCCAGCAGCGTCCAGCAGCCAGCAGTGGTCCCAGCCAGCAGCAGTCCCAGCAGCTGCAGCAGCAGCATCCCCACCAGCCAGCCAGCCAGGTCGTCTCCCCTGCCAGCAGCAGCAGCAGAGTGGGACTTCGGCCCCAGTCTCCTTCATCGTTTCTCCGTCCCTTTTACTGTGTGTTTCTCATTGCCTTGTCCATCCCTCGTTTGCTTCTTTGTCCTGTCCTGTGCTTTTCCCCTTGTCACCATGTCAACCCCCACCACCACCGCTACAGCCACCACCACTGCTATAGTATACACATCTCCCTCCACCGCTACCACCACCATCACGTGATGTGCCCAATCCCCCGCCCCTAAATCGATCCCCCCACTCCTCACTCTCCCATCTCTCTCACTCTTTGTTGCTCCATCCCCGGCTCCTCCCTGCTTCACCTCCTCTGATCCCTTCCCTCCACTCCCGCCCCCCCTCTGCTCCTTCCGTTTTACGTAGCCCCCGCTTGGGTGGTGGCGTCCAGCAGCGAGCAGCGTCCAGCAGCCAGCAGCGTCCAGCAGCCGGCAGCGTCCAGCAGCCGGCAGCGTCCAGCAACTGGCAGCGTCCAGCAGTCAGCAGCATCCAGCAGCCAGCAGCGTCCAGCATCTGGCAGCGTCCAGCAACCGGCAGCGTCCAGCAGCTGGCAGTGTCCAGCAGCCGGCAGCGTCCAGTAGCCGGCAGCGTCCAGCAACCGGCAGCGTCCAGCAGCCAGCAGCGTCCAGTAGCCGGCAGCGTCCAGCAGCCGGCAGCATCCGGCAGCCGGCAGCGTGCAGCAGCCGGCAGCATCCAGCAGCCAGCAGTGTCCAGCAGCCAGCAGCAGCCAGCAGCATCCAGCAGCCAGCAGCGTCCAGTAGCCAGCAGCGTCCAGCAGCCAGCAGCGTCCAGCAGCCAGCAGCAACCAGCAGTCAGCAGCGTCCAGCAGCCAGCAGCATCCAGCAGCCGGCAGCGTCCACCAGCCAGCAGCGTCCAGCAGCCGGCAGCGACCAGCAGTCGGCAGCGTCCAGCAGCCGGCAGCGTCCAGCAGCCAGCAGCGTCCAGCAGCAGGCAGCGTCCAGCAGCCGGCAGTGTCCAGCAGCCAGCAGCGTCCAGCAGCCAGCAGCGGTCCCAGCCAGCAGCAGTCCCAGCAGCTGCAGCAGCAGCATCCCCACCAGCCAGCCAGCCAGGTCGTCTCCCCTGCCAGCAGCAGCAGCAGAGTGGGACTTCGGCCCCAGTCTCCTTCATCGTTTCTCCGTCCCTTTTACTCTGTGTTTCTCATTGCCTTGTCCGTCCCTCGTTTGCTTCTTTGTCCTGTCCTGTGCTTTTCCCCTTGTCACCATGTCAACCCCCACCACCACCGCTACAGCCACCACCACTGCTATAGTATACACATCTCCCTCCACCACTACCACCACCATCACGTGATGTGCCCAATCCCCCGCCCCTAAATCGATCCCCCCACTCCTCACTCTCCCATCTCTCTCACTCTTTGTTGCTCCATCCCCGGCTCCTCCCTGCTTCACCTCCTCTGATCCCTTCCCTCCACTCCCCCCCCCCCCCTCTGCTCCTTCCGTTTTACGTGGCCCCCGCTTGGGTGGTGGCGTCCAGCAGCGAGCAGCGTCCAGCAGCCAGCAGCGTCCAGCAGCCGGCAGCGTCCAGCAGCCGGCAGCGTCCAGCAACTGGCAGCGTCCAGCAGTCAGCAGCATCCAGCAGCTAGCAGCGTCCAGCATCTGGCAGCGTCCAGCAACCGGCAGCGTCCAGCAGCTGGCAGTGTCCAGCAGCCGGCAGCGTCCAGTAGCCGGCAGCGTCCAGCAGCCGGCAGCATCCGGCAGCCGGCAGTGTCTGGCAGCCGGCAGTATCCAGCAGCTGGCAGCGTCCAGCAGCCGGCAGCGTCCAGCAGCCGGCAGCGTGCAGCAGCCGGCAGCATCCAGCAGCCAGCAGTTTCCAGCAGCCAGCAGCAGCCAGCAGCATCCAGCAGCCAGCAGCGTCCAGCAGCCAGCAGCGTCCAGCAGCCAGCAGCGTCCAGCAGCCAGCAGCAACCAGCAGTCAGCAGCGTCCAGCAGCCGGCAGCATCCAGCAGCCGGCAGCGTCCACCAGCCAGCAGCGTCCAGCAGCCGGCAGCGACCAGCAGTCGGCAGCGTCCAGCAGCCGGCAGCGTCCAGCAGCCAGCAGCGTCCAGCAGCCGGCAGCGTCCAGCAGCCGCCAGCGTCCAGCAGCCGGCAGCGTCCAGCAGCCGGCAGTGTCCAGCAGCCAGCAGCGTCCAGCAGCCAGCAGCGGTCCCAGCCAGCAGCAGTCCCAGCAGCTGCAGCAGCAGCATCCCCACCAGCCAGCCAGCCAGGTCGTCTCCCCTGCCAGCAGCAGCAGCAGAGTGAGACTTCGGCCCCAGTCTCCTTCATCGTTTCTCCGTCCCTTTTACTCTGTGTTTCTCATTGCCTTGTCCGTCCCTCGTTTGCTTCTTTGTCCTGTCCTGTGCTTTTCCCCTTGTCACCATGTCAACCCCCACCACCACCGCTACAGCCACCACCACTGCTATAGTATACACATCTCCCTCCACCGCTACCACCACCATCACGTGATGTGCCCAATCCCCCGCCCCTAAATCGATCCCCCCACTCCTCACTCTCCCATCTCTCTCACTCTTTGTTGCTCCATCCCTGGCTCCTGCCTGCCTTGCCTCCTCTGATCCCTTCCCTCCACTCCCCCCCACTGCTCCTTCCGTTTCCGCTGGCCCTGCTCGGGTGGTGGCCCGGAGGGCCACGGCGCACACTCAACTTTCCCCTTCACCCTCTTCATCATCTTCATCATCACCATCGCCATCGCCCTCACCATCTCCGGTGCTGACTCCAGCACCGGGACCTGCCCCTCCACGCCACCTTCCATTTGCTCCCATCCCCTACACCTCCTCCGCCGCCGTTAAACGCCCTAGCGCCACCCCTGCCCCTTCTGCATCCAAAAAGGCTCCACCTCGTCCCTCTTCACCTGTCCAAGATGCCATGGGAGTCTCGCCGTCTGTCCCTGGCCCCTCCTCCTCCTCCTCCTCCTCCTCCCCGTCCTCCTACCGCTACATCCTCTCCCATCCTGATCCCTCTCTTCTTGAGGCCCGGAACCTCATCTTCGCCAGAATTTTCCTCGTGCCCCCATCTCCCTCCTCAGTCCTCGCCGTGATTCGGTGCTCATCTCCTCCCCCAGCCCTACCCTCCACACAGATCTCTTTTCTCGCATCCATGTCACCTGCTTTGGCCCTAATGCCTCCCTCACCCCTGCTCCTTCCCCGCCTCCCTCCCACCAACCCCAACCTCCGTGTCGCCCGCCAACCCTCACCGCCATGATCACTTGGCTTAGTCTGGCGATCATGGAGGAGGAGGTGTTGGCGGAGCTCAAGACGCATCCCCATCTGGAGGTGTGTGCAGTTCGCCACATCCATAACTCCGCCGGCCCCACCCGCCTTATGTGGGTCTTTTCCGAACACGATCCCTCCATCGACCGTCTCCTGAAGGAGGGTGCCCTTCCCTTTCACCAACGCTACCAAGTTGACCCTTCCCGTTCCCCTCCTCAATCCCTCCACTGCCAAAGGTGGTTGCGGTATAATGCACACCTGACATCTGAGTGCCGCGAGGCCCCCACCTGCCCACACTGTAGGCAAGCCTACTTTTTATGGCAGTGCCCCAATCTCCAGCCCCCCCTCCTGTAATACCTGTAACCTGCCTCATCCTACTTACTCCCAGAAATGTAAGGGCCGACCCCCTCCTACCACTCCTGAAATCACCGTTCCTGGGTGCCCTCTGGACACCCCCACCCCTCCCAGCAATTCCCTTCGCCCACCCCCTACCACTGAGTACATCATCAGATTCCTCACCATTGTCCTTCAGAATGTTCATCCTTTTCAGTGCCCCCACACCCTCCAACAGATATCCCTCGCCGCCCGTTCCATTTTCCACCTAAACATGTACGCCACCTACTCCAACAACCAGGCCCATTTCACCTTCTCCCATCTTGAACCCTTGTCTAAATCCCTGTCATGGCGCGACAGCACCGTATCCTTTTCAACAACATCCGCTCCCTTCCCGCTAACAAGAACCTCTTCCTGCACACCCTTGCCACCCACCGCATGGATGCCTTCCTGCTCAATGAAACCTTCCTCCAACCCCACCATACCATCCACACTTCGCCCTACCTCCTTCACCACTCAATAATCCCCTCCCGATTGCACGTGGCGGAGTTGCCATTGGTCACCACCGCCAGATCCCCATTCGCTCCAACCTCTCCTTCCCGACCCCACCGAACACCTGATCCTTAGTCTCTTATTCCCCGGCCTTACGTGCGCCACCATCTATGTCCGCCCTAAAGCCCCTATTCCCTTCGACTTCCTCTCCCACATTGACCGTACCTTCTCCTACTACGTGAATGCTGCCGACCTCAACATCCATAGTCATTCCGCTGCCCAGTTACGGTGATGGCATCAGTTCCTCTCCTCCCTTCAAGGCAACCTCATCCCCATCCCCCAGCACACCCGTCCCGAATCCACTCCCGATGTTATCCTTTCCTCCCCCAACCTCCTTGGCCACATAACGGTGGATGTCCTCGAGCCTATTGGTAGCGACCATCTCCCTGTCCTCCTCACCATTTCAGACGGTTGTCGCCCCACCCTGACTCTTGTAATGACCCTCCCCCTAAGTATGTCCATGACTATTCCTGTGCCAACTGGAATGCCGGGATACCCTCTCCACCCAGGTCGATAGCCACCCCTTCACCTACCACCACCCTGACGATATAACCCATGCCACCTCCTTTCTCCAGCAGACATTGTCTGAGGCCGTGGAGGCTCACATCCCTACTGTCGCCATACACCCCCACCATCCTATCTTACCCCCACAGGCCATCCTCCTCCTCCATGAATCCCGCCGTCTCTACCATGCCTTCCCCCACACGCATGACCCGGACACACTACGACGCCACCAGCAACTCCAGCGACACATTCGTAATTTGCTCGCGGCTAAGAAACGCTGGGACTGGCGACAGACATGCACCCGTTTAAATGCTACCCTACCTATCAACTCTTCCAAGTTCTGGTCAGCCTTCCGTCGCCTTACCGGAACTAAACCCTCCCCCTACTATCCCCTTCTCCATGATGATCACCCCTTCCCTGACACCCTTAGTAATGCCAATCACTTTGCCTCCTACCTCTCCAATGTGTTTTCCATCCCCGATGATCCCCAGTTCGATTACTCCGTCTTCCTGGATCTCCGCGATCGAACTGACACCTCTGTCCCTCCCCTCGCACCTGGTTTCCAGTACTTGGACAACATTGCACACACGGAACTCAATGCTCCTATCACTACACAGGATCTCATTGCTACACTCCACACAAAACGCAACATCGCTCCTGGTCATGATCGTGTCACCTACCGTCACCTTCGTGAAGTTCCTGTCTCTTTCCTCTCCACTCTGGCCAGGCTCTACAATGTAGTCCTGTCCACCGGTTACTACCCCGACCTGTGGAGAACCTCCCGTATCCTGATGTTCCTTAAACCTGGAAAACCGCGGTCTGCCGTCTCCTCCTACCATCCCATCAGCCTTACCTTGGTCTTCAGCAAGGTCCTGGAATCAATCCTCACCCGATGCATCCACCAGCATCTCCGCCAGCACCGCCTCCTTCCCGCAGCTTAATTCCCGTCACTCCACAATCTTCCTCTCCCTGGACCTCGAACGTGCTTATGACCGTGTGTGGCATTCCGGTCTCCTCTTCAAACTCCAAACCTTCGCCCTTCCCATTAACTACGTCCGTCTGATCGGCTCTTTTCTCTCCCACCGTCCTTCCTACGTCACCATCCATAACACAGATTCCTACACCTTTTTCTCTTCCGCCGGTGTGCCCCAAGGCTCCGTCCTCTCCCCCTTCTGTACCTTTTGTATACGGCGGACATGCCGCCACCATCACCCCCCGTCCACCTTCTCCAGTTTGCTGATGACACCGCCTTCCTTGCCCGTGCCCCCCACCCTGCAGCGCTCCCAACACCTTCTCCAATCCCATCTTGACCAGTTCACTGCTTGGTGCAACCAGTGGTTGCTCAAGGCCAATCCCTCCAAAACCCAGGCGATCATTTTAGGCAAAACCACCCCATCCTTCCACCTCCTTGATTTCTATCTCACCATCTATGGCCATCCAATCGTCCTCACTCCCACCCTTAAGTACCTTGGCGCCACCCCCGACCGTCGCCTCTCCTGGACTCCCCATCTCCGGACAATCCAAGCTAAGGCACGCTCCCGACTCTGTCTCCTCAAGCTCCTTTCTGGCTGTACATGGGGTCTGGACCCCTCCACCATCCTCGACACCTATAAATCCCTCATCCGCCCTATCCTTTGTTACGCCCATCTGGCCTGGATCTCCGCCCCCCCCTAACTTTTATAAATCCCTCCAAATCATTGAACGCCATGCTCTCCACCTCACCTAATGCATCCGTCTCCCCTCCCCCACGCGGATCCTGTATGATCTCATCCCCTTCCCCCACCTCCTCCTTTTCCTTGAAAGGATACGGATCCTGTACACCTCCCACAAACTCGATCCTCCTCACCCGCTTGTCTCACCCATCCTCTCCCACCCCCACCCGCTGCTGCGCCTGTATTCCCACGTCCCACCCGGTCTCCATCTCTCCACCCTCCTTACCCTCTCCCAATGTGGTTTCCGCCAGCTCCCCCTCCCTGATGATGTCCTCCTCCCCTCCATCTACCCCTCCTATCAACTTTGATCCTCCACCCCCACTTCCTGTGTCCTTTCCTTTAGGCACCCTCCCTCCCTTCTCTTTCCTTTTCCCCCATCCCCCTTCCTCCGCCCCTCTTCCCCCAGGCTTCCCCTCCCCCTTCCTCCCACCCCCTATCTCCCCTGCCCATGGCATCTCTGCTCTCCCCTCTCTCTCTCCCACTCCCCCTTCTCCTCCTCCTCCTCTCTTGGCAGGTCCCCGGACTCGCACACGCTCAGTGAACATTCGCGCGCCGGAGATCATCGCCATCAGTGTCTTGTGTGTGTGCCTTCGCTTGTGTTAAGTGTTCTTTCGCCGTCACACCACCACTGTTCACGTGTGCCGTCGCCGTCATCCATGTTATGTGCGCCGTGTCAACTAGTGTTAGTGATATTTCTCGTCCAGCGTGAACGGCCCCAAGTTTTTTGTTTTTAGTGTCTACAGTTTTTGCCTGCCGTTTTGATTGTATTCTCTGTGCCACCCATATGTAATACTTATTGTACCACTCAAGGCTGAAGAGCGGCGTAATATGCTGCTGACAGCCCGCCTTTGTATAAGGTGATCAAAATCACAATAAAGAAAAAAAAAAAACTCGGCAAGGGTCAGTCTGTCAGTCTCGGCGAGTCTGGGCAGTTGGTCAGCCGGGTCAGTGTGGGGCAGTCAGTGTCTGTCGTCCAGAATGCTGGTATATGTTAGGTCGCCAGTCTGCTCGAGTTGCTCGGGCAACGGTCATTGGCGGTTGGATCGATCGGTTGGTCGGTCGCGGACTGAGACACAAGATGACTTGTCCGTCTTGAGGGTCGGCGCATGTGAGGTCGCCACGTGAGTCCAGTGGGCCGTGCCGTATAGCGAGGGGTAGTGGCTTCGCGGCCGACACGAGAGCAACAGGAGTCAACCCACGACATCGGTCTGGCCGGTGCGAGCTGCGACGCCGTGAGATGGGAGATCGGCGCGCCTTCCTGCGTCCGTTAAAGCGGATGGTTCGGGAGAGCGTTTTGGGCATGCTGCACCAGGTCTTCGCCAGACATTGTAGTTATTAAAAGTTAAGTGATTCGTGATATGTTGTTTCGTTTACTTGTTAAATTCTACTTGTGTTCTTGGTTAGTCTGTCGTCCCCAGCTTGCTCGTCTGTCTCTCGTCCGCATTTGTTAGGCAGTTAGTGTCTGTCTGTCGGTCTGCCGTACGTTAATAGCTGCCTCTGTCATGTTTGTCGGATTCAGTGTTAACGAATTTATTGCTTAAGGTGTAAAGGCCGAATTCCTGAAATTGTTTTTATCTTGCCTATCATCTTGCGACATGGTACAGGGTGTTTCAAAAATGACCGGTATATTTGAAACGGCAATAAAAACTAAACGAGCAGCGATAGAAATACACCGTTTGTTGCAATATGCTTGGGACAACAGTACATTTTCAGGCAGACAAAACTTTCGAAATTACAGTAGTTACAATTTTCAACAACAGATGGCGCTGCGGTCCGGGAAACGCTATAGTACGATATTTTCCACATATCCACCATGAGTAGCAATAATATGGCGTAGTCTCTGAATGAAATTACCCGAAACCTTTGACAATGTGTCTGGCGGAATGGCTTCACATGCAGATGAGATGTACTGCTTCAGCTGTTCAATTGTTTCTGGATTCTGGCGGTACACCTGGTCTTTCAAGTGTCCCCACAGAAAGAAGTCACAGGGGTTCATGTCTGGCGAATAGGGAGGCCAATCCACGCCGCCTCCTGTATGTTTCGGATAGCCCAAAGCAATCACACGATCATCGAAATGTTCATTCAGGAAATTAAAGACGTCGGCCGTGCGATGTGGCCGGGCACCATCTTGCATCAACCACGAGGTGTTCGCAGTGTCGTCTAAGGCAGTTTGTACCGCCACAAATTCACGAAGAATGTCCAGATAGCATGATGCAGTAATCGTTTCGGATCTGAAAAATGGGCCAATGATTCCTTTGGAAGAAATGGCGGCCCAGACCAGTACTTTTTGAGGATGCAGGGACGATGGGACTGCAACATGGGGCTTTTCGGTTCCCCATATGCGCCAGTTCTGTTTATTGACGAAGCCGTCCAGGTAAAAATAAGCTTCGTCAGTAAACCAAATGCTGCCCACATGCATATCGCCGTCATCAATCCTGTGCACTATATCGTTAGTGAATGTCTCTCGTGCAGCAATGGTAGTGGCGCTGAGGGGTTGCCACGTTTGAATTTTGTATGGATAGAGGTGTAAACTCTGGCGATGAGACGATACGTGGACGTTGGCGTCATTTGGACCGCAGCTGCAACACGGCGAACGGAAACCCGAGGCCGCTGTTGGATCACCTGCTGCACTAGCTGCGCGTTGCCCTCTGTGGTTGCCGTACGCGGTCGCCCTACCTTTCCAGCATGTTCATCCGTCACGTTCCCAGTCCGTTGAAATTTTTCAAACAGATTCTTTATTGTATCGCTTTTCGGTCCTTTGGTTACATTAAACCTCCGTTGAAAACTTCGTCTTGTTGCAACAACACTGTGTTCTAGGCGGTGGAATTTCAACACCAGAAAAATCCTCTGTTCTAAGGAATAAACCATGTTGTCTACAGCACACTTGCACGTTGTGAACAGCACACGCTTACAGCAGAAAGACGACGTACAGAATGGCGCACCCACAGACTGCGTTGTCTTCTATATCTTTCACATCACTTGCAGCGCCATCTGTTGTTGAAAATTGTAACTACTGTAATTTCGAAAGTTTGTCCGCCTGAAAATGTACTGTTGTCCCAAGCATATTGCAACAAACGGTGTATTTCTATCGCTGCTCGTTTAGTTTTTATTGCCGTTTCAAATATACCAGTCATTTTTGAAACACCCTGTATATGTGTAATGTAGAGCATGTTGGTACATTTTATGTAAAACTGCATTTCATGGATTTTATTTTAATGGTCATTTTAGTATATAAAGTTGCCACCCTTCCACCGTAAGAGTTCTTTTAAAAACAAGTTGCACTTTCAGTGGCAAATAATTTTAATGTGAGTGTTTAGTACCATTTCCATCCCTCTTATGGAGTGCATAGTTTATGTGTTTGCGTCAGTTGTTAAAATTTTTAGTTTAAAGTAATCTGGTGTGTTTCAGATTTGCACCAGTGTAGTCTTTCAGAGGTTGTTGTGAGCGGTCGTCACTGCGGCCGTGTTAAAAGGGAGCGGCAACGTTCTCAGCCCGAAAGCTCATACTATATAAAAAAAATTTTAAAAAGTTATTTCTGTCTCTGAATAAATTGTAACTTGATATATACAGCGTGCTTTCTGATTATAATTTTAAATCTGTTTAAAAAAAAGGGCTTTTAGGAATAAAATTTCGATTTATTAAAGAAAAAAATTTTAATTTGTTTCTTTAGTTACCATTGGCAACTACTTCCTCGCTCACATAGTGTGATTAAATGTGTTAATGTTCTTGATGAATTGCTACTAAATAAAGTAAATTCTTAAGAAAAGGTTTTGAAAGTAAATTCACGGTTCAGCCGTCATCCAGACGAATGGCTGCACGAACACGCACCGCGCCACAGATGCAGGCTGGTGAGGGCAGAGTTATGATATGGGACACACTGAGTTGGGCTTCCATGGGACCTGTGGTGGTACGCGAATGCACTGTGACAACAGTGAACTACGTGGACATTACAGCGGGCCACTTGCATCGCTTCACGCGTGAAGTATCGTCGGACGGCGATGACATAAATAAGATAACTGTCCGTGTTGCACGGTCAGAATCGTGCTACTTAGGTTGGAGGGGCAATCGTAGTGAACTCACATTGACGTCTTTGCCAGTAAATGTGACTAACCTGTGCCCATTGGAACACATATCGAGCCCCAGCTGCGTGCCGTAATTTGCGGGAGTTCCTTGACCTGAGCCTGACACCTAGTACCGCATACTTAGGGAATCCTGTCAAGGACTTGTAGAACCCATGCCAAGCAGAATCTCTGTTGTAGTGTGTTTGAAAAGTTAAACAGGTGGTTATAGTGTTTTTGCTCATCAGTGTACATACTATCCAGTATTTGACAACGAGAGCACTTAGCGACTTCCAACAAACTTTACACATCAGCTCAAACCATTACAAAAATTTTTATCGCTAACAAAAATGATGAGAGAAAAATGTTTATCGCTTGCGGGTACTACACTTTTGCTGTTCGTGCTGTAAAACCATCGCATCAGGCATGACATTTTAGTTTATTACTCATGTATTCACGATACATTTTGCAGATAGTGTCCAAATATAGCAATGAATATATGTACAAAATTGTAACGCTGTATGGCACATAGTTCCTGAGATATGACGTCATATACTCTGAGATGCGTGAAAACCTGCCACATCCTGCATGACGTTAGAATTTATTACTTCTCTATTACTAAGTCTGTTCACAACACATTTAGTAGACAGTATCCACATACGTCACTGAATGCATATGCAAAATTACATCGTTGTATGGCATAGACAGAGAAAGAGAAGAGGAGGAGATGGACAGGGAGAGGAGGAAGGGGAGATGGACATAGAAAGGAAAGAGGAGGAGACAGACAGAGGGAGTGGGAAGAGGAGATGGACAAAGAGCGAGAGGAGAAGCAGGTGGCCAGAGGGAGGGGCAGGAAGGAGTGGACAGAGAATGGGGGCTGGGGGAGATGGGCAGAGAGTACGGGGAGAAGCAGATGGACGAAGAGGGAATCGCTGGCGTATTGCGTTCCAGGGTGGACCAGTACTGTAAGACGTGTATATTTCTATTGCCTATTGTCAAACCACGATTTATGAAAGATGTTTATATTTTATTAATAGGATTAAGTAGGAATAATTAATATTTGTCATGTTGGAAATAATTGTGGCAGCAGGGAATGTCTGCACCAAAGTATTGTTGATATAATTTTAAAAAGGGAGGGAGAAACCGCGTACGGATACATTTTAAGAAAAGAGCGGGAAAGACCGCGCATTGATACATTTTGTCATGGTAGCAGGGATTGCTGCACCAGAAAGCATTGTTGGCAGGAGAGACCGTACTTAGCGTTCGTAGGGTGTAGGTAGTAAGCGATATGTGAAGCGAGTTGGTAGCAGGTCTGAAGCGAGAGGTTGAGAGGAGCAGTGTGCCTGCCAGCCACCAGCTATGATTTACAAGAGATTATAAACGGATGTACAGAGACATCAACTAACTATTATCATAAGAGGAACTAATATTATTGAATTATTTTCTTTGCGAAACTCAAGACTACTGAAGGTATGTTTGCGCAATGCTAGTTGTAAGATTATTGTAAAAATTAAGTCCCATTTGAACGTTTCTAAAATCATTTCATTACCAACAGTAAGCAGTGAAGGAAACAAAAGAAAAATTTGGATTAGGTACTAAAATCCATGGAGAAGAAATAGAAACTTTGAGGTTCGCCGGTGACATTGTAATTCTGTCAGAGACAGCAAAGGACTTGGAAGAGCAGCTGAACGGAATGGATAGTGTCTTGAAAGGAGGATATAAGATGAACATCAACAAAAGCAAAACGAGGAAAATGGAATGTAGTCGAATTAAGTCGTGTGATGCTGAGGGAATTATATTTGGAAATGAGACACTTAAAGTAGTAAAAAAGTTTTGTTATTTGGGAGCAAAATAACTTATGATGGTCGAAGTAGAGAGGATATAAAATGTAGACTGGCAATGGCAAGGAAAGCGTTTCTGAAGAAAAGAAATTTGTTAACGTCGAGTATAAATGGTTCAAATGGCTCTGAGCACTATGGGACTCAACTGCTGAGGTCATTAGTCCCCTAGAACTTAGAACTAGTTAAACCTAACTAACCTAAGGACATCACAAACATCCATGCCCGAGGCAGGATTCGAACCTGCGACCGTAGCGGTCTTGCGGTTCCAGACTGCAGCGCCTTTAACCGCACGGCCACTTCGGCCGGCCATCCAGTATAGATTTAAGTGCCAGGAAGTCATTTCTGAAAGTATTTGTATGGAGTGTAGCCATGTATGGAAGTGAAACATGGACGATAAATAGTTTGGACAAGAAGAGAATAAAAGCTTTCGAAATGTGGTGCTACAGAAGAATGCTGAAGATTAGATGGGTAGATCACATAACTAATGAGGAAGTATTGAATAGCATTGGGGAGAAGAGAATTTTGTGGCACAACTTGACTAGAAGAAGGGTTCGGTTGGTAGGACATGTTCTGAGGCATCAAGGGATCACCAATTTATTATTGGAGGGCAGCGTGGAGGGTAAAAACCGTAGAGGGAGACTAAGAGATGAATACACCAAGCAGATTCAGAAGGATGTAGGTTGCAGTAGGTACTGGGAGATGAAGAAGCTTGTACAGGATAGAGTAGCATGGAGAGCTGCATCAAACCAGTCTCAGGACTGAAGACAACAAAAATAACAACCAACAGTAAATATTTGAAGCGTTTTCAGAATATAATTAATTTTTGCCAGCAATGTTGCATTACTGATTATAATCCATCCCAAAAACCATCAACGTAAAACTTTGCAAAAATTTTATTGTTGTCAAGAAAAAGTGTAACTATGAATTACGTAATTTCAGTCAAATTAATTAAAGAATAACGTCAGCTTTGCTAGTAAATAATAACGTCAGCTTTGGTAATAAACACAGCCACTTATTATGACAGCCCACCTGTAGTTAATAGAGTATAGTAAACCAGAGTAAGTATATTCATGTCGCAGTTCGATGTAGCAGACAGATGGCGATCCAGTAACAGTAAAAAAGGTAAGGAACAGTTTTAGGTTATTGCAGGTAACGACTGAGGGCCACGACGACGACACATTCTATGTTTCGTCGAAATAATCAGAAAATCACTTTTAATATGCAGCAATTAAATTTGTATGCGAAGATTGAGGAAGAGAATAAATTTCAAAGGGAGGATTTCATTTGTTATTATTAAGCAAGAGGTAGAAATCCTAAGGAGAGGTTTCATAGTTTATTGTAAAAGGGAAGGTTATCATTAACAAAAGAGGTATAGAGGAGACGGGAAGGTTTTAGTACGATATCAAGCAAGTGGTCATAATCTTTTGATTCCTCAGTGTATTGTCAGTCCAATGCACATGCAAATAAAAAGGAGAATAAGAAATCAAACGATGTAAAATCACTCCGTAACCAGCCACTGCAGGGTACGACCACGGATTCCTTACACCGAGAAATTCAGAAAATATCTCTGAACAACCCATAAATCTTGTCAGTGGAGTTCACATGCACCCTGTACACACGACAAATGAGCGTATGTACATGTGTGTGTTTTTCTGAAACGTCTGGAGTTAATTTCAGCTGAAGCTGGTACACATAGGACATAGTACCTGGCAACAATTAGCGTGGCTGTAAAAGATATCTAGCACTCTTAGTTTGGGGGAAACTGGAAACATGTAAGCCTAACATTGGAACACCTGGAGAAATTTCAGCCAAACTTGGTGTATCAGCTAGTGTATCGAAATTCAGATATATTGGTGTCGAATCCATCGTTCTTGGGGTTACTCGTCTAATAGGTGATATCTCTGGATGACATCTAATCTCCTGGGAATGGTGGTGGCGGTAGGAAAGGGGTGATGTGAAAACAGAAGCCAAAACCAAACTATATTAGCGTTGAGTCCATCGTTCTCGGTGTTACTGGCCTGGTAATTGGCAGCACCGATGAGTCAGCTAGCACAAGATATAAACGGCATGATAAAATATTACTCATGCAAATCTAAGACTTTGCTAGGTTACTGTTAGGCCATGAGCATGCTGAAACTTTCTGACTGAAATGGTATATATATATATATATATATATATATATATATATATATATATATATATATACCATTTCAGTCAGAAAGTTATATATATATATATAAAAGTTATATATATATATATAAAATGATTCAACTGCCCCTTCCTAGGAGTTTTACACAGCCTGTGACACCTTCAAATACCATGTGCCTGTTTGTCATATTCTCGTGTTAGCTATGTGCAAACAATTAGTCCTACAGAAAAGATGATTAGGGCCTTTTTGAAGTAAATTTAATGTATTTAAATTTTCTATCGGGCTACTTTTTTGCTAGAGGCCATAGTTTTCGGATTATTCAAGAAGAACGTACAAAGAGACCTTCAAACGTGTTTTCCTTTAACAACTCTTTAGTAAATCGAAAACCGTCACCTCCAGTGGGAACATATTCCATTACTAAATTTAAGTACATTAAATTTCCTAAAAAAAGATTCTGTTCATTTGTCTGTAGGCTTTACAGTTTGCATGTAATGAGCTAGAGAATATTAAAATCTCTCTCATAGTTTTAAGAATCGTTGCAGGTTGCATAACACCCTTAGATAGGGGCAGTTGAGTCACTGTATATGAGACGCACAGCGTTCTGTGCAACTATCCCACGATCGTATAGCGGTGCCAGTGAGATCATCCAAGCTCCATAGCAACTGCGATATCAAACTCTTTAGTATACTATCCAATATATACACGAGGAAGCAGTACAGGAACCAAGTCGTATTTGAAAAGGGAATTAAACCCAGGGAAAATATAAAATCTTTCATGTTTACCGAGGACACTGTAACTCTGATAGATGATTTGGAAGATCAGTTGAATTAGATGGGTTGTGTCTCGAATAAAGGTTATAACATAAACATAAATAAAAGTAGAGCAAGATAACGCAGTGTACTCAAATTACGTAGGCTGTTGCTGAGGGAATCGAAATAGTAAATGAGATGCCGTTTTGCCATCAAAATAAATGACGTTCACAGAAGCAAAGAGTTTATTAAATATAGAATGACACTGAATCATCAGTTTTCTGACTAGTTTGATGTGGCCCACCACGAATTTGTATCCTGTGTCAACCTTTTCATTTCAGACTAGCAATTGCCACCTACGTCCTCAAATTTATGCTGGATGTAATTCAGTCTCTGTGTTCCTCCACAGTTTTTACCATCTATAGCTACCTCTAGTGCCATCGAAGTTATTCCTTAATGTCTTAACAGGTGTCTCATCATGTCCCTTCTTCTTATCAATGTTTTCCATATGTTTCTTTCCTTGTCGATCCTCCTGAGAACATCATTCCTTACCTTATCAGTCCACCTAATTTTCAGCATTCTTCTGTAAGACGACATCTCAAAGGCTTGGATTCTCTTCTGTTCCGGTTTTCCCACGCTCCATGTCTCACTACTATAAAATACTGTACATTCCCAGAAACTTCTTCCTCAAATTAAAGCCTATGTTTGATACGATCAGAGTTTTTCTTGGTCAGGAATGTTCTTTTTGCAAGTGCTAGTCTGCTTTTTAAGTCCTCCTTGCTCCATCCATCATGGATTATTTTGCTGCCTAGGTAAGAGAATCCCTTTTCGTCTACTTTGGCATGCCTGATTCTGATGTTAAGTTTCTCGCTGTTATCGTTTCTTCTACTTCTCATTACTTTCGTCTTACTTCGGTTTACTCTCAGTCCATATTCTGTACTCATTAGACTGTTCGTTCCATTCAGCAGATCCTGTAATTTTTCTTCACTTTCGTTGAGGATAGCAATGACATCAGTGAATTTTATCATTGATATCCTTTCACCTTGAATTTTAATTCCGTTCTTGAAGCTTTCTTTAATTACGTAGTTGCTTCTTCGATGTATAGATTGAACACTAGGGGCCAAATACATCCCTGCCTTTCAACCTTCCATAATCGGAGCACTTCGTTATCGGTCTTCCAGTCTTATTGTTCAATCTTGGTTCTTCTATATATTGTATATTACCTGTTTTGCACTATAGCTTATCCCTACCCTTCTCAGGATTTCGAACATTTTGAATTATTTTACATTGTCGAACACGTTCTCTAGGTCGACAAATCCCACGAAAGTGTCTTGATTTTTCTTCAGCCTTGCTTCCACTCTTAACCGCTACGTCATAATTTCCTCTCTGGTGTCTTTAACTTTCCTAAAGCCAAACTGATCGTCCTCTAACAGATCCTCAATTTTCTTTTCCATTCTTCTGTATACCATTCTTGTAAGTAACTTGGATGCATGAGCTGTTAAGCTGACTGTGCGGTAGTTCCCGCCACTTGTCGGCTCTTGCAACCTTGGGAGTTGTGTGGATGATGTTTTTTCCAAAAGTCTGATGGTATATCGCCAGTCTCATACATTCTACACATCAGCGTGAACAATCGTTTTGTTGCCACTTGCCCCAAAGATTTTAGAAAATCCGCTGGAATATTATCGATCCTTTCTGCCTTATATGATTTTAAGTCTTCCAAAGCTCTTCTTAACTCCGATTCTAATACTGGATTCCCTATCTCTTCCCTATCGACGTTTGTTTCTAGTTCTATCACGTTATCATTTAGGTCCTGCTCCTCATAGAGGCTCTCAATATACGCTTTCCATTTGTATTGCACTCTTCGTGTTACCGCTCATGCTTTTCTTTTCACGAAACGTTGTTTTGACTTTTCTATATGCTGAGGCAGTTATTCCGACAATCACTACTTTTTCGATTTCTTCAGATTTTGACGTAGCTATTTCGCCTTAGCTTCCCTGCGCTTCCTAGCTATTTGTTTCACTCCTAAGTGACTTGCGTTTCTGTATTCCTGAATTTCCCTGAATATTTTTGTACTTCCTTCTTTCGTTGATCGTCTAAAGTATTTATTCTGTTGCCCACGTTTTCTTCGCAGTTAACCTGCCTTATGCCTACATTTTTCTCTTCAACTTCTGTGATCACCCTTTTTAAAGACGACCATTCTTCAACTGAACTGCCTACTGACGTATCCATTATCGTATCTCTTCATTTATTAGTATCTCTGTATCCCACTTCTTCCCGCATTGATTTTTTCTGACTATTCTCTTAAGCTTCAGACTACTCATCATCATCACCAAATTGTGAGCTGAGCCTACATCTGCCCCTGGTTACGCCTTACAATCCAGTATCTGATTTTGGAATCTCTGTTTGACCATGGTGTAATCTAGCTGAAATCCTCCCGTATCTCCCGGCCTTTTCCAAGTATATCTCCTCTTCTTGTAATTCTTGAACAGAGTATTCTGAAATTTACTACAGAACTCTCATTCCTACTACCAATCCCATATCCTCCCGTAGCCATTTCTTCTACTCCGTCCCCTAAAACCGTATTCCAAACCCTCATACCATTTCATCTCCTTTTACGTATTGAATTACCCGTGCAGTATACTCATATACTTTCTCTTTCTCTTCACCTTCTGCTTACGGCGTCGGCATGTATACCTGAACTACTGTTGGTCTGCTATCGTTTCTGATGAGAACAACTCTTATCACTGAACTTTTCACAGTATCTCACTCTCTGCTCTAACTTGCTATTCTTAACGAATCCCAATCCCATTGTGCCATTTTCTGCTGCTGTTGATATTACCCTATACTCTTCTGACCAGAAATCCTGGTCTTCTTCCCTTTTCACTTCAGTGACGCCCGCTGTAACTAGATTGAGCCTTAGCGTTTCCCTTTTAAGATTTTCTAGCTTCTCTGCTATGTTCAAACTTCTGACATTCCATGCGCCGACTCGTAGAATGTTGTCCTTTCGTTGGTTATTCAGTTCTCATCGCCACCTCCCTCTTGGCAGTCCTCTCCCGAAATCTTTCGTCAGTGGAGGGAGCATCGTAAGACTTTTTCAGCTACAGGCCGCATGCCCTGTGGGTATATGTTATGTGTTTTTAATGTCTTTCCATCCTTCTGCATCATCATGACGTTGGTCATTGCTGGTTCTTCCACGTTTTAGGGCTGTTTCTCACCCCAAGGGCGAGAGAGTGCACTGAACCTCGGTCCGCTCCCCCGCCGTTAACAGAATGAGGATGACTTATTATGCCGGAAGTCTTCGTCGGCCATTGATAATAACTTTTATTCGAAATTTAAGCAGTGGCAGGATTCTAACTCGGGACTGAGGACGTCTTGATCACTAATCAAAGACGCTACCTTTAAGCCACTGGTGCTGCACGGAGACTGACTATAGCAAGAAGAAAACACCCTGAGATATAGGATTATGTTAAAATCGAATGTAAATTTAAATGCTAGGAAATGTTTTCAGAAAGCATTCATTTGGACAATAGCCTTACATTCACGTAAAATGTGGATGGTGAGCACACATTGTAGACAAAAAGAAGCTTAAAAAATGTGGTGTTACAATGTTGATGATAAGATGGATTGAGTGGATAATTAGTGAAAAGGTATTGAATCGAATTGGGGATAAAAGCGTTTTGTGGCCTAATTTGTCTAAAAGAAGGAATTGGTTATCTGAATTCTTTCTGAATCCTCAAGGAATAGGTTGTCTGTTAATGAAGGGACGTTTGGGGGATAAAAATAGTAGAGAGAGACCAAGATTTCAGTAAAAAGGAGATTCCAATATGTGCAGGGTGAGTTGTTTTAGAGAGAAGGAGAAAAGGAAAGGACAGTTATTGTTTACTGTCCCATCAACAACGAGGTCTTTAAACACGGCGGACAAACTCGAATTAAGGAAGGAAAGAGAAGGACATCGACCGTGACCTTTCAAATCATACATCCCAGCATTTGCTTAAGCGATTTAGGAGAGACAGGGAAAACTATATCTGGATGGCAGGATTGGATTTGAACCTGCCAAATTTAGCAACCAATGACGTTTACTTCAATCGGAAACTTTCGATGCATTTGTTCAATATCCATGTTCTAGCAACAGGCGAATCTTTATCCTGAATGAGCGGAAATGAAGTGATGTCAATCTCTTTCTCTTCATCACACTCCTCCGATGAGGGCACTGAATAGCTCTACACACGGTGTCCCAGGAGGAATGGTCAACATTCAGGGATATGACAGGGACGATCACTCGGGGCAAAAAGTGTAGTAAACATGGATGCTAAAACGCATACTGGTTCATTAAGAGCTATGCACTCTTCTTCATCTTCGATACTGTAATAAAATCTCCTCTATTGCAACGTCTTTGCTTTCCATATTTTGTTAGGAAACAGTATGGACCAAAACAAGAAAAAATATGTCAAACATTGGCTGTTAAATGCATACCTTAAGAACTGTGAGCATTTGTTCAGTAGAAGGGATGTCTTTCGCAGCAACAAAGATAATATGTTCAATAGAAGAGATATCTTTCGTAGTAACTAAGAAGAACAAGTGTTCATAGCTATTAAGGTATGCACATTAGAGCCTATGTTTACTACAGTTTTTGCTTCCAGTGATCGTCCCTGTCACATTCACGAGTATTGGCCATTCCTCCTGAGACACACAGTGCATTTTGTGATTGTGCTGCCGGTCAAAATAAAAACTTAACTGTCTTCTCCTTAATTCATTATGTAACCGTCAATCAAATTAGTTGCCTGAAGACGATCAAAGTTACATTCTCTGTGTGTGGCCATTCGAAGTGCGATAAAATGTTGGATTCTGAAACGCAGTGGCTCATGAAACCACCTGAAGATTTCAAGGAAATGATCGAAGCATTCAGATGTAAGCCTTCTCGTTTGACTGGTCAGTGTTATTCAAGAAATGGAAAACATTGTTGGATTCAAAGCACGCTGCAAAATGCCCTTTCAAATTGCGGTCTGTAAGACAATATCATCGGAATCCAGCCACTGACGTATGCTTAAATATCAAACAACTTATCATCGAGGTATGGAAACTGGCATAATGGATGGGCTGTTTGAACTGCCCGTACCTTCTTATATGGTATGTTTATCCTTGTAATTTAACTCGAACAATTACGTTCTTTATTCAAGATCTCTTTCCAATTTCCAGGCAACATGTAAATATCTGCAAAGCCTGCTAAAGTTTTTCCGTCCTGGTGCTATGAAGTTTTCAGTTAGCTGCCACACAGCCAGAAACACGTGACATGAGTACTATATCTGTACTAAACCAGAATTTCGTTTAGTCTCGATGATTATGGGATTATCGGGTCTGTTTCGCTTGACTTATCTGTATCTTTCCCCTTTACATAGTGACGTTTGACCGCAGTTTGGGAAATTACTTCATTCTGGGAACACTTCGGATTGCAATAACGCTAGTTTCACATTCGATGCCCCCAAGACGTTTAATTTATGAAATAAAAATAGTTGTATGTTCTTACATGTTGAAGTAACATTAAAATCGCTTTTTATCGTGTAACATAAAAATTGACTTCCTTGGTTCTTTCCCCTGGCTCTTCACATGAATTATTAAAAGACGATCTTAACTTTATTGTTTTTTGATCCAGTCTGGGTGCTTACTGGACTGACAGCATATAATATTCTCATGGGTTCCACGCGAGACATACGATGGCGGGAAGAAAATTCCTGCACAGTCTCCTCCGAATACACGTTCTCTAAATTTACCGAATACGTTTTAGCGAGAACTGCGACGTTTTCCTCTAAGGATTCCAATTTAGTTCTCCTAGCATTTCTGATACACGTTCATATGGACTCTACAGATCTGTTTCAATCGTAGCAACGCGTCCCTGATGTGTCCAGTAGAGGATCAGTGGGCCACGGGCCCAAGAAGTGCTGACATCAGCATTAGCATTTCTGGAATTCTGACATCGTCACGTTAGGCTAGTTCCGTCAATAATTCCGTCAAGGCCATGACATCATCGCTCTCGGAATTCTGACATCGTCACATCCTCAAGGTCATGTCACTGCCCTGTGAAGGCAGATTCCCTCGGTCCACGCCCGTCGCATACCCTTGCGTCGTGAGAGAACTCTAATTACTTTGCATGCGGTACTTTTTAACTCATGCTTGTGAAGACTATTTTTTGTAAACATAAATGTGCTCAGAAGTATCTGAATGATCTGATGGCGTCACACGAGTTACAAATGCCACAAATGCCTCACGTATGAATCACGCAGTGTCACATATGCATCACATTGTCGTAATGTCACTGTCTCACATGTGACAAACTGGCATAGCGTCATGACAGCACCCTTAACTAACCTAGTGCTCATAATTTACTGCCTGTAATTCGTACTGAGAGTAGCATGCTCGAAAGAATTCGAATGTTCTGTGCTGTTACTCTCCAAATTATTAACGGAAGACACTCTGACGTCATAGCATGCGTATGACATATTATGCGCAGTGCTACAAAATACATGATAGACTTGCGCACCACTGTGTAATTTGCTAGAACTCGATAGCGTGAGCATTATCATGTTATCACACTTTTCTTTAGCAGTAGTTACTCGAGTAGTTCTTTGTAAAAAAATAAATTACTTCCAATTACGTCCCTATCAACACACCTTACGTAGAAAAGAAGCTGTGCGTGACCACAAGTATCGAAGGACTCATCGATCTGAAGTGAGACTTCATAATGATCTTTATTTTCTCCTTAAAATGTCATTAATGTCACTGGGTCCGTCACTAACTCGGCGGCTGATTTTTGAGTCAGTAGACACAGGAATTTTTGAAGTTTCAATACCAGATTATAAACCAATCACTATTTTCACCGCCCGCATCTCATGGTCGTGCGGTAGCGTTCTCGCTTCCCACGCCCGGGTTCCCGGGTTCGATTCCTGGCGGGGTCAGGGATTTTCTCTGCCTCGTGATGGCTGGGTGTTGTGTGCTGTCCTTAGGTTAGTTAGGTTTAAGTAGTTCTAAGTTCTAGGGGACTGATGACCATAGCTGTTAAGTCCCATAGTGCTCAGAGCCATTTGAACCATTTTTTGAACTATTTTTACCATCTCTTTAGACACAAGCATAAACAATGTTTCTGCTGTCGTGCATATTTTTTGGCCTTTGCGATAACTTCGACTACCTTCTATACTTTTTGCGAAAGACGTCCCGACTTACTCATGAGCTTCACTTGTTTTTTATTTTGTTCCAACAACCAACGAAAATAACTCACAGCTGTACTTAACAAAGAGGAAAGTTTTGTCGACAAATCTTTCAATTTATTGGGAACCATAACAACAGTGAGTTATTACCACACACAACACACTCAAGGATCGGGCATATTTTGTCATCACACCAAAACAACCTGTTAGATAAATAAAATATTGTTTTCTAACTGCTTCCTGTTTCTATTTTTCAGACTATATGGTTCCATTACTTACACTCGAAGACAGAGCTCTTGGGACAATGAACTTATCCGTATAGAAAAAAAAATTGTTAAATAAAACTGTAATAGAAAATACTGGTGTACCAGTCACAATATTGCACTACCACAGAACATGGCCCTAATAAAACTGAACTGAAATACTCCAACAGTACAAAGTCCTGGATGGAATAACAACAGTATTGCTGAACTGAAATACTGTATTGTTATATGACAATATGTGGATCCTTTGGTGATGAAAAAAAGGGCAATAAAGTTTAAGAAGCGATTACAAAGGGGAACAAATATCACAACAAGGCAATGAAAATAATAGAAGAGGGAATTTCTTGCTAATCCCCAGAATTTTAGCGAGAAGCACATACAGCCAGCCGTAAACAAAAAGTGCGGTGTTACAATGTGCTCTCGCCGTAGTGTACCTGTACCTGGTGCAGTAGTACAGGCGAGAATGCAATTAACGTAAGATAAACAAACTATAACAACAATACTGAGTAAATAAATACACTTATTTTCTACGAAAATGTAACAGTTATCAGCATATATTGAATAATTAAAGAATAAACAAGCTCCTTCTTACTTACACCTAATTTCGTTAAAAACACAAAAATTCGCCGTGTGCCTAAAATCGAAATCCCTTAAGTAAATGTTCGCATCACACCCTTCACACGTCACACCAGTGTGCCACGGCACACCGGTTGCGGACCACTCATCTAGAAAACGGTCACCAGATCAAATCTGACAAAAACTCTGTCGTGGCTCTCTCTGATGGCTTCTGGTACTGTGTGATTAAAGAAGCCATCGAAATAAAAATCATGACACCAACCCTAATAGAGATGGCAGGACGAATCTCAGCTCGGCGTGGGATCCAGCGATAGCGAGGTTGAAGCCGGGGCATCAAATGCGGAATCAACGTATGTCCGCCCATATAGAGGGTGAGTCATTAAAAACTTTGCAACTTTGGAATGATATAGAAATTTATTGGAATAACTTACAGAATCGGTAGATGTGGTATTTTGTAAAAAACAACCTCAAGTTTCGCAAGTGTCAAGTGTCATTTTGGTTCGCTGTGACTACCATTTGTGATGCTGCAAACATCCCACCAGTAATCAATTTCTTTCCGCACTCATCGCAGCAAATCGGGCGTGATTTGTGCAGCGGCAGCGTAGATTCGATTTTTCAGGTCGGCTAAATTGTTTAATAACGGTGGAACATACGTACGGTCTTTAGTGATACCTCAGATAGAAATCCAGAGGTGACAAGTCTGGAGACCTGGAAAGCGATTATAGAGGAAACTTCCAGCATCCGTGAGCAAATGAGATGGTGCACCCTCTTGCTGGTAGTAAACCATCCCATTTCAGCCATCTTTATCGACACGTGGAATAAAAAAGTTTTCAAGCATATCCAGATACACAATGGCAGTGACAGTTTCTCCATGAAGAAGAAAGGGCTTACAATTTCAGTTTGGTAAGGGCACAAAACACATTAACTCTGAAGCCGTCACGAACGTGTTTCAGTGTTCCGTGGCGATTTACGCTGCCCCATATGCTGCAGTTGAGGGCGTTCACCACGTCACTGATATGAAATGTTGACTCATCGTGAGCACGCTCTGCTCCAGTGAAAGTGGCCATTTTAATTGTGCACTATGCTGGGGCTCCTGGCGGCGGAAAGGGGTACTGATGCACTATGTGAATCAAACGTGAGATTGTTTGCCACAAAATGTCACCTCTGTCGATTCTGTAAGTTATCTGAATAAATTTCTGTATCAATCCAAATTTGTAAAGTCATTTATGATTGACCATGTATAACGTCAATATGGAACCAACGAGATAGAAGGGCCCTGTGACATATGTCACAGCAGATGACACTGTAAGTCTTACGAGTTGCAGCGACCGTTTCCGGCAGGGAGCAAGTTATTATGTCGCATCAATTTAATACTTCGCAGCTTCGCATTTAATTCAGTCAAGTTCTCGATAACACGTGGCAAACTTAAGAACTTTAGAGGGTACCTTTTAATTCACGTACTGATTTCCCGTCTGGCCCCGGAAGTAGCCGATCGTTAGGAACGTATGTCGGGCAAGGCAACTACTGCGACGTACTTTTCGCGGGCCCCACGTGAGCACTAGTGACGTCACAACCGGCAACTAGAGTATACAAGGTCATATGAGCACCCCATCGGCAGTCATTCCAAAGACCAGGGAGAGCTTGGTCGAAAGACCGTGGCATTTTATCCACTCGACGACGCTGGAAGCCCGAGAACTTTTTATTCAGGGTCACCGCCCCCTGACTTCGCATCTAACATTTGTCGTAACGACTGCCACCCCAACACACTTATCATGTCCGTGACTGCCTCTCAGCAGTCGCAAGATAGTACAAAACTAGCTATCCTCGTCTGAAATTTTTTAATGTCATCCGTTATTCCTATCAGATAAGGATCTCATACCGTGCAGCACCATTCCAGAAAAGGACGAACAAGTGTAGTGTAGGCGGTCTCTTTAGGAGATTTTTTGCACTTTATTAGAGATCTGCCAACGACACAGAGTCTGCCCCACAACATTTTGTATATTTTGGTTTCAATTTAATAGTTTGTAATTGTAATTTCGATGTTTGGTGTAATTGATAAGCTTTAAAATTGTATCATTTATCACACAACCGAAATTTTACAGATCTTTTTCAGTATTCATATGGAGGCTCCTACGCTTTCTACTGTTTAGAGCCAATTGCTACATTCCGCACAAGGCAAATAACCTCTCTAAACGATTTTGTAATTCGTATTGATCTTCTGACGTCTTTACTAGACGGCAAACGACGGTATCGTCTGAAAACAGCTTGCCAGACTGTCTCCTAAATCATTTATAAAGATTAAAAACAGAAGAGGTACTAACACACTTCCGTGGGAAACACCAGTTTTCAGTTTCACTAGACATCAAGTAGTTAATTACTACGAACTGTGACTTTATGACAGGGAATCACGAACTCGTCGCTCAGCTGAGGCGGTACTTCTTAGGCATGCAATTTGATTCGAAGCTGCTTGAGAGGAACGATGGGAAAAGGCTTCCGAAAATGTAAGAATGTGGAACCAACATGACATCACCTGTTGATAGCGCTCATTCCTTTGTGTGAATAAAGAACTAGTATTTGAGAGAACGATACTTTCTGAATCCTCGCTGGTTATGTGTCAACAGGTCGTTTTGCTCGAGGTGTTTCATGATGTCGGAACATAGTATACGTTCTAAATTTAGTTTATAGGCTCTCTTATGCTTTCTGTTGGTAAAAGGAAGAGGATTATGATTTAACTTCTCTTCGACTAAAATATTATTAGAAAAGGAGCAGAAGTTCGGATTGAGGACGAAAGAAATAGGACGTGCCGTTTCAAGGAAGCACCTCGGCGTTTTTCTTGATCGACTGACGGAAATCACGGAAGATCTAAATCTATATGACCTGAAGAAGATCTGAACCACCGCTTCCACGAACATGATACCAGTGTGCTTACAACTGCACCAGCTCACTGTGTCCCATTTTTATACTACGAAACTAGGAATATTAGGTGAATACATACTTCTTCTTCAGCTACATGGTTGCACTGGATTTTCAAGTCTAACTAAACGCAGTACTTTACGACACAAAATTACAGAGCCGCCACAAATTTATCACGTTTTACGATGTGTAGCCTATTTTCATGTCCATCATTACCCATATACAGGGTGTAACGGGTATTAAGCGCAGATATTTTTATATATGAGATATCATAATACGTACTCACATCAAGATTTGGTTGTTTTTGCTCTGCATCGAACAGTCTTACCATACACACGTCACAAACTTTGCGATCTAATGTTGTCTGCACGGTCGTATTGCAGCACTAGGTGGACTACGCCTGTCAGTACAGACTAATCGTTCAATGCGTCCACACTTTTTACAGCTGACCTGCTGTCCAGGGGAAACTTAGCATTAATGGTTTGCTCTTCACACATGTACTTGGAGATACTATCCAAACTAAAAAACACGCGACTTGTAACAGCTATAATTATTAGTTTGCAAGTGGCGTAAATACTGGTGTAATGATGTTCTGTATACCGTACTCAGTGACCAACGGAAAGATCTGCCCTCTGTGTGCTTAATCGTCTAGCTGTGGTAAGGAGGGCTGCTCGGTACTGTTGGACTCCGCAGCGGATCTGAGCTTGTGTTAAATGCGTGGGCATCAGAATCGGCCGTACTGTTCCAAACGTATCAGCCTGACGAAATAGTCTCTCAGCTGCAGGAAATGACTTTACAAGTGTGATTCCTTGCTAGAATTGGAGGAAATTGAATTCTATTTCCGCTTAAATTTGGAAGTCGCCAGTCATTGCCTCCTTGAAGAAACTAATAAAGCACGCTGTATTTGGAGAGTTCGTCATAGTCCTAACAGAAAAGCAACGGATTATGGAACAATGAGACAGGTATCCCGCCACTGACAACTTTAGGCGAAAAAAATACAACTTCCAGCCGTCTTAAGATCTAGAAACTGTTCTCTGGCTTTGCGTATATGAATGAATGACAAATGGTTCAAAAGACTCTAAGCACTGTGGGACTTAACATCTGAGGTAATCAGTCCCCTAGGCTTAGAACTACTTAAACCTAACTAACCTAAGGACATCACACACATCCATGCCCCAGGCAGGATTCGAACCTGTGACCGTAGCAGCAGCGCGGTTCCGGACTGAAGCGCTCGGCCACAGCGGCCGGCTCCATGAATGACATTTGCGACTCACTATATGATGTATAACTGCATTATCGAAAAATTGGATCCAGACGACAGTCGATAGATAAATGAGAACGATGTTGTAAGTGCTATGCAGAGAAAAGATTGACTATTTAAAAGAATTATGTCACTTTTGCTCCTCTTACAAGCGATGGCATTAAGTATTTTATGTTCTGGCTGGAAAACTAAATCGGGAAAATAGAGATCAGCCAAAGAACAAAATCAGTTCCTAGCATTTCCTTTATCCTGTAGCTCAAGTCAAGGACAAAAATCTTAACGTTTATGAAAGCTGTGCAAGTAACCTAGGTTTCTTGTTGCTCTTGCATGCGGTCAACTGCTTTGAAAACGTCCATACAGCTATTTCCAACGTTGAAAATTAGAGAAATGTTAATTACGTGTTAGTTTAGGAGACAGAAAGGCTTTTACGTACATCCTGCAGGGTGTAAAAAAACTATGTATGTAAATTTGTAAAGTTATTAGAGATGATAAAAGGAAACACATTTGTAATTGACACAAATGTCCTGAGGTACTCCGCTTTCCCGCTATAGTTTCTTGAAGGGTTCGACGATCAGGCCAACGTTCACAATGAAATTACTGTGTCCTAGATGGCGGACATATCCGAAAGAACAGGTACAATCGTCATTTTCATATATAACGTTCACAATTGTCGCGACTGCTTGGTATGCAATACGTTGATACTGGAATCCGATTTGCAACACATTTACGTATTATTACTGGGAAGTCTTAAGTTTTTATTACTGCTGACAGTGTTCACGTCCCTCGATAAACAACTGAAGACCTAATATTCTAAACGTGCTAAGGACCAAAAGTAATGTTTTGAGATATAACAAAAAAACAATACCGTATGACATACGAAAGTAGCACGCACGTTTGTATAGTATTAAATATTTATTATCATCTAGGAAATAAAAACTATGCTGCAAGGTGAGAGAAAATTGCATTGAATTGACCAGAAAAATAAAATTAATAACTTGAGAGCAGAAGGTGTCTTACACATTACGTTATTCAGACTCAATGGGCTAAGTCTAACATAGATATCATACTATAATGATTGACAAAACATACTTAAATATAAACAATATGAAACAAGGAACATAAGTCTGAAGTATTATTTAATACATCAGAAAAAAACTACCGGCGGTGATGTGGTACAAAGGATATCTCAACAAGCAAGTTCTTCTTTTTTCCAGCAGAAAATTGTGAAATATTGTTGCACTACTGAAAGTTGTGTATGAATGAAATCGCCGACTCTCTTGCCTTTCTTTAGGATGTTTACGCTTTCCTACTGTTCAATGTCACTCAATGTCCTTTGGTGTAAACTACTCTAGGTGAAGTACTTTTAATGTGTGCAGCAAAACTGATGTCTACTTTCGTTGCGTTGACAATTTTATCAGTAGCAGTCTGGAAGTCGACAATGTCCTTTTACTCCATTCCGAGTGTGTTGAAGGACGTGATGAAGTAATTACTTCTCATAAATCATCAGATACACAACAAGTAACTACACTACTAGCCATTAAAATTGCTACACCACGAAGATGACGTGCTACAGACGCGAAATTTAACCGACAGGAAGAAGATGCTGTGATATGCAAATGATTAGCTTTTCAGAGCATTCACACAAGGTGGCGACACCTACAACGTGCTGACATAAGGAAAGTTTCCAACCGATTTCTCATACACAAACAGCAGTTGACCAGCGTTGCCTGGTGAAACGTTGTTGTGATGCCTCGCGTAAAGAGGAGAAATGCGTACCATCACGTTTCCTACTTTGATAAAGGTCTGATTGTAGCCTATCGCGGTTGCTGTTTATCGTATCGCGACATTGCTGCTCGCGCTGGTCGAGATCCAATGACTGTTAGCAGAATATGGAATCGGTGGGTTCAGGAAGGTAATATGGAACGCCGTGTTGGATCCCAACGGCCTCGTATGACTAGCAGTAGAGATGACAGGCATCTTATCCGCATGGCTGTAACGGATCGTGCAACCACGTCTCGATCCTAGGAAGTTCTGGTCTTACGTTAAATCAGTAAGTGGCTCGAAACAGCATATCCAGACACTACGGGATGATGATGGCATTGAAACAGAGGATGACACGCGTAAAGCTGAAATACTAAACACCTTTTTCCAAAGCTGTTTCACAGAGGAAGACCGCACTGCAGTTCCTTCTCTAAATCCTCGCACAAACGAAAAAATGGCTGACATCGAAATAAGTGTCCAAGGAATAGAAAAGCAACTGGAATCACTCAATAGAGGAAAGTCCACTGGACCTGACGGGATACCAATTCGATTCTACACAGAGTACGCGAAAGAACTTGCCCCCCTTCTAACAGCCGTATACCGCAAGTCTCTAGAGGAACGGAGGGTCCCAAATGATTGGAAAAGAGCACAGATAGTCCCAGTCTTCAAGAAGGGTAGTCGAGCAGATGCGCAAAACTATAGACCTATATCTCTTACGTCGATCTCTTGTAGAATTTTAGAACATGTTTTTTGCTCGCGTATCATGTCATTTCTGGAAACCCAGACTCTACTATGTAGGAATCAACATGTATTCCGGAAACAGCGATCGTGTGAGACCCAACTCGCTTTATTTGTTCATGAGACCCAGAAAATATTAGATACAGGCTCCCAGGTAGATGCTATTTTTCTTGACTTCCGGAAGGCGTTCGATACAGTTCCGCACTGTCGCCTGATAAACAAAGTAAGAGCCTACGGAATATCAGACCAGCTGTGTGGCTGGATTGAAGAGTTTTTAGCAAACAGAACACAGCATGTTGTTATCAATGGAGAGACGTCTACAGACGTTAAAGTAACCTCTGGCGTGCCACAGGGGAGTGTTATGGGACCATTGCTTTTCACAATATATATAAATGACTTAGTAGATAGTGTCGGAAGTTCCATGCGGCTTTTCGCGGATGATGCTGTAGTATACAGAGAAGTTGCTGCATTAGAAAATTGTAGCGAAATACAGGAAGATCTGCAGCGGATAGGCACTTGGTGCAGGGAGTGGCAACTGACCCTTAACATAGACAAATGTAATGTATTGCGAATACATAGAAAGAAGGATCCTTTATTGTATGATTATATGATAGCGGAACAAACACTGGTAGCAGTTACTTCTGTAAAATATCTGGGAGTATGCGTACGGAACGATTTGAAGTGGAATGATCATATAAAATTAATTGTTGGTAAGGCGGGTACCAGGTTGAGATTCATTGGGAGAGTGCTTAGAAAATGTAGTCCATCAACAAAGGAGGTGGCTTACAAAACACTCGTTCGACCTATACTTGAGTATTGCTCATCAGTGTGGGATCCGTACCAGGTCGGGTTGACGGAGGAGATAGAGAAGATCCAAAGAAGAGCGGCGCGTTTCGTCACTGGGTTATTTGGTAACCGTGATAGCGTTACGGAGATGTTTAATAAACTCAAGTGGCAGACTCTGCAAGAGAGGCGCTCTGCATCGCGGTGTAGCTTGCTCGCCAGGTTTCGAGAGGGTGCGTTTCTGGATGAGGTATCGAATATATTGCTTCCCCCTACTTATACTTCCCGAGGAGATCACGAATGTAAAATTAGAGAGATTAGAGCGCGCACGGAGGCTTTCAGACAGTCGTTCTTCCCGCGAACCATACGCGACTGGAACAGGAAAGGGAGGTAATGACAGTGGCACGTAAAGTGCCCTCCGCCACACACCGTTGGGTGGCTTGCGGAGTATCAATGTAGATGTAGATGTAGATGTAGATCCCTGAGTCAACAGATGTGGACGTTTGCAAGACAACAACCATCTGCACGAAAGCGCCTGCGATGGTGTACTCAACGACGAACCTGGGTGCACGAATGGCAAAACGTCATTTTTTCAGATGAATCCAGGTTTGTTTACAGCATCATGATGGTCGCATCCGTGTTTGGCGACATCGCGGTGAACGCACATTGGAAGCGTGTATTCGTCATCGCCATATTGGCGTATCACCCGGCATGATGGTATGGGGTGCCATTGTTTACACGTCTCGATCACCTCTTGTTCTCATTGACGGCACGTTGAACAGTGGACGTTACATTTCAGATGTGTTACGACCCGTGGCTCTACCCTTCATTCGATCCCTGCGATACCCAACATTTCAGCAGGACAATGCACGAGCGCATATTGCAGGTCCTGTACAGGCCTTTCTGGATACAGAAAATGTTCGACTGCTGCCCTGGCCAGCACATTCTCCAGATCTCTCACCAATTGAAAACGTCTGATCAATGGTGGCCGAGCAACTGGCTCGTCACAATACGTCAGTCACTACTCTTGATGAACTGTGGTATCATGTTGAAGCTGCATGGTCAGCTGTACCTGTACACGCCATCCAAGCTCTGTTTGACTGAATGCCCAGGCGTATCAAGGCCGTTATTACGGTCAGAGGTGGTTGTTCTGGGTACTGATTTCTCAGGATCTATGCACCCAAATTGCGTGAAAATGTAATCACATGTCAGTTGTAGTATAATATATTTGTCCAATGAATACCCGTTTATCATCTGCATTTCTTCTTGGTGTAGCAATTTTAATGGCCAGTATTGTATCTTCTTGCGCTTTTCTATTAAGGCAAAATTTCTACCACAAGACAGGAAACAGTGATCCAAAACTAGATAATTGTGTTATATGCAGGCCATAAGACACAATGAACATGTACCGAAGCACACGGTTTTTGTTTTGTCCACAGCAGTTGTCAGTCCATTTCAAAAGTTTCCTTTTACTACTAGTTACGCTGACGAACTTTTAGTGTAATTCAGAACGTGGATTAGACGTGTTAGCTCCACGAGACCCTTCATCCTCGTGCCACAATTACATTATTGTCTCGCCGTTGTCATGAGTATGAACACAGACGTTCTATTAGGAAAGCTGGCGTATGTGGAGCGTGTCCGACTGCGTAAGAGTTGGAACTAACAATACTTGTTGCAGATCGATTGCTAATGTACAAGTGTTACTTCCACAACACGAAAAACAATACGGCAACTATTAATTTTTTCGCGTTGAACTGGTGTAATTCAACGCTAATTGCCAAGCACGTTTAGATTAAAAAGGGCCTTTGAGAGTCACTGTTACGATTCGTTACCTTCGTCATATGATGAAGTGGTTTTAGTATAATATACTCGCATGGTTGTAGCGCCTTAGAGCGGATAAAATCAGTTTTGAAAAAAAAAATCAGTTGTACTTTGCGCATTTAGAATTTTAGATATTTTATTATATTATTACTATTTATTTTATGTCGTGCTTACATGAAAGTTTCTACTGATGTTTACAGGTTCTTGATGACTGATTACATTCTAACCGAGCTAGCTGAAATGCACCTCGTTTATGAGGAAGCATTATGCAAGAGTGGAGTAGCAAGGCACCTGTATGCAGAATGATTTCCAGGGAGAGGGTCACCAAACTATGTCATATATCAAAGACTTGATGCTGAATCACGATCCCTTAGACCAGGCCGACGAGAACTTGGTGGACCTCTCAGTGTGCAAACTGTTCAGTTTGAGGAAGCTGCTTGGCAGCGAACTGAGGACAGCTCCAACACTGGCACACGATTCGTAGCCAAGCAACTAAATACCTCCAAAGCCAATATCTATGGCATCGTACACGAGACGGGCGTGCGTCTATTGAAGCGTCGGAAGGTACATGGCCAGTCAGCTGACGACTCTCCCCAGTGCGTGGAATTCTGCCAGTGGCATCTACACTAAACTGTAAATACACCTGACTTCCAGACGTATATCTTAATTACTGGAGAGACTGTCTCCACAAGGTAAGGAATATTCAAAAGTCACAACAGCCGCCTACGGGAGAAAATCCTAAGGCAGCTGGTTAGTTTCACCATCAACAAAAATTTACCATACATGAGAGGGATTGTATTGTTCACACTCATAGGACTGGGTCTCATTTTCTGCCTAACACGCTCTGTGGAGGAAATTACCGTATACTTCTGTGTGAAGTACTACTGGAAACGTTAGAAATGTCAAGCATCGGTTATGGTTTCAGCATTAGAGAGACTCACCACACTTTGCCGCTGATGTCAGAGAACAAAAATGGCTCTGAGCACTACGTGACTTAACGTCTGAGGTCATCAGTCCCCTAGAACCTAGAACTACTTAAACCTAACTAAACTAAGGACATCACACACATCCATGCCCGAGACAGTATTCGAACCTGCGACCGTAGCGGTCGCGCGGTTCCAGACTGTAGCGCCTAGAACCGCTCGGCCACTCCGACCGGTTGTCAGAGAACATTTGGAAATGTTTTCCCCAATTGTTGAACTGTTTGAGGTGAGCCAGTGCCGAAGTCACTCCTTTCGACTTCTTTGTGTGTGTGTGTGTGTGTGTGTGTGTGCGTGTGTGAGAGAGAGAGAGAGAGAGAGAGAGAGATGGTGAAGTGTTTGGTGTACGAGGCCCCGACTGACGCTCAAGAGCCGGTCGGAGTGACCGAGCGGTTCTAGGCGCTACAGTCTGGAACCGCGCGACCACTATGGTCGCAGGTTCGAATCCTGCCTCGGGAATGGATGTGTGTGGTGTCCTTAGGTTAGTTAGGTTTAATTAGTTTTAAGTTCTAGGGCACTGATGACCTCAGTAGTTAAGTCCCATAGTGCTCAGAGCCATTTTTGACGCTCAAGAAGGGCTGGTTCCCCGTTTGGCTGAAGCTGCAGCCATTATTCGTGAAACATGAAACACCTTGTTGTTTTGAGCATGTTAGTTAATCATTAACACACAGGTGCTAGTTGTAAGCTAAGGTAAACGGACATATTTTCAACAACATCTCTAAAGCGTCTTTCATCACGCAGCAATTAGAACTCCGTGTCTGAACAACAGTAGCGGGGAAATGGTGCACCTCAGACATTTTCCATATAAAAGTCTTTCTTTTTTATTTCCTCTAAACACTCTAAAATTTTGTATATGTTGTTTTTTTGCACCCTGTATATGTACACTAGATGAAAAGTATTTCGATAACTGTAAAATCAAATTAAAGGACTCGTCATGATTCTGACAGCCCATACTACATCTTCGTAGCTCATAGTTAAATATATGCTCTATTAACATTTATGACGTACACTTACATTTTTTGGCTTAGGTGGAGCACTGTATGTAATTTTCTTTGTTACATGCACGGCTTCCAAAACACCTTCACTTCCTCTCACCCCCTTCACTCCGCCCATTTCCAGTGAGTAAACAGAGCTAGACCAATTTCTGGCATACGGCGAGTAGTACGGACACAACACAACGTATTATGTAAATTGAAAGTGGACGGGGGAGAAACAAAGGGCGAGGAACCAGTATCAGCTACATTGAGAGCTTTTGGGTAACCAGCGGCGACGAGTGAAACTGTGTGTTGGACCGGTACTAGAACCCAGGATCTCCTGCTTACTGGGCAGTTGCCTTAACCCACTGGCGCCATCTATCCGCATCCCCGTCCACGTCCTCCATGCTTACTTACTTTAGATTCCTGCTGGAGGTCGATCGTATACCATCCGCACTGAAGGTTGTGGATACATAGCCTGTCGAGGCGAATCAGTTATATGAATGCGTGGTGTCGGTTCTTTCGGACATGTCTGTCGACGGTACAACAATCTAATTTCCTCTTTCTATCTGCGTGACTAGGTGTCACTCACTCGTCCGTGCATGCTATTCCAACAGACGCCAGTTTCTAAGTCTGCACGACCACAAGCGTGTGTCTAAGCGACAGATGTTCGCTTGCTGAAAGAAAGAGCCAAACTGGACATTGATGACTTCAATATAATCCGTTAGTCACGCCTATCATGCTATTTATAACGCGCAGTAAATGTAAATGTGGTTCTTTGAAGCGAGCAGATAGTTGCTATTGACGGATAGGTGCAGGTTGTTGAGGACGGTTGTACTGTGTGGAGGCATGTTTACAGGGCAAAGAAATTAGACCGTTTTCCTGTGTACTGATCTCCTTCCGCACTGGTTCTGTTGATACTGTGTATCACAATCGCCGATGAGATCTTACAAGACAGTGCAAAATAGTAGCTATCGCCAACTTCCTGGGCAGGGGTGTTGGACATAATATTTGCCTGAGCTTCATCCTGTTGAGAGATGATGAGGCTCATCACACTTCATTTTTACTGAGCACCTGTGGTAGTCCACAGAACAGCTTATTCGGTCACTTGATACTTCATAGCATGTCATTCATTTGCTTATTGATTAGACGTTCTGATTTCGCAGTGGAAGACCTGAACATCGACGATTTGTGGGTCTGGAAGCCACGGCTTTATTCTCACACATCACAGCTCAGTTGAATGGAGATAGAGTAGCAGACGTGTGACGTAATAGGGTTTTAGTGAGGGAAGATCGACATCTGAATCGACTTGTGTTCTGACTGACTGCTACAATAAAAGATTTGGACGGATTATCCTGTGGCTAGTGTGTCGAAATGTTATTTTCGATTATTAATTATTAATAAATTAATATTCAGATTTTGTTCGTAACAACATGCGAGAACCTGTTTACTCAGCGCTGTCATTACATAATCAAAACAGCTGCAAGTATATAACTGAATTACTAGAAGCAGCTGAATGGAAGGCAGTGCCTGTCTAAGATCGGGAATCAGTGAGCAGTGCAGATTGTTATTGAATTTAGGAAAGTGTAATTTCCCTTGTGAGATCTCAATAATATCCATTTCTCAGTTGCAAAGTGATATAGAAGCATATTTTGACCAACAAGAACTACAGATAACTTTGCGCGTGACTCTTGTAGGCGTACGCGTGATTACGCAACGTTATTGTTCAGTTTACTATCTTATATGAGGAAATTTTTAAAAAATTGCTGGCCTCCAGATAAATTACGGATTTCATCATTTCGTGAGAAAGAGCCTTTGTTTCATTGTAGTTCCTTTAATACCTCACAGCGAAAGCAAGCGAACTCACGATCTACGTGCTCCCGCAGAGCTCGGACGAAGCCGTCACACAAAGACGCCAGATTAGTGAAAATGTGAAAACTTCATTTTTTTGCTTTCATGTAGCAAGGTGTCCGCCCCCGGTAGCTGAGTGGTCAGCGTGACGGAATGTCAATCCAAAGAGCCCGGGTTCGATTCCCGGCTGGGTCGGAGATTTTCTCCGCTCAGGGACTGGGTGTTGTGTTGTCCCAATCATCATCATTTCATCCCCATCGACGCGCAGGTCGCCGAAGTGGCGTCAAATCGAACGACTTGCACCAGGCGTACGGTCTACCAGGCGGGAGGTCCTCGTCACACGACATTTCCATTTCCAGGTCGCAAGGTACACGCAGTAAATGGAGACAGTTCCGTGCCAACCGTGGTATCACAGAGAAGGGGATCGCACATCGAATTTGTACCTAATTTCATTGTGCTTAGGAATGCCGTAAGATGGTTTGAAGAATAAGCCGAAACGAAACTACCTGTGATGCTGGCGGATTCTGCTGGTAAGATATCAAGCACATTATGCCAGTATATGAGTAAAGACCGAAGTTCAGTTGTTATAAACTGCGTATGGCGCTGCGGTGGATGGCGTATTTTTGTATTGTCGATGCAGTAACGCCGCGTACCGTTCGCTCACGCTGCATTACCCAGTTTCTCTTCCGGCCCGATTACGTCGAGTGGACTGCACTACAGGAAGCTGCTGCGCTTTCACAGGCCGATGGCAGGATGTTTATTGCGTAACTCATAGGCCTGGAATTATCATACTTTAATACTTATATAAGCACATACCTCAACGTTTAAGTGCAAATATCTCTTCCACATCTATATACAACAAATTTCCTTCAGTCATGGCCAACTGTTGAATAAGTTATCCGATTTGTAATTCCCTATAAAAACCTAATCGTTCCTTCCAAAGAAAGCTCACCGGTCACCTTTGCCCCCCGTTGCACATACCCGTAAATAAGGTCGACTTCTTATTAAATCAACCGACATCTTTGTATAAGCCCTTCTTATCTCCTAAACCCGTATGATCAACTTTACCCCACCACGCTGTCTGAAAGACTTGCATAATGATATTTTTTAAACTTTCTCTAGCCCTCGCATCACGGAATTCGTAAACTTCGCTATATTATCTAATCTGTTTCCTTCCCCTTCTCGGAGTTAGGAGTCCCAACCTTTATCTTTCTTTTAATTCTATGGTACATGACCAGGTTATTGCTGTACTGATTCCTTTCACTGTATATACGATTTTCAAGTTCTTTTATTTCTACGGTACATGACCAGATTATCACTGTGATCTACAATTTTCAAGTAATAACGTCTCTAATAACAGTTGTCATAATAAGAAGCCCTTCTTCTGTTGCTTTCCCACACACTATACCTACACACAACTACCCAACCTCTCAAACCACCTCTCCCTATCTCTTTTACTTTCAATTCTTTAGCTGCCTCTTTCGCCGTTTTTCACCAGTACCATCCAAGAACAAGAAACAACCAAAACGACATTGAGTAAATTTTTAAAATTGTGAATTTGACAACGTTGATTGAAATACACTCTTTGAAAAGGTACAGAAACCAAGAGGCAGTTATAAAAGTGGAGAGGCATGAAAGGGAAGTTGTGGTAGAGAAGGAAGTGAGACAGAATCCCCGATTATATTCATATATACATTGGGTAATCAGTAAAGAAAAGAAAAATTTGGAATAGGAATTAATGTTCAATGTGAAGAAATAAAAACTTTGAGGTTTTCCGATGACACTGTAATTCTGTCAGAGACGGCAAAGAACTTGGAAGAGCAGTTGAACGGAATGGACAGTGTCTTGAAAGGAGGGTGTAAGACGAAAACCAACAAAAGACAAACAAAGATAATGGAATCTAGTCGAATTAAATCAGGTAACACTGAGGGACTTAAATTCGGAAGCACTAAGAGTAGTAAATGAGTTTTGCTATTTGGGCTGCAAAACAACTGATGATAGCTGAAGTAGGGAGGACATAAAATGTAAACTGCCAAAGCGTTTCTCAAAAAGAGAAATTTGTTGACAACAAAGATAAGTTTAAGAGTTAGGAGGTCTTTTCTGAAGGTCTTTGTCTGGAGTGTAGTTGTGTACGGAAGTGGAACGTGGACGATATACAATTTAGACAAAAAGATAATAGAAACTTTTGAAATGTGGTGCTACAGAAGAATGCTGAAGATAAGATGAGTAGAACACGTAACTAATGAGGAAGAACTGGCAAAATTTGACTAAAAGAAGGGATCACTTGATAGGACACATTCTGGCACATCAAGGCATTATAAATTTAGAATTGGAAAGCAGTGTGGGGGAAAAATTCGTTGAGGGAGACCAAGAGATGAATGAATACAGCAAGCAGATTCAGAAGAATGTAAGTTGCAGTCGTTATTCGGAGATGAAGGGTCTTGTACAGGATAGGGTAGCATGGAAAGCTGCATCAAATCAGCCTTCGGACTGAAGACCACAACAACAAATGTAAATCTTATACATATTTTAAATGTTATATAAACACGTAAAGATCTAATACATTACAAAGTAAGTGGTAATCGTTTTACGTCATTTGACTCCACAAGACTAAGGAACGAAAATATTTTTCGATACAGCTCACACTTGCTACTGTAGGCCAAGCGAATGATTTAACAATAGAGAAGAAAACATGTTTAATTTGGGTATGTTTATGCTGAGATACTCAGCGTCTACTCTGCAGTCTAAAATCTAGAGAAAGAGATAGTCCTTTCAAGAACGAAGAAGCAGAGGAAGCTATAAAAAAGACAGTAAACTACTTAGTTTCCTGAAATAGTCCCCCAGGAACACTAAATAAAAACTCAAATTCCAAGGCGAAATTTCTGAACCATTTTAAAGCAGAACGCTCTCACTTGTACTCATTAATGGCATTTTCGATGAAAATGAAAGTACGGGTAATTAACGGCCAAAACGGACTACATGATAAATATCGTAGGTGCCTGCATATCGTTAAAAACAGATTTTGGAAAAACTGACATCAAAAATTTAAGTATCTCGGAGAAATCATTCAAACCAGTGGACGGACCAAAGAAGCAAATAATCCTAGGTCCCAGAAGACGGAGGTGGTGTATCAGTTCTCCACGGACATCTACAGTAAGAAAACGGGAAACATACATACTTTGAAATATAAAACCGAAAACGCTCTATGCAGCAGACTGCATTGACACACTTAAAATAGGAAAAATAGAAAAATGGAGAACAAAGCGAGGAGACTCCTTCGAAAAAAATCTGGGGCCTACTGTAAACGAAAATGACAATTACCCATTTCAGACCCTATGGTTATGATTGTGTACATTAATTTTCACGACGTCTTAACTGTAATAGAAATATTTTTCCTCATTTGGGAGCTGATGTACACATTTGTGAATGTTCATTCTTTTCACCGTGCACAAGTGCTGCCATCTGTTGTGCAGCGCTATAAACATATCAACAGATTAATGTAGCAATGCAGAGCAGTTTGTGACCTTGAAAGTACCTAATAGTCTTTGGTAAGCTATAACCCACAGTATAGTTGAGTACCAGTATTGTTGTTTAGCATGAACATTGTAGAATGTACGATTTATTTATTACAGCAATCAATATTTCAAAATCATTTGTTTTAGTCAACAAAAAGAAGCGATGTTTTTCTGTGTGCACAATTGTAGCCATGAGGTCTCAAGAACAATGTTTTACATAACATTGAGTATCTTGTATTTCCTTCACATTAAGTGCTTGTTGGAGCAGTTTCTTTTCATCCTGACGATTGTATGGGTTTTGACTGGAATTTATTCAAAACGTATGAAGTATGTTGTATTACTAGGTATTGTTATGAGCAACAATTAGGAAAATAGACATAGCATTGAAGCTCCAGTTGATGATAATGTCGTTATGTCTACTGTAAATTATTATTTTAAGGAAATATCACTACTGATGTTATTATTTGTGAATATTTAAGTTCTGTTCATCAAGTCGAAGAAACAGTATTTCAACATTGAGCGAGATGCAAATGCTATTTTAGAGATGCTGCTGAATGGAGAGGTGTCAGATTTCGATTTATCATCAGATGAAGAATCAGTTCCTAATGTAGAATCCTACTGTACTTCAAGAGAGAAGGAAGTGAGAGTGGGGGCTGACAAAATAAACAGGGGAGAAAGCAATAATGAGTCAGTTGCAAATAATGAAAATGGTGTGTGCAGTGAACTCAGTGATGTAAAATACATTTTGTCAGAAAAAAAGGACATCAAGTGGCGTCATCGTCCTCTCTCTACACTGGATTCATATTACGAAAGGAAACAATGCATTGAAGAACATGAAATACTTTCTCCTTCAACTTATTTCACCAAGTACATTGCCAGTGATCTGTTCAGTACTGTGGCTGATATGACAAACCTATATGCCTTGCAGAGTGGAACAATTAGCAACTTCAGACAAACTACACCAGCAGAACTCCAAATCTTGTTTGGGCTTCATATAATTATGGGAACTCTTAAACTTTCCTAGAGTCCGAATGTATTGGGACACAACACTGAAAATGCAATTATTCTTGGACAGTATGCCCAGAAATAGATTCTTCCAACTCAGAACAATTTTACATCTTGTTAACGACATGGCTATACCAGCAGACAATAAAGACAAGTTCTATAAAGTTCGGCCTATATATACTGTCATCCGTAACAGATGTCTGGAGTTATCTGTGGAGGAAGAGCTTGCTGTAGATGAGGAATGATCCCATTCACAAGGAAGCTGTCAGTAAAACAGTATGTGAAGGGAAAGCCTTCTCCGTGGGATACCAAAATGTACATGTTTTGTGGTAAGAGTGGACAAGCCTATGATTTTATTGTTTATCAGGGAGCATCGACTGAATTTCATACATCTTTGTTGAAGGAATTTGGCCAAGGTCCCACAGTAGTTTTACAATTGGCCCAGAGAATAAAAAACCAAATGGGGCATAAGATATATTTTGACAATTTCTTTAAATGCGAACATTTTTAGGTTAGGCTTTACCATGACTGTTACTGACATTAAATGAAACAACAAGTTCACTGTTACCAGTCACCGTTTTATTTATTTCCACGACGCGTTTCGAGGGTTTAAACCTCCATCATCGGGTGGATTTGCATTAGTAAGTATTACATTTGTGTGTGTGTTGTGTTACGATTTTTGGAGGAACTTGTGGCACTGCCTAGTGGAGAAACGAGACACTATTTCAGAATATGGTTTAGGATTACTTTTGACGAAAAATTAAACTGATATCTAATGGTAAACATTAAATAAGTAAACTACAGTACTTTCAGTGATCACAGGTTCCTTTTGCTATACGAACCTTGCACCCAGCTGATTCCAGACGCCATATTTGTTTACAAATGTGGCAGTATACATGTGATGTGTTACGACAGCAAAAGGAACCTGTGATCACTGAAGGTACTGTAGTTTACTTATTTAATGTTTACCATTAGATATCAGTTTAATTTTTCGTCAAAAGTAATCCTAAACCATATTCTGAAATAGTGTCTCGTCTCTCCACTAGGCAGTGCCACAAGTTCCTCCAAAAATCGTAACACAAGACACACACAAATGTAATACTTACTAATGCAAATCCACCCGATGATGGAGGTTTAAACCTTCGAAACGCGTCGTGGAAATAAATAAAACGGTGACTGGTAACAGTGAACTTGTTGTTTCATTTAACTGACAATTTCTTTTCTTCATACAAGCTTTTCCAAGCGTTGAAACAAGAAAAAAGTGTGCTGGTGGAACTGTCAGAGTTAATCGTTTTGCAAATCCTCCTCTAATACCAAATAAGGAGGCAATGAAGAAAGAAAGAGGATTTTCAGAAGAAATTTGTAGCGCAGATGACATAACACTGGGAAAATGGGTTGACAACAAAACAATTGTTCTAGCCTCTAATTTTATTGGAGAAGGAGAAATTGACAAAGTTGAACTCTGGGACAACACAGAAAGTAAATATTTACTATCGATCGACCAGAGATCGTAAAATGCTACAACCAGGACATGGGCGGAGATAATCTTTTTGATCAATTGATGTCATACTACAGAATTTTTATGAAGTCAAAGAAATGGACACTCAGAGCTATTTTCCATGCTGTAGATTTTGCTGTGGTACAGAGCTGGCTCGAATACAATGCCAATGCCGTTGTTCTACTAGCGAAAAAAGTAATGGATCTTCTACACTTTCGTATGAAGCTGGCTGATGTTCTAGTGTTAAGTGGGATGGATACATCGAATAGAAAACGAGGCCGATCATCTGCCACACCTCCAGATACACCTGTTCAAAGACGACGAGGAGAAACTAGGCCTCCTGAAGAGATACAGTATGATGGAACATAACACTTGCCTCTTCATGAAAGTGGTGCACTGCCTACCAGGTGCAAATTTCCGGGATGCAAGGGACGTTCACGAATGAAATGTGAAAAATGTAACGTATATCTTTGTTTGTCAAAGGAAAAAAACTGTTTCCGTTCATTTCATGTCAATTAGAACCACATAATGAACATAATTCCTGACTCATTTCACTTTTAATTTAAACTATGGTGAATTTTGCATGTATTTTGTGTGTAAATGATTTCAAATTTATGTGTAATATTTAAATAAATTAGTTATGCCTGCTATGATTTCAGTGTTGATTAAGACCCAGTGTACACAAATGTGTACAAATTTTTTTTCGAAAATGGTAACATATCTTTTTATAAATGTTGCTTCTAATGAAGCGATGGAGATCGGAACCACGACGCCCAGTACTGATATTGCGCAGTTTTCTTATGGGTGGCCGAGGAAAATATTTCAGAAACACCGTTGCCCTGAATCGGCTCGGAAATGCTACAGGCGCTGGCATAAAGGGCGTCATTACAACCAACCCTTCCCTCGGGCGGTGATTCCCACACATTTCTAGGTTGAAAACGACAGTTCACAGTGCAGTGAACACAGGAAGATGTTCTTGACAACTTTTCACACTGCTGACGCCCTCGGACATTTCAACTGTTCGCTTAGGACATATCCACTGAACTGATCGCGACCCTTTGGAGTGCACGACAACCGTACTATTTGCCCTCGCGTACAGCGTGGGACTACTAGGACCATTCAAGACCATTCGACGAAATTTAAACGTGATTCAAAGCAGCAAATGGTACTTATGCTTTTTAAGCCCTTCTGTTTTCCGTCCTCCTGGGCGTGATCTCAGGGAAGCGCAAAATTAATATCTGCGTGAATGAAACAGCAAATGCTCTATGTACGACCTCCCCAGATCGGCAACAGCCGCAGTGCCATCCACATGTCTTTCTTGAGTACGTTAGAAATGCGCCAGAAACTTTAACACCAGTTCAGCGCCTAAAGCCAGGCGATGCCACTGAGGGCGTTGCCGAACCGGTGGAGGTGGTGGAGCGGGGGGGGGGGGGGGGGGGGGGGGGGGGGGATCTTAGAGCGACACTTTGCCGTTTTATTCATTCGAATGTTATTGTTCCACTCTCTCGTTATCCAGCCACAGATATGAAACAGGAGAGCTGAAGAAGTGTAAACACCCTTTGCTGCTTCAGATCACCTTCAAATTTCTTCGAATGATTTTGAGTGGTCACTAGTGGTCTCACCCTGTACAAGAGAGCAAAAATTTCGGTCACACCGCACTCAAAATGGCTGCGATCACGTTCCACGGTGATGCAGACCACAGTGCCCTTAGAGAAGAGTTGAAACGTCCGAGGGCAAGAACATCCTCCTGTTGCTCATCGCATCGCGAACTGTGGTTTTTAACAACGACGTGTGTAATTTGAACATTGGGTGCTGTGATTCTGACCTCCGTCGTAAATGCGCCAAAAGAAAGGAGTGGATTGTAGGTAAGAGGGGGTGTGACGACCTTCCGATTGTGTGACACGTCCTCGGCGGCGTACGGCACAATTGTGGTGAAATTAGGCGCCAATGAGACATCTTTAACCCACCTTCCAGCTCACATGAACTCCCGAGCTGTGGCCTTTCTTTTTCACATGTGTCTGAAGCGTCGCCGAGACAGAGGACGACGTCGCAGGGCGCTACTCTTTAGGACCACCACAGAGGAGGGTTGTAGGCACCTATGAGCCAAAATTCAAACTAATGCTTCACAGTGGGTGGCAACTGCGGGGTTTCGAAATAGTGGTCCTTTAATTGTGTTGCGCAGTGCAACTCCGAGAAAGCACAATTTGTCCTCCTCTTCGAGAGTATATCTTGTCTAAATTTAACGCTTCGACATTCTGCACGTACAACAACTGCGCACACCATTACCTCAGGTTTCTTTTTTGCTTATGTTGTAGTACCTGTTCCATTTTATTAAACGCCTGTTAACAGTGCCTGTTCAATTTCGCCAACTACTCATATGTCACCGGCAAACAGTATCACGCAAACTTTCAGCCCGTGACAAACAGCTCCCACATCGAAATACTAATTTAGTGGCCTCTTTGCATCTTCAGTACATACACTACAGGCCATTAAAATTGCTACATCACGAAGATGACGTGCTACAGACGCCAAATTTAACCGACAGGAAGTAGATGGCTGTGATATGCAAATAATTAGCTTTTCAGAGCATCCACACAAGGTTGGCGCCGGTGGCGACACCTACAACGTGCTGACATGAGGAAAGTTTCCATCCGATTTCTCATACACAAACAGCAGTTGGCCGGCGTTGCCTGGTGAAACGTTGTACTATCACGTTTCCGACTTTGATAAAGGTTGGATTGTAGCCTATCGCTATTGTGGTTTATCATATCGCGACATTGCTGCTCGGGTTGGTCGAGATCCAATGACTGTTAGCAGAATATGGAATCGTTGGATTCAGGAGGGTAATACGGAACGCCGTGCAGGATCCCAACGGCCTCGTATCACTAGCAGTCGAGATGACGGGCATCTTATCCGCATAGCTGTAACGGATCGTACAGCCACGTCTCGATCCCTGAGTCAACAGATGGGGAAGTTTGCAAGACAACCATCTGCACGAACAGTTCGACGACGTTTGCAGCAGCATGGACTATCAGCTCGGTGACCATGGCAGCGGTTACCCTAGACGCTGCATCACAGACAGGAGCGCCCGGGATGGTGTACTCAACGATGAACTGGGTGCACGAATGGCAAAACGTCATTTTTGTCGGATGAATCCAGGTTCTGTTTACAGCATCATGATTGTCGCATCCGTGTTTGGCGACATCGCGGTGAACGCACATTGGAAGCGTGTATTCGTCATCGCCATACTAGCGTATCACCCGGCGTGATGGTATGGGGTGCCATTGGTTACACGTCTCGGTCACCTCTTGTTCGCATTGACGGCACTTTGAACAGTGGACATTACATTTCAGATGTGTTACGACCCGTGGCTCTACCCTTCATTCGATTCCTGCGATACCCTGCATTTCAGCAGGATAATGCACGGCCGCATGTTGCAGGTCCTGTACGGGCCTTTCTGGATACAGAAAATGTTCGACTGCTGCCCTGGCCAGCACATTCTCCAGATCTCTCATCAATTGAAAACGTCTGGTCAATGGCGGCCGAGCAACTGGCTCGTCACAATACGCCAGTCACTACTCTTGATGAACTGTGGTATCGTGTTGAAGCTGCATGGGCAGCTGTACCTGTACACGCCATCCAAGCTCTGTTTGACTCAATGCCAGGCGTATCAAGGCCGTTATTACGGCCAGAGGTGGTTGTTCTGGGTACTGATTTCTCAGGATCTATGCACCCAAATTGCGTGAAAATGTAATCACATGTCAATTCTATATTTGTCCAATGAATACCCGTTTATCATCTGCATTTCTTCTTGGTGTAGCAATTTTAATGGCCAGTAGTGTAGATTAAAGTTCGGCTATGACAGTCGGCAAAACGGCCTCACACTTTTTCTGTTTTTAGCCTTTTGAAACACCCCACCAGTCCTGACCACTTCAATTCGCTTCTCATGAACAGAGTAGATTACCACATTACCCGAGCAGTGGGTGCAACGTTGGCTAAGAATGAAAAAAAAAAAGATTCTGTTCCACATTATCAAAAGCTCTCTCCAAAATCTATGATGCGTGTTGGTACCGTTGGTGATGTCCACAAAGTGCCCTGTGATCGTACAGGTCCCGCTGGCTGCGCGGCGCGGGCAGTCCCGCTACGTACAGTACACAGATAGGTCCACCGCCGTCCTCGCTCCAGCGACGGCCTCCGCGCGTCCAGATAAGATCAGACGCGCTGTGACGCTCTGCTGGTCGCCGCTCTCATGTGACTCGTCTCTTGAAAAATCTCGCCTACTGTCCGCCAGCTCCTATACACAAGCACAAACACTCACTACTCCATCTGCAGTGCTGGACTGGTACATCGACATTTTCGTCTATGTGTAGGCCACTTTAAGTTGTGTCCCAGAAGGTACCACTATCACTTCTCCTCCTTCACTGTTGCGGTTGCCAACAGCACACGGAAAGAACGAACGACCATTAGTACACTCAGTATCAACTCAAAGCTCTCCAGTTTCGCCTTCTTGGTCATTTAGTGTGGTATATCTAGGACGAAACAATACATCAGCTGACTCTTCTACATCTACAGCAACGACTACATGATTAAATGCCTCTGTGCCCGCTCTTACGAACCTAATATTGACTTCTTGGTACCTTCAACAGTGATACGTAGTAAATTGAAGTATATTTCTAGGTTCTCCACTTAACACTTCTTTTTGAAACCTTATGAGTAGGCTTTCGCAGGACAATATTCCCCTTCTATCTGTCGTTTCAGGATTTCAGTACGTCGATGGTGCTCCCCTGTGAATTAAACAAACCTATCATCATTCCTACTGCCTTTCTTTGTATACGTTTAATATCCCCTATTAGTGGTATTTAGTATGGGTTCTACACGCTTGATAAATATTCTCAGATGGGTCGCACAAGTGTTTCGAAAACAGTGCCCTTTTTTCGGCTATATTTTCCCAGTATCCTACCAATGAAACGAACTTTGTCATATGCTTTACCTACGGCGATGCCTATGTGATCATTCCATCTCATATTCATACAAATGGTTGCACTGAGGTATTTGTATGAGTTGACTCTTTCCAAATGTGACTCATTAATATTGTAGTCATGGGATACTGTCATTCTGCGTCCTAAGAAGTGCATAGTTTTACCTTTCTGTACATTAAAAATTTTCTGTACGTGTAATGCATTATCTTTCTGTACACTGGCAATCTTTACATGATTCTGAAACATGATCAAGATCCGCGATGATATATGTGTGGCTTTTTTTCCACATTTTAGGTAACTGTGTCGTCAGAAAAAAAATACGAACACTGGCTGTCAGGTTGTTAACGTACGGTATCAACAGAAATGTCCTCACACGCTTCCCTGGGACACACCTGAAGTTACTTCCACATCTGCCGAAGGCTCTCCATCCAAAATAACATGCTACATCACCCCTACTAATAAATCCTCGAAGTAATCACAAATATTGTTTGATATCTAGGGATAGCCTCTTTCACCAGTAATGAAAACAGCCTGATTCCGAGATTAAATCTCAGCCACTGCTTAAATTTTAAATAAAAATTAACACCAATGGTGGCTGAAGACTTCCGGCTTAAGGAGTCACTTTCATTCTGCCGACGGTCTTGTCAAAGAGAGTGGTGCAGCGGAGAGAGTTTCAGGATAATCCCTTACTCTTGAGGTGGAGAAACAGCCCCTCAAAGATGGACGAATCAGCAGTGATCAATATAGAATGTAGGAGCCAATGGAAACCACTGCATTATAGATACTTAATGTATATCCATAGAGTATGTGCCGTAAGATTGAAAAGTGCCATGTTGATCTGTCTGTTGGCAAATGATTCCGTATCAGCACCCATTCGGATCTCTGGAAAGAGTCTGCCAATAAGAAAAAACGGCGAGAAAAAAGATGTTCAAATATGTGTGAAATCCTATAGGACTTAACTGCTAAAGTTATCAGTCCCTAAGCTTACACACTACTTAACCTAAATTATTTTTAAGACAAACACACACACCCATGCCCGAGGGAGGACTCGAACCTCCGCCGGGACCACGGCGAGAAAAAGATTAAATAAGATCAAAAGGGTTAATGTGGTAGAGAAGTCAGAAACTCTGAGAAGGGAAATGCAAAGGCTCAGTTTAGATATAGTGGGGGTTAGTGAAGTGAAATGGAAAGAAAATAAGGATTTCTGGTCAGACTAATATAGTGTAATATCAACAGCAGCAGAAAAATGTAGTGGCAGCAGGATTCGTTATGAGCAGGGAGCCAGAGCAGGGAGTGAATTGCTGTGAACAGTTCAGTGATAGAGTTGTTCTCATCAAAAAGGACAGCAAATGGAAATCGATGCTATTTTTCCTTGGAGAATATAGTAAGAGAAAGTGAGATAAGATCGGTTGGCTCTTTGGAACTGATGGTCATTTTCCCTCTCGCTACCTTTGTCCCTTGCGAGGTCGCCATTCTGTAATCTGTATCCTTACGAGTCTGATGTATGGTATCCGTAACGATTCCATTTTTCGAGTTGGTGTCGTTAGCGCCAAGCCCAACCCCAAACTGGAGGACCAGTATTTACCCTAGGTGTTTACTCCCCTAGGAGAGTTGGCTGCCCTACGCCCATAATCCCCCCTCCCCTCCCCTTCCCTTTCCCCTAAGTGAGATACGATTCGTCAAACTCCTCCGTTGAGGTCTGTCCGGCTTGGGTGACGCTGCCAGACGCCAGTAGCTATGCTGCCGCCAGCATTGCCCTCAACTCCGCTTTAACACGCAAACCCCCTGCCCCCACCAAAGGGCCTTCGATAAGGCTGTTGCTTATGGGATAGAAATAGAAGATAATAGGACAGCGGTAGACATTAAAGGAAGGATATAAAATGGAAACCGATGGTATTACTCCTTACAGAATATATTCAAGTACAGAAAGGTTGGTTACTGAGATGAAAAAGGAAGATTTTGAGAAAGACATTTGGGGCAATGAGGAAGGAAGTAAACTTGAGAACAAGAACAAATTGAGAACTACAAATACTATTTTTTCTACAACTGACATGGTGAGACCGTGACTGTGTACAATTAATGTAGGTTAATTCTTACAAAGAAGAAGACAGCAGCCAGCCACTATTAATAGTGGCTGGTTGCTGTCTTCTTCTTTGTGAGAATTAACCTACATGAACTACAAATACTTTTTGTAATGAAAAAGCAAGGAAGAAAGGATGGGCTGGCGGTGTACAGATAATGATAGAAACTCGGAGAGGTAACAAAATGTTTATAGGTCAGCCCGAGGGGAGAAAGAGAAGTGAAAGACCCTGGAAAAGGTACCACGAAGATATGGAAGGGGACCTCAACGCAATGGCAGTCAGAAATTGGAGAAGAAAAGTAATGTACAGAGAAGAATGAAGGCAGGTGACAAAAGAGGCCGAGACTGTAGACTACAGAGCCGCCTAGAGGGTACAGGATTGTGCAAAATTGTCATATGGAATCGGTACTGTGTAGAATAACAAACATTCTTAGAAGGGGAAAAATTTTTGAGTGAGACAAGGGTAAGGCTTACTTGACATTACGCGTAAGTTTCTCGTTTTAGTGGTAATGCTTAATTGCATCTAAGACAAAGCAATAATTTTTATACGATATTATCGTGTTCCTCAGACAAAAAAGCGTCATTTCAGTGCTTACATTCTCAAAATCGTGCATTTTGGTAATGAAATGTTCGGAAAGATCATGTGTCGTTCCCACTTTTGTCTACTACAGCTAAGAGTTCGACTTAAATTAAAACACTCGGCTGTTTTGCCGCGATGTAATTCGTGCTTAACGAATGAAATTTCGCATCAACAAATTAAGTTCTCAACTATCTGATGAAGAGTATTCCTCCATGAAAGTGTGTCTTGTGTAAGTACATAGTCAGATGTGACTGTCAATACTGTGGCTAGAAGAAGAGACGGCAAGTTTCAATGGTTTTAATGGTTAATGGAAAAGCCCTCGTTTATTGTTTTGGTCTGCACAAGATGGTGGACCCCCACACTTCCTGGCATCAGCAAATGCCTATTCTCAGCACAGGTAACGCCACTTCCCTTCACTCTAATCTGCGTGACTACGACAGTGATGTTGCTCAGTTATTGAAGCCGCGGAGCAGAAGTCAGCGGCAGTACTCGCAGTAGCGGTTGAGCTTGTAACCCTCGTCGAAAGCAGACCCTCAGCAAAGAGCCGTTATTACACTAACTGGCTCGAACGTGGATATGAAAGAGAACTATATCAATTTAATATAAATGCAAGTGTGACAGTGTTGGCGTAAACAGCGTCTTGCAGTTTTGATTGAACCAGAGTGTTGGACACATGTGTATCATCAGAGTGGCATGTGACAAGTAATACTTTTTGTTTGGTCTGTGTCGAGAGTAGCTGCGGATGACATGTAGGAAGGAGGAGTGACTGTCTCGTATATTGTGCTTAAAAGGAATACATTTATCTCTGTAATGCAAATTCAACAATGACTTTACGTACAACGAAGCTTATAATTTAATCCGATATTAGAAATCAACCATAATATCTGTGTAACATCTCATGCTAATCCAATTATCATTCCCTGCTGGCACAGCCACATACCCATTTTAGGCTGCTTCCTTATTCGAAGAAGCAGTTTTGGCACTCAGGAATCTGTCGTTTCACAAGTCCAATTAGAATTACTTGGTACTTGACGTATTTAAAGTGCCACTACTGCGTTCCAGTAACGGCTGTAAGGTGCCTCTCGGATAAGCCAGGCCAGTATTGGAAAGCGTGTGACGCAGTGTAAGGCAGCGCCGCGCGTATTTTGATTGGCGTGTGGCAACGCAAGTTAATGTAGACGCAGGGCAGGACAGGACACTCAAGTGTTCGAGACTGGATTTGCGTAGTTTCGCAATCTGAAGCCTGTATTACAAGAAGCCAAAATATCTCAGTATTACGACGCTACAATTCGTTGATACTGTATAGAAGACAGCATTTCATCTGTGATGCTTTGCAATAGCTGCGTGGACGTGCCATGAAGTTCAGCTGCTGCATCTCATGCACAACTAATAAACCTGTTAATAATTATCTTAATTTATCTTCTAAAGCTACTTATGAATTACTTGTTGTCTCCCCCCCCCCCCCTCTCTCTCTCTCTCTCTCTCTCTATATATATATATATATATATATATAAAACAGGTGATCGATCAAAAAGTCAGTATAAATCTGAAAACTTAATAAACCACGGAATAATGTAGATACAGAGGTACAAATTGACACACATGCTTGGAATGACATGGGGTTTTATTAGAACAAAAAAAAAAGTATTTGCTAGATGCGTGATAGATCTCTTGGTGATGATCGTGTGCTCAGCCGCCACTTTCGTCATGCTTGGCCTCTCAGGTCCCCGGACAGTCCATGCGATTATTGGCTTTGGGGTTACCTTAAGTCGCAAGTGTATCGTGATCGGCCGACATCTCTAGGGATGCTGAAAGACAACATCCGACGCCAATGCCTCACCATAACTCCGGACATGCTTTACAGTGCTGTTCACAACATTATTCCTCAACTACAGCTATTGTTGAGGAATGATGGTGGACATATTGAGCATTTCCTGTAAAGAACTTCATCTTTGCTTTGTCTTACTTTGTTATGCTGATTATTGCTATTCTGATCAGATGAAGCGCCATCTGTCGGACATTTTTTGAACTTTTGTATTTTTTTTGTTTTTTTTTTTTTTTGTTTTAATAAAACCCCATGTCATTCCAAGCATGTGTGTCAATTTGTACCTCTCTACCTACATTATTCCGTGATTTATTCCGTTTTCAAATTTATACTGACTTTTTGATCACCCAGTATATAAGGATATTCTGAGATGTGTACGCGACTAAATTTTCGTTTAAGCTTTTTGGGAATTAAAATAAAATTGAGCTCAAAATTACAACCAGTTTTTCTTCACTTCCAATTTGTATTTGCGATTACAAAACTCAGAAAAGATAGATTTTCCCAGAAGCTCGCGAATCTCCTGGAACTGACTCCAATCCAAACAGAAGTCGCTGGTGAACCTTTTATTAACAAATATCAAAACCAATTCCCCGCGAGTTTGACTTATTTCACGTAACCTCTTTTCCATTACGATTCCCTCTGCTTTGAAGCGTCATGTATTAACTCCAGCACAACCATTGCCTCGTCAGAGTCTGACCCTGAACTAAGATACATTAGTTCAGGCGTTGCTTCACAGGCAACTACTGCGCGACACTGGCTAAGAAACTCTCGACGCGCGCTCCTGCCCTTCGTCGGCTGCATCCCGATATGCGTCTATCGTATTACTATGTCGCGTATGTTTTCCTGCCCTGTGTTGCACTTCCCTGCGTCGCCTGCGTCCCAGTGTGGGCTTGGGATAAGGCCAGGCGCACTTCGGGAAATAATAAGAGATGGGGCCCCTCCACGCCCGCACCAACGAGGTGACCAAATCAAAAGTTCTGCTGTCACCCCCGTCAACATGCTAGTTATCTAGTAAGTGGATCACAGGATGCTGGGCTGTGATGTTGTCCGTGCGTCTGGGTAAGACTACGCATTAACAAGGTCCATCAGGTGATAGATAGTGGACGAAACGCGAGTGAGGGTAGCGATTTGAAGAGCAGAGGGAAAAAAGTGCCAAGGTTCGTGCCGTGGGAAAAAAACCTCTGCGACAGTGGGATGGGTAGTAAGAGCACTAGTGGTTTACTAGCTGCGATAGTTCATGCAAGGTTGGATTTTTTAGTATGGGTATCATGCATCATTACCGTGGCAAGCGATGGCGATGTATCCCAGTTGCTGCAGCCGCTACATTCCTGGAACAATCAAGATCGTTATATAGTAGTGGGAGATCGGCCATAGATCATCTCACTGTGTGGAGGATGTGTGGAGCTTGTCTGCATGCAGTGTACGGTACGGCTTCCCTGCGTGGTGCCAGTTATTCGGCAGTGTATTCCAGCTGGATATCCAGTAATGGCGTCTGATTAACAGGGGCTCACATGTACCGTAGTGTTTGCGTGTGCTTGGCCATAGATGTTAGGCCCTTACAAGTATGTCTTTTGGTCTTTTATGTTTCCATGTATGGTTGTGGTCGTAGTTCCCCAGATTCAGAATAAACGGGTTCTGCGAATGTCTGGAGTTTCTGTATAGTTTTGTGGTGAGTTTGTGGATTACCTCCGTGAGAGTCTCAAGTCGGTATTCCCAGTGAAGGTCCGCGATGCGCGTGTATCGTGGAGCATTGCTTATGATTTTGAGTACTTTGTTTTGTATGAGCTGCAGACGGCGCAGGCGTGTAGGCGCAGCGTATCCCCAGACAGCTCATGTACATGTACCTCGACACCCTTCTGTTCAGTGTGCTACGCCTGTTGAGCATAGGGTAGAGCTGTTTGAGCCTCGCGCTAGCTCGGTTGGTCATGTGTTGTATGTGGTCCCGCCAGAGTGATTTCCGGTCCAGCCAGACACCGAGGTATTTGACTTTCTCACAGAAACGTATTGGGCGTGCATGTAGAGTTATTGGTCTGCAGTATCGGCGTTTGCGCGGTTGCTTCGGTCTTCTAGTGAACAGAACGGCTTCGCACTTGTCGACGTTTACTCCAACACGCCATTTCTCCAACCAAGGCTCAGACCCTCTGAGTGCAGTCCGTAAGCGTGACGTAATGTTTGATGGTTTCCAATCTTGCGCGAGGATGGCTGTGTCATCCGCGTAGATTGCCATCCTTGTGTTGTGTGTGGTTGGGAGATCGTTTCTGTAGAGGTTAAACAGTAGGGGCTCTAGGATGCTTCCCTGGGGTACTCCCGTGTGTTGATTGTTTTCCCTGCACGTCAGTGTTGAAACTCCTGTCTGTGAGGTACGAGTGTATTAGACACACCAACCCGTCGGGGAATCCCGCGTCGCTGAGTCTGCGAATGAGGCCGTTGTGCCATAGACGGTCGAAAGCCTTTTCGATGTCCAGGAACACCGCCCCTGTAGCTTTGTTTATGTTGAAGCCATGTGTTATATGTTCAACGACCCGTAAGAGTTGTTGTGTTATGGATTGGTGATTCCTGAAGCCGAATTGCTCCGGTATCAGGATGTCATTTGTTATGCAGTGCCTAGTGATGCGTTTGAGAATCACCTTCCCAACAATCTTACTGAGCGAGCTCAGAAGGCTGATGGTTCGGTAATTTTGTGGGAGGCTGTGGTCTTTCCCCGGCTTCCTGAACATCAGGACCTTGGCCGTCTTCCAAAAGGCGGGGAAGTGTTGGTGTTTTAGTATTGCATTCGTTATGTTTGTTAGGTATTCAGTAGCTTTATCCGTGAACTCCTGGAGGACACGGTTTTGAATGCCATCATGACCAGGGGCTTTCCTAGCAGCGGAATGCATTATAGCCCAGGAGACTTCAGCTGTGCTAGCATGTCGAATGTCGTCGCGCGATGGTTGGGCTAGAATGTGTGTAACCTCCTGGTCAGTAGCAAGTGTGAACACTGGATCTGATGGTACCAGGTTCGGTGTGAATGACGCTGCGAGTGTGCGGGCTATTAGTTCTGGTTTCTCTTCCGCTGAGTATGCAGCTCCGTCAGGCCCTTGAAGCGTTGGGGTATATATTTTCTCCCTGGTGAAGTGTCGGGCTAGTTGCCACACGCCAGGTCGCGCGGTGTCCAGCCCTTCGAGTTTTTGGTTCCACTGTTGTGTTCTATGTGTTTTTATTTTATCGTGTATGATGCCCTGTAGCCTGTTAATGTGCTGTTTGAAGTACTGACGCCTGGTGCGCTGCCATTGTCTCCTGAGGCGATTCCTCATTGAGATTAGGCCCAGGATTTCCTGGGGCAGGGCCGCACTGTGTTGTTGTGAGGTGCGATCAGGTATGGTGCCCGTCATTGCGTCCTGGACGGCGTTAGTGAGGGTTTCTACTTCCTCGTCAATATGTGCTGTTTCGTTAATTTCGTGTACGGGTGGGATGTGGCTATCGAGCGTTTCCTTGCACAATATCCAATTCGCACGCCCGTAGTCCAACATCTTGCGTTGTTCCATGTGCTGCAGTTTTCCCTCAATGTATAGTATTACAGGTTGGTGATTTGAGGGCAGATCGTTTTCAACGGCAACGTTGAGTGTCGATGTAATGCCCTTGATGAGGGCCATGTCTAACACATCTGGCATGTGTCCCCTCTGATAGGGAATGTGCGTCGGTTCAGTCGGCGCTAGTATAATGTAGTTTCTGCCTAGTGAATGTTCGTACAGTTTTTCGCCGTTGGGATTTCGTATGCGTGAATTCCATTCTGGGTGTTTTGCGTTCAGATCTCCAGCGACTATTACTCGCGGTGAGATGTTGAGTAGTGTGCTGATATCGCGTGTTGAGATGCCTACAGGGCTGTTGTATACCGATATCAGTGTGGTGTAGGCTCCGTTGAACTTGACTCTGACGGCCGTAGCCTCGGTTTTTTCCAGTTCAGGGAGCTCTATGTTTGTGTGCTCAATGTCTTTCTGTATGACGATTGCAGTTCCACCTGCCACGGCGTCGCCCGGTCGGTCGGTACGATAGACGCAGCAGCCAGGAGAGTTTAATTGTTTGTGCGGTTTAAGCTTAGTCTCGCTCAGTAGCGCGACAAAGATTCCCTTGCGCTCTATGAACGCGGCAAATTCTGCCCTTTTGTTGTGGATCGAGTCTGCATTCCAAGAGTGTTGTGATAGCAGTGTGTATGACAGCCCACTATTGCCCGGGTTCGGCGCTCATGAGCTGGGTGATGAGTGTAGTGACGGCCGTCAGCACCTTGGTAAGGATTTGAACGGTCGTGTGTCGAGGGAATAGTGTTTCCAGTATTCCCCCGGGTGGTGTGTTGGTGTTGGGTGTGGCAGCCTGAGTTGCTGTTGTAGAGTTAACGGCCGCTTGTGCGGGTATTGGTGTGTTGTTAGGGGTGGCATTTGTGTTTATGTTTTGTGACAGAGGTTGTGGCACCTGTGTTACTTCTGTGGTGAGGGGGATGGTAGTGTGTGTTACAGTCTCGATGTCTTGTTGACTGTTTTCCTGTGTTTTATTGGTCTGTTGTTGCTGGGTGGCCTGTTGTGGCGATTTAGTGTTCCCCGCCATGTGTTAACATGTACGTCCATTCCTCCTCTGGGCTTGGGGTTCTGGGGGTTCTTGTGTGGGTGTGTTTTCCTGTATAGCGTGCGTTTCTTCGCAGCACGTGACTTCCGGGAGTGGGGTCGTCGCATGCGGCGAATAGCAGGGCAGGTCAGGGCAGAGAAGCGCAGCAAAGGTTTTTGTGAACACGGGCGTAAATACAAGGGCGCAGATTGAGGTGCAAGGCAGAGCAGGGAAGTGCGATGCCTGCTTCTGCCATCGCCGCGTAGTGACCGGGGCACAGTTATTTCGTCATTAGACAAGCACCGATATTGTAAAGGACAATCAAACAAAATGAAGACACTTCATGTTTCCAAGCTTATACTACATTTCATTATGCAGTTTGAACAAAGGGCAAAGGAAACAGAGATTGAACGTACAAAGATCGAAGACTCAAAATCTGCCAGTGTCCCACTCTACTGTTTCTTCATGTCGATGTACGAAGCAACTAAACGTATGCGACCAACAAGCCAACATTTCATCCGAGGTAAAATATTTGAAGTGATTTCGCAAACTGAGGCATCTCTCCTAGGAATCACAGTCCTCCAGCTCAAGAACTCGAACCACCTCTGAATTACGACGCAACAAGTGCTTCATATCCATCGTGCTCATCGGAAGTCATCGATTTGTCTCTGACACTTCTTTAGAACTCAGTGGGCGTACCTTCAAGAACATGTTTTTGCTTTAGAAGAAATTTGAGTAAAACATCTCAAGAACATGGAGAGTGTTTCTTCGCTTCCAGTCGGTTTTTGGGCCTTACACACTTCAGGAAACTACATTTCTGCACAAGCTCGTGAACTTCGTGGAATTGATTCCAGTACAAATGGAAATAGTTCTTGAACTGTTTATCGCCAAACTTTTGACGTCAAAGCGAATTCACCATGAGTATTTCTCTTCTTTATGCATCCACTTTTCCATTCTGATATGTGTCCGCCCCCGATAGCTGAGTGGTCAGCCGGCACGATAACTCAGCGTGTTCGGTCCGAGGGTTAACTGCCCTCTGTAATAAAGAAACTGAGTTAATGAATCAACGACGAACTGAAACGGATGTCTTGCGACGTCCGCCCGGAGCAGGTACAACGAACGAAAACGAACAACAGCGCAACAGAATGGCGATCCTAAGGGCCCGGGTTCGATTCCCAGCTGGGTCGGAGATTTTCTCCGCTCAAGGACTGGGTGTTGTATTGTCATAATCATCATCATTTCATCCCCATCGACGCGCAAGTCGCCGAAGTGGCGTCAAAAGGAAAGATTTGCATCCGGCGAACGGTCTACCCGACGGGAGGCCCTAGTCACACGACTTTTTTTTAAAAAATTCTGATACGTTCCGTTTTCAAGTCTACATCTACATCTACATGGTTACTCTGCAATTCACACTTAAGTGCCTGACAAAGAGTTCATTGAACCATTTTCATACTACTTCTCTACAATTTCACTCTCGAATGGCGCGTTGGAAAAAGGAACACCTATATCTTTCCGTTCGAGCTCTGATTTCTCTTATTTTATTATGATGATCATTTCTCCCTACGTAGGTGGGTGTCAACAAAATATTTTCGCATTCGGAAGAGAAAGTTGGTGATTGAAATTTCGTAAATAGATCTCGCCCCAAAGAAAACCGCCTTTGTTTCAGTGACTACCACCCCAACTCGCGTATCACATCAGTGACATTCTCACATCTATTGCGCGATAACACGAAACGGGCTGCCCTTCTTTTCACGATGTCCTCCGTCAATCCTACCTGGCAAGGATCCCACACCGCGCAGCAGTATTCAAGCAGAGGACGGACAAGTGTAATGTAGGCTGACTCTTTAGTGGGTTTGTCGTACCTTCTAAGTGTTCTGCCATCAAAGCGCAGTCTTTGTTTCGCCTTCCCCCCAATATAACTATGTGGTCTCTCCAATTTAAGTTGCTCGTAATTGTAATTCCTAGGTATTTAGTCGAATTGACAGCCCTTAGATTTGTGCGATTTATCGTATTCCCCAAATTTATCGGATTTCTTTTAACACCCATGTGGATGGCCTCGCACTTTTATTTGTTTAGTGCCAATTGCCACTTTTCGCACCATACAGAAATTCTCTCTAGATCATTTTGCAATTGGAATTGATCGTCTGATGATTTTACTAGACGGTAAATTACAGCGTCATCTGCAAACAATCTAAGGGGGCTGCTCAGATTGTTGTTGTTGTTGTGGTCTTCAGTCCTGGGACTGGTTTGATGCAGCTCTCCATGCTACTCTATCCTGTGCAAGCTTTTTCATCTCCCAGTACCTACTGCAACCTACATCCTTCTGAATCTGCTTAGTGTATTCATCTCTTGGTCTCCCTCTACGATTTTTACCCTCCACGCTGCCCTCCAATACTAAATTGGTGATCCCTTGATGCCTCAGAACATGTCCTACCAACCGATCCCTTCTTCTGGTCAAGTTGTGCCACAAACTTCTCTCCTCCCCAATCCTATTCAATACCTCCTCATTAGTTATGTGATCTACCCATCTAATCTTCAGCATTCTTCTGTAGCACCACATTTCGAAAGCTTCTATTCTCTTCTTGTCCAAACTATTCATCGTCCATGTTTCACTCCCATACATGGCTACACTCCATACGAATACTTTCAGAAATGACTTCCTGACACTTAAATCAATACTGGATGTTAACAAATTTCTCTTCCTCAGAAACGCCTTCCTTGCCACTGCTCAGATTATCACCTAGATAATAACATCGGAATGTCCATTTCCTCTTCCGAATCCGACTCTGAACTAAGATTCATGGGTTAAAAGATACGTTCACAAGGAGGGACTGCCCACTGGAGCAACAAGGAAAGACATGACAAGGCTAAACTGCCTCCCAATATGCGCACACACTGTGTCGCGAAGTGTTTTCTTCACTTTGCTGCCTGCCCTGCCCCTCGTCAGCTGCTTCGCAATTTGCGCCAGGCTCGAACGAACAGGTAGCGGACTAGCAGCATCGATGTTAACGCGTTCCGATGGCAAGAGCGAGGCGGACAGCTGGCTGCGCACGATAATGGGTTACGCATGTACATCGCTCTGTACCAGAACTACAAGTGAACTGACGCTCTGTTGTCGGACATCAGCAGCGGTAGGCAGTTCGCGTGTATCGTTCAGATCTCTGACTGGAGGATTTAAACGCTAACGTGTGGAGAGTCAGCTGACATACAATTTTAATCAGGATATGTTGCCTCTCAATACTTTCCGAACTCGACAAGATCACTGTCGCTGAGGCGGTTCCAGTCTCGATCCTGCACGCTGTTCTGTACAGGGTGTTTCAGCTGCCCCTACCTATGGGTTTTATTCAACCTGCAATGCCATCAAATATGACGTACAAGATTTTGATATTCCCTCACTTGCTACGCGCAAATTACGAGGGTTGGAGCTTTAATAGGGGCAACTATTTATTTACAGCTCGTACAAAATAGATACGAGTTTCAAAGTTTTACTGACCTTCAAAGTAGTCACCAGCATTGTGTGTAACCCGTTGCCAGCGATGTGGAAGTCGTAGGATACTCTTAGCAGTGCCAGTTGTGTTGAAAGCTCGAGCGGCGCGGTCTGTTGCTCGACGAATTTGTAGCAGTTCTGAAGTGAATGCCGTGAAGTGTTTCCTTCAGTTTAGAAATCGAGTTGAACTTACGAGGGCTTATGTCAGGGGAGTGCAGTAGGTGGTATAGCACTTAGCAGCCCCCTGAGTCAAACAAATCAGTAACAGTTTGCGCTGTACGTGCTTGAGCATTGCCCTGCAAAATTATGGTCAGGTCCCGCAGAAAGTGTCATCACTTCTGTCTATCAGATGGTCGTAGGTTGTGTTCCAAAAATGAACAGCATACAGACAGAAGTGATGACACTTTCTGCAGAACATGACCATAATTTTGCAGGACAATGCTCAAGCACGCACAGTACAAGCTGTTACTGATTTGTTTCACTGATGGGGCTGCCAAGTGCTGTACCACCTTCTGCACTCCCCTGACGTAAGCTCTGGCGAGTTCAACGCGATTTCTAAACTGAAGGAAACACTTCACGGCATTCACTTCAGAACTGCTACAAATTCGTCGGGCAATAGACCGCGCCGCTCGAACAGTCAACACAACTGGCACTGCTAAGAGTATCCTGCGACTTCCACATCGCTGGCAACGGGTTACACACAATGCTGGTGACTACTCTGAAGGTCAGTAAAACTTTGAAAACCGTATCTATTTTGTACGAGCAGTAAATAAATAGTTGCCACTATTAAATTTCCAACCCTCGTATTAATCCTACATAAAAATGAACAGGGCCTTTTTGTAGGAAATTTAATGCAGCTAAATTTTGTATTGGGATACGTTTTCGCTAGAGGCGATAGTTTTCGAAATATTCAAGAAATAATTACAAGAGTGTCCTTCAGACGCGTTTTTCTTGAATCACTCGAAAACTGTGGCCATCAGCGAAAATGTATCCCAATACAAAATTTAGCTACATTAAATTTGCTACAGAAAGGTCCTGTTCATTTTTTCTGTAGGACTAATAGTTTGGGCAGAGCATCAAGATAATATGAAAATCTCGTGTGTGGTTTTTGAAGACGTTGCGGGTTGGATAAAATGGTTCAAATGGCTCTGAGCACTATGCGACTTAACTTCTTAGGTCATCAGTCGCCTAGAACAGAACTAATTAAACCTAACTAACCTAAGGACATCACACACATCCATGCCAGAGGTAGGATTCGAACCTGCGACCGTAGCGGTCACGCGGTTCCAGACTGTAGCGCCTAGAATCGCACGGCCACTCCGGCCGGCGATTGCATAAAACCCATAGGTAGGAGCAGCTGGATCACACTGCACAGTGACATATGCTCAGCGTGGCGTAAACAGTTCGCTGTTGTAGTAATTTCAGTTTTGACACCGGTGTATATGTGCACCCGAGTCTCATATGCCGGCCGCTGTGGCCGAGCAGTTCTAGGCGCTTCAGTGTGGAACTACGCGACCGCTACGGTCGCAGGTTCGAATCCTGCCTCGGGCATGGATGTGTGTGATGTCCTTAGGTTAGTTAGGTTGAAGTAGTTCTAAGTTCTAGGGGACTGATGACCTCAGAAGTTAAGTCCCATAGTGCTAGGGCCATTTTTGACGCTCATATCTTTTTTTTTTTTTTTTGCCAGGTCTTATGAGTTGTTATCACCGTGCCCGCTGCTGACGAGTTCCGTGTGGAGCGGTCTGTCAGACTCAGTACAAACAGGTGCACAGTTTACAGCTCTGTGGGAACGACGGCTAGCAATTGGCGGTGTGTTCTTTCTTCCGCGTTGGCCCGTCCTCGGCGGGCGCTGGGCAGTTTCTCAGCCTTGGTCCGCCAGCACAGCACGGCACGGCAGGACACGCCGCCGCGGCGGAGCGCGCTTCCGCCTGGCCCGGCCTTGGGCACGAGCCGCAGCTCGCGAACCACCGCCACCACCACTTCGCTCTTCTCTACTATGCTCCGCTCTTACGTAAGGTGCGAACAAATCCGCCCACACACCGTCTCAGCCGAAGAAACGCCTTGTCCCTGGCAGCGCAATTGCTTTATGCCGTTCTTCCACAGCAAGGAGCCTGTTCAAAAAAATGGCTCTGAGCACTATGGGACTTAACATCTGAGGTCATCAGTCCCCTAGAACTTAGAACTACTTAAACCTAACTAACTTAAGGACATCACATACATCCATGCCCGAGGCAGGATTCAAACCTGCGACTGTAGCGGTCGCGCGGTTCCAGACTGAAGCGCCTAGAACCGCTCGGCCACCCCTGCCGGCTAACACAAGCTCGGATTCGCTGCGGAGTCCAAACAAAAATAAATGTATCATTATTGATCATAATTACTTCTTAGAGAGGTAATAAACAATTGAGAAGCCACAGAAGGTCTAGAATACTATGAAGCATTCGTTGAAGACTGTAGGCATGTGGAATGGAAATGTAAGTGGGGGGTGTAAAAGGATGAATGGGGACGTTATAAATGAAGAAGAAGCTGTTATAGTGGGGTGTGGGCGTGTTGTTGTTAGTTACCCTCTTGTTGTTAAGAAATAGGAATTAACCCACTTCGTACTTTCATATGTGGTAGCTGATCAAGTTGTTAACATTACTATGTCATCTTTATATCACATAAATGTCACCACTATAACATGTAAATAAGATTTATAGCATCAAGATTACAGCCATATACACTCCTGGAAATGGAAAAAAGAACACATTGACATCGGTGTGTCAGACCCACCATACTTGCTCCGGACAGTGCGAGAGGGCTGTACAAGCAATGATCACACGCACGGCACAGCGGACACACCAGGAACCGCGGTGTTGGCCGTCGAATGGCGCTAGCTGCGCAGCATTTGTGCACCGCCGCCGTCAGTGTCAGCCAGTTTGCCGTGGCATACGGAGCTCCATCGCAGTCTTTAACACTGGTAGCATGCCGCGACAGCGTGGACGTGAACCGTATGTGCAGTTGACGGACTTTGAGCGAGGGCGTATAGTGGGCATGCGGGAGGCCGGGTGGACGTACCGCCGAATTGCTCAACACGTGGGGCGTGAGGTCTCCACAGTACATCGATGTTGTCGCCAGTGGTCGGCGAAAGGTGCACGTGCCCGTCGACCTGGGACCGGACCGCAGCGACGCACGGATGCACGCCAAGACCGTAGGATCCTACGCAGTGCCGTAGGGGACCGCACCGCCACTTCCCAGCAAATTAGGGACACTGTTGCTCCTGGGGTATCGGCGAGGACCATTCGCAACCGTCTCCATGAAGCTGGGCTACGGTCCCGCACATCGTTAGGCCGTCTTCCGCTCACGCCCCAACATCGTGCAGCCCGCCTCCAGTGGTGTCGCGACAGGCGTGAATGGAGGGACGAATGGAGACGTGTCGTCTTCAGCGATGAGAGTCGCTTCTGCCTTGGTGCCAATGATGGTCGTATGTGTGTTTGGCGCCGTGCAGGTGAGCGCCACAATCAGGACTGCATACGACCGAGGCACACAGGGCCAACACCTGGCATCATGGTGTGGGGAGCGATCTACTACACTGGCCGTACACCACTGGTGATCGTCGAGGAGACACTGAATAGTGCACGGTACATCCAAACCGTCATCGAACCCATCGTTCTACCATTCCTAGACCGGTAAGGGAACTTGCTGTTCCAACAGGACAATGCACGTCCGCATGTATCCCGTGCCACCCAACGTGCTCTAGAAGGTGTAAGTCAACTACCCTGGCCAGCAAGATCTCCGGATCTGTCCCCCATTGAGCATGTCTGGGACTGGATGAAGCGTCGTCTCACGCGGTCTGCACGTCCAGCACGAACGCTGGTCCAACTGAGGCGCCAGGTGGAAATGGCATGGCAAGCCGTTCCACAGGACTACATCCAGCATCTCTACGATCGTCTCCATGGGAGAATAGCAGCCTGCATTGCTGCGAAAGGTGGATATACACTGTACTAGTGCCGACATTGTGCATGCTTTGTTGCCTGTGTCTATGTGCCTGTGGTTCTGTCAGTGTGATCATGTGATGTATCTGACCCCAGGAATGTGTCAATAAAGTTTCCCCTTCCTGGGACAATGAATTCACGGTGTTCTTATTTCAATTTCCAGGAGTGTATATCAATACTACAGTGCACTCACGTTTGTAATTGTATCTCATCTACCATTAACAAATACTAGGATATCACCACTTCTTATATGACGTTAAAGTTAAATGTGCTGTTTAACATGAAATTTTTTGATTCTTTTATTTACTTAAATGCTTTTATGTACATGACATCTTTCACATACCTGTGTTATTTGCACTTATTCCTAAGTAATGTTCCAACACATATAACAGGATTTACATGCCTGATGATACGTACATCACAAATATCGCTTCGAACCTCACTGGTTAATTAATGTGTGAGTAGAATAAGTAATTGCACTATACTGTATTAATTCTGGATTCAGGCAAAATTACACGACTTAGAGTTGACCATGTGTTAATTTCACGTACAAAGCTGTGTATTTACCAACTAAATTGTACTTTAAACAACGTCAATGACTAGCTGGACTGCTATATTTATGGATGCAGCGAATATTATCGGGAGGTTTGCTACTGTTTATGTTTACGAGCAGGCAACTTCATTGTATACTAAGATAAACAGGTACTGCAAAGATGTAACAACTACCAAAGAAAATAAATTGTTCCTAAACTTTCCTATCCTACCGGACAATGAGTCCAAAGACTAAAAAAAAAAGTCACCTGCTTGTAACAGGAATTTCTGAGACCAAGACAATTTGACACTTAGCCAACTGTCATTCAGTCAATATGGTGTACTCAGTAATGAAACAAAGCATTAGCCTCTACCAGAAATATCGACTCATAGACAATGTGTCTAATAGTGTATTTTAATACGACAGTATGCCATCTTCGTCAGTTTATAACACTTGTAAGTAAGCATTGTTATATGTGGATTGTTATACTGTTATATCACTTGTTATGTATTTCACTGTTATTGTCTAACCTGCTTTCAGAAAACACTTGATAATGGCACTTTGAAGCCGAAATCATGATTGGGTATGTGTAAATGTAACACTCTAAATAAAAGAACAGTCTAATGGCGGTACTGACTTTAAAGAAATGCATTATGAGTGTGGCCCCGCATTATGAAAAAACTGTTATCATTATGTTCAGTAGTTGTATGAAATGTACAGGGTGGTTATACTTAAACTTTCGCTATTTGAACCAATGTAGACCCAAAACTATTTACTTTATGGGTACCCAACTTTATGGGAGTGATGATCAGACAGTGTTCTGCTGGATTTGGGTTGTTAGTGTTAGTGTCAAGACTTGCCGTTAGGCGCCGGTGCTGGTACGGCGACGTGGGGGATGAAACACAGTTGCAGACAGCCGATATGGGCTGGACAAGGTGAGCAGGTTTTTACTCGTAAAGCTGTTTTCTGAAAACAACAGCGGTAGTGTATGAGTATCGACTCATTAAAGGAATGCAGAGAGGTTCTCTTTACGGACGTGGGTTGAAGAATATGGTTCTGAAACTCTAATTATCTGGCGATTTGGCAATTGCTCCTGGGAGAGGCCTACGGCCTATTGCGCCACAACTTGTTGAAGAAGGTGCTGTTGCCGTGGCTGAGAATACTGGACGCCATGTGCGATTTTCAAGCGTCGCACGAGCTGTGTCACGACAGCTAAGCGATCCATGGCCCACCATTCGAAAAGTGCTGCGAACAAATGTTAAATGGTATCCTTATGAACTTCACATTACTTGCTAATTTTTGCCACATGGCGCGAACATTCGAGTAGACTTTGCTCTTACGTTTATTGCAGGGGTTGAAGTTGACGACATCTGGCCTTGTAACATTTTGTCGAGTGGTAAAGCACACGTTATGCTCACTGGGAAAGCAGACACTCACTACAGTCGCATTTGATGATCGTCAACGCCAACGTTCATGAAGTTGCCCTGCACAGTGGATGCGTCAGTGTGCGGCGTGGCTTCGCGGCACGGTTCACGATTGGCTGATTTTCCTTTAATGAAGTCGGACCCCAAGCACCAAGGACATGCAGCGTGAACGACAAACGTTGCTGTGATCTGCTTCGCCAATATGTGGTCCCTGGTCTGCGGGAGAGAGGTGCTTCGGACTCAACTGTTTTGATGCACAATGGAGCTCCACCTCACATTTCGCGGTTACTCTGTAACACATTAGTATAAAACCGAATCATTGACCGATCGTTCCAAACTACGTGGCCACCAAGATAACCAGATTTTAATTCGTGTGATTTCTGGCTATGGTGTTACCTAAAGGATAAGGTTTATCAACGGGACAATAACATACGTTGGAGGCTGAAGATGAGCAAAGCGAGGGAGCTAGCCAACATCGCATCTGAGATGTTTCGAGTAGCAGTAGAGCAAACTCCAGTGCGGTTGCAAGCTGTTGTGGATGCAGATGGCCGTCACGCTGAGCAACGTTTGTAACCTGGAACGTAAACGTGGTACATAGTTACTAAACGTTACCCTCTCATGTGGGAATTAAAATATGTTTCTTTCATTGATTTATTCATTTTTTCTGTTTCGCATGTCCTTACAAATATTCCCACAAAGTTTCATTGTCCTACGATCATTCGTTTTTCATGGGGGCCCCCTCAAGTAAAGAAAGTGAGTTACAACCGCCCTGTATATCGCCCCTCATATGGATATGAATGTCCGCCAAAGTAAAGTATCCTGAATTAAAGTGTTTTACAGAAACTGATCTAATGTTCATTATACGTTGTAGCATCTACTCCACCTCTTCCAGAAGTTAAAACTTAGAGCTGTCATCTAGGTTGCTAAAACACATAAAACAAACAATTAAAAAATTAATTACGTAACTTTACGACTACATCTAGGCTGTCGGGCCACCAGTGTTCCCAAAACGTTTGCCATATAACGACGAAGTTAATATCTGACAGTCATCTTATTATTAAGTAGAAAGTTATAGTTCTTGAGCCAGGAACAATTAATAAGTGCGTGCCTCAAGGATTAACATAAGCCCTGTTGCTCTTCAGCATACACGCCATCGAACTTTATGAATTATTTGATGAGGGTGCCCATACAGTATACCGATGACCTGTGCACAGAAACGAAAACAGATTATTAAGGGTTACATTAGAAAGATAACGAGACCACTCGATGCATTACGCACCTGGGCTAATGAAAATGGTCTTAGATATCAGTAAACAATATAGGTACATCAATCCACACACAATGCAGAACATCAGGGCATCAAAGAGTCGGCAGAGGAACAAACAAACAGCAGGTCAAAAGCTGAGTGAAACACTTGAGATTGTGCACAGCCATAAGTTAAAGGTCGCAAGCACGTAAAGGAAACGCTGGAAAGTAGTGAGAAGGGATCAATATCCTACGAGCTATGTCTCAGTCCTAAAGAGAAGTGGATTGTGCAAATCTGATTATAACGACCATGCAATAGTCAGACCATACGCTGACGGTGGGTGGGAATGCTACGGGTCGGAGATAAAAATCCTATACGCACAAACTAATACAAATAGAATAAAAAGCGCTACAGTATGCACTAGAGCGATCAAGTCAATGTCCACCAGTGCACTTCTTCTGCAGATTAGTGTCAGAAAAAACTGTTATGAAATATGCGTCATTAAAGCAGTTCAAAACTGTTCTGGACAATGCCTAACGTCCCGCTAGAGGCTAAAGACGGAGCTTCCACCAATAACGAGAGCCAACGTTTGTAGACTTCAAAACAGCAAATGATCCGATTGACGGGAAAACATTACTCAACACCTTAAAAGAATTTAGAGCTGACAACAAATCAGTGAAAATCATAAAGACACACTAACAAATACAAAATGAAAATTAATTTTTTAGGTGAAACATCCAATACTTTTGAGATCAAAAACGGTGTAAGACAAGAACATGGATAGTCCTCACTGTTGTTCAGTAGTGTAATAGAGAAGGTAATCAGGGAATGGAGGAAAGGAACATAAGAAGAAGGAATCTTAAAAAAAAATAATATCACTGGGAGAAAAGGGGAGAATCAGAGAACTGGTTTTTTAGCTTTTGCAGACGATCTTGCCTTGTTGCAAGGGGCCTTATGAACTTCCCGTCACTGATTTGATTCATATTGACGGAATGTGCAGGGCACGATTAGGATTTCAACATAAGGTAAACAAGAAGACGCAACTTTTAACCGTTTTAGAGAAACTCGGGTTTGAAAATATTAGGTGGCTTCATAAACTTTACATTGTCGCTTGTATTGAAGAAATCCGCAGCCTAGGGAGTACGCTCTTAGTTTCAAAAGCGCGAGGCCATTGGGTCGAATCTCCCTGCTACTTCTTTTCTTATCTCCGCGTAATTCTAATAACAGGTTTATTATGATTGTGCAAGTTGTCAAAATTTAATGATTCATTTACTATTTTCGTAATCTTTGTCCTGAAAAATGAAGGAAAAAGTTTCGTAAAGGTGTTGGAAGTAAAAAAAGAATATGCAAGAATATTTAGTCCAATCAGTATAGTTATTTTACTTATATTGTGGTATCGACACTCGTCATAAGTAAGTAGAATGAGTAAAATACGGAGTACTTCACGAATCAGGATGATACTGACCACAGAAACATAGAAAACAATAAATTCTGGAAGATACAGCACTTGTAACATACGCTGAATTTTTTTAGTGTGCATTGTTTTTTCACTGTGGGTATTCCAAAACGAATACATTCATAAACGGTTCTCAGCCATCACACAGTTTCATGACGTACAGGTATATCTGTTTTTAGACTTACGTGGGAACGAAAAACGTGAGTACCGGCAACGAGATTAGATCCACAGATCTCACGCTTATGAAACTAAGCGCTTACTCGCTCGGCTGCGGCATCCTTGTACAAGCAACCGTACGAAGTATGTACGAACGGCTGAAATTTTCAAACTCGATTTGCTCGAAATCTGTTGAGAGTTGCATCTTCGTGTTTACTTGTTTTGAGGTCCTAGTCGCGCCCTAAGCACCCAAACAATATGAGTCAAATCGGAGAGGGCAAGTTCGTACGGTCCTCTTGTTAGCCGAATTTATAGACCGTGCAACAAGTTATTTCCTATGGTCCTCAGTAGGCAAAACCAGTAAAAAAAAAAAGGGAAGGAACTCCTCAATAGCTGGGTCGTTATCTTAAGAACAAAACAATCTTAATGGCGTTTATATTTTTTATCTAATGATTACAAATAACAAAATAAGATCATTGATATCTCCTGCAACAAAATCGTTGATCTGCAGGGATAACAGGCTGCATTTATGGATAGACTGTGTGACCTTAATGGTAAGCGAGCAACCATTCAGCACTGGTCACTGCTCCTGCACGGCGTATTGTCAGAACGAACTATTGCCCTGTATAATCGTCACTGCCTTGACCTTGACCTGCCGCTTTTGTGAAGGTTTCCTGCAGTAATTACCCGCCTTATACCCAAACTTCGAGAAAAGCTGCTACAGTTAAACTACTTTTAATCGGGATTCACTGAAATTATCACCAACCGCACAGGAAAAATATTGGATTTTACTCTGACAAAGGTAGAACCCGGCTTCAGGAGTGGATACAACACGGCGAATTGTTTTCATATCACGAATGAAACCACAGAACGGAGCAATGGGTGTGGGCTAGCGTGTTGTCTGGCATTCGTAGATCGCTATAAAGCTGACGACTCAATTTCAATAAAACTTGTACTGACAGTCCGTGTGAAATGAGACATCGATTCAACTTATGTTACTATAGCGAAGAATTAATTCATCGATTATACATCTGCATCTGTATGACAACTCTGCAATCCACATTTAAGTGTCTGGCAGAGGGCTCTTCGAGCCACCTTCAGATTATTTCTCAACCACTCTGCTCTCTAATAGTGCGTGGGAAAAATGAACATTTAAATCTTTCTGTACGAACTCTGAATTTTCTTGTTTTATTATGATGATCGTTTCACCCCATGTAGGGTGACGACAGTAAAATATTTTCACATTTAGAGGAGAAAGTTGGTGCCTCAAATTTCGAGAAAAGATCTTACAGCAATGAAAAATGCCTTTCATGTAACAATTGCCAGCTCGACTGGTTTATCACGTACGTGACACCCTCTCTCCTATTCCGCTATAATACAAAACGACCTGCCCTTCTTCGCACTTTTTCTACGTCCTCCGTCACTTCTATCTGATAAGGATCCCTCACTGCACAACACTCAACCAGAGAATGGACTAGCGTAGAGTAGGCAGTCTCCTTAGTAGACCTGTTGCAAATTCCGCATGTTCTGCAAATAAAACTCAGTCTTTGGTTTGTCTTCCGCGCAACATTATCTACGTGATCGCTCCAATTTAGTTGTTCCTAATTGTAATTCCTAGTTATTTAGCTCAACTGACAATTACATCACATTTGTGTGATTTATCGTGTAACTGTAGTTTAACAGACGTCTTTTCGTCCTTATGGCCGGCCGGTGTGGCCGAGGTGTTCTAGGCGCTTCAGTCTGGAACCGCGCGACCGCTACGGTCGCAGGTTCGATTCCTGTCTCGGGCATGGATGTTTGTGATGTCCTTAGGTTAGTTAGGTTTAAGTAGTTCAATGTTCTAGGGGACTGATGACCACAGCAGTTAAGTCCCATAGTGCTCAGAGCCATTTTTTCGTCCTTATGTGGATGACCTCAGTAGTTATTTAGGTCAATTGGCAGTCTTTAGATTTGTGTGATTTAGAGTGTAACCGAAATTTAAAGTATTTAAAGTGTTTCTTTTTCTGGTTATGTGGATTAATAATGTTCTAAAACAGTATATGTTCCAAAATCTTATTACAGATCGACCTCGGTGATGTGGCTCAACAATTCATCCGATTACTCCTACTTCCTTTGCTCGGTGTTTGCGTGAACTGTTCAACTTTTCATTCTTTTGGTACGGATGTTTTGCCGAGCGAGCGGTTATACATGATTGCTAAGCATGGGACTATTGCATCAGCTTACTCTGAAAGGAACCTAACTGGTACACATTGTGGACAGGAGGCCTTGCCTTTATTAAGTGACTAGCTGACAAACCGGGCTTTGGTCAGGTATTCAGTTTTCTGTAAGAAACAAAACGAAAAATGAATTGCGTTTGTAGTGTAATATCGAAAAAATTTCATTTCCATATATTCGGAAAACATATTTGACATTATGTCGGAGACACAGTGTAAGATGATCCTGGACATTTTTCTGTACGCTGAGTGCAACTGCTACGCGCGTCTTCATAGCCATGTGGATTGCTAGCACTATCGCCTACTCCGCCTCGGTAACTGCGTAGTCAGCTCATCAGATTGCTAACGAAAGCGGCACAGGTTCGATTCCGTTCGGGGACTGGTTGTTGTCATTAGGTTTGTACCGTCATGCTTGATCTTAACCTACAGAGAGAGGTGTATGGGCACGTCCCGAAAGCCAATTACTAAAAAGAAAATTGTTTTCGCCTACAGCCTTTTGCGCTTCGCAGATGAAAGCTGTCAAGATCTCTCCCAGCGTTAGGGATTTCCTTAAGCTGAGTTGACTCTAGAAGTGACTTAGTAGTAGAAAATAGATGTATAAAACCCATTAGTTAAAACTTCCGGGCTGAGAGGCCGTGGTCGATCTGTAAAACTTCTTCTTCCTGACGTTTCGTTGCCAACTGCGGGCAACATCTTCCGTGGCGAGTCAATGACTCAGCGCATAGAGGGCCCCACCATACGTCACGAGGGGCCGACTGTAAGTCTACCCTGACTAACGTCATTATTTTCGACTGAAGGTAATCGATTGTCACATCGTTGGTGCGAAGTCGATTGCCATATCTTGTCTAACTTTAAGCCTTCCTCTTTTCTATTAAAATTATTGTGGTGTTTCTGAATCTCTATAGCTTCCCTGTACATACGTGCATAATAATGCGATGTACTGGCTAGCACGCTCGTCTCACTAAATTTTATTTCATGATCACTGTCTTTAAAAAAATTGTTCCGCTACAACTAATTTTCGGTATGTCCTAGTCGACAGTTCCTTTTATGTTCGGCTAAGCGGGTATTGACACTTCTTTACGTTGTTCCAATACAAACCTTCCCACAGCTACTCGGAATTTTATACACCCCAGGCGTTGCTAAGGGGTGTCGTGTGTCTTTCGCCGTTCTTAAACATTCACTAACCTTCTTGGTGGGTCTAAAGATTGTTTCAACTCGAAACTTGGCCAGAACTTTCCCAACATGTCCCTCAATATAGGGAATAAATAGAAGAAAAACTTTTCCAGCTGACAGTTGTTGTTGCTGAATGTTGTCAGATACTTTCGTTGTCGGATGAAGTGCTCGATCTATCTCGTTGTCAGCGTATCTATTTTTCTTGAAAGCCGCTCACAGATGATTTAGTTCATCTTGCAAATAAACTGGCTCACTGATCTTGTTAGCTCTGTCCTCCAATGTTTTAATGACACCTCTCTTCTGCCTGGGATGATGGTTCGAGTCCTTTGGAGGTACGTTCGGTGTGTGTATCTTTTCTGTACACTTTATGCCCTAGATACCATCTGGTCGTTTGATTACTGATACATCCAAAACATTTAGTTGTCCATTGCTCTCTTTCCCCATAGAAAATTGTATCTTTGGATTAATACTACTTAGGTGCACCGAGAAACCATACAATTCCTCTTCACCGTGATTCCATACCACAAAAGTGCCATTCACATTCCGATACCACCTCAAAGGGCTTTTGCTGGCAGTCTGCTGCGCCTCCTGTTCAAAAAAATTCGATGAATAGATTAGTAAAAGCTGGACTCGAAGGGCTGCCCATGGCCACCCCTTCGGTTTGTTCGTAAAACTCATTATCACACTGGTAATAAGTCTTGAACGGCCAATGTCGAAACAGAGCTACTATATCAGTGGGAAACGTACCAGCTATGTACGAAAGAGCTTCGTCAACAGTAACCATGGTAAACAGGCATACCACATCAAAACTAACAAGATATCACCTGGGCTGACAGTAATCTCCTTCAATTTTTCAATAAAGTGCACAGAATTTTTAATGTGATAATCAGTTTTACGAATATGCGGTTGTAGCAACGAGGCGAGATGTCTAGCCAACTCTTGAGCAGGCGATCCAATAGCACTTACTATAGGTCTCAATGGGACATTAGGCTTATGTATCTTAGGTTTAGCGGCGTATGTGCACAATGTCTGCGAAATTTATTGTGAATAGAGTTAGCAACACATAAGTATTAATTTAAATGTCATGCATGATTTATGCTGCTTCACTACACCGGCGATATCAACTTCTGAGTCACTCATGTTGGCAGCCGTTCTTGATTCGGATTCTGGAATACTTACTTCGTGGCCTTTGGTGAAGGAATTTCGGAAAACTGTGTTTAATAACTTCACTTCGGTGGTGCTTTCAACGGTAATATTACCGTTGGTATCGCACAGGGAAGGTACTGATTGCGTATTAGCGCTGGGGTACTTTACATACAACACAGAGTTTCGTTGTGGAAACTACAGCTTCCATTGGCCCTCATCAGGACAGTGATAAATTCAGAACTGAAAGGGGGATCATGCAACAACACTCCATACCGCCAAAACTATTCTCAGTAGTTCTACAAGAAGTTTCCAGATCTTTAACTTGGGAAAACCGCAAAGGATTACTAATGACATTTGGTGATAACATTGTATTATTTACCTGCAGTGCGGATAAAATACAACAGCGAATGGAAGAAACTGAATCAGCAGGGTTGAAAGGTAGGCTTGAAAATAATTTTCAATTAGACTTAAATAATTTATAACCAACATATAACAACACAAACTGAAAACGATATCATAGTACCTGTGGCTGAAATTTTATATTTAGGAGACTTGAAGACAGCGAGTGGCTAGCCAGGAAAATAAGCAAACAGTCGTATAGAAACGGTCTGGAGTGCCTTTGGTAAATAATGAAGAGTTTCCAAAAGCAGTTTTCCAGAGTGTGTGAAACGGAACTTGTGTACTATCTGTTTTAACTTATGGCAGAGAGTCGAGGTTCGGTGTGAAAAACATTAAGAAATTGAAGTTTCAAAAAATGACTCTGAGCACTATGGGACTTATCTTCTGATGTCATCAGTCCCCTAGACTGAGAACTACTTAAACCTAAGTAACCTAAGGACATCACACACATCCTTGCTCGAGGCAGGATTCGAACCTGCGACCGTAGCAGCAGCACGGTTACGGACTCAGACGCCTATAACCACTCGGTCACAGTGGCCGGCAACTGAAGTTTGCTCGGCCAACAGTTGGTAGATGGACACGGGGAATTAATTGGAGAGACGCGAAAACAATCATGTCAGGGAACACGCTGGAGTGGAATATGTAATTGTGTGTTAATGGAAATTAGATACAGATGGGTGGAACATATAGCCAGGCGAAGGGATGGTCAATGACCAAGGAAGTCCTCTGCCGGCCTCCAAGAGATAATAAAAGACAGAGACGATATCCTAAGGGAAGATGGGCAAATGACGCTACAAAATACGCAAGAATGGCATAGTTGCAAAGGACGACTAGGGTTTACTGTCCCTTCGACACTGAGGTCATTTGAGGTGGGGCACAAATTTGTACTGTGGCGGTAAACCAGCTGTGTCGTTTTCACCAGAACCACCCTGTGAGGAAACCAGGGAAAATCTCAGTCTAAAGGGCAATACGGGGTTTTGAACGGCCGTCGACCAGCACGTCAGTTCAGTGTTTCGACCACACCGCGTGTCGCTCGCTTGACTAGATGCGTCTAGCTGAAGACCGTAAAGCATGGAAAAGCCTAAGGAAGGCTGTTATCCAGAAAACTTCAATAACTCAATGCTGACGATGAACTGGCATATCTTACAGTATTATTTAGCCACACTCCTGCACTCCTCATCTGATTAGTACACCTACCAATAAGTAACAACAAATTTCTACCAGTGTCTGTAACCACTAGTACAATGAAATTGCAGCAGACAGCTGCAGATCCGACTCTGCAGAGGGGCTACTACAAGCACCTTTCGCGGGAGGACATCCATCTGTAGAACTATCGCTCACACTTTTGCTGAATGGTGTCTCACGTGGGTCATCGTAGCTCCCTACTGCGAGCCTTTTAGAAAGTTTGCTCATCTCCTAAGAAGTAGATATTACACTGACGGAAAGTGTTGCATCATGAGCGCTACCAAACTGGTACTTCACTACTTTCAAGTCTGTGGGGTATATTTATTAAAAATTCATCCTCATGTAAGTTTATTTTCAGTACAGAAAAGAAGCCACTCCTATAGATGAAGATTGGTATGGCTATTTGGTGTGTATAGCATTACTGCAATTTTTCAAAAATGGTTCAAATGACTCTGAGCACTATGGGACTTAACATCTGAGGTCATCAGTCCCCTACAACTTAGAACTACTTAAACCTAACTAACCTAAGGACATCGCACACATCCATGCCCGATGTAGGATTCGAACCTGCGACCGTAGCGATCGCGCGGTTCCAGACTGAAGGGAATTTTGCAGATAGAGGTTTCATCACAGCATATCCAGAGAACATACATATGCAGCCTGCCACTATCTTTCCCAGTTTGATAAAAATCGAATCGAGACACTGGGTCATCAAACAGACAGATCGTACAGACAGTTGGTTGGCTGTATGGCAGTGACTGCAGAACCAGTAGTGATGAGATGAACTCAGGACAACAGTGTGACAGGAAGGATAGGCACAGGTCCTTTCAGAAAGGCTACACGACGAGGAAGTCGTACTATAGCTCAGCTGGCTCTGATGAATAGCCTGATGACAACAGTAGTAATTCGGACAGAGGTTACAGGAAGACTTTGGCCACGAACTTTCGGGAACACATTATTGGAAGTTGGATTGAAGTCATGAGTAGCCATGCGTCATTTAGCGGCGACACCCATAGACAACAGAGACTTCTACAGTCCGAAGGCAGAGTCAGACGAGACAATGGGTGCCATTCTGTAGTCTTCAGCGAGGAGTGTCGGCTCTTTTTGTTGCTGCCAGATAGACGCCAACGTGTCTGTAAACGACCTGGTAAAAGATCACAGGAAGTACAACTTGCAGCCCATACCACTCCAACTACTTGAATCATAAAGTGGGGAACTATTGGATTTGACAACGGGACTGATTTAGTAATTGTTCAAATGAGGCTGAATGCTAGTCAGTTTTTGGCAGGAATGGTAAACTGTGTTGTCATACCTTCCATGGCCAAGGTGCCAAATGTCATATTCTAGCAGGATAACACAGGTCTCCACACTGCAGTGCACATCACAGCGTTGAGGAATGTATGGATCCTTGACTGGCCGGCCTGGTCCCCTGATTTGTTACCCATAGAGCGCGTCTGTGGTGCAGTGGGAAGACGTATACTTTCATACCTACCTTCAGCCAGCAGTCTTCATGAAGTGACACAGTATCTATTTCAAATATGGCAAAAAGTTCCTCAAGATAACATTCGGAGGGTGTTTGTTTCCATGCCACGGCAAATACAAGAGTGTGTTCGTCGCTGTGGTGGTCACAATCCATACAGATAATGATGGTGGACAGCAGTTCCGAAATGAACGGAAGTTTAATCATTTAATACCCGCTATGTTACAAACGTCTACACAAATTCTGATATATATCAGACTGCTGTTTCCTGGTGTAACGATTTAGCCGGCCGAAGTGGCCGTGCGGTTAAAGGCGCTGCAGTCTGGAACCGCAAGACCGCTACGGTCGCAGGTTCGAATCCTGCCTCGGGCATGGATGTTTGTGATGTCCTTAGGTTAGTTAGGTTTAACTAGTTCTAAGTTCTAGGGGACTAATGACCTCAGCAGTTGAGTCCCATAGTGCTCAGAGCCATTTGAACCATTTGAGCCTGGTGTAACGCTTTCCATTTCTATAAGTGTAATATCTACACTGCATATACCTATGCCTGTCAGTGCCATAGCCGTCAAGCAGCATACTTACTGTGAATATCAAAATATAGTTCATATCCTTTGGTCTAAGAAGTGTTGTTGAAAAATGTTTATAGGCAGACTTAGCGACGAATGAAAAATTGTACCAGGGCTGGGATTCGAATCCACGTCTCCAGCTTACTAGGCAGATGCGCTGACCACTATACCATCCTCGCACAGTGGCTCTGCTTAACTGCATGGGCTACCCTAGCACGTCTTCCTTTTCAATCCAAATTCCCATTCATGCCTCAGCACACGTGGTATTCCCATAAACTCGGACAGCATTACACAGACTCTCCAGTTGTATTGGAATAAGACCTCATCATCGATCGAAATGGAGGATCCTGCCTGAAACACAGGCATTGACGATTTAATCAAAAGAAACTACACTGAAGAGCCAAAGAAGTTGGTATACCTGCCTAATATCGTGTAGGCTCCCCGCGAGCATGCACAAGTGCCGCAGCACGACGTGGCATGGAGTCGACTAATATCTGAAGTAGTGCTGGAGGGAATTGACACCATGAATCCTACGCCCTGTCCATAAATCCGTAAGAGTACGAGGGGATGTAGATCTCTTCTGAACAGAACGTTGCAACGCATCCCAGATATGCTCAATAATGTCCATGTCTGGGGAGTTTAGTGGCCAGCGGAAGTGTTTAAACTCAGAAGAGCGTTCCTGGAGCCACTCTGCAGCAATTCTGAACATGTGGGGCGTCGCATTGTCCTGCTGGAATTGCCCAAGTCTGTCGGAATGCACAATGGACATAAATGGATACAGGTGGTCAGAAATGATGCTTGCGTATGTGTCACCTGTCAGAGTCGTATCTGGACATATCAGGGGTTCCACATCACTCCAACTGCACACGCGTCCACACCATTACAGAGCCTCTACCAGCTTGAACAGTCCCCTACTGACATGCAGATTCCATGGATTCACGAGGTTGTCTCCATACCCCTACACGCTCGATACAATTTGAAACGAGACTCGTCAGATCAGGCAATATTTTTCCAGTCATCAACAGTCCGATGTCAGTGTTAACGGACCCAGGTGAAGCGTAAAGCTTTCTGTCGTGCAATCATGAAGGGTGCAAGGTGGGCCTTCGGCTCCGAAAGTCCATATCGACGATGTTTCGTTGAATGGTTCGCACGCTGACACTTGCTGATGGCCAGCGATGAAATCAGCAGCAATTTGTAGAAGGGTTGAACTTCCGTCACGTTGAACGATTCTCTTCAGTCGTCATTGGTCCCGTTCTCGCAGGATCTTTTTCGGGCCGCAGAGGGTCGGAGATTTGATGTTTTACCGGATTCTTCGTATTCACGGTACACTCATGAAATGCTCATACAAGAAAATCCCCATTTCATCGCTACTTCAGCGATGCTGTGTCCCATCGTACGTGCGCCGACTGTAACATCACGTTCAGACTCACTTAAATCTTCATAACCTGCCATTGTTGTAGCAGTAACCGATCTAACAACTGCGCCAGTCACTTGTTGTCTTATATAGGCTTTGCAGCGCCGTATTGTGCCTTCTCTGCATTTTAATAAGTGTGCCTATACCAGTTTCTTTTACGCCTTCAGTGTATATGGTTCCAGAGAGCTTTTCCAGTCTCAAATATTTATGATGTATATATGCAGAGTAAAGCGACGATTGATAATTTTTGCCAGGCCAGGATACCAACTTGAGTCTGCTTCTCACTAGGCAGATGCACTAAGCACTACGCCACCCTGGCCCAGTGGCTTTGCACACCTGCACGGACTACCCTAGCACCGCTCCCAATACAGTTCGAGAGTCTCTGCAATGATGTTCAAGTTTAGTGGGAATACCAAGTGAGCTGAGGAGTGAATGGGAATTTGGATTGAGGAGGGAGGCGTCCTAACGTAGTCTGTGCGGTTGTGCAGAGCCATTGTGCCAGGGTGACAGGTGTTTGAGAGTTGGAAAGGTCACTGAGACCATGTAGTTTCATTTCGTTGATGAAGAATCCTCAGTCTCTTCCGTTGTCCTATCTTTCTTCAGATAAAAGAATGATCTGTTTCTGATGACCCCTACGTGTACAAGATGTTAAACTTCAATATTTTTTTCTTTAGCGTGTTGGCTTTGGCATTCTGTTTCAGTTTTGCATTGTTGCCCTGATTGCCCAACTGAAATATTTATGGAAGACCATAGCGCATTCCTTCACAAAGTCTTGTTAAGGAAGAAGAGCTTATGTTCAGCGCAAGTCTAACGACCTGATTTTAAAGTACACCGGAAGGTAAAGAAAGACGGCAAGAAAATTATCTGATTTCTAGGTAGTGGCACGGGCTCATTGCATCTGCTAGCGGTCTTTTGTCCCAGCGCCTCTAAAACTTGTTTGGAGGCCAGAACGATCACGCGCAGTCACGTAGTTGGTGGGTAACGGAACTTGAATTACCCTGATCCTGCTGTCCGTGTTTTGTATATACGGGAACTACAGAAAGAGCAAACGTGCCGTCATCTTGTGGTCAACAGCCAACAGCCAACAGCACTACCAGGGAGGACGGGGAGGGGGGGGGGGGGGGCTCTGTGGCGTCTCTGCCGCAGAGTGCCCTATCTTTGGGAACCTTATTCTTTGGACTAGCAAGACCCGTGTGAACTTCTGCTTGTCATATGTGTAACAGCAATAATTCTTGTATGTGCAAGTGTTCAATAAATGTATATTTCATATCGAAGTGAGTTATCTCTCGACTTATCTCCCATGATAACCACAGATAAATAACCCAGGCGAAAGAAAAAGTTAATGAAATTTTCAACTTGGAACATACAAAGTATGAACTCTAAAAGGAAAGAAGTCTTCAATTAATTGGGAAGTAAATTAAAAAGTTTTGTAAGCTTTCAATTGAAGGTTTCGCTTTTATTTGGCTATTTTTCGGGAACAGACAATATTTTGTATTTACGAATTTTGGCCTAGGCTTTGTTTACATTATTGTATACTGTAAGCTACATGATTATTTCAATAAAGTACAGTTTGTTTTGTTAGTGTATACTTACATGCTGTCCATTTGCCTCTCTAGCAAGTAGCCAAAGAGAAAATTTCGGAAATAAGTGGAAAGTTCATACAATGTAGGCTCAGTTCTTTGTTTACTTCTGTTTCATCACATAAACAATACATACTTAATCGTTTCTATTTCTCTTGAAGTTTTGAATTAGTATCTAAACTTAAGGCCTAAACTTTCTAAGATAATTAATGTATTAATTGAGTGTTCTAGGAAGTTATTCTTGTTTAATTTAGATTAAAACTGACATTTGTTTGCCATGAGGGACAAGTGTATGACTTGCTATAGGATTGTTGTCGGACTATGAGACCAATAAATAAGGAACAATGGAGTAATATAGGCAGAAGGTACAGTTAGTAGACTGGCCTGAAGTATGTTAACTCAAAATTTAATGTATTTGTTAATAAAATAACAAGTCTTTTTCAGGAAGTGTTTCCAAAGAAAAGAGTCAGAGATAACCAGTTTAACACTACATTTAAGGCATGCATTACCCAGGGCATTAAAGTTTCATGTAGAATCAAAATGGAATTGTATTTGTCAGCCACATTGTCTATCAGAACTGAAATGATGAGGCAATATAAAGTGTACTCTAAGATATAAAAAAAGTGATACAGAAATCAAAAAGCATGTACTTAAAATAGGAAAATGATAAATCTGATAACAAAATGAAAACCATATGGAACTAAGTGAAAAGTGAGAGTGGGAAAAGATCAGCTGCCAGAGAAATTACTTGTTTAAGAAATGTGTGGAATACAGTGGATGATCCTGAAAGAGTGGCTAATATGTTCAACAATCATTTCTCAACAGTCACAGATCAAATGGGGTGCCTTGGTTCTGTATAGAAAGCTACAGAATTTGCGTGTAACACCTTAACTAACAAAGTAGACAAGGTGCATGTTCAGAAAACGGCAGTGAAAGAAATACAAGAAGGAATTATGTCCTTAAAAATTAAAAATTCTGCTGGAGTTGATAACATTTCTAGCAAATTATTGAAATGTTGTTGTAGAGAAATTAGTACAGTCCTCAGCCACATTTTTAATGTGTTACTGGAGGACAGGCTAAAATATGAACTTGTATGACCAATTTATAAAAAGGTAGAAAAGACTGATTCTACAAATTATCGACCCATTTAATTACTCACAGTTTTTCTAAGGTACTAGAGAAATTGATCCTAACTGAATTGTTGAGCATATTAGTAAATACAGCGCCCTCAGCAGTAGCCAGTATGGTTTTCGAAATGGGGTATCAACTGAGGATGCAATGCATGCATTTGTTGACAATGTTTTGGAATCCATAAATAATAATATACTGACAGTTGGAATATTTTGTGACCTGTCAAAAGCTTTTGACAGTGTAAGTCACCATATTCTCCCAAGTAAACCCAACACCCTAGGAATGAGTGGAACAGTAGGCAAATGGCTTGATTCCTATGTGTGTGGTAGAAACCATAAAGTAATCATGGAAGGACTGTATGCTGGCCAGGTGTCTTCAGACCGGGGCTCCATTACCACTGGAGTACTTCATGGTTCACTATTGTGCCCACTTCTTTTTCTAATATTTATAAATGATCTGCCACTATGCACAGAACATGGACAAATCACCATGTCCACTGATGGCACTACCATAGCAGTTAATAATCCCTTGGGGAATGTGTCAAATGAGATAGTAAATAAGGCTTTTGCAGACATAACAATCTATAAAAGACAAATTATGTTCTTTTTTATGAATGTTACGAATGTAATGAATCTAAAAATGGGTTAATATGAGAGTCTAAGTTTGAGTCCTCCAAATTCCAGGGTCTGCATATAGACAGCAAACTTAGTGGCAGTATCATATTCAAGATCTGAGCAAAAGGTTAAGCTCAGTAATATTTCCCTTGAGAATCATATCAGATGGTAGGGAGATGACTACAATAAAAACAGCATACTTTGGCTATTTCCATCAACTTAAGGCCTATGGTGTAATATTCTGGGGAAATCAACCAACAGTAAGAAAAGTGTTCCATGTACAGAAGCGAACCATAATAGTTATGTGTGGAGTACATCCTAGGCCCTCATGAAGAAATCTATTTAGAAATCTTCAAATCTTTACAACAATTGCTCAATATATTTTTTCCCTGATGTGCTTTGTTTAAAAAATAGTAACTTATCTAAAATAAATAGTTTGTACCATAATCATAACACCAGAAGAAAACTTGATATTCATTATGATCTAAAAACAAAGAGCATGGTGCAGAAGGAAATTTTATACAGTGGAACCCAGATTTTTAATGTCCTTCAACCAATAATTAAACAACTGGTTGGAAACATACCCAAGTTTAAAGAAAATCTGAGCTAGTTCCTTCTAAATGAATCTTATTATAATATAGACCAATTTCTAGGCCAGCATGCATAATACCTCCTGAGTATGCTGAAATCTATTTCTGTGGCCTTTGTGCCTAATCATCATTCTTTGTCTATCTACAATGTAATGTAAAACTGAAATGTATGTATGACTGTACACTCATTCAGAAGTCATGTATGATAACTCATATGTTATCTTATCTGTTCCTGTTATTTGTATGATAAGAACAATGAGCTTTAGCGCTAAACAACAATTTGTAAAAAACTGGCTCATTCTATATTCAGAGACGTATTCTCACATGGATCTACAAAACTAGAAATAAATAAATAAATAGGGGTATTGTGAGGATTGTTGCAGTTTCAGTTTTGGCAGTACATAGATTTTTTGTAGAGTAGGCGGTAAATTTGGCCTAAATTTCATAGAGAAACTTATAGTGGAGGGTTACAACTTTTCCAGATCTTGTTTTGCCTTATCTAGTTACGCCTGAAGGTCAGCAGTCTTCTCCTCCTGTTCCACTATCTTCGAAGATTGGTGCCCTTCAGGCGTAACTAGATAAGGCAAAACAAGATCTGGAAAAGCTGTAACCCTCCACTATAAGTTTCTCTATGAAATTTAGGCCAAATTTACCGCCTACTCTACAAAAAATCTATGTACTATCAAAAGTATGTACTCAAAAACTGTTATCCAATTTAAACTTGCATGCTAACCTTTGACTAAACAAAGCCTAATGAATTGAACTGTAACTGGTCTCAACACAACTTCTCTTTATATTAAATGCGCAACTGAAATAAAACAATCATCTGGCCTAATCAAAATTTCAACTTACCTTGCATCCTGATAACATGTTGCAGATTTCTCGAAAGCACAACAGCAAACAAGTAGCAGCTAAACTAGATGTCTATTTCCAAATAAATATTCAAACTGTCACATACCACATGGTGCAATGTGGTAACACATAATGATATCCTTCTTTAGACAGTGGGATGGCGACAGTAAGTATTCCTATGAAAAGATATTACAAGATGGCGATTTTAGAATGAATTATGTGTTCAAAAAGCTCCGTGTCATCTTCACACATAACATCGGTCTGAACAATACTATACTTAACAAAGTGAATAGTGATTTGAAAAGGGTACAGTGTTAACAGAGAATTTCTATAAAATCAAATAGTTTAATCAGTTGATGTCTTAATGCATGATGCAGGAAAGTGGGGTGGACTTTCTCTCAGTTCTGAGCAAGTTAACTAGCTGACAATAATCATTCATAGCAGTGCAGTGCTACAGTCTTACTTCAATCAACTTCTCCTCAAAAATAATAACATTATTCAAAATTTACGTCCTTCCCGTCTTTCAACATACACATTATTTCATCCCTGCTGTTCCCTCATACAAAAGATACAATCACAAGTCAACACAGCACTACTGAACACATCCATCACCCACCACACTTCAACTAAAAAGCGAAGTTTGTTTATCAGTAACGTAACTTGTTCTCCCTCCGACATGCACATCAATAACTTAATAAAATCGAAATGACATGTCAACGTTACAAGGTTAAGGGGGAAGAAGGGAAAAGACAGGTGGGAAGGCACAACAGGTTGTAGAAGAAATAGGAATAGGACTTGTTCGGACAGTTTTGTTGTTAATGTGGAAAACAGGTTTGATCTGTTGTCACAGTTGGAAACTGATGAGCCACAAACAGGTGCAGGAGTAGATAGGACACAACAAACTTTCAAAAAGCGTTTGAGAAATAAAATGTTGTGAAGAAGAAGAAAGTTTTGTTGTTGGGTCGTTCACATGGTAAGGGGTTGGACAAATGTTGCAGAATTAACTAGAGTAAGGTTATCAGGTTACAAGTTTTTTTTTAAACCCAGTGCTAGTCTGGGTCAGGTGTTACTAGATGTAGGTTCACTTTGCAAAGACTTCACAAAGGAAGACACTGTGGTAATAGTGAGTGGGGCAGGCAACAGCATAAATGGGGAACCTAATTGCTCAACTGGTAAACATAGCTTCAGCAAGGAGACATACTGGTGGTGGACTTGTCTCTGTTCTGAGGCGGTATGATTGGCGTCATTTAAACTCTTCTGTTGGGAGAGTTAATTTACAGATGGAACAGCTGCTTGGATCAGGGACGGTGCCTTGTAATGGTGTGGTTCCTGTTGACTCTGTCAGCAGTGAGACTATACTAGGCATGGCAATCACCTCAACAGGTGAAGAAAGGGAAAACTGTCTGGGCTAATAGCAAATAACTTAAGGGGGTGCACTATCACATGGGGTAAAGTACCAGAGATTACAAATGAGAGAACAGAAGTTTTTTTAGGGTAGGGAGGGCGGAAATAAGAGATGTTCAGGGGCAGATTGAAAATGGCATTCACATTGATAAAACAGGCAGCCAGAAAGAAAATTTTAATGCATGTATTTCATGTAAACAACCCCTGATTGAAACTGGAAATATTAAAAATCTGACAGAAAAATTAGGTTCGTCCTGTTGCAATTCAGCCATAGCACAAAATCGGTTATTCATATTGCATCAGAATATCTGAGGACTGAGGGGTACGCTTAATGAGTCACCTATTTGTGTTGAAGAATTAGAGTTGAGCAAACCAGTTAATATAATCTGCCTCTCTGAACCTCATGTGACTACTGGTATATACATGTCAATGTTACAGGGTTCAGGTTAGCCTTTTACTCCTGCAGAGAAAACGTGGAGATAGGAGGAGTTGCCACATTTGTCAGAAACTGTTTTAATTTCAATAACATTGATATTAGTAAATTTCGCTCATAGCACCACTTAGACACTTGTGCAACAGAGGTAGTATTTCATAATAAGTCCTCTATAATAGTAAGTATATACAGAGCGCCTTCAGTAAACTTAAACCTCTTCATACAATATCTGGAAGCTCTATTGTCCCATTTGTCACAGTAGAAAACAAGGAAATAATTGTTGCTGGTGGTTTTAATATGAATTTATTCAAAAGCTCTGTCAGTGAACAATTATTGCAATCAGTAACACTGTCATTCAATTTCATTCCTATAATTAACTTTGCAACTAGGGCATATAAATGTGCTGAGACTGTTATTGACAATCTCTCTGTAGATAAATTTAGGGAAAAAGTCGTATGACATAACCAACAGTAAATGGGCTATCTGATCATAAATGTTGAAACTTGTCAGGATGAAAAAACTATTATATCTGAGTGTGGAATGTAATGAATCAGTCAAAAATGGAGACTTTTAGGAGATTCCTCAAAGGCATGAATTGGATAGAGGTTTACAATACTTCTGACACAAATGGAAAATACAAAGCATTCATTAATGAAGTTACTTCCTCATTTGAAAATTGTTTTCCCCAAAAGATAACTCAAATCAAACAGAAGTCTAAAAATAAATCATGGATTACACAATGAATAAAGACATCATGTGGGTCGAAAGGGAGACTGTATTTTTTATCTAGAAACAGCTCTGATATTAGCATTGTAATACAGTACAAACAATACAGCACAATACTGAAGCAAGAAATCCAGAAATCTAAGCAGCTTTATTATGAGAAAAAGATAATTACATCAGGCAACAAAATAAAAACTACAAGGGATAAAGTGAAGAAAGAGACAGGTGTTGCCAAAATGGAAGAGGAATGGATATCTCTAAAAATAAATGAGACATTGGTAACAAGAGCTAGTAGTGCTGAAAACCTCTAAAACAAGTACTTCGTCTCTTTTACTGCCAGCTTGGGGTTATCAGGTACAGTAAACAGTACAATGGAATTTCTGAGACCAGTCTTTATAAACAACTTTAGTAAAATGGAAAAGACAGTTACGCCTCCCAAAGAAATATCATCCATCATAAAATCCTTAAAATCAAAGTATTCTAGTGGTTGCAGTTTCATATCAACGTAGTTAATCAAAGAGTGCTCATGTGAAATGAGTTATGTCTTAAGTTATTCGTGTAATCAATCTCTTTCCAGAGAAACACTTCCATTCTGGCTAAAATATCCTGAAGTTATGCACTCTTTACAGGAAGGAGAATAAAGAGATAGCGTCAAACCAATTTCACTTTTGCCAGCTTATTCAAAAATAGTTGAAAAGGTTGTGTTCAAGCGTCTCCTTAAGCACCTGACTGCAAATAATATATTGTCCAAATCACAGTTTGGGTTCCTTAAGCGTTCCGACATAGAGAAGGCTATTTGCAGGTACAGTAAGAATGTGCTAAAGTAATTAGATAGCTACAGGCATTTTCGGGGATTTGAACATCATCCTCATGAATTCGAGTCGTCTTAAGCATTGCATCATCTTGCTTGGAATCGAGCTGAACTCGCTCTCACCACCTAACGACTTATTCAGCGGAATCAGGCCCTAGTTCATTTGTCACTACTCGGTCGATTGTTAACGCGCTCGCCACTAGTTTTTATCTCGACTTCCTTTCATGTTAATTTATATCAATTTCTTTCCTGTATAAATGAACTCAGGATCGATTTACGTTCTAAAGAATATTCTTGTCGTCTTAGTGGTGAGGGTATTCCCTATCTTTCCTCTTTTCTCTTCTTTGAGTTGGGGAACGTAAAGAAAGATTAGGGTTTAACGTCATTAGCAACGGAGCACGAGCTCGAATACAAGGAAGGAAATCGGGCCTGTCTTCCTAAAAGGAACGATCACAATATTTTCCTGAAAGGAGTTTGAGGAATTCAAAGTCTAGGTGTCCAGATAGGGGTGATCTGAACTACCGTTCCCCGAATGCGCTTAGGATAGACTGATCGCTTTGGTTCTTTTTCCGTATGTTTACGCTTTTTCTTTCGATATTGATGATGGATTCTTCACACTCTGTGACACACTATGAGTCTTTTGTCTACACGTTCGGATAAGATGTTGAGCAGTCTGTTACTGATGCCTGCAGTCTTAACTTTTGGTATATATGGGATTACCTGCTTTCCTCTTGATGCAGTATTTCAAGTACACTTGGAAACCTTTGTACTGGCGGTACAATTACTTGCAGCGATACACCGATGCCAGGCTTCTATGCTCCGTAGCTTTTTAGTTTCAGTGTACGATAAAACTTGGTGATTTTTATCTCTCAGACTTTCGTTTACGCCAGGCAAACAGTGCGATCTCGACACCAGACAGCGTGACTTCCTCTATGTTTAATACAGGTTGGCGGGAATGGGAATATTTTTACTTGTCCATTTGGTACTTTAACAGTTTTCGCCGTAGCTCCGTAGCGTTATAAATCTTCCGCTAATACACAACGTAGCACGTACTGTGAATGAGGTATTTTCAAAAAATTGCTCTAAGCACTACGGGACTTAACATCTGAGGTCATCAGTCCCCTAGCCCGAGTCAGGATTCGAACCTGCGACCGTAGCAGCAGCGCGGTTGCGGATTGAAGCGCCTAGAACCGCTCGGCCACAGCGGTCGGCTGAGGTATTTTGACAGAGATTTATGCCATCGTTGAGCGTCTAAATCAAGAGTCACGTTTCTTGTGAATCTCAGTGTTTCAACGACATGCCGCACGCTGGCCGATCAAGAGTAGCCAAAGCTGATCAGCCCTCAGCCCTGGAACTGCATGTTCATCAATTTAAATTTATTACTCTTACTAAGTTCCTTTAGGTACCGTCACTTAGCTCAACTCAGGAGGCAGGTGTAGCTTATCAAATTTTACTGATGTCGCATTACTCCTCGTATGCCTCTCAGATGACCGATAATAGAATTCTAGCACTTTAAAATCACTCTGTCTCTCGTATCTTATTCGGAGCTTAATTTTCTATATCATGTCGCAAACCAAATGTCCTACCTGCTTACTTACAAATAGGCTTAACACCAATGAACATTCAAATTCATAGTTTTAACACTATTATTTCCACAAATTTGTCATATGATTTGGTGAGTGCAAAATTCATACTCAGTTTCACGATAATTTTTATTATTATTACTTTGTGAATTACATAAAAATAATGAAAACAGGAAGTCACTCACATACGAATGTTACTTCAGATCCCTTATTAGCTCATTGTTTCTGCAGTAGAGTTGGCCAACTCCAATTTTTCGTCTACAGATACATTATTCTGTATAGTGCTTTATGCCAGTTCAAAAATCGATGAAAAACCATGCTGTTTCCTAAGTAAGAGTGTCACCTTAGAACACATTAAATCATGTAGGTCTGCACATTTGCCGCAATGGGAAAAGAGCCATGCCGCATCCAATACTCCCTCTCGAGCGGTAGAATTAAATGCCCGTAAGTAGTAGCGTGTATCGCCACTATCTGCCCAGATGAGGACGATTCAACTTCGTATGGAGTCCACGAAACTGTTTGAGGATAGATCCTGATTCATGATCGCTCAATCCCTCCAAGTACTCCCAAATTTATCAGACCTGGGCCAAAAACGCTCACGCTCACATTTCGCCCTGTATTTTTTCAATAAGATCCAGGTCAGGTGATTTTTGTGGGCGAGAACAGAGGGCATACAAGAGTTGCTTAAACCATGAATAGGGAGAGAGGAGGGGATCATTGTCTTGCTGAAGGTACGGCTCGCTTGTGGGTTGGAGTGAGCGACGAAACGTATGAACAGGATTGGGCAGCTGGTCCCTGACTCGTGCATCGGTGAGAAATGGTAGCGTATGCATCAGGGGCGCCACATCATCCAGTGTCAACACAGCACTTCGGAGAGGAATTTTTATTTTTGTGTTCGAATTTAAATGGTTCAAATGGCTCTGAGCACTATGGGACTTAACATCTGAGGTCATCAGTCCCCTAGAACTTTGAACTACTTAAACCTAACTAACCTAAGGACATCACACATATCCATGCCCGAGGCAGGATTCGAACCTGCGACCTAGCGGTCGCGCGGTTCCAGACTGTAGCGCCTAGAACCGCTCGGCCACCCCGGCCGGCTTTTCTTATTCGTTATCATGCCTACACCTCCATCACCCCTATTACATTCTGTGTCGATAACCCTGTGCTGACCTCATCGGAAGCCCTGTTCTTCCTGCCACCAGTCCAGTACCTGTCCAACCTGTCCAGTACTCTTTTTAAATTCTCTAACCTACCTACCTGATTACGACATCTAACATGTCACGCACCTAGCCGCAGAATGCCAGTTTTGTTTTTCCTGGTAAGCACATCCTCCTGAGTAGCCCGTCGCCCCCCCCCCCCCCCTCCTCCCCCAGACACCCGATTGAGGAACTACTTCACTTCCGGAATTCTTTACCCAGTAGAATGCCATCACCATTTTAACTATACTTCATATACTGTGTTCATACGCGAGAAGCATTGTTGCGCATCTGTGATCAACACTAACTGCACGGGGCCTGGGATGTTGGGCAGTGGCGTGTGACCGTGGCTGGGCAGCTCTGTGGTGGGCTGACGCGGGCCGCCACGCTGCACTGCGCGGCCTCACTCCACGTGTCTCATTCTCTACACTCTGGTCTAGGCAGTTCGAGGAGGAATACATTCGCGTGACATACAACCCATCATGCCTCGTGTTCACCTGTCATTTAAAGCACGGATGAAGCAAGTCGTGTTCGTAACCCAATTATTTCCTGCAAATATACAGGGTGTTCCATAAAGAGTGATCTGACTTCACGAGTCTACACCTTCCCAAAGAATGAAGATACAAACTTGCTACAAAATTACGAATCGGAGTTAAAAGCTTTTATTTTCAAAAGAGCCATCCGATTTTACAAGGTTGTAGATCTCATTTGGATGTACATACAACACTGCGATCTTCTTACAGTTACGCTTGGGAACAAAGTTTTCACTAATCTCTCGAAAACATTCAGTGTGCCCTCCTGATCAACGACAAACATCGAACGATGGCGAGCATGCCTGGGATTACTTCATCACAATTTTTGTTATGCAGCGTCGCAGTTCATCCAATTTCAGGAGGTACATAGATGCAATCTCTCCCAAACCCCCACAAAAAAATCACATGCCGCGAGATGAGGCGACGTTGTCCAGTGATGAAATGCAATCTCCATCGTTGAAGCAGACCAATATTGAGTAACACTCTTACATGCCGGCCTAAAGTAAGATTTTAGTTTCGATGCTTAAGCTAAAATTTACTCCAAGTTTTATCTTCATTCGTGTAGAGGGTATTGTCACCTGAAGTCATATGAGTCCCATTGTTGGTCGAAAGACTTGAGATGTTATTAATGTAATCATCCGATAGCTAAACAACATCTTAAATCTTCGCTTTTTATACATCAGTTATGTTAGTACTGCAGTTAACTATTGGTTCATTGTAATCTTTTACTATTTCAGAAGTTTTATTTGGGAAATCTAGGTTCCAGTTTTTTGACATTCACACTTGAGGCGACTAAAGTTCAATTTTATAAGTCACACAATAATCCATATTTATTGAAACACTGCTAATATCGTTCCACTTTCAAGAAATCTGGTTCGCAGTATTTCGCATCAGTACTTTTCCTCCTGACGCGCGCGCTAGCGTGCGCGCGCGCACACATGCACACGCACACACACACACACACACACACACACACACACACACACACACACACACACACACACAGAGTCACGTAAGTGCAGAATGAAGGTACTGTAATACCTACTGTATTGCCCGATTATGACCAACGAGAAATTACTGTACAGAGAAATTAACTCGCAGTAATTGTGCTACACAGTTGTAAGGTATAGTGTTGTAGTTCTTGTTAACATCAATATTGGGAGCATGAAAAGATAATATCAACATTTAGAAAATTTGCTGATGTTATCAACATCAAATGGATTTTCCGCCGTGAACGTACACGGAATAGCATTCGTGAAACTGTTGCGTGATGATAGTTATCTTTACTGAAGCATGACAAGGGGACAGCTGCAGGAGCGTGGCCACTGAAGACGCCAGTGCACAGTCTCGGTTCAGTTTACAGTGATAAAAGCTATAGAGAGAATAATTTAAAATTAAGAACAGAATTTTTAGAGGGGAAAATAGTGTAGAATCAGAGTTCGGCAATTGCAGATCAAAATTATGGTATATCAGCAAGTAGTTTAACGTCTAAGTACAGCAAAAGCCACGGAAGCTCCGTCATGGAGAAGGCAGTGACGTCAAACTCTTGTGATGAAAAACCTATAAAAAGGCCTGATCGTCATTACTGCCGCCTTTTTTTCCTTGATTGTTTCGTTAAAGGGCGGGGAACCCGTGTCAGTCAGCGAGACAGTAATTAGATTGGACTTTATCGTGTTAAGATTTACGATAAACTGTTAGAATATTACGGAGATTAAAAGTGATGTAGTGTACGATCTTTGACTGTTGGTAGCAACGGAGTATTAAGGGGATTTTAGGCTTTAGTGCTAGACTGGAACTTACGGACATATAGACGACAGAAACTCAAATTATCTGCTGATACGAGTGAATTCAGAGGTACCGGTATTCAGATATTAACGTGTGGACTTTTGAACGTGTCGTGTGCCGTTAGTTGCGAATCTGGACGTAGAGCGCGTGCATATCGGCGTTAGCGGACTATTTAGATTCCTCAAGGCTAGGAACCTTTTAAATAGACGATCATCCATCACCATCTTAATCCTTGAATATAGAGTGAAAGTGAAATACAAGAGTGTTGTACTTATTTCATTTACCTAGTACTAATCAGCGAAGGTTTTACGGAACCAAAGCTATTCAGCAGTAAGTCAGCATCATCTAGCGGAAAGCGTAGTCATTAACTAACACGCTAACTGAAGTGAACGTTTACATGTTTTACGGACTGCTTAATATGAACTTTTGTGACTCTTTGACGTCCCCACTCCCTCCGAAAGGTCTTAATCATAAAAGGGGAGGCTTTTAGCCTGGCAAATTACTAAATAAAGGCGATATTTACAAGACTCGCAGTAATAGAAAGACACAAGGCCCGCACTTCATCGGAGAGTCGTCGCTGTCACGTCGGGAAGTAAAGCCGGAAAACCTACCGACGATACGTATCTACGAGCAGACGTCGAAGTGGAGTACCTAAAAAGGGAACCACAAGAGAGTTGGGGATGCTTCAAACTACATCGAATATTCTGATCTGGTCTCCTCATTAGTTATAAGGGGCGATCAAAAGGTTTCCGTTCCGTTCGGTATGCCAATCAGGCAAAATCGTCGTGGGTGTTGAGGCAATTATCCCATCGACGCTCCAGGTTGAAGATACCCATTTGGTAAAACATCGTGCCCTGCTGCCTGAAGAAGGCCCTAACTGCCTGAAGCAAATCCTCGAGTTACAGGAATCGTCGGGTCTTCAAGCCGTTTTTTAAGGGACCGAAAGCGTGATAATCACGTGGAGACAGATTAGAACTATAGGGCGGACGCACTTGAGTTGGCGTAACTTCGGTGTTATTACGATATTTGCAATATGGGGACGTCTGTAACCATGAAGCAGCAGCACTTCTTGTCGCACCATTTACAACGGTGGCTTCCGACGGACAAACTGCTCCATACATATTCTTCATTCTCCGATGGATGTCTACCGGTCTTTGTCCTTCAGCAGCTAAGTAAAGAATAACAGCACGTTGGTTCTGTTTGAACGCATTTCGTAATAACGTCGCCGTAGTTCACGTTTCCGCATTTATTGAACGCACGTCGGAAGGACACGAACGTCCCGCTAATCCTTTGCCTACATGTCGGTGTTTATACACTCTCATCGGAGTCCTGCTAGTTGTATATACGCTGCAGCTCCCCCCTCAAACGGAAATTGTATGATCGCCCCTTATGGATATGCCTGCCCTGTTTCCCAATTGCAATGTTCAAACTGCGAAGGACGTCAAATGACACCATGCTCTGGGTAGCACGTCATCCGGGATAGTTCAGCGCTTGCTATTCGTGATTAGTGGCCAGCATGTAGGCAGGCGCGATGTCTACATTGATAGCTTTACGGCTTGAAGTTCGCTTGGACAGCAAGTCACTTTTCGTAGGCGAACAGATTTATTTGAGACATTTACTAGTGTTTGATTTACATAACATAAATGACATTTTTGCAGGAAGCTGGATAATCTGTTGGATGGTTTACTTTCAAGAGTGTCACAACAGTGGGGATGCGCCAGTCGTTCGGTTTCTATAAAGAACACGAGAACGTGAGTGTACTGGTTGACCATCTTTTTCCCAGTTGTTGACGCTAGTTACACCATTTCAGTGAAACAAAAAGATCACTCATTCTTGTGAACGTCCTTCCTAAACATATCCATTAACATCTCGCCTAGAGTACTATTAGCTTCCGTGAGCAAACGCTCCGGATGCTTTTAGTACAGACCCCTTGATTCTCGTTATGAACGATTGATCAAATCGCTTTGTTGATCGTTAGATAATTTATCTTTGAACACAGCCTTTTTAATCCGTCTTTTCCACTCATCTTATGCCTCCCACTCTCTGCCTCTCTCTCCCTCTCTTCTTTTTTCTGCATACGATGAATGAATATCCCGATCTTTATCTACCTCAATAATATTGTTTTCCTAGTGTGTCTCAGTAAGCGCCCCACTAACCTATCTCTTCTACTGGTAAGGGTTCTCCTTAGACTAGTTTTCTCGTCATTTCTTTCAAGTGTCTCTTCGTTTCTGTCCACTTGATTCTGAACACTTTTCTGTAACAGCACGTTTCGAATGCGTCTGGTTTCTTCTTTCTTGGTTTTCTCGCAATTCAAGTTTCTGTCCCATTCAATACTTTCCTCCGGACGAACAATTTTAGGGACTTTTTCCTTAAGTCATCTAAGGCTTTTGATTGCAGTAGAGGTTTAATGTTGTAGAATGCCTTTTCACTTGCATCAAGCCGCTTATGGTGCCTTAAATTTTCTACCATCTTAGGTACTCTCCGTTCCTAGATAGTATAATTTTTTGATGACTTCTACTGTGTATTTCACAGCTGTAATTTTTCTAATACTCTTCATCTATTTCATCTATCCTTAGGCCATATTCTGTGCTAAGGAGGCCGTCCATTCCATTCAACGGATAATACAGGTCTTAAATGTGAATGTATGCTTTCCCGGCGTATACAGCTGGCGAAGAGTTCTCGGGCTTCCAGCCGGGTGGCTGACATCGCCACCCGGCTGGAAGCCCGAGAACTCTTCGCCAACAAATACAGGTCTTCTTTACTTTAATAGCAGAATTCCGCTAACGTTAGCAAATGGCTCTGACCAATGACTTAGAACCAATTAAACCTAACTAACCTAAGGACATCACACATATCCATGCCCGAGGCAGGATTCAAACCTGCGACCGTAGCGGTCGTTCGGTTCCAGACTGTAGCGCCTAGAACCGCACTAACCTTAGCAGTGGTATCTCTTTCTTTTACTCTTTAACTGATTTTCCGGAATTTTCTTTCACTCCCTTTATTGCTTTCTCGACACATGTGATAATCAACAGTGGCGATAAACTGTAATCCTGCCTTAAACGATTCTTAATAGGAGACAGTCTCTCTTGATTTTCCACTTGTATTACACCAATTTGGGTTTTGTAAACACTATGTTAACTGCTCACCTGTCTCTGTGCCTAAGCCCCTCTTCTTGGGATTTCGCACATCATATTCCGCTTTAAATTGTCGAAAACTTTCCCAAGAATATAAAATGCCGTGCCTGTATCTTGCGTAAATCACAACAAGCCGAATTCGTATTCTCTTCGAAAATTTCTTTACCCTAAGCTTGTTCTGTAGGTTGCCTAGGAGCTGAAGAATTACATGAGAACATAGACCGACTTCGAACATAATACACTAGCTTTCATGAAACCAGATTTAGCGCTGATCGCTACCAGTTACAGTAACGTAAAAGAGCTTGTATGTCGTATGTTAACCGGAGGCCTAGAAACGGCGGAGACGCTCCTTCCCCGCCGCAGCCGCAGTGGTCCACAGCCCCACGACGATTACCGCAATCCACTTCACCCCTCCGCCGCCCGCGAACCCGGGGTTATTGCGCGGTTCGGCCCCCGGTGGACCCCCCACGGAATGTCTCACACCAGACGAGTGTAACCCCTATGTTTGCGTGGTAGAGTAATGGTGATGACGCGCACGTGGAGAACTTGTTTGCGCAGCAATCGCCGACATAGTGAAGCTGAGGCGGAATAAGGGGAACCAGCCCGCATTCGCCGAGGCAGATGGAAAACCGCCTAAAAACCATCCACAGACTGGCCGGCTCACCGGACCTCGACACAAGTCCGCCGGGCGGAAACATAAAAGAGCATACTAGTTTATTTAAAGAACTGTTGCTTGTTTCGTGTGAGATCAGACTAGTGCTCTGTTATCACTGACAGTCAGAGAGGCTCTTGGCACGTAAATTTTACATGGCCGAAGTTCAACTGTCCACTGCTTCTCGTTAACAGAATAGGAAAAGGATAAATGGACAATTTGTTCTCAGTTTCACGACACTATATTGTGAAGAGTTAAACTTGATCTCCAATTAAAAATGTGAGAATCTTTATAATTTACTCTTCTTATTACGTAGTTAGATGTATCCATACTTACATATTGATGAGCATATTGCATGGATATCTCATACTTGATGGGATGACAAAACGTTTATCGGAATGACTGTCGTGCGAATATGTCCTGGAATCTTCGTGCAATTTGTTTTTCGCAGCCGAATTAAAAATAAATAATGGCGCTAACAGTCAGTCCGATGAATAGTATACCGCATTACACACCGCGGGGATACACAGCCAACCTCAGTAAGAGGACAGAAAATATGATTAAAAAGTTGATTCACAAATATACTACATGGAATAACTAAATTACGGCACAATGCATCAGTCCTACGCAGTGAGGTGTAATACAATTTAAGTAAGCCGGCCGGTGTGGCCGAGCGGTTCTAGGCGCTACAGTCTGGAACCGCGCGACCGCTTCGATCGCAGGTTCGAATCATGTCTCGGGCATGGATGTGTGTGGTGTCCTTAGGTTAGTTAGGTTTAAGTAGTTCTAAGTTCTAGGGGACTGATGACCTCAGAAGTTAAGTCCCATAGTGCTCAGAGCCATTTGAACAATTTAAGTAAGCTTTTGCATCACAGAGAAACGTGTGTCTCTGTCGACGTAAATATGAGGGTAATACAAATCACAGAAACTGACGCTTCGATCCATGTAAACAGCCCCACTGTCATTGGAGCTTTTGCATCACAGAGAAACGTGTGTCTCTGTCGACGTAAATATGAGGGTAATACAAATCACAGAAACTGACGCTTCGATCCATGTAAACAGCCCCACTGTCATTGGATATTTCATGTGATGTCTCCAACATATGATGGCTCTTGGCGCGCTGGCTGGAGTAAACGACAGGAGGCGTGCCTCGTCGCCGCATGATGGACGTCGCGCCGAGTGCAGTGATGATGGGAAGCTAACGTCGACTCCTTCCCGTAGTGCTGGCACCTTTACCTGTGTTTTACGTTTGTACTAAAGTAGAGCGACAAACGTGGAAATACTGGCAGTGCTGTGAGACATATTAATATCTTACAGTTCGTGCCGGTTTTCTCCGCTACTGGCAGCACCAGTAAAATTTGGTCTTCTTATCATGAACAAACAGTATTCTTAAATGATCTCAGCGGCTACTAGGGCAAAAAGTGGGGAATTTAGAGCTACAGCAAACAATTTGTAATAAAGGATCAGCAGGAAATAGCTGGAATTGTATCGTCCTTCGACGGCCAGCAATGATTGTAGTACTGGTCCAAGAGACCAGTGAACACGTCCGTGGCGTGAAACGGTGCCTTCGTAACGAACGGCAGCACATTCTCTCCAACACAGTGGGCCGAGGCCTGTAGCAACGCTGGTCATTGTCGACCATTTTGCAACCCGCTGCCGGAAGTCAGTAAACTGTGTGGTTGCGCATACGTTTACAGGCGACCCAATAGTGTATAGCGGTGTAAGCGTCCTTTATCAGCCGCACAGAGGGAGTAGGACGAGAGGAAGAGGGAAGGGAGGAGGGGGAGTGGAGATAGAAAGATACAGGTAGAGAGAGAGAGAGGTCGTGTAACGTTTCTGAGTCTCTGTTTGTCACGCGCAATAATGTCGTTTCTTTATGCTATAATATAACCACCATTCACATAGTAGTGACAAGAATTAGAATGCACCTATGTTACGTAACTGACTTGGCGCTATATAGTACGTCTTCTGAAGCTTCAACAGCTTTAGAAAACGTTAATGCATTTACCTCTACTAGTCATACTGAAACAGCCACACATTCAGTTGCAATTGTACTGCCATTATAACTGATGTAGGTGTTCTTTCACTCCACTTTCGATTGAACAACTCCATGTGGAACATAGATTATGAATTTTTTTAAACTTATTCCAATTATAAGTTCAAAATGAAATACATTAATTACCACATCATAGATATCTTATTTGTTATGGGTTGAGCACATTGCAATGTAGTTGCATGCTGATAGGAGTGGCCCCCCAGGGGGTCCACAACTCTTTTGTGGATACGTGCGTAGCGAGCACGGGACCCCGAGCTAATGTGGCCCTCCTTCCTTTCCGGGCTGCATACCTTCCCTTTCCGCATCCTTCCCCGTCCCCCATCTTCGCCCTCCCCCCCTCACCTCTGGCTCTTTCCTTCCCTTTCTCCCCCTCTGGGAGTATGGTTTGTGCCTACGTCCAGAGACGGACGGTCGAAACTGTTACAAACTCCTTGCTTTCTACACTCGCAAGTCTTCGTCCTTCCTCTGTCCTTCTCTTTTCCTTACCTCTTCTCTTTGCCCTTTTCTCCGCTGCGGCGTTTGAGACCCCTCTTCTTTCCTTTCCCTTTCTCTTTTTTCCTCCCTGTGCGTGTCTGAAGGCCGACCCATGCATTTCCATGCGTAGCCGGCGACGGGGTAACGCGTAATTCCCCGCCCCGGGTAGACAGGTAGGACACGTACGTACCCCCTGGTAACGGCCAGGCCCAGGGAGGGGTGATTACCCGAGCTGATACCTTCCGAAAGTGCCGATTGGTACCTCCATCCGTTTGTCGGGAGGTGTGACCTGAGGTGTGAACAATCACCTAAGGCGGGAGTGCCCTCAGAGAGGGCTCCCACAAGGGAGGAGCGCGCCATCGGAGACGCCGGTAATCATGGGGGATTCTTCCGCAATGGTTTCCTCACCTTCCGCTATGTCTGCTCACAAGCGTAAGTTCACTGAGTCTCAGCCACAGACAGTTCTTCCATCGTTGCCACAGTTCCTTGTTGTTTCTCAGTCTGACGAAGGTCACGACTTCTCCACGGTCAACCCTTTCATTATTCAGAAAGGTGTCGACGCAATTGCAGGTCCTGTAAAGTCTTGTTCCAGATTACGGAATGGCACCCTGTTGTTAGAAACAGTCAGTGCCCTCTAGGCACAAAAATTGCTGCGTACTTCACTGCTACACACCTTCCCTGTCCGGGTTGAAGCGCACCGCACTTTAAATTCCTCGCGTGGAGTCGTTTATACACGCTCCCTCGATGGATTGTCTGATGAAGAAATTCAGCACTACCTGTCTGACCAGGGCGTAACGGCTGTTCATAGAGTTATGAAAAGAGTTGACACGAACATCATTCCAACCCGCACTGTCTTCTTGACATTTGACAAAGTTCAGCTCCCATCGAAAATCAAAGCAGGCTATGAGATAATTTCCGTTCGCCCTTATGTCCCAAACCCTACGCGTTGCTATCGGTGTCAGCGGTTCAATCACACCAGCCAGTCCTGTTCCAATCTGGCCAAATGTGTTACGTGTGGCAAGGATGCCCATGAGGGTGCTTGCCCACCTCCATCCCCTCGCTGCATCAACTGTATGGGTGACCACGCTGCTTCCTCTCGAGATTGCCCCGTTTTTAAGGACGAAAAACTCATCCAGGAAATCAGAGTGAAGGAAAAGGTGTCGACCTTTGCTGCTCGAAAATTATTCGCCAGTCGACAGCCCACCGTGCCTCAGACAGGAAAATACAGCACTGTCCTTGCTTCTCCTCGGTCAACAAAGGAGGCGGCCACGCAGACTTGCGACCTCACCTTTAGTGCCACAGTCGTCAGATCGGCCAGCGCAAAGATCGCCCGTTCAACCTCACCACTTTCGCCTGCCCACTCTCTGGCTCACCCTTCGTTGGGTTCTGCTAAATCTCGAGCCCAAAAGTCAGACACCAAGACTTCGAAAAAAGAGCATACTCGTGAAGAGTTTTTACGTACTGCAACTTCCCAACCATCGGTTCCTCCTTCATCTAAACATCATACTCCCAAGAAGGCTACAAATAAACCCAGTTCCTCTCCTTCTCCACCAAGGCGTGTCCCATCTACAGCACCACCTGGCGGAAATCGCCCTCGGCCGTCTTCTGTGTCGCCGAGGCGCACTGCTGGCGGCCGATCAACCGGCCGATCGCTGGTGGCAGGAGCTGCTCCTGAACAACCTATGGATCAGGATCTTCTGCCTTCGGCTGAATGCCATTCCATGCTGTCGGTCGCAAGCTCTGAGCAGTTGTTGAGTTGACAGCACCCTTGGTCACATTCCTCAATTTTCTGTTCACCCTATGTCCATTATCCACTGGGATATCCGCGGTATTCGAGCCAATCGGGATGAATTGTCGAGCCTCTTACGATCCTACTCGCCGGTCATCTTCTGTCTTCAGGAAACAAAGCTGCGTCCCCATGACCACTTTGTTCTCCCTCATTTTCAGTCCGTCCGATATGATCTCCCCTCTGTTGAAGGCACTCCAGCACATGGAGGACTCATGATTCTTCTCCAAGATACTCTCCATTATCACCCAATTCACTTAAACACTTCCTTCCAAGCTGTCGCTGTCCATCTTTCCCTTTCCGGATACACGTTCTCTCTTTGTACTGTATACATTCCATCATCCACACCAATGGCACGAGCTGATCTCCATCTTCTTGGTCAGCTTCCACCCCCCTATTTGCTGGTTGGGGACTTCAATGCCCACCACCCGCTTTGGGGATCTCCACATCCTTGTCCACGTGGCTCACTATTGCTTGACGTCTTCCACCAAGCGGATCTAGTTTGCCTCAACACTGGGGTCCCTACACTTTTGTCTGCCTCCACGACAAATTTATCTCATTTGGACCTTGCAGTCGGTACGGTTCCGCTAGCTCGGCGCTTCGAATGGTTCGCCCTTGATGATACGCACTCGAGTGACCACTTTCCATGTGTCCTTAGACTGCAGCCTCAACCGCCATATATGCGCCCGCGACGCTGGAAGTTTGCCCAAGCTGATTGGACACTTTTTTCGTCTCTAGCGACATTCGATGACCGTCACTTTCCCAGCGTCGACGATGGGGTCACACATATTACCGACGTTATTCTTACAGCTGCGGAACATTCAATACCACGCACCTCCGAATTGCCCCGGCGCCCCCCAGTTCCTTGGTGGAGCGAGGCATGCCGTGATGCAATACGTGAGCGGCGACGTGCTCTCCGCGTTTTCCGCCACCATCCTACTTTGGCCAACTGTATCCGCTATAAGCAGTTCCGTGCGCGATGCCGTCGTGTCATCCGCGATAGCAAGAAGGCAAGCTGTAAATTCTTTATTAGCTCATTTAACACCTTCACTCCCTCCTCGGAAGTTTGGAGTCAGCTTCGACGGTTCACAGGCGCGCCTAGTTTCTCCCCGGTCTCTGGGCTCACTGTCGCGCATGATACATTAGTGGACCCCGTCGCAATTTCTAACTCGTTGGGTCAGCACTTTGCTGAGATTTCGAGCTCTTCAAATTACCCGCCAGCGTTTCTCCCGAAGAAACGTGCAGCGGAAGTGCGACCTCTTGCTTTCTCCTCTCAAAATCGCGAAAGCTACAATACTGTTTTCTCCATGCGGGAACTCCAACATGCACTCTCTTCTTCTCGCTCCTCCGCCCCAGGACCGGATGGTATCCACGTCCAAATGTTGCTGCATTTATCAACCCACAGTCTGCGTTACCTCCTTCGCCTTTATAATCGAATTTGGACCGACAGTACTTTTCCCAGACGATGGCGGGAAGCTATCGTCGTTCCTGTTCCGAAACCTGGAAAGGACAAACATCTCCCCTCTAGCTATCGCCCCATTTCTCTCACGAGTAGAGTCTGTAAGGTTTTGGAGCGTATGGTGAATTACCGTTTAGCGTGGTGGCTGGAATCCCGCAGTCTTTTAACACCTGCTCAATGCGGATTCCGAAAGCATCGATCTGCAGTTGACCAATTGTTGCTCTCTCCACTTATATCATGAACAATTTTCTCCGGAAACGCCAAACAGTAGCAATATTTTTTGATCTGGAGAGAGCATACGATACCTGTTGGAGGACAGGCATCCTCCGCACACTGTTCTCTTGGGGCTTTCGATGTCGGCTGCCCCTTTTTCTTCGCGAATTTATGGCAGAGCGCACATTTAGGGTGCGGGTGAACACTACTCTCTCCCATACTTTCTCCCAAGAAAACGGGGTACCCCAGGGCTCCGTGCTGAGTGTTGTACTGTTTGCTATTGCCATAAATCCAATTATGGTTTGTCTCCTTCCTGATGTCTCGGGCTCCCTCTTTGTGGACGATTTTGCGGTCTACTACAGCTCTCAACGGACCAGCCTTCTTGAACGACATCTTCAAGGATGTCTCGATCGCCTCCACTCTTGGAGCATCGAAACCGGCTTCCGTTTTTCTCCCAGTAAGACCGTTTGTGTTAATTTTTGGCGACGTAAGGAGTTTCTTCCGCCCTCCTTACATCTAGGTCATGTCAACCTTCCGTTTTCAGACGTCGCTAAATTCTTGGGTCTTATGTTTGACAGAAAACTGTGCTGGTCCTCCCACGTTTCCTATCTTTCGGCTCGCTGTCTGCGATCCCTCAGCACCCTCCGTGTCCTGAATGGTACCTTCTGGGGAGCGGACCGAGTGGTCCTTCTCCGCCTCTATCGCGCCTTAGTGCGCTCGAAATTGGACTATGGAAGCATAGTCTACTCCTCTGCTCGGCCGTCTATTCTTCGGCGTCTCGACTCTATCCACCACCGTGGATTACGTTTAGTGTCTGGAGCTTTTTACACCAGCCCTGTGGAAAGCCTTTATGCTGAGACTGCTGAACCTCCGCTGCCCAATCGGCGAGCAGTCCTTCTGAGTCGTTATGCTAGCCATCTGTCTTCCATGCCTGCTAATCCAGCCCATGACATTTTTTTCGACGCCTCCTTTGATGTAGTCTATGCAGGCCGCCCCTCCTCCCTTCTACCACCGGGAGTCCGCTTCCGTCAACTGCTCCATTTTCTTTCCTTCCGCTTTCCTAAAACCTTCTTGACAACTTGGGGTACAGCACCGCCTTGGCTCCGTCCCCGGATCTGCCTGCTCCGTGACCTTTGTCGATTTCCCAAGAATGGTACCCCTTCACTTGTTTATCGTCGGGCATTTGCTGCTCTATGTGCACAAATGACGGACGCCACATTTATTTACACCGACGGCTCGAAAACATCGTTAGGTGTAGGGAGTGCCTATTTTGTTGGCGACACCCCAAATCACTTTCGGCTTCCCGACCAGTGTTCGGTTTATACTGCGGAGCTTTACGCTGTTCTCCAGGCTGTCCACTACATCCGCCGCCATCAGCGGATACAGTACGTTATCTGCTCAGATTCTCTCAGCTCTCTCCTCAGTCTCCAAGCTCTTTATCCTGTGCACCCTGCCCGCATCTCGTGGTCGTGCGGTAGCGTTCTCGCTTCCCACGCCCGGGTTCCCGGGTTCGATTCCCGGCGGGGTCAGGGATTTTCTCTGCCTCGTGATGGCTGGGTGTTGTGTGATGTCCTTAGGTTAGTTAGGTTTAAGTAGTTCTAAGTTCTAGGGGACTGATGACCATAGATGTTAAGTCCCATAGTGCTCAGAGCCATTTGAACCTGTGCACCCTCTGGTCCACCGGATTCAGGACTGTATGCGCTTGCTCCACCTGGGGGGCGTCTCGGTGGCATTCCTCTGGCTCCCAGGACACGTTGGTATCTGTGGAAATGACGCGGCCGATATTGCAGCCAAGGCTGCAGTCTCTCTTCTTCGGCCAGCTATTCAATCGATTCCCTTCGCCGATCTACGGAGCGTTTCATGTCGTCGTGTTGTTCATTTATGGCACGCGCATTGGTCGACACTTCCCCATAATAAATTGCGGGACGTAAAAGCTCTTCCTTGTGCTTGGACCTCTTCCTCCCGAACGCGTCGTCGGGAGGAGGTAGTTTTAACTAGACTCCGGATAGGGCACTGTCTTTTTAGCCATCGACATCTTTTAAGCGGCGATCCTCCCCCACTATGCCCCACTGCTCTCAGCTGTGGACGGTAAGACACCTTTTAATTGAGTGCCCCTATTTTAATCCGTTACGCTCCCGTCTACAGCTATCGCCTGATTTATCGTCGATTTTAGCAGATGACACGCGCTCAGCCGACCGCGTTCTCAAGTTTATTAGTGCCAGTGAAATGACGTCAGTCATTTGAAACTTTTTTGGGGGACAACCAACCCCTTTCTGTAGTGGATTTTTAAGCCTTCCTTCTGCCTTTAGTTTCTCCAATTTTATGACTTTCGTTCCCATTGCTGCTGGTTTTCAATTTCGGTTTTTTACTGTTTCCTAAGTCACGGACCGGGCGCTAATGACCATAGCAGTTTTGCGCCCTAAAACCAAAACAAAAATGATAGGAGTGGACTGTCGAAGTCATTTTACAATCCGGATTACAATCCCGGAAATTGCTTCGCGAGCTGTAATGTGAAACCGCCATAGTCAATGAGCCGGGAGCGATCTTCAGAACACATTCCGAACTGATTGAGAGCTGAGGGTCGGTTTAAGGCCCAAACGACACAAACTATCATCTGGGGCGCCAAGCTGGGAGAGGTGCAAATGGTGCCTCAGATGTAAGATATCTGTACAGCACTAACCACGATTAGTAGCGCCTGCTTGGGGCGTCAAGTTGTGTGTGTGTTTGGGGGGGGGGGGGGGGGGGAGGGGGTGCCCAAGTGCGAGATTTGTATTAAGCGCGTATCATAACTCAATTAGTAGCGAAAACTGACATGGGTGAACGTGTACGAGGGAGAAAAGGGGAGGGAGGGGGGCGCCAAATGATAAACCACCTGTGTGCTTTAAGCGCTGGAGTTGGGATGAACATAACTAATCTCTCTCTCTACCTTATTATTTGTTCCTCATACTTATTGCTTTATGTATATTGTAACTTTTTTAGTTCTTTAGTTAATTCTTCTTTGGTCAACTTCGCCTTACACCTATAGTCAGCGGGTTTATTCTTCAGTCAATGTTATTTATTACCAAAAAGTGATTTGTGTCGTGAAATAAATTAATTTTCAATGGTAAGATGACACTGTACCCGGATGCGTTACTACGCACTGAAACACAGTTCCCAACTTTATAGGTATGAACAAAACTGCGCGCTTTTTCTTGGTTTGTCTGCAAATGTCAAACAGTTTCAACTCAAGTCATTTTAAACGAATAGGTGATAAATCACTGCGTACAAGTTATACGCCAAGATCTTACAATGAATGATTACGTGTGATCTAATGTGGTCAGTGGTACGTTGCACAACAGTTTCTGACAGGTGTGCAACGGTCTCGTTATAAAATATGGGTCGGATCAGAACAAAATCTCGAGCCTCTGATGATTTCCACCGTCTTTAGAAAAAATGAACCATTCTGAATATTATATTTACCTTGCTTTACTCATAGCTTAGTTCATCTCCATAGGGAGGAGGGGGACGTGGAGGGGATACTAAACGTCTTACAAATCTCTTGAGTGTAAATTTGTTGTACGAGGATGTGCTGAAAAGTAATGCCTCCGACTTTTTAATGTGAAAACGTTTGAATAAATTTTATTAACATTTATTCTCCATGTCTACATATTTGCAGCTCTCTGCTGCTAGAGGACCCAGAACTATAGCGTGTAACATAGCGTTGTGTAACATAAGTATGTCAGTGCGTGAGAAACAGAGTGCTGTAATAGACTTTCGAATTCGAAGAGTTCGTCCAGAGATGGAGCTCCCTCTCATTCAGCATGACATCGCCATACCACACGCGAGAGCTACGACTTCTTGGGTTCACTGTCGTCGATCATCCTCCTTACAGCCCCGTCTTGGCCCGAGTCATTTTCATCTGTTTCCAAAACTTCAAGAGCGCCTTCGAGGACTTCAGATAGTGATAAAGCGGTGCAAGCAGATGTGGGGTTGTGGCTCCGTCAACAAACAAACGTTCTACATTGCTTGTGTCAACAAATTGGCCTCTCGTTGGGAGAAATATGTTCATCGCCAGGTTGACTAAGTTGAGAAATAAATATGTAGACATGAAGAATAAAGCAGTAGGATGTTACTAGCGTTTGGATTGGATTGGATTGTTTAGGGGAAGAGACTAAACAGCGAGGTCATCGGTCTCATCGGATTAGGGAAGGACGAGGAAGGAAGTCGGCCGTACCCTTTCAAAGGAACCATCCCGGCATTTGCCTGGAGTGATTTAGGGAAATCACGGAAAACCTAAATCAGGATGGCCGGACGCGGGATTGAATCGTCATCCTCCCGAATGCGAGTCCAGCGTGCTAGCCACTGCGCCACCTCGCTCGGTAATAGCGTTTGTTATATTTAAAAAGCTTTAAGCGTTTTCACTTAAAAATGCGGAGGCATTACTTTTCAGCACGCCCTTGTAAATACACAACGCCAGATTTTTACACTTAAAGTGCCGGGTGATCAAAAAGTCAGTATAAATTTGAAAACTGAATAAATCACGGAATAATGTAGATAGAGAGGTACAAATTGACACACATGCTTGGAATGACATGGGTTTTATTAGAACCAAAAAAATACAAAAGTTCAAAAATGTCCGACAGATGGTGCTTCATCTGATCAGAACAGCAATAATTAGCATAACAAAGTAAGACAAAGCAAAGGTGATGTTCTTTACAGGAAATGCTCAATATGTCCACCATCATTCCTCAACAATAGCCGTAGTCGAGGAATAATGTTGTGAACAGCACCTGGGAGGCGAAGCATTACGAAAAGTGGCGGCTGAGCACACGATCATCACCAAACGACGCGTGCAAGATATGTTTCACGCGTCTAGCAATATGGGGTGGAGCGCCATCCTGCATAAACATCGTACGTTCCAGTAGGTGTTTATCAGCCAGGCTGGGGATGATGCGATTCTGTAACATATCGGCGTACCTCTTCCCTTGTCACGGTAGCAGTTTTGCTGTCCAGCGCCATCTGTCGGATATTTTGTGAACTTTTTTTTTTGTTCTAATAAAACCCCATGTCATTCCAAGCGTGTGTGTCAATTTTTACCTCTCTTTAATACATTATTCCGTGGTTTATTAAGTTTTCAATTTTATACTGACTTTTTGATCACCTGGCATTAAAAACAGCGAGATTAAAACATCATTAATTTTGATTTTTTTAAAACACTGGTGACATTGTTGTGACCACGAAGGCGCTAGCAGTGAATAGGCTTTGCATGCTGTTACGCACGATAGTCAGACCGAGTAAAGGTGGAAAGGGAGAGTGACAAAATGAGAAACGGCACAGTAAACACCAAAAAGGAGACAACAGATAGGGTAAGGGAAAGTATTCAATTCTTGGGAATTGCGTGCGCAGAACCTGTGAGTCGACAATGTGTGCGTTGGACAGCGGTGGGATTGGACTGGTCTTTATAATGGAGACCTGAAGGGGTGAAGGGTGGGGGATGTAGATAGGAGAAGAACTGGAGATAAGGTAATCAGAAAGAGCACCGCGATCTTTGAACCAAGATAAAATTCTGAAATGGCAGCGGACAGAACAGTTTTTCACTGGTCAGACTTACCTCTGACTGTGTGCATTAGAACAAAACAAAAAAAAAAAAAAACAAAAAAACATATATTAAGGTGGCTAAATGTAATGACAGGATGTGTACGATCATCAAAGGCAACTACGACTATAAACAGAGTAGTCGAAACAACAGGAAGACTGCTTCGTCCAGTTGTGGCACTCTAATGGCTAATGACAACGATCTTCAGTACTACACCCAAATCAGAGTAAGCCGGCCGCTGTGACCGAGCAGTTCTAGGGGCTTCAGTCCAGAACCGCGCTGCTGCTACCGTCGTAGGTTCGAATCCTACCTCGCGCATGGATGTGTGTGATGTCCTTATGTTATTTATGTTTAGGTAGTTCTAAGTCTAAGGGACTGATGACCTCAGATGTTAAGTCCCACAGTGATTAGAGCCATTTGAACCAAATCAGAGTAGTAAGGTAAATACTTAACAGTTATCAAGGTGCTTGCGAACCAGAACTCGTATGGCCTCATGACCTTGAAACCCAGCACGACATATGGAACTCCTTCAAGGAGCACTACGCTGCAGTGAGTGGATGGTAATGAGCCATGCACGAGCGCAGCCTTGGGAAGGCCACCGCCCCTGTGTGTTGCAGCAGTGGACTGCACAACCGGCGTTGGCGGCCTTTGTCACGTTATTGTCTTCGATTTCCGGCGCGAATCGCCGTCATCTCTTGTCATGTATTTGGACTGTACTTTCCTTAATTAATTCCTGAGATAACCATCACAAACAACAAAGGGATTGGGTGTCGCGGTCTAACGCTCCCATTCTGTGTCGACCGTCTGTGGCACGCAACGTATGGTTGGGATATCCGCTCTCTGATGCTTGATCTGCCTGGTAAAACGATGTCACAGGAGCTGAATAGTAACATTGCAGCTGCGTTGCCTTGATCTCTATGTCACTAAGCAGCTGCAGTCTCTTCAGTCTGTTTCTTCTTTTTAATTTCTCGTTAGTGTTAGGTAATGCTATCCTCATCCCAAGGGTTGTCTTGAGCACCACAGTGCAATAGGCGTGTTCCTATTGTAGGAAGAATACCGTAGCCTATTTCCGACCTTTGAACTGACTTTCTCATCCAGTTGCAGTGGGATCTGCGGTTTAAAATGGACTCCAAACCGAGGTGCCACTCGGTGTTTTCCACATAACAAACACTACAAGAGATGAAGTAAGTAGTAAATTATTGATAATAATATCATTACTGACGGGGGACTGCACCCGTGACCTTTTAATCCGTAGTCTGACACGTTACGTTTGACAGCGATACTTATGCACCGTTTTTGCCAAGGAAGGAAGATTGAGTTTAACATCCCGTCGCCGTCGAGGTCATTAGAGACAGAGCACAAGCTCGTATCGTGTCAAGGATGGGGAAGGAAATCGGCCGTGCCTTTTCAAAGGAACCATCCGGGCATTTACCTGGAGCGATTTAGGGGACTCACCGAAAACATAAATCTCGATGGCCGGATGCGGATTTGAACCGTTGTCCTCCCGAATGCAAGTCAAGTGGGCTAACAACTCCGCCACCTCGCTCGGTGTTTTCACCAACTCTTATTCAATAAATAAATCAATTTACATAATCATATCATAGTAGTGGGCTCATTCCTGAGTGAGCTCTCGGCTTGCTGTGCCAGGATGATAAAATAACGTGAAAGTAGGTCTCACGGAACTAAGGCCTTTGACAAGATAAAAATCATAACTCCATCGAATTTCATTTATTCCATCTGTCGGACGCTCCATTATGCTACTCCTCTTCGATAGCGTCTATGTACAATTTTTCTACTGGTTGTGTCCAAGCTTCTCTGTTTAAAGGTTTTTTTCATTTACTGCATCAATTAGCGGTTGCTGTTCAAAAATGGTTCAAATGGCTGTGAGCACTATGGGACTTAACATCTGAGGTCAACAGTCCCCTAGAACTTAGAACTACTTAAACCTAACTAACCTAAGGACATCACACACATCCATGCCCGAGGCAGGATTCGAACCTGCGACCGTAGCGGTCGCGCGGTTCCAGACTGAGGCGCCTAGAACCACTTGGCCACACCGGCCGGCAGAGGTTGCTGTTGCCTTGTCTTTTAAGTTCACTATTCGTAATTACGATCATTGAACAATGATCCCTGGCAAATTATAAACACCGAGAAGGTAAAGAGGTTAAAGCAATGGAGTCGTATGCGGTATTAGTCAACCACAGTATTATTGCACCTGCGAGTGAGGGCACGTAATATTTCCTGAGGACACGCTGAACCACTTGACAGTATAAACACAGCTGTCTTGAAATCATTCACTGCGTGATGCGTTATCCTCAGTCACCACTGTGGGTGTTTACTATGTCACCACGTGTTTCCGGTGTGACACACGGGAGGCAAAGTATAGTAATATCGTGGTCAGATAGTAATGTTCTCCCTAGATTACAAACACTCACATTGCAGCTGTGAAGCTCGGTTTTAGTGGTGCGTCAGAACCAATGGAGTAGTTATACCTGTACAGCAAAGAGTGTTGTCTGCGGCACGTTGTGATGCCGGGTTCCGCTTGCCAACGATTCTGAACTACAAGGAAAATGTAATTGAGACAGACGATGAGGCGCTGTAGAAAAAGAGTCAGGATTCGAGAAGATATATCCTCTGCAGCTGTAATGTAATGGTATCAGCGGAAATTTCTGATGTCACCTCCCACTTCATTCAGTGACATGTTAATGAACTCTGATTTCAAACCTCAGAGTATGTAGCGATTTAATTAGAAGAAAGCACTACTCTGATAACGGAATTATTGATAGACTACTGCATCCATCGTTGAATCACGTGAAGACACATGTAAGAATTGGAAATCATCACATATGACGTAAGAACGCTACCCACTGACGTCAGTCGAGGAGATGGAACTCCGGAGAATGACACCAACCTGGACAATTGGGAGCAGACTCAAGTAGTGGACAGACTTGACCTAGACGCCATGAGTGAAAAATGGCGAGTAAGGTAGAGACGTGTGAAGAGACAGTGAGGTAAGTAACAGTTCTGAGACAGAAAACTGAGGTAGAAGACAGTGCTCAGTAGTCTGTATAATTTGGGCTCTCTTTTAAGAAAAAGCTAGACTAGTCTGAGCATTAAGCAGCCTGCAGTCAGTTGTATGGTTTGAGTTTTGTTGTAACGCAAGATCAGTCTATCATAGTGTTTGTTATTGCACAGTAAATTATTCACAACTCCGGCAGTCTTACTTACTCACATATATGACTTCAGTTTTGTGTTTGCTGTTATTGTGGTGTTTCAACATACGAATGGTTCAGTACGAATGGTTCATTGCTTGTCGTCAATGGTAGCCTCGTGCCCGGCTAGTGACATAACAGATATAATTTTCTGCTAGTATTTACAAGACTGATGCAGCCTGTGACCTGTGATCTCAAAAACTGAAAAATTTCCCCACCGCAAGGTGTGCTCTTCGTCTGTTTCCCAGCGCCTCTGCGACATAGGCACTCTAGCATTCCGAAGGTAAACAGTGGAAGACCTCTTTCAGTCCGCACGCTTGAGACGGAGGAGCGCGTTCTACATTCAGTGCACGAAAACCGTGGAACCAGAGCACAATGACAAGCAGCAGCGGGGGCGTAAGTCATCCTTTTGTCTTGCTGTGTCCGCCCCATCGTTACATACATGAAGGCCACAAACCCATTGATGACTGACTGCGGGTTTCTTAATGGCACTTGCAAAAATGTGTTGTAGATGCGTTGGATTTTATTTGCTTATGAAGTGGGATACACAAAAGGTCTTTTTGTAATTTTCAACTTAATCATATGTCGGCTGATGGAAATTCCGATGTCATTGCTGGAAGAGTGCACAGTCGTTGTACTGGAGCTCCGTCAGCGGGATCAGCAGAGCGTTGTATGTCTTTATTACTAGGTTCACTCTCTGCCAAGAATGTACTGCGGCACCTCAGACAATAATTCTTCCAGCAAGTAATATGTTCGTAATGATGCTATTCACGATACTATTCACGGGTCCACTGGGGGCCGAACCGCAAAATAACACTGGGTTCGATGTGGGGCGGCGGTGGGGTGAGTGGACTGCTGTAGCTTATTGTGGGGTTGTGAACCACTGAGGACTACGGCGGGGACGAAGCCTCTCCGTCGTTCCTAGGTCCCGTGTTCAATACAATACAATACAATGTTCATGTCTGAGGAGTTTCGTGGCCAGCGGAAGTGTAAACTTAGAAGACTGTTGCTGGACCCACTCTGTACGAATTATGGACGTGTGGGGTATCGCATTATTCTGCTGGAATTTCCCAAATCCGTCGGTATGCATAATGGGCATGAATGGATGCAGGTGATCAGACAGGATGCTTACGCACGTGTCACCTGTCAGAGTCGTATCTAGACGTGTCAGGGATACCATATCATTCCAAATGCACACGCCCCACGCCGCTACAGAACCTCCACCAGCTTGAACAGTCCCCTGCTGACATGCAGGGTCCATGGATTCATGAGGTTGTTCCATACCTGTACACGCCCATAACGTCTATAACACCACTCACTTAAGTAGTGATAATCTGCCACTGTAGTAGCAGTAGCCGATCTAACAACTGCGCCAGACACGTCTTGTTTTATATAGGCGTTGCCGACCGCTGCGCCTTATTCTGCCTGTTTACATATCTCTGTATTTGAATACGCATACCTATACCCATTTCTATGATGCTTCATTGTAAAACGAATTCTGTAGCTCAGTAGAGTTTTGACAGTTTATTTATATATTTCAGCACATTTATATATTTTACACATATGAACAACAAAGAAGGACGCATAATATAAGGTTGATATAAAATCTTTTGCTTTTCGTTTCTTCTAGATACCTTGGTCATCGATCGCAGTTCATCACAATCGCCCTTCTTATGATTTGTAGCACAAAAGAGTAAAACTGGTATTAGAAACCTTTTATCGTAGTTCCCATCTTTCTAGTTTTACATAATTTTTAGCAGTCATTTTATGTTCTTTTCAGCCATTTTAAGACCATTTTAGCCCCTTTTGTCACTACAGTACCACTACGGGCATATTTTTATAGGTACGTTATGCAAAGACAGTGCGTTATAAAGTTTTATTGGTGAAAAATGCCGACTAAAAGCATGTTTGTTGACCTCAGAACCCTTGCGATGATCCCAGAAACTTCGTTATGTGGTCATTACGTCAGTTAAAACTACATTTACGCGTCAGACCGGATATTACGTACATATTTCACGTGTATTTCGGTAACTTTGGACCTGTGGATCTCGGTAAGGGGTAAAGATATCGAAAAAAGTTTAGAAGTTCCTAGAGAATAGTGTCTCAATAACATACTGTAAAAATTTCAACGACCTGCCAAGAATAGGAATTCTTGAAGAATTGGTCCTTTTTGCACCCAAAAGTCATTGTTTTTGGGGGTTTTCTCAGGAACCGCCCACGAACAAATGGTGTTTTTATAAGGCCTCTAAGGCCCACCCTAGAACACACCTAATGCAAAAGATCCAACCGATTTGCTCATTTAGCCTGGGCTGGAGGAAGTGTATAATGTTTAAATTTTGATCCTGTACCGTAGGTTAGCTACCGTATCGCGTTCTTCCGGCAGGTATACAAATGGCCGCTATGGCTAGGGCTATCCGCAACACTTGACCCTATCTCTGCGATCAATAGAACCTGAGATATGAAGCCCTGAAAAGTCGCATTTTCACGCGCGGCTTTTTGGAACATACTGGTATTGTGCACTGTCGTGTACGAACCGATATACATCGTGTAAATGACAACTATTTATGATGATGATGATGATGATGATGATGTTTGGTTTGTGGTGGGCTCAACTCCGCGGTCATCATTGCCCGTACAAATTCCCAACCTGTACACAGTCCAATCAAGCAACTTTCACCAATGATAATGGAATGATGACGACAGCACAAATATCCAGTCCCTGGACAGGGAAAATCTCCAACCCGGCCGGGAATCGAACCCAGGATCGCATAATCCAGAGGTAGGATAACTGTTTACAACGTACCACAGTGGTGTAGGTCAAGATGAACGAACACGTCGATGTCGGGAATTTGTAGTCTGTCAAGCCAGAAAACAATCTCAAATTGGCCTACAAGAACCGCCTAACTTACAGCACAATCGCGCCGTACGAGATTTTGGATAAACCGTCCCTGAATATTGGAAACCACTTATTCTTGAACTTACAGAATGTAAAACTGACGTTTATGTAAATTTTACCTCAGAATATTGTGAACTTTAACAGCATAAAATAACAACGAAATCCATTTGTTTTTCTAGCCTGATAATATGTAACTATCGCACTTGTGGGGCTTATAATTAAACTTTCGCTACTTGAGAGAGCACTCATGAGGAACGAGTGATCGTGGGACAAAGCAACTTTGCGGAAATATTTGTAAGGACATGCGGAAAAGAGAACAAATCAACCATTGACAGAAAAACATTTTAATTTCCACATGAGAGGGTAACATTTGTTAATTGCGTACCACGTTCACGTTCCAGGTCTCATCTGCATCTACGACAGCCCGGTGTTTGTACGGATACCATTTGACAACTATTGTTCGCAGCACTTTTCGTACGGTGGACCATGGCTTGTTTAGCTCTCGTGACGCAGCTGGTACATTGCTTGACCACACATTGTGTCCAGCATTCTCAGCTCTGGGAACAGCCCGGTGTTTGTACGGATACCATTTGACAACTATTGTTCGCAGCACTTTTCGTACGGTGGACCATGGCTTGTTTAGCTCTCGTGACGCAGCTGGTACATTGCTTGACCACACATTGTGTCCAGCATTCTCAGCTCTGGGAACAATAAGTTCTTCATTAATTTGTGGCGCAATTGGCCGTCAGCCTCTCTCAGGAGGATTTCCAAATCGCCAGTAAATTCGAATTTCCGAATCATGTTCTTCAGCCCCGGTGCGGAAGGAAGACCTTCTCGTATTCCTTTAATGCGCCGTTTACTCGCCAAGAGTGGCAGCACTACCGCTGTTGGTTGATTAATACAGTTGAACGAGTAAAGCCCGCTCACCTTGTGCAGATCTAAGTTGTCTCTCTGGAACTATAGTGCACTCTGATGCTTGCACATATTTCAACACTACGTCCCCGTACCAGTACCGGCGCCTAACGGCATGTCATGACACTAAGACTGCTAACAGCGGAAACTGTGCAGGGCACAGTCTGGAAATCATTCGTATAAAATTGGGTACTCTCACAGCAAATAGTTTTCCGCCTTCACTGGATCAAGTAACGGAAGTTTAATTATAACCGCCCTGTAGATCGAATTGTAAATGTAGTCAGTTTTTGCATAACTTTTAACAAAAGGCTTTTTCTCTTCCATTACACTCACTGGAAAGTTTAAATTAGTAACGTTAAACCAGTGGCGTAAGAGGGCGACACAGTTTTGGAAATCTCGTGTGGTACGCTTGCTCTGTAGCTTGGGTGGCTTGTGTAGGCCAATTTGAGGCTGTTTCCCGGCGTGGTAGACCGCAATTGCCGGCCGGAGTGGCCGTGCGGTTCTAGGCGCTACAGTCTGGAGCCGAGCGACCGCTACGGTCGCAGGTTCGAATCCTGCCTCGGGCATGGATGTGTGTGATGTCCTTAGGTTAGTTAGGTTTAATTAGTTCTAAGTTCTAGGCGACTGATGACCTCAGAAGTTAAGTCGCATAGTGCTCAGAGCCATTTGAACCATTTTCAGACCGCAGTTGTCCTGTACCAAATTCTGTGTCTCGACTTCACCTACACCACTATGGTACGTTGTAAAACGTTATTGTTTACACCCTGTAGATACTGTGTAAAGTATATGCTTCGTGTCTTGTTTTGTCACTAAGGGCCAAGTAATGTCGGAAACTACACATAGAAAAAAAAAGTTTGCCATCACCTCGGTTCCGAGAGTTTCGGAACCTGTACAGAAAATTGGAATAGAGATCAACATAAACATCATTTCTGCCCTTTTCATTGCTCATGAAAATCACACATTGCATGTTGTACAACCATACAGCCAGACCTTCAGAGGTGGTGGTCCAGTTTTCTGTACACACCGGTTCCTCTAATACCTATAGCACCTTCTGTTGCACTGATACATGCCTGTATTCGTCATGGCATACTATCCACCAGGTCATCAAGACACTATTGGTCCCAATTGCCCCACTTCTCAACGGCGATTCAGCGTAGATCCCCCAGAGTGATTGGTGGGTCACGTCGTCCATTAACAGACCTTTGCAATGTATCCCAGGCATGTTCGATAGGGTTCATGTCTGGAGCAAATGCTGGCCACTCTACTCGAGCGATGACGTTATCCTGAAGGAAGTCATTCACAAGATGTGCACGATGGGGGCGCAAATTGTCGTCCATGAAGATGAATGCCTCGCCGATATGGTTGCACTATCGGCCAGAGGATGGAATTCACGAATCGTACAGCCGTTGCGACCACCAGCAGCGTACGTCGGCCCCACATAATGCCACCCCAAAAAATCAAGAAACCGCCACCTTGCTGCGCTCGCTGGACAGTGTGTCTAAGGCGTTCAGCCTGACCGGGTCACCTCCAAACACGTCTTCGACGATTGTCTGGTTGAAGGCATATGCGACACTCATCGGTGAAGAGAGCGTGATGCCAATCCAGAGCGGTCCAATCGGCATGTTGTTGGGCCCATCTGTACCGCGCTGCATGTTGTCGTGGTTGCCAAGATGGGCCTCGCTATGGACGTCGGTAATGAAGCTGCGCATCATGCAGCCTTTTGCTCATAGTTTGAGTCGTAATACGACGTCCTGTGGCTGCACGAAAAGCATTGTTCAACATGGTGGCGTTGCCGTCAGGGCTCCTCTGAGCCATAACCCGTAGGTAGCGATCAACCACTGCAGTACCCTTGGATGGCCTGAGCGAGGCATGACATTGACAGTTCCTGTCTCTCTGTATTTCCTCCTTGTCCGAACAACATTAATTTGGTTCACTCCGAGACGCCTGGGCATTTCCCCTGTTGAGAGCCCCTCCTGTTGTTTATATCTTTGGGCGGGTTTAGTAACACCTCTGAATAGTCAAAGGGACTGTGTCTGTGATACAATATCCACAGTCAACGTCTATCTTCAGGAGTCCTGTGAACTAGGGTGATACAAAACTTTTTTGCCGTCTGTATTTTTCTCGTTCAATGTTTCTGATTGCTTCCCTACTGAAAAAATTTTAATTGAAATATTTTTCATCTGTTTACTGTCAAATTCATGTACAACAGGCTTTTTCTATGACCGGGTGCTCTAGGACCTAAATATGTTTTGTTCAAATGGTTCAAATGGCCCTGAGCACTATGCGACTTAACTTCTGAGGTCATCAGTCCCCTAGAACTTAGAACTACTTAAACCTAACTAACCTAAGGACATCACACACATCCATGCCCGAGGCAGGATTCGAACCTGCGACCGTAGCGGTCGTGCGGTTCCAGACTGTAGCGCCTTTAACCGCTCGGCCACCCCGGCAGGCACACTTAGGATTTTAGAACTGTACACTCGGCACGGTCAATTGATAATTGACGTCACTGATCCATTCGCGACTTGGTTGGCGGCTGATTTACATGCAGGTGCGTGACGCGCACCCAAGACGACAAGTCGAACCTGAACAGATAGCCGCTCGTGAAAACGGCCTTTACGGTGGTGTGCTCTGGCGAACCTAGAAAAACAGCGACAGCTGTTTGACGCAAAGGGCGGATGGCTATCACTAAGATTGGATTGTCCTTGCGTGCCGGCCGTCGTGGCCGTGCGGTTAAAGGCGCTGCAGTCTGGAACCGCAAGACCGCTACGGTCGCAGGTTCGAATCCTGCCTCGGGCATGGATGTTTGTGATGTCCTTAGGTTAGTTAGGTTTAACTAGTTCTAAGTTATAGGGGACTAATGACCTCAGCAGTTGAGTCCCATAGTGCTCAGAGCCATTTGAACCATTTGTCCTTGCGTGTGCCTATTTCACATCATTATACGATATGTCCTCTGTACATTAGATTGACTGGAAAAATGTCAGTAGGAGTTCATAGCTTTGAGTTACTCCTTGAAGCGCGTAGTCACGCGCATCACCTAGAAAGAGTACTATCTACGAAAGTTAGGAGTTTGTCACCCCGCTACGGCACACAGTTTTAACCTGTCGCAAAAGTTCAATGCAGCTTAAACTCAATCAAGCGTACGAGAATGACATCTCTAAGGAAAGAAACCGAAAGAGATTAAGAGGGTCAAGACGGAACGTGTGGCAGCCTCACTGAGGTCCTCTACCTCCCTCGCCTAATGAAGTTCGCTGACCTGCAGGAGGACCTCACGTCTGCGACGCCGCGGAAGTCGGCCGGTTCAGTAAAACCCAGACTGGGACAGCGGGCTCTCCCCAGGCGCTGAACGGCGGCCACTCAACCCGCGCCGTCGGCCAAGGTCGGCGGTCGCCGGGAGCCAAGCTACGGCGGCTGCTTGCGTCCTCTTTATCCGTTGTCACTTCAGGCATGTGTGTAGCCCGGCATGGCGAAGGCAGAGTTTGTCGCGCAACAATATCAAAAGCACGGTAATCAAGGATCAGAAGTTTTCAGTCATATTTACATTTTGTAAGCTGTGTTTGGTAGTGGAAACATTGCTGTGTTCCTGTATTAATCATGGTTATTGCACTTGTGGCGTCTCTGGCGCAGAGCGCCCTATCTTTGGGAACCTTTTTCTTTGGACTAGCGAGTCTGGCGTGAACTTCTGTTCGCGATATGAGTAACAGCCATTATTGTCGTATGTGCAAGTGTTCAATAAATGTGTATTTCATATCGAAGTGAGCTATCTCTCGACTAATCCCGTGATAACCACACACTAATTTATAAGGAAACTAAGGCGTTTCGAATGGTTGGTATGCCAAATGTGTGCCGAGCAAATAATACCCAGAGCGTTTATAAAATAGCTGTAAAAGCGGTACCTTTAATTGTGAGACGCGTAAATAACTTACAGAAATGTTTGATGAAATGCTGAATGTAGTATATCGTCAAGTTTTATTCACTCCTAACACTGTTAGTTTCCGACATTCCCGCTAGGTGGCACGCGCGAATGTTTTTTCCAACAGTCATCATGGAATCGTATAATAGTGCAGCGCAGTGTTGTTTATGGTTTCGTGAATCCAAATCCTCTGCTACAGTTCAGAGATAATTCAGGGGCCTCCACCTCAAAGACAAGCTGTAACACTGCCGAGCTTGTTCAATTGCTGCGTCAGAGAATGCTGGCCGACTCGGACCTAGCGTCCTATGTGATTCGCAGCGTTTCGGGGCAACGGTTGTAGGGCTACCAGTTAACAACAGTGTCTGTTTGAGGTGGTGGCTTGGATTGATGAAACCATAAACAACACAGTGCAGATTCTGCACTATTATACGACTCAACGGCGGTTGTTGGAATAACTCATTCGCGCATTCAACCTAGGAGGAAAGTTGGAAACGAAAAGTGTGAGGCTGGAATAAATCTTGAAGAAATACTGCATTCTGTGCCGTATCAAACGTTTCTGTAAATTATTTACCCTTGCAAAATGAAAGGTTACTTTTGTATAACTAATTTAAATACCCTGCGAAGTCCCACTATCATTTCAAAAAATCATAAATTGGAAACTATTAGAGGTAGGGTACCGTGGGTTGTTACACAACGTTTAGCATCTCTCAAAGTTTTTTACTCTTATGCCAGAATTCCAACAAGCACCCTACTTGTCGATCGTGGAACATCTAGGAGATATTCGAGTTCTGTGCATGTACGTGTGAGCACTGCAGCATCAACACTTCTGACTGCGTCATTCATTTGTGCTGTAAGTATAGCAGAGTCGTTGATTGGTGCGGTTTCCACGCGACCCTTAGGGTAACCCCACAAAAAGAAGTCTGCTGGCGTGACATAGGGGGCGTGCAGTGCCATGCCATAGGACCATAGAAATAAGAATAATCTTCACAAAGATTTAAGGTCTCTTACTTTGGTCCAGAATGGTGTCCATTATGCGGGAACGTGCATTTTCAATAGCTTGCCAACACCTAGAAAAAGTATCGTTTAACTTGAGCCTAAAGGTTTTTTTGGTGGCCAACTCCTTCTTCTCCATTGATGAGTTTCTAAGTAGAACGAACAGATTTGTATATTTTACTAATAATATTAAATAATGTGAGTATTAGTACAATCTGACTTCTGTACAATTTCAGTGCAATAATGTGATCACTGTATTGTGTTGTAAAATGATTTTTCTTCTCGATGGTGGATGGCTAAATATATCCTAGAAATTATCACGTACATCTCAGTGTATTGAACATATACATGTTTTGTGACAAAAATGGTTTATTACCGTTCGAATGAAAATATGTTCAAGTTTTTTTTTAGATGTTCCACACCCATGAGGACCATTTCACTTACAAGTTAGTACCTGCGGAAGGTACTTTAGCATACTTGTTTTTCTTTGTAAATGTTTATTGTGTGTTCTTGTTTCTCTGGCGTTTTCTACATCCTGAAGGACCTCCTCACTATGGATCTATTGGAACGAAAAGTGCGTCTAATCTAATCTAATCCCACGACCCACTCATTCGCAGGAAATGTGTAATTCAGCGCATCCCGCACGTTCTTACTCGAATGTGGAGGAACGCTGGCACGCTAGAAGACGATGGACGCCTGCAACTCTTCCATCTATTCGAACGTAACAAGATCAACATTTACCTCCATGGTTTTCTCTGCAAAAAATACCGCCTCATTATATGAGCGCGTAGTCCCTTACCTTTCCTACATAACCATCTCATGATCCTTGTTCTTGCCAATGGTGCCCTACCACATTGGCGTCGATAATTCCGCAGTATCTTTGTCACAGATTTGGATTCTATGTACAAGATGACACATTCTGCCTTCTCGTAGTCTGTTGGCATCACAGGATCACAGACTTTTCCTCACGATGTGCATATTCACTGTTGCCACTGGTATTCACATCTAAGACCAATGTATCATCACTGGCAATGGAGTGCACGGGAGTCCTCTACAACCTTTGATTTTACACTGATTATACCGTATTGGTCTGTCTATACTTGTGTATACTCTTATCAATACCTACACATTTTTTTGTAAGTATGAACCTGGTGTATGGTGAAACCTGAAGCCCAATAAATACAAATAAAAAAAACCTACGCCTGATGATGTGTTGTGACTCGTACAAGAAGGAAGAAAATGACGAGGGAAGATAAGCATTTCGTAATTTCTTTGAGGTAGCCATATATGGAATATAGTCAAGTTGGAGAAGGATGAAAAAGAAAGTGATCGTGGCCAGTTTCAAGGACTTCACAAAAGAGCGACACATCGAAGGGTTCATCGCGTCGTCGACCGATCGCTTCGTAGATGCCACGTGTGTGAGCGAATCACAGCGATCGGCCGCTGATCGCGTGGAAATCCCAGGCAGTCTGCTGGGTCGCATGCGATTCGTGCTTGCAGTGTGGCTATCCGACTGACTAGCGACCAATGTGTGATGATATGGATGCGACGCGTTTCTCCAGTTGTTAAGTGTGCTTGTGCAGTTTTGTTTCGTTTCAAAAAATGGTTCAAATGGCTCTGAGCACTATGGGACTCAACTTCTGAGGTCATTAGTCCCCTAGAACTTAGAACTAGTTAAACCTAACTAACCTAAGGACATCACACACATCCATGCCCGAGGCAGGATTCGAACCTGCGACCGTAGCGGTCTCGCGGTTCCAGGCTGCAGCGCCTAGAACCGCACGGCCACTTCGGCCGGCTGTTTCGTTTCACTTTGCCTCTGTGGAGAGAGAACAGTACATTAAAAGTTATAGTTATCCAAGGACCACGAACTACTGAACTGGAAGCCAGAGCTGATGTTTATATTCAGAAGTAATACAAAATACATTCTCCGATTTTGCAGTGATTAGGATTTTGAAACTCATGCTATAGGTGTGTAATAGTCACGTCTGATAATTTTGAGTTATTTATGAAACAATTACACCCATAATTAAAGCTTTTAGCTTCTAAACAGATTGACGCGCCATAATATTAGGTGGACAACTTTATTTAAATGTTCGCGACAAATATATTATACTACTACACTCAAGTCCCTTGTAATTTCATATAATCTAACTCTCCCTCAAACAATGAAAAACTTGACATATTCTGTAAATTAACCCACAGTGCCCCAGAAAATCGTTACAATACAAATTTAATAAATTACAATCCCCGTTTTTTTAATATATTTTTGCAAGTATTCGTGAGGATACGAAGATGAGCTGTGACTGCTGCTAAAAATAGCAGTTCATTTTCCATAGCAGAACTTTTCCACACAATGGTGTTCGTATAACTGGTTGAAATTGCTTGGCAAATGGCTCGTGTGTGGCGGGGTCGATTCCACCGATACTGGATGCGACGAATTTCCGCGCTCCGTCGCTTGTGTGTACGGCCATTAAAGAACATTCCGGTATTAACTTGAAGCAGATGTTTAGATGTCCTGTAGTACTGTTGGCTATTAAATTTTTTGTGTGGGCTTAGTAGCTTAAGTCAGAAAAGTTCATTCACATTATGCCTTACCATAGTACATAGTGCATCTTATTTACAACAGTTTCGCGTAGGTGGCTACGGCAGATGCATTTGTAGAATGAAGCATTGTTTTGTGCTGGTGACGACAGGAAAGGGATAGAGCGAAACCAAAGGCCTAATAGCAACTAGGGGCTCACCGATTTTTGTCAAAATTCGAAAGGGCTACCTACCTGTATAGCGCAGCCACTGTAGAAAGTGTTTGCGGTCATAAGACCGTTAATAAGAACTTTTTAAAATAAAATGGCTATGTACACCTGCACGGACTACCCTAACACACCTCCCACCTCAGTTCCCCGTTTCGTTTGATGCTGGGGTATTCTTGAAAAGGTCTCTGGAACCAAACAGTTTCATTTGAAGAAAATATATAAGTAGCTTCAGTTTATTGAATAACAACTGCTATTTATGTTTCATTTTTTTCAATGAGATATTTCCGCTTAATACATCTTACACCAACATAGCAAAATTGTAGCATTATCTCTAATGCAATTAAAATGCTGTAGGTGACAGTGAAGTAAAGGATTGCCAAAGCGGAATTTGAACGATGCTCATTACGAATACACATCCGTTGTGTTAATCAGTGCGAAACATAGCTAAAATCTTTTGACGTGCTCTTAGAGGAAAACCGCAGGCCGTTTGTACGACTCGTATTTTGTAGTAGCGGAGTTGAAGTATCCACTCGCCCATCGTGATATCCGTTCGCCTTGGTTTCCCGAAATAACTTCTGACTAACGGTTTTTCGTTCATAAGTGACCGCAGTCATGTAGAACTCTTTGAAAGAAATTTCTGCCATTTGACTGTAAATTAGTACTCATACATTTCACACAATCATGATTATACACTATTGGCCATTAAAATTGCTACACCAAGAAGAAAAGCAGATGATAAAAGGGTATTCATTTGACAATTATATTATACTAGAACTGACATGTCATTACATTTTCACGCAATTTGGGTGCATAGATCCTGAGAAATCAGTACCCAGAACAACCACTTCTGGCCGTAATAACGGCGTTGATACGCCTGGGCATTAAGTCAAACAGAGATTGGATAGCGTGTACAGGTACAGCCGCCCATGCAGCTTCAACACGAAACCACAGTTCATCAAGAGTAGTGACTGGCGTAAAGCCACCATTGACCAGACGTTTTCAGTTGGTGAGAGATCTGGAGAATGTGCTGGCCAGGGCAGCAGTCGAACATTTTCTGTATCGAGAAAGGCACGTGCAGGACCTGCAACATGCGGTCGTGCATTATCCTGCTGAAATGTAGCGTTTCGCAGGGATCGAATGAAGGGTAGAGCCACGGGTCGTAACACATCTTAAATGTAACGTCCACTGTTCAAAGTGCCGTCAATGCGAACAAGAGGTGACCGAGACTTGTAACCAATGGCACCCCATACCATCACGCCGGGTGATACGCCAGTATGGCGATGACGAATACACGCTTCCAATGTGCGTTCACCGCGATGTCGCCAAACACTGATGCGATCATCATGATGGTGTAAAGAGAACCTGGATTCATCCGAAAAAATGACGTTTTGCCATTCGTGCACCCAGGTTCGTCGTTGAGTACACCATCGCAGGCGCTCCTGTCTGTGATGGAGCGTCAAGGATAACCGCAGCCCGGGTTCCCGGGTTCGATTCCCGGCGGGGTCAAGGATTTTTCTCTGCCTCGTGATGACTGGGTGTAGTGTGATGTCCCTAGGTTAGTTAGGTTTAAGTAGTTCTAAGTTCTAGAGGACTGATGACCATAGATGTTAAGTCCCATAGTGCTCAGAGCCATTTGAACCATAACCGCAGCCATGGTCTCCGAGTTGATAGTCCATGCTGCTGCAAACGTCGTCGAACTGTTCGTGCAGATGGTTGTTGTCTTGCAAACATTCCCATCTGTTGACTCAGGGATCGAGACGTGGCTGCACCATCCTGTTACAGCCATGCGGGTAAGATGCCTGTCATCTCGACTGCTAGTGATACGAGGCCGTTGGGATCCAGCACGGCGTTCCGTATTACCCTCCTGAACCCATCGATTCCATATTCTGCTAACAGTCACTCGATCTCGACCAACGCGAGCAACAATGTCGCGATACGATAAACCGCAATTGCGATAGGCTACAATCCGACCTTTATCGAAGTCGGAAACGTGATGGTACGCATTTCTGCTCCTTACACGAGGCATCACAACAACGTTTCACCAGGCAACGCCAGTCAACTGCTGTTTGTGTATGAGAAATCGGTTGGAAACTTTCCTCATGTCAGCACGTTGTAGGTGTCGCCACCGGCGCCAACCTTGTGTGAATTCTCTGAAAAGCTAATCATTTGCATATCACAGCATCTTCTTGCTGTCGGCTAAATTTCGCGTCTGTAGCACGTCATCTTCGTGGTGTAGCAATTTTAATGGCAAGTAGTGTATGTTTCTATCATTCCGCCACTAGCGCGTTTCACAACTGCTGGATGGTAGCTGGTGAGCGTCGACGTGCCGCAATACGTCTCCCCTATGGACCCCACGCACGCCTAATGGGACTTAAGACGGGCAAACCGGCAGGCCAGCCCATTCGCCGATTTTCCACCAGATCCGAGAGTTCCTCTACCTGGGCTGTTCGATGCGATGCAGTCGAGCACTGTCATCCATAAAAATTAATTCCGGGCCGAATGCACCTCTGAAAAAATGCACATGGGGCAGGAGTACAGTGTCGCCTTAACGTTGACCGGTACAGCCGTGCAACATTATACCTCCCTACACCATAACACCTGGACCATCCTGTGCGGCTGGTCCCGCCAGAGGTTCGAGTCCTCCCTCGGGCATGGGTGTGTGTGTTTGTCCTTAGGATAATTTAGGTTAAGTAGTGTGTAAGCTTAGGGACTGATGACCTTAGCAGTTAAGTCCCATAAGATTTCACACACATTTGAACATTTTTGAACCTGGACCATCAAAACTATCATGTTCGACAGTGTTCCTGAGTGCATTACCTGTTCCCTCCTCTTGTCACATGATGGTACGTCCAGTATTGTCGAACATAATCGTATTTTTTGGTCCAGGTGTTACGGTGTGGGGAGGCAACACGTTGTCTTTGAACACGGTACTGTCACCACTCAATATTATTGTGACATAGTACTCCTTCACCTAGCGTCTTTTCGAAAAGGCATTCGGCCCTGACTTCATTTGAATGGATGACAATGCACGACGGCATCGAACAGCATAGGTGGAGGAGCTTTTGGAACAAGAGGGTATTCGGCGAACGGGCTGGCCTGCCGTTCTTCCCGGCTTAAACCGCATCTATCACATGTGGGACGCACTGGGGAGACGTATTTCAGCTCATCCGTATAGCGCCAATGACCATTTAGCGCCGCGTGGTCTGAGGCGCCTTGCCACGGTTCGCGCGGCGGCTCCCCCCCCCCCCCCCCCCCCCCCCATCGGAGGTGGGGGTATGGCTCTGAGCACTATGGGACTTAATTCTGAGGTCATCAGTCCCCTAGAACTTAGAACTACTTAAACCTAACTAACCTAAGGACATCACACACATCCATGCACGAGGCAGGATTCGAACCTGCAACCGTAGCAGTCGGGAGGTTCCGGACTGAAGCACCTAGAACCGTTCGGCCACTCCAGCCGGCTCCCATCGGACGTTCGAACCTCCCTCTGGTATGGGCGAGGGTGGGGGGGGGGGGGGCGGGGGGAGGCGTTGTCCTTAGCGTAAGTTAGTTTGACTTAGATTACGTAGTGTGTAAGCCTAGGGACCGATTACCTCAGCAGTTTGGTCCCATAGGAACTCACCACCACCACCATTCTTCAGCAGGTGTCGACTGCACTGGTGAAGGAATGGAACGCTCTATCGCAAGAACTCCTTGCCACCCTTATGGCCAGAATAGGAGCACGTTGGAGAGCATGCTCTGCCTTGCGTGGTGACCCAGGCTCTATTAAGAACCATGTCCCGTCATTTACAATATCGAGGGAATCATCGCGAATCGCGCTGACTTCAGTGAAATTAATTTGAATAAAATAGTCATTTATTCGTCTCCATCGTATTTCTTTCAGTTATTTCCTCCGCTATACTGTACTACACTACAGCAGTTCTTTCTACAAAAAGATGTTCAAATGTGTGTGAAATCTTATGGGACTTAACTGCTAAGGTCATCAGTCCCTAAGCTTACACACTACTTAACCTAAATTACCCTAAGGACAAACACACACACCCATGCCCGAGGGAGGACTCGAACCTCCGCCGGAATCAGCCGCACAGTCCATGACTGGAGCCCCTTAGACCGATCGGCTAATCCCGCGCGCCTTCTTTCTACATATGGTCTAAGTTTCACTGAGTTACATTAACACTTCGTGTGAAAGTTACTTTCGTCTTTAAGTTTTGCACACTAGCATTTGTTTTTTTTAAGCACCATATGATGGTTGATTTTTAGACAATCTTGCACTATTAAGTTCGTCCATTAATGGATTTTGGTCCAAAAAATCGATTTTTCAAAAATATTATTTTCTTGATCCACACACTTTAATCTAAGTCGTGTGTGAATTTTATCGTTATAGTGGCTTTAAAAATGCCTTTAAATGGTTAAACTGACTAACTCTGCACTGTCGGCCACTCCCACCTTTTCCGACATTTGGGAAACTGCTTGCTTCAGTGGAATTTTTGTCAGTGTGAAGGCTATTTTCTTTCGATATCTTTGGCTGACATTTATATCTCTGGCTGACATCTGTATCTTTGCCTGAAAACTTTCTTGCATGTGGTTTATTTACGTTTTGACAATACTAACACATATTAGTAGGTGGAAGGTTGGATTTGCAAACCTTTACGCGGAAGTCAAGATTTGTGCATAATGGGTGGTGAAAAAGACAGTGAGAAACTGTGATAAGAAAAGCATGCAGTAGCAAGCTCTAAAAATTATAGTGGCTCAAGTGGGGGCATGGAGGCTGCTGCAGTTGTGAGGATGTTCTCCAGATCTGAGGACCAGTATGGTGTTAGATATACTAAATACCTTAGTGATGGGGACTCCCCTTCGTTCAAAGCTGTAACAGATAAAAATACGTACAATACAACAATAGAAAAGTTGGATGTATTGGCCACATCCAAAAGAGCCTTGGCGGTAGGCTTCGTCGCTTGCTGAAAGAGAAGAAAGGTGAAGCACTTGAGGATGGAAAACCACTAGGAGAAAAAGGCAGGCCTACTCTGAAAGAAACTGATTCTTTTCAGTTATTTTATGGAAGAGCTATCAGGAAAAACACACGTAATTTAGAGGCAATGAGGCGTGCTGTGTGGGCAATTTTTCTCCACAAGCTATCCACTGACCAAACGCCAGTGCATAATCTGTGTACGAAAGACAACTGGTGTAAGTTCAACAACAGAAATGAGATGTATTCACATAAACACTCGTTACCAGAACCTGTTATGAATGCAATTAAGCCCACATTCTGGTTTCTTGCAAACTCTGATTTGTTGAGGAAGTGTCTTCACGGAAAGACACAAAATGCAAATGAAAGCCTCAATAATTTAACTTGGTTTAGATGCTCAAAAAGGACATTCTGTGGTCTTGAAGTACTCAAAATAGGTGTCTATGATGCAGTTTTATGTTACAATAACGGAAATAATGGGAGAACTGAAGTGCTGAAGAGAGTTGGTATAGATCCTGGTGTGTTTACGACGAAAGCATTTTACACCATCGACGAGAGCAGCGTCAAGAAAGCTGACAGATCAGTGTCTTACCTGCAAATACATGCCAGACAGATTCGAAGAGGAGAGAAGAAAAACCTGGAGGACGAGGAGCATCAGTATGGAGGATTTTAAAATTGAGGTAAGATTATTACATGTAGAAGTAGGGGCCTATGAGAAGAAAATCTTTGAACCTCATTTTCTCTGTTTCACATTTTTTACATTATTAGAAGCCTTTTCTCAAAAAGTATACGCGCTAATGCTATGGAATTTTCAAGAACTGTTCGAAACGTGTTGCTGTCTCCCTGGAACTAAAAAATACGAGATTGTGCAATTACATTCTGATTTTAGATGATTGTATGAAGAAAAAAAGTTAATTTTGGCTGTGCAAACTTAAAAACCCTGTTAATGATACAGTTTGTACCATAAATTAATAACTGTATTTCAGTGATGTTATAACCTTCTCAGGACACTACAATAAAATTTTCAGATTAATTGCATGAGTAGAACTTGAATTATGGCTTTTTATGGAAAAGACAGTTTAAAAATAATTAAAAATTCAGATTTCTGGCAAAATATTAATCTTGCTTATTTCATTATATTTTTCTGTTAAAGCAAAGCTCTTTTGCTATACACATACAAAATTTTAGATTTGTACATTAACAAATATGGCTTTAATGGTTCAGATGGCTCTGAGCACTATAGGACTTAACATCTGAGGTCATCAGTCCCCTAGAACTTAGAACTACTTAAACCTAACTAACCTAAGGACATCACACACGTCTATGCCCGAGGCAGGATTCGGACCTGCGACCGTAGCAGTCACGCGGTTCCAGACTGAAGCGCCTAGAACCGCTCGGCCACAACGGCCGGCTATGGCTTTAATGATTTTATAGATAAATGTTTACATTTTCCGTTACATCCCCCTTAAGATATCAAGTTTATTTGCACTAGAGACAAATAGTACAATGTAGCCAATAAAAGGTAGATGGTTCATGTATACCGCATTAATCCATATTATTTCTTCTTGATCTCAACTCTGGGGCCGATGAGAATCATTTTGGTGATGTGGAATTTTTCTGCCTGACTCCTCTTTAAATTCTGAATTTCTCACTCTTCTCATGAACTCTTAACAGTGTACCGAGCGAGGTGGCATAGTGGTTAGCACACTGGACTCACATTCGGGAGGACAACGGTTCCAACCCACGTCCGGCCTTCCCGATTTAGATTTTCCGTGTTTTCCTTAAATCACTTGAGGCAAATGCCGGGATGGTTCCTACGAAAGGGCACGGTTGACTTCCTTCCCTTACACGGGCTTGCGCACCGTCTCTAATGACCTCGTTGTCGACGAGATGGTAAGTACTCACTAGAGTTTTACGTTTTTGTGTGTTGTCTGGCCTTCTTCCCAAAATATTGGGATTGAGATCTTAATGTGCTGTAAAGTGGTTTGGTCACCCGTTATTTGTAAGTGGTCACTCATCCACCGTTAATTATTTTTACCTGTTTTGTACTGGTATTTTATTTTTAGTTTTATCTCCCTGTTTTGATGTGCTGTGTCCAATCTTGCGATTTGAACAATACCACTTCTCTCACGATTCGGCTCTGAATTGAACTTTTGGGAACGGGCGCTGATAACCTCGCTGTTGTGCGCCCTAAAACACTAATCATCATCATCATCATCAAGTACTAATCTCCTCCTTCTCCTTCCGTGTATTTGCGTTGACTGAATCAAATCCCTGTTTCTCAAAGATATCTAATACAGATTTTATTGAAATTAAGTCCAAAGCTGAGGCAAAATGTATGAATCCTAGACGAAATGGTAATTCCCATTCATTACTGCATTTTCATTCACGATTTGCAATAAGTCAGTTGTACTATATCCACTCCTAAACGCTCAAAAGAGAAAAAGCCGCTGGACCTGATGGGATACCAGTTCGATTTTACACAGAGTACGCGAAGGAACTTGCCCCCCTTCTTGCAGCGGTGTACCGCAGGTCTCTAGAAGAGCGCAGCGTTCCAAAGGATTGGAAAAGGGCACAGGTCACCCCCGTTTTCAAGAAGGGACGTCGAACAGATTTGCAGAACTATAGACGTATATCTCTAACGTCGATCAGTTGTAGAATTTTGGAACACGTATTATGTTCGAGTATAATGACTTTCTTGGAGACTAGAAATCTACTCTGTAGGAATCAGCATGGGTTTCGAAAAAGACGATCGTGTGAAACCCAGCTCGCGCTATTCGTCCACGAGACTCAGAGGGCCATAGACACGGGTTCCCAGGTAGATGCCGCGTTTCTTGACTTTCGCAATTTGTTCGATACAGTTCCCCACAGCCGTTTAATGAAGAAAGTAAGAGCATATGGACTATCAGATCAATTGTGTGATTGGATTGAAGAGTTCCTAGATAACAGAACGCAGCATGGCATTCTTCCGAAGTAAGAGTGATTTCAGGTGTGCCGCAGGGAAGTGTCGTAGGACCGTTGCTATTCACAATATACATAAGTGACCTTGTGGATGACATCGGAAGTTCACTGAGGCTTTTTGCGGATGATGCTATGGTATATCGAGAGGTTGTAACAATGGAAAATTGTACTGAAATGCAAGAGGATCTGCAACGAATTTACGCATGGTGCTGGGAATGGCAATTGAATCTCAATGTAGACAAGTGTAATGTGCTGCGAATACATAGAAAGAAAGATCCCATATCATTTAGCTACAATATAGCAGGTCAGCAACTGGAAGCAGTTAATTCCATCAATTATCTGGGAGTACGCATTACGCATTAGGAGTGATTTAAAATGGAATGATCATATAAAGGTGATCGTCGGTAAATTAGATGCCAGACTGAGATTCATTGGAAGAATCCTAAGGAAATGCAATCCGAAAACAAAGGAAGTAGGTTACAGTACGCTTGTTCGCCCATTGCTTGAATACTGCTCAGCACTGTGGGATCTGTACTAGAGAGGGTTGATAGAAGAGATAGAGAAGATCCAACGGAGAGCAGCGCGCTTCGTTACAGGATCATTTAGTAATCGCGAAAGCGTTACGGAGATGATAGATAAACTCCAGTGGAAGACTCTGCAGGAGAGACGTTCAGTAGGTCGCTACGGGCTTTTGTTGAAGTTTCGAGAACATACCTTCACCGAGGAGTCAAGCAGTATATTGCTCCCTCCTACGTATATCTCGCGAAGAGACCATGAGGATAAAATCAGAGAGACTAGAGCCCACACAGAGGCATACCGACAATCCTTCTTTCCACGAACAATACGAGGCTGGAATAGAAGGGAGAACCGATAGAGATACTCAAGGTACCCCCCGCCCCACACCGTCAGGTGGCTTGCGGAGTATGGATGTAGATGTAGATGTTGGTTGTTCCTTTGTTTGATGAAATCGAATGTTTACTTTTTCTTTGTAGTTGGTAGTGACGTTTAAATTTCGTTAAATGTTATATCTTGTAGGGCTGTAAATAGCGCTACTAATACGGATAACTGTCATAGATGAGACAGAAATAACGCCTAAGATATTATAGTACAGTCTGAAGTTACACGAGCTGCGCAATTCACTCGTGTATTGCGAGCGCCCCCCTAATCTAGATAAGGGAGTCGCTTGCTGTCGCTGTCAAACCTTTCCGTATTCTGCTGCTTAACGATGAAAATGTAGGCGAAAGTGCGGAGTGCCTGACATTTAGGCGGGGGTGTTTTATGATAACGTGCAGCGTTGGAAGTTGTGGGTGGGGAGGCGGGAAGAGGGAGGTGTCGTGGGGGCGGAGCTGGCACCGGGCTGGGGGCTTAGTTACTCGCGGAGCCGGCGTCTGCTCGCTCAGTCCCGGCGCTGACGGTGCGGGAAGCGGACGGCTGACCGCGACACGGCGCCATGGCGGCTTACCGCATAGGTGAGTGGCCGCACTTCTACACCTGTACACCGCAATCAAGCGTATCGCACGCCAAGAGAATATGTACTGCCTACCAGCATTTTACATGTGTCCTATGCTGGGTAATACGTTGGAAAATCGACTGTCGGGTCCGCTACATATACATCCACATATATTCTCTGCAAGCCACTTCAGAGTGCATGTAGGAGGGTACATTGCACCAATATTATCGATTTTCTGTTCCATTCGCGTAATGAGCGGCCGAAAAATGATGGGACAGTGGCTGCATAAGGTCGAAGATACTTTTCCCAAAACCGGCTCTCTAAATATAAGTAACAGGGCGTCGAGAGAACTATGTCGTCTTTCCTGAAAGGAATTGCCTTTCAGTTCCCCGAGCACTTCCACACTTTCGTATGGGTTATGGCGATCTCTTATTTTCCTAGCAACGCCTATCTGAACTCGTTCGGTATCTTTTTTATGCCTTTTTGATAAGGACTCAAAAAACTGGAACAGTACCATGGCAATGGTCGCTCTATCTTCTTACGTGTGAGCAATCGCTCTTCCCGCGATCCATATATGAATGGAACGGCGAAAGCCCTGATAATGGTACTGTGAGACGTACCCCCTGCCATGCACTTCACAGAGGTTTGGAGAGTGTTGATGTAGATGTAGATTTCCATTACAGACGCACTGCATTTTCCCAAAACGCTTCCGACAATCCTAAGTCTTCCATTCGCCTTCCCTAATACTGATTTCACTTGATCGTCTGATTTCACAACGCCGGCCGCGGTGGCCGTGCGGTTCTAGGCGTTTCAGTCCGGAACCGCGACACTGCTACGGGCGCAGGTTCGAATCCTGCCTCGGGCATGGATGTGTGTGATGTCCTTAGGTTAGTTAGGTTTAAGTAGTTCTAAGTGTAGGGGACTGATGCCCTCAGATGTTAAGTCCCATAGTGCTCGGAGACATTTGAACCATTTTTGATTTCACAACCTTAAACACTTATGCGACTTGACGTGCTCATGAGTGCACCTTTACTCTTGCAAATCAGATACATCTGGGTTCTTTCTCTTTCTTACACACATTATCATACAATTATCTGCATTTAAAGAGACCTGCATTCATTAACCCGAATTAAGAATTTGATGCAGTCTCTTACTATCGCTCACAGCTAATATTTCCTGTACGCAAGAGCATCTAATACTGCTGCTGATCATATATGATAAATTGTCTGTGTACATTGAGAACATTAGAGGTACTGACCCAACCGGATAGACGCGCGTGTTACAACACCGCTTCCGCGACCCAGGGAGGCTCGCCGGACCCGAATCGAATCCGCCCTGCGGATCATCGACGAGGTCAGGTGTGCCTACTAGCCTGGATGTGGTTTTTATATGGTTTTCCCCATACCTCTAGGTGTATACGGGCTGGCACCCACGTCCCGCCTCCGTTACACCATTCGCAAACAATTCGTAAACGATCACAGTTTCACGCGCGTTAACGCTAGACGAAAACAGATGGGGTACACAAATTCTTTCCTAGGAAAAGGGGTGGCTGCTAGAAGGGCTTCCAGCCACCCTCTGCTGTTGACATTGTCAGTTTTTGATTAACATGCCGACCCCGTGAAGACACGAGATAAGGCAAGGAATAATACGAACAAGATTAGAAATACTATTAACGTTCCATGGATACATCCGATGTTGCTTTCGTTACTGTGAAACATTCGCTTTGAAAAATACCGTAATGTGTTCTATCAGTAATCACATATTTCCAAAGACACTCCGCATCGTCGTACTCCGATCAGTAGAAAAAGATGTGGTGCAGTATATCGAACGCCTTTCGGAAATCTCGGAAGACAGAATCCACCTGCTCACCTACTCCTATTATCTACAAGATGTCGTGTATGAATAAAGCAAGCTGTGATTCGCACTACTGGTCTTTCGCGAATCCGTGGTAATTCTTTGAGAGAAGCATGTTGTCTCTACGAACTCCGTAATGTTTGAGCTCACAATATGGCCTAGCATCAGCCAGCAGACGGACTGCGGCGGTAATGGTCTGTAATTCTGTGCATCCGAACTTTTACCTTTTCCCGATAATTCCGCAGCGTTCTGAATGTAACATCTGACGCGCCAGTATATCCGAATACCTACTTCACCGTCAAACTTATGATGGATGATGTACAGTGTTTATTAAAACGCCTTGAAATGAACGTTCTCGGAGCAGTAATAATGCGCCTCTACATAATGCAGAATTGTGCAGTCCCGGCTTGATTATGGGAGCCTGGCCTATGGGTCTGCGTCACCCTCAGTGTTGAAGTTGTTAGACCCCATACACCACTGTGGGGTTCGGCTAGCAACTGGCGCTTTTCGTACCAGCCCCGTGGATAGTCTACTGGTGGAGGCCGGGGTTCCCCCGATGCGGATTCGCCGCCATGGACTGCTCGCCGACTATGCTGTCCGCGTGCATTGCTCGCCAGGCCATCCCAATCATCACCTGCTTTTCCCTGCCATGGTCCTCCATCTGCCCGAACGGCGACCTAGGTCTGGGCTTTCCGTAGCTGTCCGCATCCGGTCCCTGCTGTCGGAACTGGGCTCATTCCCTCTTCTGCCTCCCTTCCGGGTCCGTGCACCTACGCCTCCCTGGTGTTTGCCCCGGCCGCCCGTCCGTCTGGACTTGGCACAGGGACCCAAGGACTCGGTTCCGCCTGTGGCCCTCCGTCGCCGTTTTCTTGCGCTCGTCGCCTCACTTCCGGGCTGTGAGCCTGTCTACACTGATGGTTCCCTGGTTGATGGTCGCACTGCCTACGCTTTTGCTCACGCTGCCCATGTTGAACAGCGCTCCTTGCCAGCTGGCTGCAGTATTTTTACTGCAGAGCTGGTGGCCATATTGCGCGCTCTTGAGCATATGCGTTCCTGCTCAGGTAGGTCCATCGTCATCTGCAGTGACTCCCTGAGCAGCCTTCAGGCCATCGACCGCTGCTATCCCTCTTCTCCTCTGGTGTCCTCTATTCAGGAGTCTGTTTCCGCCATTGCCCGTTCTGGACGTTCGGTGGTCTTGGTTTGGACGCCAGGTCATGTTGGCATCCCGGGGAACGAACGTGTTGACAGGCTGGCCAAAGGGGCGCTCGACGCCCCAGCTTTGGAGATCGGCCTCACGGCTCCCGATCAGCAGCTGGTGTTGCGCTGTAAGGTGCTTGGGATGTGGTCTGCTGAGTGGCGAGGCTTCACAATGCCTAATAAACTGCGGGCTGTCAAGGAGACGACCGATGTGTGGCGCTCCTCCCTGCGGTCTTCTCGCAGGGATTCTGTTATCCTGTGTCGGCTCCGCATCGGCCATACATACCTGACGCACGGCCATCTTTTGCGTCAGGAGGATCCCCCCCTGTGTCGGTGTGGGTCCCGGCTGACGGTCGCCCACATTTTATTAGAGTGTCCCCGACTGCGCACCCTTCGGCAGTCTTTTAATTTCCCGGGCACCTTGCCTTTGATTTTATGCGACGATGCCTCCATGGCTGACAATGTTTTACATTTTATCCGTGCTAGTCCTTTTTATGGATCCATTTAGGGGGGTCCTGCACTTTTCCGTTTCTGTATCTTTTGTCCTCGCGTCTCTCCATATTTGTTGCTGTTTTGGTGTCTCATCGGATGGTTGACTCTTTCCCTTTTTTGTTGTCGTGGTCAGTCAACCAGTCTCCGGCCATCTTCTTTTCTTCTATTTTTTCTGTCTGGTGTTCGTCTGTACTCATCTTTTCTGTAGTGTTCGTTGCCTAATTTGTGTTCTTTAGCACCTGGGGGGGGGGGGGGGGGCAGTCTCCTTCCCCTTGGGGTTTTATCTGCTCTGCGACTTTGTCTCGCTTGTTTTTGGAATGGGGGACTGATGACCTTAGCTGTTTAGTCCCCCTTAAACATCCCAACAACCACCACCATAATGCAGAACGTTTTGCTTACGTCTCCCACTGGAGATCACTGGGTGTTCCTATGACGCTCGCGGTTTCACTAAATAGAAATGTGGCGCAACTCTTCTTTGAAACTTCTCTACAGGTTCCTTTCATCAGGGTTAGTAACGGTCCAGGCAAATGAACACTGCTGGACTTTCTACGTGTTCTATTCGTAGACGAGTTACACATCTTCACCACGTCCATCTTAAATCGTGCAGCATAGAAGCCGCTATACAACATGTCCCAGATGGAATGAACAATATTCAGGGATACGACAGAAAATCAATCAAAGCAAAAAAGTCTAATAAACATGGGCTCTAAAATTCATACCTTAAGAGCTACGATCACTTCTTTATCTGCGATACTGTGAAGCAAATCTGTTCTACTGCGAGGTCGTAGCCTTGCCATATTTTGAGAGGTGATAGTACGGAACAAAACAAGAAATAAAAGGCCAGTAAACATGGGTTCTAATGTGCATACTTTAGGAGCTGTGAGCACTTGTTCATCTCGCTAAGGTAAACCACATCTCTTCTACTGAAAAAAAGTGCTCATTGCTCTTAAGGTATGCCTGCCGGAGTCCGCGTTTACTAGACTTTTTGTCTCAAATGATCTTTCCTGTCATATCCCTGAATACTGATTATCCCTTCTGGGACACCCTGTGTATTCGATGTTTGTAACTGACTGCAGTGACTGATCGCTGGTGATGTAGCGAAACAACATTTGCCCCTTTCAGCACCAATCTGTGTTACCATCGTCCTTTGCTGGCGTAAAGGCACGATTCACAGATAACGCGACATCCAGCAGGGATAACCCACTGTTATAGATGAAACAGAACACAAGCAACTGCGGATACGTTAAGGAGCTGTGAGGAGACCAGTATTTTTTGTACTGTTTATTAATAAATTTGCAGAAAGTGTTAGCGCCAGTCTTACAGATTTTGCAAGAGACTGATTGTCTGTGATGTTATCCAAACGTTACTAATATTTCTATTTAGTGAAATTTTGGCATTTGCTTCTACATGTAGATGAATAAAAGGTTACGTATTTCACGAAGAGTGTAGCTACATCGGACAAAATAAAAGTCGCATTTTGCTTTATTGTCAGTACTGGACATATTAGGTAACAAAAAAATGGTTCAAATGGCTCTGAGCACTATGGGACTTAACATCTGAGGTCATCAGTCCCCTAGAACTTAGAAATACTTAAACCTAACTAACCTAAGGACATCACACACATCAATGCCCGAGGCAGGATTCGAACCTGCGACCGTAGCAGTCGCGCGGTTCCGGACTGAAGCGCCTAGAACCGCTCGGCCACCGCGGCCAGCTAATAAGTAACAACACTATTTTTGTTATATCAAGTGCAATCATAAGGAAACAAAAATGAAGAAAGTAAACACATTTCCACTTGATAAACACAAGCAAAAAAACCTACAAAAAATTCCACTGCAAGCATTACAGTTTCTTCTCATGTCATCTTGCATAACATATTGTCTATGAACCAATTGACCCTTCCCATAATTGGAGACAGTTTTGAATTTTGTTAGGCATGTTGTTTACGAAATTGTCCACATAACCATGTACGATATTGTCCCACTCCTCCACAGCAGCCTTTATGATGCCCTGTAGTTTTAGCACGGCTCATGCACTCTCAATTCATTTGAGATCTGGAAAATATGGAGGCCATTCCATCGGACTAGGACCGTGTTCATAAAATTGTGATGATGGAGCCGTGCATTGTCGTCTATCAGCGTGAATCCCGCTCAATTACGTTCACCAAATGGAGTCACACTACGTGCAAGATCCTGGTACTTCACCCCACTCATCGTGCCATGTATTGGCATAAGCGGTGTCCTGCGGCCATACCTGATTCCACTCCAAAACGTGACCCAACAGCTTTGATGAAGATGGCTGTCTACGATACAGCTAAGGTGTAAACGTTGTCCTCGTTGCCTCCGTACTCGAATATCAATATTTTCAGGGAGGAGACTGATACGGATCTCACTAGAAAAGAGCACTATGTCCCACTGCTGCCCAGTCCACAAAGAGTGGTTTCGTGCCCAGGCGACACGAGCCCCCCTCTGAGCCCGATTTAGAGGAGAGCCTTGAAAAGTCTTCTGGCACGTAATCCCCGCTCTCCTATAGCTGTTTGGAACTGCCGCCATTGTGTGCAGGGTTTCTGCTTGCTGCTACGCAGTTTTCGTTCTACACGCCTGTTGCTTTCCTCCCGCGACCACATCTGTGACTATCGTCAACTCATCCTGTCACTAGAAATTTGTTCATGATCCTAGAGACCTCACTATGACTCACAGTGAGATTCTCTGCGACGTCCTCCTGTCTGGCTCCATTAGAGTGACTGACTGTACGGAACCTCTGCTCCTATGTTATTGTTGTCCAAACCATCTTGAAGCAACACGGCTCTCGTAATGACACGCGGCCCAAGTACTGCGGTGCTCCCAGATGACACGGTTGTCATATATTGCACATACCGACCTCTCATGGTGTAAACATTGACTATTCCCGTTATAATTACATTACAAACAAATCACTGTATCGATATCGTTATGTATTTCTGGACCACAAAGTTTAATATTAAAGTTTCGGCAATATGCGACTTTTTTTTTACTACTGTATAATACCCATTGCCAATAGGATTAATAAATCGCAATGTAACCATTCATATCTTACAATAACTGTGTGTCACATTGCAGTAAGATGTGAATTGGAACATTGACAAAGGCTCAGTTGTCAGTGGAGTACAAAGGCAAATCGTAACTCAGAACTTTTATTATAAAGCGTTGGTACAATCGATACTAGAACGTCGATCAAGCACCCGTATCAGGCTGCACTGACTCAGAATTTCCAGCAAACGCAAAAAACTGCAGCGCGACTATTTAATTGCTTGTTTAAGTGGTGCGAGAATATCAGAGCTCTTCTAAAAATTTGAAGTGGGAGGCGCTTGAAGAAAGTGTCCTTACAAGGAGCGACTTACATTGAGAAATCTAAAACTATCCTGCAATCCACTGCTTAGGAAACGCTTCTGTGGCGATGGTAAAGATAATCATTATTCAGTACAGGCAACACTTTATGGATGCAGCCACATTTCTCTCTCATCACCTGTCTCATCCGTCTCTAACGGTAAATAACGTCAAGTTGATTGTATCTACTACATACAAATGTAACGAGAGTTTCTTCCTGCACTCTGTGCGTGAACGGAAGAGGAAATATTTTAATATACGTATGATTCGAGATTGTTTTGAAAACCTTAGAGGGCTTTCAGTAGGGATAGGTACAGTGTAGATACCGTTTGTAATACGGATTCCTGTTTCGATTAGTCTAAAACGATATCATATATCTAATTCACAGCTTCGGCTAGTGCCGAAGGGAGACTACATCTCTGTACTTGTGTATGATCTACCAAGTAGTGGCACAGTTCGCTGCATTTGGTACATGGTATCTGTGATCTTTCCGATCAAGTTTTCGAGAAGGAGACGGCTGGACTGAGAGGATCCGCAAATGGTATCAAATTTAAAATATCACAATGCAGTCAGAGGAGGTCTATTAGCGGGAAAGGCAGCGTTTTTTTCCGGATATTGTCTATTTAACCGGTTTCTGATACGTGAAGGATCGAAAAAAATGCCATATTCCAGCATGATAATGCAAGACCCCACATAACTGTTCACACCAGAAAGGCATTGAGCAATGTGCCAACGGCCTTGCCTCGTTGATTACACAGGCTCTCGTCGGATCATCGAAGATGAGCAACGTCAGGTATGGGTAACCGCCTGGGTATGTCACGTGCTACTGGCTGCTTTCTTCGCTTTACCTTTGCGGCATAGGAGAGAAGGGGTGGTGGCGTAAGGTCCCTGATCCCTATTCTTCGTTCCAGTGTCCTGCATTACATTTCAAATTCCGCAGTGTCTCACGGAGTGAGTGCATGTGACACTGTTGATGGTGATGGGTTTTACGGATGGGGGCGTTAGGCGTGGCGGCTCGTTTAGTGTCGTTCGAGAGGAGTACGCTACATATCGAAGCCGGGTTTTCCACCATCTTCCTTCTCTCACCATCAGTAAAGCAAACAAGGCACTCCACTACACACAACCGTTACAGTCACCTACACTTACTGGATTCACTCAAATACATAACTCTCGCCGCGCGGAGTGGTCGCGCGGTTAGAGGCGCCATGTCACTGATGACGCGGTCTCTGCCGCCGGAGGTTCGAGTCCTCCCTCGGGCATGGGTGTGTGTGTTGATCTTAGCATAAGTTAGTTTAAGTAGTGTTAAGTCTAGGGACTTATGACCTCAGCAGTTTGGTGCCATAAGAATTCACACACATTTCAACATTTTTGAACACAATTTTCACGCTTCGTGAAGGAAAGGTGCCAGTGTGCGCGAAGAACAGAAAAACCTTTCCAATTAGGCGGCTAAACCAGTCCTCTGGGATCTCCCACCCAGCCAACCATGCAATACGACTTTACTAGTGAGAAATTTACGGTTCCTTGATTGGTCTGCTCAGTGTCCTGATCTGTCACCCATAGAGCGCGTCTGTGGTACAATGGGAAGATTGAAACCTTCCCGTCTCCTCTATATCTCTTTTGTTAATAACCTTCCCTTCTACAATAACCTATGAAACCTTTCCTTAGGATTTCTGTCTCTTACTTAATAATAACAAACGAAATATTCCCTTTGAAATTTATTCTCTTTCTCAATCTTCGCATAAAAATTTAATTGATGCTTATTAAAAGTGATTTTCTGATTATTTCGACGAAGCATAGAATGTGTCGTCGTTGCGGCCCTCAGTCGTTATCTGCAATAACCCAAAACTGTTCCTTGCCTTTTTTACTGTTACTGCCTCGCCATCTGACTGCTGCATCGCACTGTGACATGAATATACTTACTCTGGTTTACTATACTCTATTAACTGCTGGTGGGCTGTCATAATAAGTGGCTGTATTTTTTACCAAAGCTGACGTTATTCTTTAATTAATTTGACTGAAGTTACGTAATTCATAGTTACACTTTTTCTTGACAACAATAAAATTTTTGCAAAGTTTTACGTTGATGGTTTTTGGGATGGATTATAATCAGTAATGCAACATTGCTGGCAAAAATTAATTATATTCTGAAAACGCTTCAAATTTTTACTGTTGGTAATGAAATGATTTTACAAACGTTCAAATGGGACTTACTTTTTACAAAAATCTTACAACTAGCATTGCGCAAACATACCTTCAGTAGTCTTGAGTTTCGCAAAGAAAATAATTCAATAATATTAGTTCCTCTTATGATAATAGTTAGTTGATGTCTCTGTACATCCGTTTGTAATCTCTCGTAAATCATAGCTGGTGGCTGGCAGGCACACGGCTCCTCTCAACGTCTCTCTCCTCTGACATGCTACCGACTCACTTCACATCTCACTTACTGCTGACTTCCTACGAACGCTAAAGTGCGGCCTCTCCTGCCAACAATGCTTTCTGGTGCAGACAATCTCTTCTACCATTGCAAAATGTATCAATGCGCGGTCTCTCCCGCTCTTTTCTTAAAATGTATCCATACGCGGTCTCTCGCGCCCTTTTTAAAATTACATCAATTTGCGGTCTCTCTTGCCAACAATAATTTGGTGCAAACATTCCCTGCTACCACAATTATTTCCAACATGACAAATATTAATTATTCCTACTTAATCCTATTAATAAAATATAAACATCTTTCATAAATTGTGGTTTGACAATAGACAACAGAAATATACACGTCTTACAAGATGTATACTGCACTTCCTGCCAGCCTCCGACGTGTAGCATTTATGAACTGACGCAGCATTTGCTTCCTGAATGGCAAGAAATTCCTCTACATAACATCTAAACGTTGTTGGGTTCCATGCCACAACAAATACAAGAGTTTATCCATATTCGGGAAGGGAGAGGGGGGGGGGGAGGTGCGAGAGGCAGGGAGAAGCGTCACACATCGTACTGATGTTGATAATGGACATTACTTCCGTATGGAATGACAGTTCAATCATTTATGTGGTGAAGATGTCTTCAGAATTTGATAAATATCAGACTGGCACTTCATGGGGTAATATTTCTAAATTCCGTTAATGTATATCTAATAATGTGAACACCCAGCAGGAAATTAAGTGGCGGTACATAAACATATATTCAGTTTTTCAGCAAATGGGCATTGCTTGGAGTACTGCCCTATGTAATGAACATTCAAATATTCCTTTACATACACTCCTGGAAATGGAAAAAAGAACACATTGACACCGGTGTGTCAGACCCACCATACTTGCTCCGGACACTGCGAGAGGGCTGTACAAGCAATGATCACACGCACGGCACAGCGGACACACCAGGAACCGCGGTGTTGGCCGTCGAATGGCGCTAGCTGCGCAGCATTTGTGCACCGCCGCCGTCAGTGTCAGCCAGTTTGCCGTGGCATACGGAGCTCCATCGCAGTCTTTAACACTGGTAGCATGCCGCGACAGCGTGGACGTGAACCGTATGTGCAGTTGACGGACTTTGAGCGAGGGCGTATAGTGGGCATGCGGGAGGCCGGGTGGACGTACCGCCGAATTGCTCAACACGTGGGGCGTGAGGTCTCCACAGTACATCGATGTTGTCGCCAGTGGTCGGCGGAAGGTGCACGTGCCCGTCGACCTGGGACCGGACCGCAGCGACGCACGGATGCACGCCAAGACCGTAGGATCCTACGCAGTGCCGTAGGGGACCGCACCGCCACTTCCTAGCAAATTAGGGACACTGTTGCTCCTGGGGTATCGGCGAGGACCATTCGCAACCGTCTCCATGAAGCTGGGCTACGGTCCCGCACACCGTTAGGCCGTCTTCCGCTCACGCCCCAACATCGTGCAGCCCGTCTCCAGTGGTGTCGCGACAGGCGTGAATGGAGGGACGAATGGAGACGTGTCGTCTTCAGCGATGAGAGTCGCTTCTGCCTTGGTGCCAATGATGGTCGTATGCGTGTTTGGCGCCGTGCAGGTGAGCGCCACAATCAGGACTGCATACGACCGAGGCACACAGGGCCAACACCCGGCATCATGGTGTGGGGAGCGATCTCCTACACTGGCTGTACACCACTGGTGATCGTCGAGGGGACACTGAATAGTGCACGGTACATCCAAACCGTCATCGAACCCATCGTTCTACCATTCCTAGACCGGCAAGGGAACTTGCTGTTCCAACAGACAATGCACGTCCGCATGTATCCCGTGCCACCCAACGTTCTCTAGAAGCTGTAAGTCAACTACCCTGGCCAGCAAGATCTCCGGATCTGTCCCCCATTGAGCATGTTTGGGACTGGATGAAGCGTCGTCTCACGCGGTCTGTACGTCCAGCACGAACGCTGGTCCAACTGAGGCGCCAGGTGGAAATGGCATGGCAAGCCGTTCCACAGGACTACATCCAGCATCTCTACGATCGTCTCCATGGGAGAATAGCAGCCTGCATTGCTGCGAAAGGTGGATATACACTGTACTAGTGCCGACATTGTGCATGCTCTGTTGCCTGTCCCTATGTGCCTGTGGTTCTGTCAGTGTGATCATGTGATGTATCTGACCCCAGGAATGTGTCAATAAAGTTTCCCCTTCCTGGGACAATGAATTCACGGTGTTCTTATTTCAATTTCCAGGAGTGTATTAATGATGTGTTCGTGTATGTACGAGTAGAAGCGAGACTTAATTAGGATGTAGTTAATATTTCGTACGTTGTTTTCGTCCATCCATGTATTGGAAACTGATCAAACAGACGACGTCCGGAAAAAAAATCGTCGCTTTTATCGCTACTAGATCTCCTCTGACTGCAGTGACGTGTCCTAAGTTTGCTACAAAGTGCAACCCCTCTCAGACCAGCGTCTTCCCCTCGAAAGTCTCAGATCAGATGTGTGTCAGGGCGCTGATGACCTCGATGTTGAGCGCCCATAAGCCCCAACACACCACCACATCTCAGATCCTGCGTCCCAAACGCAGTGGACTCTATGACCACTTGGGTGTAGTTCATAAACAAGTACAGCGATGTAGTCGCTCTTCGGCATTACCAGAAGTCATGAGGGGCATAAAAACAGGATTTAGAATTACTGCCTCACACTGGCAAGTATTCAAACTCCCTCTAGTAATCTTGAACTCAGGTACGGGTCTCACGAATCTCTGTTTCCTGTGGCCTTTCAGCAAGTCGTCCACGGCCGCCATGGCGTCGATCTGACCACCACATTCAGAAGCCAGACTCATCACTGAACTTTGCAGAGTGCGACTCAACGTCCCAGTTGACTCTGGCTCTACGTCGCGCAAGCCTCTGTCGTCAGTGGTATGATGTCAGCGGAGAACCACGCATGGCAACTCAAGAACTCAATCCAACTTCCAGTAAACTCTTCCCGAAAGTTCGTGATGACACTCTGCTTGTAAACTGTACCCGAGCTCAGCTGTTGTGATCCATTAATTCGTCAGAGTCAATCGAAAAATCCACACTATCTTCTCGTGCTGTAATCCTATCTGAGCCCATCTCGCCAGCGCTCGTTCTACAGCCGCTGCACTACAGCTCTGTGCGATCTGTCGAAGTGATGCTCCAGTGTCACACATTCCAGTCACAAGACTTTTCTCAAAATCCGAAATATGGTGATAAGCTGAACGTGCACGTCCTCTGGCCATGCTGTGTTGCGATCTCCACCTGCTACGTCCCAGCAACGTTAGGTACATCAAATAGCCAGATGCACTCACATAATTTTTTGTCTGCAGAAATGACATCTTTCTGTATTGAATATAAGCTCGCAAAAGGAAGAAATTTTACTGAACACATTCTACAGGCAATGGAATACTGGAGCAACTGTTTGGTGGCGTTAAGCCTGTGGGTTGATGGAGTAACAGTTTACATTTCCGTCGGCGTAGCAGGTGACTTGTGCTCACATTCACTGAAGTAAGCAATGGTGGTAGCAGTAGCCTTATTCCTGCAGTACGTACACAAGGCTGATTCAGCCCTCTGCAATACGTGAAGGTGTGTTTGACTTTTAGCAATTTACGCGAAGGCGAATCTCCTTCAATATCACGATCGTAATGGAATGTCAGAGACTCCTCATATAGGTGAAACATAAAGAGTTTGCAGGCACGTTTGGCTCCAATTTGCAGCCGTCCGAACTCGGGTCATATTACTGTACTTTGGTACTTTCTGCTTCATAGTGGGTAATCTTACGCCACAGTTCTCCAGCCACATCATAATATTTTGGTCTAAAATATTTCTGTCACTCGTCCTAAAATTTGGTTCACCAAGCAATTAACCCAGTAGATACGAAAGATTTAAGTACTTGATGTTACTTTGTTTCATTTGTAGCAAAGAAGCATATATTCCCATAGACGCTTTCTTATTCATAACTTTTTCGAGATTTTAATGTTAATTTTTATGTGCGTTGTTCTGTAGAGTCTAACTGTAAATGTAGACAATAATGTTTACATACTTGAACTTTCCTTGGACTCAACTGGGTTTTTAACATCGATGCAACTTGTGGTTCTGCCTGTATAGAAAGTTCTAGCATAGGCGAAAATCACACTCCGTTTAAAAAAAAATGAAGATCCGCTGGTTATCGAATACTACATCATTTAATTGCTCTGCTGATCGCTAGCAATAGAAATGTCATGTATATATATGAAACTCATAAAACAGTAACACAGAAAGGCAAGAATTGTAATCTGGCACCGCTGCTGCGTTTTGGGTCCTGTCCCCTAGATGTGGAGGGCGCAAGATTAATGGGCATGATATTCTTCTCGCTGTTTTTCAAGAGTAAGGGGAAATAACAGGTATTCTTCGTCCTGCAACTCGGCCTATATTTCACTCTTACTCAACTGCAATGACAAATAAACATAAAAGTTTTCTGGGTATGGTGCCGCTTATATTTTCAAATAACTGTCACTGAATAAAACCAAAGTTTCGACCACGGTTGTAATGCCTCTCGTCGGGGTTTACAGGTGCACTGTTTCATAGAGAGTCCACTTACATGGTCCTTCCACATTGTACAGTATCACAATTAAAAAAAAAAAATACTATTGATACGGTTGATCTCCTACGGTGGAAGCAGTGTGAAACTTTATTAGATTCCGGAATGAGATTTTCACTCTGCAGCGGAGTGTGCGCTGATATGAAACTGCCTGGCAGATTAAAACTGTGTGCCGGACCGAGACTCGAACTCGGGACCTTTGCCTTTCGCGGGCAAGTGCTCTACCATCTTTTTTTTTTTTACGTTGTGTTTGGTCCTTGCGAACGTCACATGACATCCGTTCAAGTTCGTTTGTTGATCCTTCCACTCACAAAGGCCAACCAGCTCTCTGACCGTGCCGGCTGCCATCTGAGCTACCCAAGCACGACTCACGCCCCGTCCTCACAGCTTTACTTCTGGCAGTACCTCGTCTCCTACTTTCCGAACTTTACAGAAGCTCTCCTGCGAACCTGCAGAACTAGCACTTCTGTTTCATATCAGCGCACACTCCGCTGCAGAGTGAAAATCTCATTCTGGAAACATCCCCCAGGCTGTGGCTAAGCCATGTCTCCGCAATATCCTTTCTTTCAGGAGTGCTAGTTCTGCAGGTTCGCAGGAGAGCTTCTGTAAAGTTTGGAAGGTAGGAGACGAGGTACTGGCAGAAGTAAAGCTGTGAGGACGAGTCGTGAGTCGTGCATGGGTAGCTCGGATGGTGCCGGCACGGAAGCTCAGCGTGTTCGGTCAGAGGGCTGCGTACTCTCTGCAATAAAAATACTGAGTCAAGGAATCAAGGACCAACTTGAACGGATGTCTTGTGACGTCCGCCCAGACCAAACGCAACGAACTATATCGAACAGAATGAAAAAGGATATTAATAAATGGTTTAAAGCCAACTCACTGACATTAAACTTCGAAAAGACTCACTATATGCAATTCAGAACCTGTAAGAGGTTTCCACCCAGCATATGCATAAAGTACGAAGAAGAGCAGATAGAAGAGGTTGACAGTCTTAAATTTCTGGGATTACAACTTGATAATAAATTCAGTTGGGAGGAGCACACCACAGAACTGCAGAAACGCCTTAACAAATCTGTATTTGCAATTCGAGTGTTAGCAGACATAGGCGACGTTAAAGTGAAAAAGCTTGCATACTTTGCCTACTTTCATTCCATAATGTCATATGGTATAATATTTTGGGGTAACTCTTCAAGTCAAACAAAAGTTTTCAGAGTCCAAAAGCGTGTAATACGTATTATTTGTGGAGTAAATTCACGGGCGTCTTGTAGAAACCTCTTCAAAGAACTGAGTATACTAACTGCTGCCTCTCAGTATATTTACTCCTTAATGAAATTTGTCCTAAATAATATATCTCTTTTTCCAACAAACAGCTCAGTTCATACATACAATACCAGGAACAAAAATGATCTGCACAAGGACTTAAAAGCACTTACTTTATTTCAAAAAGGGGTCCACTACTCAGGAACACTCATCTTCAATAATTTGCCAGCAAACATTAAAAATTTAGTTACAAATAAAGATCAGTTTAAAAGGAGCCTGAAAGACCTACTAGTGGCCAACTCCTTCTACTCCATTGACGAATTTTTTAATAGAAACAAATGATGTATTGTATATATTCATACTATTAGTATTGTTATTTCAGCTTAAAAAAAAGTGACATGTTCCACATCCACGAGGATCTCCTCAACACGGATCTATGGAACGAAAAACTAATCTAATCTAATCTAATCAGGAATGGCAAAACGTCGCCTTCACGGACGACTTCCCGTTCTCTGTACAGCAACACGATGAAAATAATAGTAGGCCTATGTGGAGGCTCCATGAGGAATGAACGTTGCCATATGGCATTCGTCATTGTCATACGGGCCCATCACCTGGAGTGATGGCATAACCTGTCATTTAGTGTACAACAGGACCACACAGCCGGTAATTTGAAGAGTAATGGCTGCCTTTCTGACATGTTTAGGCCAGTGGCTGGCCCCTAATCTTGGAAATCTCGGTGGCCTTATCTTTCAACGAGATAATGCGAAATCATATGTTTTCTGCGCTCCCTGACATACCTCCATATAGAGAGCGTTCAATTGCTGTTCTGTCCAAGACATTCTCCAGATCTGTCACCCATTGAAAATGTCTAGCCGTTGGTTGCCGAGAGACGGGCACGCCACTGGTCACCAGATAATACGACTGACGAACTCTGATACAGTATTGGAGCAGTATGAAATGACGTATACAAAATTAATCAAGTAATCTAAAAAGTGGTTCAAATAGCTCTGAGCACTATGGGACTTAACATCTGAGGCCATCAGTCCCCTAGAACTTAGAACTACTTAAACCTGACGAACATAAGGACATCACACACATCCATGCCCGAGGCAGGATTCGAACCTGCGCCCGTAGCAGTGTCGCGGTTCCGGACTGAAATGCCTAGAACCGCACGGCCACCGCGGCCGGCAATCAAGTAATCTATCTCACTGTATTGTCTACTTATTGTACAAGTAAAATTTCATTATTTTCTGTCCTTCTTGGTATTGCAGTTTTAGTGGTCAGCAATATATTTCAGTGGCCTTGCTGACCTTGTGCTTCACGATCCCTGGCTGGCTTATTGTCTTGGCGTAATCTATGTGGTATTCGGCCATTGCCGATTAGTTGTACTGCCCAAGTCGACAGCAGTGCCGAGGTAACCGAAGGAGGAGGCGCAGTCGTTAGTACACTGGACTCACATTAGAGAGTATTACGGTTTCAACCCGCATCCGGACATCCACATATGTGTTTTCCGAGATTTTCCTAATTCGCTCCTGGCAAATGCCGGGATGGTTCCTTTGAAAGGGCACGGACAAGTTCCTTCCCATCCTTGAAAAAACTGAGTTGGTGCTCCGTCTCTAATGACCTTGATGTCCATGGTGCGCTAAACCTTAATCTCCCTTCCTTCCTCTTCCGATGTAGTCTTCTCCACAGTCGCACTCCATCCTGTACACACCTGCAATGTGTACAGCGTCTGTCATGTCCTTGCTGGGGCCCAACACATCCTACACCTCACTGACGCTCTCGAAGATGGAATGGACACCAACCTGGCGAAGATGTTTGCCAATTCGGTCACTAAAGTTATACTTCCTTCCAGCATAGGATATCAAACGTCTCTACAGTTTTATTTTTTAATTGTAATGTAGTGTCTGAACCATCGACAACACAGTATAACAGAAGATCCAGGAAGGCCACTGCAGCCATGGCTGAAACATCGACCTTACTGACATTTATTTTACAAAATGAAGCGGCACCATACCCAAAAACTTATACCATCTTACTCTGTCTTCAAGCGACAGAAAAACTATCTTGTCCATTGAAGGTCCATATTAAGTTAATGTTTACCTGCTTCTTTAGCCTTGACGGCTTTTATCGTAAGGAGTCAGTCCCTCCTGGTCAAAAAGTTAATAAATAGTTCTGTCACGATATGCCAACGTGTCTGAGGGAGAATATGTGGAGAAAGTGTCTCAAAACTTTCCTACGACAAACCATACTCGAATGCGGTTGCCAATGTGCCGATTAGCTTGGCTGAAAATAGGATGACACTTGCGCTCCAACGACGATGTTTAACGGTCTTGGCTCCCCATGACATTTTCTATCCCCCATTTGAAAATCAGTTTGACATTACATACAGTCGAGGAAATTTAAACCAAAACTTGGAAACCTGTAAACAATACCTCGTACGAAGCGAGAAATGTTCTGAGTAGCGTTTTGGTAGCTTGTCCGTGACTTTTTGTTAGTAAATTTTCACAGATTTTCAGATTATAAGGTCAACATTACTTCGGCAGAACATTCTAGTGTTATCGTCTCTGTTAGGTTGATTGCATTTAAACTTACTGTAAATGCCAAAAGCTTAAATAATACAATAAGTAGATTCTCACAATCGCTTTGTAAACATTTTTGTACTTTAAATACTCCCAGTAGCTCAGACAGGCTCGTATCTTCCAACGCATTATTTGCACTGGATGTTATTTGTGTTGAGTGATGGAATAAAATGCTTGCATTAGGGTTCTATTTAGTGAGGTACAAAACTTTGGATTCCTTTTTATGTCTTTTTCCCTTTAAGGCAGTGTGTGGCGAATCTACCACTTTCTGAGAGTCGAGAAACATCTCATTCCGTCGACTGATCCTTTTAATGTTATCCAAGTTTCAACACCATGCTCTCTTCCAAGTTACTAGAACATGGAATCACTTTCTTTTCAGTAGGTATTTCTTACCTTGACGTCTGGTGAAGGAAATGGGCATGGCAGAAAGATGTCAATTTAAGAGCCGCTCAGGGATATGTACACAACAAATACGAGTAAATCAGCACATGTGCACATTCTTGGTTCCACACAGTTATGTACAAAACCGCTTCCGTTTGAGTCAAGATTTCACGTACAGAAGTGCAGCTGTGTTTGACATAGCAAGATGATGCCTAGAGGAAGAGTGCTCATGAACTCTGTAAAAACAATTTTTTTTACTGATGTTCTTGATTCTTATGATGAAAGGGCGAAGAACTGTTCGGTTTCGACTCTGGATTGAAGTATCAAAAACTTCTTTCTATTACTTCCCACTGACTGCTTCTTCTCACAAAGAATACCAGTCCATCTGTGTAATGTAGTTCCCGGAATCGTGTAAACTTTAGGTAGAGACAGCCATATGGATTTATGTGTCCAGTAATAGCATACACACCGGTCTTCGACATCAGTTTATAAACTGGAGCGACATTGTCTCCAGTGACAAAGAGAATTATATGCGACGGTCCTCCTCGAGGCTCGGGTCATACAGCTAGAGTTGTAGGATGTACCCTCCCCTACACATTCCACAGTAGTTTGAACAGTATAGATGTAGGACTCACAGACCACGCGAATACAGTAAAGCGAATGGACAGACATCTATGAGAACCGATTATGAGGACAACACTGAAGATTTTTACAAAATATAAGAAGAATTAGTTTTTAAAAAATTCGAAAGATTTTATTGTTTTTAAAAATATTTCCCTTTAACATCAGAACGTTTTTCCATTCGATGAAACCAATCCTGAAAGCAATGATGCCTCTCTTCCTGAAGTACTTCAGAAACCACACTTTTGTAATGTTTCACTGCTTCATCTCATAAAAGTTATCCTATGCATTTTATCTTTAATTTTTGAAAACAAAAAAGTTCTCGGTCAGTGATGTATGGTGCTGAACTTTAGAGCATCCAGATACCCAGTTGTTAGGTTTTGTTGAGTGCAATGACACATTGTCATGAGATTTGTTTTCCATTAACTTTTTCAATAATTTGCAATAAACAGACGTTTGAGTATCATTTAAAAAATGATGGCCCACTTAAAGAAATTAACAGCAATCTCCTTACCGTCACTGCGAATTCGTCGAACTTCTGCATAGATTCTGACCCACTGAGCTGATTGACTTTTCTTCTCAGGATTAGAACAATGAATACAAGATTCGTCTCCAGTTTTAAGCTACATCAGAAGTTTCCAGTTCCTCTGCACCAGTCAGTGCGTTGTTGTTTCTTAGTGGGATCAGTTTATGTGGAATCCATCGACAACAAAATTTCCTCATATCTAGCTGTCGTGTTGATGTAAAATGTTTTGAATTTGACTCTTATCAAAGTCAAGTTTCTACCGAATAAATTCCTTTGATATCTGTCGATCTCTTTTGGGCATTGCCTGAACAGCTGCAATATTTGATCAGCAACTTCAGTTCCTGTGTGCCCTTCACAAAATTCATCACTAAGATAAACCCATTCTCTTTTGAATTCGCAGTATCAAATATAAATTGTTGCTTGAGAAGGAGCTTCTTCACAAAATGCATTTCCGAGTCGATCTTGACATTTTTTGGCGTTAATGACGATTAAGAACTGTAAAAAAACATAACCTGAAAATGTTTTTCGGTGCACATAAAGATCTTTAAATAATGATCATTAACAAACTATTAGAATATCTCGAAAAAATTACAAGGCAATCAACTCGCAAAACATTAAGAATTAGCTGTGGAATGTAAACAAAGAGTCAAGGCGCTCCAAACACCTTCAGCCTCATCCTCGTGTTTGCCGGTGGCTCTGATAGGCAGATGTCAATCAAAGTACGCTTGGCTATCAGGACAGTGCATGAAGCCTGCTGTGACAAAACAGTGTCACATGATCTCTCTCAAAACTCTCTAAGAAGTACTGGTCGTATGTTAAGGCACAGCGTGGCAAAAGAAGGTCAGACATTTGCTGACAAGAGAGTGAAACAGACAATAACAAATTGAAACCCGAAGTGCTGAATTCTGTTTTGAAATGTTCCTTCACAAATTAAAATTAAGAAATGTTTCCAGTATTCAATTACCGCACCACAGCAAACTTTGGTGGTAAATAGAATGTAGTTAGGAATGTTCAAAAGAAAATAAAGTAGCCGTTACATAACTATGTCCCAGGCTTCAACGGAATATTACTCAACGGAATATTACTCAGTGTTTGCAAGTGAGTTATGTCACGCTGTATGACAATTTCCCGCAGATCCTTGCAACGGGGAAATGTTCCATTGGCTGAAAAAGAAAACACAAATTACCCCCATTAACGGAATAACGCAGCATAAATTTACACAAAGTTACCGTTATAAATCACTCACCTCTATTTGTAGTAGAGTTCTACAACAAGTTCTGAATTCAAACATGAGGCCTATCTAAAACAGTGATATTCTGCGAGGCAACCAACATGATTCCGAAAACATCGACCTTGCGAACATAGCTCGCGCTCGTCATACATGATATTCTAGGTACCATGGATTTTTAGTCTGAAACAATTGGCGTCTGTAGACTTCGGACAAGCTTTTGATTTACTATCAACTCCACACCTGTTGAAGAAAATACTTTTGTGTGGGATGGTTAACCAGGCTAACGACTGGACTGAGAGCTTCGTGACAGGCAGAATTGCAGCAAATTATTCCAGTTGCATTCCCTACAAACAGAAATGCAGATGGCATGATACACTGTAGTATAATAGTTACAGCAGAAGGACTGATTAAACGCCGTTATTAAGAAAAAATGTGCAAATGCAGTTGTGACTAACTAAACAGCGGAAAAAACAAGATCTCTCCACAAAACTGTGAACTCCGAAAGGCAACATGACTTGGAAGTTAATACGTCTAACGAGAAACGCTCATTAGAGCTTTAGAAAGCTATAACTTAACGGAACACACTGAATTCAGAGAACTATTCACATCGCTTTCTGACTGCTGCTTTGTTGTGGTTCATCCAGTAATATCGACGATAACAGCCCTATCTGTAAGCGGTTTGTTTAATCAATACAACAGTACCGTGCAGATAGTCAATAAATTTACATTCAAGAGTGGACGAGGAACGGCATTCCTACCGCGGAAGGCTCATTACAAGACATTAGGAAACCATCATCAAGAAGCATTTGGAAATTACATAGTATACTGTTTCATATAAAGTAATGGGTTAAAGATATAAAAAGAAAAATTAGGCGGCAGTTAACTAAGGTGGACTTTTTAGAACATTCTGTCGATGAACTCTCTGCCAACCACTGAACAAATGCTCGTCGAGACACTGATTAAAAGGTCGGAGAAAAGTTCAGGAAAACCCGTAAAAAAACAACCTCCCGCACTCCCCCCCCCCCCCCCCCCCGCCCCAACATCGAATGAAAAAATGGAGTTACGCAAAATCACTCATACAATCCATCTTGTAATACTGGATGGGGGAACGAAATTCAAAGGGTTTTGCCTTCCTCTCATATAGTATACTTCAGATGTCTTGCATAAAAACTGAAATTATAGAAGAAGATAATACGAGATCTAGACTCGACGGTATCTACTTGCCGCTGCTTCTCTGATAAGTCACACTTACACTGGAGCAAGGGCACGCAGATTACGAATGGTAATAACCAATCGGTTAAAGCCGACACTGGTATTTTAGCTCTCAGTAACGGGTATTTTTCGGTGTACGTTTCGTCTCGACTCTAACAGGTGTTTTATTCATTTCTTTACTGATAACCGATAAAACACCGGAAATATCGCGACAGGCAAACACATATAATAAAAATTGGTAGTGCATTGCTGAAACAATGTCCCTGTTGCCGCGTGTCGTGGTATTAGGTACACGTGTACATGCAGTGCACCTGGTCTATACAGCAGTTTCTCGCTTTCGTCGCGCCGACATCTGTAGTATTGCAAAATTGTGACAACAGTAATAAATTAAAAACCCAGTATTTCATTCATAGTAAACAATAAGAATAGAAAGTGGCTGAACTTCTGCCGTGTCAACGTAATACGCCTTTATGGGCTTGTAGTCCTTGAAAACGGGCAGACTAACACGAAGAAAAGAGTTCTTCAGCCTTAGTTTTCACACTTTAACACTGACTATTCATAATGTCCAAACAATGGTATGATCCCCAGTTACTAAGTGATTTTTGAACAGTGTTTCAAAAAATTAGAATCAGTAGGAGAATATTGGTGGTTTTTTGTAGTATTCAACTACTTATCGCTTTTCGAGATGCGCAGCGAACGGGGGACGGACTAAGGTTTCTTTTATTTGCCTATTTAATATTTTTATTCTATGTATCTTGAAACTGAGAGTCAAAATTTTTCATTTTTTGTTCGATTTCGAGGTTCATCACAGGAAATAATAGGAATAAAAAAGCGAAAATCGGTTATTTTAGAAACTGGCTTTTTTGAGCGGTTTCGGGTTAAACTGGCAAGGAAGAAAACCAATGTAACCCAAACCCGGTTGTTTCAGGCCACATGCAGCCCAACAATTATCAGCTGGTTGTCACGGCGTTGATTCTTGTAACTAGTCTCACTGTTCGATGCTTTTAAACTTGCACACTTGTGCAACAACGCAGTCGCAGCGACAAGAGCGGCACGCCGGTCTGCAGGTAGACATAATTTAGTCGTCAATAGAATTTCCAGCGACTTCCTAAATAGTTCGTTCAGCTTTTTGTGACCAAGATAAGCGAAAATTTCTACATGTATTTGTGTGAACCTTACAATTATTGATCGAATTAACGTAAGAAAATTTTATAATCAATTTTTGCGCCGAACATTTTTTCCTCTTCATAGACATTGTTGCTCAGATTCATTCTCCGTACTTGTAGAAGATCTAATATTAATTTTAGAATGGATAAAGGCATACAAAGTAGGAAACACAACGTTGTTGTAATTGTTGGTGTGGTTTGGAGCGCTCAACATCTAGCTCATAAGTGCCATCAAATGTTATTGGACGCATGAGTTTAAAAAAATACTAGTAAAATCTTTCTTATACATTGGCTGAAACAAAACTACGACATTCACGATAAAATAATTTTCGACGAAAGATGCAGTTATAAGACAAAACCTCCAAAATTGTGCTAACCAGTTACTAAAAAAGAGCAGGAACCAGCTTCTCTGAAAAAATTTAAAATCTGTGGATGCATGTATGGTTGATAACACATAAAGAGTCACGCTTACAAACTGTACCCATTCAAACACGCAACCTCAATGTTTAAAGATTTTATGTCACCCAAAAGATAAAATATTAAAAAATGAAATGATGAAATGAAACCTTTTGATGAAAATGCTTGGGAATGAATCAGTCACCCTTATGACAGTTAAAATCTACCCTCTAATATCTCAGGGAATGGTCGTGTAACCTCACAGGATTTCAAAATCACTACTACACTCGCCCAATCATCATTTAAAATACAGGGCATGTTCATATGCGTCGAGGAGTCAGAGGTGCATTAGGGCCTACAAGCACTGCAAACGCGGCAGCTTCAGGGTAGCTGGAAGGAAAAACCTTTCTTTTTTTTGCACAGTCGCTGAATAATATCGTTCGCCTTATTTGCAAAACTGTTGCAGCCGTTCCACAAAGAGACACTACGAAAGTCTCCATTTTCAGAATTGCCAGCACTTCATACACCGTTGAAACGAGAAGTAACCTGTCAGCAATCTATATTCACTAAATCTGTTGAAGATTCAGTAAATGCAACACAAATAAGTTTCGAAATATCTCCCGTTATAGAAAAAAGTTGCCGGCCATTTACGGACGGAAATTTTGTCAGTTATTATTTCGAGATAGGTGCTAAAAAGATTCGTCCGGAATTCTGTGCACAGGAGATTACCGTAACGTAGGCACTGACAAAGGGCTAATTAACATACTCTGTAATATTGTATTGGATGAGCGGCCAGTAAAATAGTGGGAAATCACTCATATCATAGACATGGGCCTCCGCAGAAATGTTTCCAGGAGGGGCAAGATTCAAAACTTGCTAGTCTTGATGTAACTGATTCGATGAATCTGAATACCTGTACGCCTCGTGCACCAAGAACTAAATTTTACAGGAAGTACAGAAAACATACGGTACGTCAAAAGAGTGATGGTTATCTGTTTAGAATTATTAAAGTCGGTTACTTTGGTAGCTAAATGTTAAGCATTTTTCAATAGCATATGCAAAGTACATGTTTTACTATTATTAACATTAATTTGGATGTCACTTGTTTGATTCGCCTACCTGAATTTATATCCTCATATGATTAAATTCAGGGTATCCAGCGACCTATGAAATAAAACTAGAAAAAAATTCACAAAAAATTATTTATGGATGTCCCCATGATGTTAGGTTGAAACAGAAAATTAAAAACTGAAATAGTAAAAAAAATTTCTGGAAATTTGTGGTAAGATCTTATGGGACCAAACCGCTGAGGTCATCGGTCCCTAAGCTTACGCACTACTTAATCTAACTTATACTAACGTACGCTGAGGACAACACACACACACACACACCCGTGCCCGAGGAAGGACTCGAACCTCCGACGGGGGGAGCCGCGCGGGCCGTGACAAGGCCCCCTCAGACCGCGGTGCTACCCCGCGCGGCCTGAAATTGGAAAAAAGTCAGAATGATATCCTGCTGGAAGCCAACAACAATACTGCATTATTGTTTCTAGAAGTGGAGAAATAGTACATAAACTTTAAAAAGGTTTGCTCAACTCTGATGCCAAGTGCAACATTTTGTTTTCTTATAAAACTTCACATCTGTTCACATTAACGGATTTTTTGCATTACTTTCAAAATCTATATGTCTTTAGTGTCGGCTGGTACAATTGCAATGGAATAAAATGTATTTTGAAATCTGCATTTTCTGTAGTTAGTTAGTGTGGCTCAGGGCCAATACATGACTATATGAAAGTGAGGAACCTCAAAAAATCATTCTCTGATTGGCCGGCAAAATCAGCTTTTAGTAGGCTAGGACTGCGCCAAGCTAAACCTTCTCTCTCGAGTTTGTCAAATTATTGTGCAGGCATACCAACTGTAACGCAAATCGTAGCTCTGTGCCTACATGGGGTGTTGATTTGCAGCCATAGACGTAGAGCAATCCCAATTCTGGATACTTTTTCCCTCTCTTCTAGCGGAAAAGTCGAATTTTCTTTTTCGATTGATGTGTTTGGGTTTACGTATAGATGTAGGCCTACTCACCTACAATATAGCATGGTTGTGTTCTTCAGAGTGTAAAACCTAATGCAGAATCAGCAAGCCATGGATTCTCTTTTTCCACAGAGAAATGGTAAACTGCTGTTGACCTGTTGTGATTCCATGCGTAAAAGGGCGAGGGCGTCCTAACGCTAATTAGAGACGAATGACTGGCATCATGTGTAGTTGTGTTTGTTGTGTTAGGAATCGGCTGTGGAATCTGTGCCCCAGGGGCTTTTTATCGGCTTTTCTGCAACGTGATAAAGGCAGTATGGGAAAGGAGCAGAAAAAGACAGAAGATATTGTTTCGGCGCAGGATGTATAAAAGCTCGTATCCATCTTAACTGCAGATCAGCGCTGAAAACGCAGCCGCGCCAAGGAACTGGCATAATGTCCTGCGGACAGTGAGACAACTAAGAAAAACCGAGATAAATTGTAATTTCTAAAGATGCAGCATTTCCCTTCGTGATCAACAACGCTAAATCTGCAGTTTAGTGGAGTTACTTTTACCATGTGTGAACACTAACGTATGAGCTAGCCACTAGTATAAATTAAGCGCCGTATATCTATTCCTCTGAGTACTAGATTCCAATAGGAATCCATAGGAATGTCATTACTTTTGCAGTCTTGTTGGAAGAGAAGCCAACCATTGACAATAGTTATATCGATGAAGTGACAGAAAAATCTCAAATAAAATTTCCTAGGCCTTAGCTGATGAGACCATCTAGAAGGTATACTCACTCCATGATTTTTTTTATGAGTTCTAGGACAAGTGACATCAGTCTCCTGCTCATCTTTTTGGTCAAAACATCGTACAATGGTGAGACGGAGAGCAGATTAAAAAGTTCACGCAAGAGATACTCCTCTGTTATCCAACCATTTTACAGCCCTAATATTTACCCCATCAACTGCTGGCATAATCCGTATCACTTCAGGCAGGGGGGTTACCTTCATAGTCTCGGATGTTATTGAATTTAGCATATGTTAAAATTCAGTAGTAAGCAAGAAATTGTATTTTTTGTTTTCTCCAAAAAAATTCTTGCCCCAGGATACAGGCCTCCAAAGATGACACTGCTAACACCATTTTGTAGATGCGAATTTCGGAATTTTTTTTAAAAATGCTATATCTCTGTAACAGTTCTAGATATTTTGTTAGAGGTTTTTATTTGAAAGATAATTGCTTTATGATTACAATGGTATCCTTTGTTTGGACATATTCGTCAAAGTTCTTGTACTGTCGGCTTTTGGATTCTTTTTATAATTTACAGATTTTTTTTTTCAAAAATGCCAATCCAGGAAAGTTAGATTTCTTTTCTGTTGATTAATGCCATGTAGTCCTATATTCCCTCAAAAGGAGAGCTCACACTTTTAAGTCAGACAGGTTTTATTTTAAAAAATAATTTTTTTTAGCTTTCAAGGGTAATGTATGTCTTCATTGAAGTTGTTTCTTACTAATTTCCTTGATACAATGTTTATTTCTATTGTCTTTGTTGCTGTTATTTCTTATTAATTTCTGTGTTGCAATTATTTCTTTTCACTTTCATTATTGCAGATATTTCTTACACTTTGTTGTAGTTTCTTGTCAATTTCTTTGTCATGGTTGTTCATTGCAGGTTTCTGTATTGTAGTTGTTCAGTGCTAATTTGCTTACTGAAGAGACTTCTCAGAAGTCTGAGACCATCCAGTGAGTTCTGTGTTTTCGTGAGGAATTTGCCAGTTAACACAGCTGCAGTGTGTTTTGTGAAATGACTGTTTGAAATGTCTTCTGACTGAGACCACAGGAGAGTGAAGTGTGCTCACTATTTGCATATCCAGAAAAGAGGGATATATAAGACAAACAAAAAAAAACAGCCTTTGTTCAGGTTGGGAATAAGTGTTCTCATTTGAAGACTGTGTTTGAAAGTGAAGATGTTTCCAGTGACGACTTTTCGTATTCTAAATGTTTTGATGGAATAACAACAATGATAATATCAGAACAAGGTGAAGTGTCCCATTGTGCAGATGATGCAGATTTTGAGTTGATAGGGGAAGAATTAAATACCCTGAATCAGTCAACTACAGAGGTTGGTGTTAGTCCTGATAAGAAACTGTGGTCAGTGCAGTCGAGTCTTAAGCTCTATGTATCAGGAAAGTGCAGAGAAATTACTAAAGCTATGGATAAATACACTACAGCAAAACTGACCACACTCTTCAAAGTAGAAATTTCATCTTCAGAAGAAAATGAACCAAAACACTCTTGCACCTTTTGCCAAGAATTTTTCACAAATATAAATTCAACTGCTGAATATTGTGCATCCTATGGTGAAAAGGTGCAAGTTTTAACTATTATTCCAGAGACATTTTCAAAGAAAACAATTCTGAAACATGTTCCATCAGTATCAAAGTACATGGTAGACAAATCAAGAAATGTGAGGTCTGTAAAAGAAGTCTTTGGAAGACCAGATCCCTATTATGGTCATCCTGTACAACAAGCAGCTCAAGTTCAAATAGTGTAGTCATTTTATCTGGAAGATAAATGGGACTGCTCTCACCAGAGTGCCAACAAAAAAGACACTTCAACTGTAACAGTTGAAGGTTAAGAAGTTGTGAAAATTATGAGGTACATGATTCGCAGTATTAAATAAACTTTTGCAATTTATAAGAGCAACTATACAACTTCACATAATGGAAGATCAAAATTTTATGCACAATGACCTATGTGGGTAGTTCCACACCCACCTAGAGATGTCTGTTTGTGTGTGTAATGCATGAATTTTGAACTTTGTGTGGTAACTTTGAAGAACTTACTGAAGGATGTGACGTATGGCACCTCGGTTGGGCTTTGAAGTCATTAGTAGTCTGTAACGTAAAGCGAGACATTTGTTTGTTTCAAGAACGTGGAGACTGCACTGGAAAGGGAGAATTGTCTTTACAGACACTTGGCCTGGAAGACATATGAGGTAGGTAACCCTGCAGAAATTACATATGCAACATGGGAGGAAAATAAACTAATTAAGAAAATTGTTGCCTGCAACAACAACACTTTGCAGGAGTGAAAGGGTGTGTACAGGCTGAAGAGCTATGTTTAGTGCTTCCCTCTGATTTTGCTGAGACCTGGTCTGTAATTCTCCCACAAGAAGTACAAGGGTATCATTGGAGTAATGACCAGGTTTCAATTTTTTACAGGAGTGACATATTTTCAAAACAAGGCCACAAGTGTTGCAGTTATAAGTGATGACAAAGGACATGACTCAGCACATGCTTTGCTAACAATGCAGAAAATTTTTCAACTGCAGACAGGGGCAGAGAAGATCATAATTATTTCTGATGGTGCTCCTAGTCATTTTAAAAATCATTACCAGCTGTTTGAATTGAGTAAGTTGGTTGTGCCAACTGACTGGGTATACAGTGCTATTGGTCACGGGAAGCGGCCTTATGATGGTGTAGGAGGCATGCTGAAGCACCATGCTACAACACATAATCTTGCCAGACCAAATACAGCTGTGATTCAGAATACCGAGGATTTTATGACAGTTTTGAAATCTTACACATCCACAGCCCTCGTTCTTTTGCCCAAAGAGGAAATTGAAGAATTCCATGAACAGATAAAAGAAGAATTGTCCAAACAAACTACTCCTATGAAAGGAAATCAGAAGACACATTTTTGGACTCAAAGTGATGGGCAAACTCATACTGCACATACTTTAAAGAGCAAGAAAGAATAAATTTCGTTCATTCAGCCAACACCTCAGAGGCAGCAGGATAATATTCAGATTCAAAACCTGAGAAGGGGGATGTTTGTGACATCTGTGTATGACTGGACTGGTGGACTGCAGAGATTATAGACACCATTTATGAGTTAAACGATATTGTAGTGAACTTTGTGCTACCACATGGACCAGCTGCTGGATACAGGTTTCCAGCTGATGGACTGCAACAATGTCATCAGTGTTCACTTACTGTTCACAATGTTTGGAAGATTGTAAGTGCTCCAGTTCCTATTGGTTCAATGGGAAAGCATCACTCTTCAAAGGAAGACACTGAAGTAGTGGAACACATTTTTAGTTCATTGACTGGCTGATTTCAATACAAAACAGAGTGCATAGAAGTTATATAAATTGAAACCTTTAAGTCTTTGGGTCTTTCACATACACTTTGGAACCATTTAAAATGCGTGAGAAATGAGTCTCTTACTCATCTTTCAAAACTAAAATTATGTTAAATAAGGCTAGGTTTTGATTTTTATTAGCCTGTTATGTGATAATGTGGTAATAAAACAGGTTTTATGTAGGCCTATGGCAAAAATTTCAGTTGTTCAACCGAAAAGTGGAAGCTCTCCTTTTCAGGGAATGTAGAACTATATGGTACTAATCAACAGAAAAAAACTCAAAATTTTATCGAATGGTATTTTTGAAAAACAATTTTTTTGCATAAATTATAAAAAATGTTCAGGACACTCTAGTAAAAGAACTTAGACAGGTAAGTCCAAATGGGAGATTTCTTTGCAGTCACAAAGAAATTATCTTTCAAATAAAAAACCCAGCAAAATATCTAGAACTGTTCCAGAGATACAGGAGATACAGCATTTTAAAAATTTTTCCAAAATTCGTATCTTCAAAATGGTATGTGCAGTGTCATCTTTAGAGGGCTGTATCTTGGAGCAGAAATTTTTTTGGAGAAAACAAAAAAATATGTGTTACACTTATTTAGTCCTTCATTTTAACATATACTAAATTCAATAACGTCTGAGGCTATGAAGGTAAAATTTTTTCCTAGCCTGCCTGAATTGATATGGACTATGCCTGCTGTTTCTTCTTCCTCTTAAGAACCACATCCTTAATTTTTCATCTCTTTATTAGATGAAGACTGTAAGCTTGGGAATCATTGTAGTTGAATGTTTCCTAGGGATTGGAAACCACTATTTCACAGAGTCATTAACAAAGCTGGTGATACGTACCAATTGTCAAAGTAAATTTAGATTTTGTTTTCATTGTGAGATAAAACAAAATAAGAGCTAGCTCTAGTGTTAAGAAGGATTGGTTGAGGTAGTACACAACCTGTATAGATCTCAAAATTGTGAAGTAGGTCCATGGTGTCACAAAGGAAAACAATTTATATCCCCAATGATGAGGTTTCATTGGATTGTTCTTGTTTAGAGAAGACGAACTTTGAAAAGCACAATATGTTCATCAACACAGAGCATTGATTCCGCAACGGGAATTTATTTTAACTCACTTTGAAGAGCATTAACTATTGTGTGGATCTTATAAAGCCTACCTCTGTTGGGGTCATTCTGTGAAGGCATGTGATTGTTGTTACAGAAGTGTAAATTCGACTCCAATTCCTCCCATCTGTTATATGCCATAACATTTGCTCCCTTCTCAACTTGGATGTTTCCATTCTAGTACGTTCTACTGCCAGGTAGACCATAATTGCTCATATAGATACATATGCCATAAACTGCTCTGTTTCCTTCTCTGAGATATTCAGAGGCTTGTTCAGATTTTATTAGTCACTGTACAAGTTTGACTGAGTGACAATTAAAGTCACAAGGTCCTTGCAAAAAAAAACAAAAAAAAAAAAAAAAAGAAACTTTGAAGTAGTCAATTGGAGACGTATATGATCATTACCTGAATCCAACATTGGTGATGAAGGTTTCTCACTCTTACTGGATCCCCTTCAAGCCAAATAGGTGCTTTTACTTCAGTGATTTTTTATGTGGCTAGAGCTGTAGAAGCTGTAGGGCCACTCTCTTCACCTTCATCTGTGCCGTCATTGGAGCATGCTTCATTGTTTCCCAAAACGAAATAAACTCACTGCTACCTTGTTTTATTCAAACATCACACATTTATAATGACTGTTATATAAGATACAGCCCCAGTCATTTCATCTTTGATGATATTAGGTAACAAATTATTATAACTTTACTGTAAATGTCCAACTATTATAGTTTAATTTAGGTAAATTACATTGTAGAAATAGAAAGCAGAATTCAGTTATCACCAAATAAGGATATTTTGTTCCTTCTGTCATGGTCAAGGGTGTAATCTGGGTTCCCATCCGAGTTATCTACCAAACTACCTTCACTCTCATCAGGAGTTACAAATGGTGTTGCATTGTGATGTCTTCTTAGTTAACAAAGTGACATCTGAAAAGAGTAAACTTCATTGTCCAAATTGCATGAAGTAATTCTTCAATGCGAAATGTGCCAGTTTTGGCGCAGACCAAAAAGCAGTAGTTTTTCAGTATATGTCCACTGTGACAAATTTGGCACAAACCCAAAAAACCTTATAAAATGTAAACTAAGCATGTTTTGCAAATTGAAACTACTGTAATGAACTTTAAATAGACTGCATAAACAACATAACATTTTACAAAAAGGTACTTACCTTAATTTTTGTTTTTACAGCCATAAAAATTGAGGTTATGAGCAGCACATGTTTATCTCAGATGATGGAACTGCTCACTGACTGTAGTTCACTAAACTGCCACCAGGCAACAGCACAATACGGTAAATGGTTGAAAATAGTTCCAGGTATGGCTCAATGGGCCAGTAAATTGTTGCCTTAAAATTTAACATTAAATACCTGTATAAAGTGGTTATGTGCCAAACATGGCACACTGGGCAATAAGATGTTAAAGATTACTGTAAGGTACATAGAAGATTTTGTTACAAGCGATAGGTGCCAACCTTGCAACGAAAATTTAATTTATGTGTTTTTGTAGGTGAGGTAACAAAGGAACAAGGTCAGGGTACGAATCTTATTTTATCTTCATTTTTAAATGGTCTGAGTTGTTCTTATTTTTGCATGGAGGTACAATAAAGGGAGACAGTGCTACAGACTTATACAGGATCTAACCACTGAGTACACTTGCCCTATGACTCTAACAATGTTGTACGTTGCTTTTAAGCAGGTGCCACCACGAGATGCCTCAAAACATAATACTCTGATTCATGGACAATGGCAGCTTTTACCTTACCCGCTGGTGGTTGAATACCAAATACTTTTACCATTTAACCAAGAAACTGCAGCTTACAGAACTGAACCTGTTCTTAATTTTTGTGACTTCGCTGATTCTGGTGACAAAATTATTCTAGCTGGAAAAAATTAATTTCACAATTTTACTGTATGGTACAAAAGTAAGATGGGTCACTGTTAAATCAAGTAGTGGTATATTTAATGTACGGTATTGTATTGCTTTGAAGCAAACTTTTAGTTAATATCTGTAGATTTCTTGAAGGCAGGACATTTAAGCAAGCTATAAAATATTCATTAATATCGATATTTAAGCAAGAGGCATAAATACTGTGAGACAAAGTATTTAGGCTTATTGTTTAGTGCCTGTAAGAGAACAACTTAATTATTATGGGCTATGCAAAACACTTATTTCTCTCTTAGGAAATTAACTGAATATTTATTGCCACGTTATTTGTTCAAAATGTGTTGAATCAGGGCTTCATATTTCTGGAGCGGCAGAAGTCTGCCATGCTCATGTTTTGTCTCCGGCCGCTGCGAACATTAACAATTTAATCATACAGTACTCGTGTTTACTGTGGCTGTTACGAACTCATTGTCATGCAGTGCTATGCCAAACCGGTAAGCATATTTATGGTGCCAGCACTGTGAGACAAAAGCATGTCTTATTCTCCTGACCCAGCCTCCCCCCACCCCGCCCCTCATCTGACAATGTGCTAGGAGTCAGTGGATAGAGCTTACTTTCTCTGCTCGACACAGTGCCTTGAGAACCTTGAGAATTTGTTCAGGATGTTGTCAGCGATCTGCATGAGTGGCACCAAACCTTCCTATTGAGCATTTATGGTATCTTACTCATGGAAAATGATTAAGGACTCACACTGTATGTTTAGCAGCAGTGAAAGTTTAAAACAAAAATGAAATAAAGTTTCATCAGCTGTTTTGCCACCGGTCTCTGTTAATGTTTATTAGTACCATAGGCCCTGATACTCATCTCAGCAAAAGTCATGTACCGGCAATACATTGGCAGTAGAAAAGCACTTCTGGTCCCCCTAATCATAAATTTTTAAAGAAATGACACACATACAGCCTTTGAAAATTTCAAATAATAATTTGTCTGTTTCCTGCGACTCTTATAGGTAACTGGGACAAATTAGAAGCACTTTTCACTACCACAACAATTATAACAATACAAACCATCGTGTGCTTGTAAAATTTGGCCACAAGCCATGTCGTAGTGTTCTTAGTTGTTTACATTATTATGTGGAATTGGGCACATTTTTTATTTACATTTGTAGTTTTGTTGGCATTGCACACTTTCAGTGTATGCTCTTCCCAACATCTCAAAAATTTGTTAACACGATTACTATAGAAGTTTATGTCATTACACTTTTTTACATCAGAAATTAAAATGCACCCACCAGCTGGTGATGCACAAAGATATTGTGTCATTGTTGTGTTACCAGGTGTTCAACACTTCTGTTGGGTTCAATTACTTGTATTTAATAACTTTATCACAATGTATCCGTAGCCAGTGTGAAATAGGTGGCACATCTGTTGTATGCTGACAAAAAAGAAATGCGAGAACCATTGTGTCAGCTGTGTGAGGATTGTTTTAAATAGAATCCAACTGATTTTGTTCAGTGATATGTTTCTTTGGAGAACATTGTGTTACAATAGTTAGTGGAAGCCAGTGCAACAGCACCATAAAAACAAAGGCTATTTCAACTACTGGAAAGGTTACAGCTTTCTTCTTATTAATTGCTTTGCTAATGGTAAATACCTGGAAAATACCACACTAGTCTTCTATGCCAATTAAACTACTAAAAAACTGACTTGCTTGGTTTTTGTTGGTCTGCTCTTTATCCAAACACTTTTGAGCATGGGAAATGGCTATGTACAGTTGTGGACAAAACGAGCGAGACCCCTCGCCTTTTCGTTATGCTGATCCACACAGCTTTAAAGTCTGCTACACAGCATAACGGGCAAGGCAACGAAGTGCTACCAACATACTATGCAAGTTCGCTTTGCACTGGAGAAACTCGCGCTTTGAAGACGCCACAGCATCGTCTGCCACCACTTCATAGGAATGACCTTGATGTTGAGCGCCCATAAGCCCCAACACACCACCACCACCACGAAATACCTCAAGTATAAGCCAATGTGTTTTATTTGCATATCTGTGAATGTGACTTGGATCTAAAGTGTGGTTATGTATAGTATGTACGCTCAAATTGCGAATCTAACATCATAAATAAAGACAAGGGGAAATGAATTAGGTGTCCTTACTCTTCGATAACATCAAATATATTGTAGTTATTCTATCTTAAATGAACTGCGCAGAAAATCATTCACCAGAAGTGAATAACTTTTTACCAACACCAGATGATATAAACAGCTTGCCGGCATGGGTTAGCCCTGTGTTCAACGGCGTCATATCGCAGACCGCGCCGCTGCTTGCGCCGTCAGTTCGAATCCTTCCCCGGGCATGGATGTGTGTTAGGTTAAGTAGGTTGAAGTAGTTCTAGATTTAGGGGACTGAAGACCTAAGCAGCTTGGTCGCATAGTTCTTAAAGCCATTTTTTGACCTTTCGCGTAAATTTTCTTCACATAAACGGTCGTACCTTTAGATTGTGTTGACATAGCTCACTTTTTTACTCCACCAAGGCTTGTTACTGCCTACTTTTTCCGCTTCTGTCAATGATTGAATTGACTTAAGTGTGGCACTGAATGATTTTTAACTGAATTTCGTTATAAATCTTCACACATTGCTATATTTGCACACTTTTATGGTAGGTCAGCAACGGTAATCCAGTATGACTGGTCTGAATATTGACACAGACCATTTCGCAGCTGAATGCGCATAATATTTTGCTAATTCGTAACGGTATGGGGTACTTTGTCTTACTAAAACAGTTATGTCATCTCGATAAGCTGAAATTCATTTTTAATAGTACAGTTCTTACTAATTAGCGTTTCTTCTTTCATTTATATCTTATATTTAGGTGTTGTGGTTAACACACTAATCAGCATTAATATAGTCTTACACATGATTGAAAACAGTCTGACAAATTTCGGATAGTTTTTCAATTTTACACCTGTGCATAGTATGTTGGTAGCACTTCGTCGCCTTGCCTGTTATGCTGTGTAGCAGACTTTAAAGCTGTGCAGATCAGCATAACAAAAAGGCGAGGGGTCTCGCTCGTTTTGTCCACGACTGTACATTTATATGTGTGACCTGCTTCATCAGTGCATGGATGGGACAGTATGCTTCCATACACTTTTGAGCCTAACAGTATTTCTTGCAGAGGCATTTCAACCTTAGTCAAGATGGTTTGTCAGTACAGGAAATTGTTGTCTGAACTGACATACTCCACAGTGAAGCCCATTTGAACATTCACTCACTGCACAAAATATTGAAGTTCTACCTCCTGCAGTCAACAACACCAGTTAATCACAACTATCTACAAAGTATTGATTGTTACTCCTAGGAGAAAGCAACAAAACTGCACTAAGGTGACAAAAGTCACGGGATACCTCTTAATATTGTGTTGGACTTCCTTTTGCCTGGCATTGTACAGCAGCTCGATGTGGCATAGACTCAATAAGTTGTTGGAATTCCCATGCAGAACTATGAGCTCTGAGCGCTATGGGACTTAACTTCTGGGGTCATCAGTCCCCTAGAACTTAGAAGTACTGAAACCTAAGGACATCACACACATCCATGCCCAAGGCAGGATTCGAACCTGTGGCCGTAGCGGTCCCGCGGTTCCAGACTGAAGCGCCTAGAACCGCTCGGCCACTCCGGCCGGTGAACTACATGCTTTTGCTGCCTATTTAGCCATCAATATTTCCCAAAGTATTGTCAATGCAGAATGTTGTGCATGAACTGACCTCTCAATTACGTTCCATTAATGTTCAACGGGATTCATGTCAGGGGATCTGGGTGGCCAAATCATTCATTCAAATGGTCCAGAATGTTCTTCAACAAATCAAGAATTACTGTGGCCCAGTGACATGACATTATCCTTTGGGAATATGAAGTCCATCAATGACTACAAATGGTCTCCAAGAAGCTAAACATAACCATTTCCAGTCAGAGGACCCAGTCCATTCTACATAAACACAGTCCATTCCACGGCCCACACCGTATTGAGCCACTTCCAGCTTGCACAGTGCCTTCTTGACAACTTGCATCCCTGGCTTCATCATTTGAATCCTACCATCAGCTCTTACCAACTGAAATTGGGACGCTTCTGAACAGGCCACAGTTTTCCAGTCACCTAGGGTCCAAATGATGTGATCAAGAGCCCAGGAGAGGCACTGCAGGCAATGTCATGATGACAGCAAAGGAATTCGCGTCAGTTGTCTGCTGCCATAGCCCATTAATGCCAAACTTCATCACACTGTCCTAACAGATATCTTCATTGTATGTCTCACTCTGATTTCTGCAGTTATTTCACACAGTGTTGCTTGTCTATTAACACTGACAACTCTATGTAAACGCTGCTGCTCTCAGTCATTAAGTAAAGGCCATTGGCCAATGTGTTTTCTGTGGTGAGAGGTAATGCCTGAACTTTGGCATTCTTGACACACTCTTGACACTGTGGATCTCACAGTATAGAATTACCTAATGATTTCCAAAATGGGATGGCCCAAGCATCTATCTCCAACTGCCATTCCACATTCATAGTCCGCTAATTCCTGCCATGCAGCCGTAATCATGACGGAAACCTTTTCACATGAGTTACCTGAGTACAAATGACAGCTCCGTCAATGCACTGCCTGTTTATGCCTTGTGTACATGATACTGCCACCACATGTATATATGCATACCACTATCACACGACTTCCATATCTCAGTGTACACACTGCCTTTCTCATAACATCTGGGAAGACTTATGTCCACCAACATATTATACATCTATCTCTACCCAATCAATGTGGCATCTGGGCCTCTATTGCAAACAGCAGTCAAGCCCCCAGCATCATAGTGGGGAAAGGGAACACCTGGAATGGAACCTGCATCAGTGGCATGAAATTTTCTTCATCAACTAGTACAGGATTTGTCTGAAGCACAGTCATCATCATGGAAGAGTGTGGAGGCAACCACATACTAGTGCACATCTCAGGCATACAGTCTCATGGGCTCAGTAGGATAGTAGGTCAGTGATGTTTTGGGCCCATATTGGGTACTAATGTCAGACATTTTTTGTCACATTTCAAAGATAATTTGATGGCTGTGCAGTATTACAGCAGGCTCCTGCAACCTATTGTCCACCTCTACAATCAACATTTTGGCACTACACTCATCTTGCAAGACAATATTGCAAGATCACAGTGCCCCATCTCATGAGTACCTTCTTGTAGGAGACAGGGATCAGCCGATTGAAATGGCCTGTGGTACCTGCTGACATGACTCCAACTGAGCATCATTAGGACTGGTTGAAACTTGAAGCAGTCATTGCTGGAACGCTCCTCATACACTCTTTAACTTGGGAGTGCCGCCATGGAAGACAGTAACATTTTTTTTTGCATCTTGATTACAGCATGCCAAGGATGATACCAGCAGATTTTGCTTCCAGTGACGTGCAAAGATGTGCACTTTCAAACAGACTGTCTCAGTTTTAATTTTTGGTTTCTCTTTATTTCACAGTAAAGTTATATTTTTTCTCATGAGGCTTATTCTTCCATTCCCTGCTCTCTTTGATCTAAGCATGCATATGTTTGTAGATCTGCAAGTAGCTCCAAACTTTTTTAAGCAGTCTAGGTATGAACATGTAAGGGGACATGCCAAGATTGTCAAAGAATGAAATAATTTTTTGTCAGGGCAATACACCTGCCAATAAATGTTCTTTGGTAATAGGAACACTGGGAAACTTAAAGTACTTATATATTGTTGGAATATTCACACTATTCACCAGATTTATGCCCTCTAGTGTATACCTAGTCCTGCATCTAAAGAAATTTGTGCCACAAAACTGGTGAAATATTCTCACAGAAACAACATTAGGCAAAGAATCCTTCATTATCAAGCCAGGAACTTCTTACCTTGCTCTTTTAAGCCTCTGGGTAGAAAGTCATTTAATTACCTCAATCATAAACATATTTCTCAGACCTACAAAATAGCAATTACTGCATTTCACCCATCAATAATTAATATAACGTAAACAAAAAAATTATATATCCATCTGAGAAAAAGTTAATGTCTTTATTCTGTTGATTAACAAAGTTACAAAAACAACTTGTCACTAAGAAACTTCCTGTCAGATTAAAACTGTGTGCCGGACTGAGACTCGAACTTGGGACCTTTGCTTTCACGGTAAAGTGTTCTACCATCTGAGCTATCCAAGCATGACTCACGCCCTGTCCTCACAGCTTTACTTCTGCCAGTATCTCGTCTCCTACCTTCCAAACTTCACAGAAGCTCTCCTGCGTACCTTACAGAACTAGCACTCCTGGAAGATAGGATATTGTGGAGACATGTCTCAGTCTGGTACACAGTTTTAATCTGCCAGGAAGTTTCGTGCCAGCACACACTACTCTGCAGAGTGAAAGTCTCATTCTGGAAACATCCCCCAGGCTTTGGCTAAGCCATGTCTCCACAATATTCTTTCTTCCAGTAGTGCTAGTTGTGTAAGGTTCACAGGAGAGCTACTGTGAAGTTTGGAAGGTAGGAGATGAGACACTGGCAGAAGTAAAGTTGTGAGGACAGGGTGTGAGTCATGCTTGGGTAGCTCAGATGGTAGAGCACTTGCCCGCAAAAGACAAAGGTCCCAAGTTCGAGTCTCGGTCCGGTACACAGTTTTAATCTGCCAGGAAGTTTCATATCAGAGCACACTATGCTGCAGAGTGAAAATCTCATTCTGAAAACTTGTCACTATTTCATTGGCCTATGTCTTTTGTAACTCTTTTTCAAGGTCGAAATAGATTCCCCGATATCTTCAGTACACTGAAAGAGTGAAATAGTAAACCCTGTATATTTTGAGTATGAAGCAGAGAAGAGAGATGTTGGGAATCACCATTTGTGTAGGAATTAATTTTATTGGATTCTGATATGTCCGCTGATGTGGACCCAAGGAAAACCACCCAGGCAGTAAATATTGCAAACTGTATTACACACAACTAAATGATCTTCTCTGAGGGGAGTTAAAGTTTAACATATTAACTTAAAACAAGTTGTTTTTAGAATATTTAATGAACAAGATAAATAACAGAAGGCTGAAGGTGAATAAATGACTCTAGCCTAAGTTGAAGTCACACAATAATTGAACACAAATCACTTCTGAAAAATGGAGAAAACAAAAATAATAGCTGCAGGCTGAAACTGTCACTGTAAATTGGATGGTGGAACTTTTGCATCACTAAGTGTACGATTATCAGAGTGCATTAGCCATGCACAAGTTAAAGTCTTGAGGGGATGAACAAATGTTAATGTCCTGAAGGAGTGCACAAAAGTTGAAGCCCAGTGTAGTGCTAATTAATGATTAGAGAACTGTTACGGTGCAGGTGGCCATGTCTCTGTGGTGTAGAGGCCAAGGTGGCAGCTTCTGGATGGCAAGGTTCATGTGGATGGTGACAGCATCATGGTAGTGGCTCCAGAGTGACATTCTGATTGTGGGAATGCTTTTTCAGTTGGTACCTGGCCCAGGAAACTGGCTGTTAGTGAACTCACACATTTTGGCCCAAGTGTTGGTTTAAGTACTGCCTGTACACTAGGATGCAACTGGTATTATTTTCAGTCACACAGCCTGTGGAAGAGAAAAGGTTCACAGGGCCAGTGACCTCTGGCAGCACTTGGATAACTGCGTGGTGACATGATGGAGCATGACCCTCTCATGTCTGTCATCTGCAAAGAGTTCCATTGCCTGTATAGGCTCTCTGTGTTAATGACTGCCAGATGAGTAGGTCCAAGTCCTCATCACAGCAGATTCCTTTCATATAATTATAGCAACAAGGTATCTTGAGAACTGTTTTAGTTGTTATTTTATATAATATAGTGTATTAAGTTAGGAGAAGACTGAGTTTGAAAGCTAAATTTTTATTTATTTATGACATGTATTCACTATACAGGATGTAACAGATAAATTGCACTAATCAGCTGGCAGCCTTTGAGGCTGCTGCTTAAATAAAATTAAAAATGTAAAAAAGAAACATGTCTACTGAAACTATGAAGAATATTGAAAGAAATAAACAAATAAGTTATCTAAGTTTACTTTCCAACAACTGTAGGTACCACTACAAATCTGCATAACCCAGAAAAACAGTAGGTATCTCACAAAAATATGTACTTGTATGTATTCTGTATCATGTTACTTAGTATGCTGGAAAAGAAAACATGACTTTAAATGTGTCTTATGTGGTCCAACATATATATTATTCCACAAGTCAACAACCATTTTTCTCAACATATACTAACCCCACAGGGAAGAATGAGGTACTGCTGTTAGAAAGGTTTCTTAACTGCCTTTTGACACTGCATACCTATGTCGTATTAAAACTTATTAATTGTGGACAAGTTTTTTAACTGGCTTCTGACACTGCATACCAATTTTGCATTAGAATTTATTAATTGTGGAATATTTTAACATAAAAGAGACATTTAATTATCACAGGCAAAAGGGCATCATGGATGCCCAGCTTCATACCCATATTTTATGAAGCTACTTTATTAATCATGAATAAGGGATTCCCATTTCATATAGTCTTATTACAAATACCATTTTATTTATTTTAAAGTAATTATTATGTGGATAATTTATATACAGCATTGTCATACATGATAACAGTGACCACTGTTGTAATCCATTATCTCTGCTCATCGTACAAATTGGCTTTTCTAAACGAATATACTTTCCAAAATGACTAACATATTTGTCATTGTCACCTTGAACTATGATTTACCTATTGCCACTATGGCCTAACATGCTTACTGTAACTGAATTTTGTCCAAAATTATTATATACAAGGGATGTTTCATAGGTTCATGTTTATTATTTCACATTGCTCAATTCTTTTCTAAAAGTGTTTTCTGGTCATTCCCACAACAACCCTTTCCCAATGACTACATTTATTTATAACCTTAAAAGTGTGAAAGTTTCACAAGCGTCCTCTGCTTACAAGTAATGCTCAGCTGACTGACACCAGGAAAACTGTTGTAATACAATGGATAAACTTAACATCATATGATCCAAGCATGCTGTTTCAATTGACAAGAAGAGAGTTGCATATTAAAAGTATATTTTTGATCACTGTCAACAAATCACAGGAACAAACACTTTATAGAGTATGATTGTGTTTACCAAATCCCATCTTTACACATGGACAGTTGTATGTAGCCTTTTCAAGGGTAACTAAATCAACTAACATTTTTGTATTCCTTAAAGAAAATGAAAAACAAAAAGTACATGAGGATTACATTCTCACATCAGATATCATTTACACTGAAGCATTGTAATGCTCTATAAAGGATTTTGTTCAGAATTATGATCATGGAAATGTTTATACAAGGGCCTATCATAAATTAAGAATTATCATTTCCAGTGGTTCAGTTATTATTAAAGGTGTTTTATCACCATTCCTACAACTATCCTTTTTTCATTGGCATCTCTCATTCCAAATACTGTCATTATTTAGAGATATAAAAGCTCAAAAGTTTCATATGGATCCCCTTGTCTGAAGATTACTGCTTAATGACATCTGCCATAATAAAGACTTGTGAAGCCTTCATGGAGAGTCAATGGAGGTGGCTAAGAAAGTCATCTAGATTGGTCTGATATAGTGTCAACTTTTCTGCTGCTGCTTCAGATCAATGAGCTTTTGGAATGGGTGTGAGTAGTCGTGAACACAGTGGGCAGTGACCTCTGTTATGCTTCCCAATTCTTCTCAGGGAGATGGTCTGCCACATTATTCTTCATCATTCACCACGTCTGACCACAATGGAAGTGTCTGTGCCACTCAACCACTGCATCATAGGATGTGGCATTGTTTCCATACACGTCCATCAACTCAGCATAGATTTTAGAGCATTTTTCCACTTCAAATGCAGAAAATGAACAGTCGTATTATACTCCACTTTGTCAGTTGGCTGGCACTGTGTTTTTGTGCCCATAGCATCATTTTGAGGTACTGTGGCAGTGGGATTTCAATTTTTAGCAAGACTGCAGATGAGTACCTACAGACACACAAAAAATTAATCACATAACTTTTTTTTTTTTTTTTTAAAAAAATCATAATTAGACCTTTATGACTACACCTCATAGTTTTCATTACTCCCAATGTTTATTGTGGGTGTTATCTTCCCAAGATACATTCCTTATGTTCTGGCTATAGAAGAAATCAATATTTTTCTTTTTTAAAGTTCAGGTTCTTCATTGCCTTTGTGTGTTGCAGTTTTATATTTGCTGTGCACATTTAACAAAATGCATTTATGGTTTTTCTAACAAAATATCTTGTCGTACTTTTCAGATATAATATTATGTGTTTTGCTGGCTCAAATAACTAACTGTCAGAGACAATGGGAAACCCTTATCAGACACTGGAGACCACGAGATGCTATGGTAGATGTAACTAATGGATTTGGAATAGCGATTATTCAGGTCAGTATTAAGCAGACTAAGCCTCTATAGTCAAAATTAGGATAATGTTGTAATTTAATCCATAAGTAAAATACACACACAAAAAATAATTCTTAAAATTCAACTTCTGCTTGGGTTCTTGGTCCCTCAGTGAACTATAATATAAACAAGTGCGTATTTGGCAATAAAAATTGTTAAATGTCCAGTATACTTTGGGCAATGTAGTCTTAATTGGTAGTCTTTCAATGTGGATTAGCTATCTTCATTCAGTCAGAGTACACTGTGTGCCTACATAAAGAACAGCCCAGGCCCTATCAAAGTTCCATCTATTACAAATGGAGTCCACCAGAATAATTCCGCAGCCAGTTCACTGACACTCATCATCCACAGTCCACTGCTTGCACCAACACTGGCTTAGGCCAGCTCTGCGCTGGCTTGTATGCTAGAGTCTGGCATGATCTTTTCATAGGGCACACCTGAGGATCAGCACATCTGATTAGGGCCAATAGTGATGTTTCCCTAACTACTCATTGTCCATGGTAACATCAGATGGTGCCATTACACCCACCACTCCCCACCCTCCAAGCAGTAACCACCAGAGGAGATGACATCCTGCTGTTGTGTGTTCGAGAGTGGACATTGCTGCAGAACGCAGAGATAGGACAGCTGCAGCCCTCAATTAAGGTGGCCCTGTAAGCTGCTACAAAGCTACTGAGAGCATTAGATATTTTGTTTGACATAACTGCCTTGTGGGACTGATTTTAAAGGAGCAGCTAAAGTATTCCGCATCTTTCCAAGGATGCAATAGTAGTGATCTGAGACATACATAATGAAAAAGGGGAATGAGAAGAACAATCATGAGCCGCAAAATGGGATAGCAAAATGTAAATGGCTACACCTGCATGATTCTGCTGCACTGCCAAGGAAAAGAAATGCTTGGGAGGTGCAGTTTGTTGTGACTGACAGGCAGAATGTTGGTAGATCAGGTCCATGATGGTGGAATTAATATGTAGCCAGAATACATGTTATCCCATCGAACTTTTCATCCAGGTCATGCTCCAGTGGGTAGTGTGGAGGAGGCACAACACTTGTGGCAGAGGAGGTGGAATCAGGACGAGGCAGTGGTCCTTGTCTGAAACCCACTATTGAACTTTTTGGTTAAGGTGTAGTTGATGCCACTAAGGGTGATAGGGATGAAATTTGGCAAGTATGTCTGGCCACTCATGTTGCACAAACTGAGTGAGATGATGTAACATAGGCTTCTTGTGGATGGTGACTGTGACATCTTGTGATGTTAAGGGAAAGGATGAAACTGGCAAATCCAAATTTGAGTTGAGTTGGAAACACACCATTTCATTTAAGTCAAAGGCTAGGTCAGTTCCCATTAGGAATCAGAGCAGCACATCAAGTTGGTGTGTAATGCCACTGGTCAGTAGTGGATAGAACAATGAAAATTAAACAAGTATAGCGCTCAGAATTGCAAGCAATGTGCAGTCCAGTTTGGTAAGAGGTGTTTGGGATCAAAGATGGTGAGCAATGAAGTTTCTTTATATAAAGAAATAATTTAAATTTTTGAACAGGATAAGTAATGGCGAGAGCCTCTCACTCTGTTTGAGAGCAGCATTGCTGAGAATTTGAAAATGTTTTTGAAGCATAAACTACATGGCACTCGGTGCTGTCAGGGTATTTATGGAATAAAACTGCACTGACGCATCAGGGATGCATCAGTTGCTACTACCAGAGGCAGACCAGGAGTATACATTGTTAACCATGGTGTTCACTTGAGGCAATCTTTTAAAGCCTGTTGACAAGTATGTAACCACTGAAAACGTGTGTCTTGGCATTGTAGCTATTTCAGTAGGTGATAGAGTTCTGCCAGGTTTGCAGTTTCAGCCATAATAATTGACGTTTCCCAGAAAGACTTGAAATTCTTTGATGTTCTCAGAAGAGGTGGGGTCTGCATTTTATTGATACATAATCTCTCAATGGTTCCAGTCTGTTTGCTGTGAGTTTAAACCTTAAATATGACAAGGGAGATTGCAAGAAAGAACACTTGTACATGTTGCATTACGTCTCACTGTTAGCCTCTGGAACAAAAGCTCAAGGTGGTGAAGGTGATCTTGAGGAGTTGCACATGTGACCAAATTATTGTCATCATATGCAGCACAGTTGGGATGCCCTGCAGTAGTTGATTCATAAAATGCTGAAATATGGCAGTGTCTGAACAGATTCTGAAAGGTAACTGATTTTCATGGTAAGGCTATATGACATGTTTAGCCCTAGTAAGATTTTGATTCAGCATCCAAGGGGATTTGAAAATAAGATTCTGTGAGTCATTAGAGAATAAATTTCCACTTCAGCTTGTGTATTGATCATTACTTTGAAATCACCATGAAGTCCCTATGTACCATTGGATTTGGATACTGTGATTAGGGCAGTGGCTCACTGACTATGAGGAGTTGGTGTTAACACATCACAATGGGTGAACCTATCCATCTCTGTTTTGAGGTCATTCTTAAGAGCAAAGGGCACCAGATGGCCTTTGAAGAAATGTGGGATTGCTGTCATTTGAAGAGTAAAGTGAGCTTCAAAACTGTTTATCTTCCCATGTCCAGGTGCAAAAATTTGGAAATCCAAAAGCATGTAAAGAGTCAATTCTAAAAACAACCCTGGATTCAGCTACCACAAAAAAATTTACTTTATATATGAGTTGGTTATAAATAAGTAAAATGGAATTTTTTTTAACAAAGGCATGTGTTAATGTACATAGACTCAAAGATTTGTTTTAATAAAAACACAGAAGCACTGACTCCCAAAAGTAATCTCACAGGGTCTTCACCAATAGCACATCAAATTACAGTTTTTGGGGTGTATTTCGTGATTTTGGCACTCCTGTAGATTGCTAACTCAACTAATTCACTTCTGCAGGCTGGGGCAGGTTAGCAACATTACTGCTAATATTTACCTCTTACAAGTGTCCCTTTTTGTTGCACCCGTGGCAACTTTCGTACCATCGGGGTCATACACAGAGTTGCGTGGTGAAGTAAACAATATTCACAGCCAGGCAATGGTGCCACCACTAGTGTGGCTCATTGCTGGTGGTATGGGTTTATGGTGCTGCCCTGGTCACGGGGCAGGTGAAGGTCCCACCAGAGGAGGCATGGCATCTTGCATGACCAGTGCCAAAGAGCCGGCTGCAGTGCTGTCTTCTTCCACTATAAACATAATTCAGCTATTCACATTACTTCTATCACAGGAGGAACCAGTTTCTTTAACATGAGGTTTCTCACTTCTGAATCAGGCATAAGCCATACAGTAATGTCTCCCATTAGAGTGTCCACATAGTTCTGCCCAAAAAACATTTAAAATTGCAATTTCAACTTAATCCCTGTGTTTAGGTATGTAATCACAAATGTTCCAATAAGACAGCAATTAGTTTGGCTTTCAAAACAGATAAATGTTAAATTCTAATTTTGTTTTAACTTTCTCCCAAACTGAAACTTCCTGGCAGATTAAAATTGTGTGCCGGACTGAGACTCGACTCGGGACCTTTGCCTTTCGTATGCAAGTGGTCTCCCGAACTGTTTTCATGATTTTGAAGAGTGAAATTTGGTTGAATTAATTTCTTTGAGATCTCATCTACATCTATATACATACTCCACACGCCACTTATAGTGCAAGGCAGAGGTAACATTTTACCACTGCTAGTCATTTCCTTTTCTGTTTGACTCACAAATAGAGTGAGGAAAAAACAACCGTTTATATGCCTCCATAAGAGCTCTAATTTCCCTTATATCCATGGTTCTTATGTGAAATGTACATTGGTGGAATCTAAGCCGCACTTTTTTTCCGGTTTTTGTAATCCAAAAAACCGCCTGCGGCTTAGAATCGAGTGCAAAGCAAGCGGAAGTTCTGAAAAATGTTGGTAGGTGCCGTCACAACTAACTTCTGCCATCGAATGTATGTAGCGCTACACAGGCATGCTTTGTAGGCACAGAGATAAATACTGGCGCCAAAACCTCTGCGTCAGTTAATAAATTAAAAAAAAAAGTGGAAGACGAGCTTTTTTTTCTCCGCCCCGAGTTTCGACCACTGCATTTTCATACATTATCCAACGAAGTAAATACAAATTCCGTATTGTTCATCTTCGAAAGTAGCAGAATTTCAATGTACTACGAAAATCCGACTGGCAAGACTGTTGCTAATAGGATCCTGATGAAATGTGAATCACGTGCAGTTTTCTCTTCACCATAAGAATAATACGAATATAAACATTTTGCCATGTATTCTTTCGTGTTTGCTGCTATCTCATTTAAATCCTGTCTGCCTAATAAACTACGAAACTACAGTGAGACAACAGCAAACGTGGAAGAATATACGTATCGTGTCATGTTTATATTCGTATTATTCTTATGCCTAATAGTGATACAGTCGGAAATGAAGCACGGCAACTGACTGGATTTTTAAATCTAAAATGACTAATTTCTGTGCAGAATTTGATGTACTAAAGAAACGGCCGCAAAGATTTTCAAACGGAGAAAAATTTTCGCCTAACTCTCGTTCAGAACATGTTCTATCAAATGCAGTCTATTATTTGGTTCTTGTTGATCATTATCAAAGAAAGCAGCAGTGTAAGTAACAACAAGTAGCAGTCACTTGCCATTGTTTCGCTAATGAGACAATTCCTCTCTTTTTTTAATTGTAAGCGGCGGTAGCGCGCACAAAAGCAAGCCATGCCGCGAGCAGCGACAGGCCGTAAACACTCACTATCAGAATGCGACAAATAATGCATGACACAGTACAGTAATGCATTGTCAGCTTAGAGTGACGTAAATGCCTATAACAAAGAAAACGGCACTTATCAGATCAAAGCAAAATAAGCAATCGATTCAAACCACACGAAGCACGTGAAACAGGGAGGGTACCTGTATAAATACGGACGCAGCACCTGACGCATAGCAATGGCTACCTGGTAAAGCTTAACTGCTAAGCTTACGACTCAAACCAAACTATTGTAGCTGTATCGTCTTTCATTCGACCTAAATTGTGTCTCATATTACAATGGACCAACTTTGTTCCGATTTGAAGGTGCGGCCTAAAACTTTTCTCTCCCCTTGAATTTCGAGTCTCAAATTTCAGGTGCGGCTTAGATTCGGGAATTTTTTTTTTTTCCTTGATTTCGAGTCTCATTTTTCAGGTGCGGCTTAGATTCGAGTGCGGCTTAGATTCGAGTAAATACTAGTATCTATGGTAATTGCAGTGGAAGTTACTATAGCTCCATTTGGACAAGCTATGTTGACATGTATTTATCTGTAATTAACATAGCTATGACATGAGACTGTATGCTATTTAATGAGGACTGTCTTATAAGTAATCTGAGTGAAAATAGAATTATGAAATATTAACTGGTTCTAGAACCAGGCAAATTACAGATTGTGCTGGTCACATCATATGCATGTAAGGCTCTAACAAATCAGTATGCCATACACCATGATGGGTGAGCTAAACACCCTGTAAAATCATTAAAATTATGAAATAAAATTCCTAGTGGTGAAAGAGAGATATTTAAACATACAGGATTGGAAAAATGCAAAGAAAAATCATTGTAATATTTAGCTATCACTTACCTATTATATCTTAAATGTGCACCTATTATATACTTGTTAGATACTAATTAGATTGAGAGGTATATTCACGTATGTATTACACACAAACACTGTCACTTGCCACTTGTTTCAATCATTTAGAGTTAAAAATCATGTAGCACAGCGCTACTGAATGCCCATCAAGGACATCCACACATAATTTCACATTGTGCTAGCAAATTTGTTTACTTTTTGAAAGTTCTGAACTATCTTATTCTGTCTTGTCAGATAGGATCTATTGGCAATAATGTTTTTTTTTTATCATGATTAAGAAATGTGATACTGATTTTGTAGTCTGCTTTGATTGTGTGTAAAAAATATAAATTTATTTTTCATTATATAAAAAGGGTTATTATAACAAATGAGAGAATTATCTTTTAAGAAACAAGTTAGTGAACATAAGCTTTTGTTTTTCATGTGTGAACATGCTGTATTTCTGACATATACTTGTGAAACAGAAACTACACAACTACCCACTTAAGGAAGGAAGGGAGCTTAGGGTTTATCACTCCATCAATAATGAGGTCATTAAAGGCTACCTGCTTATTGTCATATTACTGGGTAAAGATCTCACTGAAACTGTCTTCAATAAAAATTGTGCAGTGTGTTTCAAAGAGCACAGTTGTTCCAAATAAATCTATAACTACAAGCTCAGACTAAAAGAAAGTTCTGCTTTTAAGAAATCTTTTCAGTATTTGTGATTCAAATATTTTAACCTGTACACTAGAACATGAACATACACTGATGACGTACTCTACAACAGAGGACTAGTAAATATTAAAAAAAAACAGATAGATTAATCTGCACACTGGACTCGCATTCGGGAGGACAACAGTTCAATCCTACGTCCAGCCATCCTGATTTGGTTTTCTGTGATTTCCCTAAATCGCTCCAGGCAAATGCCGGGATGGTTCCTTTGAAAGGGCGCGGCTAACTTCCTTCCCCATCCTTCCCTAATCTGATGAGACTGATGATCTTGCTGTTTGGTCTCTTCCCCCAAACAACCCAACCCAACCCATTAATCTGCAGAGAGAGTGGGTGAATGAGAGAGAGAGAGAGAGCTCCAAGTTGGTGAATACTAGTGTATCTGAACACTGTTATTATGTCGTTAAACTTTATATCATTGATTCAAACTGAACTTGTAGCACAGAGATTAAGAGAGTGGAATAGTACTCAGGATCAGCAGGGTTCATAATACCATTTGACTGTTGAGATTTAGGATGCCCACTGCTTCTGTAAATCACTTTAGGAAAATGCCACAGTGGTTCCTCAGTCAAGGTCTTGACTCATTTTCTGAACCTGTACCTGTCCAGTCCTGGCTTGCACTCCACATCCAATGACCTTAACACTGAAAAGAGTTTTAGCACAACCACTTCTGCCATCCTTCCTTCATTTACAAGCAATTTTAATAAAATATACTCACACTACAGATATCGTAGAGAACCACACTTTGTATTCTTATTAAGACAATCAGTATCTATATTAAAACCAAAGAATTCTGACAACAATGTAGAGTTGTGTCCTGCTGCACTCTAGCAGCAATCGCTTTAGTACGAATGGGAATCCATTACAAGCAGTGCTGGGAACTTTCATTCTATCAACAGTTATTTCTGGTTCTGGTCCATCTACATCTACATCTACATCTACATACATACTCCGCAATCCACCATACAGTGCATGGCAGAGTGTACCTCGTACCACAACTAGCATATTCTCTCCCTGTTCCACTCCCAAACAGAACGAGGGAAAAATGACTGCCTATATGCCTCTGTATAAGTCCTAATCTCTCTTATGTTATGTTTGTGGTCTTTCCGCGAAATATAAGTTGGCAGCAGTAAAATTGTACTTCAGTCAGCCTCAAATGCTGGTTCTCTAAATTTCCTCAGTAGCGATTCATGAAAAGGACGCCTCCTTTCCTCCAGAGACTCCCACCCGAGTTCCCGAAGCATTTCCGTAACACTCGCATGATGATCAAACCTACCAGTAACAAATCTAGCAGCCCCCCTCTGAATTGCTTCTATGTCCTCCCTCAATCCAACCTGATAGGGATCCCAAGCGCTTGAGCAGTACTCAAGAATAGCTTGTATTAGTGTGTTGTAAGTGGTCTCCCTTACAGATGAACCACATCTTCCCAAAATTCTACCAATGAACCGAAGACAACTATCTGCCTTCCCCACAACTGCCATTACACGCTTGTCCCACTTCATATCGCTCTGCAATGTTACGCCCAAATATTTAATCGATGTGACTGTGTCAAGAGCTACACTACTAATAGAGTATTCAAACATTATGGGATTCTTTTTCCTATTCATCTGCATTAATTTACATTTATCTATATTTAGAGTTAGCTGCCATTCTTTACACCAGTCACAAATCCTGTCCAAGTCATCTTGCATCCTCCTACAGTCACTCAACAATGACACCTTTCCGTACACCACAGCATTGTCAGCAAACAGCCACACATTGCTATCCACCCTATCCAAAAGATCATTTATGTAGATAGAAAACAATAGTGGACCTACCACACTTCCCTGGGGCACTCCAGATGATACCCTCACCTCCGATGAACACTCACCATCGAGGACAACGTACTGGGTTCTATTACTTCAGAAGTCTTTGAGCCACTCACATATTTGGGAACCAATCCCATATACTCGTACCTTAGTTAGGAGTCTGCAGTGGGGCACTGAGTCAAACGCTTTCCGGAAGTAAAGAAATTGCCATCCGTCTGATACCCTTCATCCATGGTTCGCAAGATATCATGTGAAAAAAGGGTGAGTTGCGTTTCAAAGGAGCGATGCTTTCTAAAGCCATGCTGATGCATGGACAGCAACTTCTTTGTCCCAAGGAAGTGATATTTATCAGTACGTAAGTTTTATCACTGCTGAAATGAATGATCATTAATCTGCTGCATCCCCTCAGAGGACAATAAACTCCAGTTTTAACCAAATGGTTAATGGCATCACTCACCTTCAATAAATGTAGAAAAGCTCCATATACTGTCTTCTGTTGATCTAATAACAGCACATCAATACCTTCAAAGTGAATGGAATCTTGATAAACAACAAGCCGGAAGTCGAAAACATTTTGAATGATCATTTTTTAAATGTTGTAGAGAAAGTGTTCATTAGAAGAAGCAAGGCAGTTAATGGAAGAGGCCTTACCCACACTATTTGATACAATTGAAATTCCACCCATCTCTCCTTCTGAAATTAGGGAGATAATAAACTCTCTCAAGAATAAAAGCTCACATGGAATTGATTGCATTTCCAGCAGCTTGTTCCCAAGAAATAAGTGGGATTCTTAGCCACATATGTAATAGCTCTCTGAAGCAGGGTATTTTCCCAGATAGACTGAAGTATGCCATTGTTAAACCACTGCATAAAAAAGGGGATACGTCTGATGTCAACAACTACTGCCCAATCTCTCTTCTGACTGCCTTATCCAACATTCTTGAAAAAGTAATGTATTGTAGAGTAGCTTCACACCTTTGTAAAAATAAAGTTTTAACAAAATGTCAGTTCGGTTTCCAGAAGGGTTTATCAATGGAAAATGCTATATATACTTTCACTAATGAAATATTTAATGCTCTGAGTAACCGGAAGTCACCCGTTGGGACTTTTTGAGATCTGTCAAAGGCTTTTGATTGTGTAAATCATGGAATACTTCTAGATAAGCTCAAGTACTGTGGTATGAATGGGACAGTGCTCAAATGGTTTAAATCATACCTAACTGGAAGAGTGCAGAAAGTTGAAATAAGCAGTTCACATAATATGCAAAAAACTGGTGAGTTCTCAAACTGGGGAAAAATCAAGAATGGGCTGCCGCAATGTTCGGTCTTGTGTCCTCTGCTGTTCTTAATGTATATTAATGACTTGCCATTCTATATTCACGAAGATGCAAAGCTGGTACTTTTTGCAGATGATACAAGTATAGCTATCACACCCAACAGACAAGAATTAACTGGTGAAATTGTAAACGATGTTTTTCAGAAAATCATTAAGTGGTTCCCTGCAAATGGGCTCTCATTAAATTTTGACAAAACACAGTATATACAGTTCCACACAGTAAATGGAATGACACCATTAATAAATATAGACTTCAATCAGAAATCGGTAGCTATGGTAGAATATTCAAAATTTCTAGGTGTATGCATTTGATGAGGGGTTGAACTGGAAAAAACACACCGAGGATCTGCTGAAATGTTTGAGTTCAGCTACTTATGCTATTAGGGTCATCGCAAATTTTGGCGATATACATCTGAGTAAATTAGCTTACCATGCCTAGTTTCATTCTCTGCTTTCGTATGGCATCATATTCTGGGGTAACTCATCATTGAGTAAAAGAGTGTTCATTGCACAAAAGCGTGTAATCAGAATAATTGCTGGAGCTCATCCAAGATCATCCTGCAGACACTTATTTAAAGAGTTAGAGATCTTCACTGTAGCCTCACAATATAGCTGTAGTAACACGATTCACATTTCCGTCGCACTTCACCTAGTGTACACCGAGAACTGTCTGCTAGGTATGCCCGATGTGAACTGACTGGGCACGGCCCGTGCTGCCTGAGTTGTTGTTGTTGTTCCACCGGCATACCTCCCGGTCCCCCGCCTGCAAGGTATAGAGCCGGCGGCCATTGCGGCGCAGGACCACCGCCGGTATCCAACGTGGATTGTGACCAAACCCACGTGCCCAGACCGACATACCCGGTGGAAAGCCGGGTACCCCATTTTGCGAAGACTGGTGAGGACCAGGGCAGAGGAGATGCAGCAGAGTCCTAGGTTGGTGCCCATTGAGGAGCTCTGCCGGGCTGCGTTCTCCCATTGGCGTGGTCCAGTATGCCGTCAGGAAAAACGTCAATGCCTCCTCCACAGCAAATTCGTGCACATACTTTTTCATCTGCGTCTTAAATGTGTGCACCATGTGCTCGGCTTCCCCATTCGATTGTGGATGAAAGGGGGGAGAGCAAACGTGCCGAATACCAAAGCACCTACAAAAATCCTGGAAGGTCTGCGAAATAATCTGAGGTCCATTGTCCGATAACAGGGTGACTGGCAGACCTTCCACAGAAAAGATTTTTGCTGGTGCCTGGATTGCAACTTCTGAAGCGGTTGAGGAGCAGCGAACCACATATGGGAATCGGGAATAAGCATCAATGACAATGAGCCAATAGCCATTGAGAAACGGGCCCACAAAATCCATGTGAACACATTCCCATGCCTGGGTTGCAGGCGGCCATGAAGAGAATGCTGACCTGGGAGACGCCTGTTGGCTTGCACACTGGGAACAGGTGGCCACCAAGTGCTCAATTTCTCTGTCAATACCGGGCCAGTACACATGTCTGCAAGCCAATGTTTTAGTACGGGAAACACCCAGTGCCCCTCATGTAATAACGTGAGGACCTCCCTTCGCAAACTTGCAGGAACAAGCACGTGAGGAGCTGTATCATTGGTAGCCAGAAGGAGAACTCCTTCCAAGACTGAGAGGTGGTCTCGTAGAACAAATTAATTACGAAGAGTGTCCGAGACCTGACCTGGAGATTGGGACGACCACCCCTGCTGAACGAGGCAAACTACTTGCCAGAGAACTGGGTCAGCTGCTGTTTCCCTGGTGACTCTAGAACTAGTGATCGGGAAGCCATCAACTGCTTGGTGGGACGTCACATCCAAATGAAAACACATAATCTCCTCCCGATCGAACTTTGGATCCGGGCCCACCGGAAGATGGGAAAGAGCGTCGGCATTGGCATGCTGTCCAGTAGGGCAAAAATGAATGTCATAATGGTACTTAGTGAGGAACAAGGCCCAGCTCTGCAGTCTGTGGGCTGCCCTATCCAGAATCTGAGAGGCAGGGCCAAATAACGATATTAATGGCTTATGGTCAGTGATTAACTGAAACTTCGTGCCATACAAGAAAGGGTGAAACTTGGTAACAGCGTAGACAATGGCCAAAGCCTCTTTTTCCACCTGGGAGTAATGGGCCTGTGTGGGACTAAGAGTTTTAGACGCCAACGCCAGTGGCTGCTCGGAGCCATCTGTGTTGCGATGGGCCAGGACCGCCCCCACCCCATACTGCGAAGCGTCTGTAGCCAGGACCAATGGCTTATTGGGGTCAAAAGTAACCAAACAAGGCGCTGATGTGAGGAGGCCCTTCAACGAGGTGAACGCTTGCTCACATGCAGGCGACCAATCAAAAGGAACACCCTTGCGCAGAAGGCAGTACAGGGGGTGGGCTATGGTGGAAGCCCTGGGAATGAACCAGTGGTAATAGGCAATCTTACCTAAAAAAGCTTGTAACTCTTTCAGCGAAGCGGGCCACAGAAGGTCGACGATACCTTGGACCAAACTTCCTAGTGGCTGAACGCCTTGCCACGAGATGGTGTAGCCCACATACTCAATGGACGGTTGTAAGAAGTTCGACTTACACAGGTTGCAACGCAGGCCCACGGACCTGAATTTGAGAAAGATGGTTCAAAGGTTGTGCAAGTGTTCCTTCGTGCTGCAGCCTGTGACAATTATGTTGTCCAGGTAATTAATACAATGAGGGATTGTCGACGTGATGTGCTCAAGATAACGCTGAAATATTGCCGGGGCACTGGATATTCCGAAGGCCAACTGCAGGTATTGCTAAAGGCCAAATGGGGTGTTGACGACCGCCAGCTGTTTGAAGTCCTCATCAAGTGGTATCTGATGATAAGCCTCCAAAAGATCGATTTTCGAAAAATATTGGTCTCCTGCCATGGCGGAGAACAATTCATCAGAACAAGGCAAGGGATAGGTGTCCACCACCAATTGGGAATTAATGGTGGCCTTGAAATCGCCACAGAGACATAATGTTCCTGAGGACTTCCTGACAATAACGAGGGGCAAAGCCCACTCACTAGAATAAATGGGAATAACGACCCCGAGGGCTGTCAGCTGGTCTAGCTCTGCTTTTATCTGAGGGCGGAGAGCCAAGGGGATCTGCCTCACGTGTAGAAAATGCGGGCGAGCCGACGCCTTCAACGTCAAGTGAGCTTCAAAGTCTGAAACACGCCCCAGGCCCTCCTCAAAGATATCCTTAAAGTCAGAGATCAAATATTCCAATGATTGATAGGGAACGTCTTCGGAGACCAACTGTATGGTGTCTGCGATAGAAAAACCGAAAGCTTGAAAGGCATCCAACCCAAAAAGGTTAGCGAAGCTCGCATCACTGACAACAATAAAAGTTGTGACTGATTTGTAAGTAATGTCGGTAGTGAATTGACACAGTGGGGGAATGAACTGTTTACCATAACCGCGTAGACGCCGGTAAACTGGCGCCAATGGGGGCGATCCAAGGTCGGAATAAGTTTGTGCATTCAACAACGAAACTGCCGCGCCCGTATCTACTTGCAGTTGTAACCGGCGCGACCGAACCGACACCCCGATAAAGAGTTTGCGTGCCGATGCGTCGGGAGCCTGGCCCGATGAAACTTCCTGAATGTCAACGTCCATGTCCACTGTACGTGCTTCCTTCGATTCTTTTGAGGCTGAGCAGCAAACTTTAGCAATGTGACCCGTTTTATTACATTTTCGACAAATGGCCCAACGCTGGGGGCACTCTGACCGATCATGATGTGTATAGCACGACGCACAGGACGGCAACAGGGGCCGGCGGCCGGAATTTTGTTTACACGCCGTGCGGGAGCGGCCGTAACGGCCGGACTGTACCGCTCGCTCGTCGTCGACCCCGGACACAGTGGACGCGGCCGCGCCGCCCTGAACCTCCGCGACGTCGCACCACGCTTCCAGCTGTTGACCTGCTGCATGAGAGACTTCATACAATTGAGCAATGGACAGGACTTCCTCGAGGGAAGGGTCTTCTAACTGCAGGGCCCGTTGCCGGACCTCCCTATCAGGGGCCGAACGAACAATGACGTCGCGTACCATAACGTGGGCATACAACTCTCGCGACTGCTCCGTGACAAAATGACACTTGCGACTAAGACCGTGCAGGTTAGCAGCCCACGCCCGGTAAGACTGATGGAGCTGTTTCTTGCATTGATAGAACTCGACCCTAGCCACCACAACATGCGTGCGGTGGTGAGAATATGAAGACAGCAATGAACACAATGCGTCAAAAGACTAGGACGAGGGTTCCTGCAATGGTGCTAGCTGCCACAAAACTTGATACAGTGATGGAGATATCCAAGACAAGAAAAAAGAAAAGAGCACGACGTACCTCCGCATCGGCAACATGAAACGCCTGGAAATGCTGCTGAAGGTGATGTTCATATGCGTCCCAATCCTCTGCAGTTTCGTCATACGGGGGAAAGGAAGGAGGGAATGGCACTGGAGCAGACTGCGTGGAAAGCAACTCCGGAAGCACTTGTTTCATGGTTGCCATAAGCTCCGTCTGCTGTTCAACCAAAACCCACACTAAATCCTCCAAGCCATGGATAAGCTGCGAAACCGGAACAACGACACAACATGCGAATGAACGATCCTAGTCGTCGCCAGTTGTGTAGTAACACGCTTCACGTTTTTGTCGCACTTCACCTAGTGCAGACCGGGAACTGTCTGCTAGTGTGAACTGACTGGGCATGGCCCGTTGCTGCCTGAGTTGTTTCCACCGGCAGAGGGTGCGGCCGAATTTTCGCGTGTCCTCTGGTGGACAGGACTTTACTTGCGGCAGTTACTGTCCATGACACGCCATGCCGATCTTTCTGGTGGCTACTGCAATAGCCTATATATTCACTTATGAAATTTGTTATTAGCAATCCAAACAAATTCAAAAGTAATAACAGTGTACATGGCTACAACACTAGGAGAAAGGATGATCTGCACTACTCAAGGTTAAATCTAACTTTGGCTCAGAAGGGGGTAAATTATGCTGCCACAAAAGTCTTTGGTCACTTACCTAATAGCATCAAAAGTCTGACAGATAGCCATATAGCATTTAAAAGGAAATTAAAAGAATTTCTTAATGGCAACTCCTTCTCATTAGATGAACTTTTGGATACAGTAAGTGGGTAATTTCCCCAACCCACACACAAAAAAAATTAAAGATATTAAGTGTCATGTAATATTTGTGTAATGTAATATCTTTTATAGACACCTTTTATTAACCTGACATGTTCCACGTCATTACGAAGTGTCGTATTCATGATCTATGGGACAAGTACTAATCTAATCTAATGTATACTGTTATTGTTGTATCCCAGGTGTGGTTCAGCCATAATGTTATGTCGTAGCAACATACATCAATAAAGGCAATTATTCATCATTGGCCCACTTGATTAACTGACCTTGCACCTCACTGCATTTGATATTTTTAAAAAATTATGCAAATTTTATGAACAATTAGTTGTTTTCCATAACTGCTGAGTGGTGATTTCTTGGGATTCTGTCTTTTGATCGGGGTTTCTTGCATTTATATGAATATTCCCCAGCTCTAATTAACCTTGACATCAACAAAACATCAAACTCTTCCGCCTCTCTGACATGAATTTGTCAAAGTATATGTTTGTCCAAAGTAACATTTCCAAAAACTGATGTAACACTGGCACCACCAGACTAACTGCTAAATAGAAAACCAATGAATCTTAAGCTTTCAGAACCAGGACCAACTTATAATTTTGCTGAAGTAGACAACAAAAGGCATCCAGGATGCCAGACTTTAGGGTAAATATTATGTCATCACTGTGACAAAATACAAAATGTGCAAGCATATCTGTTAGTTCATCATAAAAACTCCCAGTATTAATTCTACTGTTTCTTGTACGTCTTGTGTATGTTAACATCTTGACTCTACGTGCAGGTAATTATACAATATTTAATTTCATTATCTGCTATAAGCATAACCACTTTCTGCTTTGTGTATTAAATTTTAATATAAATATGTGGTTAATGTCACATATGCTTAGCAAATGTGATGTTATAATATTTCAGTATCAAATATGGATCGTGAATTTCCTCTAAGTCTTCGGTTTAAGAAACCTGTGGTAATGGCTACAGGACTATGCATACACAAGGGGGAATTTTGCATTCTCCCCTTATGGAGCTGCATCTGTGCTGGTCGTACTCTATGAAGGTTCCAGGGGCAAAACAGCCAGCCAAATACAACACGCTTTACAGCTGCCATGGGACTGTGTAATTACAAGGATTGGTTTCAGAGACATCCATCGCCACTTAAGGGTGAGCTACTATATACACTAATATATATTTTATTAACTCTTCTTTATTTTTACTTTTGCTGAAAATGTCTTTATTTAAAACAGTGAAAATTTAATTTAATTTCATAGATTAGTCATAGACAAGTACTTTAACTGCCCTGTAAACAAATCAGAGGCTATGTCATTCATCATATAAGTTATGTACTAAAATCCACAATAGTTAAGCTAACAGGAAAAGAGTAGCACATGACACAAACTAAATCATTATTTCTGTGACTCCTTAGGTCTAGCTGTGGCACTTGACTATTGAATCAACTCTTTTGTCATGATATTTACTAAATTATTCTTAGCAGCAACAGAAAACAGAGTAACTAAAATAAACTATCAGAAACAGGTGTGTTAATTTAAGTAGGCACTATATGATCCACAGTGGAGACCTGTTTAGTGGCTCAACTATTAAAGAATTAACAGAATTCATTATATCACTGAAAATCACGAATTGTTGAGGTCATAAAGGTGAACCAGTAATACCTCACTAAACATCATAATAGAGTCATTGTTTATGATTCTGTTGTGCAGTACCTTTTTCTGTGATCTGTACTTAACTGATCAATATATTTTATCATAATAGGTTAACATTTTATCTCTATAGACAGATAAACCATCGCCTGTTAGTTTCACAACTAAATAACAGCAGGTCATTGGGTCTAAAAAAATTGTCAGTGGCTGTTGCATTACCTCTTCAGTACAGCAATGTAGGAAAAGACAGATTGCTACTTACAGTAAAAGAAGGCATGACAAGTTGCAGGCAGGCACAATTGGAAGACACTCATATATAGTTTTTGGCCATAGCCTTCATCAGTAAAACACACACACACACACACACACACACACACACACACACAAAAAAAAAAAAAAAAAAAAAAAAAAACCCCACATCCACACAAACCTCCAGATTGCTGCTTGCATCCCATATTGCTGCTTGCAATCCCCAGCCCCTCCAGATTACTGCTCGCACCCCACGTGATGTTGCATTCTGGCCCAAGATGCTGGAGCTGGTGGTTGTGTGTGTGTGAGGTGTGCTTGCTTGTGTGATATATCTGTGTGTGTGTGTGTGTGTGTGTGTGTGTGTGTGTGTGTGTGTCTTTTACTGATGAAGGCTATGGTCGAAAGCCATATGTGAGTGTCTTTTAATTGTGCCTGTCTGCAAGTTGTTGAATTGTTCAACAAATATCTTGATAAAAAGGCAGTACTCATTATTGGAAACAGTAGTTTCAATTCACAAGAAAGGGAACAGGGAAGAAGGTCACAGGTTGATTGTCTTTAGTTAGTGGTATGAAAGACTTTTACCAAAATTCTCATTAATTGTTTAGAAGATAAAGAAAACATTAGAATTTAGTTAGGAAGGAAAATCTTGATTTTAAAACTGAGTGTAGTATGATGAAAATTTTCAAGTTTCAAATACAACTAAACAAGAAAAGCAATAACTATGGGTTACCACTTTGTCTAGGATTTATTAAATTATATGAAAATTTGACTTCGTTGTAATAAAAACTGTGCTAACTGCCTTGAGAAATGAAGCCTACATTATCAGTTTCTCAGTTAATGTCTGTAATGAGGCTACAACTGCACTTTGACAACATGAAAAGATTGGGAGGAATGAAATGTGTTAGCAAAAAATTGATGAGCTCGATAAAGGACGCATGAGAGTAGGGGTAAATATTATTTACACCAAGATGAAAATGTTGTATAACCAGTCCACTGAAAGGAAGACAGTCTAGGTTAGCAGTGATTTTGTTGGATAAGTTAATGAAAATTTGTATGTTTAGAACAATTGAAAATGAAATTCAAATAGACAGTGAAAGTAATAAACAGTAGAGCGCAACTCGATTTGAATTGATTTCAGGACTGTAGGTCATATCTGAAAATAGGTATCTGGTATGCCAAACAGAAAACAGCATTTCAGGTGCAATGAGAAGGCACAGATGACATGATAATGGGTTCCAAATCAATGAATAAATTAAAGAAGAGGTTGAGAATGTGAGTCTGGCCATTATCGAATTGCAATGCAGATGAAATGATGAAATGTTCAGATACACTGACAGAAGATAAATTAATAAAATATATCTTTGCATTCTTCATAACAATAAATGACCTAATGGAAGACAGGTGTACAAAATTAGGAAATAAATTGAATATATCTGTAAGCATAAAGCCAAAATTGACAATTTGTGGAGAAGTTTAGAAGAGACTTTTCTATGGGAGTGTGTAAAAATTGGCTCAAAGAAGGGTATAACAGTGAAGATTTTATGAAAGAGAGTTTTCAGACAGTGAGAGATACAGGAAAACCAGACATTTCTTGAAGACTGGTAAGCCAAATAGATGGATTCCTATGAGCTTGACAGGTACTAGATGAAAACATAGCCATTGGAGGTAGTTACCTAATATCAGATATCAGAATATTTATCATTCCTGTTACAAAGAACATAGTGTATGAACAAGTCATTTCAATTTCACCAGCTTTATAGATGAAATTGTTGTCATCAGTACCGCATATTTGAAATTTTTCACTTTTCAAACAAACTTTCATCACAATACAAAAAGTGTGAGTGAAAGAATCAGGACTGATGGTGTTGCAGCATAGTTGTGTAGAAACATAATTGTATAGTGTTCTACAAGTAATACAAAACATATGACACTCAGCAGCACAGAAATAAAACAATAAGACATATAATAAATATGAAAATGGAAAGTCTTGAAAGGGATACAAATAATGCAGGAAGTAAAAATAAATACTCAGTATGTAACTGAGGTACTGTGCAGTCAGTAGGAATATAGACACTACTGCAAGTGTTGTTCAGCTGCAATGTCCCATCTGACTACTTCATCCAGTCATTGCAGCTTTTCTAGGGTCAGGGGTTGTTTGGTTGGAGAGGGTGAGAAGGAGGAAGGAAGAGTGGAGGGAAAGAGAAGGGTGGAGAGGAGGGTGGCTCAGGACTGAGAGGGAGAGGCTACATGAGAATAGGGTAGGTATGTGCCACTGGTGAGCTCACATTAGTACAGGTACAGGGAATTGCATATAGCATACAAATACATTGTGTGGCACACACAACTTGCCATGCCTGCACCATGGCAAGCAGTCCAGTGCCACATTCTTACCCTATTCTCTTGCTCCTTTTCCCTCCTATCCTGTGTCACATTCCTTTCAATTCCAAACAACACAGGCCCCCACCTCAGTTGTGCTGCAGTGTCAGGCCAGTAAAACTTCATGGCAGATTAAAACTGTGTACTGGACAGTTTTAATGAAAATAAGTATGTAAATTTTGGAATACATATCCTTAAAGCATCTAGGTAAACATTTTTCTAAATAAACGCTCTTCTGTGTAAATTATGTAATTGCTGAGAAATAACTTAATAGTTTGCTTTCAAATTTAGTGTGGTTGGCTGTCAGATGTTTTATATCATTAGGTAAGTAAAAAAATATTTTGGAAGCAGCATTGTTCATCTTTTTCTATCCTGAAGTCAATTTAACAAAGTATGATGAATATCATTCTTCTTGTTTGTTGTAATTATAGCTTGAATAAAATAACTTTGTGATTTTTGTAAATATTATTTACACTAAAAAGTAACAGTGACTTACCCCAATTTATTTAACAAATTGAGCCACGTTGCAGAATTCTCCTTGGTGCAGTGCAAGCTGTTTTAAGTAAACAATCTAATAAAATGACCTTTCCTTCATGGGGGACCACAGTCATGTAGAATCTAATCAAAGTCCAGGTTGTGCAGTGTCAGAGCTCCATCAGTAACTAACAAGAGTCTGAAGAATAGACACATGTAAACTAAGTCCATAAAAAGAACCAAACCAACAGACTGAGTGGTGTGCAGTTTCACTGATCAAATTACAACTGGCCCTGTGCTGTCTTATATGCAGAATTCATCAGAGAATGCTCCTGGTAACAAGTGTCATCCGAGTAGTGGTACCACAACAAACAACAATAATGTTGCACCAGCTAACTGGTTTCCACAGTGACATCAGACAGCACCACTACAAGCCCTCCCCCAGGAGCACCACTGTGAAAGTCTGTGGCAGGTTGAGGCTCAATGGAAGTAGCATGAGCCACCTTGGGACTGGAGGATTCACTGGGGCAGGTGAAGCCAGGAGCTGCTGAACGGGATGGTGGAGATGAAATTAATTTTGATGGCACCACAGAAGCCTGTGGGCAGAGACCACAATACACGTCATGGATCTATGTTGGAAGGAAGCTGTCCACAGATCCAGGTTGGGTGGCATCCAAGTTCATGGGCCACACTGAAGTGTTCACCCTGAAGGGGAAGGCCTCATTGATGACATGTGCCAGGGCCAGCCACAGCAAGTCCAAGAGTGTGGTGAGGGCAACCATAAATCAGCTCCGCCAGACTGCAGCTTTCAATCAGGGTGGCAATATAAGTTGCCAGAATATTGCAGATGGTGTTAGGTGCAATATTGGGCAGTTCTTGTAGAGCTGGGTCTTTAATATGTGGATTAAGTGTTCCATGCGATTGTTGGAGGCTGAATGAAAGGGCATGGTACGGGGGTGCTGAATTCTGTTATAAGCACTAAACAGTTCAAAGTCATGAGAGGTGAACACCATCCTGTTATCTAAACCCAAAGAGCATTAGATGCCTTCAGTGGCAAAGATTTTTTCCAAGGACATGACTGTAGCAGTATAAGTGACCTGGGGCAAATGGATCACTAAAGGGAAGTGAGAAGAGGAATAAATCACAACCAACTACACTAGAGCCACAAAACGGATCAGTAAAATATAAGTGGATATCCTCCGATGGCTCCATTGTGTCACACTGGGGGGAGAACTGCTGGAGATGTGCAACTTGATGGGCCTGACACCCAAAACATTATCAGACAAAATCAGAATGTCAGAGTCTATATTGTGCTAGAATGCTTTACCACACCAAACTTTTCATCTGGGACGTGTCCAGATGTGCATTGTGCAGCATGCACAGCACCCACAACTGAAAGTGAAGAATCCAGATGTGGCAGTAGTCCTTATATAAGACCCAGTTGTAGTTAATTTCACCATGGCCAATAGGGACAACATTCGGAGCCAGTAGTCCAACCCTTCATGTGGCACAAAGTGAGGAAGGCAGCATAATGTTGGTTCCTTGCATGTAGCAACTGTGGCATTGTGTGATATTAAGGAAAAAGCCAAAATAGCCAAATCCAGATCTGAATCAAGTTGAAAATACAATTATTCAAGTTGGTCAAAAGCTGAATACAGTCTCGTGGTGAACTGCAAGAGCACATCCATGTTAGCATGCAATGTCTCTTCCTGGTAGTGGATAGAATAGTGAAAATTCAACAAGAACATTGCCTAGTGCTGGAGGCTCAGTCTGGAAAGCAATGCTTAGGTCCAAAGATAGTGAGCAATGGTTGATGGACCATGAAAGTTCATCTTGATGTAGATTTCTGTCAATAAAATAATAATTTAAATTTCAGGGCTGGGTAGATGATACTGAGGGCCTCCCTTTCTGTTTGAGAGAAGCATTGCTGGAATGTGGATAAGGTCTTAGGAGCAATGCAGTAGGGTGCTCTGTGCCATAAAGATATTTATGGGACAGAATTTCACCTATGCCATGGGGGGGATTCATTAATCACTACTGCCAGCAACAGACTAGGGGTATATATTGTGAATACAGCTCCCACTTAGGCAATCTTCCAAATCCTAGACAGCAAGGTGACAGTTTGAAATGTGTGCCCTGGTGATGTATCTGGTTTGATGTGTAAGAGAGTTCAGTTAGGTTTGTAATTAGATAATCATGATGATTGATCTTATGCAGAAACACTCGTAGGTCTTTTTCATTCATGGGTGACTGCATGTTACTGATGCCCATGATATAATTTTCCTTTGGTTTTAGTACATTGACCAAGAGTTTGAACCCCAAATATGTCAAGGATGGTTGCATCTGAGTACTTCTGCACCTAGCCTCTGGAACAAGAGTTTGAATTGTGAAGATGGTTCTCAGGAGTTACACCTCTAAACAAGATGTCTTTCCCTATAAACATTGTCCATTTTGGTGTCAACTACCACAAGATAATTTACTGGATGAGTGACCTGGTAGCACGTGAGAAAAACTGAAAGTGTTCCTAGCAAAGGCACATGTTGGTGTCCATAGGCCCAGATGTTTCTTTCAGCTACCTGCAAGGGCTGTGACACGAAACTTAAGTAAGTGGGTTGGTTTAGCAAGGACACCAAAGAATCTGTCTCAAGAAGTATCTTTACTGAGTGTTTGCTTATGAACACATCTACATTTTCTGGGCTGCACACTGAGAAGTCAGCACATTCTTAGATTTATCATTCACTTGGTTTACTTCCACAGGTTGGGGCACATTCGTTGCAGAGCTGCTGAAATATACTTTTTACAAGCATCCTTTTTAATTATGTTTGACGTCTTCTGAAAGCTTCTCCTTCTGATAATTTTATGAAAATATGACTGTGGATTTCCTTTCCTCCATTTCAATTGTAAATGCAGGCAGCCGACTGCAGGGAACACCAGTGCCTCTCAAGATGATATAAAATGTGAAGAAATTCTTCTTAACTTGGTTCTATTTTACTTTAATAAAAATACTTAATGCTGTTACTACGTCTTCTCTTACTCAGAAAGCCCTTCAGCGTAACTAAACTTCTACATTCAAGAGAGTGAAACAAAATCATGTAAAAAAAGTGAATGATATTTTATGGTCATTTGTCTACACTGTGCATTTATAACTAATGTCTTTAGTGACCCTTACAGTTGGCCTTTATTCTGTCATTATCGCTGCTTTAATAAATTTTTAATAAATTTTAACTTTACCATATCTGGGGGCGTCTTTCACCATGTACCTACACAGCTCCCAAAACAGACCGTAAACAGCAAAGGAATATCAAATTTTAATAAGGGAGGGCTAGGACAGTAGTGGCCCAGTCCTCCCTTGCATATCATTTTTTCTATTTGATACTAAAATACTGGATTTCTTTCATGTAATGACAAAAACCTTTTTTACATTGCAAAGATAAACTAATGAAGAACTTATAATAATACAGGCACTTCAGTAAATTTGGTTACTTCACTGTGTACTGACTTCAAAAGTTGCCCTTTTTTTACTTTAGATAGTGAAATTCATGCTAAATTACCTGTAGTGTCTAAAATCAAGTCAGTTGATGGAATTTGAATATGGTGGCTATAAACAGTTGAAAGTCAAAGATTATAGAAGTGTAAGCCAGTGACACCAACCACAAAGTTTAAAAAACGGATGTCCCAAACATCCCCCCATCCCACCCACCCCTACATTTTATATCAAATGAATTTCAATTCTTCTGCTTTCAGAGCTTCTAATTTATTTGGTTTATTGATGTAGACTGTAGACTTCAAATAACGCGATAAAAATATATGGAGAAGTTAAGTCTGGGGAACAGGGAGGCTATTCAGTGTTACAAAACCTCAAAATCATATATTTTTATTTATTTATTTTGATACAACATCAACTGATTACAAAAAAAGTTTTTTTTCTGTTCCAGTCTTCTAGATAAGTCAGAGCCTTACTTACTAGAGTTACGTATTATTGCTTGGCATTTTTATCTACACAACTTTTTTTCTAAATTTAGTTGAGAGAACAACAGTACATATATGGACTATGCATGCCAGCCGCGGTGGTCTCGCGGTTAAGGCGCTCAGTCTGGAACCGCGCGACTGCTACGGTCGCAGGTTCGAATCCTGCCTCGGGCATGGATGTGTGTGATGCCCTTAGGTTAGTTAGGTTTAAGTAGTTCTAAGTTCTAGGGGACTGATGACCACAGATGTTAAGTCCCATAGTGCTCAGAGCCATTTTTGACTATGCATAAAAACAATTTGTTATTGCAATACTTAGATTAAGGAATCTACAGTTTGTGACACAGTATTCAGATCTGAGATTCAAATATTTACAGTTTGTGACACAGTCTAAGACCTGAGATTACATATATTTTTAGATAGACAGCCTTCCATCATATGAGTGTACTAAATCTAGAAACTCATCTATTGAATATACAGGACTGTTTAGGAGCCATAATTTTAATTTCATTTTTAGTTTTATAATGGGCAATTTGGAGATATCAGGATGGAAGCAATTCAGTAGTTTTATGCCTGCATATCGAGGGCTTTTCTCATAAAGTGTTGTTCTATGAGAGATGATGTGGGGTCTCTCTCTACCTCTAGTGTTGTGTCGTGTATTTCTTTATTAAGTGTTTTGTTACTGTTTACTGCCATAATTATTATCTTCAGTACATACATGTTATGAACAGTTAGTATTTTAAATTTTTTAAACAAATTTCTGCAGTGCTCCCTGGCATATTTCTTTCCCATAATTCTAAGTGCCTTCTTTTGTAAGAAAAGTATACTTTTCATATTACCGTTACTGCTGGATCCCCATACATCTATCCCATAGCTTAGATGGGATTCAAATAATGCAAAATGTATTTGTCTCAGAGTGGTGATGTTACAAAAAGGTGTCAGTTTTCTTAGGACATATATGGTAGCACATACCTTCTTGCAAATATCATTTTTGTAAATCTAGAAATATGCCACATACATGTTCTTTATTATCTATTGCTTGAGTGACACCTTCAATTAAGTTGGATGCTGCTGTAATGGTGGATGACCCCTTGACAAACCCATACTGCCCCTTAGAAATCACTTTTTTGCATTGCAGGAAGTTCCAGATTCTAATGTATATTACTTTCTCAAAGATTTTTGATATTATTGGAAGAAAAGAAATGGGTCAAAAGTTTTCTACTAGATTTCTGTTTCCTTTTTTAAAAATAGACACAACTCGAGCAATTTTCAACTCATCTGGAAATAGACCACCTTCCATATGAAAGTTGATAACTGTTGATAAAGGTGATGCAATTTTATGTGTACAATTCTTAAGAGTGTCCAGACTAAGACTATCATATCCTGCTGCATGGGAATTCTTTAAGCTACTCACAATTTTAATTATTTCTTCTTTACTTGTTGGCGTCAAAAGTATACTTCCTGACACTGGTGTTCCTTTGAATATGTATTTATGATTTTTAAGCTGATTGTTTATGCTGGAGCCAACAGAAGCAAAGTAATTGTTAAATAGATCTGCTATCTTATTCTGATCAGTTTCTATTGTGACGTTTATCACCAAGTGATTTTCAGTTGTATGTTTCCCAAATTTACCTATTTCTCTATTTACTAGTGACCATGAAGTTTTGGAAATATTATTTGAGTTTTGAATGATACTTTCAAAATGTTTCTGTTTTTCCAAAATTAGGAGGTCTACATAGTATTTCTGATACTTTTTGAACTCTTCTTTTAATTTTTTATTGCTCAAGTCATTTAACATAGCATACTCATACCATCTTAGTTTTTCTCTAGCCTCAGTGACTGAACCTGATATCCAGTTTTGGGTTACAGCATGTGACTGAATTTGAATTCTCTTTTTTTTTAATGGTCAGGCTTGGTTGAGAATGTAGTATATTTCACTTGAGAATTTGCCATAAATATAAAGTATCGTTAGAATACTGTTCCAATCCACATATTATTCAAATGAGTTGTATATTGGTCTGTATTCATCCTAATATATCTATAGCAACTATGTGTAGGAACTTTTTTTATGTGCACACTTAGTTCTACTGCATGGTGAGCTGACAAAGCACTTATAATAACAGAAGATGTAATACTGTATAATTGGTAAATGTCTGTTGTGATCTGACAAAGCACTTATAATAACAGAAGATGTAATACCGTATAATTGGTAAATGTCTGTTGCAATAATTTCCTTGTTTCAAACTAGAGTAGCTTATCTGGATCTTTGCACACTTTTGTATGTTGACACCAATTTCTTTTGAGAGCCTTCTTACAGAATTCTATGGGCTGTTTCTAATTACAGCTCTCACTCTTTAAATGGTTTCTTGACTGTATACAGATCTATGCTTAGTCATACACTTAGCATCAACTGTACTGCCACCAGTTCTGTGGGATTCAACATGTCACTGAACTGTTTTGAGAAGGACATACACTACTACCAAATGTAGCACAAAACTTTCTTTGAGCAACAATAACTGAGTAATTGCTAGCAAAATATAATTTCACTACTGCTGATCACTGTTGTTTATTCCCTCTTTCCACGTCAGGCCACTAAATTTCACAAACATTGGTCTTTATCTTCATGTGAAACAAACAGAAAAAAATTTTACCACAAAATTTTCAATATAAATGTGGTCTTCAATTAATTGTATTCCTCTAGGTTGATTGCCCGGTCTGCATAAGATTGACTGTAGCCATTTTTCTCATTGCCAGAATTCTAACCTGGATTCAATAATGTGTTTCATTGTCAAAAAATGATCTCGTAAAAAAATATTCTGCACAATTCAGGTTGCACTAGATATTTTAGCAGCTCTAGTTTCTGTCTTAGGTGATACAGTTCAGGTTTTTGTAACAAGAACATGACCTTTGGACTTTTCATGTCAGAAATTTGGCAAGTCATAAAATGTTACTACAAATCTATGAGAGTAAGCATCCCACTCATCACCTTGTTTGTTAAAGGGTGGGAAATCTGTTAGCATGGGTGCTGTAGAAGGTGCATTTATGAATGCTTGCACTGCCTGTAACATTGCTGCCATTAGCTCTTGATAACCCTGCATGATTTGAATTAGTTGTTATTGTAGTTTCTCCATGACTGAAAACCCACAATCTTGCCTAATCATAAAATGTTCAAAGTCTGATTTGTGCACGTCACAGGTCCCCCTGTCACCATTTTTGTAAAGGTGATTTACATTCAAAGCTAACTGAGACTTGCCCTAGTTTTTTCATCACACTGAGATATGTTACAGTACGCTTATTGGAGCAGAGCAGCTATTTTAAGTAGGCATTCTAATCAAAGTCCAGTCCATAGTTCAGAGTTCTGCTAGTAACTAACAGAATTTGAAGGGTAAACACCTGTAAAAAAAGTCCATAGTGAAAACCAAACTACCTAGATCGATCAGCACACATTTCCGCTGATCAAATTGCATCTGATTCAGACTAGCTCTGAGCCAGCTTGTATGTAGGAGCCATTCTGGTGACAAGTGCCATCTGCTCAATGGTGCCACTGTGGTCAACCGTTACATTGTGCCAACTATTCACTTTCTATAATGATGTCAGGTGGCACCATTGCTGTTTTGAAAGATTGCTTTCATAGACATAAGTGTTGTCAGCCACACTCAGCAAGGCTTTGCATGTAAGTACAAAATGGGTACTACAGTAAGTATAGGCTGACGAAGAAAGAACTATGACTTGCTTGTCATAGGATACTAACATTCAAGTCACTGAAACATTAATCACAAGATTATTTTATTGAAGTACAAGGGGAGCATCACATCTTCTGAACTATAATGGGTTATTAACAGTAAATACTATGAGAGAATATATGTGATACTAATAACAAATTAAATACATTAGCTACTGAAACAATTAAATAGTTCTCTCCAAGTTTTCAAACAAGATAAACAGCAAAAGAAACAGAATCCTATTGTCTAACATACTCCAGGACATTCTCCAACTTAAATTCCAATTCTCTGTTATTATTTTTAGTCCACAATATGAAACTGTAATCAGTGTTGTACCATTTGATTTGCAGAACTGAATAAGGTGTTTTATTTTGACTTCTTTTACAACTTATATTCAGTTAAGAGAGAGAATGTACATTTGTACAAATTTTGTGAATGATTGTTTTTAATACAATTTACAGTTTCTTTGGTTGATGTAAATCAGCTAAGGTTGATAATAATATGCTGAAAGAATTAAACTTGCTTCTCTGTTCAGTAGAGCATTAGTTACATGTAAGGCAAACCATAATGAGCATAAAGTAGAACCATGTGGAACTCCATCAATTATTTCCCTCCAATCAGAAAAATGTTCTTGTCTGTATGTTTGAATTTATGTACAATAATCTACATCATTTTTGTTTGGTGTGACATGAGACTTCTTTCAGCTACATTATTAACTGCACAAAACACTACTTTTTCTAATATAAATGTTGCAATAGACACAATCATGTGGCTTGAATGGCTTGAACATGTAACATATTTACTAACAGCAATAGAGGAGCCATTGAGTGGTAGATCAACACATTTAAAAGTCAGCTGTTGGATATTATCTAGGTATCAGAGAAAGTCCATGGCTGCTATCATCTCCAGATGCTGTGACCACATATTATTCCATCCCAGATTTTCCATTGTTGCATTTTACAGTTTTATTATTTACTGGTTACTTAACTTGATGAATAAATATGAGGCACATCCAGAAAGTAAGTTTCCCTATTTTTTTAAACAAAGACAACATAGTTACATGAAAAACTTTATAGCCAACAGGTACAGCAATGTTTGAGCTATTTTTCAATGCAGTGAGCAAAAGAATTGAGACACTTGTCATATCGTGGGATCAACTTTCGCATTTCTGTGTCATAGAAGCCTGCCATCTGTGAATGGAATCAGTGTGTGAAAGTCACTTCAATTCTTCATCATTGTCAAATGCCGGCCAGAGGACAGGAATTTCTTGAGGTGCAAGAAAAGATGGAAATTGCTGGGAGCAAGATCAGTACTGCATGCTGAACATCTGCAAAACATTTGCTGTGCACCAAGCTGTCTGGGGACGAGCATTGTCATGGAGTAGCACAACATGTGCATTTAACATTCCATGCCTCTTGTTCTGAATGGTACGTCACAGTGTCCGCGCTGTTTCACAGTATTGGTCAGCATTCACTGTTTCAAATCTGGGCAGGAAATCAATGAACAGAATACCCGTCCTGTCCCAGGGTACTGTGCACATCACTTTGTGCACTGACACAGTATGTTTGAGTTACGTTTTGACCAGAGATCCACTGTGATGCCAGTGCATTGAATGCTGCTTTTTTTTCTGGGGTCAAGTGAGAAATCCAAGTCTTGTCACCCATGACAATCCTGTCAAGGAACTCATCACTGTTATCATGACATCACTGCAGAAATGTCAGTGCTGTTTGGTGTCAGGCTTTTTGGCACCCACCTGGCATGCAATTTCTTTAATAGCAGGTGCTTAGTGACAATTTCATGTAACAAGGATTGCAATATCTGTGGAAAATGGCTGCTCAGCACTGTAACTGTGAAGCAACAATTCTTCAAGATGTGCTGCTCACCAGCTCACCCAGGTAATCATTGATGAGGGATGATCACCCACTGTGCTCTTCATCATGGACACTTTGATGACCTTCGGAAAAAGACCTACACCAGTGACACATCATCTGTTTGCTCTTGATCTTGTGCCATAGACCTGAAAGAGCTCATGATATTTTGGTGGGTGCTATGTTTTGTGCATGAAGGAACTTTATCACTGACCAAACCTTGTAGACGGCAGGAGAAGAGATAGGAGACACCATTTCAGGGTACTGCTGCCATGGTACTGCCACCAGGCAGGAGCTGTCCAGCTGGCGTTTGATTGTCACATCATAGATCTATTGTGCATGCATGATTTTCCCAGCTAAATATGCCTACTTTAAAGAAAACAACATCGGGTAACTTACTTTTGTGATGCACCTCATATATAAACAACAAGTTTTGTTCAAGGAACCATTCTAAAAAGTAAACTGTGATTTGTTAAGAATATTATAATCAAAGAAGTTGGACACTACTCTACCATCATCTCAAAAATATTACTAATTGATATCAGCAATGAAAGTGGACAGTAACTAGTGGAATATTTCCTACCGGCTCTCTTATAGGTTGTTTAACTATGATATCTCTGTGAATATGTCTTGATTTCAGAAAGAACAGCACATTACATGAATGATACAGTTCAGTGTTTATATCACTGATATAATAAATTTCATACAAAAGATCAGTGAGGAAGGAAATTGCAACTAGCCACACCATTTTTGAATGAATAATTTATTTCTCTGGAACTAGTTTTAGGTCTTCCCCAATCATCAGATGACAGGAAGGTTTCTTCATATAAATTTAATCTTTTAAAAAAATATTAGGAACAGTTTTGATTTATGTATTACAAAATAAAGATCTGTGTCATTGATCCATATCATGCTAAACCATGAGCCAGAATGTAGTTCAGCACCTCACACATCAATGAAACAATACTTTACACTGTAATAACAAAAGAGAAATTTGTCCTCAAGATAAAAATTTGAAATTTTTACATGAAAGCTATGCTGTCATTTGATGATGAGTCTAATCCCAAACCTAGTTTCAAGTAAGTAAACTATTCATTCTAAACAGCATGTCCAATTGCAATTTTCTTCTTCATTGATTATTCCAGAAACAGCTGTGCATTTCTAAAGCTGTCGTGGATAAAATGGGTGCTTTTATTTTTAAGAGAGGTTATACAGTTCTTAATTTTAGGGGGTTAATTGGTGACTTATTCAGATAATTAAATGTTATATTAACTGATTTTTCAACTCATAATGATTGCCAGCAATGGTTAAGAAGTGATTCTATATACAAATATAAATACTGGAGTCAGTTTTATAATCATTTTATCCTCAAAACCTGAAATTATGAAAGATTATTTATCTGTTACAGAGCTACTTTTTACATGAAGGCTATTTGAGTGGTGTATCAATGAGCAAGGAGAATGTTCATCTGCTGCCAGAATTTCAAGATGTACTTAGGTTTTATGGTTATAGCCTTGAATCAGAAATGACCACTCAGTCACAAACAAGTACAGAAGTTACATTAAATACATCATCTCCTGCAACAGTTACTATCACAACAGAAGAACAAACTATAGATACTAAAGGAACAACAGACATGTCTGATTTGACTACTTCTGTAAATGTTGTGCCTCCTTCAGTGACCACCAGCCCAAATTTGCAAACTATAACACCGACAAAATTTTATGAATCTACTGATTTCAGTTCTGACAACATTGCAAACAATATTACTACAATAGCCCCTGAAGAATTTCAAACAACTATAACACAACAGCCTAGTGTGGTAACAGAGACACCAACAATATTTGTGAACAAGGAAGAAACTGAAATGGTCACTAATCCCACACCTATAACCACACAAAGCTCAGTTCCACAGAGTAATGGTATCTCAGTAGAAGCAACAACAACAAATGAGGTTGGGTCCACATATTTTCCACAGGTGACAGAAACACTGACAACATCAAATCCAAAACCAGGAAGTACTACAGAAACGGTACCTCCAAGAGAAGAATCAGTTTCCCCTGAAAATCAGAGCACCTATAGCAGTGTTTCCACTATGACACTTGCAAATACTGAGTCAACTGACTATACATTCAAAGAACCATTAACTTCTGAAGGAGATACAACCACCACTGAGGCAATCACAACCGAATTTGGACTAGCTACTACAGAAATGCTGTCTGAAATACCAAGCACAACAGTTACTTCTTATGCAACTAATGAAGTAACAGAAGCAAAAATGAACAATGATAATTCTAATGATAATACTGAGATAACTTCCACAATATTTACAAGTTTAGAAATGAATGATGATTTGCATTTTACCAGAGAAACAGCTACAGAAACAACTACCAAAGCTGAGAATACTGACAGAGAAAGAAGGGAAGTTGAAGGTAATTTTGTTTTTTGTTTGTATTTCATATAATTTACACTTTTTGTTATTTCTGTTTAAACTAATAGATCCTATTAATGTTGGTAATATTCATACTATGATTTAAGAATTACTGCACCTTCCATCATAAATTTTAAAGTGAGTGTTTCTGTATGTCGTGAGATTCCTGTTAATGGAACAACAGTGAAATTGTAATGCTTTGGTTTCTCTGTAGAAACTTGTCTGGTATCTACCATTAAGTAAACCAAATAAAATCTCTATTTCTATGTAGCATGGAAAGTAGTGGAGAGAGCTAAAAATTACTAATCTGACTCACACAGTGGGTAAGTTTACTTAGAGGTGTGATAGTAAGAAAGCCATGTAATATCTCATTCACCTGTGGTAGCGATTCAAAATGTGATTGCAACTGAAACTCCCATCTAATGTGAAATCTGTTCTGTAATATAATTTTAAGTGGCAAAAATTCTCAAAGTTGTTGATATTCAACATGAAATGTGTGTTGTACAATGTAAGGATCAAATGTGGTGAGTGTGAATCAGTGATGATATTTTTTTGAGAATGGAAAGTCAAATGTTCAAGAAGGTGGAAGAACTGGTGTATATATGTACTCAGCAGTGAAAAAGTAAAATTTGTGAAAAAAAGAAAGAGAGAAAGTGTATCAGTGGGGAGAAAAAGGACATAGACTACATAGAGAGTGAGAGAGCTGATGCAATAAAAAAGCATACTATAAAACAAATGCAAATGTAGCTTAGAGAAGAATATTTCATGATCAATGAAAATATGTACCAGAATTAGATTTGAACTTGGATCTTATGCTTTTCACAAGTGGTTGTGTTAATCTTATAGGCCATCTGAGGATACCTCCAGAATCAACTGAAATTTTCAGCAACATTGGTGTTGACTTCTTATTACTTCATACAACCATTGTATGATGGTTGCTCACAATAAGCAGGAGATCCAGTTTTGATTTCAATCTACCACAATTAAATCATTAGATGGGCCAGATTCCCAGAAAGTGGAATAAGTAAAGAAAAGATGTAAAATAAAAAGCTGTATACATGAATTTGCTCAGATATAAAACCACATGTAACAACTATGCTCTTGGAGATGACTGTACAGGATGTCGTAGAAGTAATGGTCAATACTAAGGAATGTGACAATAATGATCATTCAAAGCCATAAGAGCTATGAGCACTTCTTCATCTTTGATACTGTGAAACAAATTTCTTGTACTGCAATCTCTTTGATTTCCATATTTTGGGAAGAAGTAGTATTGAACAAAACAAGAAAAAATTGTGCAACAAACATGGACTTTGAAATGCATACATTTAAAGCTGTGAGCACAGGTTCAGTAGAAGAGCTGTGTTTCACAGTAGCAGGGATAAACAAGTGCTTGTAGCTCTTAACGTACACACTTTAGAGCCCATATTTACTAGACTTTTTTTTCTTGTTTTGATCCATGCTATCACATCTCAAAATATGGAAAACAAAGAGCTTACAGTAGAAGAGATTTATTCCACAGGGTCAAAGATGAAAAATTGCTAATAGCTCTTTAGGTTCAAATTTTAGAGTCAATGTTTACTAGACTTTTTGGCTTCAAATGAACATTGTTGTCATATCTCTGAATAGTGACCATTCCTCCTGAAAAACTCTGTATACTGGAAATGTCGACATCTATTTGTTAAAGATTAGAGTTGTTGTTGTTGAGCATAGTCTCTGTGGAAATTATTTTTACTTCTAGTATTATGGTTCAAGAACTGTCCTTTTCTGATTATTATGCTTTATTGTCTGTTTTTTGCAATGTCATTGAGGGCTGAATTCAATTTTAGTTTGAAAACAAGGCTGAGGAAACCCTGAACAAAATCTTTTTGAAGAAAACATCCCAGTAGTCACTTCAAATGCCTAAGTTATGCAAATGTATACCAGAAGAAAATGAGCAAGATAGATAAGACATTAGACTCATATTTCAGATGACCATGTTTAAAGTCCCTAGTTGAGAATGCAGATTTGGGCTTTCTGTGATTTCCTATAGTCACTCTGGGTGATTGCTGAGATGATTTTTTAAATGCAGATACCACTAAGTTCCATTCACACCATGGTTCAAACCTAGCTTGTGCTCCATCTCTAGTAGCCTCAATGATGGAAAGGCATGAAACTCTTAATTGTACAAGCTAAATCAGAATCTCCACATAAGGATTAGAATCAGGTATTCCAGAATGCATGGCAGTGTTCACTTGCTGTACCACCTTTCAGAAATCATCTTGCTAACAAAAATCTTATAATGTAAGTGAATAGATATAAAATCTACTCACCAAGTGGTGGCAGGAGAACACATCTAAGGATATTGAAATTTGCAAGCTTTTGGAGCCGGTGGCTCCTTCTTCTGCAAGAAGGGTTGATGGGGAAGGAATAGAGGTGAAGGAAAAGGACTGGTGAGGCCTGAGAAATGGGGAGAGTTCACAGAAGTCACCAAGAACCCTGGGTCAGGGGAGACTTACTGGATGGGATAAGAAAAGACTGATTGTTGATGACTACATTGGAGAAGATTTGAAAATCTGAGAGCTTAAAGATGGAAGATAGCATAACACCCAAGGCAGAGATTACTAACAAAACATTGTGCATGAGTAATAAGAGCAGAAAGCTAAATGCACTATATATGGTATAGGTGGGGGCTGGGGAAAAATAGTCAGGTCAGAAAATAAAAGATATAGAAAGCTTAAAAGGATAGAAGAAAGTTAAGGAGTGAAGTTTTCTTTTTCTTTTATTTCCTAATCCATCTATTTCCTCCCAACCTCACCCCCCCCCTGTCCCCCCCCCCCCTTTCCCCATCCCCCTTCCACACCTCTATCACATATAATGTACCATACTTAGCTTTCTGCTTTTATTAATTCATGCATGATATTTTGTCAGTAATCTGTGTCTTGCATACTACCCAACTTTCCACCTTTAAGCTTTCAGGTTTTCAAATCTTGTCTGGTGCATTCTCCAACAATCAGTCTTTTCTTCTCAGCCCCTCTCCTGACCCAGTGTTATGGGCAACTTTTTTGAACTCTCCCCATTTCCTACACCTCACCAGTCCTTTTCCTTCAGTCCTCTTCCTTCTCCCTTCAACCTTTCTGCCAGAAGAAGGAGCCACAGCCTGCCGCTTGGTGAGTAGATTTTTTTATCTATCCAATTACATTATTTTTTTCCAAAATCCATTATTTTCATTGATATGTCAAAAATCGTAGAAAGGGTTGAGGCAACACTCAAATGTCAGAAGATGGAGTGGTTCACTGGAAAGAAATATATGCCAGCATGTGTCATGAATGCCATAAATCTCTGTCCTTACTCTAATTGTACTTGCTTTCTCCTTCTTCATTATTGTGCAGGAAATCAACAATATGGAGACAGTATACTCATTAAAGTAGTGAAAAATTCTTGATTTGTGTAGGCATATAATGTTACATATTGTGGGTGTCTTATTTTTCTTATGCCTTTCTCCCATACCTATGCATAGTCGGCATGGCTACTATTGACTATTTTCCCCAGCCCCCACCTATACCGTATATAGTGCATTTAGCTTTCTGCTATTATTACTCATGCACAATTTTAAGGAGTATCTGGATGCCCTTCCTGCCACCACCCCATTACCTCCCAGAAGGGAAGTGTTTTCCAACTGTCTGCATGTGGTGTTACCCATGTGAAAGAGCACAGACATTTTCTAAATGTGTGTTAATTACGTAACTGAGGCGGGACTTGGGTACCAGCCCAATATTCACCTAGTCAAATGTGAGAAGCTACCTAAAAACCATATCCAAACTGGCAAGTGCACCAGCCCTCATCATTAATCCACTGGGTGGATTTGCTCTGGGGCCAATGCACCTGCCCAAATCTTGAATGTGGCATGTTAAACCATGCAGCTATCCCTACAGGTAATTTTATGTATTGTGATGATATAATGATATCATTTTCCTACAGTTGCATATGCAGAACAGAAACATAAAACTTGGTTCAATCAGATTTAATAGTAAATAATTATCAAATACCTTAATATATTCATTCTTAGTCAATTAAACACATTTTAATGTATAAAAATTAATCGCTTTTTACAGGGTATAGATCAGCTTGGCAGAGCACTTTGGTGAAAGCAGGACATATTGCAAGAAGACAGACATGTCACATGAATCCTTGTTATCCATTTTTGATTGATGGGATTCAAGAGGAATATGTTCCTGTCATGTCTCTTACTGCTACATTTCGATTTGCTTATCTCAGAAAACTCCATGCTACTGCTTTAGAATTCCCACTTGATGTGAGTAATGCTAACTTGTTCAAGTAATATGTAAACTGCGTGCAGTTACTAGTAGTCAGTAACAAGATTTTTTATTTTTTACCAGAATCACTGTTTAGCTTCCTTTTTTTCTGTGACATCTGTCTTGGTGTAACAAAGGGATAAAATGCGAGATGACATAGTCACTGTGAAGGTGACAATGATCCAGTGTTATGAAATTTTTGTAAATACGGCAACTTTCTCTGATTGCAAATATCTGTTTATTAAGTTGAATAAAAAAATATTTGTGATCAGTGACTGTTGTGACATTTAAGAAAATAAAATATGAAGTCCCTGTTGAGATGGTACTGCACTTGCTTAAAATTTTGTATCACAACAGATATCCCTATCATGAAAAGTCTGATTACAGTGAGTGACATTTGGCATGGAATTTAATATTGTTCATTAATAACTTCATTATGTACATGGCTATGTTATTTGAACTTAGTGAAATAAAAATCAGCAATATAGATAGTTTTGGGAAATGGAATGGAAGCACTTCATTCAGTTTGTAAAAAGTCAAAACACTACTTCAGCAATACGTGGAAGGGAACATAATGAATATCAGCACAGGTTTGTCTCAATAGCAGGAATACAGTGCTCCTAATTTACAAATTCTGCACTGTTAAGTCAGTGTAGATTAATTTTGCTACAGCAAAAGATGTCATCTCCACTTAAATTGAGATCTAACAGTTATTTTTTTGAAGAGTGCTATAAGGAAAATGGAGCACCTCTCTTTGCACAAAAATACTGTTTCTCTTATAGATCCAGCTGCAGAATTTTGTAGTGGGCCAAGGAAATTGTAATTTTTATAGGTAATGGATAAAGATATTAAATAGTTCTTATTTGTTATAAATTACGAATAAAAATGTTATCATTGAATGTAAGCAAAATGAGCTCCTGTAATTCTCTTAGGTTAGACATCCACTGTTTGTTCTCTGAGATATTCATACGGGAGCATAGTATATACACTAACTGATCAAAAGTATCTGGACACCTATTAGTAAACATTAATATAGGCTGAGTCCACCATCTGCCTTTATGATAGCTTGAATTCTGCTGGGGATCCTTTCAATGAGATGTGTGAATGCCTGTGGAAGGTTGGCAGCCCATTTTTCCTCAAAAGCTAAAACCAGAGAAAGTAGTGGCACTGGACCTTGGAGTCTGGAGCCAAACTGACATTCTAATTCACTCCAAAGGTGTACCATTGGGTTCGTGGGTTCAGGTTGTGACTCTGGACAGACCAGGCCATTTCAGAGATTTTATTCTTCATAGACCATGGTCTCACAGATGCTGCATTTTGACAGGGTGCATTGTCTTACTGATGAAGATAAACAAACAATCAAAAGTCCAGGTTGGAATATCAATAATTATGGAAAGAATAGACTGCTACTCACTGTAAAGATGACACAGTGAGTTGCAGACAGCTGCAATAAAATGACTGTTACACATTAAGCGTTTGGCCAAAGCCTTCATCAGAAAAGAAAAACGCACATGCTTTCACACAAGCAAGCACACCACACACACACGACAGGGCAGCCAGAGATAGCGTTCAGGTGTATGTAAGGTGTGCTTGCTTGTGTGCATTTTTTTCTGATGAAGGCTTTGGCCAAAAGTTCTGTGTACAGTCTTTTCCTTGTGCCTGCCTGCAACTCAACATATCATTTTTGGGGTGAATAGCAGTCTATTCTTTGCATAATTATTGATACAAATAATTACTGTCTCCAGATTGTTCTTCGGCTACATGCAGCACATGATGCTGTAAAATGCTTTCATACCCATCAGCATGTAGCACTTTGTTAAGAACAATAAGGAGACCACATCCTAACCACAAAAACACCCCTTTACCATAGCACCACCTCCTGTGTACTTCACTGTAGGTACTACAGGTGATGGCAGGTTATGTTCTCCAGGCATTTGCAAAAACACTAACCCTTCCACCAGACTGCCACAGGGTCCAGCATGATTAATCACTCCAAATCACTCATTTTCCATTTTCAGTCATCCATCATCTAGTGGTATCACTCTTTACACCACCTCAAGTGTCACTTATCACTGACTACTGAAATGTGTGGCTTATGAGGAGCTGCTCAACCACTGTACCCCATTATTTTTAATTCCCTGTGCACAGTCATTGTGCTAGCAGGGCTTCTGGTAGCATTTTGGAACTCATGAGGAATCCCTTCTTCTGATTTCACACATTTTTTTGCAACCAATCTCTGCAATGCTTGACTTTTATACTGCCAGGTCCACCTCTCTTGATCTTCAGTGGTCACTTTGGCATTACATAAGGTGTCTGGATACTTTTGACCAGATGGTGCTGAATGCTGATTCCTGTGAATAATACTACATAACATTAATAATAATAATAATTATCTTTTTTGCACATAACATCTTGATCTGTAATTTTTATACATTTACTTTCACAACCTTACATAAAATAAAATGGATGTATAGAAACTTGAAACTAACACATTAGATACTATAGATTACTATCAGTATTTTAAAATGGATATTAACAACAACTCACCATATAGCAGAGATGCTGAGTCGCAGATAGGAAAATCAAAAAGACTGTCACAAATAAAGCTTTGGCCAGTAAGGCCTTCACCAAAAATGGATGACAGACAACTTTCCTTTTCATAATATTGTTACATTCCATCCTGGGTTTTCCATTGTTTGATATTATCCACGACTCGTATACTGGAACTAAATACACTGGAGCCCAAAACTTAAGGACAAAACTAACTTTTGCTTCAAGTATCACTGCCAAGTAAGATAGCTTGATGAAACTTGGACCATACATAAAAAAACTGCTACAGTATAGTACCACAGGTAAATGGAAGAAATGCACAATGAGACAAACAGAAAGACAATAATGACACTGAAGTCACTGAAATTTGTGATGGTTCCCTAGATATTACAAAAGGTAGGACATGGTTTTTAATAGGGTGTGTGATTACCATGGATGGCAATACATGCTTTTGCAACACACTCACAAGCTGGCCACAAGGTTGGTAAGGAGTTCTTGTGGCACGGCATTTAATTCCTCCACCAGCACAGTTGACAACTGCTGGCCATTGGTGTATTTGGATGTTTATTTATTTATTTATTTATTTATTTCTTGTTCCGTAGATCCAGTTAGTGAGTCAATCACAACGATATGGAACGTGTCAAATTGTACAGGTTTCAATTTAAACTTACAATAAATACAAGGGCAATTCAATGGCAAATTGTACATAGTTTAAGTAAGACATACTATAAATACAGTAACAGATACAATGTCAGCTAGATAACATAACTACCATTTGACAGAAAAAGGAGTTTCAAATAAAGATTAAAGATAAGAGCACAAAGTTAAATCAGATATTAGGCCTACAAGAGTAAATACATGTACAGCCAATCTGTTGTTACAAAAAGTGCGCTAATGCCCAAATGCACAATAAAATCAATTGAACTACTTCTAGACACAATAAGTTTAGTGATGGTATACATTTTCTTTCAGGTATTCATCCACAGTATAATAAGATTTCTCTGTCAGGTAATCTTTGAGAACTTGTTTAAATTTTGGCAGTTCTGTATGAACACATTTGATATGTAGTGGTAGAGCATTGAAAAGCTTAATGCTGGAGTAGTAAACTCCTTTTTGTACCAGAGTGAGACGTTTCATTTCTAAATGTAGATTGTTTTTGTTTCTGGTGTTATAACCATGGAATTTACTGTTGTCTTGGTAGATGGAATAATTTTTGCACACAAAGGTCAGCAAGGAAAAAATATACTGTGAGGCAGTTGTTAGGATACCTATCTTCCGAAACAAGTGCCTGCAAGAGTGTCTTTGATGGACCCCACACATTATTCTGATTGCTTTTTTTTGGATGGTGAAAATTTTTTTTGCAAGTGGTTGGTTCCCCCAAAATATGATAGCATATGACATCAATGAGTGGAAGTAGCCAAAGTAGGCAACCTTAATAGTGTCAACTTCAGCCACTGAAGAAATTACCCGTAATGCAAATGTTGCCGAGCTAAGTTTTTTACATAGATGAAGAATGTGAACTGACCAATTACATTTACTGTCTATGTAAGCACCCAGGAATTTTGTGTCTTCAACTTTCTGTATTGGTTGATCTCTACATTTTATGTTAATTTCATCGGGATTACTTTGTGATGTATGGAACCTCATATAATGAGTTTTATCTGCATTGAGCGAGAGACCATTTGAGGAGAACCAATTTAAGATGTCATTAAAAACAGTATTTGTAGTTTTTTCAAGATCATGATCAATCAAATGGTCAATTAGAATTGTGGTATCATCGGCAAACAGGGTAAATTTGCTGTTTGTCTCAGAACAAAGAGGAAGATCATTAATAAAGATGAGGAAAAGCAGTGGGCCCAAAACGGAGCCTTGAGGCACACCACACGTTATCGTGCCCCATTCAGACGAGGCAGGTTCTCCAGAAGAGCCATTTAGCATTACAGTCTGCTTCCGATCATGTAGATATGATTGTAGCCACAAGCCAACAGTACCACCTAAACCATAGTATTCTGCCTTTTTCCAAAGAATTTGGTGGTTTACACAGTCAAAGGCTTTCGTAAGATCACAAAAAATACCCACTGGAGACATTTTTTTGTTAATGGCTTCCAAAACTTGGTTGCTGAAAGAGAATATTGCCTGTTCAGTACAAAGACCGGCACGAAACCCAAATTGAGTTTTGCTTAAGATACTGTGGAAGTTGAGATGGTCTACAATCCTCCTGTGCATGAGTTTTTCTAGAATTTTCGAGAAGGTAGTTAATAGGGATATTGGGCGATAGTTTGTAACAATGCTTTTATCCCCTTTTTTAAAGAGAGGAATCACTACAGCCAACTTAAGTCTGTCAGGGACAATCCCATCTTGTAGGGATGCATTGTATATGTTGCATAAGACGGGACTAACAAATTTATAACAGTGTTTCAGTATTTTACTAGAAATATTGTCCACACCAGCAGAATTTTTATTTTTTAATGATCTAATTACTTTTCTGACTTCACTTACAGTAACTGGAGGTAAGGATAACTGTGGGATTCTGTTGCTAATAGCTTTCTGTAGGAGGGACAATGATTCTTCCATAGAACCATTACAGCCTGTCTTCTCTGCTGCTCTCAAAAAATGGTTATTAAATATTTCTGCAACCAACTCAGGTTTCTTTATGATACTGTCCCCTGTATTAATCTCTACCTGAGACATGTTCCCTGTTGTCCTGCCAGTTTCCCTCTTTATTACATTCCATATAGTTTTAATTTTATTTTCTGAGCTTTCAATTTCTGATTTTATGCACATACTTTTAGATTTATTTATAACCTTCTTGAGAATGCTACAGTAAAGTTTGTAGTGTTGTTGTTTCTTTGGATCATTACAAGTCCTGATAGAACTGTATAACATCCTCTTTGTTCTACACGATGTTATTATCCCTGTAGTGATCCAAGACTTCTTGGCATTGCCTATATGACTATTTCTAACTACTTTTTTGGGAAAGATGGACTCAAACACAGACATCAATTCATTTAAAAATGAATTGTACTTTTTGTTTACATCTGTTTCCCTATAAACTCGGCTCCAGTCTATCTCTTTTAGGCTATCATTGAATTTTTTAAGGCTCTGTTCATTTATTATCCTAAAAGATTTCCAAGAATGCTCGGAACTGTTGCATACACTGATGTAATTGAGCCTAAGCAACTGACCACCATGATCAGAAAGGCCAAGGATTGGATGTACAGTGATCTCATTGCATTTAGACTTATCTATAAATATATTATCTATCAGACTTTTACTGTTAACAGTAATCCTAGTTGGGAAATCTACTATTGCCATCAGATTATAAGACTCCATTAAATGTACTAAATCAGCTTTACTATTGCTCTCATTTAGGAAATCAACATTAAAGTCACCAGTAACTATCAAGTTCTTGGACTTTGAGTACAGTATGGATAATAAAGAATCTAAGTGCTTAAGAAATACATTCAAATTCCCTGAGGGAGATCTATACAGTGCTAACACTACAGCTGTGAAGTCATTTACAGTAATCTCAACACCACATACTTCAATTTGTTGCTCTATACAATGGCTCTTTAAATCTAATGCATTGTAAGATATGTTGTTTTTTACATGAATTACCACTCCACCTTTTTCCATGATGGTTCTAGAGTAATGCGTTGCCTGACAGTAACCACTTAGCTGTAACCTTTCAATATCCTTCACATGATGTTCACTAAAACATAATACATCAGTATCTTTTATTCCTTGTGGTTCCTCTAACAGAACAGTAATGTCATTTACTTTATTACCAAGTCCTCCCACATTTTGGTGAAAAATCGTCATTTCTTTGGAATTAGAGACAGATCTAAACTTTTGCCTAAAAAATTATCGGTAGCTACAGACACAGTACGTTCATTACTAACAATTTCCTGAAACATTTGAGTTTGAAACCGAGTCTGACTTGATGGTTGGAGCCATTCAAGTGCGATTGGTTCCAACTTTGGGGTACATTTGTGGACTTCTTCCAATATTTTTGTTTTTAAGAGGGTACCTAATGCTTTTTTTTCCTGATCTGTTCAGGTGCATACCGCGTCTTGTAAATAATTCTCGTCCAAAACTGCTTACATCTACAACACAAGTATTTTTAAAATGCTTACACAACTTTGCTAACTTAGAGTTCGTTTGTGAGATAGCCTCATTTACACAGGACTGTGGAATTAAGTCATGTCTCCTTGGAATGTTCACAACAAATACCTTACACTGATGAAGCGCCGATATTTTCTTCCTGAGCGACTGTATGGCATCATTCCCTTTGTTGCAGGCAACGTTGTTTGAGCCACCTATTAAGATCACACACTCGTTTTTTACTTTTTCAGGATCACACCCCGCTACAACTTCTTGAAGTTTAGCACCTGGCTTCACAATTCCACAAACATCGGCAGCATTAAAACTGCTTTTCACTATATCAGCCATGCCTCTACCATGACTATCAGCGAAAATGTGAAAACGATTTGTTGATGTTTCACTCACAGCAGACTGGATCACACCACTGCCACTTTCATTGCTGTTAACTGAACGTTGTGGCTTTGGAAGATCAAACCTAACCTTTTTCCGATAGTTTATCGGCACACTCTTCTTACGATTGTTTTCACTTTCAGTGAGACTATTACTAGAACAAAGTACATCAAAATTGTTTACATTCTCGAACCTCGAAATATTTGCTGTACACGAATTTTTAGTGCCGATTGTTTGACGCTTGTTGTGTACTACCTTCCATTCTGATGATTTATTAGCGTCATTTTGCACCAATGTAGCCATGTTCTCGCGAAAGTTTTTGTCCTTCTGTCTGTCTTGAAGCAATGGATCCATGTTTCGCTTCGACTTCAGTTCCATATTTTCGGACTTCAGGCTGTCGATTTCTATTCTTAGACTGCTGATTACACATTGTAAACTAGCAATACGCTCATTATACTTTAATAATTCACTTTTGCAACTTACACATGAATTTTTAACGGCTTCACTGTAACTTATTTTAGGAGTAAAATCGCGGATATCTACACACGCAGCCATCTGCAGCCATGTGCAGCAATACATTTCCCCAATACATTCTACATGTACATGATGGAATTTTGAGTCAGAGGAATGACAGGCCAGTGCATTCACTGAATATTCTCTCGTTCCAAGACCTCCTCCACCTGAGCATTTCAGTGCTGTCACTCACTGTCTTCTGTAAAAATGAAGTCAGTCCTGAATGCACCCCATAAAAGATACATGTGAGGAAGGAGTATAGATCACAATAATGTTGACCGGTGAGTATAGCGTGTTCAAAGATTTGGAGGGCAGTACTCCCATGCAACATTATGTCCCCCCCCCCCCCCGCCACACACACACACACACAGTAACACTTGGACCACCAAAATGATCATACTTGTACCTGGTAATGTTCCTGGGTGCATTAGGTGTTCCAACCTCTCACCGTATAAGGGACTTAATGTACCCATAAACATTGTTTAAATGGATTGTTTTGATTTTCAAGGTGTTATGGTGTATGTTGGCATAATGTTGCATGGGGTACCGAATTCCAAACCATTGAACACAGTACACTCACCAGTCAACATTATTATGAAACTGTACTCCTTCTGATGTGTGTCTTTTCAGGGGTCCATTCAGCCCTGACTTCATATTTCTGGATGACAATGAGCTACCACATCAGACTGCACCACTGCAGGAGCTCTTGGACTGAGAGGATATTCAACAAATAGGATCTCAGAAATCTTTAATTCAATGTAAATGTTTACATTGTCCTTAAAAAGTTCCCATGGGATTGCTGTTCATAGTTAGGCAGCCTATTAAAGAAATTTCTTCCAGCAGGAAGACGGCTGTAGATGGTTTATTACTCAAAAACTGAGATAATTAAAGATACAGAGAGAAAGAAAAATAGACATGAGTGCTAAAAAGGTAGGTGTTCCACAAGAAAATATACATAATATAGCACTCATTGAGAATACTTATGTAAGGAGAACTGGCAAGATGATAAAAAATGGCATGTAAAACTGAAATGGTAATGAGGCAGTTAATTGTAATCTGAGCTTAAACTACGTATGTCGATGCCAAATACATCCTAATCTCATATCACTATGCTGTATGTACAAAGTACGGTATCCTTGAAATGTAGGCCTCTAAACAGACAAAACAAAAGTAGAAACATTATCAGTTTTGATGAAATTTTTTTGGGTGAGCAACCAAGTTGTAATACGAGGGTTGTTTTTTAAGTAAGGGCCATTTTTATTTTTTAAAAAAGATACAAATACTTTTGTAAAAAAACTTTTATTTTCTGATTCTACACACTTTTACCTATTTTTCTACATAGTTGCCTTGTTTATTTAAGCACTTGTCATACCGTACAACTAAGTTTTTAATTCCCTCTTCAAAGAATTTGGCCGCCTGCTCCGACAGCCAAGAGTTCACGACCGCTTTCACTTCATCGTCGTCATTGAAGCGCTGCCCGCCAAGATGGTGTTTCAGGTATCGGAAAAGGTGAAAATCGCTAGGAGCAAGGTCGGGGCTGTATGGTGCATGGTCCAAAACTTCCCAGCCAAAAGAATCAATCAAATCCCGAGTCTTTTGAGAGGTGTGAGGCCTAGCGTTATCGTGCAGGAGCAAAACTCCTTTTGTCAGCATGCTGCGCATTTGTTTTGAATTGCTCTGCGGAGCTTCTTTAGAATTGCACAGTAGGCATCTGAGTTGATTGTCGTTCCTCGTGGCATAAAGTCCACTAGCAAAACACCGTGCCGGTCCCAGAACACAGTTGCCATAATCTTGCGCTTTGACAGCGTCTGTTTGGCTTTGACCTTGACGGGTGAGGTTGTGTGTCACCATTCCATCAATTGTCGCTTGCTTTCGGGAGTGATATGGGATATGCATGTTTCATCTCCAGTGACAATTTGACTCAACATGTTATCTCCTTCTTCCTCGTAACGAATCAAAAAGTCCAATGAAGTGGCAAATCTCTTCCCTTTATGGTCCTGTGTGAGGAGTCTGGGTACCCACCGAGAACACAGTTTCTTAAAGTTTAGGTTTTCAGACACAATTTTGTACAAAACTGATCTTGAAACTTTTGGAAATTCCAAAGAAAGAGTGGAAATTATGAATCTTCTGTCCTCATGAATCTTTGTTTCGACTGCAGCCACCAAATCATCAGTGATCACAGAGGGCCGGCCTGAGCGTTCTTCGTCATGGACGTTTTGACAGCCATTTTTAAACTCTCTAACCCATTGACGTACTTTACCTTCACTCATTGAATTCAAGCCATAAACTTCTGTTAACTGATGACGAATTTCTGCATCTGATAAGCTTCTTGTGGTCAAAAAACGTATCACTGACCGTATCTCACACGTGGAGGGCGATTCAATAATCGTAAACATTATAAAGTAGCACAGCGATGTGTACACATCAGCTACAGAGCTGCAACTTGCATCAGTGTGAGTGGGAAGGATGCCGGCAAATGGCGTGGTGGCTTGTTGTGGCGTCCGCGCGAACTACGGGACTATATGCGCGAACAGCCCTTACTTAAAAAACAACCCTCGTATTATCTTATCACAATGTTTTGCTTGAAGATGATGGGTACAAAACTCATTGGAACATTGCAACAAGATGAAGCCATCACTCAGATGGTCACCTGAGAAGACTTCATCATGGAATATGCTGAGAAAGCCTGCAATCACATATATTATCAGTTTTGTTATAAATTCAGTGGCAAAGATGTGAAATCCCACTAACTGTTGCTGCTATTTTGTTTCAGTTCTATTCATGACACAGTCTCATCACTGGGCATCTTTCTTGACTCATAAAATATGCATGTTCCTATTTATTTATATTTAACACCTCACTCACAGCCTATAGCTTTTATTTCACCATTGCTTTATTTACATCTAGATCTATACTCTGCAAACCACTGTGAAGTGCATGCCAGAGTATAAATCCCAGTGTACCAGTTATTAGGGTATTTCTACATACCATTCATATATGGAGTGCAGGAAAAATTATTATTGTTTACCTGCCTTTGTGTGTGCTGTAATTAATCAAACCTTATCCTCACAGTCCTTAAGGGAGTGATATGTATGGGGTTGTAGTGTATTCCTAGAGTCATCATTTAAAGGCAGTATGTGAAACTTTGTCAGTAGACTTTCTTGGGATAATTTTTGTATACCTTCAAGAGTCTGCCAGTTCAGTTATTTAAACATCTCAGTGACACCCCTCTGCAGGTCAAACAAAGCTGTGACCATTTGTGATACCCTTCTCTGTATACGTTGAATATCCACTGCTTGTTCTATCGAGTACAGGTCCCGTACACCTGAGCAATATTCCAGGATGTGTCTGCGAGATCATTAATATGCAATATGAACAGCAGGCGTCCTAATAAACTTTCCTGGGGTACACCTGAAGTTACTTCTATACTACCAAAGACTCTCCATCCAAAATAACATGCTGTGTACTCCCTGCTAAGAAATCCTCAATCTGGTCACGTATTTCGCCTGTTATCCAAAATGATTGTACTTTTGATAATAAGCATAAGTGTGATGCAGAATCAAATTCTCTTTGGGAATTGAGAAATTCTGCATATACATGACTGCCTTGATCTAGGGTATCTTAAGAGAAAAGTGCGAGGTGGGTTTCACATGATCTGTATTTTCAAAGTCCATGCTGGTTGGCAAGGAGGAGGTTGCTCTGTTCGACCTACCTCATTATGTTTGTACTCAGAATATATTCTGAGATTCTACACCCAATGGATGTAAAGCACACTAGACAGCAACTGCTTCATTTCTAACTTCAATTTGTTTTGCCTCAAATCAACTATTTCATGTTATAATTATCAATTCTCGTATTGTACATCTTTCTCAGTTACATTCCATCTTTTGTCATTTGTTTTTTAACGTTCTTTTTCTTCCTTCTCAACTTCAATGTGGTAAGGCCTACATTGGGCAGACTATGTGGACAGTCAAGGAAAGTTGCCAGGGGTACAGGAGACATACCAAACTCAAGCAACCAACAAAAACTGTGGTTTTGGAACATTGCATAGCTACAGTGGACTCAATGAAATATGAACAAATGGAAGTGCTACAATAGAATTCATTATTTTGTGACTTTATTCTAAAGAGGCCATTGAAATATGAGAGGCCAACAGCCTGGTCAATAAAGCCAGTGGCTTCACCCTCAGGAAGGTGTGGGACCCAATCCTCAGCCAGCTAAAGTCACAGCGTCACCCAAGAGAGACTTCTGTGATTGATAGGGGCAGTAAAAGCACTGAGGGACCAGAGCTTGCACCCAGAATTTGGTGACTGTGGCTACGCTACCCCCCTCCCCCCTTCCTCCCACTCCCCCACTCCCATCCACACCAACACACACCAATCTAGCTGATGAGGCGTGTGACCAGGTAGTGAGGGTATACGAGGGGAGTGATAAGAGTGTAAAGGAGGTGCAATACAACAAAGGCACTTATTCTCCAGGTGCCACCTGAAGATGATGGCAAGTTATGCTGTTGAAATGTCATGTTACATAAATGACTGCACCCTGTTGGAAAACTGAGATCAAAACAGACAACTGATTTATTGGGAAAACTTAAGAGAATACTTTCCAAACATTGCATAGTTGGAGATAGACTTAGGCTGATGAAAAAATGGCAATGGAGAAAGATAAGAATACAAAGACTGAGTGGGTTCTGCAGAGTCAAGCAAGCAAGAGAGTAAGACAGAACGTGACAGTTAAGAAAATAATGTGAAATGAGTTTATAGCACCAGAATGAGAGAAAAACTCAGGAAGGTTTGTGAGACAGGAAACTAACAGGAGGCATGGAAAGTGAAGCACTATTTGAAGTTGAGTGCATTTTGATCAGCAGATAACTGATCAAACTTATCCCATATCACAGTATATCATTGGTTGTACATAAAAGAAAACAGTTGGTTTGTATTGTGTGCAAAAAGAGAGCTGTGCTTTGACTACAATGAAGTTTCTATATTGTGTAACTCCTTTTATAACAAACACAGTAGCAGTTGTAACAGATCCAACAAGAAGCTAAACACATCAGTTTTTGTAATGACACACAAAGTTCGAAAGTTTCCTCAATTGTTTTATGGTTTTGAGGAGCCTGTTCTTGTATTGTTCAGTAGTGTGCAGGTTTTTCCATCTTTTGTGTAATAGTGTGTAATGTTACTTCTGAACTTTACTTTTAGGACTGAATGATCTTACAAAAATTACACTTTATTTTAATGAAAATTTGTCTTGTGCTCTGTATTTCAGAATGATAAGTATAAGCTTCTCTTAATTTTACCAGTGGACAAATGTGGATTAAAAAGCCTCATATACTCTCTAAGTTTATATCCATTGCGGCTGGTGTATGAAGCTTTGGTTCTCACAAGAGTGAATGCTGTCATACCAACATTTATGGCAGATGGTGATATTTCTCTGTCAACATCCCTAAAAAAGGTATATTAATGTATCAGCATTAAGATCAAATAGCTGACAATAATTAAGTTCCCCATTATGAATCAATTTAAATGATCTTTGTTTTATTTAAATGTGGTTTATTGTGCACAGTGTCTATTTCATTCAAGACAGTATCCCTTGTTAAAATGTGTGAATGCCTCCATAAAAAATTCTTGTATTTGTGTACACAATCATTCATCCCCTCCTGGTAGGTAAGCTATCTCAATTTTAAGGCACTGTTTGTTCCTTATCGTGATTTCCGATTAGAAAAATGCTCAAAAGACAGATTATTGGTGATCTCAATTGTTAGATGAACAGTATGTGACTTTACACTGTTTAGTTACAAAATTATACTTTTTGTGTACTCTACATTATATTGATTTGATTCGATTGGATATCCGAATATGATACACTGTGTCAGTGTACATTCTAGATGTGCAACCTTGTTCTAAGGGATTAAATGCAACTATCCCTACAGATTGTCATGTTAAAATTTCTCCTGTCACTGTTGTACATGACATTGCACATGTTATTTACAGTAGTATATGAACATATGTAGTTTTTAAAGATGACACTGTCATCTGTATTTCCCCTTTGTTCTCATAATAGATGGGTTGTCTAATTCTGGGGTATAAGTGACATGCCCCCAACCTACCTCTCTTCTCCATGAGAAAGGAAATAATAGTTCCATAAGCTAGGAATAGTTTTCAGGGTGTCTGTTCTTTTGGACATGTCTGAAAGAACAGACACAATCTTGATCTATGCAATCACTATGAATTAAGCCACAAAGGAGTTACAGACATTGGCTGTGAGTGGGTATTGATTTAAATCAATTAGGAAGTTGAAAAATTGTCCCAGACTGGGATTTGAACCCAGGTCTCGTGCTTACTAGGCAGATGTGCTGTTTATCAGAACACAGTGGTCATCCCACCTGCATGCACTAAGCTAGCACGCCCCCTGTCAGACTCAAATTCCCAATCTATCCACACACTACTAATGTAGTGCCTCTTGTCCATTACCCTCATTACTCATGGCATTTTGCCAATTCCTATAAGAGTTCGGGCTTGGTGTGCATCTGCGCTGAAGCTATCATTGGCCATCATTGCCTAATTATATATATGTGGTGTCTGTTCTTCTGACAGTAGCAAAATGCACCAACTGCCTTTTCATTTGGTTGGGTTATAAATGTGTTTATTGTGCATGATACATCACAGTATATAAACTTTGTTTTCAATTAACTATTTCAGTTAGGCATCTGGGACATTTTTGATCCCAAAAGAGCAAATCTGACTGGTATGAGTGATGATCCAGAGCTTTATGTACGAAACATCGAACAAACCATCAAAGTTAACATCAGAAATTATATGGATTCACAAAATGGTAAGTATTATGTCTTACTATTCTGAGCAGTTCTTGTGTTTACAGTTTAATTTACATATGTACTCTGACTGTTCCAGCGAGTTCATACGTAATTGGTTTTCTAGGAGTCAGAATATGAATTTCAACAGGTTTCCTTATTTGCATGACCAACTTTTAGGCTTACCGTTCCTTGACGTCTCTTTTGCCTGAACTTTGAAAGTCTTCTTCTTCTCTTTAGCATCTCAACTTCTTTATAGTTATCTTTTCTTTGTGTAGTTGATTTTTGAGAAACACTTTTATTTATTTTGTAAACTGTCAACTTTGCTTTTGATGCTGGTATCACATCTGCCATTATTTCTTCCCTTAGCATTACTTCTTGTAACTTTTGCAGTGCAGTTTTGTGTTCCCGTGAACGTGAGACATCACAAAACCATTATTACTTTAACCATTCTCTATCCTCTAGTTCTTCTAGACTTCCACCTCATTCCAGTAGACCTCCTTTTGTAAAATAAGAATGTGTCAAGGAGTACATAAAATATGCCCACAACTGAGGACAACCTCTCATGTAGAATTATATTTAGTTTGACCCTAAGGTTCTTTTCCTTTTTTTAGAGTATGGGAAATGGGAATACGGATAATTGTATATGCAACAAACTGTTCCCATAAATGTCTATACATTCATATATTTCAGCACAAAGAAAGCTACACGTGTACACTATACAAGGTACAAAGGCTGACTGGACTAATAACATGGCGGCTCGTCAGAGCAGTTACAGTTCAAAGATCATGCTTTACGTGGTCAATGTGACCTATCAACACAACACAGCCCCCCCCCCCCCCCCTCCACAGTACAGAGTATGGCCTGTGAAGCCTGAGGGGAGATCGTGTGGGCGTCAGCATTGAAGTGAGTATTGCGAGATGGCAGGCAAACGACTGGAAGCTCCAGCTCAGTCAGGATGGTGTGCGAAGGTGTGGTGATGGGATGCAGATCCACATTGTAATCAGACAGCCAGCGGGGGCAGGCAATGCGTTGGCCGGCCCAGGAGTAGAGATGTGGGGAGGGGTGCGGCGTGTGAGCATGCCTGCCCCTAATGCAGATCGAGCCGTCTGAGGAGATGAATGCACGAACTCTTGATGGGTCACACTCTCTGGGGAGGGACAGGCTATGCACTATCTTTCCATCTAGTTCCTCATTGAGTGTCAAGTCTGCAGTGTCTGTAAGGAGCACGAGCATATGGTCGTCGAAAGTGACAATCGACACATTGTCGACACTGTTAGGTGGTACATTGCAGTGCAAATTGAAAGTTGGGGCGGAAATCTCTCCAGTAGATGAAACATAATCAAACACTGCGCATGGGGTTGATGACGACTTGCTTGGGAAACCCGCGAACTGCGGTGATGAATCATCGGAAGGAGAAGAACCTACCATGGGATTAGCTAATTCATTATCGGGCTCGGCAATGGAAAATTCGTCCAGATGGTCTGACTGGGATGGCAGAGAGGTGTCGGAGTCCTCAAAAGCAGGCTTGAGCCTGTGTAGCGAAACAGTCTGTGGGTGATCTTTAACCATAATGTCGAACGTCGTCTCGCCCCTCTGGAGTCCTTCAAAAGGGGCTGAGGTATGGGGATTGCAGGGGTTGTCTAATGGAATCGGCCCTGAGCATAATGTGGGAGCATATGATGGGTCCGGTTGGCACGTAAGTGTCTGGGGAGGAATGGCTGACAGGCAGGTGTACCGTGCATGTCTAAAGTGGATGCGCATTCTACTAATAAAATCTGGGGAGGTGGGGAAATCCACGAGTGCTTAAGGCAGGATAAGTTCCCCGGGTAGAACTGGGTTCTCACCAAAAACGAATTCAGAGATGGTTCCCTGTAAGTCAGGTTTAAAGGTCGAACAGAGACCGAGTAACACCCAAGGAAGCACCTCAGACCAGAGGCAGTCATGGCACCTGAGTGCTGTTTTAAGGGTGCGGTGCCATCGTTCCACTAAACCATTGCTTTGCGGGTGGTAGGCTGTTGTATGAATTTTTTTGTTACTGCAAAGGTTACATAGAATCTTGAAAAGTGCAGACTTGAACTGTCAACCCTGGTCGGTGGTGATGGCGGACGGGCAATCGAACCTAGCGATCCATGATGAGGCAGATCCCTTGGCCATGGTTTCTGCTGTGACCTTGGGTAAAAGAACAGCTTCCACCCAATGAGACATGCGGTTGATTGTGGAGAGGATATATCTGTGGCCCTCTGACAATGGCAGAGGGCTGATAAGGTCGATATGTACATGACGAAAACATTCTTGCGGAATGTCAAGCTTGCCAAGGGGGGGGAGAGGTGTGGCGTCCGATTTCATTGTGTTGGCAGGAAATGCAGCTGCGTGCCCAGGTTTAACAGTCCTGCTTAACATTTTTCCAAACAAAATGCTTGGTGATGAGGCATGTGGTGGTGTGGACGACAGGTTGGGCGAGGTTATGCAAGGCATCGAAGACTTGTCAGTGCAACGTGGGAGGGAGCAATGTTCGCAAAGTGCCAGTAGAAGAGTCACACCACACTTCATCCAAAACGCTGGGGAACTTGGCTTTGGTAAACACAAGCGATGTCTGAGGATTCATGAAGAGAGCTTGATATTACTCATCAGAGGCCTGGAGAGAGGCAAGGTCAGATAAATCGATGATGCGTGAGACAGTATTGATCTGTGAAATGAATCAGGGGGTGATATTTTCCGTGCCTTTGATGTAGTGTACGTCCATAGTAAACTGAGAGACCATGTCAAAAGATGAATAAAGAAAGGCCCTTGATGTCAGAGCCAAAGTGTTTGATGGCTTCATAGACCGCCAGAATTCTCTATCAAAAGCAGAATATTTCTTCTGTGCTGTAGACAGTTTTTTAGAGAAGAAACGAAGGAGTGAAACCATGTCACCTTTGCGTTACTGTAATACTGCCCCAACTGCGATGTCGCTAGCGTCCGTAGTGATGAACAACTTGGCAGACAGATCGGGGTGGGTGAGCACAACAGCAAGAGTTAATGCTGTCTTTAGAGCCCTGAAGGCCTCCAATGGACTGACTTAAGGCCTGAAGAATGTTTGCTGGGAATCGAGTCCGCCAGCGGGTCCTGCATGGCGGCGGCAGAAGGTAGATGTTGGCGGTAGTAATTTATAGTACCCAGGAACTGTCGGAGTTCTTTGTACATAGCTGGGGGTAGAAATGACGTGATGGCCTGCACATACAGGATTTGGGAGGCTGTATTCTGTCTGCTGAGACCGTGTAACCCAAAAATGTCACAGAAGACCGGCGCAATTGGAATTTATCTTTGTTGACCTTGACACTGTTGGAGTTCAAGGTCTGGAGGACATGGGATAAATGATCTTCATGGTCCTCTGTCGACTTGCTGAAAATGAGATGTCATCCAGGTATGCAAAGCAGAACTCGAACCGTCATAGGATTGAGTCAATGAAACATCACCACGTTTGTGCCACATGCTTTAAACCAAATGGCATGAAGTTGTATTGGAACAAACTGAGCAGTGTGATGATAGCAGTCTTTGGAATGTCTTCCGGCGCTACTGGAATCTGTTGATAGGCACGTATACTGTCAATCACACTGAACATTGCGGCGCCCAATAGCATATACATGAAATCGTTTATGTTCAGCACTGGGTAATTGTCCATGATGATACGAGCATTTAAGTGTCTGTAATCACCACACATTTTAAAAGAACCATCATGTTTGGTGACAAGGTGAATCGGTGAAGACCAATTGCTGTCCGATGGCTGTAGAATGCCTGCCTCCAGAAGTTCGTTAATTTGCTTCCAGGCCGCACGCAACTTAATGGGGTTGAGGCGTCTAACCTTGTGCCTAATAGGGGGGCTGGCAGTGGTAATTATCTTGTGTGTCATTACGTCAGTGATGGAAGAGACTGATAACTGCACACGAGGCTGAGTAACATCCTGATGTGAAGTTTTGGGATGAGTGGGGCGCGATGAGGCATATCCATTAGCGCGAGCGGGAAAAGGCAGCACGAAAATCACATGCCTATTACATGAGCATGGCGTGTGCTTGTTAAGAGAGGTTGGCTGCACACACAGCAAGGAGCGGATCGGAATGCGCAGCGACTGTCTGTTGTTAGCTTTGCCTTGAGTACTCCTTGAGTAACTGGCGCGGGCGAGAGAAGCGGTGGCGTCATGCGGGGAATGGCGATGGCCGCCGAATCACGTGGGTGGCACATGAGAGAGGGGGAATGTTTACCAACATGCTGGGCGGCTGCCTGCGTGGTGGGGTGTGTTCGCATCACGCATGCGACTGTCATTAGAAGCACTGTTTGAAACACATCGCACTGCTTGTAGCAGGTGTGTGGTGGGTGCTGAGATCACTGAACTTGAATCGTCACATGCAATGAATGTTTTTGAACTAACCTGATAAATGTTGGTGCTGGTGCTTGCTGATGAAGGTTGATCAGGTGAAGGAACTTGGATTGCAGTTGCAGCAGCGAGGTATGAGCTGCGGTGAGCTTGTCGAAAATGTGAGCAATGTGTTGTTTCAACTCGTTGTTTTGCCGACGAAGTTGCACCACTGTGTCATACTCTGACAGTAGATTCGTGACACAGGTCACAATGTTGTCCGCAAGGGTGGAGCACTCGTAAACCAAATCTGTGTCACAACAGAAACAGGATGACGAGCACAAGTGCCTGAGTACGGTAACTGAGTGTCAGAAGAGTGGTGTAGCTCTGAACCTTGGACTATGTTCGGGGAGAGTTTATAATGGGACAAGAAATGCATACCAAGAATTGGTTAGTCAATGTCAGGGATGTAAAAAGTCCACGGGAAATGTAGAGAAGGAGACAGATGCACCATAACTTTAGCAGAGCAGACAGTTTGTAATGTTCATGCATTGACAGCATGTAAAAGCAACTTCGTCAGTGAAAAAACGGGAGCAGCCAACAATGTAGGTATGATGGACATTTCAGCGGCTGTGTCGACTAGGAAAACAAGTCTGGATGAAATGTCGGTCACGTATAAATGACTGCTCGGCTGAGAGGACGAGTGGATGGAGTGCAATGTTTGAGGATGCCTGTGAAGTTCCCCACAGGACTCAGCGTCTTTTAGATCCTGTGGTTGGCGTTTGGATGCTGGCAAGGTAATCTGCACTTCTTGGCCTCATCCCCGAAAATCTTGTGGTACCAACAGTAAGGATGAGCCAGATGTGGCGGTGGCGATGATTGTGATAGCAGAGGAGGTTTGTCCTCGTTGATCTCTTCCAGAATGTAAACAACGACGTATGGTGCATGTGCAATTCTTGAGTGCTCAGAAAGAGGAGAGAGCCAATGAGTTCTGCCCAGTGGTGTAGATGGCATGGAGGCAGAACGAGTCCTGCCTCTGCCCACAGATGGCCAGTAAACAGGAGGCGTAGTGCCAACTAGCGGTGAGAGGTGTGCTGGTGGTTTTTGTCGCAGTAGTGCATACAGCTGATCCGCGATGCAAAGGTGAGAGATGTTAGGCTCGAAAGAGTGCAGTAGCAGGTGTATCTGCAGGTCAGCAGGTAACTTGGCATACTATACCACCCACAGCGTAACGTCTGGCATTGTGTGTTCACTCACAAGTAGCCGAAGGCGGCACCAGAGTTGTGACGGAGTGGGGTCCCCCAGGTGTTCCTTGTACGGGATCTTGATTATTTTATTAATTCCTGTGGTGAGCAGGCGAGTTGGTCCAATATTATCTTCTTGGCAAACTCGTATTTTGGTGGCAGTGGTGGCGAAAGGAGGTCACAAATTAAATCTGAGTGGTCATGGAGGTGCGTGACGAGACATAGAAATTTAGAGTTGTTGTCAGTCACCTGATGTAACTCGAAAAGGTGCTCCACAAGCACGGGGGAGGGGTGGGGGGTGGGGTTACCTTAAGCGTATCTTAGAAGGCCTGCTGTCCTGTGATAGGATTGCCCCCCTTCTTGCAGCGGTGTACCGTAGGTCTCTAGAAGAGCGTAGCATTCCAAAGGATCGGAAAAGGGCACAGGTCATCCCCGTTTTCAAGAAGGGACATCGAACAGATGTGCAGAACTATAGACCTATATCTCTAACGTCGATCAGTTATAGAATTTTGGAACATGTATTATGTTTGAGTATAATGACTTTTTGTAGACTAGAAATCTACTCTATAGGAATCAGCATGGGTTTCGAAAAAGACGGTCGTGTGAAACCCAGCTCGTGCTGTTCATCCATGAGACTCAGAGGGCCATAGACACAGGTTCACAGGTAGATGCTGTGTTTCTTGACTTCCGCAAGGCGTTTGATACACTTCCCCGCAGTCGTTTAATGAACAAAGTAAGAGCATATGGACTATCAGACCAATTGTGTGATTGGATTGAGGATTTCCTAGATAACAGAATGCAGCATGTCATTCTCAATGGAGAGAAATCTTCCGAAGTAAGAGTGATTTCAGGTGTGCCGCAGGGGCGTGTCATAGGACCATTGCTATTCACAATATACGCAAATGACCTGGTGGATGACATCGGAAGTTCACTGAGGCTTTTTGCAGATGATGCTGTGGTGTATTGAGAGGTTGTAACAATGGAAAATTGTACTGAAATGCAGGAGGATCTGCAGTGAATTGACGCATGGTGCAGGGAATGGCAATTGAATCTCAATGTAGACAAGTGTAATGTGCTGCGAATACATAGAAAGATAGATCGCTTATCATTTAGCTACAAAATAGCAGGTCAGCAACTGGAAGCAGTTAATTCCATAAATTATCTGGGAGTATGCATTAGGAGTGATTTAAAATGGAATGATCATATGAAGTTGATCGTCGGTAAATTAGATGCCAGACTGAGATTCATTGGAAGAATCCTAAGGAAATGCAATCTGAAAACAAAGGAAGCAGGTTACAGTACGCTTGTTTGCCCACTGCTTGAATACTGCTCAGCAGTGTGGGATCCGTACCAGATAGGGTTGATAGAAGAGATAGAGAAGATCCAATGGAGAGCAGCGCGCTTTGTTACAGGATCATTTAGTAATCGCAAAAGCATTACGGAGATGATAGATAAACTCCAGTGGAAGACTGCAGGAGAGACGCTCAGTAGCTGTGGTACGGGCTTTTGTTAAAGTTTCGAGAACATACCTTCACTGAGGAGTCAAGCAGTATATTGCTCCCTCCTACGTATATCTCGTGAAGAGACCATGAGGATAAAATCATTGAGATTAGAGCCCACACAGAAGCATACCAACAATCCTTCTTTCCACGAACAATACGAGACTGGAATAGAAGGGAGAACCGATAGAGGTATTTAGGGTACCCTCCGCCACACACCGTCAGGTGGCTTGCGGAGTATGGATGTAGAGTAGAGTAGATAGGCTGTCCTGTAACCCAACATTACTGGCGTGGGCATGTTACTAGCAAACATGTCCCGAGCAATGGCCAGTTGAAATGTCCCTGATGAGTCATGGAAGCATGATGTGGCAAGCACAGTCAGTATCATGGGAACGAACGGATGAGCGGTGTGTGAGGTAGGCCCGTAAACTGGTTAAAGGCACAGTACTTAATTTGTCCACCTTGGAAATGATGCGGAAGGCCAGCACGGCAGGTGCAGACGGCACTGCAGAAGGAGCGACTGACTTTATGGTCGGAATTGGGGCTCCCCGTGAGTGAGGGGAGGCTGGCGGGGGGATGGTTTGGTACTTGGTGTAGCAACATCAAGAGTTTTCTGTACACATCGGAAACACACCTGGTGCGGTAGAACTATAAATCACTGGTGAAACCTGCTGGCAGTCACATTGTCATGGTACAACATTCCTGGATGGTGAAGCACCGTCGGGTGTGCTTGAACCCATGTGGTCGAGAAACTGGGTGACAGATCTGGTGGTTGAGCCTGGCGAACTTGATGTATAAAAACGTCTGTTATTAAATTGTGAGGAAGGCGAAACTGGCATAGCTTGATAGCAGTTGACTGCGTGAGCGCTTTGCATGAATGGCGTTGCACACAGCACTACTGTAACCAATGTTGCAGCATGTAAAGGATCAAAGCACGTGTGCAAATTTGTGTCCCTTTGAACACTACACAAGTGATTGATCGTTACACGTTTCTGGAAATTGTCCACTTCACCTTTCACATGTTGGCATGCACAGTCCGGTGACATAAAATCTGAGTCCATTGTCTCAGGTAACGGCGTACCACTTGGCCATTGTAGAGCTGCAAAGTTTGAGGTTAACTTTGTTGGAGATTGCGAATCACTGTCCGTTAGTGGTGCAACAACCACTGGCAGGGGATTAGAGTGGCCTGGTAGTAGTAGCTGAGCCTCCAAATCCTCATATAAAATGTTGGGTGAGGCAGCCATGGCACCGAATGTAAAACCTGTTGATTCCACACAGCCAGCACGGAAGTCGCGGAAGACATAGAAAATTCAGGGTCACCAATATGGGAAATGGGAATACGGATAACTGTATATGCAACAAACTGTTCCCATAAATGTTTATACATACATATATTTCAGCACAAAGAAAGCTACACGTGTACACTGTACAAGGTACAAAGGCTGACTGGACTATTAACATGGTGGCTTGTCAGAGCAGTTAGTGTTCAAAGATCATCCTTTACGTTGCCGATGTGACCTATCGGCGCCACAAGAGCATACTCTGTCTGTATTGTTATATAACTAACACTCACCTGAAAATAATTGTTACTTCTAAGTAACCTGAAGACTGGAAAAGGTCATTGTTCTTTGTGAAATCTAGCTAATAGTGTCACAAAAACATTAGGGATTCTTAATAATACTTCACCTCAAAAACCTGCTAACAACTCTATGGACAACAGCTCAACTGAAAACCACGTAGGCCCAAATTATTTATCTGAACTTTGAAGAGAATGTAATAATATCAGTTTTTGATTCATAAATAAATATTACTTTTTATGATTGACCTTTACTTGACATGTACTTAGTTGCAAATAACATCAACAGATACAATAGTAAAGTTGAAAGATCAACACCCATCTTCACTGTTGGCAATTCAGTGATTAGCTGGATCATTCAGCCCAGTTTGTCAAGTTATATTTTTTTTCTGACTGACTTTTGCAGTTCTGTCCATGTTTCATTACTGATATCTCATAGTTATTAAATACTTCTACCAATAAATTGGTAGATCTTTCACCATGAGGAAGTAATTTTCTCTAACTGTTTCTACTCCATGCTTGTGAACAACAGTAGTGGTGATGTTGGTACAGTAATTGCTAATTAGACACACAATGGAAAAGATGACTTTAAAATAATTTGCTACAAGAAATATTCCATGAATCTTTTTTATTTTTATGATTGGAATATTGATGAATCTTGTTCAAATCACAATAAATGCTAAATCAATGTCCTTATTCTCAGATCATATGAACCTCTCCAAATTTTATCTTAGGATTTTTCTGTAATTTTTCAGCTTCAAAATATAATCATTAATCAGGTGTCTCCTAACAATCAATACAAATCATTTACTTGCTCAAGTCTAACAAACTTCTTCACTGTTTTTTTTTTCATCCTTATTTGTTTACTGTGGTAATTTGTACCATACTTTGACCTGCACTGTCATCAACCAGTTTTTGTGGCTGCTTGTCACACTTACATAGTCACTTAACAATTCACAGCAGCCACAGACTATGTAAGCCATACATAAGTTAAACACTTTTGAAAAAATAATATTACTGTATAGCCCATCTGCACAATTAAGAGGGTTTTCATTGTAGTTACTCTTGTACAGTAAGAATTTCATGTATTATGAGCTTTTGGAAGATGTACATTACATGTTTGCATGTTTCAAAATAGCAAAAAGAAAGGAACACTTCTTTCTCAATTTTGAAACTTCATCAAAGTAAATACGGTAACATAATAACTGTTTCCTGGAGGCTTTTTTTAAAAATAAATTGAACATTTCTCTCTTTACAAAAATTTCATACTATAGGAATGTTTATTTTAGCATGAAAATATAAAAATTATTTGCTTGTTTTCACAGGTGAGCTAGCTGCTTATGGACCAATCGAGAGATTTTATGCAACGCATCCATTTTTATATTTTGTACTTGATAAGGAGACTCATGTAACACTGATTTTGGGTAAAATGACCAACCCTCTCAGTAAAAAAATAAACTGATTTCTTGACATTTACAACCACCAAAAGTGATATTATTTATTTGGTTATATGTTTCATAAAATAACCCATAAAACTACTTTAAGATTTAATCAGTAAGACTTGGCCTGCATCAGTCAGGCATGTTTAATCAGCAACTATTTCCTTGAAAGCAGTGGTAAAAATTGAAAGTTACAGATTTTGGCAGGTAACTGTAGTTCTCTGACAGTTCGTTATGAAAAATTATTAGTTATATTATGAAACGTCAGTGTCATTGAGTGCTGAATATTGGAATTGGTGTCTAGTAAAACAATAGGAAACATTTCAATTATCAACAAATCAGTGTTCTCAGGAAGCTGATTGGGAGACCATCAGAAACATTATACATTTCTGTTGCCGAATGTTAATGCACTAGTTAATAATGGAGAACCCGTTATTGTCTCATATCAGAGAAGAATCATATTAGAGAAGATAGATTTCGCATTTTTACAATTGTTTTCTGATTTTGTATTAGTTAAACAACTTTCCTTTACACGTGTTTTTTATATGCAAATATAACAAATTCTTACTTTCTTTAAAAGCCACTTTTTGTTGCTTTCACTGATCTGCACATCTGATTGCAGATATTTACTAACACAAAATTTATCATCTTGTCAATTAAAAATCAGTCATTTATCTGATGGTGAGCAAAGCTAATGAATATCGAAAAATGGTAATGGAAACCTGTTGTCAAAAGTAGAGATAATTTTTTGGGAAAAAACTAGGCATTACAGGAATGGTCAAAAGCCATACGGTATATTGTCTGCATTTTTATGACGCTTAGAGTATATTGTAAGATACATAAATCACTCACAGGTGATAGTACTCCTAGTTATATTAAAAATATGTACAGTCAACATCTAACTACATAGGTAACACATCAGACTTATTTTTAAGTACTTCCACAACATGTGATAGATGATAACAGATCATAGTAATACGCCATGAAACTTGCAAATACAATTCTTTTAGATTATTGAGGGGCAAAAAAGGTAAAAAATAGCACAAATACACTAATTTGTTTGGTATGAAATTTTTATACAGTTTCTGGCCCTTTGATGACTTCTGTAAATTATGATTAAGCAACATGTAGATATAGCACTATCAGTTGAACTGGGATTGTACAAAAGCTCCCTCTGGGAATAGATGCTGAACTACACTAAAGAGCCAAAGAAACTGGTACACGAACCTAATATTGTGTAGGGCCTCCAAGAACATGCAGAAGGACCACAACACGACATTGCATGGAGTCGACTAAGATCTGAAGTAATGCTGGAGGGAAATGACATCCTGAATCCTACAGGCCTGTCTATAAGTGTGTATGAGTACAAGGGGTGGAGATCTCTTCTGAACAGCACTTTGCAAAGCATCCCAGATATGCTTAATAATGTTCATGTCTGGAAGTTTGGTGGTCAGCAGAAGTGTTTAAACTCACAAGAGTGTTCCTGGAGCAACTCTGTAGCAATTCTGGATGTGTGGGGTGTTACATTGTCCTGCTGGAATTTTCCAAGTCTGTTGGAAGGCACGAAGGACATGAATGGGTGCAGGTGATCAGACACGATGCTTACATATGTGTCACCTGTCAAAGTTGTATCTAGATGTATCAGGAGTTCCATATCACTCCAACTGCACATGCCCCACACCTTTACAGAGTTCCACCAGCTTGAACAGTGCCCTGCTGACATGCAGGGTCCATGGGTTCAGAAGTTGTCTCCATACCTGTACATGTCCATCCATTTGATATAATTTTTAATGAGGCTCATCGGGCCAGGCAACTTGTTTCCAGTCATCAACAGTCCAATGTTGGTCTTAACTCGTCCAGGTGAGGCATAAAGCATTGTGTCGTGCAGTCATCAAGGGTACACGAATGGGCCTTTGGCTCCAAAAGCCCATATCGATGGTGTTTTGTTGAATGGTTCACTCGCTGACACTTGTTGATGGCTCAGCAGTGAAATCTGTGGAAGGATTGCACTTCTGTCATGTTGAATGGTTCTCTTCAGTTGTCATTGGTCCCATTCTTGCAGGATCTTTTTCTGGTCACAGCAATGTCAGAGATTTGATGTTTTGCCGGATTCCTGATATTCACAGTACACTCATGAAATGGTCATACGGGAAATTCTCACTTCTTTGCTATCTTGTAAATGCTGTGTCCCATCATCCATGCACCAACTGTAACACCAACTCCAAACTCACTTAAATCTTGATAACTTGCCATTGTAGCAGCAGTAACCAATCTAACAACTGTGCCACTCACTTGTTGTCTTATATAGGTGTTGCCAACTGCAGCACCATATTCTGCCTGTTTACATATCTCTGTATTTGAATACACATGCCTATACCAGTTTCTTTGGCAATTCAGTGTATGTCCCTTAAAAATTCCATGATGATACTGTAAGAAGATATATTTTCTGATGCAAGCATAGTAGTGATACTCGTGAGAAACTGGTGTTTCGACTCACTTAGTTTCCTGCACAAAAGTGACTTTCCGGTCACAATAGTGGACACACAAAAATAATAAGTGAGGTAAAGAATCTTTTGAAGTTGACTAAAATGAACAAATTGAGGAATCTCCAGTGCCCACTTGTGGAGATGACCACAGCATTTGCAGTGATTGAAACCCACCCTTATGATGGATATTAGATGTTGTCTGCTGCACATCCAATTCATAAGTAATGATCTTCTGAAAGTATATTGACTTATTGTGTTAAACTTTTTACAGAAGATTATGCCTCTTCATGAGTAGATTATGACAGCATTTGAAATTTTATAAATTTGTTCAGTCATTATATGAAATAGTAAAAACAATTTTTTTCCTCTTGGAAGTCGTTAACTAGACACCCTGCAACTGGGACCAGGTGTCAACAGCTGTTTGTTAATGTGACTAGGGCCTCCCGTTGGGTAAACTGTTCGGCGGGAGCAAGTCTTTCAATTTGACGCCACTTTGGTGACTTGTGCGTTGATGGCGATGAAATGATGATGATTTGCACAACGCAACACCCAGTCCCTCAGTGGAGAAAATCTCCGACCCAGCCAGGAATCGAACTGGGCCCTTAGGATTGACATTCTGTTGTGCTGAACACTCAGCTACCGGGGGTGGTGTTTGCTAATTCAAATGGCCTATGAGATGGGAGGTTTGCAGCCACACCCTCTGTTATAACACTGATGTGTTTTGAGGGAGGGAGTATGATTATTCTGCTTGGAGACCAGAACAAGAGAAAACAGTACTCTCATATGGTTGTGCAGTTGACAAATATTTTAATATTTCCCCACTGCATTTATGTAGCTGTCATGCATTACTTGTTGATATTTGTTGTTTCATGTTTGGTGAGCAGATGAATTTTGTATAACAAAAGTAACTTAGAAAAAATATTTTGAAACACTGGTTTGTCCAGGACATGTTCCTTTTGGGTAGTAATTTCTATTCAGTAAGGAGCTCTGTGTTTTCGTGGAGAAACCATAGCTTTTCCAGCAAACTTTATGTATATTAGCTAGTTTCTGAACAGTTGGGAGCCCTAGAGGTAGGTTTCTCGGCTACATACATTTATCTACCATGTACAGGCATTCAGAAATGGAGCAGCATTTCCACTGCTCCCAAGAGTGGAGCAATGTCCATTGTTGAAGACATCATTCCGATCCAGATTTCAATGCAGCAGTGCTGTATTTTGCTTAATTTGACATGCAGCAACTGTGGTAAAAGGTCACTTCCTAATGTAACTGAGGTTGCACCAGCTAAAGCTACTGGGTGAGTACTGTGGCAAGCTGTGCAACTTACCAAGTATGGGTCAATGCAAGGAGACCATTTTATTTTAGCCTCATAAGAAGGTGTCTGATATGGGCATACCACACCACTCATGAGTTGTATATTAGTCCCAGGAATAGTCCAGTTGATGTTATTGACATTATGTGTGTAATGCTGCATGTTGTGGGTTCATATGCATACATCAATCATGAAGTGTGAAGTCTAGGTTGGGTGATGAGTAGCTGGTGATCACATTGATTATGACTGCACCACAGCTGGCTGTGAACTGCTTCCAGGAAATCCCACATCATTAAATACACTGATGGCCAACCATTAGCAGTTGGCATGCTAACATGGCAAGATTCTGAGTGTGTCTGCAGTTAAATTATGCATTCAGTAAAGAATAAAAAATTCAGAAAATGAATAAAAAGTCCAATAAAGTCTCCACCAACCATATAATACAGATATTGGTTATGTTGCTAACTTCTCTTTATTGTTTTTATTATTAGGAAGACATTATAGTAAAATAATGTTGTGCACTCATTATTTGACTAAAGGAGTAAGTTACAAGAGTAAACAATTAGACTGCAAATTTGACTAGTTACCTACTGTTTCAGTTCATAGTGTGAATGGTAGAACTGCATGCAAAAGACAGTTTAGCCGGATGTAAAATTAATCTGTTTAATAAAGAAATACAAAAGCGCCATAGCATAGAAATCTACCATTTGTGTTTAATGTAAAATATTTTTGAAAATTGTAAATAATTTCAATTGATGGTCTAGGAGTTGAATGCTAATATGACTCAAGTAGGGGTCATGTGACTAAGCTGTGGATGGTGAAAGCAGTGCAGGTTCTTCGCGATCTTTGTGCTACAGTTTGCAATTGTAAAGATGTGTTTACTCATTGAGTTAGCCTGAACAAATGTTACTGACTTTCACATTAGACTGTTGAAAGTGATAACTGTGAAGATTATAACTGTGGGAATTAATAGACATTATCATGCCTTTGTAAAAGTGAAACACTACATGTGTAGGAATTGTTTGCTTGCACTGTTTTCCAAAAATATCATTCATTAACTGTGAACATTAATCTTTTTATGCCCACCAACTGAAGGAACCTTTTTTGACTGAAATATAACTGAACTTGAATCTGAATCTGAGTCCAGATACATTGCTTTCCAAATGGACCACTCCCAGATTACATGATGTTTTTGTAGTCAAACATGATTTATATTATTCACTGACTGTTCATAGGCTGGCATATTATTTATTGAATTAGTATAGGGCTCAGAGCAATGGTGTACAAGCAAATCCCTGTGGAGATGAGCCAACAGGCTGTGCACTCGCCCCCCAGGTAACACTGTATTGTCTCCCAACTCAGTCCACAGAGCAAGGTGCCGTAGACATAAACATTTAGTTTGTCATGTGTTTTGGACACAAATGGCTACTGAGAAGAGGTGTATATTGCATGCATAACATCGTACAAGGTGTTTCAAAAGGAATAACCTGTTTTGGACAGTAATAATTAGGAAACATGGGACATGCTGGCAAGGAAATGTGGGTTATTTGAATAGACATGGCCTAGTTTCATAAAATTACCATTTCATGTCAGTCAATGCATCTTTTCAGTTTGCAGTCAGTCAAAAGTATGATACCATCCACTCAAGAGAAGCTGTCTTGCATGCTGCAGTATGCAAAGAGTAAGTCAGCGATTTCAGTTCAGTGCGCTTTTTGTCAGCATTTTGACAGTGATCCATCTGCACCCAAAAAAATTCATTGTTGGTAGAGAGGAGACAGGATGCTTGTGAAAAGGCAAGAATCCAGGTCAACCTTGCAATTCTTTTTTGAGAAAACACAGTGACTGGAATGAGCTACCTTCAAATGCTCCAGAATTGGCTTTTCCACGACTTCAAGAGGACTCTGATGACTTCACTTTCCAACAGGATGGAGCTCCACCACACTGGCACAACAATATACATCATTTTCTCAATGACACACTGCTACAATGCTGGATAGGGTGCACAGGACCCCAAGACATTGTCCTGCATTCTTGGCCTCCTTGATCACCGGACATGACCACATGTGATTTTTGCTTGTTGGGATACATGAATGATAATGTGTTCATCTGTCCTTTATGTGTAAAGTTTATGAGGAATTTAGGTACCATCTAGACATTGTTCATGCTGCTGCTGGTGGACACATAGAGCATTTGTAATGGTATAGCTAAAACTTTAAGATTTTGTATTTTGTAATTCATCCCATGTTAGTAGTATGTTTTTATCAATAAACATGAAGTTTTAAAGTCAGGTCATTCTTTTTTAAGGATCCTGTAGTTTAACAGTTGATGGTATAGAAGTTTCAATATCTGCCATATATGGGGTGATCAGAAATAGTCTGAAAAGCTTGTAATGGTGTTGTGGAGTAGGTTGTATTGAGAAATAATTGTTAAGAAAAAATCTATACATTGTGGCATTTCTGAACTAATTATTATTGAAGTTAGCCAATCTGGCTCTTGCATACACAAATTCAAGCTGCCTGCCAGAGACAGTGTCACCAAATGTGTTCTTTCCTTTTTTTCCTGGAACTGAAAAAGAGAGCAATATAAAAGCGGAGATGCTGAGTCACAGAAAGGAACGATAAAAAGACTCACACACAGTCATGCAAATGCAACTCACATACACAATGCAGTCTTAGGCAACTGAAACGTCACTGTGATGTGTGTGTGTGTGTGTGTGTGTGTGTGTGTGTGTGTGTGTGTGTGTGTGTGTGTGTGTCATCTATTGTTGAAAAAGGCCTTAATGCCTGAAAGTTTTATTTGTGACAGTCTTTTTGTTGTGCCTATCTGCAACTGAGCATCTCCACTATACAATGAGTAGCAACTTTTAGCAACTTTCCTTTTCATAATATTGTTACCATTCTGGATTTTCCATTGTTTGATTAGAGCAGTACAAAAATTAGACACGGGACAGTAGTAGGGTGAAAATTGAGCCAAAGGTTGAGCAGTCTTGTGCGCTATCATCTACACTATGAGAACAATTAACTTATTGTATCTGTCAGGCTGCTTGAATTTGCACATTCAAAGGTTATATTGATTAACTTTAATGCTAGTCAACTTTGAAATGGGGCAATCCACAAATTTTTTCTTGACAGTTATGTCTCTGCATAACGTATCCTGCAACATCCTTACAAGCTTTTCAGACTGTTTCTGACCACCCTGTATATAGTACACAGTACTGGACTGGAGACCATTCCTTGACAAAGAGCTTGTATTGTTCTGTATGGAATGTGCATCATGGGTAAGCAGCCATTGATGCCTGTGATGAAGGTATCTGAAATCCTAGGAGCATCAATTTCATGTATCAGTACAGGAATCCGTGAATTAACATACATTGATGAGAGATCAAAGAGGACTGTGATGAGGAAGCTGTGCTGGACAAATGCAACCCAGATGCCAGTTTTTTCTATTACATAATAATCAAAAGCCTCTTTTTCTTTATTAAGTAATTTTTAGTGTTAGGCAGTAAGAAATCGTGTTCTAGACACCATTCTCATTGTGTTTTAACAACCTGTTCCAGATTTTTGATGTTGATAACTGGCCCGTAAGACCAGTGTGAGCAGTTTATTTTCCCTTCTTCAGTATGTGCTCAATGATTTGTGTGATCCTCATCAGTGAAAGAGATCTGTTAGATGATATTTCATGGATGATGCAAAACAGAAATTGTAATGTCACTGGTAATAAATGTGTAAGAGTCAGATAACAAATATTGTCAGTTATTTTAAAAGTTGGCTTGATTAGCAGCTGTTGATGGATAGGGCATGATCCAAAAGCATGAGTTCAAATGAAACTGCTTGAGGATTAGCAGACAGTATATGACTGAGTCAACAAAGTCTTCTGTCCATCCTGTGACTATATGTCTGATGTTGTGGGCAAATCTTCTGTCTTAAACCTCTTGACTTTTCACCAAATGTCAGTCACATTAGCACCACGCATCAATACACAAAACAACTTCCAAAAATATTTTCACTCTGTTGTTGACACATTTGCTTTCTAAAGGCTTGGCCAGACAGAACATGACCTGTCACTGCAGCATAGTTCATGGTGGGTAGCTGCAATGTTCGGTCATGTGGACAATGACGCTGAAAGTGGCTGGCCTTAGTGATTGCCATCTGAGCCACTAGATTGTCAAAGTGTCTGAACACCAAACACATATTTAATCTCCAAGTGTTGAGTGAATGTCATTGTGGCAGATGATGCACATTTTTCGGAGAAATGAGGTGGGAAAGAACTCTTTCTCAGGCTAGCATTGTAAAACAGTATGAAGAAAGGTGGCTTTGGGTGCATGACATTAATACAAAGAGAGAAGGGAATACCACTGACTGTAACTGAAGCAGGTATTATGTCCTAATTTGGCATATATTTATGGATAATTTTAATTGTAGGAAACATTAATTCAGTGCTATTCATTATGGAATGCATTGTAGGTGTTAAGACATCATCACAGTTCTGTTCAGTGGATATATCCCCCAACATTCTTCAGTCTTTTTAAGAATCAAATGAAACTATATGGTTCCCAAGACATTTTTAAGTTTCAAATATCTATTATGTATACATGCAGACAGTCTTGTTCTCAATACCACTTGTGTCATACAAAATATAGTATTTTCTCAATTCCTTGACCACTTTTTTTCCATTTGCCTGTTCCCACAATACATCTATTCGCTTGACTACCAAGTCCACCAACTCTCTGGATACAGCTAGCAGCCCTTCATAACCACAAGACTGTTGAAAAACCATTCAGTACTCATTGCTTGGCATTAGCGTCCCTTTCAGTGACTCACTATTTCATTTCCTGGAAACCCAGGCCTGACTCCATTCTCAAAAGTTTGACATTTCCTACCAATCAATTTTGATATGCAGGAGGATTAGCTTTTTGACTCGGATTATTTCCACTGTATTGTGGGCTGCTTTATGCAGGGGTGGGGAACAGTTTTCCATGGAAAGGTTATGAAATTTGCTCTCTCCAAACTGTCCATTAATGAGCCATGTGCCATACATCCTGGCAAGTGAGAACAGAAGTTGATCAGCTCCTCTTTAACCATTGTAGAATAATGTTCTCAAATGGTTTTATTACAGTTGTATTTGCTTGCCCTAACCATCTGGAGTGGAACTAGGAGTCTGATATGAAAGTGATCAGAATGTATTACTGATTTGGCCCCATGTGATCTTTTTAAGACACGCTAGTCATATGTTAGAGAAAGAGGTGGAAAACAAACAGAAATATGAAAAGCAAAGTTTGTTCAGTTATGTCAAGGAGCAATTGTGGGCAAAAGCTGCTACAAGGTAGAAGTGATTTACAAAATTACCATCCAGTATCCCAACCACCATGCTGCAACTGCAATGATTACTGCCTATTCGCCACCAACAGCTCCAAGATCAGGACAAATGGGTGCATGATACTGGTACTCAATCTTTGATTATATCACAGATTTGAATGGCAGTTTACAGTTGCAGAGGTGTCACAGTCTATTCTGGGAGCTCCTTTCTTATCATTTTATGGCCTTGTTGCCAACCCATGACATCAGCAGCGACTGATAGATTCTACTAAATGGAATAGCTGAGAAAAGGTATGCTGTGTCACTCAGACAACAGTACTCATGATTTCAGGGGATACCCCATACATAAGCCTGTTATGGAAGTTCCCCAAGATCACAAAATGATCACACACCGTGGTACCACAGGACATCATATCCTTACCACACCAGGACTGCCTGTCAATGCACATCCTTGGCGTCTAATATCAGAAAAATTAAAAGTCATGAATCAGGAATTCTGTAGCATCCTGACACAAGGCATCTGTCAAGCTTCCAATAGCAGTTGGGCAGCCCCATTACACGTGGTGTCAAAGAAGAATTATGGAGTGTGCCCGCAAGTTGATTACTGCCAACTCGATGCAAGGACCATTCCTGCCTGGTATCCAGTGCTGCACATACAAGATTTCGTTTTCAACATACATGGTAAGACAATATTCTCTACTTGACTTAGTGCAAGTGTACTATCAAATTCCTGTTGCACCAGAAGACATACACAAGATGGCTGTACCAATGCCATTTGGTATTTTTGAGTTTTTGAGAATGCTTTTTGGATTCTGTAATGTGGTGCAGACATTTCAACACATTATGGACAAAATCAAAAGACATCTGGATTTCTGTTATGTCTACACAGATGACACTTTAATGATGGATGTGTCAAAAGTGGAACATCTAGTACACTTAAAGAAGATATTTGATCATTTATGTATGCAAAGTCTGGCTTTTGACCCTGCAAAATGTACCTTTAGGGCAACAGAGGTTCAGATTCTGGTATATACAATCAACATCCATGCCATCCAACCTCCTGAAGATAAACGGGAAGCCACACTTAAGTACTTCTGTCTTGTTACAATTAAGGAGCTACATCATTTTCTTGGCATCAGTAATTTCTATCATCGATTTATATGAAATTATGCACTAATAATAGCCCCTTGAATGAACTTCTGAGGGGTGCACCAAAGCCAAATCATAGAGTGCATTGGACAAAAAAAAAACACATACTACTTTCCGAGCTGTAAAAACAGCAATAGCAGAGGCTACACAATTAGCTCACCCAGTATCACAAGCCCCACTTGCGCTCAAGGTTGATGCAATCAGCTACCGCTATTGGCATCATACTTCAGCAACAAGTGGCAGCCAATTGTATTCTTCAGTTGCAAGTTGTCACTGACATAGCAGTGCTGGGCAAATTATGATCGAGAACTATATGCCACAGTTAGGAAGTTCCAGCACTTGTTAGAAGGCTGACACTTTACCCTATACATGGATCATAAGCCACTGGCGTACGCTTCCAATATGAACCCAGAGAAAGCCTCACCAAAACAACTTCAACATTTGGACTATATTAGCCAGTTTATGACTCATTTATTCTGTGTGCAAGGAAAGTCAAAATGCCAGCAGATGTTCTCTCAGGTGTTGAAGCTATAATCATTGCAATTGATTACAAGGTCCTAGCTCAACCACAGCAGCATCACGATGAGCTATAAAAGTTATTGTATAACCCAGTGGGATTAATGTTACAACGCATCACTGTACCAGAAACAAAAATCATATTGTACTGTGATGTGTCTGGCATAGAAATATGACCATTCTTAACTCACCAGTTTTGATCACAAGCAGTTGCATCAATGCACACCCTGACTCATCCCAGTGCATGGGACACTGTGAATTAGTCAGAGTTTTGTCTGGGCAGAAATGGATGTAAATTGTAAGAGATAGAGTGCCAGAAAAATAATATCATTCGGCATGTCAAGGCACCATTAGGCACATTTCTGCCGCCAAGTCAATGCTTTTAACATATTCATACAGACATTGTGGGCCCCCTTCCAATATCAGAAGGCTACAGCTACTGTCTCATGATCATGGATCAATTTTCAAGAGGACCTGAAGCTTTCTTTATGACAGACATTACAGTCAAGACGGTAGCACATAGTTTTTCCATGGATGGATTGCCTGGTTTGGCATACCAGTACGTATTACAACAGCTCAAGGATACCACATTGAGGCAAACCTATTCAAAACATTGGCTAGTTAGTTGGACAATGAGCGTATTCATACTACTGCTTATCATCTGGCAGTGTGGCAGTGAAGGGAATAGTAGGACATCTGCATCACCAACCCAATTCAACTCTTTATTGTCATGCAACACAAGACATTACCCACTGTGCTCCTTGATCTCCATTCATCATTTAAGAGCAACCTGAAGACTACAGCAGCTGAATTAGTGTACAGACAAATACTGCACCCACCAGGGGAGTTCATGCATTATGTATAATGTGAATGATGATGCGGTTGATGCATCAGAGTTTGTCAGCAAATTGCAATCACACATCCAACAACTTTGGCCATTGACACCTAGAGAGCAATGTGGATGACACCTACTCATATCCAAAGACCTCTCCAGCTGCAACCATTTTGTTGTTGTGTGACGCAGCTCTCCATGCTACTCTATCCTGTGCAAACTTCTTCATCTCCCAATACCTACTGCAACCTACATCCTTCTGAATCTGTTTAGTGTATTCATCTCTTGGTCTCCCTCTTCAATTTTTACCCTTCACACTGCCCTCCAATACTAAATTGGTGATCCCTTGATGTCTCAGAACATGTCCTACCAACCGATCCCTTCTTCTAGTCAAGTTGTGCCACAAATTTCTCTTCTCCCCAATTCTATTCATTACCTCCTCATTAGTTATGTGATCTAATCTTCAGCATTCTTTTGTAGCACCACATTTCGAAAGCTTCTATTCTCTTCTTGTCCAAACTATTTATCGTCTGTGTTTCACTTCCATACATGGCTACACTCCATACAAATACTTTCAGAAATGACTTCCTGACACTTCAATCTATAGTCGATGTTAACAAATTTCTCTTCTTCAGAAACGCTTTCCTTGCCATTGCCAGTCTACATTTTATATCCTCTCTACTTCAACCATTATATGTTACTTTGCTCCCCAAATAGCAAAACTCATTTACTACTTTAAGTGTCCCATTTCCTAATCTAATTCCCTCAGCATCACCTGACTTAATTTGACTACATTCCATTATCCTTGTTTTGCTTTTGTTGATGTTCATCTTATATCATCCTTTCAAGACACTGTCCATTCTGTTCAACTGCTCTTCCAGGTCCTTTGCTGTCTCTGACAGAATTAAAATGTCATCGGTGAACCTTAAAGTTTTTATTTCTCCTCCGTGGATTTTAATACCTACTCCAAATTTTTCTTTTGTTTCCTTTACTGCTTGCTCAATATACAAATTGAATAACATTGGGGATAGGCTGCAACCCTGTCTCACTCCCTTCCCATCCACTGCTTCCCTTTCACACCCCTCAACTCTCATAACTGCCATCTGGTTTCTGTACAAATTGTAAATAGCCTTTTGCTCCCTGTATTTTACCCCTGCCACCTTCAGAATTTGAAAGAGTATATTCCAGTCAACATTGTCTAAAGCTTCATCTAATCCCACAAATGCTAGAAATGTACATTTGCCTTTCCTTAATCTATCTTCTAAGATATGTCTTAGTGTCAGTATTGTCTCACATGTTCCAATATTTCTACGGAATCCAAACTGATCTTCCCCGAGGTCAGCTTCTACCAGTTTTTCCATTCATCTCGTCTGTAAAGAATTCGCATTAGTATTTTGCAGCTGTGACTTATTAAACTGGTAGTTCAGTAATTTTCACCATGCAACCATGTATTCATATGGAATGACATGGTGTGCAAGCCACTCCAGCTGCCGTATGAAGGGTAATATAAAGTGCTTCATAGAAGCAACAACACTTTTAAGACAGACATCACAGGTATGCATTTGAAAAATTCAGACCTACCTTCTACAACATACAACATGCAACAAAGATGGCTGGCCCTGTGACCATCAAAGATGAAGATGCAGTACCTGAAACTACACATGTCCAACACGACACTGACAAGATACAACCAGCGGGTGCTGTAACGAACAAAGTGACATAGATTGTAGTTTCCCCTATGAAAAGCAAGTACCACTGATACCACTGACACTGGGGGAGGCGTGGGGGAGGGGAGGAGGTGTCATGTAGAGGATCACACCATGACGACAAGCACAGTAACAATGTACATAAATATTCTGTAACATGTTCAATTCTATGTGTTGTGATATTCTTTGATTTTCAACTTAGTTTATTATTCAATATTTCATCTATTATGGCATCTGAAATACCTATACATGAAAGTATTAATGTAATAGGTGGAAATAAATCATTAACTTTGAGAAATTAACTACAAATTCATTAAGTTTACTTATAAAAATCTCAACACTTTGGCAATACACAGGGGAAAACAGCATTTACGTAGCCACATAATACTGAAGGTGGATGAGCTGCTGCAGCAGTATGGAATGTTTGTAAATTTCTCTGAATTCCATCATACAAAGGTTCCACTAAAACAAGTGCTTGGATGCACTCACAGAGCACCAAATACATAATGAGCATTTACTTATCACTGATTTCAATTAAGTCAGCCACACTCCTGAACTTAAAGCAAGAGAATAACATGCAGGGAAACACAGAATGAGAACAAATGCTATAACAGAAAGGCTGGTAGAACTATAATGTGCAACCTTCACCTTCACAGAAGATATTGGTTTATAGACCAGATATGACACAGATGATATCTCACATGATAATAACGATGCATTTTCATTAGAGAAAGAACCAATCAACTCCACAAGATGTGCAGCAAAGACTCCCCAAATTGTATATGTAATTCAACAGCAGGTGATTTAACTCACATGTTCATTTTTTAGTGAGCAACTAACTTTACGAAAGAGACTAAACAAATTAAAAAGACAGTATCCCATTACCATGATGTGTTGTTAAAATGTGTAATGATCAGATGTACTGCTAATGCGATATGGCGCAAGCAGTATTGTGTACATATAAAATGTCAGTATAGTAAATTACATTAAAAAAAACAAGCCTTGAACCATTTGTGTCAATCCTACTTCAGATATGCTAAACATGTGAGCTAATCCAACCTCATATGGTTCTTATCCACTAGTTCAGAATTCCAGTGTGGGCAATATAGGTGTTTTGTAAGCAGTCTCTTTTGTTGACAAACTGCAGTTTACCAGTAACTTACCAATTATTAAAGCCTGATTATTTAATTTTTCTACAGATATACCTCTGGGATCATTTCTAGTCATGATTAAGAAGCAGAAATAAATTGCTAATAACCAACAAAAAAAGTCAGCACCTTGCAAGAATGAACCACTGAGTAGTTACAGAGGATGCACCTGATTTCGGTTTTAAATGAGTAACTCCATGTCACAGCTGTTAATTTGAAGAATATTTTAAACGGTGGAAAGTCCAGGATGAAATAACAACAATATTATTATAAGGTTAGATTGCTACTTATCATATAGAGGAGATGTTGAGTCACAGACAGGCACAACAAAAAGACTGCTATACATTTTAGCTCTCATCCAAACGGCCTTCTTTTGAAGTAGAAAGCACACATACAAGCTTTCATAATATTGTTGAAGAATATGTTAATTATCTTCATTATGACAGGCACAGATGAAATGTTCAGATTATTCAGAGATTGTAAACATTACATTTAATTTTTGTGGAGTTCGATTTTCCTTCTTGAAAACAATTTCAGGATTTTTTATTTAATTCCTCCATGATTCTTTGTTATTAGTAGACCTAGGATTATTAGGTGTAAAATGTGTTAAAAATGGTGTGACATTTTAACGCTCTGACTTCTGGCCATGTAAACCTTGCCATTTTTTAAAATGCTGGCTATTTTTACGGCTGTTCAAAAATTTTTAAGAACACTACCCAATATTTAATTATGGTACTAACTTTTAATGAGAGCCTGAAACATCTGGATTACATATTTCCAGCTTCTTTGAATATTTAGTTTTTTTCCTGTATATTTTTAATGAAAGTTAAGTTTTGCAAAAAATACAAAAGTGTATCAATGTCAAAATAGTTTTTATACGCCATTCAAAGTCCACTGTTCTATAGTCACTCACTCACAAAACTGTTGAAACAAACAATGTTAAGCATTTCCATATAAATGTGATCATTCTGCTAATATTTGCATATAGAAATGGAATGTTCTATGTCAATGGACACAAGAGCTGCATACTTTGTTTCAAAACCATATCTCTTGTTTGTTGCTGCTTGTTCCGCATGGTGTTTTTGTGGCTAAGCTTTCCTTAAGCTTCAATTTTTCAGTGTCTTTCAGCGCATCTTTCACATCTGTCAAATGGGTCCTGTGTGCTGCTTCCTCAAAATACTCCTCTTCTAGTTTTCTCGTGAACATTGTCAGGAAAAAGTGCTAGGGCATGGTAAAGTTTTTGTTTGCCTGTTAGTTGAGTACTCCTCTTTCAACACCTCACAAATTCTACAAATAGTGGGTACAATTAGGGTTCTTTTTAAAGTACAAAACATCAACTTAAGATTGTAAAAAAAGCAATTAATATGTGTGAAGATTGATCTGCAGGCTTTACTTGACCATATTTTACTCCTTCAGATCACACATAAAACATGCATTGTTGAAACTTTGTATCCTGATGGAACTTGTGATGGCATTCCCTGCTTTCTTTTATTTCTTTGTTGATTGTCCTTGGTCTCAATGTACTAGCTGAAAAAATAGGGGGTGGAAGTGCAACTACACTCTACTGTAGTTGATTTAGCCGACAGATGCACAGTTGCATTTCACAGTCTTTTACTTTCACTGTCCACAGCCCCCCAATAACACACAGTTGTATGTATATGGCCAGTGCACTATTGTTTAAACTTTCCAAAAGCCTCATTAATCGTTTGCAGGCAAACCTCCACATATTGCTACAATAGTTTACTATTGAACATCTATGAGCAATAAAAACCTAATCACAAATTTCACTGTTCTTTAAGAATAGAAAGGTATGTATTGAGCAGACATTGTCATTGTTGTAACACAAGGCCTAATTGTGTAACACTTACTTCACAGTTAAGTTGAAGCATTGTTACTGTTCTAACCAACACAGGTTTCTTGTCTGAAGCTCGACTGTGGACTGACTGTCTCGTGACCAAAGCTTGGGTCCTTACACATCTTCACAATAATAGGTGCTGAAACTACACATTGTTCGAAGTTTAATTTACAGAAATTACAATTGAAACTTAACTCATTAAATTAACTGAATACATTGAAAAAATGGTTCTTCTTAACAGCTTCTTCCATTACAATGGTCAAGCTGAATCATTTGTTTAAATTATGAAATTAACAAATATAAGCACGCAACCAATACTTTGGGCAAAACTGTCAATTACTTTGGATTTAATTAAGAGCCAGCTTTTCTAACATGTTTTTCAATAGAGCCAAATAAATACTTAAATAATGCTCCCAAATTTATGAAACAATTACTGATTTTGCCCTGTAATGAAAGTATTAACTAGGAGTAGTCAAAATAAACTAGAAAATCAATTTCATACATTGTCCTTGTGTCTGATCTGAGGTAAGTCCCATGTCATGTCTGCTTATAGAGTGCCTACTTGCCTTCCAGAGTCAGGCTCGACTTTACAAAAACTTTGCCTAAATTATTATTTATTCATTTTGCAACCTAGGCCTAGTGTGCAAGTTCCTAGGCTGTCAGTTGATTAGGAATTGAAATTACTCAATAAACTTGTGAAAATATCACTGCCTTCACAGGAAAATTACACCTTAGCAGGGCCTAGCATTACTCACGTTTACTAATTATAAACCGAGCGAGGTGGCACAGTGTTTAGACACTGGACTCGCATTCGGGAGGACGACGGTTCAATCCCGCGTCCGGCCATCCTGATTTAGGTTTTCCGTGATTTCCCTAACTCGCTCCAGGCAAATGCCGGGATGGTTCCTTTCAAAGGGCACGGCCGACTTCCTTCCCCATCCTTCCCTAATCTGATGAGACCGATGACCTCGCTGTCTGGTCTCCTTCCCCCAACAAACCAACCAACCAACTAATTATAAGTCATTCTTTGCCGGCAACATATGAGGTATCCTTGGTGTTATACACACCTTACACTCATGTTCTGTAGCAAATTAGGATCAATTGGTGTCTCAAGTTTGGAACACACACAGATACTGAGAACACAATACACAATATTTGCTTCTACAAGCTTCATTACTATTACAATTAAAACATTTTATACATACTAATAGAAATTCATTCAGCTTTGTATGTTGTTGCATATCCTTGAATACGATTTTAAAACATTCTTTAACCTACTTTTACTATTCCTTTAAAAACTGAAATTATTGTCATGGTAATGGTATTTTTAACCTCTACAGAAATGAATCATATGACACAACTCTTTGTGCATAACTTTTCTTACATACTAAATTTAAATATACAACATTTACATATGAAAAATATACTACAAACTTAATCTACTATTTAAAAATTTGAACACTGCTCTATTCAGCAAATCTTTGATTTTATAGATATCCTGTGCGCTGAGTACAAGATGCATACTACCATCCACCTTCGCTACTACAACTAGCGGACTACTATATGGAGATAAAGATGGTTCAATTATCTCCCATTTGAGCATCTTTCTTATCTCTTTAGTCACTGTCTCCTTTTTGGACCATGGGATGGTGTAGTTGGCATGGCAAAATGTATCATGAGGCACTACCTCAATGTTATGAGTGTAGCCTTTTATAGTACTGGTTTATCTGAGAACACATTCTCATAACTTATGAGCAGCTGAGTTAATTCATTCTGTTGTGCCACTTACAAATATTCTGATTCCATTACCTTCTTGTTTATCAGATTTCTTTTCTCTTCACTGTCTTTGATAATAGATTCATTATAATATTCTTTCCTTCCACATAAGTCTGAGTACAAGTTTATAACCTGTATGCCCTCAAAACTAACCTGAAAGATATGGCAATATTTTCCGTGCATTTCTCATGTTTGTAACGTTGGCAATGTCACACATTCACCCTTGCTCATAATGCTCAATTCACTACACAAGAGGTTGATTTTTGCATCCCTCTGACGTAAAATTCTATTTCCAGAATGCAAGTGACCATCAATCCTTTAACAACAAGGAACGAGCTTCTTATTGCTCCATTTCCTGTAACAAATTGAAATTGCACCTGGTGCTTTATGGTTTGGGATTGTGCACGAACTGCACCTGTCACTCGACAATTTTTTTACAGGCAATATGGATATATGATTATTTTGGCTTAAGTACTTGTAAAGTTCTAAACTCAGGACGTTAGTTGACACACCTGTGTCTACTATTATTTGAATTGGTGCTTGTAATACCATTTGCACAACATCTTGATCTGTTTGTTTACATTTTTGAGGTACACTCACTAATTCCTCCTCTATTTTCACCCCGTCATTATACCTCAGCATATAGAGATTGTTATTGTCATTATAGATGTGCCCTCACTACACCATCTCACAGCCAACAATGGAGAGTGGATTGCAGCTGTGTTTAGTCTGGCGGGTGACTGACACTGGGTTGACAGTTATCTGTCACCTCCACTATCCTCACACTATGATTTAGGTTGTTGGTACTATGGTTGAATTGGCTGTCCTTCCTCCTAATGGTGCAATTTGATTTGTTGCATTGTTCTGATTATGTGGTGGGCAGTTATAGCCTCCAACCTTGTTTTGTTGGGACCTGAATTTGAATTCCATTGTGGTGCTGCATTTTGTTGCCACCGTGCTGGTGGTTTGTTATATCTGTGCCACTGGTTCCGGTTATTCCGCCACTGCAGGTTACCATTACTATTGTAACCATTACTCATGCACCTGTCATGATGCCTTTTTTCTGTTTTGATTAGTGTTTATTGTTTGGCCCCTGATTTGGTTGTCTATATTCTTGTCTGCTCCCATTACCGTTTGGTATTGGGTTATTATTACTGCAGCTATAATCAGCTTTCTGCTGGTTAAAACCTGCATGATTTCACTTATTTTACTTTTCATATCCTCAATTAACAGATCCATGGAGTCAACTATGTCCATGAATTGTTCAATGTTGTACTCAGGTATGAGTACAACATCAATGTTCGCTGGAGAATGCACATTTCTTGGTCATCCTGTTGGTTTCTTCGTGAGGGCACATCCAATCTCTTCCAACATTTTATTGTGTGTTTCAACAGAATGGCATCATGACGTCCTAAATTATAAAAACGTCAAAACTCCCTCTGCGCCACTACCAAACTATCATTGTTTTTATAAAACATTTTTGTGGCTAACACACGCTGTTTTCCGTTCCACTGATCCATGATTACTGAAGGGGCGGACTGTTTACTCGCTAACTGTCACAAACCCATAGTGCTGCCACCTGCCTATGGCTGCTCTACTCATTTAAAATATTCCTGTTATTCTGTGTCACCCTGCATAAAATGTAATCCTCAGTCAACCTGGGTCTCTCTCTCCCTCTCTCTCTCTCTCTCTCTCTCTCTCTCTCTCTCTCTCTCTCTCTCTCTCTCACACACACACACACACACACACACACACACACACACACACACACACACACACACACAGGAACTCTGCATTATTGATAAATGGGAAAATAATAGACGAAGCAATCACCCTGGAAATATATTAAAATCTTTTGCCTAAGATACTGCTGAGAAGCTCAGGCATCACACAGTCTTAAAACATGAACCACATTCAGTTCAGCACCTCCTAAAACAGAAGGCAGGTCAGCTGGTAAGATGGAAGCAGCCCAAATGGCATGGTACAAAACACATTCTACTAAAATGTGATTCACAGATACCTGTCCACCACAAGTGCTGCATATTCGTGGTTCCTCCAATGGGAGAAGGAATTTGTGCATCAGAGGGCAGTGTCCTATCTAAAGGCACATTAAAAGTACTTCCTCTCAGCCAAAAGGAGGGACGCCACAGCTATGTAATCAGCTTCATCTACTGCAGTTTATTGTTTCTTAAGCCTAACCACTCCTCCTCCCAAAGATGCTTGACTCTGTGCCTTAACAGCACGGTAAATGCATGTACTGGCCCTGTACACTCAGAAAATGCTTTTTTTAAGCGGGCATTCGTAGCTCCATCATCTGCTGCTTCATTACCCTGAATGCCCCAGCAGAATTATACCTCTTTTCCCTACTCCTGTAAATGGAAAAGAGTGTTGTGGATCAGCTGAAGATACTTTTCTGCTGTATACATATGACAGATGGCTTGAAGGGAATTGGTGCAGATGAGGAATTTGGCAACAGCAAGACACCGCATCCACTCCAGCACCCTCAAGATCACATATAATTCACCATCATTTATTGAAAATGTACCAGGTAAGCAAATCTTGAGATCATATTCATAACACAGGGGAACTGATGGATTTACCTTACTTTGACCCATCAGCGTAAACAATCATACAGTCACATTGCTCAGATAGAATTCTGGGGACATCAATTTGAAAACATGGCCTGTAGTAAAATTCTTTTTGCAGATGGATAAATATAAAATAATTCTTGGTCTCCTCATTAACCAGGTAAGCGAATTGCTCCAACCGTTGTGAAACACAGAATTATGGTCTGCATTAAGAACTACTAAGTCCTGCCACAATCAAATCCTGAATGGCTTCACTGGAGGGCAACAAATGGTATAGAATGCTGAGGACTGTGGGGTAGAGAGTAGGCTGGATACATGATGCAGGGCTGTCACTGGATGACATGCAATAGTTCACCAGCGTCAACACAGAGGCTGGGAATCGGGCTTACCATATGTGCTCCTGCTGCCAACTGAATCCGTCTCATGGTGAGCAGCATTGATGATCTTAAGATCTAGCTGAGCTATAAATCATGCATCCACAGCCAAGGCAGGATCACACAGATGCCTTGTGAAACTGGAACAGACATGTTTGATCTGCACCCCCATGACCTGTGGCTGAGGCATTTTAAAGTATCGTAGCTGTAACATAAAGTCATGAAGGAGGTATGTGACTGTATTAAAAGGAGGAGGAGATTAGTGTTTAACGTCCCGTCGACAATGAGGTCATTAGAGACGGAGCGCAAGCTCGGGTGAGGGAAGGATGAGGAAGGAAATCGGCCGTACCCTTTCAAAGGAACCATCCCGGCATTTGCCTGAAGCGATTTAGGGAAATCACGGAAAACCTAAATCAGGATGGCCGGAGACGGGATTGAACCGTCATCCTCCCGAATGCGAGTCCAGTGTGCTAACCACTGCGCCATCTCGCTCGGTTATATTTAAAAAAAAAAAAAAATGTGCAGTGTGCAAAATGGCAAACAGGTCACAGAGGAAAAAGTCATTGACTGGATGCAAGCTGCATTTATTACCACAGTATTACATGTTTCAGACATTGCCATCATCAGATATCCTGGAACATCGTGTTACACAGAGAAAACATGTAGCTTTTGTCACTCAGCTTACATCCAGTCAGTGACTTTTTCCTTAGAGACTGAATCAGCATTTTGCACACTGTGTATATTTTAAAGTACTCAATGCCTTTAAACATTGACCTTAATATTCTTCAGATGTGGTAACCATGTCAGCTGCTCATTAAATGTGATACACAAAAAGCCCACTGAACTTGTAAAATTGAGAACAGAATCTCCAAGAATACTAAAAGTTAAAGGGTGACAAAAACAATTAAAATTAATGCAAATATATTTCTCTGGGGAGATTAAAATATGCACTATTTGCTCACTCCTCTGAACATCATATCACTAGTTACAACTGACAAGTGGTCATTGCAAGGGTGGAGGAAGAGCAGAATACAGCAAAGTTGTCCACAAGTAATGAACATCAGATAGGAGACTCAACCGTGGGTGTAATACCGTTAATGACAATAGCAGAGTAACACTTGAAACAGATGCCTGAGGGACACCATTTTCTTCTTTGAATCGCTCTGAAAGAGCATCACCAACACAATTTAAAAAATATCATCTGGGACGAAAATACTGCATGAATATTGGTAGTCATCCTCAGAAGCCCATTTTGTGAAGCTGTCACAAGATGTGATGCTTCCTAGCAGTGTCATAGGCTCTCTCATGATTGAAATAGCTATCTATGAGGTGCATTCTGCCTAAGAAAGGTTCTTGTATTCCCAGCTCCAGCATGTGAGAGTTGGGCAATACCTCTGAAACTCACACTGGGACAGACTAAGTAGGTCTAATAATTCTAGGATCCTAGTCAGATGACATCCTTGGGTAACAGAAGAAATATTGAATTTAATTGATGAAAGGAGAAAATATAAAAATGCAGTAAGTGAAACAGGCAAAAAGAAATACAAACGTCTCAAAAATGAGATCGACAGGAAGTGCAAAATGGCTAAGCAGGGATGGCTAGAGGACAAATGTAAGGATGTAGAGGCCTATCTCACTAGGGGTAAGATAGATACCGCCTACAGGAAAATTAAAGAGACCTTTGGAGATAAGAGAACGACTGGTATGAATATCAAGAGCTCAGATGGAAACCCAGTTCTAAGCAAAGAAGGGAAAGCAGAAAGGTGGAAGGAGTATATAGGGGGTCTATACAAGGGCGATGTACTTGAGGACAATATTATGGAAATGGAAGAGGATGTAGATGAAGATGAAATGGGAGATACGATACTGCGTGAAGAGTTTGACAGAGCACTGAAAGACCTGAGTCGAAACAAGGCCCCCGGAGTAGACAATATTCCATTGGAACTACTGACGGCCGTGGGAGAGCCAGTCCTGACAAAACTCTACCATCTGGTGAGCAAGATGTATGAAACAGGCGAAATACCCTCAGACTTCAAGAAGAATATAATAATTCCAATCCCAAAGAAAGCAGGTGTTGACAGATGTGAAAATTACCGAACTATCAGCTTAATAAGTCACAGCTGCAAAATACTAACACGAATTCTTTATAGACGAATGGAAAAACTAGTAGAAGCCAACCTCGGGGAAGATCAGTTTGGATTCCGTAGAAACACTGGAACACGTGAGGCAATACTGACCTTACGACTTATCTTAGAAGAAAGATTAAGGAAAGGCAAACCTACGTTTCTAGCATTTGTAGACTTAGAGAAAGCTTTTGACAATGTTGACTGGAATACTCTCTTTCAAATTCTGAAGGTGGCAGGGGTAAAATACAGGGAGCGAAAGGCTATTTACAATTTGTACAGAAACCAGATGGCAGTTATAAGAGTCGAGGGACATGAAAGGGAGGCAGTGGTTGGGAAGGGAGTAAGACAGGGTTGTAGCCTCTCCCCGATGTTGTTCAATCTGTATATTGAGCAGGCAGTAAAGGAAACAAAAGGAAAATTCGGGGTAGGTATTAAAATTCATGGAGAAGAAATAAAAACTTTGAGGTTCGCCGATGACATTGTGATTCTGTCAGAGACAGCAAAGGACTTGGAAGAGCAGTTGAATGGAATGGACAGTGTCTTGAAAGGAGGATATAAGATGAACATCAACAAAAGCAAAACAAGGATAATGGAATGTAGTCTAATTAAGTCGGGTGTGCTGAGGGAATTAGATTAGGAAATGAGGCACTTAAAGTAGTAAAGGAGTTTTGCTATTTGGGGAGCAAAATAACTGATGATGGTCGAAGTAGAGAGGATATAAAATGTAGGCTGGCAATGGCAAGGAAAGCGTTTCTGAAGAAGAGAAATTTGTTAACATCCAGTATTGATTTAAGTGTCAGGAAGTCATTTCTGAAAGTATTCGTATGGAGTGTAGCCATGTATGGAAGTGAAACATGGACGATAAATAGTTTGGACAAGAAGAGAATAGAAGCTTTCAAAATGTGGTGCTACAGAAGAATGCTGAAGATTAGATGGGTAGATCACATAACTAATGAGGAAGTATTGAATAGGATTGGGGAGAAGAGAAGTTTGTGGCACAACTTGACCAGAAGAAGGGATCGGTTGGTAGGACATGTTCTGAGGCATCAAGGGATCACCAATTTAGTATTGGAGGGCAGCGTGGAGGGTAAAAATCGTAGAGGGAGACCAAGAGATGAATACACTAAGCAGATTCAGAAGGATGTAGGTTGCGGTAGGTACTGGGAGATGAAAAAGCTTGCACAGGATAGAGTGGCATGGAGAGCTGCATCAAACCAGTCTCAGGACTGAAGACCACAACAACAACAACAGTCAGATGACAGGTGACCATGCATTCTAGCATCTTTCCCAGTGAGGGTCATACTGCACATGACTGGACAATGTGTGTTCCTTCTCTGCTTTCAGAAGAGGTGCTAAAATCGCCTCCTGCCATGAGTTGGGAAAGTCTCTGGTCAATCAAATTGCTTTAAAAAAGGGATAGGAGATTTTCCTTTCCATCCTGTTTGAAGTACTGCAACATGCTGTATGGGATTCAATCCTTGCTTGGTGCATCTCTTTGGCCTGAGACAATGCACACTCAAGCTCCTAGACAGAAAGAGGCAATTGTAGCCTTTGGTGTTGGTGGAATGGGAATTTCAACCACTTCTCTCCATTAATGCTGATGGTGGTGGAAAGCATCAATGGCAGTGATGAACTGAAGTACACTGCCATTGCCTTTGCAATGTCCTCAGGTACACATTGGACACTCCCCTGTCTCAGTACACATTTCCCACATATCCTCCTTATGGTTGCCCATACTTTCGAAGAGTTAGCCCATGAACCATGGACCTTGCCGTTGGTGGGGAGGCTTGCGTGCCTCAGCGATACAGATAGCCGTACCGTAGGTGCAACCACAACGGGGGGGTATCTGTTGAGAGGCCAGACAAACGTGTGGTTCCTGAAGAGGGGCAGCAGCCTTTTCAGTAGTTGCAAGGGCAACAGTCTGGATGATTGACTGATCTGGCCTTGTAACAATAACCAAAACGGCCTTGCTGTGCTGGTACTGCGAACGGCTGAAACCAAGGGGAAACTACAGCCGTAATTTTTCCCGAGGGCATGCAGCTTTACTGTATGATTACATGATGATGGCGTCCTCTTGGGTAAAATATTCCGGAGGTAAAATAGTCCCCCATTCGGATCTCCGGGCGGGGACTACTCAAGAGGATGTCGTTCTCAGGAGAAAGAAAACTGGCGTTCTACGGATCGGAGCGTGGAATGTCAGATCCCTTAATCGGGCAGGTAGGTTAGAAAATTTAAAAAGGGAAATGGATAGGTTGAAGTTAGATATAGTGGGAATTAGTGAAGTTCGGTGGCAGGAGGAACAAGACTTCTGGTCAGGTGACTACAGGGTTATAAACACAAAATCAAATAAGGGGAATGCAGGAGTAGGTTTAATAATGAATAGGAAAATAGGAATGCGGGTAAGCTACTACAAACAGCATAGTGAACACATTATTGTGGCCAAGATAGATACGAAGCCCACACCTACTACAGTAGTACAAGTTTATATGCCAACTAGCTCTGCAGATGACGAAGAAATTGAAGAAATGTATGATGAAATAAAAGAAATTATTCAGATTGTGAAGGGAGACGAAAATTTAATAGTCATGGGTGACTGGAATTCGAGTGTAGGAAATGGGAGAGAAGGAAACATAGTAGGTGAATATGGATTGGGGGACAGAAATGAAAGAGGAAGCCGCTTGGTAGAATTTTGCACAGAGCACAACATAATCATAACTAACACTTGGTTTAAGAATCATGAAAGAAGGTTGTATACATGGAAGAACCCTGGAGATACTAAAAGGTATCAGATAGATTATATAATGGTAAGACAGAGATTTAGGAACCAGGTTTTAAATTGTAAGACATTTCCAGGGGCAGATGTGGACTCTGACCACAATCTATTGGTTATGACCTGTAGATTAAAACTGAAGAAACTGCAAAAAGGTGGGAATTTAAGGAGATGGGACCTGGATAAACTGAAAGAACCAGAGGTTGTACAGAGATTCAGGGAGAGCATAAGGGAGCAATTGACAGGAATGGGGGAAATAAATACAGTAGAAGAAGAATGGGTAGCTTTGAGGGATGAAGTAGTGAAGGCAGCAGAGGATCAAGTAGGTAAAAAGACGAGGGCTAGTAGAAATCCTTGGGTAACAGAAGAAATATTGAATTTAATTGATGAAAGGAGAAAATATAAAAATGCAGTAAGAGAAACAGGCAAAAAGGAATAAAAACGTCTCAAAAATGAGATCGACAGGAAGTGCAAAATGGCTAAGCAGGGATGGCTAGAGGACAAATGTAAGGATGTAGAGGCCTATCTCACTAGGGGTAAGATAGATACCGCCTACAGGAAAATTAAAGAGACCTTTGGAGATAAGAGAACGACTGGTATGAATATCAAGAGCTCAGATGGAAACCCAGTTCTAAGCAAAGAAGGGAAAGCAGAAAGGTGGAAGGAGTATATAGAGGGTCTATACAAGGGCGATGTACTTGAGGACAATATTATGGAAATGGAAGAGGATGTAGATGAAGATCAAATGGGAGATACGATACTGCGTGAAGAGTTTGACAGAGCACTGAAAGACCTGAGTCGAAACAAGGCCCCCGGAGTAGACAATATTCCATTGGAACTACTGACGGCCGTGGGAGAGCCAGTCCTGACAAAACTCTACCATCTGGTGAGCAAGATGTATGAAACAGGCGAAATACCCTCAGCCTTCAAGAAGAATATAATAATTCCAATCCCAAAGAAAGCAGGTGTTGACAGATGTGAAAATTACCGAACTATCAGCTTAATAAGTCACAGCTGCAAAATACTAACACGAATTCTTTACAGACGAATGGAAAAACTAGTAGAAGCCAACCTCGGGGAAGATCAGTTTGGATTCCGTAGAAACACTGGAACACGTGAGGCAATACTGACCTTACGACTTATCTTAGAAGAAAGATTAAGGGAAGACAAACCTACGTTTCTAGCATTTGTAGACTTAGAGAAAGCTTTTGACAATGTTGACTGGAATACTCTCTTTCAAATTCTGAAGGTGGCAGGGGTAAAATACAGGGAGCGAAAGGCTATTTACAATTTGTACAGAAACCAGATGGCAGTTATAAGAGTCGAGGGACATGAAAGGGAAGCAGTGGTTGGGAAGGGAGTAAGACAGGGTTGTAGCCTCTCCCCGATGTTGTTCAATCTGTATATTGAGCAAGCAGTAAAGGAAACAAAAGAAAAATTCGGGGTAGGTATTAAAATTCATGGAGAAGAAATAAAAACTTTGAGGTTCGCCGATGACATTGTAATTCTGTCAGAGACAGCAAAGGACTTGGAAGAGCAGTTGAATGGAATGGACAGTGTCTTGAAAGGAGGATATAAGATGAACATCAACAAAAGCAAAACAAGGATAATGGAATGTAGTCTAATTAAGTCGGGTGTGCTGAGGGAATTAGATTAGGAAATGAGGCACTTAAAGTAGTAAAGGAGTTTTGCTATTTGGGGAGCAAAATAACTGATGATGGTCGAAGTAGAGAGGATATAAAATGTAGGCTGGCAATGGCAAGGAAAGCGTTTCTGAAGAAGAGAAATTTGTTAACATCCAGTATTGATTTAAGTGTCAGGAAGTCATTTCTGAAAGTATTCGTATGGAGTGTAGCCATGTATGGAAGTGAAACATGGACGATAAATAGTTTGGACAAGAAGAGAATAGAAGCTTTCAAAATGTGGTGCTACAGAAGAATGCTGAAGATTAGATGGGTAGATCACATAACTAATGAGGAAGTATTGAATAGGATTGGGGAGAAGAGAAGTTTGTGGCACAACTTGACCAGAAGAAGGGATCGGTTGGTAGGACATGTTCTGAGGCATCAAGGGATCACCAATTTAGTATTGGAGGGCAGCGTGGAGGGTAAAAATCGTAGAGGGAGACCAAGAGATGAATACACTCAGCAGATTCAGAAGGATGTAGGTTGCGGTAGGTACTGGGAGATGAAAAAGCTTGCACAGGATAGAGTGGCATGGAGAGCTGCATCAAACCAGTCTCAGGACTGAAGACCACAACAACAACAACAGTCAGATGACAGGTGACCATGCATTCTAGCATCTTTCCCAGTGAGGGTCATACTGCACATGACTGGACAATGTGTGTTCCTTCTCTGCTTTCAGAAGAGGTGCTAAAATCGCCTCCTGCCATGAGTTGGGAAAGTCTCTGGTCAATCAAATTGCTTTAAAAAAGGGATAGGAGATTTTCCTTTCCATCCTGTTTGAAGTACTGCAACATGCTGTATGGGATTCAATCCTTGCTTGGTGCATCTCTTTGGCCTGAGACAATGCACACTCAAGCTCCTAGACAGAAAGAGGCAATTGTAGCCTTTGGTGTTGGTGGAATGGGAATTTCAACCACTTCTCTCCATTAATGCTGATGGTGGTGGAAAGCATCAATGGCAGTGATGAACTGAAGTACACTGCCATTGCCTTTGCAATGTCCTCAGGTACACATTGGACACTCCCCTGTCTCAGTACACATTTCCCACATATCCTCCTTATGGTTGCCCATACTTTCGAAGAGTTAGCCCATGAACCATGGACCTTGCCGTTGGTGGGGAGGCTTGCGTGCCTCAGCGATACAGATAGCCGTACCGTAGGTGCAACCACAACGGGGGGGTATCTGTTGAGAGGCCAGACAAACGTGTGGTTCCTGAAGAGGGGCAGCAGCCTTTTCAGTAGTTGCAAGGGCAACAGTCTGGATGATTGACTGATCTGGCCTTGTAACAATAACCAAAACGGCCTTGCTGTGCTGGTACTGCGAACGGCTGAAACCAAGGGGAAACTACAGCCGTAATTTTTCCCGAGGGCATGCAGCTTTACTGTATGATTACATGATGATGGCGTCCTCTTGGGTAAAATATTCCGGAGGTAAAATAGTCCCCCATTCGGATCTCCGGGCGGGGACTACTCAAGAGGATGTCGTTCTCAGGAGAAAGAAAACTGGCGTTCTACGGATCGGAGCGTGGAATGTCAGATCCCTTAATCGGGCAGGTAGGTTAGAAAATTTAAAAAGGGAAATGGATAGGTTGAAGTTAGATATAGTGGGAATTAGTGAAGTTCGGTGGCAGGAGGAACAAGACTTCTGGTCAGGTGACTACAGGGTTATAAACACAAAATCAAATAAGGGGAATGCAGGAGTAGGTTTAATAATGAATAGGAAAATAGGAATGCGGGTAAGCTACTACAAACAGCATAGTGAACACATTATTGTGGCCAAGATAGATACGAAGCCCACACCTACTACAGTAGTACAAGTTTATATGCCAACTAGCTCTGCAGATGACGAAGAAATTGAAGAAATGTATGATGAAATAAAAGAAATTATTCAGATTGTGAAGGGAGACGAAAATTTAATAGTCATGGGTGACTGGAATTCGAGTGTAGGAAATGGGAGAGAAGGAAACATAGTAGGTGAATATGGATTGGGGGACAGAAATGAAAGAGGAAGCCGCTTGGTAGAATTTTGCACAGAGCACAACATAATCATAACTAACACTTGGTTTAAGAATCATGAAAGAAGGTTGTATACATGGAAGAACCCTGGAGATACTAAAAGGTATCAGATAGATTATATAATGGTAAGACAGAGATTTAGGAACCAGGTTTTAAATTGTAAGACATTTCCAGGGGCAGATGTGGACTCTGACCACAATCTATTGGTTATGACCTGTAGATTAAAACTGAAGAAACTGCAAAAAGGTGGGAATTTAAGGAGATGGGACCTGGATAAACTGAAAGAACCAGAGGTTGTACAGAGATTCAGGGAGAGCATAAGGGAGCAATTGACAGGAATGGGGGAAATAAATACAGTAGAAGAAGAATGGGTAGCTTTGAGGGATGAAGTAGTGAAGGCAGCAGAGGATCAAGTAGGTAAAAAGACGAGGGCTAGTAGAAATCCTTGGGTAACAGAAGAAATATTGAATTTAATTGATGAAAGGAGAAAATATAAAAATGCAGTAAGTGAAACAGGCAAAAAGGAATACAAACGTCTCAAAAATGAGATCGACAGGAAGTGCAAAATGGCTAAGCAGGGATGGCTAGAGGACAAATGTAAGGATGTAGAGGCCTATCTCACTAGGGGTAAGATAGATACCGCCTACAGGAAAATTAAAGAGACCTTTGGAGATAAGAGAACGACTGGTATGAATATCAAGAGCTCAGATGGAAACCCAGTTCTAAGCAAAGAAGGGAAAGCAGAAAGGTGGAAGGAGTATATAGAGGGTCTATACAAGGGCGATGTACTTGAGGACAATATTATGGAAATGGAAGAGGATGTAGATGAAGATCAAATGGGAGATACGATACTGCGTGAAGAGTTTGACAGAGCACTGAAAGACCTGAGTCGAAACAAGGCCCCCGGAGTAGACAATATTCCATTGGAACTACTGACGGCCGTGGGAGAGCCAGTCCTGACAAAACTCTACCATCTGGTGAGCAAGATGTATGAAACAGGCGAAATACCCTCAGCCTTCAAGAAGAATATAATAATTCCAATCCCAAAGAAAGCAGGTGTTGACAGATGTGAAAATTACCGAACTATCAGCTTAATAAGTCACAGCTGCAAAATACTAACACGAATTCTTTACAGACGAATGGAAAAACTAGTAGAAGCCAACCTCGGGGAAGATCAGTTTGGATTCCGTAGAAACACTGGAACACGTGAGGCAATACTGACCTTACGACTTATCTTAGAAGAAAGATTAAGGGAAGACAAACCTACGTTTCTAGCATTTGTAGACTTAGAGAAAGCTTTTGACAATGTTGACTGGAATACTCTCTTTCAAATTCTGAAGGTGGCAGGGGTAAAATACAGGGAGCGAAAGGCTATTTACAATTTGTACAGAAACCAGATGGCAGTTATAAGAGTCGAGGGACATGAAAGGGAAGCAGTGGTTGGGAAGGGAGTAAGACAGGGTTGTAGCCTCTCCCCGATGTTGTTCAATCTGTATATTGAGCAAGCAGTAAAGGAAACAAAAGAAAAATTCGGGGTAGGTATTAAAATTCATGGAGAAGAAATAAAAACTTTGAGGTTCGCCGATGACATTGTAATTCTGTCAGAGACAGCAAAGGACTTGGAAGAGCAGTTGAATGGAATGGACAGTGTCTTGAAAGGAGGATATAAGATGAACATCAACAAAAGCAAAACAAGGATAATGGAATGTAGTCTAATTAAGTCGGGTGTGCTGAGGGAATTAGATTAGGAAATGAGGCACTTAAAGTAGTAAAGGAGTTTTGCTATTTGGGGAGCAAAATAACTGATGATGGTCGAAGTAGAGAGGATATAAAATGTAGGCTGGCAATGGCAAGGAAAGCGTTTCTGAAGAAGAGAAATTTGTTAACATCCAGTATTGATTTAAGTGTCAGGAAGTCATTTCTGAAAGTATTCGTATGGAGTGTAGCCATGTATGGAAGTGAAACATGGACGATAAATAGTTTGGACAAGAAGAGAATAGAAGCTTTCAAAATGTGGTGCTACAGAAGAATGCTGAAGATTAGATGGGTAGATCACATAACTAATGAGGAAGTATTGAATAGGATTGGGGAGAAGAGAAGTTTGTGGCACAACTTGACCAGAAGAAGGGATCGGTTGGTAGGACATGTTCTGAGGCATCAAGGGATCACCAATTTAGTATTGGAGGGCAGCGTGGAGGGTAAAAATCGTAGAGGGAGACCAAGAGATGAATACACTCAGCAGATTCAGAAGGATGTAGGTTGCAGTAGGTACTGGGAGATGAAAAAGCTTGCACAGGATAGAGTGGCATGGAGAGCTGCATCAAACCAGTCTCAGGACTGAAGACCACAACAACAACAACAACAACAGTGGAATGATTTACTGAATCCAGGAACAAATGCCATGACCTCTTCATATTCTCTTTGATTGTCCTCGTGTCTTTGCCCTCATGATCCAAAAGGCTCTGAGGCTCATAGCAGTTGGTTGGCATTTGAAATGTCACAAGGCCAGGCATCTTTCCCTGACCACAGAGAGACACTCATCAGTCCACATGGGACACGTCACGTCTGAAGTTGAACTGAGGACTTTGGGATAGATGCAGCAGCTAGTAATGTAATCTGTCAGTTCTGGACACATCTCTGTGTTTAAAAGCAGCTATTTGGATATACAGCCTCCAGTTTGCTCTAATAAGCTTGCACCATGGTGGCTACCTTCAAAGAGCAGCCCCATTTGCAAGGTGGATACAGGTAGGGAAGTGGTTACTTGAATGCAAGTCTTTGACCACTTTCCAGTCAGCATCCTCTACAAGGGTAGAAGAACAGAAAGCAAGGTCTATGGTTGAGAATGAATCCATGGCAGTGCTGAAGTGTTTGCTGCCACCAGAGTTAAGGAGGCTTAATTCTTCTGATACAGTGAGGCTTCAACAATTTGAACCCTGGAGCAGGTTGATGTAGATCTCTATAACACATTATGTTCATTAAAATCTCTTACAATTAAGAAAGTTGGTGGAGTTGTGAGATTAGGTCAGAAAGAGCTGCTCATTCCTGATTTTTTTTTTTGGTGGCAAATACGTATTATAAATTGAAATGTTGAACGGTATGTGCACTGTGACAGCAACTGCCGGAGTAGCTGCTCTGAGAGGGGTAGTAGTGGACTGATAAGGGTCATAATGAAGATAGCCACACCACCTCATGCTCCGTCTCCATTGAGGTCAATTTTTCTATGGAGACTTTATTCTCTGAGCACAGGAATGTCACTAATGTTAAAATGTGTTTCCTCTAGGTAGAGACACAAGGGTCTGCCCTGTGCCAGCAGCTTCAGAGCCTCCACATGTGTTCTGTAACTGTTCATCTTTCACTGAAATATAGGAGGCATTTATCTGGAAAGGTTTACATTTTCCCCTTGCTCTCCTGCCTGCAGGAGAAACTGCTTCAAAGTCCATGGTCAAGTCATCATCCTTCGAGTGTTTCTGTATCTGATGGTCCATTTTGTTTGGTTTCCGAATTCTTGATTGTATGCTTTGCCTTGGACTTCTCCTTTAGATTTTATGGCACTGATTCAGGCTGAGGCAAACTAGTTTTCATAAATTGCTCTCCCAGTATGGGATCTACATCAGGGTCTGAAGTGGTGCTTCCCATTGGAGTTTGCATAGAGACAGCAACAGTTTAATCTGAATTATTGCTTCTGCAGATGCATTTGCAAGAGAATTCCTTGGTATTAGAATCCATAGGAGACACCTAGTCCAGACAGAAGCACTTCAGAGCACAGCATTTCATTTGTGGGTTGCAAAGAGCTTCCAATAACAAGAAGTGGCTTATAGTTTTATTTAACGTGCATTTTAGTCTAAAATCTTTAATTTCTTGAATATTTCTGTTTCTAGTAGACACAGTTTCACATTTTAATTACTATGCAGTGTATATTTCCACCATTTGTTTTGTGACAGCTGCTTGTTTTCATGTCAGCAGCCAGTTTCAGTTGTAGAACTCGTTAGTTGGACAACAGCTCCAATCGTGGCAGCAGCGCTTCAGAGTACAGCATTTGATTTGTGAGTTCCACATTTTAATTGCAGTTTATCATATAGTTATTGACTTAAGCATGGATAGGGACTGTAACTGCTGTGTTCAGATGTGAGCTGAGTTGGTGACTCTTCACTCACAGCTCCAGGTGGTGCTGGCTTCATTCATGCAGCTTGAGGCTGTTTCAGTGAGTACTGTTATGGTGAGCTGGACATGGGGATGCACGGTATGCCCAGCATGCCCCAGCATGTCCCAGAATCGGTGCACTACTTTGACCATCCCAGGTATTGCTCACATTGAGGATGACCCCTCACCTGTAGTCTAAGGGAGGTTGTTCCAAGGTGTAGCAGGCAATGAAAGACTTTCCAGAGAGCCAATCAAAGGGCTTCCCTGGTTCATCCAAGGAACAGGCTTCAAGTGCTATCTGTGGCCGATGAAATCCTGAACCATAAATAGTCGCTCACCCTGTTCCAGAGGAAGCCTCTTTGCCCACAAGATCTGGGGACTCAAAGAGGAGAGGTTTTACTGATAGCTAAGAAATCCAAAGTCAGATGTGTAATGGGGCTCCTTAGAGATATGGCTGCCAAGGAAGGGAAGAAATCCTGTGGGCACTCTGTGTGCATACCAAGAGGAGTTATTTCAAATGTGAAACAAGTGTTTCCAGATGCCATGAAGAATGCAGGATGCAACCAATGGAGTGATGGCTCATGTTGGTACTAACAGTGTGTGTCACTTTGCATTAGAAGAGATTCTCTCTGATCTTGAGTGGCTAGCTGAAGTTTTAAAGATTGCCAGTCTTGTTTAGGAGATCAAGGCAGAGCTCACCATCCGTAACATCCCATCCGGGACAGTTAAGCCAAGATCCCCGGTCTCTGTAACACACAACACTCCACCTTCTCGCTGCACAATGGTCACTGAAGCTTGTCCAAAGCTAATGGTGACAGAAGACTGGCAGCACTCACCAGTCTCCAGCTCAGGAAACCCAGGTTTGCCAAGACCACATTGCTAAGCTCCCAGAAGTGCTCATCACTTAGCATGATCTGGGGCACACCTGTGGCTTATTTAATGTCTGGAAGCAGTGAGTAGTAGCCTCTAGGTAACACTTAAATGGCCACACTGATGCTATGAGACATTATGCTAAGAGCTAGCAGTAGTGAAATACATGAAACATTGTAAGAGTTACCTGTTCATAGCAGAAACAGTTTAACAAAGCATGATTATTGTAATAAATAATGTTCTTATAATATAATAATCTTTTGAAGGAAGAGATAATATTTGTAAATACTGATAACATAAATAAAATATTGATAATGAAAAATAACACTTGAGTAAGAATTTGGAACAGATACATGGAAAATTAAGAACAAAATCATAAAAGCAGTTTTCAATGGTTCCTCATGTCATATGGTTGTGGTCTTCAATCCGAAGACTGCTCTGATGCAGCTTTCCATGCTGTTCCACTCTGTGTGAGCTACTTCAAATCCACATAACTACCACAACCTTGCCAACATTTGAACCTGCTTATTGTAGTCATCTCTTGGTATCCCTCCATATTTTTTTCTGCTCCTAACTTCTTCCACCACCAAACTAATGATTCCTTGATGCCTCAAGATGTGCCAAATAAACTAATTCCTACTGTGGGAATGTGATGGGGTACTGTCCCAAAATCAAACACTTCCACTTTATATTTCGGTACAGATGTATATTTAAGTACAAGCACCTACACGTGTATATACAAGAAGTCACATAAACAGACTGAATCATCTCAAACTTTCCATCCAAAGAACTCGTGAGCAGAGAAAGAGTCCTTGTTTGCAGGTCAATATTTATACCGGTGCCACACAGCCCCTGCCCCCCCCTTCCCCCCTCCCCATAGTATGGAGTACTTGTGATTAGTCCTGGGGGAGGGCTGTAGCATCTGCATCATATTCTAGGATGTCCTGGAGTCCGGGAGCTGGATGACTGGTACCGCCTTGTCATCCGGCAATGAAGTTGATGGTGGAACACAAAGTGGTAGGTCCATCATGAAGTACTGCAGACAGCGTGGTCAGGTGAGGCAACGGCCGGCTCGAGAGAAAGCTGGTGAGCCAAAGTGTGGAGAAGAACCAAAGTGCAGAGAGACATTTTGAATCTCATCAAGTGGAGAGATAAGGCGCGGCAGGAGGGTGGGGTTGTGGCGTTGAGGGAGGGCAAAACACTGTAGTACCTCAACTTCCAGGCGCTCATCTGATAACGGAGGGCTCGAGTCCATCAGAAGGACGAGGACATGGCCATTATCTACTACCAGCGAGATGTCGGCCATGCAGTGTGGCAGAAATGGTTCTGAGTAACTTGTGCTGCATCATTTGAGAAGTCTGAAACATGGGGACGTAGCTCATCAGCCGTGTTGGAAGAGCCTGATGCCAGAGAATTGGAGTCCACAAATGTAGGTTTGATCCGATGCAGTGAAACTGTCTGTGGGGTGTCCTTGACGAGAATGTCACATGTTGAATCCTCATGCTGCACAACCTCAAGGGGGCCCTGGTAGGGGTGCTGTAAAGGTTGGAGTACGGTGTCATCCCGTAAGGTGACGTGGGAACAGTCCCGAAGAGAAGTGGGCACGCAGGAGACCGGCGGGGTATGGCTAACTGGTGGATAGAGGTGTATGTACTTGAAATGCATAAGCAAGCGGCTAATGAAGTCTGGGAGGGGCGATCCTCCTGAGCTGTGGGTAGGACTATTTCACCTGGCAGGATGTTCAGCAAAGGCATGGCTTCCACCCATCAAGACAAGCGATCAATGGAAGACAGAGGAAGGGGGCTGATGAGGTCGATATTGACATGCTTGAAATGTCCTGGAGGAATGCGAAATTTATGCAGCGGGGGGACAGTATGGCAGCTGACTTTGTTGCACTGGCAAGGGATACAATTGTGAGCCCACATGTGGCAGTCTCTTTTGATATCTTTCCATATATAGCACTTGGTAATGAGCTGAGTAGAGGCATGAATGCCTGGGTGTGCAAGGTTGTGTAAGGCATCAAAAAGATGACGGCATAAGGGAGCTGGTAACAGCAGGCGTAAGACCACAGTTGAAGAATTGCACCAGACCTCGTCAGCAATGCCAGGGAATCATGCCTTGGTGAACACGAGAGAGATGGCCGGGTCCACAAGGAGTGCTTGGGTGCCCTCGTCTGTTGCCTGAACAGTAGCTAGATTAGACAAATCAATGATATTGGACACTGCATTGATGCAAGAGAAAAAATCGGCAGCAATATTATCCGCACCCTTGATATAGCAGACGTCTGTTGTAAACTGAGACACAAAGTCAAAATGGCAGAAACGATGAGGGGGTGGGTCCTCCAGAGGGTTTCGGAAGGCATCTGTGAGTGGTTTGTGGTCCATGAGGATACAGAACATGCAGCCTTTGACATTGGGGCGAAAATGTTTAACAGCCTTGTAGATGGCCAGGACCTCCCTGTCGAATGTGAAGTACTTCTTCTGTGCGGCAGACAGTTTTTTTAGAGAAGTGCATGGATGAGATGTTGTCACCAGAGCATTGTTGAAGGACAGCCCCCACCTGCTGTGTCACTAGAGTCCAAGGTAATGAATAGTTCGGCCAAGGGGTCCGTGTGGGCGAGTGTCACAGCACGGGCCAGGGAATCTTTTAGTGCCTCAAAGACCTCGAGCATGAGGTCGGTCCAATGGACAGGACAGAGTCTCGAGGTTTGCTTGCCTGACAGTTCATCCATGAAAGGAGCTTGTAGGGCAACCAATGAAGGTGATGGCGGTAGCAGTTGATGGTGCTGAGGAATCGGTACAGTTCTTTGTAAGTCAAAGGGGGTGACATTGATGAGATGGCCTGTACATGAACTTTTGGATATTGTATACCACCTACAGATGCTGTGTAACTGAGGAGGGTTACAGATGTCTGCCATAATTATAACTTATCTTTGTTGACATTTACACCGGTCGACTCCAAGGTCTTCAGTACCGTGGATAAGTGACGCTCATGCTCCTTGCCTGTCGTACTGAACACGAGTATGTCATCCAGGTACACAAAACAAAACTCAAGCTTTCGTAGGATGAAGTCAATAAATCATTGCCACATCTTGGCAGTATTTTTAAGGCAGAACAGCATGTAATGGTACTGTAACAAACCTAGTGGCATGATAATTGCAGTCTTTGGTATATCCTCTGGTGCCATGGGTATCTGGTGGTAGGTGAATTTACAGTCAATTACACTGAAGATGCAAATGCCCAATAACATGTGGGTGAAGTCGTTGATATTCAGCATTCGATCTGATCGACATGAAGGAATGTGGTAGCACGTGTATCTGGAGATCGGTGAGTAACTTAGCAGATCACACTGTCCAGAGCGTTATACACAGCATAGTTTGCTCATTGACCAGCAACCGTAGGCGATGCCAGTGTTGCGATGGTGTTTGGTCCCCAAGGTGTTCTTCATATAAAATTTTAGGATGAGCTGCTGGGGGGAACAGGTGAGGTGCTCGATAATCATCTTTTTGGTGAAATCACACTTTGGAGTTGGTGGTGGAGAGAGGAGCAGGTCACAGATCAGGTCTGAGTGGTCATGACACATCATGAAGCACAGGAACCTGCAGCTGTCATCAGAAACGTGCTGTTGTCTTTTGACATCAGTGGTAACTTCAGTAGGCATCCAGGGCGATGAGATGGAGGAGAATTAGGAACCTCCGGGAACACTGAATTGTCTTGGTGAGCTGCTAAATCCCATTCCAGCCAGGGAATGGTAGCACGGCAGTCTGGCGTGGCAGGCGCAGGTGGTCCTGCGGAGAAAATTGGCATAACAGCGAAGGGGGATATAGGTCTAAAAACATGTTTGTCACAATTGCCATGTGTCTGATCACTGAGTATACCTGTTGCATCGCAGAAGGCCGTCGTGGCAGGCATGGTTGGTACCATGGAATGAAAAGATGGAAGGGCGGCAGGAGCCGGGATCCCCAAAACTGATACGCTAACCAGGGGCTTCGCATTGATATGTCCAACTTCGGAGAAAATGCGGAAGGCCATCGTGTCAGGCACAGCCGATGCTGTGGAAACAGTGAGTGGGTTTACAGCAGGAACTGGAACCCTCTGTGTGGATATGGATGGTAGAGGAGGGGGGAGGGGGGAGGGGGGGAGGGGAGGGTTTGATTGTGAACCTGTGCAACATGAATTAAAGTCCATGACAACAGCGGTGGAAAAGTTTGTTGTGTGGTGATGTACGTCACCAGATGGGGGTGGGGGTATGCGTCCATCTGTTGCACACACTAGCAGCAGGTGCTGGCCTGTAAACTGAACTTGCACTATTATGGTCAACCACTTGCAAAGAAGTCCTGGGGAATCTCCGTGGTGCACTATTAGTGATAATATGTCCTTGGCTAGTATTCATGGGAGTCATAACAGGTGCAGAGGATGACTGATTCAAACATGTTGCATGTTGTGGTAATGGCACCACAGTAATGGTCATGAGAGCATGCTGTGAATGAATGTTCAGCTGCAGAGGCAACCAAACCTGTGCATTCATATAATGCTCACAAGAAACACTGTTCTGGATACCATCTCAGTTGAATTGCACACGGTGATGAACACAATCCAGTGATATAAATCCTGAGTCCATTGTTCTGGCCGGAGGTGTAGCAAACAGCCATTGTGGCGAGACAAACATCCCATGTGATGTGGATGCAGTACATGGACTGTAGTAGCAGGAGAAAATCCAGTCCCAGCAGACATGATGAGTACATCCAGAGAGTTGGTTTGAGCTTCCAAGTCCACGAGGAAAGCATTGTGCAGAGAAGTCATGGTAGTGAAGAATCACTTGTACCACAATGAACTAGTGCAGGAGACACGGAATGTACTTGAAATTCGTAATGGGGTCACCTATGTGGGAATGAGATGGGTTACTGACCCGAAATCAATCTACATGTATATATAAAACAAGTCACATAAACAAACTGAATCATCTCAAACTTTCCGTCCAAAGAACTTGCAAGCAGAGAGAGAGACCTCATTTGTGGGTCGATATTTATATCGATGCTACACTTCCTTACGTCAAGTTGTGTCAAAAATTTCTTTTTTCTCCAACTTGATTCAAAACCTCCTCCTTAGTTATCCGTCCTACCGATATGATCTTCAGCAGTACATTTCAAAAGCATCAGTTTTCTTCTGGTTTGACTGTTCATCATACACATTCCACACCTGTACTAGGCTATACTTGAGAAAATTTTTTGCAGAAAAGACTCCCTAACAGTTAATGTTATGGTATATTCGATGTTGACAAATTTATTTTTCCAGTAACATTTCTTCCCTGAACTGCTTATCACCTACATTTCACTTCTGACAAGGCTAAACTTCAAATATCTTCAGAAAAGACTTCCTAACACTTAAATCTATATTTGATGTTAACAATTTTCTCTTCTTCAGAAGTGATTTTTCTTCCCATTGCCAGTCTAGATTTCATATCCTCTGTACTTCACCCAACTTGCTTTATGCTATCCAAATAGCAGACCTCGTTTATTACTTTTAGTTGTTTTTCCCTGATCTAATTCCTTAACATTGCCTGAATTAATTTGACTGTTTTTGATTAACCATATTTTATTTTTTTGATGTTCATCTTATAATGTTTTTTCAGAATATTCTGTTCTACTGATGTTCTACGTTCTTTGCTGTTGCTGACAGAATAACAATGTCAACAGCAAACCTTGAAGGTTTAATTCTTCTCTCTAAACTTCAGTTCCCTTCCCAAATTTGTCCTTAGTTTCCTTTGAAGCTTCCTCACTGTACAGATTCAATAAGACAGGGGACAGGTTGCAACTCAGTCTCATTCCCTGCTGCTTTGTTATGTCCTTCGACTCTTATAACTGCTATCTGGTTTCTGTATAGGTTGCGATTAACTGTTTGCTCCCTGTATTTTATCATTGCTACCTTCAGAATTTAAAATAGCATATTCCAGTCAGCACTGTCAAAAGCTTTTCTAAATAAAACATACTGTTTGCCTTCTAACATAATTCACAGGGTCAGCTTCTACTTAATAATCTGCATCACTATTTTGCAACTACGAGGGCCGTTCAGAAAGTAACCTCCGGTTGATTTAAAAAAATACACCAAGTTAAATAAAAATATTTAAATATATACATCTTACAACTACATCTTTGCACTATTTTTCTACATAGTCTCCATAGCGATTGAGGCACTTATCGTATCTCTTCACAAGCTTTGAAATTCCTTCTGCATAAAAATCACCCGCTTGTGCCTGGAGCCAGCCTTGACCGCATCTTTGAGCTCTTCGTCGTCATCAAACCGCTGTGACCTGAGCCATTTCTTCAAATGCATGAAGAGGTGATAATCACTTGGCGCCAGGTCTGGGCTGTAAGGTGGATGGTTGATAACGTCCCACTTGAAGGACTCAAGAAAGGCCGTTGTTCAGCGAGCAGAGTGAGGACGGGCGTTATCGTGCAAAAAAACGATACCGGAAGTCAGCATACCATGGCGTTTGTTCTGTATAGCCCATCGTAACTTTTTTATTGTTTCACAGTACACGTCTTGATTAATGGTCGTACCACGTTCCATGAATTCAACCAACAACACCCCTTTGGCATCCCAAAACACCGTTGCCATCAGTTTTCTGGCAGAAAAATCTTGCGCGGCTTTTCTTGGTTTGGTAGGCGAATTTGAATGTGCCCACATCTTTGATTGTTCTTTTGTCTCAGAGTTCACGTACTTAATCCAGGTTTCGTCACCGGTCACGATTCTCTTTAACAATGGTTCTCCTTCGTCCTCATAATGTGACAGAAAGTCTAATGCAGAGGCCATTCTTTGAGTTTTGTGGTGGTCGGTAAGAATTTTGGGCACCCATTGTGCACAGAACTTACGGTAACCCAATCTTGCTGTCACTATCTCGTACAAGAGAGTCTTAGAAATCTGTGGAAAACCAGTAGACAACTCCGACATTGAGAAACGTCGATTTTCATGAACTTTTGCATCAACTGTCTGAACGAGTTCGTCAGTCACCAATGATGGTCTACCACTCCTCTCTTCATCATGAACGTTTTCTCGTCCACTTTTAAATAAACGTACCCATTCACGGACAACTCCTTCACTCATAACTCTTGGTCCGTACACGGCACAAAGCTCACGATGAATAGCTGCTGCAGAATATCCTTTGGCTGTAAAAAACCTTACGACAGCAAGCGCTTCACATTTGGCGGGGTTTTCTATTGCAGCACACATTTCAAACTGCCACAAAAACTAAAGTAGCGCAGGTACGACGTTCACTCGACCACGGCTTGATGCCGACTGACCTGTTGAGTGCGTGAACGCACAGATGGCGTCGCTACTCCCCCCACAACCCGCACTGTGACCAATCGGAGGTTACTTTCTGAACCGCCCTCGTATGACTTACTAAACTAACAGTTTGGTAATATTCATACCTGTAACACCTTGCTTTTTCTCCAAAGATTTCTTTAATTTTTCTGAAGGCAACATCTATTTTTTCCCTAGGCATACATGCTTCTACAGACTTGCATTTCTCTTCATTCCTGCTTTGCCATTTTACACTTCTGAACAATCCCATTTTTTAGATGACTGTATTCCCTTTTACCTGCATATTTTTATATTTTCTCCTTTCATCAATTAAATTTAATATTTCACATGTTATCCAGGGATTTCTAATGACTCTTGTCCTTTTGCGTATTTGATCTTCAGCTGCCTTCACTATTTCATTTCTCAAAGCTACCTATTTGTTTTCGGCTGTATTGCTATCTCTGTTTCAGTAATCTTCACCCATCACTCCCTTTGAAACCCTCCATAACCTGCGATTCTTTTAGTTTCTCGAAGTCCCACCTCATTAATTTCTTATTTTCTGCAATTTCTTGGATTTCAATCTGTGGTCATAATTGGTAAACTATGCTCGGAGTCTACATCTGTCCCTGGAAATGTGTTTCAGTTTAAATTGTGGTTTCAAAATGTGTTTTAATATTATGTACTCTATCCAAAACCTTGTGTCTCCATGACCCTTCCACATGCAAAATCTTTCATAGACCAAATAGTAGGTATGATGAAGCTGAGTTTTGTGCAAAATTCTATCAGCCAGTTTCCCCTCTCATTTCTCTCCCCCTGTCCATGTTCTACTATTTCCCTTCTCTTCCTTTTCCTATTACTGAAACTGAGTCTTTGATCACAATTAAATTTTCATCTTTCTTAACTATCTAATAATTTCCTTTAGCTAATCATATATTCTTACAATCTCTTCATCATCTGCAGAGTTAATCAGCATATAAACTTGTACTACTGTAGTGGGTGTTGGTTTGTGTCTATCTTGGCTACAATAATACATTCACTATGCTTTTCACATCGTCTTATCAGCATTTCCATTTTCTTATTCATCAATTGATCAGTTCTTGCATGACCCGTGTTTTAGTTTGTATTCTCCCTGCCCTCATACTTCACTAACTTCCAATATATCTCACTTAAGTCTATCCATTTCTCTTTTTAAATTCTCTAAACTACCTACCCAATTAAAAGATCTAACATTCCACACTCCAATCCATAAAATGTCAGTTTTGCTTCTCCTGATAACGGGTTTCCATCATCAGTAAGCCATAGCTCCATGCAGTAGAGCTGTATGTCCTCAGGGAAATTTAACAGCTGTAATTTGCCCATGCTTTCAGCCATTCCCAGTACCAGCGCAGCAAGGCCATGTTGGCTAATGTCACGGGGCCAGACAAGTCAGTCACCTGGAGTGGTGCATCTGCAACTGAGAAAGGCTGCCTGCCCCCTTCAGGAACCATATGTTTGTCCAGCTGTTCCACAGAGACTCTTTCCTCGATGGCTGCACTTACAGTTCAGGAATATGTATCTTAGGAGCACAAAACCACCCACCTTGGTAAGATCCATGGTTCATGGGATGGGTGGGGGGCCAGTGTGGTCTCTTGTCACACACTGTCTAAGTCAAAGGTAACACTAGTTATATGTTTTTAATCTTTTAAAACAGCTGCTATGTTTTAAGTGGATGAGTACAATACGCATTTCAGAATTAAGCACCAACTGAATGTGGAGTAGTTCATAATGTAAGACAATATAATACTGATGAAATGTATAGACAAAAAATGCAAACTATTGTAGTAATAGTTGAAAACAAAGAGCAACAATATTATTAGTAATTTAGAAGTACCCATCCCGTTTCAAGGCTGGTATCTGGATTGACATTTTCACTGAGTGTATGTAAAATGGACACAAACTTTACAATTACACTCAGAACTTTCAGTTTCTTACACAGCATGGTCCACAAGTGACTTACAATAATGTCTCACCATGGTTCGGTCTACAGATTGTTATGTCTCCATTTCCTTTGGTGACAGGATGTGGCATCGCAACAAAATTCACAGTGATGCTGCAGAAGCAAAGTCAAATAATATCAGAGACAGTTTTGAGGACTATTTAAGTGACCTTCCAAAAAACAGATGCTTCTAAACCAAAACCCATTCTTTCGTGTCAGGCATCACAACTGTTGTTGTGGTCTTCAGTCCAAAGGCTGGTCTGACACAGCTCTCCATGCTATTCTATCATGTGAAAGCCTCATCATCTCCAGATAACTACTGCCGCCTACATCTTTCTAAATCTGCTTACTGCATTCATCTCTTTGTCTCCCCCCCCCCCCCCCCCCCCCAATGATTTTTACTCTCCACACTCTTCCATCCAGTACTAAACTGATGATCCCTTGATGTTGCAGAATATGTTTCATCAACTGACCACTTCTTTTGATCAGGTTTTCCCACAAATTTCTCTACTCTCCATTTCTATTCAGTACCTCCTCATTATTTATGTAATCTACCCATCTAATCTTCAGCATTCTCCTGTGGAACCACATTTCGAAAGTTTGTAATCTCTTCTTGTCTCAACTGTTTATTGAGCATGTTTCACTTCCAAAAATGGCTACACTCCACACAAATACTTTCAGAAAAGACTTCCTGATACTTAATTCTATCTTCAATGTTAACAAATTTCCCTTCTAAGGAAAAGCTTTTCTTGCCATTGCCAGTCTACATTTTACATCCTCTCTACTCTGGACATCATCAGTTATTTTGCTGCCCAAGTAGCAAACTCATGCACTACTTTTAGTGTCTTGTTTCCTAATCTAATTCCCTCAGCATCGCCTGATTTAATTCAAAAATATTCCATTATCCTTGTTCATATTATATGCTCCTTTCAAGACAATGTCCAGTCCATAAAACTGCTTTCTAAGCCCTTTGCTGTTCCTGCAAGAATTACAATGTCATTGGCAAACCTCAAAAGTTTCTATTTATTCTCCCTGGATTTTAATTGCCATTCCAAATTTTTCTTTGGTTTCTTTTACTGCTTGCTCAGTGCATAGACTGAATAAAATCAAAGATAGGCTACAACCCTGTCTCACTCCCTTCTCAACCTTCTCTTTCTTTTATGCCCCTCCATTCTTATAACTGCCATCTTGTGTCCATACAAGTTGTAAATAGGCTTTCTCTCCCCGTATTTTACCCTGCTACCTTCAGAATTTCAAAGACTGTTCCACTCTACATTTTCAAAAGTTTTCTATACATCTACATATGCTATAAATGTAGGTTTGCCTTTCCTTAACCTATCTTCTATGAGAAGTGGTAGCATCAGTATTGCCTTCCTAAACAGATAGTTCAGTAATATTGACACTTGTCACTGCCTGCTTTCTTTGGAATTGGAATTATTGTATTCTTCTTGAAGTCTGAAGGTATTTTGTCTGGCTCATATGTCTTACACACCAGATGGAAGAGTTTTGGCATGGCTTGCTCTCCTAAGACCATCAGTTGTCCTGTTGGAATGTCATCTAATCCCGGGCCTTGTTTCAACTTAGGTCTTAAGGTGATATGTCAAATTCTTCTCACAGTATCATATCTCCCAACTCATCTTCATATATGTCCTCTTCCATTTCTATAATATTGCCCCAAGTTCATCTCCCTTGTATACACCTGCTATATGTTACTTCCACCTTTCAACTTCCCCTTTTTTGCTTGGGACAGGTTTTTCATCTGAGCTGTTGGTATTCACACGGCTGCTTTTCTTTCCTCCAAAGGTCTCTCTAATTTTCCTGTAGTCGATATCTATCTTTCCCCTAGTGGTACATGCTTCTAAATCTTTACATTCGTCCTCTAGCCATTCCTGCTTAGCCATTGTGCACTTCCTGTCAATCTCATTTTTTAGCTTTAGTGTTCCCTCTCGTCTGCTTTATTTGCTGCATTTTTATATTTACTCTTTTGATCAATTAAATTCAATATCTCCTGTGTTATCCAAGGATTTCTGTTAGCCTTTGACTTTTTACCTAATTGAGCCTGTGCTTTCTTCTCTCAAGGCTTCCCATTTATCTTCTACTGAAATCCTTTCCCCTGTTCTAGTCAATTGTTGCCTAATGCTCTCTCTTAAACTCTGGTTCTTAATTCCCTTCATTTTTTTAAAAAATTTCTTCACTTTTAATTTACAGTCTGTAACCAACAAGTTGTGGTCACAGTCCACATCGGCCCTGGAAATGTCTTACAAAATCTGGTTCTGAAATCTTTCCCTTACCATTATATACTCAATCTCAAACCTTCTGGTGTCTCCAAGTACATCTCTTCCAAGTATGCAGCCTTCTTTCATGATTTTTAAACCAAGTGTTAGTGATGATTAAATTATGCTCTGTGCAAATTTCTACCAGGTGGCTTCCTCTTTCATTCCTTTCCACAGTCCATATTCACCTACTATATTTCCTTCCTTTCCTGCTCCTATTGTCAGAGTCCAGTCTCACCAAAATTATTAAACTTTCATGTCCGTTAACTATTTGAATAATTTATTTTATGTAATTGTACATGTCTTCAATCTCTTCATCATCTATGGAGCTAGAGGGAATATAAACTTGTATTACCATGGCAGTTGTGGGCTTCATGCCTATCTTGACTAAGATAACGCATTCCCAATGCTGTTAATAGTAGCTTACCCACGTTCCTATGTCCTCATTCATTATTAAAACTACTCCTGCATTACCTCTATTTGATTTTGTATTTATAAGCCTGTGTTCACCTGACCAGAAGTCCTGTTCCTCCTGCCACCGAACTCCACTAATTCCAACTACATGTAACTTTATCCTATCCATTTCTCTTTTTAAATTTTCTAACCTATCTGCCGGATTAAGGGATCTAACATTCCAGGCTCCAGTTCACAGAACACCAATTTGGCTTCTCCTGATGATGACATCCTCTTAAGTAGTCCCTGAACAGAGATCCGAAAAGGGGCTATTTTCTTCCAGAATATTTTACCCAAGAGGATGCCAACAATTAACCATACAGTAGAACTGAATGCCATCAGGAAAAATTACAGGTGGAGTTTCACCTTGCTTTCAGAATTTGCAGGACTGGCACAGCAAGGCTGTTTTGGTTGATGTTACAAGGCCTTATCAATCATCCCGACTGTTGCCCTGCAGCTACTAGAAAGGCTGCAGCACATTTAGCCTCTCAATAGATACTCCTCCACTGTCGTTGCATCTATGATACTGCTACCTGTCTTGCTGAGGCACTGAAGTCTATGATTCATAGGAAGGAAGGGGGAGGGGGGGTTTGGGGCAGGGTGGGGGTGGGGTGGAATAAATTACAAAGTCACGGATTTTGATGATTTGTCTCTATAATCATTGGAGGAAAGTCATACATAGTTAGATGTTAACTAAGTGTCAGTAAATTGTAAGGGCATTCAGTCTGTGGGCTCAAAAATTTTCTTTCGCCTTATTAGTAGTAGCTGCAGGTGAAACCAGCAATCTCTGGCAATAAAATCTCAAATGAACTGACTGTTGTTGCAATAGGAAGCAAATAATGTAATTTTACTGAGTGTTTGTATAAAGTACAGTACAAAGAATAAAGTATTATATTTGTTGGTGAAATGAGTGTCCATAGAGTTTGAAATTTAGTACACAGAGCTGCCACCTCCAGCAGCAATGAAGGCTCTAATGTGGCTGGGCATGGGGTGGAAATGTTCTTGGATGACTGATATTTGAATATCATTTCATGCTGGTTCAACTCTGAGGCTGAGGTCAGCTGCAGTGATTGGCGAGTTGAGTGATAGGGTACTACTCTATTTGCAACACGTGACCACACAATTACAATGTATGACAACTTGCTGGCTAGGGCAACAGTCAAATAACCTCTGCATTGAGGTAGATCAGGACAGCGCAAGCAACACTTAGTTTTGAGTTACATTGTTGAAAGATGTCACAGAAATCTTGAAGACAGGGCACAGACACATTAACAAGTCATAAAGGTAGTGGCTGTTGTCCTAATAACCAGCTATGAAACATGAATGTGAGTGTTGTGTACCCAACGGCAGCCCATACCATCACAATAGGTGCTGAGCCAGTATGACAAATGCGGTCTGGCAATGTTTGTTCTCCCTGGGGCCTCTACACACAGCTAAGTCCACTGTAATGTTGCAGCCAGAATGAGAACCCATCTGAAAAGATTTGTCTCACTTCTGTGCCCAGTGTTGTCATTAAGCACACCTCTGTCTGCTGCCACATTACAGTCAGCTGTAAAAGCGGTTACTCTGCTGACAGTCCGTAAGGCTCCAGATGTCACACTCTCCATACTGGTTCTTGTTTCGCAACAGACAAGCCCATTTCTTGACAAGGTATGTGATACAACTGGATGCATGATCCTGAATAGTTGAAAAAGCTACTTGTCTGTCCTCTCAGTCGCTAGCTGTACAGAGATCCTGCATGGCCCACCTGAATCCATTGATTCCATATTCACGTGTTGTGGGATCCGAAACAATCTGAACAGCAAAATCACTGAAGGGTAAACTGCAGTCTTGACAGGTCACGATCACTGCCAAACTAAGACGCATACTTGAAGATGTATCTCCTCCTTACACACAAGGCATAATATGTTCTCAGAAAAGAAACAAAAACAGCATTACTCTTACCTGTATTGTGCTACTATACTGAAATGCTAATTCAGTGTGTTTATTCAAAATTGGGGGGGAAAAATCCCTGGGAATTCCAGGTGTAAGGAGGAAGATGAAGTCAAGAAGCTCTTGATAAATTACTGTATCATAGCACAATAATGACTTTTCTTTCCTGTCAGCTGAGGTGTACCAGCCATAAGCAGTAGTTTAACTGTAGTTTCTAAACATCAGTAATTTATATGGAATAATATTCATATAATTAACACGCTTGGAAATATTAAGTGTTTTAAAATTTGTGATTTATAAAACTTAATAAAATTAAATTTCAATGCTAGTTAAAAAAACAGAATTACCTGAGATTTTATGAAATTCCCTCATTTTTCAAAATAAAATGTAATTACCTGAGAAGTCCAGGTTTTCCAGAAGAACTGCCGACCTGTAATTATTTGCATATCCAACAAAGAAATTGTCGCATTTATTGCATGCCATATTTATGGTAACTTTAGTGGCAGAGAGAGAGAGAGAGAGAGAGAGAGAGAGAGAGAGAGAGAGAGAGAGAGAGAGAGAGAGAAATTCAATTTGGACTCATTCAGTATATTTCGAAAAAATTATACAACACTCCCACCTCCCAGAACCACATGTTCTTCATAATGGAGAAAAGTTCAAATGTTTGGGGATGTTCTGCTGCATAAACTTGAAAGTATTGTATGGTATACTACAGAAATACATGCCACTCAACAGGGAGGGCCTGCTATAGTTCAGAAGTACTAAGGAAGTTACTACCAAAAAAAGGCACGGAGACTAACTGTTCATCTAAATGCGACGCAATGCCAACAAAAGCTAAAAAGACATAAACAAACAAGAAAAAAAGTTAAAATGTTTAGTGGAGCTTCATGTGTGATATATGGAAGACTTTTCGGATGTGGATTAGTTCTTCTAGCGGCAGATTTTCAGCATCTGAGAGAACTTTAGCAAGATGGACAAGAGTGTTCAGAATGGTGATGGCTGAGAGAATACAGATATTGATCTGTGTGTGTAGGTTTCCTGTAGACACTGTAGCTGAGGTATTCATTGGTTTTCCAGCAAACTTAATGTGGTAACAAATGCTGTTTTAATAATTTTCCCTGTTATTCACATCCATGGGGCAAGATGATAAAAATGTTGTTGGAGTAATGATATACTAAGCAACTTGGATTAGCTGGGGCTGTGTCCAAGGCGACGTCTTCAAATTTGTCTATAAAAAGGTTGGCTGTGGACGGAACTAATGGACTTTCCATTGCCACGCCATCCAATTGGTTGAAATAGGGAAATTTATGATGTAAATGTGGGTTTTAACAACCCCACAACTGTATTGTCAAAGTCTGCATCAATCTCCTCTTCCAGTTATTTGATAGTATAGTTGTGGGATTGTTTACGCACACATTGACACCATCATATTCTCTATACGGCAGCTGTTATTTCGACACTGAATTCTATTCAACAAAACAGCTGTCATTGGAAAAGGAAGGAAGGAATATTGGGTTTAACATCCAATTAACATTGAGATCATTAGGGATGGAGCACAAGCTCAGATTATGTCAAAGATGCGGAAGGAAATTGGCTGTGCCCTTTCAAAGGAACCATCGTGGCATTTTCCTGGAGCAATTTAGCGAAATAACAGAAAACCTAAATCTGGATGGCAGCACGAGGATTGAACCATGTTCATCCTGAATGCGAGACTAGTGTGCTAACCACTGCGCCACCTCACTCGGTTCATCTGTCATTATGAGGATGAAGGGGTTTTGGGACATTGTTACAAAAGGAGCTGTAGAATTAAAAATATCAGAAAACAGCATCAACAGGAAAAATGGTTTGCAGCTCAGCACAGCTGGGACCCGGCCATCGTGAGGTTGAAGTGGCCACAACAGATATGGGGCAAAAATATTACCACATTTGGTAAGGAAGAGAGCACCAGTGACATCACAAGCAGCAGTGTGGCTATATAACAATGAGGCCACGGTGACACAGCAGCCATTTACCACTTCACAATGACCCAGGAGACCCCAGTCAAAAGCTCATGGGATTTTAATGACCTGACCTGGCTGGAAGCCTGAGAAGATTTTATTAATTCATGTTACTGGGAGGCCACACATTCATAGATCATGTTAACAGTTTTGTTTGCTCATTATTTCATTTCGAATCCTTGTCCATGATTTTAATCATTTACTTCCATTAATTTTTACTGTTTTACATTTTCATCCATATTATTGCAATCATTACTTCTACCATGCATTTTGCTATAATTTCTTTTTTTATTTTATAAAAGCTGACCTTTACATCATGAAAACAAAATAAAAGGAAGAAAAAATGAGTAAATTAAATTAATCTGATTCAAATGACAAGGCGAAGAATTAGGAATAAAAAATTATATTTTATCTGATTAAATGAGTAAAAGTAATTGGATTTTGATAAATACGTAAAAAAAAATGACATCATTCAGGACTAACCCTGCCACCTTTAACATTCCAGTCATATAAACATTAAACTATGGTGTCAGTTTGAAAATCATTGCTGTATTCAGGTTCTACAGGATGACAAGAAATTGATTGTTGTCAATTACTTTCAAATGACAAACTGCCCGGGTGAATGGTTGCTGGGCCATACTGAGACCACCACCTACAATACTGTACAGGCAATTTCAAGAAGTCAATTCCATGCCTGGGGACTTCCCCTTGTATGGATAGAGTATAAAAAGCACTGTTTATTTCCTTCTAAATATTTTTATGTATAATTGTGTACATTTTCATTATCAAATAAAGACTGATGATCTGGGGTGTTTTAACAACACTTTTACTGTTATTTCAGTCCTCAGCAGTGTGACTTTATAATGACTTTTTCAAGAACATCCACTGTGAATTTTCATCTGACCATTAAGAAACATCACTGCTAGTTCCTTAATGCTGTCACTATATTTCAACTAACAAATGGTCCATAATAACCTAACTTCCACTGTTCAGGCCCCAAACTATGCAGAGAAATGAACAAAATTTTGGCACCAACATGTAAACACAAATGACCGATCATGATAAGTTTCAGTTCAAGATCACTATACTATGGACATTGCAGCTGGCATTTTCCACGAGCAGCTGACTAAGTCACTTGTGTAAAACATGCTAAGACTGGCCTAACATCTTTCCAGAAAAACAGCTGCTGTTTGGAGTATATACAGTTCTTCCCATCAGTTTTATTAAGATAACCATGGCACCACAGTATGGTGGCACTTATCTAGTATCTACCTGTAATTTTCTTGAAGTTTCAAATAAAACAAACACAACTGTGCTTGCGAGTTACTGAACTACTGCGTAACTTTTATTTGCAAATTAGAGAATATTTTAAAAGATCTCCACAGCAAGTTGAGCCACCATAATGTGACCAGAATTAAAAGGCTGCCATTGACCTAGGTGGGAACTGAACCTCGCAACAGTAATTGGCTTAGTCAACTTTTTCCATGGGCTGATAGTTTGGATATGTATATGCAGGTGATGAGTACATGCAACAACGTAAATGGTTGCATATGAACCACCTGAACCAGCCTGATTCCAAGTATTTCCCTTCAGTTCTTTTGCCTGTTTTATAGCTCACATTCAAAAATACTATACTCATTGTCACCCGTGAAGAGTTGTCAAGGATTTCAATTTATTTTTAAAATGTCCAGAACCTGACGGGGAGGGAGTCAGATACTTTTACAGCTGTGTGCTTAAACCTTTAATGTGCACTATTAAGGTTAATTTGGAGACAGAGGACACTAGGGTGGCCCATAGCTGTATGTAATTTTTTGAAAGTTCAAACTTTGCGCCCCCCCCCCCCCTTAACTTTAGTTTAAAAAAATTGGAAAATTTCATCTCAATCCAAGAAATTTCAGGTGACACTCAAGCACCTTGAAGTTGGGACATAGCATCCCCAAAACCTACTTCCGTTAAAACACATGGTATACTTCCTTATCACCACTGAATACTTGTCTTTTGTGTGATTAGTATATGGGACACATTCAAGCAAGCCCAGCAATTATTTTAAATCATTTTGACTTATTATTGAAAAGATCATTTGCGAAATTCAAAAAAACACAAAAAAATTTAAGAATATCAAGTTCACTATCTATAATGCTCACATTTTCAATCTGAGAAAATTTTGTACTTAACAGTAATCATTTTACAACATTCATTTCAGTAGAATCAAAAGATAATTTGAATGAATATTGAATATTATTTATTTCTAAGAAGATTTTGTCACAACTTGGTATTTTTATGGTATCCAACAACAATTGTTTCTCAAACAAACTGCTTCTCAGTTTTGTCTTTTGTAAGAATGTTATTGTAGTCCTGTATGAGTTTGGCACATCTTTCACAACAACCATCTGAAGTTTTTGTAATGCGAGTCATCTCTTCATGTTGACAAAATGGGTATTGACAGAAAACCTTGTGGACCCATTTCGTAATGGATTACAGAAGATGAAAGTTGATGTTCGTAAAATAAGAAATAAGTTGATAGAGGAGCAGAAGCGTAATATCTGTGCCCTTCAGGAGCAGTTAAACGAAGCAAAGGAGGAACTAGATAGGTTGAGGAGGATGAAGAGTGCTGGGGAATGGAAACTGGCAATTAGTGAAAGGAGCTAGTACGAGGAGATATTCAGACAGTTGTACTTTGCGTATAACCAGTAGATTTGACCAACTGTCAGAGTTGAGTGGAGAGGAGCCTCTTGTAGCTGTAGATGTAGGGAACATGCAGCAGTCCTCAGCAGTTAGGAGGCCTAGGTCAGTTAAGTCTAACAGAAAGAAGAAGGTTGTGCTGTAGAGGTGTGAACCAGCAGTTGAAATAAGTTTTGTGAAATGAGCACCAAATCACCAGCAATGTGAAGCCTAGTGCAGGGGTGGGTCAATCAACAGATCGGGTTTTGCAAGGTATGGCCTGCACCTCAACAGGTATGGGATGGGGAGGCTGGTAAAGCTTATAGGTGACAGCATAGTGGATAGTGGTGGAATCATTCACAGAAAAATTTCTGTAGTAGTTGGTGTTACAGCTGCACCTTTATTAGATTGAAGTCAGCTGATAGGTATCCCTGCTTTTAAGGAAGTCCCAATAACAACGGTGTCACCTTCAGAGGTGGTCAGGTATCCAACCTGAAAAGGAATTAGCATATTTCATCAAAATATAAAAGTTATTAGAGATAAAGTTAATGAACTGCTTACAGATGTTGGCTCTGACATTACTGATATAGTGGAGCACCACTTAAATAATTTGACAGTTCAAAGGCTTCCTTTACAAGGCTACAGACTAGCTGGCTGTTTTTCAAGGAGTTCTTGGGGGGATGGGGGAGTGGCCATATACGTAAAAATCAGTATTCTATTTGAGCCCATAGACGTACCTCAGTACTGTACTGAACAGGTATTTGGCATTGTGCAGGGCAATTGAATTTAGTGAAACTAAACTTCTAAGTGTTGTTGTTTATAGGTCCCCTAACTCGTGACTTCAGAGCATTTTTGCTCAAGCTAGAGGGGGTTCTTGGTTCGCTTTATAAGAAGAACCAAAAATTAATTATGTGTGGTGACTTCAATATAATTTTGAATGTGATTGTGCAAGAAAAAGGGTGTTGGAAGATCTAATTTCACATGATCTGATACAGACTTTTTTTCCAGTCAGGGTGCAGGGGTACAATAGCACAGACATAAACAATATTTTTATTCATTCTTCATTAATAGATGAGTATTCCGTTAGTAAAAGGGTGAATGGCCTTTCAGACCATGATGTGCAAATATTAAGGCTAAAAGGTTTATATACTCAAGCAAATGTTATATATAATTACAAACTATGTAGAAAAGCTAATCTAACAGCAATAGAGAGTTTTTTAAACCACGTTAAGGAACAAGAGTGGCATGATGTTTATAGTGCTGATAACATAGAATTACAAATATAACGCTTTCCTTAACACATTTCTCATGTTCTTTGAGAGTTGCTTTCCATTAGAATGTTCTAAACAGGGTACTTCTTTAAGGATGGTCAGTTTCCTGAACAGTTAAAGTACTCAGTAGTAAAGACATTTTATAAAAAGGGGTAAAGGGATATTGTAGACAATTTTAGACCTATTTCTATGCCATCAGTGCTTGCTAAAGTTATTGAAAAGATTGCACTTGCAAGGTTAATTGATCATTTTATTTCACATAATTTGCTATCAAATGTATAGTTTGGCTTTAGAAGTGGTTTAACAACTGAAAATGCTGTATTCTTTTAACCCTTTGAGGTACTGAATGGATTAAACTAAAGGTTTCGAATGCTAGGCATCTATTTTAATTTAACTAAATTGGACAATTACAGAATACGAGGAGAAGCACACAATTGGTTCACCTCTTACTTTAACAACAGACAGCAAATGGTCATTATTCAGTGTTGAGAATGGCTGTGATGTGGGGTCTGAGTAGGGCACAGTTCAATGGGGAGCCGAGAGAGAGAGAGAGAGAGAGAGAGAGAGAGAGAGAGAGAGAGAGAGAGAGTGTGTGTGTGTGTGTGTGTGTGTGTGTGTGTGAGTGTGTGTGTGTGGAGGGGGGGGGGGGGGGAGAGGTAGGGGAGTTGATTGCCCCAGGGGTCACAGCTGGAGCCGCTCGGGTTCCTTATTTATATAAATGATACGCCCTCTAGTATTACACGGAATTCTAAAATATTTCTGTTTGCTGATGACACTAGCTTGAAGGTGAAGGATGCTGTGCACAGCACTGGCTCTGTTTCAAATAGTGCAGTTCATGACGTAGTCATGGCTTGTAGAAAATAGACTAACGCTAAATCACAGTAAGACACAGCTTTTACTTTTCTAACACACAATTCAACAAAACCTGACGTTTTAATTTCACAGAATGGGCATATGATTAGTGGCACTGAACAGTTCAGTTTTCTAGGTGTTCAGATAGGCACTAAACTGTCGTGGAAAGCCTACATTCAAGATCTTGTTCAAAGACTTAATGCTGCCATTCTTACTATTTGAACAGAATTGAAATAAGTGATAGTTTGTCACAAAAATATTCATAAGGTATTATATTTCGCAGTTCCATGAAATATTAAGCTAATTCCTATTTTATATTGTTGACTGCATTTACATAAACTAATGGCTTGTCTTTTTTGTTCATACACGTTTTATTTCATTTGTTCTTACTTTTATGTTGTAATTTCATGTACTGACACATTCCACAATCTTCAAGATTTGTTCCTCAATTTGGTCCTACAACCTAGACATATAAAATAATTTTTGTGTATAATATACCTTTCCAGTTTATTTTTCTTCTTCCTCTTCATATTTTCTAATTCCGTGATAACTATAGCTATATTTGCCTTGGCCATTCTACAGACTGAAACCAGGCTTGGACGTGTGTGTGTGTGTGTGTGTGTGTGTGTGTGTGTGTGTGTGTGTGTGTGTGTGTGTGTGTGTGTGTGTGTGTGTCCAAGAAAAAAGATTTCTCCACACCAAATAAGTGAAACTGATCTTCACACACACGTAACACGAAACAGTATCCCATTCTTTAAAATGCCACCAAGGAATATAATCTCCCAATTGTTTCTGCATAGATTGTTTTTTTTTAATCTGAGAATAAAAGACTAAGGCATCAGTTATTCACTGATACCTATTATGTAAATGTTATTTTAGACTTTCAACCAAGTTACTCTAAATTTTCAAAAAGCTCTATGTCCAGGACAGAAGTTGCCTCCTTTAGTAAGTCCATCGGTCTTGGAAACTAACGTAATGGCCAGGAGAGCAGTATGCTGACCACATGCTCCTCCATATCTGCAGCCAGTGATGCCTATGGGCTGAGGATGACACTGCAGCCAGTCAATAGCGTTGGGCCTTCAAGGCCTGTTCAGGAGAAGTTTAGTTTTCAGTAAGTCTAAACAATTCAACACTTATTCAGAAGTGTGATGATGGCAAGGGAGATAACAGATCACAAATGTAAAATTTTTCTAGGTTTGAAGAGCTGCCATTTACTCAACCTGTATCACTTTCCTTGAAAGGTTGCTAATATTGTCAGTCTACCTACCTTTTCCAACATCTTTTAAGCACTAGGAGCAACTTTCCATCCAAAAGTGCAACACAATAACACATGGAACTGTCGCCACAAAACTTGCTGACAATGCAACAGTAGTCTGTTTTGTTTGAAATGTTCATGGCTAGGCTGCAGTTTTCTCCGAATCAATACAGGAAGACGCCACTTTACTCCCACCTGGCTACTACAGCAGTCTTTAGTAACACAATGTTTTACTATTAACACATAATATGAATACTATGTGTATACGGAGCTCTGACGGCAGTTTTTATCTTCAGATGATCAACTGAGCACTACACTAACTACTAGATAAACTGAAGCCAAAAGTTTCATACTGATGTGTTCCTTGCTCCATTTACAGTACAAACCACACAACTGTGTGTGTGTAATATTTCTTTTTGATAGTAATACAGAAATGATGGCTGCTACTCACCATATATAACATGCCGAATCACAGACAGACATGCACCACATTCTCTGGCATGGCAGACAGACTATGGTTTGTGTGTGTGTTTTCTGATGATGGCCTGTTTGGCGAAAAGTTTTGTTTGACAGTCTCTCTTGCACCTATCCGTGACTCAGCATCTCCACTATACGATTAGTAATAACTATCCTTTTCAAAATATTGTCATTGTTCCATCCTGGATTTTTCCATCGTTAAATATTTCTTTTTCTGTTGTATTGCTGATTTCAATAATTCGATGATCCAAATGTAGTGTTGTAACCTCTTCCTCCTCATAGATCGTAAGTTGGTTGGTTTAAGAGGGTGGGGGCCAAACTGCTTGGTCAACAGTCCCACCCCACAAGAGCAGTAGCACAACAGAAGTGTTTTTCAAAAACTTGATAAGTGCAGCAGACCGTTTTTCATAAAATGGGTTTGTTTTCATCTAGATAGAAATGTTTGGGCATTTGAATTTTTACACTACTAGATCTCACTGAAATTAAGTGTTGTAATGAAAGCTATTAAAATTTTTATGCAGTATAGTAAGGTGCTATTTTACTAGTTTTTTTCTAAAGTCTAAATGCTTCTAAGTATTGGTAGTGTCAGTTACATTGCCTTCTTTAATTCTGTGTACTCCCTCCCATTAATTTTTTTATGTGCTGTAGTGTTTATTATGTGCTTGCATTGTTCTAAAACGCACATTTTTGCATATATTATTACACATAGTATTTTTAATTTATATGTTTTTGACTTTACTGAGAATACAAACAATAACAGAAACTCAATGGCATAATAATAGCAATGACAACTACTTTAACATAACTGTCTAGCTTGTATCATTATCAGTATTACATGAAGCACGCAAACAAGTATTGCATGTTACAATCGCATTGTTATTGTCAAGTTTCTGCTCTTACATCTGCACATTAATCATATACAACATCTTTGTAAAACTCGTTAGTGTCATCTGGAATACTTTAGCAAGGAACAAACCTCTCTTCTACTCTTTGTTTACTGTATTTTGATTTGGTAGAAAGACGATTATAGTACTGTTGGACGGCACGGTTTCTTTCACCTCAGGATGTCAACTTTTACTTTATCTCCAGAGTACGCATCACTTACCGAAATTAATAATTTTCTTGGTTTTCTTGTATGAGATGAGGTGCTGGCTGTTCATTTTGAATGGTTGCTTGGATTTTAGTTCTTTCTGTGCATTACCTTTTAGGTTTTTAACAGTCCAATCTGCGTTTAGAATTTAATTATCGTGTTCTAAAATATTCCTTAGGAGACAATGGTTTCTTTTTCTGTGACTTCTCAGTTCTACCACACACCGTCTGGAGGCATGCAACTATGGCCACAAAAAAGGAAGAAGTGACAAATATTATTGAATTGTGTGCTCTTTTCCAAGAATGCTATAAGCATTGCCACCAAACAACTGTTTTTATTTTGGCTGAAACAAGAATCTGAATAGATGTACAGTATTGACATCACTTAGTGGTGTTTTATATAAGTCAAAGAAACATCCAGCAAAGCCAAAGCAGCCAGTTACATTTGACAAAGCTCTGCCAGTACCCACGAAAGCAACACAGTGAGGCATGTGGCAATAATGGATAACTGGGACTTGCAGGCATCAGACACCTGCCACAATGCACTCATGTCAAAGTTGTTTTAGTTCAAAAATGGAATTTATTTTGCGTCCTCCTCTTATGTCTCAATGTCATTACATGCCTCAACTTGTGTTCTTATTTCGTGCAACAGTTGCTTACCCAGTTTTTGACAATATTTAAACATTCATATGTACTCTTGAATTACTAACCTTTATTTCTGAATGCAAATACAAAAGTATCAATAGAAATTAATTAATGGGAATGTTTACTGCTGTCAATAAGTATCAAGGTAACATCAAACATAATTGACCAAACTGGTGGAAAATGGGATAACCCCACTAAACAAAACTGCTTGAAACACAACAACAGTACAAACTTGTTTCAAATTAACAAACTTCTGGATGAAAGCATTTACTCTAGATATTGCATCTTACATTTCCAAAGTGCACGTCTATTTCAAGATTTGGCTGTTTGCAGCAAATCATCCATAATTACTTAAAATCATATTCCACATGGATGGAAGGATACTGAAATGAGAGAAGATGAATGGAAGGATTCAAATAAACCTTTTTGACTGTTCACAAGAAAAAATTTATTTTCCTTGTCAGCATTTACAAGTTACAGTATTTTTAGTGCCTTATTTGCCCTTTTTAGCTTTTGTTTTCCTTATGTAGAATTCTAGTTCTTTCCCTTCCAGGATGTATCCATCTGCACGCCCACACTGACCAGGTCGACTAGAAATACATGCTGAAAAAAAAGTTCCTTTCAGTTTTCACTACATTTGAAACGAAATTAAATGCCAAACCATTTATCTATTGCCACTCAGTGTAACTATGACAAAAATCATTTAACATATCACGTAGATATGCATCAATGTTAAAATTTCATCAGTGTGAACTTGAAAATAAATTTAAAACATCAAGGCAAAATCCACTTACCAAGTACTCTAGATGCCTGGAACTGTTCTTCTAGTGCAGGTTCAACTTTCGCTAAGCGCTGTCGAGCTTTGTATTTCTTTTCCACTTTCTTTGATCTCTTTTTATTCAGAATTTCTTCATCCTCTGGAGTCTGAAATATCAACAGTATTAATACAAAAAACTAACCTCCAATTTCCTTATTAAGAAACAATAATGTCAGGCACTTATTGAACCAAGTCATCACATGGTCAGCTGACACGCAACAATCATCATTGTACAATACATTTAGAGAATCCATGCAATAAGCCGTATGTCAAATACAAGGACTTCAGCAGCTTGTCAAACAGTCAAGGTACATATCAAGCAGTATCCACCAGTGCTGTATGTGTTAACCAAATATGAAAACTATTCATGCTCCAAAAGTCCCCAGATGCTACTGAGTTTAAGTGGAGACAGTTTTCCTTGAGTACTTCTGACTTAACTCTGGCCTCTTTGCAATCTACTGAGTACTAGTATAGTCATGCCACTGATTAGGTATCTGCCTGCTGCTGACGAGTTTAAATATACCGCGGGTTTTCTACCTCTTATCTCTGTAAGTTTTCATAATTTTGGCTGCTAAATTGCATTTTTTACATCGCTGTAATCTGATTTCCTGCATTAGACTTCATTTCACTGGTTACTCTTTGCCGAATCTCGAGAATATAAAAGGTAGAGTGAAGGATTTAAAAACACAATTTAGTGAAAAATTTTATTGGAAACACTTTGTCCACTTAATCATATATTTGATTAATTACTTTTGTGACAACTCTCAACCACAGAACAATCCAAGCATTCTGTCATTAACAATGTTACTGGAGGCAAACAATGATCTATTTTATTGAAATACTAATGTAACAACAAAAGATGTTTGTATTTTTTGTCTTCAATTGCCTTAATAATAATTGCACAACACAAAACCTACAATTTTCATAGATTTCCTTAAACTTTTCTGGCCCACACACATCTTGTCACCTACGGCTGACTTTCTATACACACTTAGTTTTCAGAATTATACTGAAGCTGCACCAGTTATTTCTGCCTAACAGAACATGTGATCCATTTCCAATAGAAATGGAACTTTCAGGAATTTGAGTAACACACTGCCAAATTTCCCACAGGTCAAAACTTGTTCCATCGATGTATTGTGTGCATAGTCACTTATGGACAAGCAATCTATCTTGCTCCAGTGAAGAATCGTTCCGCCTAGCAAAACATCATTCATGAAACTACTAAGTTCCATGCTACAATAGCAGTGAACTGAAAATGTGGTTCACAACAAATGCCAATATGTGAGAATGGTGTCAGATTATTATACTCCATCATAAGAATATACTGGATGTAAACATTACACCCTGTACACTTGTGTGTTTGCTTGATTTCCTTTCACATGGAGCAGAAGCCAAGCTTTGTCCAGTACAGTCAAATAAGATCGTAAGGATATGTTTTACACACTCACACTCTCACACACTCACACACACACTCACACACACTCACACACTCTCACACACTCTCACACACTCTCACACACTCTCACACACTCTCACACACTCTCACACACTCTCACACACACACACACACTCTCACACACACACACACACACACACACACACACACACACACAGAGGCAGTACTGGCCAGCCAGCTGGTCCAACTAACCTGTAATGATGTGAGCAGCTGCAGTTCAGATGAAAGTCAAGCAGAGGAACAATATGGCTTTAAATACCATTTAATTGTTAAAGAGAATGAAACAATATTCAGGAAAACTCCAGCACAACCACATGCTTCTTGGGTAACCAGATGAAGAGCGTACAATGCTCTCAGTCACCTAACACAATATTCTAATTACAAAGACGAGTTATGAAAACTCCTAACTTAAACACAGGGTAATTTTTCTGAGCAAGCTATGTGTGATGCAAAACCACACTGCTGGGATTTCCCCATACTGTTTAATACTGAAGCCACTGAAGATATTAATTACAGTCAGTCGTCTGGTACTCTCTTAGCTACTTCCTTATAAGAATCCAAAAAATAAATTTCACAAGCTGCAACATTGTTGCAAATAAAACAGTGACCCAAATGTAGAATAAATTTCCTCTACATTTATGGTCACAACCTTTTTGTCAACAGATTACCAGTTTCAGTCTATAATGACCATATTCAGATCTGCAGCAAAATATGAGACAACAAATATACTAGCGAATTGTCCACAACTTAAAACGGTTAAATAGACCATAATGAAAATTACTTGTGACATATACATACATTTGTGCACTGTAAGTATGAAGAGGCATACCTGTGTTATAAAAACAATGTCCTAATGTGCTGCAGCCATAGTGACATCAAATGTTAAAAGCAAAATCAGCATGTCAGCAACATCAAAGATACATAACAGCAGGGCAAGAGTCATGTCAGCAGCACTACTGTTCAAAACAAACTGCCATACAGTAGCCACAAGATGTTTGTGTTGTATAACATCACCAGATGTCACTACTGTAGGCACACACAAGCCTTAAATGATTAATTGAACAACGTAAAATAAAGGGGGATACAATCGGTGAAGTATGTAATGGGCTCATAAGGCATAAGATGCATTACAGCAATAAGAAACAATGAAATGAAATACGACAGAAGTTAGATTGTTATAAAAGAGGACAAGTTAAGAAACAGTAATTGACATATGTTCAAGTGCCAATATTACAGATGACGACAAACAGCTTTCATAGTGCACAGAATATAAAAACTATTAAACAAATAGCTAAAGAAGCCACAATGAAAGAAAACATACTGCAACACATAATCAGCACCCTCTGTTAGCACTAACACCAGAATTGCGCAAAGGTGAGAAGTGGTTAGAGAAACGCAACTGCCAGAGGGCCCCTCATACCCTGTGGCATGCCGTTGCAAGAAAAGAATGATAAAACTCCGTGCCAGTGCACGAATAAGGTAATCTAGTGAATGCAGTATATTATATAAACAGAGAAGGAACAAGGAAATACTAGTTATGTGCACAACGTACAAAAAGTAAATCTGTAAGGCACTCTATACTAGGCGAAACTATCAACAAATTATACATAATAAAGGCATATGGCGATTGAAGTAAAACATTGTCAAACAAAGAAAAGAAGGCATTGGGCACGAAATTGCTCTGACAGTTAAGTAGTTTCATTGGTTGTCATTTTTGCTTTATAAATTTCAAGCTCCTAACAAATGAAGAGCACGGCCTTTTTCCACTCTGTTGAGAACATGCATACAATTCTCAATGCTTCCTATAGAATGACCAGTTTCAGATAAATGCTGTCCCAAAGCTGTTTTCTTCCATGGCTGTGAATGTTCTTTAAACCTGAAGTTAAAAGAGCGGCCCATTTGAATGATATAATCTTTGTCACAGTTACTGCAGTCAATCCTGTACAGTCCAGAGCCATACTTTTCATACTTTCTTTTCAGTTTATGTTTTATTCAAAATTTTACAGTGGTGTTAACCTGAAAGCCATATCTGACATTTCTAAAACATTTTTCTATCTGCACCTGCATTTTGCTGTTAAATTTCATACAAATGGTTTTTGTGTTTTCTTTACTGGTCCTATTTTGTGTGTGCACTTGCCTGCTGCTATACATTTCTTTAGCCTACAGTAAGGGTCTGCGACGTCATTTACAGAAAAGCTGTTAGCTACCGCCATGTGCTTTAGAATGCAGAGTTCTTTACTTGTTTCACTTTCATCCAAAGGTAGACGAAGAAGCTGGTTAACCATGGAGGTGAACGACTTTTTATATTGGGAAGTATGGTATGATGACACTACCTGTATAAGTAGATTTTCTAAAAATTGAAAACTCTTGTTTGTTGTAAACTTTCCTGATAGTAATGTCAAGGTGGTTAATGGAGCCCTCTTCAATAGTAATTTTTTTTTTTGGGTTCATGCTACCGACAGCTTGGGCATATGTGCATCTCACTGGTGTCGCCTTGTACGAGTAATACCTTATAAGCCCATTACATTTTTTACCGGCTGTATCCCCTTTATTTTACGTTGTTCGATTAATCACTGAAGACTTATGTATGCCTACAGTAGTGATATCTGGTGAAGTTACAACACAAACATCTTGTGGCTACTGTACAGCAGTTTGTTTTGAACAGTAGTGCTGCTGACATGACTCTTGCATTTGCTGTTTTTTATATATCTGACAATGCTGGTGCTGATTTTGCTTTTAACATTTGACAATTCCACTATGGCTGCAGTACATTAGGACATTGTTTTTATAACACAGGTATGCCTCTTCATACTCTAAGCACACAATTGTATATATGTCAGTAGTACTTTTCATTATGGTCTATTTCATTGTTTTAAGCTGTAGACAATTTGCTAGTGCATGTTTTCTCATATTTTGCTGCAGATCTAAAGACAGTCATTATAGACCGAAACCAGTAATCTGTTGACAAAAAGTTTGCGACTACAGACGTAAAGTAAAGGAAATTTAAACACATTCCATTTCTGGAACTCCTCTGCTACATTGATAACGAGCCAACAGAATACATGAAGCCACCAAGGTGCACCATTTTCTCCTCTTCCTTAATGAGGTGCTACTCTATACCCCACCTGCATTTGCCAATGGCACGTGAAAACGCTGGGTGCTTTCGTTCCATTACGTCTGGTGGTTTAAGTGTTTCTCATGACAAATCCTTTAACTTGGCTCCAGATCACTTCTGTTGAGTTCATATTGTAATGGTACAGTTGCAAATGTAAAAATGCAGTATTTACATGGTATGCTTGATGCTACAGAAATGATTGTTTTTCATGTTTCTGCGACATGTATCACTCTGGCTTGTGTGAGACTACATCTGTGGTACAAAACAATGGACATTTTTCATTTTTGTCCAAAAAATTAGACAGTTTTCTTAGGTTAAGCAACATTTATTAACAATCTTTCATAATATATTGTCAATTAAGAATTTACACTCTAAATGAAAACTACACTACTCAAGCCACAATACACTGAGTGTGTATTTGTATCTCGACTGTATCAAATACAGTCCCTCAGAATACTTCAAGGCCAACTTTTTTCTGTAAATATATGAAAAATGTTAACCTATTTCTCAGCACTTTTTAACCATATTCCACAGGCGTGTTTAACTACATAGCAGGAAGCAGCCTCAGCCAGTTTCATACTGTGTAACAACAACATGACAAAGTAACAAAATCTGATACGTTAAGTAGGATCTACTTCCAAGAAGACAACACCAGTGTACGTGCTACGGCTTCTCGCCAATCACTGCATTTGTACTTGTTTACATCAGGTTCATTCTTATGAATGGAGTTGTATATTTTCTTCTCATATGAAGTAACAGGTTGCTTTTTGTACAGCAATACTATAAAGAAAAACTACCACTGATTGCTTTCATCATCCCTCATGCACAATGAAACAGTATAATCTGAACACAAACAAGAAGTAGCAAGACAGTGTAATCTCAAAACATTTGCTGAACTAAGACAAATTTCTTCTATATTTTTATTTAGTAGAGTCAAGAATACCTGCAGTACAGTAGTCATTATCAACTTGTTATGATGGAACAATGAAATATTGATATGTATTTAAAGTAACAACTATCAGAATGGCTTATAAAAATGGCACTGAACTACTGAAAGAAAAGTCTTCTTTAAATCTCATAACAACTTAATTCACAAACAACTAACAGCCAGAATCTAATTTTTACACCTACAATTATGTTCCTCTTGGTTGGCAAATAGACACAAACAACTTAGCAGGGGTAGATGCATTAGGCAACAACAGCACAGCACTCAACTCTGCATGCAGTAAGCACACCTGAAGCGGCTGAAGGGTTAATACAAACAAGTGCTTGAAGGGTGGTCACCATCCAGTGACCTTTCTTATTCTTAACAACACAGTTCAACAAGATGTATAATACCCACCCATAAAATTGATTTGCTGCAAAGTATGACAGAAGTACAAGGATGGAACAGGATAATAGGAAGTACATGAACAGTGGTGTCATGGAGCATTCAAGGGAGAGGTAGCATCTGCCAAATTAACACTGCCATCCAGCACCACCACAGTGATGTTGTGCGTGAATTAGCGGTCAATGGCCGGCGACACCAGTGGTGTCGTGTACATAGTATTGCGCAGTGGCCGGAGACAGCACTACACTTCAGTACCATTTGCATTCTGTTGGTGTTTTGTTTAGGTAACAGTAAGTTATATACATCAAGTTTTGTTTTCATAAGAACTTGTGCCCTTTCATCATGGCAGACGAAAGAGACGATACAATTATTTACGATGAATGCGCGGAGCAAATCTTGGAGGTTGCCACTATATCGCATACATCTCCTGATCCAGTTGACAGACTTTCTGGTCACATAATGCAACACCAACTAACAGGCCTACGTATTTCCAAAACGAATAAACAAAAACAATAAAACTGCCAGGTATGTTCCAAAAACATAAAAAAGAACAAAAAACTTTATGTGCAAGTCTTGTGGAATTGCGTTACATCTTTGAGTGTTTTGCTGCATATCATATGAAAGATGATACTAAGTACCAAAGACAATGCAAATAAATATATGAAACAAATTTTGTATTTATTTAGGTATGTATATCTTTGAAATATCATGAAAGTAGGGGAACAGGTTGAGAACTTATGAAAACTAATGATGAGATTAGTAAAATGTAATAATATAATCTCCTGATAATGTCAAGAACAGCCAGCACCAAGCCAAGTAATCCGAATTAGTGCTGACGGTGCAAGCGAATAAATTTGTACAAGATGTGAAGATGGCAAAGTGTTAAGAAGTAGCAGTTCCACGAAGTCTACTGCTTAGTATGAATGTTGGATTATTCTCAACTATGGAGAGCTGAACACCAATTATGCCAAGATGATGCTGAACAATCCTAGCACTTAAAGTAACATAAGCATTGCTGTAGAAATAGGCTTCGGTGGGTAATTGCTTTCTAACCTAATCATGAAAGACTTAAATGGCAATCTACATAAGATTCCATAATATAAAGCATGTAAGCATGTGTGTGAAATGAGGTTATCAGCACTAATGCCAATTTCGCAGCAGATCTGGTTAAAATACACTCCTGGAAATTGAAATAAGAACACCGTGAATTCATTGTCCCAGGAAGGGGAAACTTTATTGACACATTCCTGGGGTCAGATACATCACATGATCACACTGACAGAACCACAGGCACATAGATACAGGCAACAGAGCATGCACAATGTCGGCACTAGTACAGTGTATATCCACCTTTCGCAGCAATGCAGGCTGCTATTCTCCCATGGAGACGATCGTAGAGATGCTGGATGTAGTCCTGTGGAACGGCTTGCCATGCCATTTCCACCTGGCGCCTCAGTTGGACCAGCGTTCGTGCTGGACGTGCAGACCGCGTGAGATGACGCTTCATCCAGTCCCAAACATGCTCAATGGGGGACAGATCCGGAGATCTTGCTGGCCAGGGTAGTTGACTTACACCTTCTAGAGCACGTTGGGTGGCACGGGATACATGCGGACGTGCATTGTCCTGTTGGAACAGCAAGTTCCCTTGCCGGTCTAGGAATGGTAGAACGATGGGTTCGATGACGGTTTGGATGTACCGTGCACTATTCAGTGTCCCCTCGACCATCACCAGTGGTGTACGGATAGTGTAGGAGATCGCTCCCCACACCATGATGCCGGGTGTTGGCCCTGTGTGCCTCGGTCGTATGCAGTCCTGATTGTGGCGCTCACCTGCACGGCGCCAAACACGAATACGACCATCATTGGCACCAAGGCAGAAGCGACTCTCATCGCTGAAGACGACACGTCTCCATTCGTCCCTCCATTCACGCCTGTCGCGACACCACTGGAGGCGGGCTGCACGATGTTGGGGCGTGATCGGAAGACGGCCTAACGGTGTGCGGGACCGTAGCCCAGCTTCATGGAGACGGTTGCGAATGGTCCTCGCCGATACCCCAGGAGCAACAGTGTCCCTAATTTGCTGGGAAGTGGCGGTGCGGTCCCCTACGGCACTGCGTAGGATCCTACTGTCTTGGCGTGCATCCGTGCGTCGCTGCGGTCCGGTCCCAGGTCGACGGGCACGTGCACCTTCCGCCGACCACTGGCGACAACATCGATGTACTGTGGAGACCTCACGCCCCACGTGTTGAGCAATTCGGCGGTACGTCCACCCGGCCTCCCGCATGCCCACTATACACCCTCGCTCAAATTCCGTCAACTGCACATACGGTTCACGTCCACGCTGTCGCGGCATGCTACCAGTGTTAAAGACTGCGATGGAGCTCCGTATGCCACGGCAAACTGGCTGACACTGACGGCGGCGGTGCACAAATGCTGCGCAGCTAGCGCCATTCGACGGCCAACACCGCGGTTCCTGGTGTGTCCGCTGTGCCGTGCGTGTGATCATTGCTTGTACAGCCCTCTCGCAGTGTCCGGAGCAAGTATGGTGGGTCTGACACACCGGTGTCAATGTGTTCTTTTTTCCATTTCCAGGAGTGTATGATGGGGAAAAGAAAGAAAAAGGTTGACTAACTCAGCCTACAAAAAATGAACAGTATACAAGTAAACATGACATTTCATCACTGAACTGAAATTAATAAGTAACCAAATAATTCTTTTTTAAGAGAGACTATAAACACTTCTTGGCCAATGGCTTGAAAGCTCAGTTATATAAGCAAAGCTCTCATGTCAACTTTATATAACGGATATAAACTAAACTGCAATAACTACCACTTCTGGCTACATAAGCACTTACACAATGGCCTTAGTTCAGTGAGAATTTGTGGAATTGCTAAATTTTACATACTTCAGCTACATATTTGTCTATCAGAGTACTTTCATAGGTCTTTTTTTATAGAGCTATCAATCACGTCAGATCTTATTAGCCACTGAACAATTATATGGGCCTTTGCCTTAAATAAGCTTTAGTGTATTTAAGTGTGGCTGGCTTATAACATCAAAAACACAGTCAGGTAGACTGACAAGATGCAAGGTTACAGATGTTTAGGATATCTGTTGCAAGACCAGGAATGTAAGGGTTGTGATGAAAGCATTTTAGTACACTGTGCTCAAAAGTGTACTCTACCATTGGTTGAACAGCTGAACACACTGCCAGTTTGCCAATACTCATCCACCTGTGTGGAAAGTGACAACAGTCATTGCATTCACAACCATGGCTTGGTGGTAATGCCAACATAGGTTATGTGGAACTGACACGAGTTAGGACCATACTGCTTTCACAAATGGCTCTACATCTGACAATATGAGATTCTGAAGCCATTTTCATTCTGCAGCAGAGTGCACAAATTCCTGTTAGATTTGGAGTGCATTAGAGTCAGTAACTTTTGAAAATCTGATAAGCACTGGTGTAAAAGTTGTTAGGACATGATAACAGTCTTGCCTGGATAGCTCAGATGGTAGAACAATTAACAGAGGTTCCAAGGTCTAGTTCCAGTCCAGCATACTCCAGTCTCAGTCATGTCTATGACAAGCCTAGAATAGAACACACTGGCCATGTTGTATGTGATCCTGGCATAAGGATAGACCAGGACATGGTTAGGGTTTTAACTGACCAGGATGATACTGGATGATGATTGGGAAGTGCCTTTTCTGCTGGTATGAGTGATTGGCTGATGGGTCATGTGGATATAATACACAAAACCTGTTTGCACACCAAGCTTGGCTTGTATTACTTGCCTTCAGCATAAAGAATAATAGAGTCCTAACACAGCAAATGAGCCATCCACTAGTGGCAAGACAGTAGTAGAGAGACTAGCACAGAAGGAATGGCAGTTGTCAAGTTTAGGTTTTTTTTTTTTTGTGGTTTTAGGGCGCACAACTTCAATGGTCATTAGCACCCTTACTACATTAAGAATGCACCGCGAGGCACAAGTTTAAAACAACACGATAAAAGACAGACTGATAGGCAGAGGATTAAAAAACAGCATAATCAAATGTCCTTAGAGAGGTGTGTCAAATTGATAAAACGAAGGACACGAGCAGCTGCTCGTGGGTCATCGGCTAAAATAGCTTCTAAAGTACATGGCAGGTTAAGATTGAGACGCAGTGTGTTGAAATCTGTACAGGAAATTAAAATGTGGCGGACCGTCAGCAATTGCCCACATGGGCAGAACGGCGCCGGCGCAGCCGTCAGCAGATGGCGATGGCTGAACCGGCAGTGTCCGATGCGTAACCGGGCCAAAACGACCTCCTCCCGCCGAGAAGGGCGGGAGGAGGACGTCCAAGCCGTGGGAAGAGGTTTCAAGGCCCGAAGCTTGTTGTCTGTAAGTGCAGCCCAATCAGCATGCCACAGCGATAAAATGCGCCGACAAATTACCCTGCTACAATCCGAGGAAGGGACACAACAAGAAGCTGTCCGAGGTTGGAGGACCGCAGCCTTGGCCGCGGCATCTGCAGCTTCATTCCCAGGGATACCGACATGGCCAGGGACCCACATAAAGCTAACCGGAGAACCGACGTCCACCAGCTGCTGAAGAGAGCGTTGGATCCGGTGCACGAAAGGGTGAACCGGATACGGATCACTGAGGCTCTGGATGGCGCTCAGGGAATCGGAGCAGATGACATAAGCAGAATGTCGGTGGCGGCAGATGTAAAGAACAGCCTGGTAGAGGGCCAAGAGCTCAGCTGTGAAGACCGAACAATGGCCATGGAGCCGGTATTTGAAACTTTGTGCCCCGACAATAAAGAAACACCCGACCCCGTCATTGGTCTTTGAGCCATCTGTATAAATGAAGGTCCTATTGATGAACTTTGAACGAAGTTCAACAAAACAGGAGTGGTAGACTGAACTGGGGGTAACCTCTTTTGGGAGCGAGCTGAGGTCAAGGTGAACGCGGACCTGAGCCTGGAGCCGAGGTGGCGTGTGGCTCTCGCCCACTCGAAAGGTTGCAGGGAGTGAAAAATGAAGGTGGTGAAGGAGGCGACGAAAGTGAACTCCAGGGGGTAGCAGGGCAGAGACATACAACCCGTATTGACGGTCAAGAGAGTCGTCAAAAAAGGAGCGATAAGACGGGTGGTCGGGCATTGACAGTAGCCGGCAGGCATACCGACAAAGCAGTATATCGCGCCGGTAGGTGAGTGGCAGTTCGCCAGCGTCAGCGTGAAGACTCTCTACGTGACTAGTATAAAATGCTCCAATCGCAAGTCGTAAACCCTGATGTTGTATGGAGTTGAGGCGGCGTAAGATGGATGGCCGTGCAGAGGAGTATACGAAGCTCCCATAATCCAGCTTGGAGCGGACGATCGACCGATATAGACGAAGCAGGACGGTTCAATCTGCTCCCCACGACATACCACTGAGAACACGGAGGACATTTAAAGAACGGGTACAACGGGCAGCCAAATATGACACATGTGGAGACCAGCTAAGTTTCCTGTCAAATGTAAGACCTAAAAATTTTGTTGTCTCCACGATTGGGAGAGCAACGGGACCGAGTCGTAAGGACGGTGGGAGAAACTCTTTGTAGCGCCAGAAGTTAATACAGACCGTCTTCTCGGCAGAAAAACGGAAGCCATTGGCGACACTCCAGGAGTAAAGACAGTCAAGAGAACGCTGAAGACAGCGCTCCAGGACACGTGTACACTGCGCGCTGCAATAGATGGTAAAATCGTCCACGAAAAGGGAGCCTGATACATCAGCTGGGCGGCAATCCATTATTGGATTGATCGCGATGGCGAAGAGAGCGACGCTCAAAACTGAGCCCTGTGGCACCCCATTCTCCTGGCGAAAGGTGTCCGACAGGACAGAACCCACACGTACCCTGAACCGTCGATCCATTAAAGAAGAACGAATAAAAAGAGGGAGGCGACCGCGAAGGCCCCATGTATGCATGGTGCGGAGAATGCCCGCCCTCCAACAGGTATCATAAGCCTTCTCCAAATCAAAGAACACAGCCGCGGTCGGGCGCTTCCGCAAGAAGTTATTCATAATGAAGGTCGACAAGGTAACCAGATGGTCAAAAGCAGAGCGGCGCCTACGAAATCCACATTGTACATTGGTAAGTAGGCGTCGAGACTCGAGCAGCCAAACCAATCGAGAGTTAACCATTCGCTCCATCACTTTACAGACACAGCTGGTAAGCGAGATGGGTCGATAACTGGAAGGCAAGTGCTTGTCCTTCCCCGGCTTAGGAATCGGGACAACAATAGACTCGCGCCAGCATGCGGGAACAAGTCCCTCAATCCAGATGCGATTATAAGTACGAAGAAGAAAACCTTTACCCGCAGGAGAAAGGTTCTTCAGCATCTGAATATGAATAGAATCAGGCCCCGGAGCGGAGGACCGTGATCGGCCAAGTGCGTTTTCGAGTTCCCGCATGGTGAATGGGGCATTATAACTTTCACGATTCGAGGAGCGGAAGTTACGTGGCCTAGCCTCCTCTGCCTGTTTGCGCAGGAGGAAGGCAGGGTGGTAATGAGCGGAGCTCAAAACCTCGGCGAAAAAGCGGCCGAAGGCATTGGAGACATCCTCAGGGGCCACAAGGACGTCATTCGCGACCGTCAAGCCAGAAACTGGTGAGTGGACCTTAGTGCCAGATAGCCGGCGCAGGCCACCCCAGACAACAGAAGGAGGAGTAAAACTGTTGAAGGTGCTTGTGAAAGCAGCCCAGCTGGCTTTCTTGCTTTCTTTAATAATACAACGACACTGAGCACGTAATCTTTTACAATTGATACAATTCGCCACTGTAGGGTGGCGTTTAAAGGTGCGTAAAGCACGTTGACGAGCACGTAAAGCGTCTCTACATGCTGCAGTCCACCAGGGGACCAGTACGCGACGTGGAGAAGAAGTTGGGTGAGGGATGGAATATTCAGCAGCAGCGAGAATGACTTCCGTGAGGTGTGCGACCTGACGATCGCAGCTTGTGAAGGTTTGATCCTGAAAGGTCGCCCTGGAAGAGAAGAGCCCCCAGTCTGCCTTGGAGATCGTCCAACTAGAGGAGCATGGAGAGGGGGTACGCTGCAGGAGATGGATAACACACGGGAAGTGGTCGCTCGAATATGTATCAGAAAGTACATACCACTCAAACCGGCGTGCAAGTTGGGGAGTACATATAGAGAGGTCTAAATGGGAATAGGTGTGAGATGTGTCCAAAAGAAAAGTAGGGGCACCAGTATTGAGGCAGACAAGGTTGAGCTGGTTGAAAAGGTCTGCTAACAGGGAGCCCCTCGGGCAGGATGCTGGAGAGCCCCAAAGGGAATGGTGGGCATTGAAGTCTCCAGTTAACAAAAATGGTGCAGGTAGCTGAGCAATAAGTTGCATCATGTCTGCCCTGGTAACGGCAGATGACGATGGAGTGTAAACGGTACAAATGGAAAATGTAAAAGTGGGGAGAGTAATGCGGATGGCAACTGCCTGCAGGCCGGTGTGCAACGTGATGGGATCATAGTAAATATCATCCCGGACCAGCAACATAACCCCTCCATGAGCCGGGATTCCTACCACAGGGGGTAGGTCAAAACGCACAGAGGTGTAGTGTGCCAAGGCAATTTGATCGCATGGGCGTAGCTTCGTTTCCTGGAGGGCTACGACGAGCGGACGGTGCAAGCAGAGCAGCAACTTCAAGTCCTCTCGATTGGAGCGAATGCTGCGAATATTCCAGTGAATAAGTGCCATCGTAAGAAAGGGAAGATAAAAGAAGGGGTCACCTCGAAGGCCGCGGAGGGCCTGGCTTTGAGCGAGCACTGCCGCCGCTATCAGTAGGCGGACAGTCTTCGTCCATTGGGTCTATAAGTTCATCGGCCATCTTGGGAAGATGGCCGGGAGGGGGAGCTTCATCCGCCGGTGAACGGCCAGATGTTCGGCTACCAGCGGTGCGGCCAGGCGAAACGGATGACGGCCTGGGGCGGCAACCGCTGGGTGGCGCAGGAGAAGAAATGCGCCGTGGCGGAGAAGGAGAACTGTCTTCCTAGGAGCCTTCCTGGAAGTACGTTTGGTGGAAGTACCGGTCGAAGGCTGGGAGGTCGAGGTACGTAGGAAGTCTGCACGGGACGGTTCCTTCTTAAAGGCCCGTGCATCTGACTTCTGGGTCTTCGTCTTGGCAGAAGCTGATGAAGGTGCTTGTGTCTGAGGGGTGACGGGAGGAAGAGGAGACGTCGACCGGGCGATCTTAGCACTGGCCGAACGGACGACCGTGGTGCTGAAGGTCAGATCGCATGTCTGGGTTGCCACCTCCCTGGTAGTCCGAGGAGAGGCGAGGACAGTACTGTATTTCCCCGCTGGGAGCAGCGTGGGCTTCCTACTAGCAAATAGCTTGCGAGCAGCCGAGGTGGACACTTTCTCTTTGACCCGAATTTCTTGGATACAGCGTTCTTCCTTATAGACGGGACAGTCGCGGGAGGATGCTGCATGGTCACCCTGACAGTTCACACAACGAGGAGACGGAGGTGGACAGTCACCCTCATGGGCATCCCTGCCACAAGTGACACATTTAGCCGCATTGGAACAAGACTGTCGAGTGTGATTGAAACGCTGACACTGGTAACAGCGGGTAGGTGTCGGGACATAGGGGCGAACAGAAATAACCTCATAGCCCGCCTTGATGCGCGATGGCAGCTTAACACTATCGAAGGTCAAGAAAAGTGTCCGGGTCGGCACAAGGTCACTGTTGACCTTTTTCATGACCCTATGGACAGCCGTCACGCCCTGCTCAGCGAGGAAAGATTGAATCTCCTCGTCAGTCAGTCCGTCGAGGGAGCTAGTATAGACCACACCACGAGACGAATTCAAAGTGCGGTGAGCCTCCACCCGCACAGGGAACGTGTACAGTAGTGTGGCCCGAAGCAGTTTCTGTGCCTGAAAGGCGCTCTCAGTTTCTAGTAATAAGGTACCGTTACGCAACCTGGTACAAGATTTGACAGATCCGGCTATGGCATCTACACCCTTCTGGATAACGAAAGGGTTGACAGAGGAAAAATCCTTTCCGTCCTCAGATCAAGAAACGACGAGGAACTGTGGGGCAGGCGGTAGTACTTTAGTCACTGATGGCTGGTCACGTTTCCGTTTTTGGGCAGAAGTCGAGACAGATGGAGTGAAATCCATTGCGGAGGAATCCCCCATGATTGCCAGCGTCTCCGATGGCGCGCTCCTTCCTTGTGGGGACCCTCTCAGAGGGCACTCCCGCCTTAGGTGAATGTTTACACCTCAGGTCACACCTCCCGAGAACCAGACGGAGGGACCAATCGGCATGGTCAGAAGGTATCAGCTCAGGCAATCACCCCTCCCCAGGCCTGGCCTTTACCAGGGGGTACGCGCGTGCCTTACATGTCTACACAGGGCGGGGAATTACGCGTTACCCCGTCACCGGCTACGCGTGCGAACGCGTGGGTCGGCCTTCAGGCACACACAGGGAGGAAGGAAGAAGAGGAAAAGGAGGAGAGAGAGGGAGAGAGAGGACAGACTGTCTCAAACGCCGAGGCGGAGGCCAGAGAAGCCAAGGAGAAGAAGGTAATGAGAAGGCAAGGAGAAGAAGGTAATGAGAAGGCAAGGAGAAGAAGGTAATGAGAAGGCAAGGAGAAGGAGGTAATGAGAAGGCAAGGAGAAGAAGGTAATGAGAAGGCAAGGAGAAGAAGGTAATGAGAAGGCAAGGAGAAGAAGGTAATGAGAAGGCAAGGAGAAGAAGGTAATGAGAAGGCAAGGAGAAGAAGGTAATGAGAAGGCAAGGAGAAGAAGGTAATGAGAAGGCAAGGAGAAGAAGGTAATGAGAAGGCAAGGAGAAGAAGGTAATGAGAAGGCAAGGAGAAGGAGGTAATGAGAAGGCAAGGAGAAGGAGGTAATGAGAAGGCAAGGAGAAGAAGGTAATGAGAAGGCAAGGAGAAGAAGGTAATGAGAAGGCAAGGAGAAGAAGGTAATGAGAAGGCAAGGAGAAGAAGGTAATGAGAAGGCAAGGAGAAGAAGGTAATGAGAAGGCAAGGAGAAGAAGGTAATGAGAAGGCAAGGAGAAGAAGGCACGGAAACAGTAAGGAAGACAGTGAGGTGGAAAAGAGCAAAGAAAGGAACCAACCAAAGGAAGGAAGAAACGAGAAGGGAAAAAGCAAAATGACCGCAAATAGAGGTCGTGGAACCGTCCGTCTCCGGACGCAGGCGCTAACGACCCCCTTGAGGGGGTGGGACTCCTTTTAGTCGCCTCTTACGAGAGGCAGGAATACCTCGGGCCTATTCTAATCCCCGGACCCGCAGGGGGGTTTAGGTCCTGCTGGCAATGCTTGTTATGGACATATGGATCCACAGGGAAGGCCAAGATGATGGCACAATGGGGTGAGAGAAAGCAAAATGAAAGAAGTTTCTGAGTTATAAAAAATTAGAACAGTCTATCTTGACTTTATACCTAGATTGAAGACGTGAATGAACCTAAAACAGACTAGTCTGTTTAAAATCTTGTGGCTACGATTTCCTATAGTTAGCTGATGAACAAATCAGCATATGTTGTCATATGAAGCCTCATTTACACAAAGGCAAATTGGTTTGCAGATGACTTCCACACATTCACTACACGATTGCCAGTTAGCAGATTTCAAATATTAATGTAAATTCCCAAAAATGTCATACAACTATTTTAGTCTAAAATATTATGCAGTACTTTTCCAAAAGAAAATTGCCAATGGTTACAAAGAAACTAGTGTTCCAAGAAACTGAAGAAAAATATTTGCTTCAACTGCAGAAACAGTGGAAAACTAATACTCTGACTGAAACATGTACAAACATTCTCACATCATATAGGTGGAGGTGACATTATGAAAACATTCAGAAAAAAATTGTAAAAGGTGAAAATTTCACCTGCACAACAAAAGGAATTTGCATTGCATTGGACCTCAAACTTTCGACAAGTTAAGAAAATACTAAAATTAATTTTTGCAACAATTTTAAGTTGTTAGTGTACCCTGTCACTCACGAACAAGATTTACTTGACTATGCATGGCAATGCACCAGAACTGCCATGCTGCTGCCAGGACTCTTGTTCCAATAACCCCTGTAATATTTTTTAATGCCCATAATGGATCATACTCCGAGCTCATGCTGACTTCATTAGTATAGCCATCACCCAAAACACCAATATTCATGTAGATATTTTCAGGCTACCATTTCCCTTTGAGTCTTGCCAAGTATTTCTTCAGTTGGTCTTGAAAAACCCAAGATTTGTTCAGATAAATTACAGGCAAATTGCCCTCCATATCCAATAAAGGCAGCCTCCAAAAATTAAGCTCTCAAGGAGGCTGTATCCATTTGTTCCATTAAAAATTTGTACCTTTTTATGGTCCTTTGAACTAATATTTACAAGGGGGCAAACATTTCCAAGCTCTCATATTCCACTGTGTTTTATTGCTAAGTGTGGACTGTAGTGGCCCTAGGGCACTATCATCCATTGCAGTACACTAACAGTCCAGAAGAACACTTCTTTAACAAAATCTTCCATTACAGATAATTTGCTTTCCTATTTACATATTTCTCCTGACAATTGAAAGACTGCACTCAAACAGTCTCTGAAGAAGCTATGATGCCACAAACACACAGCTGTGTTCTATTACCTCAATGCGCCATTGCCATCAATTTCTGCGCTTAGGCAAAGTAATTTTTTTCCGCCTATCTTCAGCACGAGCATGTTGTTGAAAGACTAGACATGGTGTATAAGTAGACACAGAAAAAATTCCCAGATTCATTGGTTAAAAAGGCACTGCAGTAACTTTATCAGGTAATCATAGTTCATGTGTCATGGTCTTGCCCCAGCCAACAGCAAGATCACTTAAGTAGCACAAACACACAAATAAGAAGAATATAAATACAATATAGCTAATAGCAAAGCTAAGCTTTCACAAATAATGCTCTTTTTTGCACATTACACTTTCAGATATATCAAATAAATGTGTCAGTAGAATTTGAAATAATGACGTAAATGGCTTGTCTTCTGTGCCCAAAATTCTTCTACACTGCTGGTCCTCAATATGTTACGTTTTGAAGGAGAGTGAAATGCCATGTAATTTACGAAATTCATTGCACATTCCCACAACGTAATTCATGTGAAAAATTAAATTACTTTGAAAGTAAAACTTCTCAAACCACCATTAATATTTTTCCACAACTTGTTAAAAATAGATTCGTTTCAATAGTCACCAGCGTGCCAGGAAACAGGTGTTACTGTACATGCACCGCTATGGTGACTTAGGAAGGCTGTGCTTGATGCCTGCTCTGTTGGTACACCTTTTGCTTGGAATTTCATAGGTAGTGCAGCATCACAGGACCATGTGAAGCACTGCAGCACATTGTTTTGGAGGGGACCAACAGAGTTTTTGTCCTTATGACAAGTTATCATATCCTTTACAGATAATGATTGCAAAATAAGAAAGCAGTCCTTGGCATAATATTCATTTCAAAACTAGACCTACACCTCAAAGGACCCTAATATTTCAGTATGCAGTGACTTAACATTTTTATTCGTATTCTGCAATACTATTATGTAGCACTTCGAATCAGGTTTACAACCACACAGTACTGCAAAAAGCTGGTAAGAAGAAAAGTAGATTTCTTGCTAACAGTGCTTTAGGCCACAATTAAGGACAGTAAGTTCATGATTTTTTTTCTAATGCTGTAAAAAAATGAAGTTATCTGAAGCCAAGAAACATTGAAATTGACAGTATATTCTACCCTAGGAGTAAATACTAGTCTTGTGGGGAGGTACTGATAAAACAAGGTGTGCTGCCGGTCTATAAATTACCGAAGAATGATATTCTGTAAATTTAAGACTCAAACAACAAAAATTAAGGAATAACGTCAAGCCTAGAAAAGGTACCGGACAAATGTTGAAAGATGTCTTGTGATCTAAAAACATTGTTTCATGGAAGGCAGATATGTAAAATTCTGCTGCAGCTGTCAATATATTTGAAATAAAACATTTTATTGAACACTACTGACCAATTTGTTTGCTTAGTTATCTTCAAGTTAATATTTATGTATGTTATGTATACAGCACTAAGAGCTTACATTACGTTATAAAAGAAACAGGTCTTCAGAATACTTCAAGAGCATCGGAATTTTGTAAACCATACTAAAATGCGTAATTCAGCTTAAAGTGCATGTTTGTATGTACAGATTCACCATGGAGTATGCCCTACATGGTATTAAGCTTTTAGATGTGGTTTTCAGGAGCTCTGTTTTTTTGGGACCACCAGTACTGTACCACCTCATGTGGTGGTGTTATGGCATTATATCATACATGCCAGAAGACAAAAATGTGCACTTTAAATTCAGCATGCAATTGAAACCAGCCAATAGTAAAATTCTTGGATTTTTGCAGGATTTCGCAGTTGCCTCAGGGCATCTACACCTTATTAGATATTAGATATTACATATTAGTTTCGTAATCTTCATTCAGTCCTCGTATATACAAAGACAACATGGGTTATCAGCTGTTTTATGCACAGGATGTTGCTCTTCAGTGTGACTTACAGCTTTATGTAAAGCAGAAGTTCACAAAAAGTGAAACCAAACACATGGAAGTACTGAATTGCAGCCAAAGACAAGGGACAGAAAATGACATAGCAAAAGGAAAACTTAGCAGTTTGAATTTTACACAAGTGCAAGACATGCTATTATCTTTGAAATTCGGCTCTAAGTTTCATTAGCCTACCTATTCGAATGAGATTCATTTCTCTTCAGTGTCCCTTTCCCCTTCCCCACCTGTCCTCTGCTCCTCACCAACTTACATGCTGTATCTCTAAGCACATACATTGATGCCACTATCTTCCCTAGGCCTCCTCTGCCAACTCTGCTACAGCCTCTTATCCATTACACCTGATGCTATCCCTTGGTGGCACGGCACAAGAATACCACAAAAAAACATTTCATACACTTGAGCTGAAAACTGTCTGCTGTTATTTGTATACTAGCATTTTGGTGCAAGAAGGGGGTTTCTGTACAGCTATGCACCAAGTCACTTCTAGACACCTACCCCAACTTTTTATCAAGTTGTCACTGAGGTGTGATTTTACTATAGCTGATGAGGAAACATTTCCACAAACCAATGGAGATGCCTCATTCTAATGAACTCTTTAATATGATCTTAACAAGATATTTTTTCAAATATCCACAAAAAAATACAGAAGCACACAAACTTTTCTAAACGAGTAATATTAGCAAGCTATAAAATGTTATCCTTTTCTTTTTGTTTTTAGGCATACATAAACATGATGCAAATTCTTCCATCAGAAAAAACTCTGAACTATACTGCATCAGCTGTAGTAGTACATACTGGAAAATCTAGAAGCTTTGCATTTCAGAGCCCCATTTAACGTACGAAATTTGTGGAGTATGAGTGTGCCGACTTCAGCTTATGCTTTCAGAGTAACTATGACATACAGGTTATCCATGAAGCTATCATAAAAACAATGATAGCTGCAAACAACCTCAATTAGTTGATCATCATTAAGCATAAGTATTTCTCTGAATTCCTTTATTTGAGAAAACAAATGGGTACGAATCAAGGATAAAGTCATGTATAAGCTGTAACTAAAATACTAGTACATGAGAATACTGAACAGCAAACTAGCAAACAAGTGCCAGCAATGTTCAGTATCATAACACTACAATCACAATGTACAGTGATTGTAGTCAATTCAGAGGAAATTATGTCCAGAAATGTCAAACAAATGGTTTTGTTTTGCCACAATCTGCCCCACAAGAACCATGTAGAGTAATTCAGTCTCAGCACAAATGAGAACTGCGAACTTCCTCTATAAAATATCTTGGCACCAAGCTGAATGGGGGAGGGTTATGTGCCCCCCTCAATGAGAAGACAACAGTGTATGTGATGTTACTCACAACACAACCCAAAAGAAACTCTCACTGGCAGAGTGCACAGAAACGTAGTTCAAGTGACCAATTCACACTTCTCTGTATCACTCAGAGTAACAATGAGTACTAGTTGCACCATGTAACTACCATACAATGCGTGGGACAGTAATTTCGAGTCATCTAATGTGCCTAAAAAATGGCTTTATGTAAGGGAAGCAATGCTACATCCATTTGTGTATCTAGTTTCTCATGTTTCACATAAAATATTAAAAACCTGTTTTGGGATTTGCTGTGCAATCTCTCATTGAGTTTTGAGAAAACTCATTTCGTAAAAAATTTTCTTGCATTTCCTAGTCTGACATCACAACTCCTTATGAACTATAGTATAACCCTGCTTTTACATTCCCGGAATTAACGTTTTCCTGCCGTTTGCAACTTTTTTTATCGTTCCTGTCAAACTTTGTATGTCCACAATGCTAATTTGCACCTGATTTTGTGTCACCATCTTAATAATTTTCCCGCAATTTACGCATTCCCCAGGGAAAAAAGATGCTTGATCTTGGCCTTCCACTAGTGTTTACAAATATTACGTTGTTAAATTTCTTGATACCAGGGCACTTCACTCACCAGATTTGGACCAGTAAATGAGTAAAAGTTTGAACAATTCGTGCTATATCTCCCGCCGCTGCCAAGCTATACTTGCTGGGGTGGCTGATGGGAGTAGCTAGATTCATTTGAATGAAGATGTCATGACCAACCACAACCATTTCCAAACCGTCTATTGCACAAATGCATTTTTGTTATTGTCATCTCGACACCTTTGTCAAACCATATTTAGCGCATTTTGGTATTTGCCAGCCACTTGTGGTGCTAGTTGATACCGCCATTCACTTTGCGTTGGTCATATGTTAAACTAAAAACACAGCACTGGTTAGGTATTTTCTTCACACTGAGCCAAATGTGTTCTGAGAATTTATTCTTGTTAATCACAGTATTTGCTTACGTTTTTTATGTTATGTTATATGAACAGTGTGAGTGATAGTTTGCATGTGAGTGGTTTTCAAGGAGGCACAGTAGCCAAAATACTTCTGTAAGTATCTGCACTTGAAAACGAGAAAAAATTCTTGAAACAACATTCTAAGCATGAGAAAATACGTAACTAGTGCAATAATTCGTTATTTAAATAATAACAGCTGCAGGATTACAAAAGTATCGATTATGACGTATGAAATTGAGCCAAATGTTCCTATTTCCCAGACAGTTATCAGTCCCAGTTTTTATTACATAAGAAACGTTTCCTACGTAATAAACAAGTCACTGACAAGTCTTTTGATGCCTGTTTATATAAAGTGCAAAAATGCAAGGGGGGGGTGTCATAAGTCACTTCTGTAGTTTAAAACTGAATTTCCCATAATTTACACAATTTTTTGAAGTCCCTTGAAAGTGTAAAAGCAGGGTTTCAATGTAGTTTCTTTTCACTATTGCCCATAGTAATTGTTAAACTTCAAACTGAAGTAAAATATGGCACACATTTTGGAAAGTTAGTAGTTAAAAAATGCAGTCACTGCCCTGTTTATGTTTGGGGCATTTCTGGACATACAATGCTGCAAACGAAATGGAGCCAGCAAAGCCAGGAGGAGGGACATCTCTTTCCACTCTGTAGTAAATTAATAATGTAGTTAGAAATCTGTGAGAAGGCTGGCAGCAATATGCCACATGCAACGCTATTGGTGCCGGGTGTGTCTTGTTGCCTGTTGCATCGTTCCTGTGGAAACGACTCTAGCATCGCATGAATAACCATCGTAGCGTACAATCTTTATTAGAAATATGTGTCTGTGGAAGTGTGATACATCAAACATGAAGCCAACATGAACAATTAATGGCATCATTTTGTTGTCTTCAGCACGGTACAAGAAAGTGCAGCAGTACTAACTTATAACGTCAGTAGTGTAAACTTCTGTCTTACAATTTCAAAAAATGAATGATTTTACAAATCATAAAAAATTATGCTACACATCTTCATTTCAATCCCAAGCCTGCTACTTTGACAGCAATGTTAGACGAGATGTACTTGAAACTGACAAAATGTGAGGAGAGAGGGAAAGCAATCTGAGAAATTCCATTCACACTCCCCCCCCCCAATCTATACTACCATCACCTGCACTAACTTCATGGAAGTGATTGGTAAAAGTGTTCACATGTTATAGAACTTAAGCAAAACAAGATGAAATGTATATTAGATTCACAGGAATATGTGGCTGACTGATCATTTAAAACACAGATGAGCCAATCACCCTGACAACACAAATACATTGCACAAAAACTATGGGCAACAAGCTGAACAAAACATTAAGTCATGCCACATTCATTTGATTGTCAATTAAAACAGATGGCAAATCTATCAGCAAATTATCTGCCAGTCTTTAGCCTGAAAATAAATCTCAGTAAAGTAAGATGTGGTGGCGACTGATTTGTATGCCACAAGCACCACACCTTGGAGGGTACTCTCACCAGAGCAAGAAGCCATGTCAGAGGTGTGATCGAAACAAATACCCATGTGGCTGCAAGGAGGTACACCACAGCAGCATTGCTGACTTTCCTAGACCTAGCTTATTGTCTGTTACTTCCAGCCACTCTTCTTCACAGTGACACTATCTCAACAGCAAGGCAATAGCATTTAGAGGGATGGTACACTGAAGTATCTGAGGATCACGACTACTATTTGTCTGCTACGTCCAGCTTACTTTCCCTATTACACCCCTGTGCACTGGCACCCAGCAGAAAGAAATCTACTTCCCCAGTCTTTGTAAGTGGAGGAGTCAAGGGCCCTCGGGAGGTGAGAAAGACAAACTTAGCACTCCCAACACATCTGATCTGCTCCAGTGCACAAAGGCCATCTACAACTCTGTTCCAAAGACAGTTAAACCTCAAGGACACTATCACAGAGGGGGGGGGGGGGGGGGGAGTGGAACTCTGAATATCTTCTAGAATTCTATGGCAAACCTATGTTGATGATACTGGTGTGATTTTGCCAGTCCATTCTTTTACCCTTCCTGTACACAAGAGCCACCTGCACTTGTCTAGTCACTTGGTACTTTTCACTGGGCAAGAGATTAGCAATAAGTGCAATGCAAGGGGGTAAATGCCATAGAGTACTCGTAAAACTGAATTGGGATTCCATCTGGACCTAGCGACATTCTGATTCCAACTTTCAGTTATTTCTGTACACCATGGATGCTTAGTTGTCCATACGGAACTGTGCAATGGTCAAAGAATAGTATGTTAGTATGATTCTTGTCTGTAAATTCTTGAACACAGATTTGGATTTTTGAAAGGTGCCAGAATACACAAATCCCAAGAAAGAATAACTGAAAAGTATACATAGCTTTTTATGAAAAATGAAGCATCACGAATCTGTCGGTTTATTCAGAGAAAACCAAGTAAATGTCTTGAGTGCATGAGGAATTTTGCCAAACAAAATTACTGGTAGCCTTTAATTGTCCTAGTCACTGCATAATTATATTTACATGAGAACTGAGTGGGCAGACCACTTAACATATTGGTAGAGTATGCTGTGACTACTTCCTACCAGTTTCTCAAAATAATAGACATTCTTATCAGATTTTCAAGTTGCCAGATGACAAGTTTATTTGCCATCACACTCAATTGTTCCTTCAAAAATGTGGTTTCTATGGAAGGAAAACAATAGTGACAGGCAGACACACAAACCTAGGATTACATGTGCAGCCCAAATAATTAATGACTGAACTGAACTGCCAACAAAAACTGATACATCACAGAATAGTTAACTTGTTAATGTAGGGAAGCATGGGTGATAAAAATGGCCAAGAAGACCAAATTTTTTGACAGCATATTCAAATGGATGGACTGGAAAGGAGGGCTCCACCAAACCTACCAGTCTTTGGCCCATGAATGTACAACATTTTAAGCACCTTTACTCTACAGAACTGTAAAAACTTTAATTTTACATTTTTTACTTGTGATGTCTGATACACAAACATTGTTAGATAGACCAAAACATATGTAACATGCAACTGTGACAGCAAATTAAGGATCTCTGAACAAAAAGTATCTTTTACCAAAGCAAGATTGACAGCATTCTTGTTTTCAGTTTAACTGAAGCTATTCAAATTTTACTAAGTATGCTTTACATTTCATTACAGAATAAGATTTGAACATGCTTACCAATTTAGCTCCCTTCTTCCTTCCAAGAGGCAGAGCATAATGGGATTCGTACCACTGTCTAAATGGAACAGCATCAATCACTACAATGGCATTCTTCACCAATGTTTTTGTTCTTACTAGTTCATTGTTGGAAGCATTATACACAACATCAATGATACGTGTTTTTCGCGTGCAACCTGGAAATATTTATAGAAACTCTTCAGCACACTTATGCACAAAGTAAATTAGCTAATATCTACTCTCAACACAAACTGAACACGGTACTGCTGTCCTGGAATGCAACTACGCTTCACCACAGCTTTACATATATTACAGTTACTAACAATTGTTTTATTAACTCTAAAAACCAATGGTAAGACCAATAGCAGCATCTTGCTTTTCACATAGTGATGGAATAAAAAAATGAGATAAAACAAAAGTCCAAATGTAAATAGAACAAAGTTATTACCGCTTGTGTCACCCCCATTTCAGTTAAGATGTAACATTCATATACTAAATAAAAGTAGACATTTCCACAATTCTGGCCATGTATAACATATCAATGTTCATAATGCAATGTGGCAAAAATATGAGCTGAAAGTCACAGGTCAATGATTATAAAATGGACAGTAGGGTACAACAAGTAACGTGGTTGAGAGTTTGGGTCATTGAACACATACATATTGTGTTAACAGATTTATCAATAGCATACCCTAATGACATTTACATACTCGTTAAAAGCACTTTTCGTCAAAAAACAGCAGGATAGATTCAGAAAACACTTCGTTAATGGGAATGTCTCCAAATATTTTGATATATGATGCACAAGACAAACTACAAAAAATGCAAGATGATCCACAGTACTTTCAGTGAGTTAACGATTTTGGTTTTGTTATGTCACCGTTATTTTTATTCTGTTTGTCATGCCTCAATTTTCGTAAATTGCTTTGTTTATGTCTTTCATAGGTATGGTCAGCAGTTCTGTTGTCTGCGACGATGGGGGACAATGCACCGTCTAATAAAATTTCTTCAGCTAATCGGCCTGTTGGCCGAATTTGTGAAGTGTTCAGTGTGTTGTAAAGAAATGAGGCTAGCTCAAGTTCCAGTGTCTCAGACCAGGGACAGTTATATGTGGAGATGTCTTAAGGATAACAGGTCTGAAATTACTCAAATTTCAGTATGCACAACAAGCACTACTAAGTAATGTGAAATTGCACGTCAGTCCTATGCAGCACACATTCTGCTAACACGAGAAAAATCACTCAATCCTGTGCATTGATCAAACCACGAAACCAAATGTGAGATCCTGATTCTTTTGTCAGTTTGAACTTTCTTTATACCTCTGCCTAACAATTCAAAAATGTGAAACTGCCAAAGAAGTTTTTAGCTCCAACTGTAACCTAATTAAATGGGAAAAGTTCAATAGAGCAAGGCAAGAGCATATCACCAATGCATGTTGCTTGGGATAGCATACCCAACATATGGTTGAGAAACTTTCAATGGGACTAGTAATTCTTGTCATGGCACATACCATTGTGCATTTGAGTTGAAGTAGTTTACATCCACAATCTGCTAACAGTATCGGTAGGTTCAAATTTTACAACTTAAACAGTAACCACGAATTACATTACCATTGTAACAAATACCTTGATTCATGCTACACATTGAGATTTTTATTACCTTCAGATCCCCAGGCAAAGTTCCCCTGGTCCAACCTCAGAGCACGATATTTCTTGTTACCACCCCTGGTGCGGACAGTGTGGATACGCCTTGGACCAAGCTAGAAACACACAATCAATGCAACAAAAAAGTTCAACTGTCGACAGCAGTTTCTTGCCACCGACATGGCATGTCTCAACTCAGCAAAAAAATCAATTGCGTTGAAGAAAACTATCACTGACATACGAAATAAAAATGATCCTACACGATATGTAAATACTTGCACCGCTATTTAAATAGTTCTAGATGCTACATTGGTTAATAACAGTACACAAAATCAACCTCGTCCAAAAGAATACTACTGATTTGTTCATTACCACCACCACCAACAACAACTACTACTGCACAACGCTCTTCACTCACTTTTGTATTTGCTGCAGGTCTGCCCAACTCAAACTTCCTCTTCTTCCGGAGCGGCTTTCTTTTCCCTCCGGTAGCTCTCCTCTTATGCCAATGGTCCCGGGATATACCTATTCACACAGAGAAATATATAAAGACAAAAATGTTTTTACATAGGCCACAATTACTGCAAATAAGAAAAACAACAGTGTTAGATACGAAGAACCACATGTTTCCCACAGCTAAATAACCTTAAAATTAGAAACAAAGCTTTGACCATAATTTTCATTTCAGTTCTGGAGACGCTATTAAGCAATTTCGCACATACAGAAACTTGTACATATAATTATTCTGTTCACAAATAGATGAAATCAGATTTCCACAAACACACAGCACTCACCCATCTTACGGCAGACGTAAAAGAACCGGAAGCTCACACAGTCGGACTACCAACATCACCACTGACTATTCAGCCTGTTGAGAATCCAAAGTTACTACTACTACTGAATGCAGTCATTCGAATTGGAACGATATGGAGCATAGATACATTTCTCGATAATTTCGAATATAACCTGAAGCAAAACTATTTTGTTGAGGACATCTTACTCCATAAAGATACTTACAAAAATATTTTATCAACTTTGGTTAGAGAACAACGCAGCAGATTTCGTAAATCACAATGTAGGAAATGCTGCAACCAGCCACAGAGGTTTTTTTTTTTTTTTTTAATGACATAATTGTACCATTACTAGTTTCGTGCCTGAGCCCATCATCAGATGGTAGCGTTGATATAAATGAGAAACTTGCAAGGAAATAAATACTTCCATATGATGATAGACTCAGGCCCGAAACTAGTAATGATACAGCAAAACCTTTTCAAAACAACTTATCGCTGGTTGTAGTATTTTCTACAGTGTAACATACTACAAAAAGTCATCACTGTATTCTCTGTATCTGCAGAAATATAGGCCACTCCTATGCAACGATCTGTTCTCAACACATAACATTTGTGCAGACATATTATTGCTTTAGAGCACCAGATTTGTGGAAATGTGTGTGTGCACAGTAAATTTTAAACTGTTAGATGCGCATCAGTGCTTTAGAGATCTCATTGCTGCACTTAATAAATTCATTGCGGATTGTTTACCGCAGAGATTTCAGCAAAATAACGAAATCTACTCAATATGGCACCTAGAACAGCGAAATATATAAGCCACGTTTGTAGTATTTCGACGTCCTTTGCTTTCTGAGTGATTCCAATGAAGATTGATCACAAGAAACTAAATTTAAGGTCTATAACAGAAACTATTACTCGTCTTTTGTAACTCTATACATTTACCTATAAAACACATAAGTAACAGCCGAGAGAAATGACTGCAGATATTAATGCATGAGTATACCTGATTTCTCTTTCAGATGCCACTGACAGAAATCATTTCACCAAACTGAACTGGCACTAGCATAACACAACATAAATTTTCAGTACCGTTTGCTTTGCACCTAAAATTCTCTCTCATTATAAAATCTTGCAAACGGGATTGCTTGTACACTTCCACTCAGTACTGTCCTACGCCATGATATTATGTGTCAGCATAGCAAAAATGTAGGCCCTATTTATTCTAAAGAAAAGTACAGTCAGAATAGTGTGACAAGCTGACAATGTATGATCTTACAGCAGTGCCATCAGGGAAATAAGGACACTTGTTTTACTTCCTAAAAAAATATGTTGTTCATAAAACAGGAAATTCATTACCACAGTACCAGAAGTAAAACTTTCGAGATGGACTATGAATCCCTTTCAATAGTATGTAATCGACTTTTGTACACTATTACAAAAGTCTACAATAGATTTTTGATAGACTGCGGGTAGTGAACTGAAAATTCCGACTCTGCAACAAAATACAGGCAACTGGCCACAGCTATAATTTCGAAGAATATATCAAGTTCCAGACAAATCTAAAACAAGTAACTTGTCTCAATTGATATAGCCCATCAAGGAATTGCTTTTTTTTTTTTTTTTGCCTTCAAGAAATCCTCCTTCGTGACAGTCTGGATAACTTCGTATGTATTGAGTATAATTTCACTGAACTCTTATTTCAAAACTGCTTTGGAGAATTCTAACGTCTTGTCGCTAATTTCTGTTGCCAAGACCCTTAACCTCAGGATCAACAGCTCAAGTGGAGTAGTTGCTCTCCTCACAAAAATATTTTTCCGTATTATGCAAGAGGTTATGAGCGTTAAGATAGTTATATGTATCCAAATTCATTCGCCAAAAATTATACTAGTCGTTGTGTCCACACCGCAATCTCTGAAGTAAATTGATATCCAAAAACTGCCTTATCTTAAACTATCGCTTTCTGGAACATTCTATCGATCTTTTCGCTTCTTGCATTTTGTTTGCATTCTTTTTGCAGCACAAGTGGCGAACACAGACCATAACAGAATTTCCTGCACTGCGAATGTCTGATCAAATTAAATAAATTTTGAAGTTGTGAAAGCCTAGTAGTTTGCCACTGAATTTTCTTCTCTAGACCGACAAATGGTGGGCGGTCTGTAGATTGGAATCTGTGTCGTGTGAACATACCACATTTGCCGCGGTGTATTGCATATATTAGTACAAACATCTGTGCAGATAGATGGCTGAGTGTGGGTGGGCCTAAAGCCTAATTTAGGGCCAAAGACCTAACGCCAGTGCAAAGTGACCGTCACAGCTTGTCACGTCAGAACATTGCACGATGCGGTTTAAATGTCAGCAGTCACTTCATGTGAAGGTTTCTCGGGAGAGAGTTTCGACAGCGACGTCGTCTGCTAACATCGGAAGTTCACCTATTTTCGGCACCCTCACTCAGAGTATAAAAGTAGATTGCATAATGTGGGTCTTCTTGATCAATTATTGTCCTTTGCTGGCGACTTGGCTATTTTTTTCCATTGAGTGTTCTGCCACAAGCAAAGTCAGATACTTGAATGCGTACATTTGTTTACGTTTTACAATAACAGAACAGGGCTGATGCCCACATTGTAAGAACGAAAAATAATGAAGCATTTTAAGTAAAAGTGTTATCTGTAATTAACGAGAAAAATAGGGTTTCTGATGACCTTATTAGTAACATAAGAACAAAACATATGGGTAGGCTCCATTTCTTTTCTTCTATATGTTGTTTGCTGTGAGTGTATGTACATATTTTCGCTAAAACGAACTGTCAATGTTTTGAAACATTGTTTCACTTCTTAGCAATTTACCACGAAAAACGGATTAAGTACATGCATTATGAAGGTTTCTTTGGATATTAATAAACTCTATCGTTCTTAGTTCATCAATTCCAGTAGCATACTCTGACATTTCGTACTACAGATAGTAACTTATAATCTCACATTCACATTTCGGTACTGCACTAAGCAAATTGATGTGATTTGGGGAGATGGGCAATGTGAATTGTCGTTAATTCGCTTTCATTAGTGGAAAAATTAAAGCATATTCCTATTTCACTTAGCACTGAGCAAGTCTCATTTCATGTCACAAGACTATTTACCAGTATTCCTGTTGGAGAGGCCACAGAATCATATTTACGAATGCGCACTTTGTGTTGTAGGTTTATGTCTGCTTGGAACACATGAATCATTAGTAACTATATCCAGTGATATTTTACGGCTAATTCCTGCTGTCAAGACCGCTGTTTCCCACATCTCTTTCTGTTGTTTATTTCAGTTGTATGCTGGACTGATTAAACGAGAAGGTACACTTGTGTGGCTATCTTGTGTTAATACAATGTCCATAAAGAGTTATCATGGTGTTATACTACCCAGTTTCTCAGTCCTGAACAGTAAAATATTTAAGAAGTTTTATGGAAAGATTTAATGTCTACCATTCACTTCAAAGGAAAAATTAATTGTATAGTGTGTGGTCCATTAGCATCTTCTCTGTTGTTGGCTAGCTTAATGATCCTTAATTATTCTTTCATTTAACGAAATCGAATCTGCACTTCTGATATGAGTCTGATTCACACATTAACTTTTCTTTAAACTTCGTTTCGAATAGAAATCAGATTTTCTAAAATTTAGCTACACCAGATTGAACAAACAACATGTACTACTACATGTATTCTTTCTGTTTAATCCATGTGTACACTATAATTAGTTTCTTCTGAAGAACGCTTTGAAAATTTGATGAGTCGCTATTTCATGTGCATTAACAAGACTGTGCTTTCTGTTCCATAAAACTGACACATTTTGAACTTAGTGGAGAGAAAAAGGCTTAAAAGATCAATAAACGAGTAAGTTGAAGCAATGGAACAGTTATGTGCGAGTTAAATTTCTACGTTTCCGTGCTCAGTGCCAAAGTGATGCTCAAAGCATCACACCTGAACTTAAAAGGTTACGCACAACGTTTTTAGCCAATGGCTACAGCCATAAGTCGATAAACACAGCCTTGTCTACGAACACAAGCAAAAAAGATAAGCATGAAATAGGACAAACTGCAGCCAACAGTACGCAGCTCTAAGCAAAGAAGGGAAAGCAGAAAGGTGGAAGGAGTATATAGAAGGTCTATACAGTGGCGATGTTCTTGAGGACAATATTATGGAAATGGTAGAGGAGGTAGATGAAGATGAAATGGGAGATATGATAATGCGTGAAGAGTTTGACAGAGCACTGAAAGACCTAAGTAGAAACAAGGTCCCGGGAGTAGACAACATTCCAGCAGAACGACTGACAGCCTTGGGAGAGCCAGTCCTGACAAAACTCTACCATCGGGTGAGCAAGATGTATGAGACAGGCGAAATTCCATCAGACTTCAAGAAGAGTATAATAGTTCCAATCCCAAAGAAAGCAGGTGTTGACAGATGCGAAAATTACCGACCTATCAGTTTAATAAGTCACAGCTGCAAAATGCTAACGCGAATTCTTTACAAAGGAGTGGAAAAACTGGTAGAAGCCGACCTCGGGAAGATCAGTTTGGATTCCGTAGAAATGTTGGAACACGTGAGTCAATACTGACCCTACGACTTATCTTAGAAGAAAGATTAAGGAAAGGCAAACCTACGTTTCTAGCATTTGTAGACTTAGAGAAAGCTTTTGACAATGTTAACTGGAATACTCTCTTTCAGATTCTGAAGGTGGCAGGGGTAAAATACAGGGAGCAAAAGGCTATTTACAATTTTGTACAGAAGCCAGATGGCAGTTATAAGAGTCGAGGGGTATGAAAGGGAAGCAGTGGTTGGGAAGGGAGTGAGACAGGGTTGCAGCATCTCCCTGATGCTATTCAATCTGTATATTGAGCAAACAGTAAAGGAAACGAAAGAAAAGTTCGGAGTAGGTATTAAAATCCATGGAGAAGAAATAAAAACTTTAAGGTTCGCCGATGACATTGTAATTCTGCCAGAGACAGAAAAGGACTTCGAAGAACAGTTGAACGGAATGGGCAGTATCTTGAAAGAAGGATACAAGATGAACATCAACAAAAGCAAAACGAGGATAATGGAATGTAGTCGAATTAAGTTGGGTGATGCTGCGGGAATCAGATTAGGAAATGAGACACTTCAAGTAGTAAAGGAGTTTTGCTATTTGGGGAGCAAAATAACAGATGATGGTCGAAGTAGAGAGGATATAAAATGTAGACTGGCAATGGCAAGGAAAGTTTTTCTGAAGAAGAGAAATTTGTTAACATCGAGTATAGATTTAAGTGTCAGGAAGTCGTTTCTGAAAGTATTTGTATGGAGTGTAGCCATGTATGGAAATGAAACACAGACGATAAATAGTTTAGACAAGAAGAGAATAGAAGCTTTCGAAAGTGGTGCTACAGAAGAATGCTGAAGATTAGATGGGTAGATCACATAGCTAATTAGGAGATATTCAATAGAATTGGGGAGAAGAGGAGTTTGTGGCACAACTTGACTAGAAGAAGGGATCGGTTGGTAGGACATGTTCTGAGGCATCAAGGGATCACCAATTTAGTACTGGAGGGCAGCGTGGAGGGTAAAAATCGCAGAGGGAGACCAAGAGATGAATACACTAAGCAGATTCAGAAGGATGTAGGTTGCAGTAGGTACTGGGAGATGAAGAGGCTTGCACAGGATAGAGTAGCATGGAGAGCTGCATGAAACCAGTCTCAGGACTGAAGACCACAATGAGGAAGTGGCAAGTATTTAAAAGTTTTTATTGACATGCACAGAAGTTAGGTGGTTACATCACATATCTTTTTCTCACCACATACATCTTTCCATAGGCAAAGTCTGGCTTCAATTGTTTGCCGGCCGGTGTGGCCGTGGGGTTCTAGGCGCTTCAGTCTGGAACTGCGTGACCCCTCCGGTCACATGTTCGAATCCTGCCTAGGGCTTGGATGTGTGTGATGTACCTAAAGTTAGTTAGGTTTAAGTAGTTCTAAGTTCTAGGGGAATGATGACCACAGACGTTAAGTCCCATAGTGCTCAGAGCCATTTGACCGATTTTTTTGGCTTCAATTATGGCTTATTTGGCATACATTTTGTTAAAAATCAACAGTTTAAAATTATTACTTCAAGGACCAAACAGAAACCTATGTAATGTGAAAGGCCGTATCGAATCTTCTGTTAAAACCATACAGTTTGGAAAATTTGTTTAAATTCCAATCAAACTGAGTGCTTCAGTACTCTTCACGGCCTTCCAGTGGAAATTCATCTCACTTCAGACTGTAAAGTCAAGAACATGATTAAGGCACATGTCATGGGATTTAGAAAGACTTTCAAAAGGTGTTTTCCTGCTCTGTCAAGTAATGGCAACTGCATCATATGGAAGATACTGTCTTTTGGTGTGCACATGAAGTGTAAACTAAAATGAGCAGCTACCAGAAACATCCAGTGACTTTAAATTACAGAAAATTAATTTTTTGTCACTGATAAGGTTCGCATTAAGCTTAAAGATGGAGTTTCCAATGCTGTCAGATAAATTGATAACAGATTTATTGTCTGCCTCGGCCACATATTTGTACGAAAAGACTTTTCCTTCTTACACTTAAACAACAACAAAAAAGAGTACAGTAATAAACTCCTCAAGGAAGGTAATTTGAGACTGTCTTTATGGCATGTGGTTCCTGATTTCAAAGTTATGTGGCATACGAAGCAAGTGGATCCTCCTCCTCAATTCCAATTTCATTGTAAAAAAACTTCGAATTAACAGGAAAGTCTAAAATATTTTAAGATTGCATGTTAGACCTACCCATTGTGCAAAAGTCTTCATCAACTGAATTTGATGTGGTGCAATTGAAATGTAAAGCATTACAAAATCATTAGGACTCTTAAACCATTTGCTTGGAATTCAGTTGCTTCCATGTTACAGTAAGTACCCTTTTTATCAGTTTTTTATATGAGTATATCAGATTTTCGAGAAAGGAGATCATGGGTCGAAAAAGTTTAGGATCCACTGCTCTCTCGTATGTGCAAATATATCTACATGAAGTCACACTCATGTGATACAATCACTAAAGCATCTACTGGATGCAAATATAATAATTAAATTTAAAAGCAAAATAATGAAGGAACACAAACTGCAAACAAGAAAGACATATGATCTTTATTGTAAAGTTCTTTGCTTCTACTAAACAAAGAAATATTCTTCATCTCATAATGTGGCGGATTAATTTTCCCTGAAACAAGCAATTAAGAAGTTAGATATTTATGATAACGAAAATAGGATATTATGTAAATGTATCTTAAAGTTACAGTGATACTGCAGTGCACCATTAGCAGGTCATTTAAATTTTTGTAGATATTCCATTACATTTATCGGTAATGATAAGTCCCACTCCACTAAATACCTTCCCACTAGAGGTCCTCGTGACAGGTGTGCAAATAACTTCTCAAACCACTTGCGATAGTCTGGGATAAGTTGTTGTTCTTGGCGTCAACCATTCCAGAAGTAGCTGTCCTTCAACTGGTTTTCCCATCAATGGATACATGGCAACTTCATCGACAGTTTGTTCCTTCAATACCCATGATGCGGAGACACTCTTTGCTCATTTTGAAGGCATCGATGGTAAGGCTTCTTTCTCTGTATGGCATTCTGCAAATAATACAATACGCTTGCATGGAATACAAATATGTTATATCGCTTTAGCTGCTAATAAATATGGAGCACTTTTCGCACGAATTTTCAGCTTTTCACTTTGATACAACCAAAACACTGAGGACATCACTACTCATAAAATAGTTACTTAATATACCTACATAACTTTTCCTTTACTGTCAAGTGCAACATATCTGGAATGTAATGTAGCATACACTTCCTCTCTCTCAGTTATCATGGTCTGCTTTAGATGAAGTGCCTGTGACAACAGAAATGATGTAAGGAAATGTACCTGCAAATGTTTGACAATATTGAGCCACAGAATCTTCTTGAAATATGATTTCTTATCCAATTTTGGATGTTTAAAATATTTAAATTTTATTTGTTTATAAATGCGTCATTTTACATGTACAGGAGTGCTTACCTGTCTGCCAAGTTCTCAGCACAGTGTTCCTTATATCCTGTACATCAGTGGCACAAGAATTTGCAGCTTCAGAGCACTGTCAGCCTCAAAGCCTTGGTAGCCCCTCGTTATAGTTCGAGAAAATGAATTAATATGTCAGCTACCTCGTAATCCCAATTCCCAAACAAGTGTAATTTATCTGATTCACATAAGGTTTCAGCAATTTGTTTACGTTACATAAATATGGATTTTAGCATGACAGACAAAGTATTCCAGGAATGTCTCAGTGTGCTGCTTTACGATAAACTGCAACCATGAGTCTTTCTCATAGCCATTCCTTTTTAAATAAGTTATGGCATTCTTCTTTGGTCCCAATAATGCGTAAACATTAGAACAATATCCCAGCTATCTTTTATCCTCAAGGTTGTTGCATAGAACAGTGCTAAGGGAGTGGTTGTTGTATAGAAGACGACAGTAGTTCTAAAGCGCATTTTTCATATTTGCTCTCCACAGATGGCTTGTATACATTGCTTACTTACTCGGTTCGTGTTTCCTCCCAGCATTTGTAACACTTCTCTCCATATCAGATGCAACAAACTGGACCTGTGTTTTCCACTGCTACTCTCGCGAGATTGAATGTGTTATTAAATAATGCGTTTTAGTGTAGACCCCTATCCACATGTCAGTTGTATATGTGCATGCACCATCCTCCATATCCTGCAACTCTGACCATGGCCATACAGCATTCGTCTGCTCCTTTTTTTTCAGTGTGAGATATTGTTGATAGGTGAGGAAGTATGTCTCTCGAATTTACAGAGGAGTAATGTGCTCCTTTTTCTAGCAGTATCAGTGCAAGATCTAGTAAGCCTTCTCCTGTCGTTTTGCTAAACATTGCACACACTGTTACACAGTACTCCAGGGCAACGGATTTTGCTGACACCACAAGGGTGCTACTACTATTTACCTGACTCTTAGGAGAAGGCTTCACAGGTATTCAATTGTCGCAGTAGAGTATTGGTACTGCCATCACAGAAAGGTAATAAGTAGTAACCTATGACAGCCAGCACACTCTGAAAAATCTATAGACTTACTTTGACTGAGCAAAATTTTCCCATACCATGCTATCTCCTGATTTCTTCAGACAAGTTTAGGTTCCCTCCTCCAGCTTCAATGAAACTTCTTTTTTCTCTTCTACACTTTTCCTTAGACACTGTAAGTAGCTTTGCTGTTTGGTATGTATTTCTGACATAATAATATTAATAATAATAACAGTAATAATAATAATACATGATAACCTAAAGATACTATCAACAAAACTAAAGCAATTGCGAGTTGCTTATACTCTGATAACTTCAGTGTCCTAAACTGACCTGTCTGCATAAGTCTGCATTAACTGGTCACAAGTGAGCAGTTGCTAGAGATGGGCCATGCACGGATTCATTCGACACATTTGGGAACACCTGTAGTCTTTACCTGTGCCTTAGTGCAGACACAGCTTTGAGGCCATCAGCTGTAGTTCTCAGAACAGCCGATTAGCTGGGCGCACACATGCGGATTTCTACAAAATGAGCCAGGCTTTGTTCACAACGTACATGAGTTGTCTTGCGATATTCACTTGACAGCAAGTTTCAGATGCTTCAGGTATGGTGAAGGAGTGAACCGCTCACCACATCGAAAAACTTACAAAATTGTACCACAGAACACTTTTTTTATGGAAAATGATCCAGAAACTTTACAAAAACAAGAATATAAAAAGTAGTGTGTACAAAATGGTTTGATGAAAGACATCTAGACAGTATTCAACTGTGGACCAAAGAGTAATAAAATCATAGCTGCAAAATTTGAGATCAAGTTTCGTAAATGAGCTCTGAAAGGTTGAAACTGTAGAAAGAAGTGGAAAAAGAAAGGATGAATTGAATCCAACCATTTTATAAAAATAGGTGTGCCTATGTATGTTCCACATCTCCTCCTAACCAATAGATGGATTTCAAACAAACTTGACACATATATCACTTATTGTCTGGAAACAATCGCTGTGGACGTAAAAACACCTATCAAAGTGAGAGGGGTGCGTGTGAAAAAGTAGTGTGGCTCATGAGGCACAAATAGTAAAATTACATATATCTAGTATTTGCGAATGAGAACACTTAATGATGTACAACAAATTTTACACGTAATCTGACATCTGCAAGGAACTTTATGCCACTGAGAACCGTCAAAAAATTATGAAAAGCAAAGGTTTCTCACTTACTACATTTTTCGCTATTCGTGTAGTAAAACTTGTGAATCAGGCATTCCATTTTAATTTATTACTTCTTTACTAGCAACTGTGTTCACGACACTTCTTGCATACAGCATTCACACCTAACAATGACTGTACCAGCAAAATTATATCTTTGTATGTCACATATTTCACTAGATATTTCATCATAAGCACTGCTGCATCATGCATGACATTATAATTTATTACTTCTTTACTACTGACTCTTTTCGCAACACATTTTGCAGACAGTATCCACATATGTTGCCAAATGAATCTACACACATAGGCCACTGCATGTATCTTCAAAACTATGTAACTGTACAACCATGTAGTTCAGGGCATGCAGCAACATAAACACTGAGACGTGTGAAGACTGCCACATCATGCATGAGATTTAAATTTATTACACACACACACACACACACACACACACACACACACACACACACACACACACACATACATACATATATATATATATATATATATATATATATATATATATATATATATACTTGTATGTATGTGCATATATATATATATATATACTTATATGCTGCCAAACGTATGTACTGAAATATAACATTGACAAGACATAACACAGGAGATATGACGCTTAATAGTGATATGTATGAATTACTATATTACTTCCTTACTACTGATTCAATTTGAAATACGTAGTGCAGACAGTGTTCACATGTAAATATGGATGTACCTGAAAAATTATATAATTGTATGGCATGTAGTTAAGACTACATGATGTCATCAACATTGAGATGCTTGAAATCGAAATTGCAGCGCGAATTTCGACCCTAAAAGCCTCCTCTTAATCCCCTGGTCGATTTAAGCCAAACTCGGTACACAAATTACTTACTATCTGTAAAGAAATCTGTGAGGGTAAGAATGACAGTTTCCTTTTGGGTGAGAGTGATAACTTGGAGAGAGAGATAGAGGAAAGAGATGATGGGCAGACAGTGAGGGAGAAGGAGGAGATGGACACAGATTGGGGGGAGAGGAGGAGATAGACAGAGAAAGGAGAGGAGGAAATGTACAGAGAAAGGAAAAAGGGGAAGAGGGACAAAGACAGGAGGAAGAAGAGATACTCAGGGAGAGGTGTGAGGAGGAAGTGTACAGAGAAAAGAAAGAGGATGAGATGGACAGAATCATGATATAGGTGGAGATGAAGAGTGGGATGTTTTTTATTTTCTTTGGTGTAGAAGGTAGTGCTTTTATCATCTTAAAGTTTCTCACCATAGGGAGTAGGACAGAAAACTATCAGTGTGAATGTATGTCATGTGCTGGAATTATATTTCCTGCATTATTTGGGTATTAACAGCATTGCATCCCATGTGACTAATATATCGGAAAGCACACTGATTTAACATTACAGCATGTGTAAAGCATATTTTCTTCTTCTTCTTAACCATTACCACAACACTCTCAAATTAATCAGGTTTGTATCAACTATACGCCAATAGGGAGTGATAACCTCCTCACATGCATGCATCTAGAGAGTTAGTATACTATTGGAGTGAGATTGCTATGGAATAGTCTTTGAAGAATGGCAGTTAAAGTATTGGAACGAAAATTCCAGTCTATATCACTAGCGCTGGTCAGTTGCACACGTTTGTAAAACATGTTATACTCTTTCTGAAAGCATTCCACAGGCCTGGGCGCAAGGCTTCCAGACACCTTGAGAAGCAGACATGTTGTTGTGATGGTTCCAGTGAAGTGAAGTAACTTAGTTATTTTTGTAACACTGTGCATCTGTATGGAGCTATTAGCAGGTGTGTATTTTATGGGGTCTATTTGCAGTGGAAATGTTAGGCTGGGTTTTTCATGATCTCTTAGGAATTTTAGGTCTTTATTAGAGATGTTTCTTTTTGTGATATGTTATTCATATCATCAATCTGTTGCACTGTAATCAGAGCACGATATAACATCTGATCTTGGTTGCAGAAGAAAGCTAGTCCTTTTTACCCCCCCCCCCCCTCTTATCTGTTAGTAACACTGTATAAAGGGTTGTACCACCTGATGCTTTGTTTGGGAACTGGCGTCACTTCCGGTCTGCATGCCACAAGCCAGTCCTGTAAACGAGCCTCTCTCCCAACCTGTGTGTGCAGGAATTCCTGAGGTGACTAGTGCGGCTGCAGCATCCGACACACCTGCCCTGCAGTTAGTGTGAAGATGTGTGAGCATATCTGCCAGATTTGGGTTGTGGTGGTGAAGGAGTGTGTGTGTGTAATCTCTTGACAATGCATACAAGACATCAGATATATTTCACACAGTCAGTCAATTTGATAGTCAGAAGTGTCTCAACATTCCCGTGGAACTACTGGGTTGTGGGATCCATGCAGTAAGGATTTTGACCTAAATGCACCAGTATCCACCAATAGGATGTGAGGTAATATCATGAGAGAGAAGATACTGCAGTTGAGTTATTTCTCACTAGGGAGGAGCCTGATAAAATAAACAATTTGCATCAATATATTTTCAACACTCATTTAAATTCTGTGTTAAGAGATCCTTCAGCACAGCCAGAGTCTTTTTCCCACAAATTGCCAGATGGGAGAGGGGGGTGGCAGAGGGTAAGGGAAGGCCGGGGGATTTCCCAGCTGGGGGATGTGTAGCTCAGAACTGATCAAGTGCCCTTTTTCCATAGGAATAGGAGGAGAGGGGGAAGGGTGGTTTTTTTCATAAGGACTGATTTTCCTCTGTGGATCATAAATCATTCCCATGGGGGTCATAAACCACTTAGTAGAAAAATAGGTTAAGAGGGAGATGAGTCATTTAATTGATCAATTTAATTAATTAGCATATCAATTTGCTACCAAAAGTGCCCCAGTACCTGCTTTATCTCACTACTGAGGAGGAGAGGGAATGAGGGAGGAGGAAGATGGACTAATGGAAGAGAGTAATAAATACATTCCTGCCCAACACCTTGTACTGAGCTAGTAAACCAATAAAAAGTTGGTTGTACTGTTGTCATTATTGTATTAACATTACTGTCTTACATTCTTTTATTTTACATTACAGGTTATATTTCTTTAAAAAGAGTCATGATTGTCAAAATAATGCAGATGATCAGAAAGAACTTTCCAAAAATGTAGCTGTTTTCACACAGACAAGTCAATATAAGCATTTGGGAACATGAAGTTAAGCAAAATAAGCACAGACTGCTGCACCCTTTTGGCACTGTTTCCCTTATATTCCATGCAAGAGCACCTTTCCTCTCTTTTTTATCTTCTTTTTAATAGATTAAGTAGAATTTTCTCTCTTCTTGATGACGATGTTAAGATTTTGTTTAGTCAGAAGTCAACAATGGCCAATAAGTATTAAAATATAATTTATGGAAAGCGTCAGTACTTATTTGTATCAGCAGCAACAATGACCAAGCTCAGAAAAAATAGTCAGTCTAGTAACAATTGTGAACCTGTAGCTGTGAAATAAATAAAATTTAAACAATTTTGCTGCAATAGTTGAAATCTAAAATTTTGATAAAATCGAAATACATCATATGTGCTATACACTCAATGGATGCAGCAGACATTGAGCAGGCCTAACAGTTAGTCAACAACAGTGATCTAGATTGGAACTTTTTGCAGTGTATGGCTATAAGTGTTTGCCCAGTCTGTTTGGAAAAATGTATGGAGGAGGAGCAACAGTGGAATAAGTTGATGAGTGTTAGGGACATCCTTGATGGATTTTCTAAAGACAAATTGTAATAAGTTGTTGAGTGTTAGGGATATCCTTGATGGATTTTCTGAAGACAAATTGTAATTAAATTTGAAGAACAATCTAGATATAAAAAACTTTGCAACGTCCTTCAAGGGTTTTGACAAGATATGCTCCATTGGTTTCTGTAGATGTCAAGTGGTATTTCTCCATATATAACTAGCTTTTGAGCTCAAAACGTCACATCGAAATGATGTGTGTAATCCAGATTAACAAAATCCTGTAAATGTACCAAAGAAAATTAATGTAACAGGTTTAAACTTAAATAAAGTAATTTCATCAGTGCCTTTTTTGCACCTTGTTGTGAGTATTTTCAAAAACTTTTCCTTCCTTCTCTGACCATAATTTGCACTTCAAAATCCTTTCACAAATAATTACCATGATCAGAAAGGAATGTTCAAAAATCATGCATATAATCATGGCCCACAAACGTGAACAGTGAGACCCATAGCGGTAATAATAATAATTATAACCATAATCAATACAATTGTAGACAGCAAATAACGCAGGGCCATAGGTTGAACCCTGGTTATTTCAGCAGGCAGAGCAATTCAGCAACCTGACACTTATACCAAGAATCCTAACAGGCAGAGTTGTAATTTGGGAATTGGATCATCCATTCTGAGAAGGGACACTAAATTTGACCATTTGTACCCCCAAATGGTAATAATAGAATGGAACAGGGATGAACAAGAAGAAATTAAGCTCATAAGATACGATTATGGTACTTATATCAGATAGGTACAGTATTACATTCTGATACCTAAAATTGTTAGACTGTGTCATGTCACAGTCGGCTCTCACTGCATATGTAGGTAAAATTCCTACTGTGGTAAGTTGGGACACAGGTGCTACAGCTAGCAAGATCTCCCACAACCTTTACAAAAAGTTACGTCAGATGATAGATGTACTGAGTATGCTGATTAGTAATTGCTTAATCGTGGGAGCTATTGACATCCAATGAAAGAATGTGAGATGACAGGCCTATATATCTGTTACCATAGGAAATGTAGCAAAAGTTTGCATGATCTTTATAGTTAATGCATTGGTCATGTTATTGCTTTTCTATGTGAGAGTCCAGCACAAAAAGAGCTTCCTACTGGAAATTGCAAATTAACATTTAATAGCGACAAAGTGGCGACCGATTTCGTAAAAACGGAAGTTGGACACAGCAGACACTGCCAGGGGAAAGAATAAAAAATATGGGGAAGGAGATGCAAATGCAATACTCACAGCAAACCAAATAGTTCACTGAGCTAAGTCAGGAAATACAAATTACGAGTAAAGTCTCAGAAACACAATATTTCACTAAATATCAATGGGTAGACCTGAGTAAGGTTTTACTGCAATATGTTAATGTGTTTGAGAAGAAACAATGAAAGATAAAAGGATACACATGTCACTTAAATGCCATACCATATGAAGCATTATGTTATACTCCATCTCCCATTCCCTGGTCAAAGATGACAGCCATATCAAAAGAAATTAGAAAAATGCTAAACTGGAAAATTATAGAACCATCTTCAAGTACATATTGCAATCCTCTACTAGCTGTAGCCAAAGTTTGGGGCAACATCAGATCCACGATCAACACAAGGGCGGTAAACAAAATAATTATACCTGTGAGCACTAGATCTGAAAACCTTGATGATACAAAGTTTCCATGGTGTTGAAAATCGAACTTAGACCAATTTGTAAGGGCGATATTGGCATTTAGAGGAACAAACTCATAAATATACAGCCTTGTCCTCACCAAGATATAAAGAAATATTTCATTAATACATTGATTTTGAAATTACAATACATTGTGTAAATAAGTACAAAGCTATTCATTATGTAGTTGTATAATGATAATCATTAATGAACATTTCATATTGAGTATTTAAAGGTAATTTGTGTGTATATATGAAGATAAGTTCCTCCATGTTTCCATGCAAACCTCCTAAGAAACTAAGTATTTTTTTGCAAGACAGGGATGAAACCTATTCAGAAGGACAAGTCATTCAGAATTATTCACAGAGATTCACATATTTATCAAGAAATATTTGTTCAAAGGACTGCAGTTGTAGATAGGAAGAGCCAGGTGAAAGATACCAGCATAATGTAGTTAAGTGACAAGAACAGTGAACTGAGATGAAGAATTATTTAGACCATTTTATTCTGCTTATGTATAATTAGTCAGAGATTAGTGAATACTTCTCTTACTAGTTAAATGTTGCTGTCTAACATGTCGAAAAACATGTTTTTATTACAGGACAAAGACACTGAAAGAAATGGAGTGCTAAAATTTTAGCTGCAAAGGCGCACTGCAAGTATTTCTGCTGCACAAAGAACTACTTATGGCAGCCGTTTCTACAGCCCTTACTGCCTATGCCATAACCGGCGAATTAGCAATGACAATAAAACATAGTGCCATGAGGTGCGAAGTCCAAAGTGCACAAATGCGAATTTTAAGAACTGAAATCATACCAAAAATGCTTCAAATAATTAATTAATTGAATAACTTGCAGTTAATAGCGTCTGCTAAGCTGTTGTAGATGCAATTGTTACACAAGTGAGTAGAAAATCAGGGGACTGTATGATGTACCAATTGGGACTTCAATTTGTTCACATTACATATTTTTATAACAATTCTTGTAGCACAGTTTTGAATAATTTGTATTTTACTTGTTTGTTCCCTGCAGTCATGACAAAAATGCGAAGTGTCTGTTGGATGAGGAAAAAAAGTTTTCCTTACATCAGGCACACCTGATAAATCAGACTAAGAGCAGCCGACCAGTTGCAAAGGATAAAGTAATCTTTACCTAGGTTTCAATAGATATAAATCTATCTTCTTCAGAAGACGGCAGTATTATAACAACATGAAGTGATATGTCCTTATCGTTTAGGCAAACATCTGCATAGTTACATTAATCATAAAATATAGCCCTGAAAACAGGGTTTGTCAGACAATAAAATAGGTACATAGAAGTTGCAGAGCGCCTAAGCTTAGCTTTTGAATAGGTTTTCTTTCACACTTTTGTGAGTTTCATTTTGGTGCATATTTCCTGCTTTGTACGAATCCTTCTTCCATTTATACAATCTATATTTAGATTTTACAAAACAGATACAGCTTTGAACACTACTTAATTTTAAGTGTTTTCTCTCTCCTTTATTTAATCAAAAATTTACAGCCTTTTCACAGAAACGCATCACTGCATATGTTTTCTATGGGCTTGGAAGGTACTGTATTTTTGTTCCGGAAAACTATCGTTTGAACTGCAATTGACAGACCATCATTGTTATTTTCTGTTCCTTCTAATGTTACACAATTTCTAACGAAAAGTCGGTATCATTCACATGAATTTCCAAGAAGTTAACTAATAAATAACACATATGTAGGTCTTCAGGAGAAATAGGTGATTTCAATTGCATACTACATTCCTATTTCATGTTTGCAAGATTTAAAACATTATTGGATTCCATATTAGTGTGAAACGCTGAAACTTACACAAAGACAGACGCCATTATCAAGCACATACAAAGAAAAAACAGAGAAAATTATTTCAGTTACATCTCTGTTGTTAACACTTACCAGTACTGTATTGCAAATACATAGAAAGAAGGATCCTTTATTGTATGATTACATGATAGTGGAACAAACACTGGTAGCAGTTACTTCTGTAAAATATCTGGGAGTATGCATGTGGAACGATTTGAAGTGGAATGATAATATAAAATTAATTGTTGGTAAGGCGGGTACCAGGTTGAGATTCATTGGGAGAGTTCTTAGAAAATGTAGTCTATCAACAAAGGAGGTGGTTTACGAAACACTCGTTCGACCTATACTTGAGTATTGCTCATCAGTGTGGAATCTGTACCAGATCAGGTTGACGAAGGAGATAGAGAAGATCCAAAGAAGAGCGGCACGTTTCGTCACAGGGTAATTTGGTAAGCGTGATAGCATTACGGAGATGTTTAGCAAACTCAAGTGGCAGACTCTGCTAGAGAGGTGCTCTGCATCGCGGTGTAGCTTGCTCGCAAGGTTTCGAGAGGGTGCGTTTCTGGGTGAGGTATCGAATATATTGCTTCCCCCTACTTACACCTCCCGAGGAGATCACGAATATAAAATTAGAGAAATTCGAGCGCCCACAGAGGCTTTCAGACAGTCGTTCTTCCCCCGAACCGTACGCGACTGGAACAGAAAAGGGAGGTAATGACAGTGGCACGTAAAGTGCCCTCCGCCACACACCGTTGGGTGGCTTGCGGAGTATAAATGTAGATGTAGATGTACTTCAAAGAGAATTAGTAATCATTTGGATATTAAATGAGTTGTGATTTATAGTACAGTAACTGTGAACAATTGTGACAGAAAAACTGTCACGCAAACTGAAATTCGCTTTACAAATTACGATCGCGTCATGCTGTGTCATGTGTTTATCGATGTGCTGACAAACAACGATACACATCTGTCATGTTGTGCGTGTGCTGGCTGCTACAACTACAGTAAGGGTGTACACTTCTCCAGTCACCTGCAAACAATAAATCAGACAATTACCAGCATTTAAAAAATAAATACTTCCAGTTTACCTCAGTAGCTAAAATTTTGACATTATGGTTCCTTCGGTGAATTCTTTATCTATAAAAAATTTCAGGGCAGGTTTCTACATGTCAGATTGACCATTCGAGTATGAGAGATAGAAGAAAATAATACCAGCAATTGGTTGTCTTTTGGCAGGCAAGCAAACTGTATATTTTGGCTTTGTAGAAAATAATAATGACACATGCTGTTACACCTGGAAAGGTGAACATAATTCAGATAGCTAAAAGATGTTGCATACATGTGCTTGGTTAAACTTAATATAGCCTAAGGATAGTGAGATATTCTGTTTCCAGTAAATTAAGAATGATAGATCCATATTCATACTCTACAGCTGATCTGAAGAATTATAGTATTCAAGTAATTTATTGGCCACTTGATGCACTGTTAAGCTTGATACAAGCAGCTTTTATCTGAGAAAGTATAAATACAATAACAAGCACTTGCTAGATTGCCATAAAAAGTATTTTCAGACAAGTGTAGCATCCCCAGAAAATGAAGCAGCAGCAATGTTGACAAGATTTTTACAATTTTAATCAGTATGTTTTTGTATGAAGTTAGCCATATTTTAAAGATTAAGTTAGCCTGTTCTCAGGTAGTATTAAGATGGTGTTCTTAACAAACCATATAGTGAATTAGTGATAAAAATCGTAATTAATTTGCATTTAACGCATAAATGAATAGAAAAATATTAAAATATGCAGCCACATGTTTGTAAATGGGCCCTATATAAAGGAAGTGAGTGTGGGAAGCAGTTAGCACACAAGGACAATGAACAGATGACACCAACACTGCACTGAAATGGCAGATGATTGGAAGTGAACAGTATAGCAGTGGGTGTATGTGTAAAGACAGTGCAAGATATGAAACCTAATCTAAGTGTTTATCAGGGAAAGACAGTATGTTGTCCTCACGTGAGCGCAGATGTAATGAGAGTGAGCCTGGCCAGAACCAGGAACCAACAATCAGTTTAACCAGCAGACAGCATTGTCACTGCAGCACAGCAGCAATCATCTGAATTGAGAGTCAAGTACATGCAACGTTGAAGATGCTGAGGGGACGTAGTGAAAGAAACCAAAGAGAATAAACAAATAAAATGCATGTGGATTCGCAAGGGAGAAGATACAATGCAACCACTGCACTAATTTTCTGAGAGATCACTAATCAATAATGCCTCCAACTTCAGAAAACTTGTTAGGATTACGAGTTAGGGCAAGGGAAATATCTCTGCCTCCTGTTAATAATTAATCAAGTTCACATTCTTGCCAGAGGAATTTTCAATCAATATATATTATTTATCTTATTTGATTTATATGTTTCATGTTCATCTCCACCTGATGCAGAATGGCGAACAAAGCATTTCCAAGTCCACTAAACAACTTACAGCTGTATCTACACAAAACACTTTGCTGAAAATACCACCACCTGCTCCAACTGTCCACCTATGATGCCTGATGGTCAAGAGTGCATGAAAATAACATTCCTGTCTAATACAAGTTTATTTTACATATGAAAATCAAGGTAAATATCAGAGTTGAAATTCACAAGTGACTTGTTAAAAATTGCTCGAACAGTACACAGGTGTACTGCCAGTCCATGGTGTGCAATGGGCACACTACTTCGGCGATCAGACATATCGCCATCACCAGGAGTGCTAACGAACTGAGCTCCTGAGGGCGGGCGGCTATATTAAATCCCCTTACCTCGCGAGTCGTTCTCTCCGCGGTCCGCGCCCGCTCGTCAGCGGTCGGTGAGACGCTGGCGTCGGCGTCTATGATGGCGTCGGTGTAATGGCCTCGTCCGCCCTGGTCGCCTGTTCGTTTCCTTTGCTGAGAGTCTTTTTAATTATACTCAATGCTGGTTCCCACGCCCTGCTGAGGTTGTATCTGCAATCTCGGTTGATGACTCCGTCCCGGGTACGAATTTCGATAGCCTCTCTAACGACGCTGTCCCAGTATTTATATGTCTTTTCCAAGACCCTGTTATGTTGGTAGTCCATTTCGTGATATTCGGGCAAACATTGCTCTGCGACCGCCGACTTGTTAGGGTACCCAAGTCAAGTGTGTTCGGTAATGATCTTCAATGGTGTGCTCTGTCTGTCCAAGAGCAGATAGCACCCTGGGCCACGGGGAATACAGGAAGAAAACGCACAACGACCTGTATTTGCAAGCGGATAGTTGTCACCACCCTGCGCAGAGGAATGGGTGCTAAAAACACTGGTGCACAGGGCGCGCACCGTCTCTCACGCAGAGAGTCTGCCCAAAAGCTGGAACACCTGAAAATTGTATTCCGGAAAAACGGGTATTCGGAATGGCAGATCAGACGCGCTCTCCGCCCCACCTCTACGGTACAGCGTGTGGAGACGGAAGAAGTCACGGAGAAAGAGATAGCCATTGCCAATATACCACATACTGGTACACAATCGGGGAATATAGGACGAATATTGAGGAAACACGGAGTAGTAAATGTCTTTTGCCCACTAAATAAAACGCGAGCATTATTTGGAAGTGTCAAAGATGATCTCGGTTTACGGAAGGCCGGCACATACCAGATTCCATGTCAATGTGGGAAGACTTAAACTACTGGCCATTAAAATTGCTACACGACGAAGATGACGTGCTACAGACGCGAAATTTAACCGACAGGAAGAAGTTGCTGTGATATGTAAATGATTAGCTTTTCAGAGCATTCACACAAGGTTGGCGCCGGTGGCGACACCGAAAACGTGCTGACATGAGGAAAGTTTCCAACCGATTTCTCATACACAAACAGCTGTTGACCCGCGTTGCCTGGTGAAACGTATGATGCCTCGTATAAGGAGGAGAAATGTGTACCATCACGTTTCCGACTTTGATAAAGGTCGGATTGTAGCCTATCGCGATTGCGGTTTATCGTATCGCGACATTGCTGCTCGCATTGATCGAGATCCAATGACTGTTAGCAGAATATGGAATCGGTGGGTTCAGTAGGGTAATATGGAACACTGTGCTGGATCCCAACGGCCTCGTATCACTAACAGTCGAGATGACAGGCATCTTATCCGCATGGCTGTAACGGATCGTGCAGCCACGTCTCGATCCCTGCGTCAACAGATGGGGAAGTTAGCAAGACAACAACCATCTGCACGAACAGTTCGAAGACGTTTGCAGCAGCATGGACCATCAGCTCGGAGACCACGGCTGCGATTACCCTTGATGCTGCGTCACAAACAGGAGCGCCTGAGATGGTGTACTCAACGACGAACCTGGGTGCACGAATGGCAAAACGTAATTTTTTCGGATGAATCCAGGTTCTGTTTACAGCATCATGATGGTCGCATCCGTGTTTGTCGACATCGCGGTGAACGCACATTGGGAGCGTGTATTCGTCATCGCCATAATGGGGTGCCATTAGTTACACGTCTCGGTCACCTCTTGTTCGCATTGACGGCACTTTGAACAGTGGACGCTACATTTCAGATGTGTTACGACCCGTGGCTCTACCCTTCATTCGATCCCTGTGAAACCCTACATTTCAGGAGAATAATGCACGACTGTATGTTGCAGGTCCTGTACGGGCCTTTCTGGATACAGAAAATGTTCGACTACTGCCCCGGCCAGCACATTCTCCAGATCTCTCACCATTTGAAAACGTCTGGTCAATGGTGGCCGAGCAACTGGCTCCTTAAAATACGCCAGTCACTACTCTTGATGAACTGTGGTATCGTGTTGAAGCTGCATGGGCAGCTGTGCCTGTACACGCTATCCAAGCTCTGTTTGACTCAATGCCCAGGCGTATCAAGGCCGTTATTATGGCCAGAAGTGGTTGTTCTGGGTATTAATTTCTCATGATGTATGAACCCAATTTCGTGAAAATGTGATCACATGGCAGTTCTAGTATAATATATTTGTCCAATGAATACCCGTTTATCATCTGCATTTCTTCTTGGTGTAGTAATTTTAATGGCCAGTAGTGTATATTGGACCGACAGTGTGCACCATCGAAGATCATTGCTGAGAACATCAGAGGTACACTTGACTTGGGTACCCCAACAAGTCGGCGGTTGCAGAGCACTATATGTCCGAAAATCGCGAAATGGACTACCAACATACCATGGTCTTGGCACAGACATCTAAACACTGGGACAGCGTCTTTAGAGAGTCTATCGAAATTCGTACCAGGGATGGACTCATCAAACGAGATTGCCTCTACAACCTCAGCAGGGCATGGGAACCAGCACTGAGTCTAATGAAAAAGACGCTCAGCAAAGGAAACAAACGGGCGACTAGGGCGGACGAGGCACTGACGCCACCACAGACGCCGACGCCAGCGTCTCACCGACCACTGACGCGCGGGCGCGAACCGTGGAGAGAACGCCTCGCGAGGGGAGGGGATTTAAGACGGCTGCCCGCCCTCAGGAGCTCAGTTCGTCAGCACATCTGATGATGGCGACATGTCTGATGGCCGAAATATTGTGCCCATTGAACACTGTGGACCGGCAGTACACCTGTGGACTGTTAGAGCAAGAAATATGATGGGAGAAACTGAGGAATCACTTGTTAAAATTTGTTTAGCTCAAACAATTGAAATGAAAAAAAAAATTGTCTCCTCTCAAGTCAGATAAATTTGCCATGTGAAATGACTTTTGGAATCGTTAATGTAGCTCGTACAGAAATCTGTCACAATCTGCATTGAAGGAATTGTAATCTTGCTGTATATCGTATGTAAACATTTTGAAACCAAAGTTCATTTATTAGATGCTGTGTCGAAATAAAGATATATTTATCATAACGAATATGTAAATTTTTTAAGGTCAGAATCGTACTATTCGAAACAATTTCGAAGAAACACAATCTAACTTCAAATGAAAATATATCAAAAGAACTTATATATGTAACTTATATATGTAAATTGAAACTGCATGTTTCCATCATTTCTCATGAGGATGCAGATGTTTTTCAAGACTTGTTCTTTTCCCAAGAAACTGCACCAGAATGGGAAGGCTTATATAATTAATATCACCACAATGAATAAATTACCAGCCTCATGAGTAGCTGATCAGTGTCAGCATTGAATCATGTATTATGAAAAATGTATACGAAAATTTTAATAACAGTGTAACAAACATCTTGTGACTACAGAAAATGTGCATCATGAAACATGATGTTCGAAAATTCAAAGTGTTATGAGTCATCTGCAATCGATGTAAAATTCACATGAACACTTTCTTGAAATAGCAAATCACATGAAAAAAAATTGTAAAGAATTACAGAAACCAGTCTTGATTTATTAAAAAGAAATAATTCTCAGATAATGACAAGTGAAATTGAAGGGCTCCACCCTTGTTTGCTGCCTTGTGATGACTGGGTGTTGTGTGATGTCCTTAAGTTAGTTAGGTTTAAGTAGTTCTAAGTTCTAGGGGACTGATGACCATAGATGTTAAGTCCCATAGTGCTCAGAGCCATTTGAACCATTTGAACCCTTGTTTGTTTAAAATACACAAGTATCGCCACAGGGGTAAATATAGTATTACTTTTATGAGTGTACACTTTGTACTACAGATTTGTCTCTGCTTGGAGCATACCATATGAATCCAAAGTAACTATATTTCAGTGATATTTTAGGGCTCCTTGCTACTATCAACGCAACTCAGTTGTTGGCATGAAGTAATAAAATACATTATCACTAATGCCTATGGCTCTTTCTGTCATTTGTCTTTGATGTAAGTTGAACTGATCAAGAGAGAAGGATCACTTACTTAGTTGTATTGTGCTAATAAAATTTTGTAAAGAGTATTCATGGTGTTATACTACCTAGTTTCTCAATCCTGATCAACAAAATATTTAAGAAGTTTTTGGAAAGATTTAGCGCCTATCATTCGCTTTGAAGGAATGGTTAAATGTATAGTGTGTGGTTATTAGTATTTTATCTGGTATTATTTAGATTTAATAATCCTTAATTATTCTTTTACTTAGTGACAATCGAACCTGCACCTCCGGTATGAACATTGAAAGAGCATTGGTGCAAATATTCAATACTTTTACTATGATCAATACCGAACACAGGATAATGAACCAGTATTTATTTTCATCTACCAAGGCCATCGCACTCGTAGACATGGTTTTTGAATCAAAATAAGCATCTAACTATTCCACTTGACAGAGGTAAGCATATTTATCATAAAAAATAACATAATGCCGAGCTAGCCCTCCTTGGCCCCGTCACTTTTCAAGCTACTAAATTTATCCTCATCATATGCTGCCTTCTATCTATCATCAGAAAGCTTAACATATGATTTTATACAAGATTCTGCTAGTTCTACTCAAACAAAATGTCAGGCTTGAGAAATGAAACATGCTCATTTACTATCTTCCAGCATATTAAGATAAATATATACAGTATTATACATCATAAAATTACAATAGCTGGCTCCAATACCATAATTTCAATAAAATTCGCTTACACCATTTTTCTATGGACAAAGATACTGCTTTTAATTCGTTACAATCATTATAATAATAACAGCCGTCACTGTTACTGGCCAAATATACTTTGGTACATGATATAGAAACCATGCAGCTTCTGTGGACTACATTACCTCTGGTAGGAGCCTCTGCTGTTGCCACACCTCTTTCAGGCAGCTTACAGTACATGCAGCATAATAACTATAACTACAATTAATATACATTATGAGATATTTTCTTAATTCTTGAAAAAAGTTTGCTTAGGTGCTCATCATTCTGAGTGATGCAAATGGATGGAAAAAACACTCACTTAAATCAGGGGGATAATGAGGACTCTTATAAAAAGTAGGAAGTTGGAGACTGAAAAGAAAAAGATTCCACCTTTGCTGAACATGCTTTGAAAGAATGTCGTTCTTATGACACTAAATAAGGTGTTCTCCAGAGAGCAAGTGAAGGCAGAAAGCTAAAATCAGTTGGAATCAAGGATAATGGAATGTATTCGAATTAAAAACCAGTTCACAACGTACTATGAAATAAATATTAAAGTGGAACATCTGTCCTGTGTATTTCAGGCTTTTGGTGTAAGGTCATGAGATACAATTCATGATTAAAAAAGAGGGAATATAATATCAGACTTTAGGAACTGGCACCAATAATATTTATTGATGGCCAAAGTAAACTTCATAAAGGATAGTCTTGATAGACTTTGCATGTTAAATTGCTGAGAAGTGGAAAAACAGAAAAAGTTTCATTGAAATACAATGTTTTAAGTGAATCACAGATTTGTTTCCGAAGTGATAGAAGTACAAGTTCAGCCATGCTGCTGACGAAGATGATTGTATCATGGCCATATGTTTAGATCTTTCTGAGGCCTTTGATACTTGTGACATTTTGACTATACTAAATAAGCTAGAAGCATTAAGAATGAAAGGTGTAGCTAGTGACTGGTTCTGATCATACCCAACAGTTAGAGTCCAAAGAGTAGAGATGACATCTGCCTGAAATAAATCTAAACTTTTAGTGAAACACTTATCAGAACCAAAACACGTTAATATAGAAGTTTCTGATGGTAGCTTTCCTGATATTCATCGATGACTTTTTGAGTAGTTTTAGTCATGGTTAAAGAATTCTCTTTGCTGACTACAACAGTATTATAATCACTGAGAAAACAATAAAACTCTTTGCAGAGAAAGCAAATGAAACGCTCAAAGAAGTTTACAATTGGTCAATAAGCAAATAAAGTGACAATGAATATAAAGAAAACTAAAGCCATAAATTTCAGTTTGAAGAATGAAAATGACACTATTAAATTAAATTTAGAGTGTACCTTTGGGAATTCTCTACCAAAACCAAAATTTCTGGAAACAAATATTGATTCTATTTTGAAAAGTGTGAACATACAAAGATATTTATAAACAGAATGTCGTCAGCACATTACGTCCCTGGAGTCATGTCATCAGTGTGTAACAGCTAATGTCTTTTAATCACCTGGTATTCTTAGCTATGGCATTCTTTTGTGAGGAACAAATGCACAAAATCTAAATACAGTTATCAAACTGCAACAAAGAGGACCATAAGAATAATAGCCAAAAGTAGTAATCAAGCTCTTAATAAATATCTTTTTAAAATACTGGGGACTTTAACTATACCATGTGAGTATATTTACTGATCAGATGTACACATCAGAAATAACTGTAATATATACTGCCAAACAGCTCTGTCCATGACAATGGAGGAAGATCTAGATTTAACTTACATTTACCAAGAATGAATAAATGCAAAACTCAAAACAGGATACTCTATCAAGAAATAAAGCTACACCTGATTGCCGCAGGAGATTATACTTCTAAACATTGATAAAACAAACTTATTTAAAAAGGTAATTAAAAATACCCATTAAGCAATACATTTTAAACATTGAAGGGTTACTTAGATGGCACAGAGTAGCGGTTTGGTAAAATACATATCACAAATAAATAATAATAATGATAATAACACGTCTATCATTTCTCATAACACTTTCACATTATACTTTTTCTTCTTTTTTCTTTTCTTGAAATACTGTGTCCCAAAGCTAAGACTCTTTTTGAGGTCACCATCTCACTCGTTATAGAGGGACGCTGATTCAGTTTTTCAGGCTAGCAGATGGGATGTTGCAGTATCCAAAATGTTCCTGATGTCAGCTGACAGGATGTTTACTGCTGTAAAACAATGTGTGTATAGTGTGTGCAGTTTGTGCAGCGTTTTGGAGTGATAGATGAATGAACAGTGCAGCACTAGCATATTACGTTATAAATTGCTATAGTATTGTATGTAATACTTGGATACATGTCATGGCACCAGGCAGCCAGCACACTACACTTCAAATATTGGTTCAAATGGCTCTGAGCACTATGGGACTCAACTGCTGAGGTCATTAGTCCCCTAGAACTTAGAACTAGTTAAACCTAACTAACCTAAGGACATCACAAACATCCATGCCCGAGGCAGGATTCGAACCTGCGACCGTAGCGGTCTTGCGGTTCCAGACTGCAGCGCCTTTAACCGCACGGCCACTCAAATATTCTGTAAGTGGCATCTGTGTGGGCTGGCCATTATGTGCCGCCTGTAGAGGACCATATGACTCGTGCTAATGGCACAGCATCTGCTGTCCCACCTGCCAAAGCCCTTCACTTTATAAGCACAGCGCACCATGCACTTGCTCTCATATTATGTTCATATTTACTGTCACCCATTTTTTACATCAATACCTGGGTTTTTCAATTTGTGTCTATATACTCGGCTGTTGTTTGCTTGCATGTGGAAGAAGAAGAAAACTTGGTTCATTGTGGCCATGCTGTTGTTTATGTCTTACAGTACCGCACAATTGGCGACGAGTGAAGTGTTCACTACTGTGTGATCAATCTATCTGGTTGTTGCTTTGGTTCTTCTGTCCATAGAGCCAGTGCTCAAATGTCTCCTTGACCAGCAGCAAGCTCTTATGCTTGCTATCACGAACTGATGTAATTCTGCAGGTTTTCGTGGCCGTTGTCATTGAAGTTAAAATCTTCTGGGCTATTAGGCCACGTCATATTTCTACTAAAATGATCGATGTTTTGACCCCTCTGCTGGGATCTTCCTCAGGATCTTACGGTGTCAACTACTGCTAGAACACTCAGAGACGAGTGTCGCGTCCTCTTATAAAAGGGAGTTTTATCGCATTCGTGCTAGAGAAGTGATAGTATTGGTTAGATTTCATATGTCTACCATTGGTGAGCCACAGTCATAGGTTAATATTCCCGCAGAAGAAGGGGCGTTGTTAGCTGATCTCTTGTGGATATCATTGGCAGCCCATCGTCATTGGATAGAAAGGCACTATTCCACACTTACACTGGAAAAGGGGTATTGGTTGAAATTCCTGCTACTGCTATTGGTTGGTCATCATCATTGGCTATATTCAAAACGGACAGAGCAAGAGAGTGGTACTGTTTACCCAAAACATTATTGTCCGCCGAAGTGACTTGCAGAGCACGTCGCGGCCGATATTTACTTCCTTGATGGCAGGGAGCCACGATGCCGGAAGCCTATAGCCGTCCTCTCTATTGAAATTGCATGCATTCTTGGAAATTTCAACCGCACCTCGGACTTTCCTTCTATAAATGTTTGTTTCCTTAGCCAGTACACGTACGTTATTAAAATCGATGTCAGAGTCACGGATCGCATTATGTTCCGCTACTGCCGATTTTGCGCTTTGTTTTAGCCGCATGTACCGTTCGTATTCCTTAATGCGTTCCTTAACAGTTCTTACCGTTTCGCCTGTATACACTTTGCCGCAGCCACATGTCACTTGATAGATGCCTGCATTGTGGAGGCAATCAGGTGCATCCGTTTTCCGTCGGAAAAAATCTTTTATTTTGTTCTGATTAAAGAAAAATGTCTGAATATCATTTTCTTTAGAATTCTGCTTATGCGGTCAGTGACCCCAGAAACGAACGGTAACCTAACGGAATGAGAATGGGGTTCCTCGTCATTCTTATTAGCGTTATAAATATTCCGCCTAAAAGCCCTGTCGATTGAATAACTGTCATATCCATTTGCCTTCAATGTCCTGTTTAAAAAATTCAACTCCGATTCCAAGTTGTCGTCATCGCTTGTACGGAAGGCACATGAAGACAGAGTGTTGAGTACTGCTTGCTTCTGGGCTGGGTGGTGGTGCGAAGTGGCATCTAAATATCTGTCTGTGTTAGTCGGCTTTCTGTACACTCTGTGACCTAGAGTGTTATCAGATCTTCTGTACACCAATACATCTAGGAACGGGAGACCGACCTCACTCTCAACCTCCAAGGTAAATCTAACGAAATGTATAAGTTCTCAAATTATCACAGTAAATGCATGCATGTCATTGCAGCACAAGTAGAGTTCCGTTGTTGATGTAGACAGTTTTACCAGTTCTACTGGGCTTGGGTGGCAGAACTCCACGGCTCAGTCGCAAATGTCAGTTAGTTGCCAAAGCTCATCATGATTTCTATGCTGATACTCAGTGATTCAGTCGGCTGTTGACAAGGAGATGTATTAAAGCTCATTACAGTCCGAAAATCCATCTTTGGCTGAAACGATGAATACTGCTCAATCTTTCAATGGATCTCCTGTAGCTGGTTATCAGATTGAGGCTAGGTGTGACACTGCCACGATGGCTCCTGTTCCTAGACGTTGGGCATCATTCAGTTCTTGGGCAAAGAATGACATGATACCGAACAAACATGGCTTCTGTGTTGCACAGAAAAGCAATGTGCCAAACAACAACAGCTACCACAGCAGCCAATTCAACAGCAGCACTCCCCACTCCCATCAAGCTCATACTGTTTTGTGTAACATGACAGGGCTGTGTGCCCTAAGCACTGGGCAACTTGCAACAACTGAAGAAAAAGAGGACATCTGTGTGTCATTCCCAGCCCCCCTTTTGCTGTTATGGACATGGATGTTAATTGTGTGTCTGCAGTGCTTTTAAATCATAAAATCCTGTTCATAAAAGTGTGGGTGGTGGACAAAGTGCTCATACTACAAGTGAATATGGGTACAGGTAAGACTTTACTGAATTCACAAATTTACGTTAATTTGGAATTTCCAGCGTTGTCTCCGGTTACTCAGTGATATGTGGGTTACAACAAGCAGCAAATCCAGTTTTGGGGCCGGCCGGAGTGGCCAGGCGGTTCTAGGCACTTCAGTCTGGAACCACGCTGCTGCTACAGTCGCAGGTTCGAGTCTTGCCTCGGGAATGGATGTGTGATGTCCTTAGGTTAGTTAGGTTTAAGTAGTCATACAGTCTATTACATCGAGTGAGTGTTCTAACCGTCGTGACTGTTTAAAAACTCGTTGGTAAGCTTCGCCTATGTGGTGACTTTAAAAGTTTCAGTAAATGTTCAGTGTATAATTGACACCTACTCTTCGCTCCATCAAGACGAGTTATTGGCTAAACCCGCTGGTGGGAGAGCATCTCCAAAACTGATTTATCCGCATCCTATTTACAGGTTCCATTGGACGGGGTTTCCAAACAGCTCTTTGTGATTAACACGTCCTTCTGTTCCTACCTGTATCAGTGCCTCCAGCTATCCATTAAGTATTTGAGGTTTGAATATTCTGAGGACAGTGTTAAGCGTTTACGTCATCATGTCGCCGCTGTCACAGCTCTGCATCGTCCTACAAATGTCAAAGAATTTCAAGCATTTTTAAGGTAAAATTGCTCAGTACCGCAAACTTATTGCAGGTGCGGCCACATTGGTCCAAAAGAACGTTGCTTTTCAGTGGACGCTGGCCTGTGAGCGTGTGTTATGTTTTGAAATCTAAATTACATTCTGCTCCATATTTGACTAATTTCCATCCTGGCCACCACTTGGTATTCTCTACGTATATCTCTCAGTATCGGCTCAGGGCCGTTCTCGTAAAATGATACAAGGATAGTTCTGATCTCTGATAGCTTACGCATCAAAAACGTTCAATCCCGCGCAGTAGCGCTACTTCAGTGTTGAAAAGAAGTCCTTTGTATAGTCTATACCCTCAAAAAGATTCATGTGTTCTTGTATGGATCTAACTTACACCTCATTACGACCACAAGCCCTTGGTTCGGTTATTCAGTCCTTGTAGTTCGTTGCCCAACTAAGCAGCTCATCACCTCGAGTGTTGGGCCTTGTTTCTGTCTCACTATAACTATGAACTACGTTTTAGGCTTAGAACGCGACATGCCGTCGCCGATGCAGTGCCCTGGCTTCTAATAGGGCCAGATTCCACATTTATCATGATGAACTCCATTGTTTACACTTAGACACACAACATACGGTAAATGATATACCTATTATGGGCTTCCAGATCACAGCTGCCGTTGCTGCTGATCTGAATTTACATCAGGTTATTCACCTCAGTCAATACGGTTGGCCGGGCAGCCTCTGGACAGGGTTTCTAATCTTTTTTTTAGTAACTATTTTGCCCTCTGTCACTGCCCTTCAGTATATGATGGCATTGTTCACTTAGCTACAGATGAGCTATCTCCCAGGCTGTGATGCCTTGTGCCCTAGTCCTACATAAGGGTTATAGATTGGAGAGTCTCGTATACCAAGTTATTGGCCCACTGACATGTGCTTTGGCCTTTCATCAATGGTGATATTGTGCATCTTGTCACACCTACTCTCAATGTGCTACACCACAGGTGGCAGTGCAGGTGACACTTTCTGCGTGGCCTGCATCACAGCATCTGTGGGGTAGCATGCATGTTGATTTCACATGAGCCTTTCTAAATTCTAACTAGTTGTTGCTTTTCAATGCATTCTCTAAATTTCCATATGGTACCTGCTATCCTTCAACGTTATCCGCAGCTATGATTCAGAGCCTCTCCAATAATTTTTCTGTTTGAGGATTACCTTATATGCCCGTGACAGATAACAGTCCACAGTTTATGACTCTCGTCAAGGTATTCTCCACATGACTGCTCCTCCTTTTCACCCCCAATCTAATAGTGAGGCAGAATGTCTCGTCTGGGCTTTGAGGTTCAAATGAAGAAGTACATCATGAACTCCTCCACAGATGAAGCCTTGACATGTTTCTTGATTTCGTAAAGGTTTACACCGCTGGTGAATCAGAGTCCAGCCAAGTTACACCATGATCGCCACCCACACACACTCCTGCATCTGCTCATGCTGCCCCACTAACGCCCATCCACATGGCTCTTGTCCATATTTGCTCCTGTCTCTGAAGTCCTGCCTCGAGGGTTTAGTCGTTGACTGAAGTGGATTAGGTAGATGGTCCACAGCTGCCAAGGTCACCACTTCTGTATGACGTGCTCCAGTGATGGGCTGGTGGTGCACCACCACAACCAACTGTGTCTTGAAGCCATGGTGAGTGTGAGGGTCTACAGCTGCCACCTGTGCCTCCTCCATTAGTACCTGTCCTAACCTTGTGGGGTATCTGTGTTGTGGAGGCGTACCTGTCCTCCTTGTGGATGTTGCCACCTCCTGCCTCTTCTTAAGGCTCTAGTCTCTCGGCACATGCTGTGAGGCCTTCAAAAATGGTTCAAATGGCTCTGAGCACTATGGGACTCAACTGCTGTGGTCATAAGTCCCCTAGAACTTAGAACTACTTAAACCTAACTAACCTAAGGACAGCAAACAACACCCAGCCATCACGAGGCAGAGAAAATCCCTGACCCCGCCGGGAATCGAACCCGGGAACCCGGGCGTGGGAAGCGAGAACGCTACCGCACGACCACGAGATGCGGGCTCTGTGAGGCCTTCCCAAGATGCTTGGCCGTCACTGTCGATCCTGTCACCAGTTGAGGTGGCGCCTTTGGTGTCTTGAACATTGGCATCCCCAGCGCACCCAACTGAGAGCTGGTGTCTTCACTATCAGCACAATTCCACCATGTCGAAGAACGACATGTCAAGAAACAATGAGGACCTTGTTACCAGTCCTCTCTTACGGAACTTTATGGAGGAGTGGCCACTGCATGTGTCCACAGCCCAGCCACTGCTGCCACTACTCACTGGTTCTGGCCCAGAATCTCCTTCAGCAGCTGTTTTCAGCGCCTGTGGATGTTTCAACAAACACCCTGATGCTGGGTCTGTGGAGTCGTTCTCCCCAATAGGGATTGGACGCTATACCATTGTGCATAATACTTAGATGCATACTGCAACACCTGGCCACCAGCGTGCTACACTTCAAATTTTGTCAATGTCATCTGTGTCGGCCAACCACTAGAGGCTGCCTGTGGTGGGCCACATGACTTATGCATGAGGCAAAACATTCGCCATGTCCATTGGCATGATCCTCTTTATAAGTGAAGTTGCTCTCATATTGTGTTCACACCTACTCTCTCCAACTGTTTGTATCAGTACCTGGACTGTTTCTAAGTTTGTGTCTTCATTCTCAACTGCTGTTCACTTGTATGTGGAAGAATAAATTTTGGTTCATTGTGGCTATGCTGTTGCTTGTTACTTACAATACAATACACAAATGACTTATTTGTAAAACAATATTGTACATTACAGAGGAACAAAATGAGGTAGCACTGTTTGAAATGGAGTGGCCTCATATTTGGGAGGGTGAAGGCGTCAGTCTTCATCCAGCCATCCTGATCCAGGGTTTCCATGGTTTCCCTAAATTACTTCAGGCAAATGCCAGGATAGTTCCTATGAGAAGGCAAGGGCTGAATACCTGTCCAGTCATTGTCATACTAGACTGAAAGTATGTATATATGTGAATTCATTTTTGTTGTTCTTAAACTGTAATATCAAGACATGTCCAATATTCTTGTAAACGAGACCTACAGATGAATGTAATTATTACAACTACAACAAACGCTTCTAACCATCGACACTTACATGTTGGCGAAAAATAGATATTTAAACACACCAAACAATGTTTGTAAGCTGATCATTGAGCCTATTTACCTTCAGCCTTGTGTCTTTTCTTATTAAAGTCAAAAACAACTGTATTTTTCTTCATTAATAAAGCTACCTTTTTCAGAAATAGAAAACTTTATTTAATTAAAATTTCTTTGTCAATTTATGTCATTGTTTATACTCAGTGTAGGTTTTTCCTTTGTACTAGTACAGTAAAACCTAAATAATTTTTCACTTTCTTTGGAAGAATCTTTATCATAAAAAACATGCAAGTCATCACGCAACATTTGTAGTAAGTCACAAAAATAAGGCAATATAATAATGACAAATATATGCAAAACCCTGATATCCACAACTATAACTCAAGTAACCATGAAAAGAATAGATTAATTTCAGATTAATATAAACATTCCTGTTTCTTGATTAGATGGGAGACCTTCAAGAAGAAAGTGTTCGCCACTTTGAATATTTGCTTTCACCTAACCTACCCCAGTCATTCTGTTCAGAGAAGAGGATGTGAAGTTTAGTGTGGATTATGAATCATGTGTCATTCATGGTATAACTTAACATCAATTTGAGGTGAAGAGTAGAGCAGAGGAGGACTGAAAAATTTCGAGGTCTCACAGGGCTTTGATCTTGCAACTTTTTATTTTCCAAACATGAGCCTTACAGCTAGAACAAAAGGCTTAACATTATATGGTAGCAAAGAACGACGCAATTCTGCCACCTTCCCCCAAGACAATGCCAAATCGCTTTTGACCTTGAAAGTCGATTCACAATTAACAAATTGTCAAAACATTCCATAATATATTTTAAACAGAGGCATTCACACTAACCGTCTATGGAACAGAAAGGGACCAGTTGCAGTGGGACGTAAAGATAAGGGTTTCTTAGAAAGAAAGTTTTGATGTTGACTTTGGTGGAACTGCTAACATCATAAGTTAACCAATTTTCGCGACATCACTCATTTTATAGTAGTGTATACTCCTATGTCTGTAAGAGGTGTTTCATGTTATTTCTTCATCTGGGTAACTCTAAGAATTAATGTAGCTATTGCTAGTTAGACTTGGATCTAGTGTGTTTAGTCCAGGTTCTCAGAGTTTGGCGATGATCTTGACCATTCGTTACTAGGTTTATGTCCAAGTGTTAATTCTTACATAGTAAAGTTGGAGGGAGCATGTGGTATTTTATTTGTAATGCCTTCAAACTATTGTGTTTAATTAAATTATGTGGTCTGCATGAGTGAACAGTTTAGTCATACCTGCTGGTTCACATTGCTTTCGTCTCTGGATACAATTTTTAGATGAGTATTTGGGGGATGTTAATTTCGTTCATAAAAATGATCAATCTCATGCATGTGATCAGACTGCCATTATGCAGTTACATTGTTGTACAGCTGTTAACTCTAAAACGATAATTATCACTTACCTACTTAATTACAGTCACATTTACAGCACTTTTAGAACATAAATGTCGAAACTTTTATTAAGACTTGTAAAATTCAATGGCACATCTTAAATAACGTCTACCATGTGGAAATGCACCACATATATATCTACTGGGACAACTGCTAGTGATTTAGTTGGTGAAAAGGATGTCTTTCGCTTCAAAATACTCTGTATATACTTTGCGAAACGTGTTATGAAAACAAAGGTCGATTCGCACTTGACGGAAAGCGGTATGACGACACGAAAAGTCAAAACATTCCACAACGCATTTCAGCGCCGATACTCACACAGGCCTTCAGTGAGATGAAAAGATACGCTGTTTTTGCACAGTCACTAAAGCTATGGGAGTGGAATTTCTCCTTTTGCGTATATTTTCCCTTATTTTATTTTACTGCTTTGTTTTCGTGGCAACTGCAAATGTTCCACAAAAGAGGCCAGATATATGAAAACGAAACATGATTTAAGTTCTGAAATACTTGAGCAGAAACAAAACTCACACTCTTCATAAATAAGAATACAAACTGATGACGCAATTTTCATTAAACAATCCTTTAAACAGTGAAAGTGTTAGCTCTATTGAATAAGAATAATTCACTGGTATTCTTGTATGAATATAGTTTTGATAGCAAATTTACTGTTTTGAACACGTTGTAGCCCATACTAAATTGCATGATCTCATTGAAGTACTTGTATTTTTCTGATTAGTATATGACCCATCAGAGACCAAATGTGTGTGTTTGCATGGCATTTGACTGAGGTTCTGAAACTGAGGAAAAGGTTACTTTGTCGCCCTCCTCCTGTAATCCTGCCTTCAACCGTGGGACATGAAAATCGTCACATGACTTAGTGAACCCTCTTGACCTTATCACATTTGTATGCATAATTAGCCATAATACATTATGTAGCTTCTCATCATGGTGCACTCATTGTATAAAGCCTGTCAGATTTCTTTAAAGCATCCATGACCACAAAGCTAAATGATCGCCTGAACCATCTCTTTAGAAGCTGGCCATAAAATTTCAGATGTGCCAGATCACTTGACACTTCAGATGTGATGGCATGCATGTGACCGTGGGCAATCGTACTCACGTGTTTTACACTCTGGCGTACATCCCACTTCCTAATTCCTCCGCAGCCTTCCTTCTGAGCACAGCATATTCTCACACCTCTAAAAACATGTCAGGAGGCAAAATTTTCTAACTTTGCTATTTCACATGCTGCTGGAAAAATATCATCCTCTCGGACATGCACAGTGACACCATATTTCTTGTTCATGTGTTCTTTTGACCTACGCCATGCTATAAAAAGTCCTTGACTCTCTGGATTTATGGCGCTAGGTCTTGAGTGGTAGCTAAGGCTTTTCTGTCTTTGCAGACACACAACTGGTTCCAGTGTTGTAATACTGCCATTATTACCTCTCTATTTTCGTGACTGATATTGTCTTCACCATCCACCTATGAATTATTTCATCTCAACAGGTTGCCAAGTTTGTTGTCTTTATTCCAGCAGTACGCAATATCAAGATCATATTGTCTATTGCCAAGGCCTATAGCATACCTCTGCTACCATGTGTCTGAGGGGCATTAGAAATGTCAGAGTGTGCATGATATATTGTATATTTTCGTACAGTGTGTACTGCTAACAACGTGTTTTGTGGCATAACATAATTTGCAATCAACTTTTGTGTCTTATACAATTTTAGCAATCCTCTTTCAAAGAATCATTCGCCCAGAATTTAAGAGTATATGTGAATACATGTACATTTTTGACAATCTTGGGAGGATAGGAGTGTTGTTTTTGACGTCGCAAGCGTATATTTTCGAGAATCTTTGCACGTTATGAGAGATGTGCATTACCAATTTTGTAGTCAAGCAGCGTTTGCATTATACAGTTAGTGTACGCAACTAACATATTATGACACATTTGCTTTCTCTTGCAAAAAGAGTGCATATTGTCTGCATCGTAAATTAACGCTACTGTCGTATTTGTTAACGAAAATGACCTAAAACCGTTTCTGTGAAACAGCTAATTCTTAACAAAGTTGTTTTGATGCCATAATACATGTCTCGTTATGACTGTAAATCGTTTCGGTGATAAAAGGCTGCTGGTAACACTTGCAGCATATCAGACCCATAAATTAAGAGAGAATCAGCAAATTAGTTCAGTTTCTTTTGTTTTCTGTTCTATAAAATACTGCATGGGGCACAATGCTGCCTAACTGCCTGTACTGTTCTCACACGCAAAATGAATTAGTTGCTGTTTGAAAGCAGCTGAAACTACTCTCAAATGATTGGAGGCTACTGTGAATATGTGTGTTGTAGGGCTACTGAGAGTCATGATATGAGGGTATCTCATGTACTGTTCTCCCCTGCTGATACCATGTCAACTACAAGAAATCAAGGTGATCGTGAGTAGCAGGACATTGGTAGGACGAGACATGCTGTGCAAGCTTGACAGACATTAGTGAGAACTCAGAATGTTGCACTCAGCCCTTAATCAACAAGTTCAAGGTGCTGCCTTTCACTGAAACCAAAAATGAGCCATGAGAATCACTTCACCTGCGGGGGAACATGCTATGACCCATGTCAGCCGTTCAAAGCCAGTGAATAACGGTAACCCTTAGATAAATGGCAGTATGTGTAGCCTGTATATGCCTGTGAGCCTAATCCATGTTGAAGAGAATAGTCTGGCAGCCATAACAGAAACAGGGTGTAATCAACTGCAGGTTATACCATTTTCTGGGACAAATGATGCTTGCTATCTCGGCTCCTATGTCATACTAGAATTATTCCAATGACCTGCAGAGAAGATTGAGGACACCAACCTTGTTCATAGAGTTTCAATGAAGCTCACAAATTGCGGCATTGTTGCTAGAACAGATCATGGTACCCTGATTCTAAATCGAGTGGAAGACTTCAACTAGTGCATGTGAAGGTTCGGGGACAAGCTAGGCTGTGACTTCACAGACGTGCGCCATAGGGTTGAGAACTGTAGAATCCATCTAAATGGGTCAGGTAGACACTTCATGTCAGATCCTGTTATCAAGGTAGTTAACTGTGTGTGGGGTGCACGTAAGGGTTCTTTAGATTAGGCAATTCTCCATCCATTCCAGATAATGGCAGTCATAGGAGGCCCCCAAGTATCAGTGTAAGATACCAAGAACTGCCTATTAAAGGTGAAAATATTAAAATGCTAGTGATTAACTGCTAAAGCATTCACAACAAAGTGTCAGAGTTTGAAGCTCTGCTAAAAAGTCTCACATAATACTTGGTGCAGAAAGCTGGTTAAAACCTGAAGTTGACAGCAGCGAGATTTCTGTGAGGAATTTTTAGTGCATATAAAGAATAAGAACATTAGAAATGGAGATGGTATATTTGTCTCAGTAGGCAAGAATCTCATATCCACTGAGATAGAAATGGAAGCTACAAGCGAAATTGCTTGGGAAAGACTCAGTATCAGGAGTGGGCATAGAACGAAGAGTAAAACACCATCTTTCTATCAAACACCAGACTTACCTCCTGATGTAACCAAAAATGTTAGCAAAAACATCAGTTTGCTTGTACACAAATTTCCTAATCATTGGAGGACACTTTAACCACTCAACAGTCAAATGGGATAATTGCAGAATTGTTAGTAGTGGGCATAACAAGGTATCCTGTGAAACATTACTAAATGCCCTCTCTGAAAACTACCTAGGCAAGATAGTTCAGAACCACACTCATGATGGAAATATGCTAAATCTTGATCTTTATCAGGACGTTGACATAGAGACTGATATCAGTGACCATGAGGCAGTTGGAGCAACAATTATTACAAAAGCAAAAGGAGCAACTAAACAAAGAAAAAGATTTATATGTTCATTAAACTTGATAAAGAAGAAATACTGTCATATCTCAATAAGGGACTTTTAACTTTTAGATCAGGAGAGGAGCACATAAAGGAATTATGGCTGAAGTTTAAAAAGTGTAGTTGACCATACACTGGATATATATGTACCCGGTAGAGCAGATCATATTGGGACGGATTTTCTATGGTGTACATTCATTGTAAAGAAACCACTGAAGAAACCGAGACCCTGCATAATAGGAATAAAGCAAAGTATAGGTTTCTAGACAGAGAGATGCTGCATGAAATGCATTTGGTTGTCAAGACAGAAATGTGTGAAGCCTTCAGTGACTACCATAGCAGTATATTGTTGAATGATTTTTCACAAAGCCCAAAGAAATTCTGGACATATGAAAAGCTTATAAGTGTCACCAACGTTAGTGTGGAGTCACTCTTGGATGAGACATGAACTGAAATCGAGGACAGCACAGCAGAAGCAGAAATGCTTAACTCTATTTTAAATGTTCCTTTACTAAGGAAAATCCATGACAGTTGCCTCAATTTAATCCTGATACCACTAAAAATGTGGGATAAATAGATATTAGTGTCAATCATGTTGAGAAACAGCTGAAGTCATTAAAACTGAACAAAGCTCCAGAACCCAATGTAATCCCTATCAGATTCTATATGGTTTCTATAGCTGCATTGGCCCCTCTTTTAACTGTAATTTTTCATTTTCAATTAATTTCAATTAATCATGATAAGAAAAAATAAGTTGTACCTTAATATAAGATAAATAAGACACAAATATCAAATCATACAGAGCCCACAATAAAAATGTGTAGGGTATCAAAGAAAAGACTCATAACAGTACTTATAATTAGAGGTTATAAAGGCAACAGGGACATTTTAATATAAGTCAGTTTTTTATTTTGATTTTAAATTTTGAACCTTCAAGGTCTTTCAGGTACGTTGGTAATTTATTGTGAAAGATTGCTCCTTTTATGTGTGGGCTGTTTACATTATGGGAAAAATTTCTTCTTATCCTAAAAGGATCATTCTTAAACCTAGTGTTGTATTCATGTACTTGACTATTGACAAGAATGTATCTTTAGTCGTCTTTCAAGTTTAGTTTTGCTTATTTTTACTTTAAAGTCTATTTCTGTGGAAAAAATCACATGCAACTTCAGCAAATTGCTTACTTGATTAGCACAAACAAGATGTGTTGTCAGGAAACATACTGATGAATACATTCTCAACTGAAGGGAAGCCATTAACATAGTGAATGCAGAGATAAGGACCAAGGTGAGAACCTTGAGGAACTCTTGAACCAACAGTGTAGTTACTCGATTGTGCAGCCCTTATCATTTTACCATCAGTAATGTGAATTTCAGTGCACCAAGAACTATTTTGAAGAAAGAAATGGATAAATCTTAATATCCACCCAGGGACATGAGGAAACAATGTCCCTATTTTCTGAGGCTAAACTATGTTCAAGAAGTGCGACATCTGTATCTGAAAATTTGTCTTGAATTCAAATGACTTAAAACAATCTAGGGTCACTAAATTATTGAAATCAATTAACTGAGCAAAGTGGTTAGATACAGAACCATTAAGTACAGCAGCCTCAAAACAACCTGTTTCAGTAATTAAGTGATCAATTGAAGAGGAATTATTATGGACTATTCTAGTTGACAGATTGCCAAGATAGTCAGTTAGCTTGAACGTTGTAATAAGATCTATAAACCTAATCCTATCATCGTAATGCTTTAAACCTTCTACAACACAAACATCAGCATCTTAATTTTCATAAATATTACTTAAAACAAATTCTAGATTATCGTTAAACATAGAAAAAGCTCCATTTGGGGAGCTGTATATCTCCAATACAAATAATAAATAGTGTGCAAACCGTTAACTTAGCCATAACTATTTCTAAGTCGAGATCCACACAATAACTGCTCACCCAACGAATTTATGAAATTAAACTTAACAGGATTCCCCTCACATAAACTGCAACTTCACCACCATTATGAGTAATTCTACAAGTCGACGAGATCAAACGGTAGTTCTTAAATTTCAAAAGTTGTAAATTGTCCACACCACTTTGAGGCTCTGTCAACCTTGCAGTGCTCGCATATAGACTGACAGTCTACATGAATGGAGTTTTTCCTTTCTTTTTCATTTCTTCAGACCTAGGAATCACATCACCAGAGTACCTTCCTATTATCAGCAGTATTATGTTACTTCTTTGATCCGTTTTGACTGGAACTGCCATGGTGAAATTATTATGAACTGAAAATAATAGTCCTGTATGAGCAATGGCGTTTGATATAATTTGGATTGTCGCCTGTGGGAGAAACAGTAAAAAGGAAGCCACTTTTGCCATATTGTACTCGGGGGTTTTCTTATTACTGCAGTGTCAAAGCCTGTTAGTTACATTGTTTTATTAGGGATAGATGAGTTAATTGCTCTGTTTATAGATTTCTGCAAAATGATATTGCCATTTGAGCTCACGAAGGCAAGTAAGTGTCCAGTGGGTTGAAATATGCCTTCAAAAAATCTTGTGCTCTCATACCATTTCCTAAGAAAGATGACAATTTTGTATCCAATCTCCACCACAATGACAGTGTTGATGAAGAGACAGACAAAGCAGAAACGATAGTTATGTACAAGACAAAATGAAGTGTAGGTATGTGTGACAGTTGCATACTGTCTACAATTGCCTAAGACAAACTTGCTTATTGATTATGGTCATATTTTATTCCCTACTGTATGTTGGAGATATCAGTTCTTTAATTATTCATGCTGTTAACAACCCAGACAGCTGCACCAGATGAAAAGATTTTCTGCACCTGTCCTCTCATCAGTTTGTTTCACAACACATGCAACTCCAAGCTGGCATTAAAATTTAAACACTGTAATTGACATATGCACAGTCACATTTTTGTTTTTACTTGTAAATCTATATGTATACTGGCAGTCACAGCGACTACTAACTAACGGTATGAAAACAGCATGATTACTGCAGGATTAAAAAGGAAACTGTCAGGAAGGAGATCAATGGAAAAGCGTTCCATGTAATTAAACTTATCATCTCTTTTGGATTAGTATCATTTACTTCGAGGGACTCCTCCCTAAAAAAAAGAATCTGTGTCCTGTTTACACGTGACCTAAACAGCCTAGGCTTAGAAATATTTTTAGTGAATCCGTACTCCTTCACAGAAATGCCACTTGGTCAGAAATCGCCTTGTATACAGTAATAAAGTCCGTTTCGGACACACTTACCTGGAAACTGTTGTAAGAAAAATGTTTAGTTGTCAGTTTGTTTTAGCTTAAGTTGACAATATCTCCAACCTTAACGCAGCTTCGAACATGCACCCCTGTAATATCACTGTCACACCTAAAATTAAAAATCTGTTCCTTTCTCCACAGTTTTCAAGCCTCTTTCTGTGGTATTAGATCCAATTACTATCGTTTTAGTATTTTTACCTCTTCCACGAGTTGACTCAGGCGTTTTTTTCAAAATTTAATGTCTTGTTTGCTAGAAGATGTTTACATGTACAAACTGTGCTGTAGAGAGCAAGCTTTGAAGTGTATGGATGGGCAGTTTCTTCTTCTATTTCTTATGGTTTTTTTTTAAGTTTTGGTTTTATATTTCGTCTTCCACAAAGGTCCTTAAGTCAATGAGATTTTCGTAATTTCATTAGCGTTGTGGACTCGAACATTCAAAAGCCTGTACCAGAAAAATTTCATCATCTTGAATGTCTTTGCATAGATGAAGTGAACACTTTTTCCTGCTTACTAAGTGTCCCGCTGTTTCATATAACAATTGTGTTTTCGGTTACAAAATCAAGGTTCTTATTCAAAATTACATAATCATCAACAACACCTTTAATGGTGTTTACCTGCTTATTTACAGTAGAGGCAAGTTTCGTTGTGCTTTCGACGCCAAACACATTTTACAATAGAATATATAACCTAGGAGCACACTGGTAACGTAACCATCTGTATTTATCACCTTATCTATTAAAGATTCTTCGAACAAAAAAAACCGTGTCAGTAATTAGGAGAAGGCGTAATTCACACTGATCTACGAAGAGAAGTGATCCATAAAACCGCCATCCAGTATCCTTAGCGTCGGTATGTTGGGAATGACCTCCTCCATGCCAGCGAGCACGAATTCCAAAGACATCGATTTGTAAAACCCAAGTTGTACTTTTCTCACATTCATCCCAGTTATACGTGACTCCCAAAACAGAATTTTGTAAAACGATTTCCCAATAACGCTTCTGGGTGATCATGTAAACACTTCAAAATCGATTCTGGAAATCAGTTTGTGGTTGCCAGTTTTCCAATTCCGCAATCGATTTTCGCTACCTTGTAAACGCAGCCTGTTTTGAAACGTGCTTGGGCAGTAAGTCTTCACCCTGTTTTTAAAAACTTTTTGGTTAATATGGACGGAGTGACTTTTTGACAGTGAAGGCCCATGATATAATATAGAAATATTATATTTCGGCTGATTACACCTGACCTAACTGAAGAGAAATAGCGACTGTGCTGGCTAAATCATAAACCTTACCAGTTGTTTTCCAGGCGCCATATTTAACTGGGCTAGCAAATCCGCTTCAGACCTTAACAAGTTTCCGAAATTCTTTTTCGTCTTTCGGAAGACGTTTGTCTGTAAACGTAGGCAGATAAGTTCACTATATCTCGAATAGCGAAAAGCATTTTACAGAGTAGTATCACATCTACGATTACTTCCTAAAATAATGCGTGGTTCATTACTTGAGGTGAAGTATAGATTTGACTACCACAATGCTAGAAATAACACATTCGAGACAGACTACAGTGTTGGCTATATGGTGTGAAAGCGTTTTTTTAAACTGATATTTTATAGACTTTTTATAGCAAACAATGCAGCCATTACAGTTGCTTTGATTAGTGACTTAAATTTTAAGTGCATCTACTTCATGCACACATAAAATTACAATTACTGGTTAAGTATTTTTTGTATCAGAGCTTTATTTCCATCTTTTATTGGTAATGTGCTATTACACTACCGATTTTCAGGTATTCTCACTAATTACTGTTTTAATATTTGTTGCTAAGGAAATTTTCGTTTTCAAAGGTTTCCCCACAGTTTATGTTGATCTGAAGCATATTTGGAACATCCTACAGTAATATGGTCGAGGTCTCTGTTGTTTTCTGGATATTCACTGCCTGTGACAGTCTATCCTTCCAATCCTATAGAGATTTGTGGGGAAACATGTGTGTCCTAACCTTATTCTAACAACTAATGTTACACACTTCCTCTAAAGACTTTTCTGATTGCACCCAGATTTTTTTGTTACTGTATACTATACTTGACTGAAGCGAATGAAAAGCCCTTTTTCTGCTGCACTGTTTGTGACTACTGTTCTCACTAATTGTATTCCTCTTTTTTTTGGAAATGTGGAGAAAGTCATAATATGGAAGCTGTGTAAAAATGGGGACCCCTTCTTTGATGCTTTCTTTTGCTAGATCAACTACTATTTTGTTATGCCAAATACCTGAGTATCCTTTACTCGCATTAGATGCACGGTTTATTTTTGTTTCAAGCTTTAATTATTAGTTCCGCCACAACACAGCTACACCTGTTATCAGCTCTCCACTTTCAATGCTCTAATTGCTCCAAAGAACTTCCAAATTCAGTCAGAATTAATATTTTGTTCGCCTTTTCAGTCCCAAACTTAACTGCTTCTTTAATAGCTGCCACTTCTGCAGTGTGAATCCTACTTAATGATGGTGATAAACACTATTTAGCTATCTGCAGCCTAGGGCAATAATATATACAGCCAACTACCTCATGAGCTGTGGATCCTTCAGTACACATACGTAAAAAAATCTGGCCATTCGCTTTCCAGGTAATTTATTACTTTCATTTTAGCTCTAAGCCCTCGACCCATTCTGTCTGGTAGATAAAAAACTTCAGTTCATGTTCTTTACTGAACACTGAAAACATTCGGTCCTTCCATGCCAAAGGGAACATAATTCTGAGACTTCAGAAGGCTGTTACTTACAGTGGTGTTCGTTTATGTTCATCTGGGTATATTCTTTCTACCAATTGCTTAGCTTTAACTATGACAGGATGATTAATTACTACAGATCATAGAAGCAGAAATTTTTTGGCAAGTAGTTTTCTCTGGATGTTAAGAGGCATTTCTTTGGCTTCTATTAGAACTGCATTAGTTGGTGACCAATTCATTGTTCCTAGGCACTGCCTTATAGCTCAGTATTGAAGTCCATTTAGTTTTTCTAGTACATTTTGTGAGGCATTTCCAAATAGAAAACTTCTGTAGTCCATTACGTAACATATTAGTCCATGGTATAGGATAAAGAATAAGGTGGGTTCCCCCCCACACATGGCTTAAGCACTTAAGATGTCCGCTGCCTTTCCTGTTTTCATAACAAAATGATTAACATGTTCTGTCCAGGTTAGTCTGCTATCCAGAAAAACTCTCAATACCTTTGTTGAAGTTTGGACATTAAATCTAAACTGGAGCGCCAAAGAAACAGGTATAGGCATGCACATTCAAATACAGAGATATGTAAACAGGCTGAACATGGCGCTGTGGTCGGCATCGCTTGTATAAGACAACAAGCGTCTGGCGCAGTTGTTAGATCAGTTACTACTGCTACAATGGCACATTATCAAGATTTAAGTGAGTTTGAACATGGTCTTATAGTCGGCGCATGAGCGTTGGGACACAGCATTTTCGAGGTAGCAATGGGATGTGGATTTCCCCATACGACCATTTCATGAGTGTACCGTGAATACAAGGAATCCTGTAAAACATCAAATCTCCGACATCACTGAGGGTGTGAAAAGATCCTGCAAGAATGGGACCAACCACGGCTGGAGAGAATCTTACAACGTGATAGAAGTGCAACCCTCCTGCACATTGCTGCAGATTTCAATGCTGGGCCATCAACAAGTATCAGCGTACGACCATTCGACGAAAAAGCATCGATATGGGCTTTCGAAGCTGAAACCCCACACATGTACCCTTGATGACTGCATGACGCGAAGCTTTACACCTTGCCTGGGCCTGTCAACACCGCCACTGGACTGTTGATGAGTCGAAACATCTTGCCTGGTCGCACAATTCTCGTTTCAAATTGTATAGAGCGGATCGAAGTGTATGGGTATGGAGACAACTTCATGAATCCGTGTACTCTGTGTGTCAGCAGGGGACTGTTTAAGATGGTGGAGGCTCTGTAATGGTGTGGAGTGTGTGCAAGTGGAGTGATATGGGACCCCTGATATGCGTAGATAAGCATCCTGTCTGATCACCTGCATCCATTGTCGATTGTGCATTCTGATGGACTTGGGAAATTCCAGCAGGACAACGCAACACCCCACACGCCCAGAATTGCCACAGAGTGGCTCCAGGAACACTCTTCTAAGTTTATACACTTCCGCTGCCCACCAAACTCCCCAGACATGAACATTATTAAGCATATCTGGGATACCTTGGAATTTGCTGTTCAGAAGAGATCTCCACCCCCTCGTACTCTTACGGATTTATGGATAGCCCTGGATGATTCATGGTGTCAGTTCCCTCCAGCATTACTTCAGACATTAAACGAGTCCATGCCATGTTGTGTTGTGGCACTTCTGTGTGCTCGCCTACACCATATTGGGCAAGTTTGCCAGCTTCTTTGGCTTATTATTGTATAAGGTCCCAATCTTATCGTATTCGCTGGGTATGTTCGGTGTTTTCATGTAAAGAAATCTACAGAAAATTTTGATTGTGACAAATTAACACCATTCCTCAGTAATCATTCAACAGTAGATCACTGGCATTATTCATCCACGAGCAAAGCAGTTCCAAATGGATGGATACTGTATACATGCAGATATCATCTGCATATAGTAGCACATGAATAGTGGGGCCAAATATGTTTTTCAAATCAGTTACAAATAAGGCATATAAAAGGGGACATAGAATAGAACAGTCCATATAAACCGTTGTATAGCTTTCTAATGTTAACATTTCTACAGTGTAAGTAATTTTGAAGAAAATGAAGCAAGTGTGTAGGACACCTAAGTGGTCTAACTTCTGCATCATTAAGACAACGTCGCCGGCCGGTGTGGGCGAGTGGTTCTAGGCGCTTCAGTCTGGAACCACGGGGCTGCTACAGTCTCAGGTTCGAATCCTACCTCTGGCATGGATGTGTGTGATGTCCTTAGGTTAGTTAGGTTTAAGTAGTTCTAAGTTCTAGGGGACTGATGACCTCAGATGTTAAGACCCATTGTGCTCAGAGCCATTTGAACCATTTGAAGATATCAACAGAGTCTTATGCTCCCAATATGTCCCAGAATAAAGCTACATGATAGCCTTTCTTGTTGAATGCTTTTTCAATGTCCATCATGAGGATACATAAACAGTCCCTTTCCGAGCCTTATTGTGACACTTGCAAAATTCTATTTTGCTCTAAGCACTACTCAAAAAGTAATTTGAAAAAGCATTCAAAATTCTATCCTAAGCGTGATGACAGTGCAATTGAATGATATGAATCTGCTCTTGAAGGATCCTTACAGGATTTTAGTATGGATACAATAATTTGTGTGGTCAATTCGTGAGGGACATTGCTTTCTTCCCTTATTTTATTAAAGATCTGCAACAGTATGTTTTTTGTTGTTGTTGATGAGTTGTATATCACAGTGTAATTTATTTGCTCATTTCCTGGTGCTGTGGATGTAGAATATTTAACTACCATTTCTGACTCTTGGATTGTAAAAGGTTTTGTAAATAATTCGCTAGAGTCTGTGCTTCTTTGCGGACGCTCTTTTCAAACTGTAATGTTTTTCTTTATGCTGATGGAGGTGCAATAATATCTTTGAAGACTTCAACCTAATTATTCATAGATTTTGGTATTAAAGGTTAATTGTTAATTCATCTTACCAAATGGTTCAAATGGCTCTGAGCACAATGGGACTTAACATCTGAGGTCATCAGTCCCCTAGAACTTAGAACTACTTAAACCTAACTAACTGTTGAGTGGTACATAAGTAAATAAATTAGTGAAATCAAAGTGAACTAGAAATTAGAATATAAATGGAAAACTTGGTTTAGTTTGGAGAGTTACATACTGGCACACAGCGGGCACAACAGCAGAGCAGAAGAGACAATGACCGTGAAGTCAGCAAGTTCCACATAAGCGGGCGCTGTCGATTCAGCCGTCAGGGCATCGTCCGACCGGCTCATGTGTTTCTCATTTGTTGCATGTGAGCAAAGGCCCTCGCCTACATTCCAAGAGCCAATGACCGACGTTAAGAAGATTCTTCGAGAAGCTTTTCAACGTGACGGAAGAGGCAATGACCAGCTCACGTGTTTCTCAGTCGTCACATGCGATCAGAGGCCCCCGCCTACATTCCAAGAGCCAATGACCGACGTTAAGAAGATTCTTCGAGAAGCTTTTCAACGTGACAGAAGAGGCAATGGCCGTGAAGTCGTTCACCTCCAGAGAACTGAAGTGAATAAATACGCGAGACGCGGTGGGCCCGACGGATGAAGACGGGGACGAAGACGAAGACGGAGATGGGGACGGAGACGAAGACGAGAGACGAAGGAAGAAAAGAAGAGTAGCAGTAGTTTTCAGTCAGTTTCGGTGCTGAAGACCGTCATGCAAGAAGAGACTGCATCATGCACAGACGCACCAAGTCCGCCGCTGTAATGGAATAGCAAGCAGCAGCCGCGGCGCCAGAAGACAGAAGTTAAAAGGTATTTGATGTCTGATTTTTACGTACCCGGATGACTCGTGAGGACGGGAAGGAGACGGCCTCACCTCAGCAGTCACCTGTAAGCTGGGATGAAGACCTGACAGCCGAAGACTGGCAAGCGGGAGTCCGTGGTTCGAGTTCGGGACACTGGCCTTGCCCCGCCGCGCCGCTCCGCTGGTCGACGCACAACACATGCGGCCGCTTAGAGAAGAGAAACACTGGGACGCCACATCCAAGGTATCACCATCCGATGCACGATTTCGCTCGCAATAATTAAACGGGCCACCTCGCGTTGCGCGTCTCCAGTCAACTGGGCGAGACGGCGACACGAGATACACACCGCTACGCGTAATCAGACGCCGCCGCCGCCGCCGCCGCCGCCGCCGCCGCCGCCGCCGCTGCCGCAGCAGAAGACTTCACAAACGACACAGCTGCCGCTCTCCGAACCAGAACATCCCGTAAGATACAGTTGTACAAATCTTCAATAAACGTTATCTTATGTAAAAATGATGTTTCATTCGACCTCATACCTGAGCCAAGGAAGAACCCACCCTGCCCACATGTTGTTAAGAGAGAAAAGTTAATTTATTTAATATTTTCACCCTGACAGAATGCTTTAGAATGCTCATCCTGACAATTGAAAGCATCAAAAGAGAAAACCCAGTTACATTGAGTGACAGAAGTGTCACATTTAGTAACACAACTGTTACATTTGGTGTCAGAGAAAAAACCCTTGGCTCAATATGAGGTGTGAATGACAGTCACTAAAGGTCCCCAGTTAGTATTTTTTAATGTGTGGAGGGATAGAGGTTTGCATAGCAGTCGTAATATTTTCTTTATTTAGAAGTGTATTTTCTCTCATGATTTTAAGAGTTTGTCGGAAATATTTAAACATCTTTTAAATTCAGTATAGGAAGATTGTGTAACTAACAGTTTGTAAAATGATGACACGAAATCGTACAAAGTCAGAGTCAGCACCACAAGCGGCTTCTACTGATGAAGCTATTCAGAGCTTAGTTAATCAAATAGCACAGCTTAAAAATGATAATAATGCATTATTTAAGCAGTTGTGTGAGGTTAGGCAAACCAGTTCAATCCCTCCCACCCTAGATTCCTCAGCAGCAGCCTTAGTAACTCCTTTTTCAGGTAAACCTGGCGAGGACATAACAGCCTTTTTTGATGATTTAGTAGCAGCTGCAAAGTTAGGATCATGGTCAGATGAACAGCTCTTACAAATGACAAAGTTAAGATTGACAGGAGAGGCTAAAGCACACGTCTTATACCATGAAGAATTACAGAATGCTCCAACATTTGAGGAATTGAAGAAAGGATTGCTTAAACGTTTTCAAAAACAGAACAGCTGTAGATTTTATAGGGAACAGCTAAACACTATCACTCAGAGGCAAAACGAGTCGTTAGAAAGCTTTGTAGATAGGATTAGAAAAGTTAATATTAACACCTATCAGTTGACAACTAGTGATGAAGCAAATAAAGTTATTTTACAAGAGGCAGAATATAGAGCTCTGGATACATTTTTATGTGGGTTGCTTCCTGAAACGTCCCGTCGTGTCAGGGCAGAGTTTCCTAAAAATTTAGCAGAAGCTGTATCTGTGGCGACAGCTTTTGAAGAAATTGACATTGCCACCAGATACAAGGAGAAGCGAAATATATTTTCAGCAGGAGTACGATGTTTTAGGTGCGATCGACACGGACATATAGCAAAAAACTGCAGACAACCTCAATGCACTAATTGTCAAAGAATAGGTCACACATTCAAGGAATGCAGGTCTAAGAAAGTTTTTGGAAATATAAATCAGTTAAACTCAAACGGGAATGTCGGAGCCGCCGCCAGGCGTTCCCAATAAACTTTCATGCCATTAAGGCGAATGTGAAGGCGGAATGCTGGTTATCTGCTACCATACAGGATAAAGAGGCTAGGATACTGGTGGATACAGGCGCAAACGTATCAATAGTAAGTAATGAATGTATTGGAGAAAAGAAATATGACCCTCCAAGGTATAGATTGAATGGAGTAGGAGGAGGTACAGTTAAGTCATTAGGATGTACATCATTGATTTTCTATATTCACGGTGTACAATTTCAAGAAGATGTAGAAGTGGTAACAAAGGTAACTGTCGGGTACGACGCGATCCTAGGGTTGGATTTCCTGAATAAACATCACGCTAAAATCGACCTCAGACAGCAAACTGTAGAACTTAGCGGAATAGTGTTTCAGCTAGGTGACACCGCTGCAAAGGGCCCTCTGCCGCAAGATTTCCCTAACCAGAAGGCGAAATCAACTATACTGCGTGCAACGTCCTTGAAGGTTGATTCGCGGGATCAGATACCATCTGGCTCAGGAAAACTTTTCTGGATGACCGTTGGCCCCGAAGTACCTACAGATACAGTGTGTCTAATGGAGCCTTTAGAGGAAAATGAGGAATTAGAGGTATCACATTGTTTTGTACGTAGGAGTGTTGTACGGGTTCAAGACGTTGAGGGAGAAAGAAAAGTACCGGTACATATTGACAATTTCGGAGTGGAGGACAAAGAGTTGCATAAAGGAATATTAGTAGCTACAGTCAGTACTTTTGAAGAAGAAGATTTCATTTGGTCAGATATTAATGATGGTCAGATACCAGACGCCTATAAAACCGCATTGCGCCAGAAGATTGAGCATTTGAAAGGAAAGGATAGAGACACGATAGAAGCAGTTTTAGTTGAGTTCCAAGATTTATTTAATGCAGAATGTCCATTTCCAGCAACAGACATCACACAGCATAGGATCCTAACAGGAAATAGCCCCCCAGTTTATAGGAAGCCTTATAGAGTTCCGCATCACTTACAGCCAGTACTGGATGAATTTTGGGAACAGCATCTAAAAGATGGAATTATAGAATATTCTGATTCCTCTTATAATTCAAATATTGTAATTATTCCAAAGAAGTCTCCCGACGGTACGAAACGATATAGATTTTGTTGTGACTACAGACACCTTAACAAACAAACTATCTCAGATGTTTATCCTCTTCCAAACATTACAGATATCATTGACAGTTTGGGTAACAGTAAATACTTTTCAACAATCGATTTACATAGCGGATATCATCAATTGGAAGTTGCACCTGAAGATAGGCATAAAACAGCATTTTCCACCCCTGGAGGCCACTGGCAATTTAAAAGAATGCCTTTCGGTTTGAAAATGCATCAGCAACTTTTCAAAAACTACTCGATGGAGTATTGCGAGGACTCAAAACTCAGCAATGTTGTGTATATCTAGACGATATTACTGTATTCTCCAGAGACATTAATGAACATGCTGTGCGTCTGCGTAATGTTTTTCAGAGACTTAGAAAAGCTAAATTAACATTAAATATGGAAAAATGTACTTTTGCATTGACAGAGGTTACATACCTAGGGCATGTCATTAGTGAAAAAGGAATTAAAACAGATCCTCGATTAATTTCGGCAGTTAAGGACTTCCCAACAAAAAAATGGCTCTGAGCACTATGGGACTCAATTGCTGAGGTCATTAGTCCCCTAGAACTTAGAACTAGTTAAACCTAACTAACCTAAGGACATCACAAACATCCATGCCCGAGGCAGGATTCGAACCTGCGACCGTAGCAGTCTTGCGGTTCCAGACTGCAGCGCCTATAACCGCACGGCCACTTCGGCCGGCCTTCCCAACACCACAACGCGTTAGGGAGGTACAAAGTTTCATTGGTCTCGCATCGTATTACCGAAAATATGTTCAAAATTTTGCTGAAATTGCCTGACCCTTAACCCGATTATTGAAAAAGGGTGCAAAATTTCATTGGTCTGAAGATTGTGAATCAGCATTTCAAACCCTTAAAGATAAGTTAACACACAGTCCAGTATTAGCCTACCCAGATTATAACAAAGAATTTATTTTATCCTGTGACGCAAGTGGTCATTCAGTAGGAGTTGTTTTGAGTCAGAATATTAATGGCGTGGAACACCCCATAGCCTATGCTTCGGGACAACTAACAACGGCAGAAAGAAATTATTCCACAACGGAGAAAGAATTGTTAAGTGTTATTTATGGTATCAAATACTTTAAATGCTACTTGTATGGTAGGAAATTCAAGGTCATTACAGACCACGCAGCTTTAAAATGGTTGCTTGGATTAAAGGATCCATCTAGTCGTCTTACCCGTTGGGCCCTATGTCTTTCCGAAATGGATTTCGAAGTTATCCATAAACCAGGCAAAAACACACGAATGCAGATTGCCTAAGTCGGAAAATAGCACTTTTGGAAGTAACAGGCCGAGATACTGAGGACTGGAGAAAGGCACAAGATGAGGATACAGAATGTAAAAAATACGCAACTCAAAAACAATTTTGCTTTGAAGATGGTGTATTATGCCGTAAAACAAAACTTGGACCGCGAATTGTTGTTCCCCAACACCTTAGACAAGAAATAATGGCAGAGGCCCACGATCATATCCTTGCAGGACACGGTGGACAGCTGACAACCGAAAGACGAGTAGCAGAGCGATTTTGGTGGCAAACCAGAAAGCAGGATGTTGCGCAGTACGTTCGTCATTGCATTGCGTGCGCACAAAGAGCTGAACTTTCTCGTTCAAAAATACCCTTACAGAGGCTCCCCGAGGCTTCATGTCCATTTCAAATTTGCGGAGTGGATCTCTACGGGCCATTTCATAAAACACCTGCTGGTAATAAGTATGTTCTTACAATTATCGATCACTTTTCACGCTATCTAGCTATGATGAGTCTCCCAGATCAGCAAGCAAATACAGTTGCCCAAGCTTTAGTTAACAACTGGATACTTAAATTTGGAGTACCTGAAGCTATTATCACAGATCAGGGATCTAATTTTATGTCTGAATTAATGAAACAGCTATGCCACTTATTAAAAATTGAAAGGTGGCTACACTGAGCCACTGCGCCAGAGATTGCGCCAAAGAGTAGTATTAAGCCGCCTCCACAGTGCTTGTCGAGAGCTCGTGGTAGTCAGTGCCTGTCGAGGACTCGGGGTAGTCTGTGCTGAGATGTTGTAGCAGAGAGTGTTTGTTGAGATGTGCTATTAGGCAGTGCTTGCTGAGATGTGATATTGGAGAGTTCTGGTTGAGATGTGATAGTAGAGAGTCAGTGTGAGATATAATGTAAGGATTAGAGTGATTTTCATCAATATAAATGAGGTAACTAACTCCGTTTCTTTTTATTTCAGTGTCTTAAATAATGCGTCATTACAGGTTCAGTCAACAAAGCATCTGGCGTGTGTTCTTGTATTAGAGTTTAATTCTGCTTTCCTTATGCAATTATAGTATTTGTAATTTTCTTTTATCACGTCAGTAAAATTGGTATTTAAAAATTCTTGTCTTGTTGAAGAAGAACCGTGCCAGACGTACGTTGAGTCATACTTCCACATACAGAACAGTTATACTTGTGCTTTGGTTTAGTAGGTTTTATAGTTACTGGGGACTTAATTAATTAACTGTGTTTATGAAAATTTTCATTTCATTCTTTGTTGTTGTTCTTTGCAGTCAGATTGCGTAATAATTCTAGTCAGGGCCAACCGTTTACGAGACACAGCGTAATCGGCCATACAGCTACTAAAAACTAAAAGTATTTTCAATCATATTTAATTAAGCCCCCATGCACGTGGCGACCGCTGCTTCAGATCGTCCCTTGGAATTCTTCTGATTGTAAAAATAGTAGACGGTAGTATTGTTGTAGTAATTTGTAGTTAGTAATTGTAGTCTATTTTGCATGTGTAGATTTGGTAATTGTCATTCTTCTAATGGTATTTTTTCTCAGAATTTGATTTGTTGTCTTGTATATGCGTTTGACAATCTAGTGCAATTATGTCAATTGTTTGTTAATAGTGTTTGAGGGAAACATTTCATGTAAATGGTATTGTTGGAGATAAAGAGTCATTGTGTGTAATTTTCGTACAGTGACGAATTTTTTTATGTTTTGTAAATGATTACGCGATCAATGAAAAAGGCAAAAATGATGAATAGTGAGAATGACGAAATTGTTGAAATGGCGAACTCGCCAACACAGGACAACAGTATGATGAATAATGGAGTTGAAAACAATTTAATAAGTCGGGAAGACAGTCCGGAACCATTTCAAAATTTTTCTCAATCAGAAAATTCACAGAATCCGAGATTAACGACAGAAGATTCTGGAATAGTATCGCACACAGATAGCCTTATGGCTATGCAGAAGGAAGTTAGTTTTGCGGGAAATGTTAGGGGCAAAAAGAATTCTGAACCATTTAATATGGAGCAGTTGATGAGTGCTATATTAAATTTGGGATCACAAATAGGAACAATTAGAACTGAGATGGGGACAATGGAAATACGGTTAGGATCTGAATTTAAAACAGAGATAGGAACTTTACGATCTGAATTAAAAACTGATATGGGAACAATGGAAACACGGTTTGGATTTGAATTAAAAACAGAGCTGGGAACTTTGGAAACACGGTTAGACTCACGAATAGGGACATGTTTCAAAAATATGAAAGATGAGTTAAAGAAAGAAATCAGAGAAGAAGTACAACCGATTTTGAATTCTCATAATAATAGATTAGTTGCAGTAGAGATTAGACAAAGGGAACAGGATAGAGAACAGGAGGAAAGAGATCGCGTGATAGTACAGAAATTTTCAGAGTTAAATTTACAATGCGCACACAATAAGGAAGAAATATTTGAGAGAATCGAGGAATCCGTACCAAATGACAGAATAAATAACTTAACACAACAATATGAACAGTTAACTATCAAATGTGTTAATACTGAAACCCGAGTCGCGACACTTACGGAAGACGTGAATAAACAGAAAGAACAAATAGGTGATTTATCGGAAAGAGTTGAGGAGATTTCAGACAAATTGACAAATCTTAGTTTACATGGGGACAGAGACTCGGATGATACAGCTCCATTACCATTTGCAGAAACCGAAGAGTACCAGAACATAAATAAGCATGTTGAAAATCAGGGTAAATTTAATGAACGCGTGAAAAGGGAATTTGAGGCATTAAAAAAGCAAGTCAAACAAATTGAAGGCGAAATTGTAGGACAAGACAGTAGAAGAAGTTTAGAATCACAGATAGCAGAGGGGTTTGAAGAAAATAATTTGTTTCATTTACGGGATGCAACAAGAGAGCGCCAGGCGCGCGAACTTTACTGGGACAGACGCGGCAGGTCTTTGTCGCCACGAGGCGAAAACTTTGACTATAAACACTTTTTGACTGTTCGGGAATTTAAGATCTTCCGCAATTCTAAGAATGACATACATCCATGTTCATGGTTAGATCAATTTATGTACGCACTCCCACCAAATTGGCCACTAAGTCACAAACTGGAATTTATGTGTGGATATTTAGAAAACGAACCGGCGACGCGGATGCGCGCACTCATTAGAGATTGTAATAATCTAAATGATTTTTATCATGCATTTCTATCGGCATATTGGTCCGAAAACACGCAAGACAGAGTCAAACACAGTCTTATTATGCAGCGTAATTTCAAACAGTCTGAGTTCCGCACGCCAGCGGAATATTTTGAAGACATGATTCGAAAGAATCAGTTCCTTTCCAACCCTTACAGCCCGACTGAATTAATTCGCATTTGTTTAACTAAGCTGCCACAATCCATAAGACAAATTGCTTTAGCCGGAAGATGTAAAGACGACATTGAGACTTTTAAGACTTTGTTGCAAGAACTTGAGTATGACAACGATGACGGGACCTCTTGTAACTTTTTCAGTAACAGTATTTACAATTGATTTTCAGAGAAAAGAGATAGTGATCGGAACGGGCGTTATATGAGTAACTTTGAGAATGACAGACGTAACAGACAGGACAATAGATACCAGCCCTATGACAATAACAGACGTTCTAACAGAAATTACACAGACAATTATAATAGCGGTAATTCGTACCGGAATGATCAATCATACGGAAACAGTAATCGGTATCATCAGGACAGAAATTATTCAAACAGTAATAGAAATTCTTACTACAGAAATAATCAGGGTAGTAGATACAACAATAATTTCAGAAGTGATAGTCGAAATTACACAAGAAGTAGTTATGCAGACAGACAGGAAAACAGAAATTTTAATAACAGACACAACCAAGAATTTGCATCTAACAGACAGGAAGGACCTAATTGGCATCCTCCACGTGACAGAACTTCAGAGAGACAAGTGCAAATAGTAGAAATTGATCCGCGAAATGACGGGAATAATCAAAGACGTGACGCAAACAATCGACAATGACTTGCAGCTTCGGCTTCTGGCAGCAATATAGACGGTTCAGAAAGTAATGACAATACGACTTTACACTACGTACGCCTGGAAGACATGAGAGACATTTTGCTAGACGAAAAGGAAAATAATGTAGACGCATTTTTACACCCTGTTATTGAAGGATGTGTGGGTAAGAATAAGTTCACTGCAGTTTTAGATTCTGGGAGCCCATTGAATGTCATTAGTGAATCAGTTTTTCGTATATGTGAAAGAACTATTGCCTGTCCTGTGTTACCTATTTCTAAAACTACAATTCGAGGAACGATTTCTGGAAAAAGTGTGGAAGTCAAACAACAGACCAACTTAAATTTCATTTGTCAAGGATACGAATTTTCTGCTAATTTTATTATTGTTCCATTACTCAGTACACAAATTATATTAGGTATGGAGTTTCTTAACGCACATAAGGCAATTTTGAACTTTAAAGAAGGAAGTGTGAATTTGACTGTTGCCGGAATGCCGAAATGTTTGAAATTTTTCGAGTGTTTAACAAGATCTGAGTCAGACACAAAATGTTTAAGGTTTCTTACTTCTGATGTTTTCGTTGAGCATTATGACGACAACGTGTTCATTCATGACAATGACAATAGATACAGGGACGCGATGGATGATATAATTAATAGCGAAGAATTAATTAATGAAAAGGTTAAGAAAGCTGAAGTGCCAGATGACGTTGCAAGAGAAGAGCTGCACCACATTTTGACTTCACATGCTACAGTATTTAGTCATCATACAGGAACTATACAAGGCCTACAATATTTATTTAAAGTAAAAGAACACACACCATTTCGGGGGAAAACGTACGCTGTTCCTTTGGCTTACAGAGACAAGGTTAAGAATGAACTTCAGTACATGTTAGATCAGGGCATTATCGAGCCTGCAGTCAGTCCTTATACCAGCCCATTACACGTTGTTCTTAAAAAGGATGGGTCAATTCGTTTGGTTTTGGATTCCAGACAGATAAATAATATCATCATTCCTGAAACTGACCGCCCACAAAATTTAGATGAACTTCTTCAACATTTCCATGGAATTAAAGTTTTATCCACGATTGACATGCGCGCAAGTTTTTGGCAAATAGAACTCCACCCTGATTGTAGAAAATACACGGCCTTTTTAGCCTTTGGTAACTGTTACCAGTTTCGGAAATTACCGTTTGGACTTACTGTATCTTCAGCAGCATTCATTCGTAGCTTAAATGAAATTTTACCTGTTTATCTTCGTGACAACATTACTTCATATGTTGACGATATTCTTATTGCTAAACATTCTTGGAGTGAGCACAACAAAATTTTGGATTCATTGTTACGTATCTTTGCAAGAGTTGGCATTACAGTAAACTTGGAAAAATCTGAATTTGGTCGTTCTCAGGTGAAATTTCTCGGTCACATTATTTCTACAGAAGGTATTCTCCCTGATCCAGAAAAATTAGACGCTATTCGTAATTATGCTGTTCCTACTACAAAACGTGATGTTCGTAGTTTCCTTGGTGTCTGTAATTTTCTTCGACGCTTTGTTAAATTGGACGATTTGGCCACACCTCGTTTATGTGAACTATCCGGAAAGAAATCTAATTGGTGTTGGGATGAGGAAGCTCAGTCAGAATTTGAACAGCTTCGTGATGCTTTAGTTGCTGCTCCACTTCTTTCACATCCGGATCTATCTAAAGATTTTTGTTTGGCGACGGACTCATCATACAAGGGCCTAGGTGCACATTTATTTCAAGAGATAGAAGAAGACGGCGTTGTAGTACAGAAAACTATTGCATTTGGAAGTCGTGTTCTTTCTATATCAGAAAAGAATTATTCGATTACGGAACTTGAAGCTTTGGCTGTTGCTTGAGCTTTCACAAAATTTCGCACATTTTTGTTTGGCAGACATACTAAGGTTTATACCGATCATCGAGCTCTGGAATTTCTTATGTCAACAAAATTAACTCACGGCCGATTGTCACGATGGGCGTTGTACCTACAGGAGTTTGATTTTAGTATTGTCTACATACAGGGTTCTTCAAATATTGTTGCTGATGCTTTATCACGTGCACCTATGGGTTTGAAACAAAGTGCTGAAGAGGACTGCAAGGAAAACAATTATTGTTTGATGTATATTCAAGGTGTTGCGTTTGAGAACTTTATTTCGTCTTCGCTCCAGGACATCGCTAAGGAGCAAAATAAGGATCCAATCTGGAAGGACATTAAGGAGAAGTGGAGGAGAAAGGAAAGCGTAGCGATTAGACAGCATTATTTAGTTCGCAATGACATTCTTTTTAAACGAAAATCGGTCGACAACTCTGTTTGGTTAGTTTGTATTCCTGATGAGTGGGTTAATAAGCTGATTTGGTATACGCATTTCAGTTATGCACACTTTGGTCCCAGAAAATGCTTTCACAAATTACGAGAAAATTGCTACTTCAGTAATATGGAAAAACGTATTCGATCTGTTCTGGCCAAATGCAAATTATGTCAAAAGGCTAAGCCGCCAACAGTTTCTCACAGAGCGCCGTTGTTTCCTATCATTCCAGCGAAATTAAAGGAGATGGCTGCAGTCGATTTGTTCGGTCCAGTGGTTCGTTCTACTAATGGTTTTGCGTACATTTTCGTAGCAGTGGAGTTGACGTCAAAATGTGTGCGTTTTACACCTTTACGCAAAGCAACAGCTCGTTCAGTATCTAACGCTTTTATCAAACATTTTCTTAAAGAAGTTGGTCATGTTGATAAGGTTATATCAGATAATGGATCACAGTTTCGTTCTAAAATTTGGCTTCGTACTCTACGGCGTCGTAAAAGTAAACCAATTTTCATTTCACTTTTTCACCCTCAATCTAACGCTTCAGAGAGATGGATGAAGGAAATCAATAAATTGTGTCGTCTTTATTGTCATCAGAATCACAGAACTTGGGATCAGTATCTTCATATTTTTCAAAACATTCTGAATGAACTCCCTAATGATTCAACTTCTTTACCGCCTATAATGATATTAAAAAACAAAGCACCGACAAATCGCATATCTGAAATCGTTCCTTTTCCACCTACTCGGAAACTGCGTCATTCTGAAGTTGTCAACCTGGCTCTGCGAAATATTGCATCTGCGGCTGCTAGAAGAGAGAGATCAGCTAAACGTCCTGGTCGTTTAAAAATCTTGTCAGTTGGTCAGAAGGTGTTAATTAAGTCCCACCGTTTGTCTCACAAAGGAAAAGGCTTGTGTCGCAAATTTTTTCTGCTTTATAACGGTCCATATAGAATTCGCAAAATTATTCATGATAACACTGTCGAAGTAGAAACTCTTAAATCTCGACGCTCTAAAGGACTACATCATATATCTAACGTAAAAATTTTTGTGGAATGATATACTTTTAAAAAAATTTTGTGGAATGACATACTTGTGAGAAACTAACAGCTACATGTAAGTATGCGGAGAATACAAGGATACCGCGCTGTGTTTTGGCGGCGGCATATACTCAAAGCAACAGTCAAGTCTGCGCGCCGCACAAAGCAGTCGTTGACCGCGAACAATTGCTTCCTACGTCACGCGCCTACAGCTGATCGAGTGCTCAGTGCGAATGCACTGACAGCCGTAAACAAATACACAGTTTAATTTCTCCGACTAAATTCAGTATAAAGATATAGTGACTTGATGAATTATGTTATTAACATTCAGTATTTTTCAGGATACGGTTCTATAAAATATTTAAGAACTTCAGGTAAATTCTGTGTGTCTCCGACGTTAAGAGGACTTGCTATCGAGAAATTTTCAAGAAAAATGTAATTTCGAAGAAGAAACTAATAAACTAAAAAGGGTAACTATTAATTGAGTTCATTTTTCGTAATTTGCTGCTCGCGATTACGTGATTCATACTTTGTGCTAATTTCATGTTCTATGAATTTACGTGTGAAGCGACGTGCTTGCATACATTTGCTGATTTTTGTCAATGTTTTATTAATGAACAGGATTGTTATTTGTATATATTATGCATCGCTTAGCTGCACTGCTTTTTCACTGATGCCATACTTTTTAATTATGTGCCTGCTGTGCTTATTTATTTAAATTATAATTGTCCCCTGATTAGTTGTGCTGATATGTATGTAAGTTATACTTTGTGATTTATCTGCTTGCGCCTTCATGTTTACTTATTAAGATGACATATGAACATTTATTTGCTTATGCTGATATGATGCTAATGACATGTTTGCTGCTTTGCGTATGGATTGCATATTTATACATATCTGTTGTTGTCATAACTACTCTTTAATTTGGTGTATAGAAATGCTGATATACTGTGTACAAACAGAGAGTTTAGGTCACACTATTGGATTAATTATAGATTGTTCGCTTGGCAGAGCCTCGTTGTAGGAATTGTGCTGCATCCACTTGTTGACATTCTGTTCTCTACTGGTATATTTACTCGCTATTGCTTGTTTTGCTTACGCTCAGTGCCTTATCTTTTTAAGATAAGAAAATGAACTGCTATAATTCGACGAACGACATTGGTACAAAGAACTTCGTTGAAGTCACATGAGCTGGAGGTTTAATGGAAGCTGTGTAAATTTATGCTAATAGGAAGGAAGCTAACGACATGACATACCAAAACTAGGTTTAGACCATTAACAATTATTACACTGCATTCTTCGTGAGCAATTGAAATAGGAAGTGACACTTGACACAAGAAATACTCCACATGTTTGCTTCTGCCATAATTCTTGAAGTGGTGTACACACTGTGAAATATTATGATCATTCACACTCCGTAATCGTACTTAATTACAGAGAGTTATTTGAACTAAGTCTTTTAGAGGTCATGTATGCATTTCTTTGTTAATAATTCATAATGAGTAGAAGATTTGGGTCAGATGGATTAAACAGAGGTTGTGTGTTGACAGTGTGTCTTCGGATTGTATGAGATGATGAGGTTTGCATTAGGATTTTATCTGTACTTGTTCGAGGAGACTGACTAGAGGAAAGAGTTGTTATGGAAGGAAATGATATTGGTAATAAGGTTTATATGTATCGACGTATTGAAGAGGTATTGTTGAGGTATTGAGATTATATGAAGTTGATGATTATTGGAATTTTTGTGGACAAGAGGTAAGGTAAATGCTATTAATGATAAGGTTTATGTGTATCGACGTAAGAGGTATTATTGAAGTATTGAGATTATGTGATGCTGATGATTATTAGAGTTTTGGTGTATAAGAAGTAAAGTAAGTGAGGAGCATATTTTTTTTGTTGGTCTTATGGAACAAGGAGGATGAAGATAGCAGACTAGAACACTAAAGTAGAAGGAAGATAGTCTATACACACTTTGTTAAATCACTAAGCAGTACATACTTTTTTTTGAAGAGAGGAAGTATTTGCATATCTTGGCTCACTGACAGTTGTTCAACAACAGTACATTTGATCTGGCTTGGCAAACATTGGTCTTGACATGATGACTATGACGTTGACTTCACTATTATTGACTGTTATACATTGCTGCCACTACTACTTGATACACATGATGAACATCAGATTTTGACAGAATTGCATTTATACAGTTAACACTATTCAATTACACAGTAGTACTTAATGTGGATGAAAGATGAATGAGTGTGTTTTGTGTGTTTTCCTTTCCTAATCCTACCCACCTATCTCCTAAATATTATTTTATTTGTTTGTTGTGGCTTGCACTGACACCTATAAATATTATAGGTTTACTGATATTTGAGTATTTGTAATAGTTAATATGAAAATTATCTGACATCATTTGTGTGTTTGTTATGATTTGTATGTTTAGTGTAAAAGCATTTGTATGTGCATTCAAACTATTGTTCATGCCTGAACTGTCTGATTAGTGATAGTAAATATTATGAACTGTTACCTGCACTTTTTCAACATAATGTGTGACACTTAGGAATGATTAATTTCTGCTGATGAACTGTGTGATCAGTGATAGTGAATATTATCGACTGTTACTTGTACTTTTTCTACATGATTGGTGCCACTAGGACATGTTTAATTTCTGCTGATGAACAGTGTGATTAGTATATGTATTCAAACTATTGTTCATGCTTGAACTGTCTGATTAGTGATAGTGAATATTATGGACTGTTACTTGTACTTTTTCTACATGATTGGTGCCACTAGGACATGTTTAATTTGTGCTTATATACTCTGATGAACAGTGTGATCGGTGATAGTGAATATCATGGACTGCTCTCTGGACCTGCTCATCATTGCTAGGTGCAACTGATGGACTACTTGTATGGAAATGAAGTCACTTGTTGCTGTCTGCACCTACTCAACATTGCTGGGTGCCACTGTTAGAACTGTTTCTACTGAAATGATGTTACTTCTTGCTGCCTGCACCTACTCAACATTACTGGGTGCCACTGATGGATTGCTTCTACTAAACTAATGTGACTTGTTGCTGTGTGTACCTCTTCAACATTGTTAGGTGCCACTGATGAACTGCTTCTACTGAAATAATGTCACTTGTTGCTGTCTGCACCTACTCAACATTGCTGGGTGCCACTAATGGAACTGCTTCTACTGAAATGAAGTCACTTGTTGGTGTCTGCACCTGCTCAACATTACTGGGTGCACAGATGAAGCTACTTCTATGGAAATGATGTCACTTGCCGGTGTCTGCACCTACTCAACATTGCTGGGTGCCACTGTTAGAACTGTTTCTACTGAAATGATGTCACTTGTTGCTGTCTGCACCTACTCAACATTGCTGGGTGCCACTAATGGAACTGCTTCTACTGAAATGAAGTCACTTGTTGGTGTCTGCACCTGCTCAACATTGCTGATGCAACTGATGGACTGCTTCTACTGAAATGATGTCACTTGTTGGTGTCTGCACCTGCTCAACATTGCTGGGTGCAACTGATGGACTGCTTCTACTGAAATGATGTCACTTCTTGGTGTCTGCACCTGCTCTCAACATTGCTGGGTGCAACTGATGGACTGTTTCTGCTGAAATGATGTCACTTGTTGATGTTTGCACCTGTTGACCATTGCTGGGCTGGAATTATCAACTATTTGTTTTTTTTTGAACAATTAAAAGTATTTTATGTGAACATTTGTATAAACTAATTTTTTGTGTATTGTGCAAACTATTATGTAAAGCCACATGTATGAAAAGAATTTGTATTGCCTACTGTATTTTATATATTAGGTTATTGAAAGGTCAGTGCAAAGCCAAAATTTTAACTAATTATGTGATATTTAGGTATTAATATTATCTTTTATTTTTGTCTGTATTTTTGTGGAAGAATTTGGTGGTATTTTCACCACCAATGCTGGCAAAAAATACCATCAAATTCTGGCCTGTGGAGTAGGGGCATATGAAAGGTGGCTACACTGAGCCACTGCTCCAGAGATTGCGCCAAAGAGTATTATTAAGCCGCCTCCACAGTGCTTGTCGAGAGCTCGTGGTAGTCAGTGCCTGTCGAGGACTCGGGGTAGTCTGTGCTGAGATGTTGTAGCAGAGAGTGTTTATTGAGATGTGCTATTAGGCAGTGCTTGCTGAGATGTGATATTGGAGAGTTCTGGTTGAGATGTGATAGTAGAGAGTCAGTGTGAGATATAATGTAAGGATTAGAGTGATTTTCATCAATATAAATGAGGTAACTAACTCCGTTTCTTTTTATTTCAGTGTCCTAAATAATGCGTCATTACAGGTTCAGTCAACAAAGCATCTGGCGTGTGTTCTTGTATTAGAGTTTAATTCTGCTTTCCTTACGCAATTATAGTATTTGTAATTTTCTTTTATCATGTCAGTAAAATTGGTATTTAAAAATTCTTGTCTTGTTGAAGAAGAACCGTGCCAGATGTGCGTTGAGTCATACTTCCACATACAGAACAGTTATACTTGTTCTTTGGTTTAGTAGGTTTTATAGTTGCTGGGGACTTAATTAATTAACTGTGTTTATGAAAATTTTCATTTCATTCTTTGTTGTTGTTCTTTGCAGTCAGATTGCGTAATAATTCTAGTCAGGGCCAACCGTTTACAAGACACAGCGTAATCGGCCATACAGCTACTAAAAACTAAAAGTATTTTCAATCATATTTAATTAAGCCCCCATGCAAAATATGCAAATTATGCACAACTCCGTTACACCCTCAGTGCAACGGGCGCACAGAAAGAGTTCATCGGACAATTGGCAAGATGCTTAGTTATTATATTAAAGAACAACATTCTAATTGGGATACGTATTTACCAATAATCGTGTCGGTATACAACGCCAAAACGCATGAAGCAACTGGCATGTCACCTTATGAAGTGGTCTATGGAAAAAAAATGCCGTCCCCTTTTGATGTAATCAGGCAGAAAAACGGAAAAGTCGGAGAAACAGTAAGAGATTTCAGTCGAATGATGAAGGATGTATGGAAAAAGGTTCAAAAATCTAATACAAAGGCTTTGGAACGACAGGAAAGATTAGGTAATACCCAAGCTAAATATCCAAATTACAAAATCGGTCAGTGGGTTATGCTTTCAACTCCTTACATAGCGAAAGGAAAAACGAAGAAATTTGTAACAAACTACAGAGGTCCTTATCAAATTATTGAGATCACGTCACCAGTCAACGTTAAATTGCAACTGCCCACCCAAACTACCATTGTCCATGCAAGTCGTTTAAAACCTTTTAAGGGCGCTCCAGATGTAATTCCTTCAACAATGGTGTCTGCTTTTCCGAAGGGTGGAGGAAGTTCCCGTAAAGGAAAAAGAGTGGCCACGCCAGCACAACATACAGACATGGCACCATACAATCTTCGTTCAAGGGTGCGAATGTCCTAGTTGAATCTTAGTAGACTGTGGACAGTATACAAATGTAAATAATTAATAAATTATAATGGTTTATTTTTTAAGAAAGCAAAGTTGAATGTAGAAACATGTAGATCTTGTAGTTAACAATGTATTTCTTCTTTTCTTTGTTTTTGTTTTTATTAGGTTGGTAGGTTCATAACCATGTTGTTTGCTTTTTTCAGAAAACGCCATGCAAGCATTTCCTACACAAAACCTGTCCTACCTCAATGACTCCCTTGACAGTTCCCTTCTGAAGTCATTAGATATGTTCATAAACTCACAGCAAGGCAAAATTGATGCCAATGTTATCATGCAACGTGTCTTAAAATTAAAAGGTGAACACAAAACTAAAATTATAATGCTAGGAACTGGTATATCTGGAACCTTTGTGTTGGTGTTTCTGCTTTGTACAGTTTTCTTTTATTTAAGACGAAAAAATAAGCCTAATAATAATATACCACTTCATCAAATCCCTGTTAACTGGATACCACACTCTTAACTGGTGTACTTCAGCAGTTACTTTTGAGCATTAGTGTATTAATTTTGTTTATTGTACTTCATTCTATATTAAACAGTCTCTTGTTAAAATAAACGATACTGTAGAATAGATATTCTTGCATTAGTATAGGGTAGATTAAACAGCTATTGCTATGTAATTTTCTAAGTGCAAAATCTATTTTTTGTTTATTCATTGTCATCAAGATTTGGTACACTTATTCCAACCATTTATGTTAGAACTATGTGATTCATGATCGTACAGTGCTTTTGTAAAGTGATAAGGTATTTTCCACATACTTAATGTGAAGCGTGTGTAATCTTCTAGGTCGAGAGATTTCATTGCTTGTGCTTTTTTCTGTGTGAAGAGTGGAGGAATGTTGAGTGGTAAATTCGAGGGCGAATTTCTCTGAAGGGTGGAAGAATGTTGAGTGGTACTTAAGTAAATAAATTTGTGAAATCAAAGTGAACTAGAAATTAGAATATAAATGGAAAACTTGGTTTAGTTTGGAGAGTTACATACTGGCACACAGCGGGCACAACAGCAGAGCAGAAGAGACAATGACCGTGAAGTCAGCAAGTTCCACATAAGCGGGCGCTGTCGATTCAGCCGTCAGGGCATCGCCCGACCGGCTCACGTGTTTCTCAGTTGTCGCATGTGAGCGAAGGCCCTCGCCTACATTCCAAGAGCCAATGACCGACGTTAAGAAGATTCTTCGAGAAGTTTTTCAACGTGATGGAAGAGGCAATGACCGGCTCATGTGTTTCTCAGTCGTCACATGCGATCAGAGGCCCAGATGCCTCTTCTGTTACGTTGAAAGGCTTCTCGAAGAATCTTCGTAACGTCAGTCATTGGCTCTTGGAATGTAGGCGGGATACGTATTTACCATGTGACGACTGAGAAACACGTGAGCCGGTCATTGCCCCTTCTGTCACGTTGAAAAGCTTCTCGAAGAATCTTCTTAACGTCGGTCATTGGCTCTTGGAATGTAGGCGAGGGCCTTTGCTCACATGCGACAACTGAGAAACACGTGAGCCGGTCGGGCGATGCCCTGACGGCTGAATCGACAGCGGCCGCTTATGTGGAACTTGCTAACTTCACGGTCATTGTCTCTTCTGCTCTGCTGTTGTGCCCGCTGTGTGCCAGTATGTAACTCTCCAAACTAAACCAAGTTTTCCATTTATATTCTAATTTCTAGTTCACTTTGATTCCACTAATTTATTTACTTAAGTACCACTCAACATAACCTAGAGACATCATACACATCCCTGCCCAATGCAGGATTCGAACCTGCGACCATACCAGTCATGTGGTTCTGGACTGAAGCACCTAGAAACGCTCAGCCACCGTGGCTGGCTCTTCTTATCATTGCCCAGACCTCAGAGAGAGGGGTATTTCTTGTAATCCTTTTACAGTACTTTTTCGAGGAAAATTTCTTTGGAGTTTGAGGAGTCACTTAGCTTTAGTTTTCTTTCTCTTATAATTGCAGAATTTTCTTACATGCTGTTGCGCTTGGAACTGTGTATATGGTAATCTACCTTGACCTACTACACATAAAAACTTAGCATTTAACAATGGTAAAGTTTGGAATTTCGGATTACTTGTCACCTTCTTCTGAGGAATGGAGGCTGACATTGCCGCACTGATCAAATTTACAAATTTACTGTACATGTTATGGCATCCTTCTGACAAATCAAATGTACTACATTTTATGTCTAGAAGTCTTTGGTATCTAGTCCAATTTGCTTTTCGTATATTCCATCTCGATTTTGGTTCTTAGGTAAAATTAGTTGGGGAATTACATATTGATATTTCAGTTGGAAAGTGATGAGTTAACTTTCCACTCAAATGTGGCTGCTAGTGATGCTGAACATATAGGTAAATCAACAGCCAATTTTTTTCTGGTGTGAGGTAATAAGCAGAGTTGGAGGTCCATCATTTAGTATAAATAAATTAAATATGTCAATTACTTCCAAAATGGTTTCTCCAAAAGTGTCATTGATTTCACAGTCCAATGAAGAATTATGAGCATTAATGTCTCTGCATATCAAAACTGGTGGATTTAACTGATTAAATCATGAGAACTATTCTGTCATTATTATTTTGGATCCTAGCGCACAATACATTGAGATATAGTTAAAAGTTATAATGATATATGTGCTTTTGCTGATGCTGCTTGGAAATTACATATATTGATAAACTTTGCATACTGTATAGTGAAAGCCACAGAAGATGTTGTTAATGGAGCTATGACTTCTTTTCCATCATTTCTATATTTGATTCTGGTTTGATCACTGTTTTACAAATTGCTGCTATATCGACGTGATTCAGAAAAAAGTTCATGCTTTCAAGTTTCCTTGTTTGAGATTGCTGAATGGGTATTTCACTGTAAAATTTTCATTGAATGCATTCTTTTATAAGATAAAATATTAGTACTTGCTTGCTGTGTAGTTAACGAGTCTGTCGATTCCATGCTTGGTGATTGGGCTTGTCTTATAAGTTCAGCAACAAAGTTCACAAAGATTTTCAATAATTTTTGTTTTGCTTGGAATACCTGAAGAAGAAACGCTGCCTGTGATTATTTCCTTCTGATTAGGAAATGTATGATACTGTGGACAATGTGGATTTGCTGCAATGGGTCCCATGGTACTTCACTTTGACTATGAACGACTTGGAAATGCAGTGCAGTAGAAATTACGGAAAGTTTTGTTTGTTTCCAGGGCTGCCTATACATTGTGAAGCCTGTGTTGTATGTTAGGTAAACTGGGGTAAGGTAGGTCATCTTTTCTTGGCCACTGAGCTGCTGCAACTTCTGTGTAAGGTCAGCGAGATACTAGATTTGTAGCTTCGCTTGCAGAATGTTGAGCTCAGCGGAATTTTTTTTTTTTTTGTATCTCCTTCTCGTACTCTGGACACCTCTTACCCATTGAGTTATCATTCCATTTCCATCTAACACATATAGGATTTGGGTTTGAGCAGTTATCTCCTGAATGATTATCACCACAGTTTTTACACTGTTTCTGAGAATGACATTGACTACTAATATCGTTGAATCTTAGTCAACTGAAACATCGTCTGACGGCTATTATCTGTGATCATACTTACATCTCATCCCACAGTTACCAGTAATGTATTTAATCTTTAACAATGAGATAGATTGCAATATGGGTGTAGCTTGAAGAGAGAAAAGTACTGTGGGTAGACTCAGATATTTCAGTAGGCATATTTATTTTAATACCAGGCATTTGTAGTGTTTCATAAATAAAAGGGCTGAAACCTTCAGACATTGCAAGTTGTTAGTTTAAATATGTGTTTGTCGCAGGCTTATTTATTGTTAAGTAGCTCTCTGGATCGTGAGTTTTGCAAGCAATAGTGGTCAATATTTATGTGGTTTCACCGAGCTAACCCCAGAACAAGTAAGGCACTTGAAATATTAAATGATAGGGATAAGTTTAAGGAAAACTTATAAATCTTGAAAGGAATGGAATAGACGGATATTTGACTACTGCACGAAAATTTGCACTGGACTGACAACTAAACTTACCTTAAACAAGCCAATTCTTAATGGGTTGTGATGGCAGCTCGTAACACTGCGTTTTTTTTAGTGATTCTGGGTGCAATTTGACATAAAAAATGAAAAAACTGATGCTTCGATTTTCTAAAATATAAACTGCAGATTGCTCTTCATTGAGCCCCTTGTATAGTGCATGCTAAAAAAAAGTTGAAAATCATCATACGAAGATCGCAGTTCCCGAAAAAAACAGCTGAGGACAGCCATGCGAGTTAAGATTATGTGACTTGAATTGACTTGAAATGTCGTGACATGACAGACTGTGTGAATACACTTTGACGTGATGGTGCCATGATGTGATTGTCCCATGATGGCCAGCATGAATTGGCCTTTTTTATTCGGTAATTGCTTTGTTTTTGCCTGCCGCTTATCTTTATTTCCAGCTGTCTCGTCAGATAAACGTTTACTTTTCAACTTACACTTTGTGGCATTGACATCCATGTTTGAGATCTTTTTGTCTTTATTCTGGTTAATTAGAGCCACAGCCTCACTTAAGGCCAATTACCACTGGTCATCACAGCACTGTAATGTCATGGCACAGTCTATAACGTCATGGCACATCAAGTCAATTCAAGTCTTGAGATCTCAACTTATATGCTGTACTCAATTGATTTTTTCTCGGGAATTGCGATTTTAGCATATGTTTTTCAACTGTTTTTATAGATGAAGCGCACATACACAGCATGATAGCTTATATACATGGATATTTAAGTGCACATTTGCACTAAAATGACATTTATTGGACTTAAATGATTTGTAGCTTGCAGGGGTAGCTTGTATATTAGAGAAGCAAGACAAAAGTGCAAAACGATACAAAAAAATGTGGATCTGAAAAATATCGTTATGTGATACAGAAAGGGAATTTCACAGACTATAGTCATATCTCCCTCAATTCCTTTCCCTTCAAGATTTGTAAGTTTTCTTTACACCTTGTATTTGGCAATGGGTTCGCTAGTGAAACCACATAAATACTATAGTCATATCTCCCTCAATTCCTTTCCCTTCAAGATTTGTAAGTTTTCTTTACGCCTTGTATTTGGCAATGGGTTCGCTAGTGAAACCACATAAATATTGACCACTGATGCCTGCGAAGCAGTTGCACACCACAATTCAGACAGCTACCTAACAATAAATAAGCTTCCCACAAATACATATTTAAACAAACAAATTGCAGTATCTGAAGGTTACCGATCACTTCCTTACCAAATGCTACATATGCCTGGCAATATACAAATGGATTCCACCTTATAATCATTCTGATTCTACGCACAGTACTTTTTTCACTTAAAGTTGCAGCCATATTGCAATCCATTTCATTGTAAGATATTAAATACGGTACCAGTATGTATAAATTTCCACTTTACAAATGTAGTAGAGGGCAAGTAATTTCATATGTTCATGTCATAAATTCAGACTGCTGTCTCACTGCTCCAATTAATCTTTCTTCACGTTTTAAAAATTTTGACAAAAGAAGTAACGAAATAAAACAATCTTGTAACAAACAACAAACAAAAAACTACTGATATTAACCACTAAAATAACACAAAAACGAATAATGGAGATCTGCACATGCCCATGTATAGGGAGAGAATGAGCTGTGGGGTCACATGATCAACAACTGATGGATGACATCAGCCATCAAAACTTTCTTGCGGAGAAACCTTGACGGTGCTGTGTAATGATGTTATGGGATGGGATAAGCCAGTGTGTCATTTGAAATTGTGATTTGGACTTTATAATTGCGTAGAATTTTGCACAGAGCTTAACTTAATCATAGCTATCACTTGGTTCAAGAATCATAAAAGAAGGTTGTATACCTGGAAGAATCCTGGACATACTAAAAGGTATCAGATAGATTATATAATGGTAAGACAGAGATTTAGGAACCAGGTTTTAAATTGTAAGACATTTCCAGGGGCAGATGTGGATTCTGACCACAATCTATTGGTTATGAACTGCAGATTGAAACTGAAGAAACTGCAAAAAGGTGGGAATTTAAGGAGATGGGACCTGGATAAACTGAAAAAACCAGAGGTTGTACAGAGTTTCAGGAAGAGCATAAGGGAACAATTGACAGCAATGGGGGAAAGAAATACAGTAGAAGAAGAATGGGTAGCTCTGAGGGATGAAGTAGTGAAGGCAGCAGAGGATCAAGTAGGTAAAAAGACGAGGGCTAGTAGAAATCCTTGGGTAACAGAAGAAATATTGAATTTAATTGATGAAAGGAGAAAATATAAAAATGCAGTAAATGAAGCAGGCAAAAAGGAATACAAACGTCTCAAAAATGAGATCGACAGGAAGTGCAAAATGGCTAAGCAGGGATGGCTAGAGGACAAATGTAAGGATGTAGAGGCTTGTCTCACTAGGGGTAAGATAGATACTGCCTACAGGAAAATTAAAAGAGACCTTTGGAGAGAAGAGAACCACTTGTATGAATATCAAGAGCTCAGATGGCAACCCAGTTCTAAGCAAACAAGGGAAGGCAGAAAGGTGGAAGGAGTATTAAGAGCGTTTATACAAGGGCGATGTACTTGAGGACAATATTATGGAAATGGAAGAGAATGTAGATGAAGATGAAATGGGAGATAAGATACTGTGTGAAGAGTTTGACAGAGCACTGAAAGACCTGAGTCGAAACAAGGCCCCGGGAGTAGACAACATTCCATTAGAACTACTGATGGCCTTGGGAGAACCAGTCATGACAAAACTCTACCATCTGGTGAGCAAGATGTATGAGACAGGCGAAATACCCACAGACTTCAAGAAGAATATAATAATTCCAATCCCAAAGAAAGCAGGTGTTGACAGATGTGAAAATTACAGAACTATCAGTTTAATAAGACACAGCTGTAAAATACTAATGCGAATTCTTTACAGACGAATGGAAAAACTGGTAGAAGCGGACCTCGGGGAAGATCAGTTTGGATTCCGTAGAAATGTTGGAACACGTGAGGCAATACTAACCTTACGACTTATCTTAGAAGAAAGATTAAGAAAAGGCAAACCTACGTTTCTAGCATTTGTAGACTTAGAGAAAGCTTTAGACAACGTTAACTGGGATACTCTCTTTCAAATTCTGAAGGTGGCAGGGGTAAAATACAGGGAGCGAAAGGCTATTTACAATTTGTACAGAAACCAGATGGCAGTTATAAGAGACCAGGGGCATGAAAGGGAAGCAGTGGTTGGGAAAGGAGTGAGACAGGGTTGTAGCCTCTCCCCGATGTTGTTCAATCTGTATATTGAGCAAGCAGTAAAGGAAACAAAAGAAAAATTCGGAGTAGGTATTAAAATTCATGGAGAAGAAGTAAAAATTTTGAGGTTCGCCGATTACATTGTAATTCTGTCAGAGACAGCAATGGACTTGGAAGAGCAGTTGAACGGAATGGACAGTGTCGTGAAAGGAGGATATAAGATGAACATCAACAAAAGCAAAACGAGGATAATGGAATGTAGTCAAATTAAATCGGGTGATGCTGAGGGGATTAGATTAGGAAATGAGACACTTAAAGTAGTAAAGGAGTTTTGCTATTTAGGGAGTAAAATAACTGATGATGGTCAAAGTAGAGAGGATATAAAATGTAGACTGGCAATGGCAAGGAAATCGTTTCTGAAGAAGAGAAATTTGTTAACATCGAGTATAGATTTAAGTGTCAGGAAGTCGTTTCTGAAAGTATTTGTATGGAGTGTAGCCATGTATGGAAGTGAAACATGGATGATAACCAGTTTGGACAAGAAGAGAATAGAAGCTTTCGAAATGTGGTGCTACAGAAGAATGCTGAAGATAAGGTGGGTAGATCACGTAACTAATGAGGACGTATTGAATAGGATTGGGGAGAATTGAAGTTTGTGGCACAACTTGACTAGAAGAAGGGATCGGTTGGTAGGACATGTCCTGAGGCATCAAGGGAGCACAAATTTAGCATTGGAGGGCAGCGTAGAGGGTAAAAATCGTAGAGGGAGACCAAGAGATCAATACACTAAGCAGATATAGAAGGATGTAGGTTGCAGTAGGTACTGGGAAATGAAGAAGCTTGCACCGGATAGAGTAGCATGGAGAGCTGCATCAAACCAGTCTCAGGACTGAAGACCACAACAACAACAACAACAACAACAATTGCGTACAATGGCTCCTGTGTTGCCAGTTTGTCATTGGTTCAAATGGCTCTGAGCACTATGGGACTTAACAGCTATGGTCATCAGTCCCCTAGAACTTAGAACTACTTAAACGTAACTAACCTAAGGACATCACACAACACCCAGTCATCACGTTTGTCATTGTTCAGTCGTAATTTTGAATGGCTGCCTTCGCCGTACTGTACACATTTTTGTTCGCCTAAGGGTGTGAAAAACGCCGCTGTGCACCACAGCTGGCTTTAGAAGTTGAAACCTTACTTCACAAAGCATGAAAATACAGAGCGGTGTAAGTACCAAATCCTACATACCTTGCTAAGTCGCAGATGGAAAGCGTCTGTTGATTGTTGTTTGATTTTTTGATTTCTATTAGACACCATTCAGTTACTGATGCGTAATAATACTATCTTTGTTCTCTCAGTATTCATTTCTTCTAGTGTAGCTTAACTTTTCCGTTCCTGATAGTTTACTACTAAACTTTATATCTTTATCTGACCAATGCATATAAATTCGATTATCTTCTTGTAAGTTTTAATGTTTGATTCAGATATCAAGGACCTGACTGACATTGGTTGTTGGATTTTATTCTTGATAACAAATGCTAAAAACTTGTTCCTCACTTCACTATATTTTCGGCACTGAAATAATGTATGGTTCACGCCTTCTTGTATAGTATCATCACAATCACAGGCTGATGTTTGGTTTACATGCAGTCATTATAAATGCTCTGGAAATATCCCATGATTGAGACTTATTCTACTTAATGTGGCTGTTTGCTTGTCAGTGTCCACAAACGTACTCAAACCAGTGTCTTTTCGGAATTTGCGGTTGTATTTTCACATAGTCGCCTCCTTTGGGTCGTGAGCTCTTTGTCCATTCTTTCTGCCAGGATTGGAATATCCTTTTTCAAATAAGTTGTCTCTATTCCGTATAGGAAAGCTTTATGTCTAGTAGTGTCTCATTGTTCGTGGCGTGCTCTGCCAACTGATCTGGTTTTTCATTGTCTGGGATTTCGCAGTGGTCTTTCACCTACATAAAGGAAATTTTTTCTGCCTTCAGAGACATTCATAATACCAGTAATATAGTTGGAATAGGTACTCATTGGTGGTTTTTGAGATCTTTATATTTGATGTCGCCTAAAGGACACTTTTCGAGTCTGATAATGTTACATAAGATGAGTATTTCTCATTCGGACATCACTATATCGCCTTTAATATAACTGTTGTTTCAACCAGATAGGTCGAAGTATTTGCTGGTAATTTATATCTTTGGGCCATCTGCAGTTGTGGACTAAATGCAGCACATCCTGTGTTGTCCTCTCCCGCTATCTTTGATCCATCTACCTACATGTGGATTACCCATTGTCTTCTTTCCTCTATTTGTCTTTACAGTGCTGCAACTCTACCCAAGAAACCAGACTTTCCTTCTATCATTTGGAACGAGGTGCTGATTATGAAATTGTCATATTGGTAAATAGGCTACAGTGTACTTGTGGGAATATCTTTGCGCTCATCTGCCAAATCATTATATGCCAGAATGAAATCAAAGGCTTTCCTTCCCAATTTCCTGGAAACAGATGGTACAGTCGTAAAATCTGATGAATTTGATGCTATGAGCATGGTAATTTCTCTACTATGTATCGTTCCATGAGCATCTTCCTCGTTATATAGACGAGCCTCTCTTGCACTTCTTCCAGGAGTGCATTTGTTGGGGTGGATTTCATTACTCCTAAGCAAGTGCTTATACAGTGGTGCTGCAATCTATCCAGCTCCTATAACAGCCATAACTCAATTTCTGTATGATGAAGGAGCTATATAAGAGCAACAGCACTGAAGGATTTGGTCCCCATTACGTTGTAATAAGTGATCGAATATTATTAAACATTTGCTCAACGTTTCGATTAAGGTATTAATATGTGCCATCAAAAGTAAGCTTGCCATTCAGTGTTATTCCTAAGAAACGAATAAGATCTACATATATTAAGTAATTTCTTGGTATATTACTTTTCCCAGTGAATATGATTAATGAAGATTTCTCCTGTGTCATCATCAGGTCATTTCCCCAAAGCCACCAAGTCAGGTTCTTAATCAATGACATAAGAGTGTTCATCACGTCCTGTAATAATATGTGGGGAGCAAATAAACATATGTCATCTGCAAATTGTATTGTTCTAACTGGATGAGTTACTACCCTTTCCACATCATAGGTACATATTGTATATTGTAGTGGGCTGAGTACTGATCCTTGTGGTATGCCATTTTCCATCAACTTATCTAATAGTACATTTGTCTGAACATCATCACATGCTTTTGCAATATCCGAAAACAGGCTGCTGTATATTTGCTCTCACTAAAGCCAGCTAACACAGAGGTAACTAATATGGAAATGTCCATGCAGCGTCTACCTTTACGGAACCCGAATTGCAATCCAACTAGTAAGGATGAAGAGTCTACCCATCATTCCAATTGTCTTTTTATTGGTTTTTCCAATGTTTTAGCAGTAAATTACGACAATGCAATTGGTCTGTAAGAAATGGATAATAATGGATCTTTCCCTTTCTTATGTATGGAGACTGTGATCTGAATCTTCCATTTTCTGATCAGTTCTTGAGGCATCAAAATTCCATTATAGATTTGAAGAAGTAATTCTAAAGCATTGTTAGGCATGTTTTGTATCATGGAATATGTGATGCGATCCATACCTTGGGCTGTATTAGGGCTCTCTTTGGTGTCTGTTTTCTACTCATTAACACTGAACTATATAGTCAGCATATGTTGAGATGCTAGAGTTTCATTTTGTCTCCCAAGTAGATTATTGCAAATACTTGGAGTGACAATAAGATCACAGAATTACTCTATCCACTCATATGATTGTGTATTATTGACTGCATAAGTGATATTCATAAATCTGTTGAACTTGTGCCATATCTCTGATGATTTGGTATTCTTGATCAAACTATTGCATTATTTTATTCAACTACTCTTCTTGATGGTTTTTCGTATTTTCTTGGTTCTAGCTGCTGTTTGCTTATACAGTGAAAATCTGTTCATGTTAGATTGTTTAACATGTTCACATAATGCGGCCCTTTATTGCAGTGTTCATTCCACCATGGATCACACAGTCATCTTACTTCTGTTGATAAAGGTCGTTTCGGGATGGATTCATTTGCTGCATGATATATTACATTCTACAGTTGCATACAGGGCCTCTGTGGAGGTTATTTTTTTCTATTTATTTTACCTCTGGTCGAAGAGTTTCGCGATTTTTATACCAATCTCCTTTGTTCATGTTCCAAGTCAGTTTGTTAGCAATATGTGCTTGCTTACTTTTCTTGCACTGTATATTCATAGTTTTAGGGAAATGATCGGATCCCATGGTATCCTGCAGAACTGACCATGCAGTGATTTGGTTCAAACAGGGAGGAACTAATGTTATATCCACTGTAGCTGGTCTTATCCATGTTCCTTGGTTTAATGTTACAGATCCATCATTGTATGTGTTCATGCTATAACCATCAATGCAAGACATTATGTACTTCTCTGCCTTATCAATCACATGACGTCCACATGCTGTGTGGTGGGCTTTGAAGTGACCACAGATTAGGAAGGCCTTTGGTATGTGTTGCAACAGTATATGCAAGTGTTGTTTGAAATTCCTTTATTTTGGGGGACAATATACAGATGCAATGGAGAATCGCCATTTATTAGTACTTACTTCTATTGCGATTGCTTGAAAACGAAATTTAGGTAGTAGCATGGTAACTGGTTTACAGTTGAGGTTTGTACTAATCAATATGGCTACTCCATCTTTCCCATCCTCTAGTTCTGATCTTATTACTTGATATCCTTGATATCTAATAGACATGTTCGGTTTAATCCAAGTTTCACTTATAACAGTGATAGAGTAGTCATTAGCATAAAGTTCGTGAGTGAATGACTATCTATTAGCATATAAGGATCTGGCATTGTGTTGGAGAACTTTAATATCAGTTATTCTGTTCGCATGAATAAAGTGTAAATATGGCCTATTTATGTCCTGATCCATGTTTATTGTTTTACTGAGCGAGGTGGCACAGTAGTTAGCACACTGGACTCGCATTCGGGAGGACGACAGTTCAAACCCATGTCTGCCCATCCTGATTTCAGTTATCCATGATTTCCCTAAATCACTTCAGGCAAATGCCAGGATTGTTCCTCTGGAAGGGCATGGCCCACTTCCTTCCCCATCCTTTCCTAATCCAATGGGACTGATGACATCACTGTTTGGTCCCTTCTTCCAAATCAATCAATCAACCATATTTATTGTTTTGATACTATCGAAGCAACCATAGTGTACATATGAGCTTCATCCAAACCATCTTTGTTTAATAAAGTTAACTGTGTTATTAAATTTGTTATTCAAGACACCAATTATTCGAGTATCACCATATTTTTATCTTCCCCTCCTGAAATAATTGCCAGTTGCAGTTTAGGAGTATGTGGCTGTGGTGCATATGGATTCTCTTTAACAGGAAATATTGGTAAATCTATATTTGCAAACATGGGACTTATAGCTGGTATAGGCCTTATTTGTTTTGGCCTTGTGTGGTGAACAGCTGTCATGTATATGTGCTGAATACTTTTTATGGGGGGGGGGGGCGGAATTCTTTCTCCCATTCCGATTTACTCCTATCAAGATTCCCTGTCACAGCAATATAAGGTCTTTGGTTTACATATTCTTCAGTTTCCTTAAAGGATAAATTGATGAAGCTGACACTTTCTTAATCCCTTGTTGTTTGAGATATACTAGCAAGACGTATCTCCGCATTTATGGATCCCTATACAGTGGATGCAGCACATTACTTCACTTGTGCACTAAGCTATCTCATGGCTCCCTCCACTCTGATTGCATCAAGTCTGTAACTGACATTGTCTACTAAGATGGTCATATCGAAGGCATTTAAAATACTGCCTCACTAGAGGTATGTATGGTCTAACATTACCTTTCATGCCATGTATTGTCACATGTTCTGGTAGAAACTGTGACCACGCACATTTGCTGGTTTATGTAGTTCGTCATTTCTAAATTACTTATTTTCTTCATCATTCTGGATATGTGAGTGACTAAAATTGTAAACTGAGTAGTGTCTTCAGTTCTCACTCTGTTAATTCAGGATCTACATTTCTGATAACTCCTTGCCTATGTGTTCTGTGGTTTCATATGTATGCTACCATCTGTTTATGATGTAATGGGTTGTCCTCCACAAACTTGTTTGCAGCATCCCTTGTTGATAAATCAATACGAATTCTGTTTCTCCTCAAAACCTTGAGATTTCTGATTTTATGCTTGTACTTAGAATCTGAGGTAATAGTATCTTCCCCAAACCCATGGGATGGTATTTACCTATATTACCGTGAAGGCCTTCAACAAATACATAAAATGGATCTATTGCATCACTATGATATCTGCTACCTTTGTTTTGATCATATATTAGCTGTACATTTATTTGCAAAGGATTTTCCCTTGGTGTGTTACCATTTTCTTATGTTAGTTGTGGACTAAATGATTTGCCACCCAGTGACGTCCTCAAAGCCCCCTGTGGGTAAGAGAATTTGATCCGTCATTTAAATTAAAATTTTCAGACATACTTGTGTTGAGCATTGCCGAATTCTTTACCTCCTTTGTTACTTGTTGCTGGTGTTGCAGAATGGTGACTGCTTATCTCTTCTCTTTTAATTCTTCCTTCCGCTCCAGTGCGCATTTTACTGCAGAACTCGTCGTTTGTTCGAAATCCATACTCATGTTCAGGAGAGCTTCAGCTCCCTGTAATTCTCGATTGTTTAGTCCCATGTCGGGAAGGGAGGCCTCCAGTCTTCCCGAATGGGCCGCCGTGCAAATTTATTGTACTACTATTTGTTCTGATTATGCAGAGTTATGGCCGTACTTTATTTATTTAATACACTGGACTTGTATGTGTCCTAATAACATTTCCGGCTTTTGTCCCAAAAAAATTGGGAAATTAACTATTGCAATCATATTGCTCGGTTGGTAACCAAAGAGCCAGACTACCCGTGAAAAGCATGTGAATGGACGAGACTGTTTCAGTCAGTAATCTTTGATTTAAGCGGATTGTTTACAAATGGTCTCAGAGTATTGTTGTGTGTGTTTCGTGTGTGATAATGTTGTGTGTATGTGGTTTCAGTCTGATTGTGCAGACATTCTTATGGTGAAAAACAATTGTTTTAGGCAGCTGGTGCATAGTCGTTAACAAATAAGAATGGCTGAGAACCGAGATGACTGTCACAATGATATCTGTCAGGATACGCAAATAGGTGGGGACAGGGGTACAGATCTGCTTAGCGGTACTGCCGATAGCGAGGATAAGAGAGGGGATGTTTCTAATGTTGAAATTCCTAGTGATATGACAAAGGACGAGACACACAAGCCTGAAGAAACTCCAGTAACAGACAGTGTGTCAAGCATATCTTATTCTATTGAGGAGGTTGTGTGCATTACTGGAGCATGGAACGATTTCAGATCGCGCGAGGAGTGCTACACAAAAGGATGTAAATGGTAGCTACTATGTTCTGATTTGCTTAAACTGGACTGAAGTGTACAATTCGCCCTGGAAATCGTGATACAGCAATACTGTTAAATCTCTATTTTTGTAGTGGTTTTTAATGTCAGAGGTGTGTTTCTACCTAACGTATGTGCTTATTTCAGTGGCATGAACTCTTTTGTTCTGTCCAAAAATTGGTGCTTATGTTATCAGAAGAGCTGTTTCTTTTTTTTCAGTTTTAATATTTTACTTGCGATTACATACTAAGAGGTTACTTAGTAATTATTAATATTATAATATAATGAATATTATAGTAGTAGTAGTAGTATTAGGTGTGGTTGGTCGTCTTTGGATTATTTTACAAAATGGCATTCAATTGTACACAAACGTATCACCAGCAGCATTGTGTATCCACTGCTGGATAAGGACTTCCTCATGCATTACTCTCTTCAGATAAATGCATTATGTTGTTCCTGTGTGTTTTCTAATACATCCATCTTTCATTAGGTTGTTTTCTCATCCTTTTCTATTCCTTGGTATGTGGGAAAGAACATGTTACATTCATCTACCATTCACACCCCATTCCCTGGTTTGCCCACATCCAGTTCTTTGTTACTTTCAGAATTATGTCTGTCTCTCCAGTCTGTTCCAGGGGCCATTTGCTTGTTTTCCTGGCTCTCATTATAATTCCCAACATTAGTCTGTACACTGGTCAGAGAGCAATCCTGAGTTTTGAGTGTTTTTCCTATCAAGGACCATTGTTGACTGACACTACTTGTCAAAAGTAATAATAGGCTACAAACTTTTTTTCGTATGGGAAGCTTTGTTTTGGCACTCGAGGCTGATTGATCACCTTCAGTTATACACTGCAGCAGGCAGTCATTTGTGTCTATAGCAATTTTGTTTCATGGGCATGAGGCCATGATCCAAGCAGTTCTACCTGCAAAAACTCATAAATTAGATCAGTGATTCTAATGTTGATGTGTACATTTCTTTTAGTGTGTTGATAATGTGTGGTTTTAGCCTAACTGTACACAGATGACAAGGCCATCATATGTGAGAAAACTACATTAGCAAGGAGCAAAAGATGCTGCTTGTGGTAGAAAGGTAAAGTAAAAAGAAAATATCAAGTGGAACAAGACAACTTGGCAGGAAATGATATTAGAAGCATGATAAAATATGGGTAACGAAACAAAACTTGTCTTAAATGTCTTAGAAAGAATATGAGAAGTTTCAGTAAAAATTTCATTAAAGAGATAGTATTCATTATGTTTTGCTGTACCTGTGAACAAACATAATTTAAACAAATCTTTCATTAGAGATCATTCTTTCATGTGAGCAAATAAAATTCTTCTTTAAAAAACATTATGTTTTAATGATGAGTAACAAATCAACATTTTCTTTTCACATTGGTTCTTGTGAAAACATGTACTAAGGAGAATTTATTTTTGTTGATTCTAATTACTCCCTGTTAAAGACAAATGGGATTTATGCCCGATGGCTCTTATAGACATTGGGTTTTGTGTATCAGTTTGAAGATTTTGACCATATTAAAGCAATAAATCTGTAGTATGTGATGTAAATGTGTTAGAGACATAATCACTATATAGCATAATTAAGACATTGTAACCTACACTCAAAAAACACAGAGAAATATTTTTATAGTACCTAACGTACCCATCGCATATTTCATTCCTCTGTCTGTGTTACTTGTAAGTCACTTAGACAAACTGAGAAATTTAGCAAAAAATTGCATCATTTATGCAGAGTACAGTTCGTCCCAAAATGACCTTTATTTGATGATGATCTCCTTGGTGGAAGTTGTCACATGGACTTTCGTCTCAGTATCAGTAACACACTAAGTAAGAGGAATAGGCCTTGGCATAACAACTCAGAAGATTTTATCATTTGTAACAAGACTGGTTAGGTCAGACATGAAGTTGCATGTTGCTTAATTGGAGGCAGATGCAAGGAATGCAGCACCATCTGAGTAGTCTAGCTACTTTGCTTTCCATGGACTGCCATTCAAAGATATGCTGCTTGGTACTAGTATGCAGTTGTCAGTGTTATCACCCATGATCAACAGTTTATGTATGACTGTGGAAGCCATTAACTACAGCCACATATAGCACTGGACTGTAGGGCAATATATTGTTAAATCATACTGAACTGAAGCCCACATCTGAAAGCAGGGTCATCAGTGAAACACAACACTTAGCACTGAAAACACATTTATTACAAACACCAAAATGAAACCAGGACAGAACTGAACTCCTGCGTGGAGAGTGCTGCTATTTATACAGACATCAAATATTCTATAATATACAAGCATTACAAAACAAGATATTTTGGGAACCTTGCAGAAATGATAAATACTAGGCCTAAATAACAAATAAATACTGGTAGTCGGGTTTGAACTGGCAACCCATAGCACATGATTCAGCAACGCTAACAACTGTGCCAACTCACATGCACGACAGCTCGCAGGATTGCTTTTCCTCCTGGAGAAACAGCTATCCGCTGTTTCAGAAGTTCTTATTTGAACCAACTACAGCATTCTGGATCTAGATCTTGTCAGTGGTCCTCTGTGACAGTACTGGTAGACATCTCATTCTAGCCATATTGTCACATCCTCTTTTTCATCAGGAGCATCGAAAGTAGTGCCTCCCAACAAAGTATAACAATCATTGTGCTTATCTACAGTTCCCTTGAACAAGAAGCCTCCATCCTTGATCTGCACCTTGAGACTGTAGTTGAACTTCATATGGAGGACATGAATGATGTCTCTGCCCTTTTGTTTTCTTGATCAAGGATTGTAGTCCTGGACTTTGTCTGTGATGAGTGGCAAGCAATAGAGAATACAATATCCCCAAAATATTGATATTATAGCACTTTCGGTCTTCTCCTGGGCAATCAGGGTCCGTATGTGAGCCAACTATTTTGCTTATTCAGTCATGGTTATTAAGTGTTTCATGTATAGCCATCTTGAGTGTCATCCAGTTGAAATGGAAAAAGTTTTGTCCATTGTTGTTTTGGCCTCACAGCAATGTAAAGGCTGTAACATCTTGCTTTGCTGTGTTCCACACAAATGTCACGATAGGTAGTATTGTGTCCCAATTTCTCTGATCAACATCAACATACATTGAGAGCATATCTTCAAGGTCTTATTAAAGTGTTTTGTGGGGCATTCGTCTGTGAGTGGTTGGCAGTTGTCATCTTGTGAGTGATGTCGCAATATGAAATTATCTCTGATACTATTCTCAACTGTATCTTGACACTGGAAGCTCCATTCTCCAGAATGATGTCTTCTACAAGGTACATTGCAATTTTCGGAGCTTCAGCAGTCAGCACAACTTTGGTGACAGCATGGCATGTGAGATAGTCAGTACAAACTATTATCCATCAAGTCCTGTTTATGACTTTGCGAGCCTCCCCAAGAGGTCAAGTCAAATTCAGTGGAATGGTGGTCTTGCAGGACCAGATGCCCCAGAGTTAATCACAGCATATGCTTCTGTTATTGGCTTTCCTTACAGTGGCCCACATAGTGTCTTAACGGATTGGTAGAGACCTGGCCAATGATATGTGTATTTGATTCTGTCTACAGTCTTTACAAATTCCTGGTGACCAGATGTTGGAGTTTGTGCAAATACTTCAGGATCATTGTTCGTAGAATAGCTGGGATGCCCAGCAACCAGTACTGCTCCATGGATCATAGTTCCTCTTAGACAGTGTTCCGATTATTAATTGGAATTTTCATTTGATCATTTCCACGTCCTCCAAGACTTCTATGGTTTTCTGCATTGCTGGATCTTTCCTGTGTTCGGCAATAGTATCATTTAATGCAGTGATAACTGATATTTCATCTACGCTGCTGTGTTTTGTCAAAGGATTCCATGAAAGGCGGTTGGTGTCCTTGCAATTGCATCCACTTTTGTGTATCACTGTCACTTCATAGTCCTGAAGTCTCAGTGCCTATCTTGCCAGTTGACCCTGTGGATCATTCAGACTAGCCAGCAGAGAGATCGGTGGTTCCTCACAGTGGTGAATGATTTGTATGTTAGTGCCTCCTTAAGAACAAGGGAGACCTTTCCTGCACCTTGTTCCAGGAAAATTTGACTTATCTGCAGCAGTTCTTGCAAGGAATGAGCATTGGTACAGAAGTCCTTTATGAATCACTGGTAGTATGAGGACATTTTGAGAAAACTTCTCCCATCACAGATGTTCTGAAGAGCTGAAAAATATTTGACTACTCATATTTTCCCATGATTGATGTGTACTCCATTGCCATGCACCAAGATTTTTATTTCTTGGGCAGCAGTCACTTTTTCGACCTGCTGACTGAATACACCTCAGCAGATTTGTCTGGAGGCATAGATGATCTCCAGATGACTTAGAAAAAATGAGTGTCACACTGTTAGCAAATACAGTTCGTCGATTTACAGTGTTGGAGCAGGCGGTCCATCATATTTTTAAAGGTGTGTGGAGTTTTATACAGTCCAACTGGTAAAACTTTCAACTCGTAGAGGCTTTCAGCAGCTGTGAAAGCAGTGTTTCCCCAGTTGGTCTTGTCAGTGTCAATTTGCCTGTAATCTGTCTGCATGCATATGGTTGAGAAATATTTTGCTCTTGTTAAACAGCCTAGGGTATTATCAATGCATGGCAATGGGTAGATTTTTTTTTTTTTTTTGCTATTTCCTCAGTTGTTGGAAGTTGATGCAGAAATTTCCATGTGCCATCCTCCTCCTCCTTCAGAAGAGCCACACGAAAGGACTGAGGATTCTCTCCAGGCTCAGCGATGTCATCTTGCAGTATCTTCTCCCCTGCCTCCTAGATTATCTGTCACACCACCGGCAACAGCCTATATGAGCAATGGCTAATACGTGGATGATTCCCAGTGTTGGTATTCTGTTTTACTATGGTCCACTTGGTCTTTGTTTTCTCTTTCTGGATTTGAAATCGCCTGAAATTGGGGTGGAACACTTAATGCATGCCGATGTTCCTCAGCAGGCAAGATTCTATTGGTAATTCAGTAGTAGCTTCCTCACCTGCTCTGTCTGTAGGACTGTTGTGATGGTTGACACCTTGTGACATAACAGTCATCTAACACTCGTCTTCTTTCTCTGGAGTAGCATACAGTGTGTCCAGGGCATCCACAGTGAGAACGTGTGTCCAGGGCATCCACAGTGAGAACAGACCTGTGTGTTGACTTCCACCTTCCAGATGTCTTGTTACTCTGCAGAGGAGATGGTTGGATCTGCATCGGTCAGGTGTTGGGTTGTCATTTGATGGCGGCGCTTAAATCCAAGTTGGTCGAGTCCATTCTTCATGGTGTGTTCGGCTGGAAGTGGTTCAGATTGGTGCCAAAGATTGATACACTTCTTCTTCAACATTCTCTATTACCATGTGCTGTATAGGGCTGCTGTCTCTTGTGTACTTGATCTGGTAGTTTTAACTACCACAAAATGCTGTATCCCATAGTTCGTTTTCTTACAACCTGGAGTATGAGAGGTGATGAGGTCATGGCGGCCTTCCACAATTGCCATGAGACCTGCATTTGGGAGTCAGTCCTACCTCTATTACCCTACTCTTTTTTGTTGCATTTCCTCGATATACTGGCAGCACTTGATGAATTCTTCTGTTGTGACATTCTTTACTATAAGAGCTTGGTACATGTCTTTTGTAGCTCCATTCATTAAACGTGAGATTTTGTTGGCTTCTGTCACATTTGGATTTACGTTTTATGACTATGTCATTTTGCCATGATGTTGGGCACTGTTCTTCAGTTGTTCTTCTGCTAAGCAGAATTGCTGTTGATTATTGCTGAATGTTTTCTTCGGCTTGCCCTAAAATTTAACCCAGCTATTGAGTTTTTCTTTGTTATCAAACGATTGTTTGGCTGTGCTGTCCAAGTAAAAATATACATTTGAGAAACACACAGTGTCATCCCACCTGTTGTATTTGGTGACTCAGCCAAATTATTTCAAACATTTTGTAGGATCCTGAACAGCGTTTCTGGAAAATGCTGATGCATGCCTCATATGCAGCTGACTTATGGCTGGCTTGAGATATGTTGCTCTCCTGAATATACAAACCTTTGGATCAATATACTGTTTGTATTCCTGTGAAATGAACATTTAAATTTCAAATCTGTATATCAGCAGTTCCTGTCATCCCCATTCCCAACCATATGTTATTATTGGTGCTGCCTGTTATGAAACTATGATTCCAAAGTTTATGATGTGGTATTGGTAGGACTGAAAGGTCATGACTGTAACTTTTTTCTTAATCTCATGGTTTTATCGTGTCCTTTTGTCCTTGCCATGAGTGTATTGATACAAACACTTATTATTACAACATTGTTGTGGGTGTTTACAGCAAGCAATATTTTATGTCCGTACAAAACTTGGTACAAACACCTGGAATAAATTTAGCATCCAGGTCTTGGTAATAGGTTAGTTCATCACTGGCTAAAGCAGGCAGGTCATGAAAAGAAAACATAGCATATTCCAAGTCCAAGCACAAGTCTCGTGGCAGCAGATACAGGCCAAGTTCGAAGAGCAAAACAAACACAGTGCTAAAGATAGCAGAATCCAGTGTGAATGTCACACTGGTGTCAGTATTAGAAGCTGACACATGTAAATACAAAAGTAGCTTCAACAGGCTGTAGCTGGCCTTTTATTTGCCCAGGCAGCCAGCTAACAAGGTACACTGCCACAGGCCTCATGCACTAGTTGAGGTGATTGCCGAGATATTTTCCATATTGATGCCCTGTGGGGCTACTAACTCTAGGGTTTATGTTTCACGTGAAGATAATGCTCAGTGAAAATCTTAAACATAATTTTCTGTGAACATAAAAAGTGCAGTTGAAATTATTTGAAGGTGATGTTTTCTTCGTTTCAGGGCCCCTGATGGAACCTGTGTTGTTACAAACAGTGTAGACAACGTATTACGCGTATATGACTTGCCACCAGAACTTCATTGTCAAGAGACGTGGGATAAAGACCGCAATCTCTCAGAACTGAAGTCAGTCCTTGCAATTTCTGTGGGGCGCCAAGTGTATGATTACAGTTGGTATCCCTTAATGTCTTCAGGAAACCCTCTTTCATGCTGGTAAGATTTGTTTGAGTGCTCTCTCTCATTCTTTTTCTCCCTCCCCCTCCTCTCTCCTCTTCCCCCCTCCCTCCCATCCCCCCCCCTCCTCCTCCTCCTCCTCTCCTCTCCTCTCCTCTCCCCCATCCCCTCTTCCTCTTCTCTTGCTTGTGGAAGCATATTTTAAAACTGATTAAGTAATACTTGTTCTTGGCTATGGAGAGCTATTTCAAAGTGTCCCACCATATGAAAGTATGGATTACTTCTTCTCAAAATTTAATCAAAATTTGCTGTATGTACAGTAATAATAGAAATTCCTGGATGCAGCAATACATAAAATAAAGGAAAGGCAACCACTCACCTATAGCAGATTGATGCATGGAGCACAGTAACACGTAACAGAAAAGAGCATTCACACTAGCTTTGAGCACTAGCTCCTTTTCCAGAAATAGTACACACACGCACGCGCGTGTGAGAAGGCTATCCAGAGAAAAGCCTATTGATGCTTTATAAACTTTGTAGTGAGTTTTGGGTCTTCTTTAATAAAGACCGCAAAGTTTTATTTAATTTTTTAAAAATCCTATGTTGTTGTTGAAACTCACATATTGGCCCAACATTTTAACAAAGTGCAACGAAATTAACATGTCATTGCAAGGAAAAGAGTCAGCCATCAGCCTTCGTGGATGAAGCACTAGGAGACTAGTGAGTCACTTATTTAACTTTCTGTATTTGTTTTCAAAGTTTAACTCACAAGTTGCTAGTAGTAAAATGGATAGGGTGTGCGCGTGCTATATGCAGACACAGGAGGAACTGGCTGCAGTTCGTTTGTAGCCATGGTCAGCCATCTACAGGCTGCTGCCTCCGGCTGTGGCAGCAGCCGAGAAACTGGTGCATTGCATGGGACATGTCAGGTGTCACTAGTTTCTCTCATGGGCCCTGCTGTCTGGCCACCTTCCAGCGTACCCGATGTGGGGACTCCACCTTTACTGCAGCTTGAGTGGTGGCTTGTTATACAGTCGCTTCACTCAACACAAAGCGCCAAAATAGAGGCCTTGCTCATTCATCCTGTGACTGGACAAGTGGCCACTCCTTCAGCAGAGTGTGATCAGGCACACGAAAGGGAGAAGTGTACTAGTTATCAGGAACTCCAATGTTAGGCATGTTATGGAGCTCCTTAGGGAAGTAATGTCTAGGTCCGGAAAGAATGCTAATGTGCACTCGGTGTGTCTGCCAGGGGCCTCATCTGAGATGTGGAGGAGGTCCTGCCCATGGCCATTGAGGATACAGGGTGCAGTAATCTGCAAGTTGTTGCTCATGTCATTACTAACAAGGCCTGTTGCTTAGGTTCTGAGGGCATTCTCAGTTCCTATGGGCAGCTGGCAGAAGTGCTAAAGACTAGTGGCCTAACACAAGGGGTGCAAGCAGAGCTCACAATTTTCAGCATTGCACCCCGAGTCATTGGGGTCTTTTGGTTTGGAGCTGAGTGGAGGGTCTCAACCAGAGGCTCCGTCAGTTCTGTGGTGGTCGTGGCTGCAGATTTCTGGACATGCATTACAGGATGTGGAGTTGTAAGACTCCCCTTCATAGGTCAACAGTGCATTACAGAAAAGCCACTACTTGGGGTAGCGGAGTACTTTTTTTAGGCTAGGTGGTAGTTCGAGATTGTCTGATGTACACTTGTTTGTCTATACGCAGAGGCCATAATCATCGTGTACAAAGTAGACACATTTCGACTTTAAAAATTTTATCAGTAAATTTTCAGAGTATTCATAATGGAATTCCCGAATATACTGGTCTTCAGGAAATTTTTCACGCTCAAGTTACCTCACAACTGAGAGTTGGCTGAAACCTGAAGTAGAGAGCTCTAGGAGGGGGCATGTTTATTGCAGTTGACAAAAAGATTGTGTCTATTGAGGTGGAGTTTGAGTGTGACAGTATAATTATCTGGATGAATATAACAGTTCTAGGTGAAATCAAGTCAATTGTTGGATGTTTTTAGCAGCTACCTGGTTCTGCTTAGCCAGTTTTAGAAGGCATAATCCGTATCACTTCAGGTGGGGGGGGTTACCTTCATAGTCTTGGATTTTATTGAATTTAGCATATGTTAAAATCAGGGGTAAGTAAGAAACACGTATTTTTTGTTTCCTCCAAAAAAATTCGTGCCCCGAGATACAGGCCTCCAAAGGTGACATGGTGAACACCATTTTGAAGATAATTTCGGAAATTCTTTTTAAATGCTGTATTTCTGTAACAGTTCTAGATATTTTGTTAGAGGTTTTTGTGTTTGAAAGATAATTACTTTATGATTACAATGGTGTCCTCCATTTGGACTTATATGTCAAAGTTCTTTTACTGTTGCCTTTTTAGTTTTTCTTTATAATTTACAGAATTTTTTTCTGTTGATTAGTACCATGTAGTACTATATTCTCTGTAAAGTAGAGCTCCCACTTTTAAGTTAGACAGGTTTTATTTTTAAAAAAATCATTTCTTTTTAACTTTCAAGGGTAATGTATGTCTTTGCTGAAGTTGTTTCTAACTGATTTCTTTGTTACAATGTTTATTTCTATTGTCTTTGTTGCAGTTATTTCTTATCACTTTCTTTGTTGCAGTTATTTCTTTTCACTTTCATTGTTGCTGATAATTCTTACACTTCGTTGTTGTTTCTTGTCAGTTTCTTTGTTGTGGTTGTTCATTGCAGGTTTCTGTATTGTAGTTGTTCAGTGCTAATTCGTGTACTGAAGAGGCTTCTAAGAAATCTGAGACCATCCAGTGTGTTCTGTGTTTTTGCGAGGAATTTGCCAGTTGACACAGTTGCAGTGTGTTTTGTGAAAAGGACTGTTTTAAATGTCTTCTGACTGGGGCCACAGGAGAGTGAAGTGTGCTTACTATTTGCATGTCCATAAAATAGTGATATGTAAGAGGCCCCCCGTGAAGATGTTTCCAATGGTGTCTTTTTGAGTTCTAAATGTTTTGACGGAATAACAACAATGATAGTATCTGAACAAGCCGAAGCCTCCTATGGTGCAGATGATGCAGATTTTGCATCAATAGAGGAAGAATTAAATACCCTGAATCAGTCAACTACAGAGGTAGGTGTTAGTCCTGTTAAGAAACCGTGGTCAGTGAAGTCGAGTTATAAGCTCTATGCATCAAGAAAGTGTAGAGAAATTACTAAAGCTATGGATGAATACACTGCAGCAAAACTGATCACACTCTTCAAAGTAGAAATTCAATCTTCACAAGGAAATGAACCTCTTGCTAGGAATTTTCTACAAATATCAATTCAGCTGTTGAATACAAAGGTCAACTGAAGGAGAAGATATTTACACCATTTTCAGATTGCTGCTGCCGACGTGTGCTTTGCAGTGCTTCTTTATAATGTCAGCTGTAATTGAAAATGCCTCCTCCACATATGAAATCAGATTTGTGATTTCCATTGTAAATGCAAAGAAAATTAAACCAAAGGAAATTCATTGGCAAATCTGCAAAGTTTACGGACAAAATGCTATGAGTGATTCAGTGGGTAGAAGATGGGTCAGACCGTTCAATGAAGGTCGTGATCAAGTGCACGATAAAGAACGAAGTGGACACCCGTCTGTGGTTACTGATGAACTGGTTCACACAATTGAAGAGAAGGTTAAGCACAACCGTAAGTTTACACTTAGTGCCCATGCTATGGAAGTTCTACAAATCTCACGATCACTAATTCATGAAATTGTTACTGATAAACTGAAATTTTGAAAACTTTGCCCGCATTGGGTACCCAAAATTCTTACTGAACAACACAAAAAACAACGGATGGGCAGTGCACTTCAATTTTTGACACGCTACAATGAAGAAGGCGATGGTTTTCTTTGTCTGATAGTCAGGGGGGATGAAAATTGGGTATCATACGACACCCCTGAAACAAAATGGCAATCAATGGAATGGAGGCACACTTCATCCCCAATGAAGGTTAAGCCTAAGCAAATCTTGACACCTCGAAAAGTCATGTGCACCATTTTTTGGGACAGAAAAGGAATTTTGCTGATTGATTTCTTACCTCGAGACCAAACAATCAATGTATATGATTTCTGCGAGACCATTAAGAACTTGTGCTGTGCGGCGGCATTTTCGATTACGCCTGACATCATAAAGAAGCACTACAAAGCACACGTCAGCAGTGATCTGAAAATGGCGTTTATGTCTTCCCTTTGCGTCAGAGTAACTGCCGCAAATGCTCAGAACTGCGATTGTAGCATTGCTGTAGATAGAAACAGAAGCGGAACTTACTTTGTGGATGACCCTCGTATTATTCATCCTACAGTGAAAAGGTGCAGGTTTTACCGATTATTCCAGAGACATTTCAAAGAAAACAGTTTTGAACCACATTCCGTCAATATCAGAGTAATGGTAGACAAATAAAAAAATGAGAGGTCTGTAAAATGAGTCTTTGGAAGGCCAGATCACTATTATGGTCATCCTGTAGAAGCAGCTCAAGTTCAAATAGTGCAGTCATTTTATCTGGAACATAAGTGGCAACAAAAAAGACACTATAACTGTGACATTTGAAGGTCAAAAAGTTGTGAAAGTGAAGAGGTACATGACTCGCAGTGTTAAAGAAGTTTTTGCAATTTATAAGAGCAACTATACAACTTCACATATTGGAGGATCAAAATGTCTGTTTACATGTGTACTGTGTGAATTTTGATCTTTGTGTGGTAAATTTGAAGAACTTACTGGAGCACATTACATATGACACCCTGGTTGGGCATGTGAAGTCATTAGAAGTCTTTGACATAAAGCAAGAGATTTGTTTGTTTCAAGAATGTGGTGACTGTCCTGGAAAGGGAGGGCAGTCTTCAAGACACGTAACAGATAACTCTGCAGAACGTACATATGCGACATGGGAGGAAATAAACTAATTAAGAAAACTGTTGCCTTTAACAGTTTCATTGATGAATTTGGTAAATTATCAATGAAAGCAGTAACACACCAGCATCTGAATAAATTGCAACAACAACACATTGCAGAAGTGAAAGGGTGTGTACAGGCTGAAGAGCTATGTTTATGCTTCTCTGTGATTTTGCGGAGAACTGGTCTGTAATTCTCCCACAAGGTGTACAAGGATATCATTGGAGTGAATACCAGGTTTCAATTTTTACAGGAGTGACATGTTTTCAGAAAAAGACTGCAAGTGTTGCAGTTATAAATGATGACACAGGACGTTGCAGTTATAAGTGATGACACAGGACATGACTCGACACATTCTTTGCTAGCAATGTGCAACATTCTTCAACTGCAAACAGGGGCAGAGAAGATCATCATTATTTCTGATGGTGCTCCTAGTCATTTTAAAAATCGTTACCAGCTGTTTGAATTGAGTAAGTCGCTTGTGCCAGCTGACAGGTTTATACAGTGCTACTGGTCGTGGGAAGGGGTCTTTTGATGGCGGAGGAGGCCTGCTGAAGCACCATACTACAAAACATAATCTTTCCAGACCAAATACAGCTGTAATTCAGAATGCTGAGGATTTTACTAAAGTCATGAAATCTTATGCATCCACAGCCCTCATTCTTTTATCCAAAGAGGAAATCGAAGAATTCTGTGAGCAGAAAAAAGAAGAATGGTCCAAACAAACTACTCCTGTGAGAGGAATTCAGAAGACAAATTTTTGGATTCAAAGTGATGGGCAAACTCATATTGCACGCACTTTAAAGAGCAAGAAAGAAGAAATTTCATTCGTTCAATCAACACCTCAGAAACAGCAGGATAATATTCAGATTCACAACCTGAGAAGGGGAATGTTCGCTGCGCGCGTGTATGACTTTGACTAGTGGATTGTAGAGATTATGAGTTAAACAAAATTGTAGTGAACTTTGTGCTACCACATGGACCAGCTGCTGGATATAGGTTTCCAGCTTAAGGACAGCAACAATGCCATCAGTGCTCACTTCCTGTTTAGTGTTTTGAAGATTGTAAGTGCTCCAGTTCCTATTGGTTCAACAGGAAGGCATCACTCTATATGAAAGTAAGATACTGAAGCAGTGGAACACATTTTTAGTTCATTGACTGGCTGATTTCAGTACAAAACAATGTGTACAGAAGTTGTATAAATTAAAACCTTTAAGTCTTTCGACCTTTCACATACATTTTGGAACCATTTAAAATTCTTGAAAAATGAGTCTCTTACTCATCTTTCAAAACTAAAATTATGTTAAATAAGGCTACGTTTTGATTTTTATGAGCCTGTTATGTGATGATAAAACAGGTTTTATGTATGGCAAAAATTTCAGTTGTTTATAAAACGTGTCCAACCTAAAAGTGGAAGCTCTCCTTTTCAGGGAATTCAGAGCTATATGGCACTAATCAAAAGAAAAAAAATTGAAATGGTATGGATTAGCATTTCTGAAAAAAAAATTTTTTTCCGTAAATTATAAAAAAGTTCTGAATGCTATAGTGAAAGAACTTTGACAGATAAGCCCAAATGGAGGATTTATTTGAAATCAGAAAGCAATTACTTTTGAAATAAAAAAAAACCAACAAAATATCTAGAACTCTTCCAGAGATACAGCATTGTAAAATTTTTTCTAAAATTCGCATCTTCATAATGGTATGCACAGTGTCATCTTTAGAGGACTTTATCTCGGAGCAGAAATGTTTTTGGAGAAAACAAAAAGATGTGTGTTCCTTACTTAGTTATTCATTTTAACATGTGCTAAATTCAATAACATCCAAGACTATGAAGGTAAAATTTTTTCCTAGCCTGCCTGAATTGATATGGACTATGACAGAATCATTCAAGGATAAGCTATGATCAGTATCGTGTAAATACTCAAATCATGCAGTACTAATTGGAGGTGATTTTAACCTCCTGGTTGTGAGTAGAGACTGGAACGTCTATTGACTCATTCCATGTGGTACAGGCGGGCAGCCATGTGAAGTAATTGTGAACACATTTTCCAAAAACTGCCATGAATGACTAGTTAGACAACCCACACATCATGGAGATACACTGTAAGAGTGTGTGTGTGTGTGTGTGTGTGTGGGGGGGGGGGGGGGGGGCACCATGAAGAAATTATCCAAATGGGATGGAAATTGGTAGATGTGTTGTAAATGTACAGACAAACGGATGATTACAATTGCAGAAAAAATTGGATTCTTTATTCAAGAGAAAGAGCTTCACAAATTGTTCATGTCAGTAATGTGTTGGGCCACCTCTGACCCTTATGCAAGCAGCTAGGTGTTGATTGGTAGAGTTGTTGGATACTCCTGAGGGATATTGTGCCGTATTATGTTCGAGTGGCATGTTATATTGTCAAAATCCCGAGCTGGGGCGGGGCCCTGCACATAATGATCTCAATGTTATCAATAGGGGAGAGATCCAGTGACCTTGCTGGCCAAGGTAGGGTTTGACAAGCACTATGACAAGCAGTGGAAACTTTCACCATGTGTGGGCCGGTATTACCTTGATGAAATGCAAGCCCAGGATCGTTTGTCATGAAAGGCAATGAAATGGGGCATAGAACATCACTGACGTGCTGTAAGTGTGTTGCGGATAATAACCAAAGGAGTCCTGCTATTAAATGAAATGACATCCCAGATCTTCACTCCCGGATGTTGGCTCATACAGCAACTGACAGTCAGGTTGGAATCCCACTACTGTCCAGGGCATCTCCAAAAACATCTTCACTGGTCATCGGGGCTCAGTTTTAAGCAGGACTTATCGCTGAAGACAGTTTTACTCCCCTTATTTATCGTGCATTTATTGCAAAACTCTCACCCAGTGAAAAACACCAAGCAAATGGAATAAAGCACAGGTGGCTTATGTGTATGAGAAAGATAAAACTGACCCGCATAATTACAGACCAATATCGTTAACATCGGTTTGCTACAGAATTCTTGAACATATTCTGAGTTGAATATAATAAATTTCACTGAGAGAGAAAAGCTTCTGTCCGCAAATCAACGTAGATTGAGAAAGCATCACTCGTGCAAAACTCAGATTGTCCTTCTCTCACATGATATCATAGAAACTTGGATAGAGGGCAACACACAGATTCCTTATTCCTAGATTTCCGGAAAGCATTTGACATGGTGCCCCAGTGCAGATAGTTGACAAAGATCTGAGCATCTGTTTAGTTCCCAGACACAAGTAGCTTGAAGACTTTTTAAGTAATAGAACCCAGTAAGCGATCCTCTGCGGTGAGTCTGATAGGACTGCTTTTATTTTCTGTATATATAAATGACCTGACAGAAAGGATGAGCACCAGTTTATGTTTGTTTGCTGCCGGGGCTGTGTCTATGGAATGGTGTCATTTTTGAGTGACTGTGGGACTGTTCAGGATGACTTAGACAAAACTTTTAGTTGGTGTGATGGATTGGCAGCTTGCTCTAATTGCAGTGTGGACAAGCAGGATAAACAGTCTTGTAACATTGGAATACAGCACTAGTAGGGTCCATCTTAATGCAATAACTTCAATTAAGTATGTAGCTGTAATATTGCAAAGAGATATGAAGTGGAATAAGCATGTCAAGTTTGTAGTAGGGAAGGCAAATGCTCGAGTGTGTTTTATTGGGAGAATTTTGGGACTGTGTAGCTCATCCATAAAGGAGATGGCTCATAGAACGTGATTGTGGACCCATTCTTGAGTACTGTTTGAGTGTTTGGGATTCCCAGCAGTTCATATTAAAGGAGGACATTGAAGCAGTTGAGAGGTGGGCTGCTAGATTTATTATTGGTAGGTTCGATCAGTACACAAGTATTATGGAGATGCGTCGTGAACACAGTGGGAATCCCTAGAAGGAAGACGATGCTCATCGTGCAAGGCACTATTGTGCAAATTTGAAAACCAGCATTTGAGGCTAACCGCAGAGCATTTCTTCTGCCATGTTTACATAAGGACAATGAAGATAAGACATGAGAAATTTTTCCCTTGTTATTTGTGAGTGGAACAGGAGAGGAAGCAACTAGTAATGGTACAAGATACCTTCCGTCATGCACCAAACTGTGGTTTGTGGAGTATGTATGTACATGTGGATGTAGAAAGAATGTCACAGTTTTTAATAGAAGAGACAAAATTGCATATTTTGAGATAAAATTAGAGTTTTGGACTCCTTCAGGTCAAGAAAACACTTTTAATTGCTTTCACACTTTTTATGATGTTTAACTGAAAACAATTTTAAAATAGATGAAGTTTCTTAGCTATTAAAGAGCAATTCCACGAATTGGAAAAAAATTCTCCTGCAATAGCTAGTGAGGATAATTCCTGCATTCAAAATCCATTGTTCATAACAGCTAAGCCAGCAGGCTTAAGTGCAAGAGAGTATGAAAAACGAATTGACTTAATAAGTGACTCTGTTTTAAAATAAAAGCAAAAAAGAACAATCATTATGTAACTTCTAGGTGAATTTGTCAGAAGAATATTCAAGTTTATCAAAACAAGCTATTATTATTTTACTTCCATTTACCACTGTATTTATGTCGAGCAGGATTTTTTAATTACACTGCAATGAAGACAGTGTTTAGGAGCAGGCTTGACGCCATACCAGATATTAGAATTCAACTTTCTACTGTTGCATCTGATATCAAGATCTGTAATTTAAGGACCTAAAATCACCCAAGCCAATGAAAACTTTATTCCTCATTGTTGTTATCTATTAAGGGACAAAATAAAATTATTATTAAATACATTTGAAATAAATAATTAGATTCTTTTCTTATTTATTAAAAATTTTATCGTGATTTTGATGTTTTAGTTGTGATTTAAAATTATCAAAGAAAACATATTTTTCTCTTTTTTTAAAATTTTGTTGAATTTCATTAAGCTTCAAAATAAACAAGCTGTTCTATCAAAATACCAGGCTTCTCAAAATGGTCCATAAGAAGAAAAGTTCGGGAAACCTTGGTTTATGGAACAAGTCTTGCACCTGGGCCAGATACAAGGGAACAAACCATGGAGTGCAGGATTGGGGGTAGGACTGGAATAGGGATGGGCAAGGATATTCTGTTGCTGAATGGGTGGTGTAACACTATTTTGGGGGGTGTTGGTAGTTCTTGCATCTCTGGACATGACGTGAGATAGTAGAGAATGTGATTGAGCTTTTCAAGGCCACGGTGATACTGGGTGATCAGAGGAGTGCTAGTAAGTGGCTTGTTTTCTAGTGTCAGATGAGCATATGGCGCGGGAGACTTGTTATGGATGAGCTAAGGCTCTGGTGAGGTTATCAGTATATTTTACCAAGTCCAACTTTCCACTGCAGATGCGGCATTCATGCATGCTGAGGCTGTAAGGAAGAGACCATCTGGAGGAATTGATCCTAACCAGTCATCATGTAAAACCTCTTGTCTGTTTCAGATTCATTGATGACATTTTCGTTATCTGGACTCATCGCAAGCGCAACCTATTCCCTTTCTTCCATAATCTCAACACCTATCCCCAAATCTGCTTCACCTGGTCCTTCTCAGTGCATCGAGCCACCTTCCTAGATGTCTGTCACCCCTGTGGTGACTCCATAAATTGGTCTAACCATATGAAACGCTCCAACCACCAACAGTATCTAAAAAAGTCTCTTCCATACAGCCGACCCAACCTTATCGAGCCTTTACTAACAGACAATATCCTATCCTGCTCATCCATAAACAAGTCCCCCTGAGCCATCTGCTCGTCTGATACCAATAAACCTGTTAACTAGCCATCGACCAGCACTCCTCTATCACCCAGTATCACCATGACCTCGAAAGGCTTAATCACATCCTTCACTAGGGCCTCTATTACCTTGCATTGTGCTCTGAGATGAGGGATATCCTATCCAAAATCCTACCCACATCTCCAAAAGCATTGTTCCGCTGCCAGTCCAACCTAAAGAAGATCCTGTCCATCCGTATTCCATTCCTGCTCCCAATCCTGCGCCCCTTGGGTCATTTCTTTGGAGTCAGCCCATACACCAACCCTCTATCTCCTACCATAGCCCAGTCACAGGCATTTCCCACCCAATAAAAAGTAGGACAGGTGTGGAAGCAGCCATGTCATGTTTCAGCTGTGCTGTTATTGCCGTATAGCAATCTTTCTGGGCAGGACAAGTACCGTCTGACTGCTCGCATGAATGAACACCACCGAACTATGGCAAACTGTAAACTTGACTATCCAGTTGCCGAACACTTGTCCTCCACAACACAAATGACTTAAACTGCTGCTTTGCTACAAGGGCTGTTTGGATACTCCCTTACAGCACAAGTTTCTTCTGAACTATGCAGATGGGAATTCTATCTACAACATATCTTGTGCTCTCACAATAACGTGGGCCTAAATTTCCACTAACATGTTCCCATTGCCTTACCTTGCCCCCCCCCCCCCCCCTCCCCCCATTTGTCCATACCACTCCTCTTCCATCCAGATCAAGAACTGCCTTCTCCAACAACTCTTCCTCCATGTGGGTTTTCTCCCTCTCATCTCCCCCCTTTTCAACCCTCTCCCCTCTCTCTCCCTCACCTCTCCCCCTCTTCTTTACCTTCACATCTCTCCTTTCCCACCCACCTCCTGTCCGACCCCCCCCCCTCCCCCTCCCCGCCACTCCCCCCTCCCCCCTGTTCCCCATCCTCGTCTCCTTTGTCCTACATCTCTTTGTATTGTACACACTGTGCTTTTTTTGTCTTGTCATGCGGCTGCGAAGTCATCTCTCCAGAGAGCTGCCACATTCCCACAACCCTTCCCCCTTGCATCCTTCCGTACCCCCTTCCCACCTCAGTCAGCTGCTTTCAATAATGGAGTATCAATAATTAGTCTTGCTTATGCCACAGGAGTGTGTATTTGGGTGCCAGGACATCTATATCTATGGGTAAGGGGGGACCATGCCCCTCCCCGCCCCCTCCTAGCTCTCAAGGAAAAGAAAAAAAAAAAAGGTATATTTAGGTGTTTACCCTTCAAGAAAAGATTTGTTGTTGTTGTTGTTGTGGTCTTCAGTCCTGAGACTGGTTTGATGCAGCTCTCCATGCTACTCTATCCGGTGCAAGCTTCTTCATTTCCCAGTACCTACTGCAACCTACATCCTTCTGTATCTGCTTAGTGTATTGATCTCTTGGTCTCCCTCTACGATTTTTACCCTCTACGCTGCCCTCCAATGCTAAATTTGTGCTCCTTTGATGCCTCAGGACATGTCCTACCAACCGATCCCTTCTTCTAGTCAAGTTGTGCCACAAACTTCTCTTCTCCCCAATCCTATTCAATACCTCCTCATTAGTTACGTGATCTACCCACCTTATCTTCAGCATTCTTCTGTAGCACCACATTTCGAAAGCTTCTATTCTCTTCTTGTCCAAACTGGTTATCGTCCATGTTTCACTTCCATACATGGCTACACTCCATACAAATACTTTCAGAAACGACTTCCTGACACTTAAATCTATACTCGATGTTAACAAATTTCTCTTCTTCAGAAATGATTTCCTTGCCATTGCCAGTCTACATTTTATATCCTCTCTACTTCAACCATCATCAGTTATTTTACTCCCTAAATAGCAAAACTCCTTTACTACTTTAAGTGTCTCATTTCCTAATCTAATCCCCTCAGCATCACCCGATTTAATTTGACTACATTCCATTATCCTCGTTTCGCTTTTGTTGATGTTCATCTTATATCCTCCTTTCAAGACACTGTCCATTCCGTTCAACTGCTCTTCCAAGTCCTTTTCTGTCTCTGACAGAATTACAATGTAATCGGCGAACCTCAAAGTTTTTACTTTTTCTCCATGAATTTTAATACCTACTCCGAATTTTTCTTTTGTTTCCTTTACTGCTTGCTCAATATACAGATTGAATAACATCGGGGAGAGGCTACAACCCTGTCTTACTCCCTTCCCAACCACTGCTTCCCTTTCATGCCCCTGGACTCTTATAACTGCCATCTGGTTTCTGTACAAATTGTAAATAGCCTTTCGCTCCCTGTATTTTACCCCTGCCACCTTCAGAATTTGAAAGAGAGTATTCCAGTTAATGTTGTCAAAAGCTTTCTCTAAGTCTACAAATGCTAGAAACGTAGGTTTGCCTTTTCTTAATCTTTCTTCTAAGATAAGTCGTAAGGTTAGTATTGCCTCATGTGTTCCAACATTTCTACGGAATCCAAACTGATCTTCCCCGAGGTCCGCTTCTACCAGTTTTTCCATTCGTCTGTAAAGAATTCGCATTAGTATTTTACAGCTGTGACTTATTGAACTGATAGTTCGGTAATTTTCACGTCTGTCAACACCTGCTTTCTTTGGGATTGGAATTATTATATTCTTCTTGAAGTCTGTGGGTATTTCGCCTGTCTCATACATCTTGATCACCAGATGGTAGAGTTTTGTCATGACTGACTCTCCCAAGGCCATCAGTAGTTCTAATGGAATGTTGTCTACTCCCGGGGCCTTGTTTCGACTCAGGTCTTTCAGTGCTCTGTCAAACTCTTCACGCAGTATCTTATCTCCCATTCCATCTTCATCTTCATCTACATCCTCTTCCATTTCCATAATATTGTCCTCAAGTACATCGCCCTTGTATAAACCCTCTATATACTCCTTCCACCTTTCTGCCTTCCCTTCTTTGCATAGAACTGGGTTGCCATCTGAGCTCTTGATATTCATACAAAAAGATTTAAAAGTCATTATTACACATTTTCAATATGGTCAGATCCAAAAAAATTTTATGGCCCCTTACAAGTCACTGTTCTTCCAAAATATTAAAATTATGCCATACCAGCAGGTGTACCCCCCCCCCCCCCCCCCTCTCCCGCCACTCCCTCCAGCAAATTATCCTACGGGAACTCTTAATTGGGTGTCTATGTGCCTGTGAGGTTGTATGTGTGAATGTGTGCATTGTTTCTGGAAAATGAGTTAGTGCTTGGAAGCTAGTGAGAATGCTGTTTTCTGTTATTCCTTACCCTGCTCCATGTGTTGATCTACTACAGGCGAGTGGTTGCCTTTCCCTTATTTTACCTATTTAACCTTTTTGTACTACCTTCAAAATTATTAGTGTCCTGCCCAAAGACAGTTTTTCACCTGGTAACTCTCCTAGCACTCCTGTCTTTTGCAATCCTCCTCAGGTCTGCATAATTTCCACTTTCCTTTATGTCATCTATGATCTTGCATCTCCTCCTTTCTTTCAACTCCTCCCCCAGACTAGTTGTTCCAAAGCACCTGTTAACAAGCACTCATTTATAACTTGGAGCAGTCTTCTCCTTTTACCAACCCTTTCCAACACTCTTTTGTTACTCGCTCCAGCTTATTCTCTCCTTCTACTCCACATATATGCCTCAAATACTTGTAACCTTTTTCATCCTCTCATCTCACTGTCCTTGTTCCTGTCCCATGTCCAAACTCCAAACAAAACAATTGCCAAGCCTTTCCTGGAGACTTGTATCCAGTTTGCCACATATTAATCTCCTCTTTCTCTTGAATGCCTTCTTTGCTATAGCAATGAGAGTTTTCACTTCCTGATGATATTTCAAGTTTTAGTGATCAAGATATTTAAATGCTCATACTAATAATAAGTTTTGCTATCTTAATATTTGCCAGTCTCCTTTCTTTGCTGATCACCATACTCTTTGTTTTTGCTGTATTGATTCTCATCCAATACCCCAAACAAGCTTTATTAAGATATTTCAGCATTTTATTTACAGTTCATTCACTTCCTGCCTCTAATACCATGTCATCAGCAAACCTTATACATTCTATTTTGCTTCCACAAATAAGTTCTCTTTTTCCATCTAAGCACTTCATAATAATTTCTCCCAGGTATAAGATGAACAACAAAGGGGAGAGGCAATAACCTTGTCTAATGTCCTTTCTGGTGCTGCTTCCTTCTAGCATTTAATTTCCAATCATTATTCTTACTTTTTGTTGTAAATATAGATTCTGTACCAGTCATTTCACCTTTCGGTTTACACCTTTCCTTTTCAAAATATACACCAGCTTGTTCCGCTGAGCTCTGTAGGAAGATTTCCAAAATAATAATAATTAAAAAAAAGCTTAAATTTCTCTATCTTTCTAAATATATTTCTTCCCTATGTTTCTTCCTCTAAATGCAAACTGTTTCTCCCCAATCCATGTGCCTAACTTGCCAAACAGCCTTCTATTCAGCACTATCAACAATACTTTAGCTGTATGAGAAACTGGGCTGATAGTACAATGATCTTCACATATTTTGGTATTTCTCTTTTCTCTGTTGGTATCATTACCACTGTAAGAAAGTTGTCAGGTCATTCCCCTTTGTCCTATTCCTCTCCTGTTTCCCAAACTCTTCAACACTTCTTCTGGTAAGTTTTCAGTTCCACATGCCTTACAATTCTTCATCTCCTTCAGTGCCTTTTGTACCTCTGCTTCCAAGGTGCTGTACTCTTTCTGTCTTCTGGCACATATTCCTCCTTGTCAACCTGGATTTCATTTGATATACAGACATGCTATATATTCCTGCCATCTGCCCAAAACCTCCTTTGGTTCTTTGGCTTTGCCATCCGCTCTCTCTATTACCATATTAGTCTTCCTTCTTTTAACTTCAAAAAATATCACACTAGCCAATCTGTACATGATTTCGTACTCCCTCCCCCCCCTCTTCTCTCTCTCTCTCTCTCTCCTCTCTCTCTCATTCACACTCTCTCTCACTCTCTCCCTCCCCCGTCCCCCTCCCCCTCCCTCCCTCCTTCCATTTTATGTATTTCCTCACATTTTTCTTTCTTCCATCTTTCTCTTGCTTCATCATGTTCTCTTTTTACTTCATTATTCAGTTTCCCATAGCCCTTTTTACCATCTTCATTTTTGACATTTTTCCACTTTCTGCTTTCTTCTATCTTTTTCAACATGTTTTCCATTATCCATTCTTTCCTGATACTCTTGGACACACTAATTCCTAATACTTCTTTGCCAAAGTTCATGAGTCCTTACCTCATTTTTATCAATTTGTCAGTTACATATTCTTCCACTCTACCACTTTCCCATTTTTCCAATAATCTTTCCTCTGACTGTGGAGCCATACCTACCTCCTTGAGTGTCTCCAAGTTTAATCTTTCTTAACTTTACCTCTCCATACTTTCTTCAACTTCACTTGTATCTCTCACTATGAGGTTGTAATTGGTAAGCTTTGGTATTTTCAGATAGTTCTTAAAACTTCTGTGTGTCAAGTCTCTATATGTCCATCTTTTCACAAATGGTTGCAGGGCTTTGGGTGTTCAATACAGAATGTCAAATCAAACTCATTTCAGCTGTCTAAGTTTCCAAATTGTTGTTTTATTGGGCTACCAGTTTCAGAAATATGTTATACCATCTTCAGGCCCACTGACTGATGTGTAGAAAGATTCCCACCTTTGGTTCAATTAAAATAGGGGCCAGCATTCAAACACTGGATTCGTAGATTTCTAATTGAGACAACAATCACTTCAAACATCACTTCGCAAGAGTCGGCAGGCGATGTTTGAAGTAGTCGTTGTCTAAAGTAGAAATGTACAGATAACATTCTTTGAATGCTGGCCCCTATTTTGACTGGACCAAAGGTGGGAATCCTACTACACGTTGGTCAGGGGGCCTGAAGATGTCAGGATATATGGCTGAAATTGATATCCCAATAAAATAATAATTTGGAAATGTAGACAGCTGAAAGGTATTTGACTTGACATTCTTCTCTGTGTCAGGATGTAGTCTAACAAACATCTTTCTCTATTCAAATTTGAGATCCATGAATGACAAAAGTCTTCTTTTGTGATTTTCAAATAAGAAGTTACCCACCTCTAGTGAGGTTTCTGTGCAAAATACACTGTAGTTAGCCATTCACCTCTCTCATTTCTTATCCCTACTCCAAATTTCCCTACTGTATCTTCATCTCTTCCTTCATCCACAATTACATACCAGTTCCCCATAGTGATAATTCAGGCATTAATATTTTCCTTTGTGATAACTTCTTGAATCTTGTCTTAATATTCTTCCACATTCTCTGTGCTGTCTCGTTGGCATGTATAAGTGTATTAATACCATGTTTTTCAAACTACCCTGCAGTCGTATCGTCATTAATCTTCCATCAGTATATCATGTCTTCATCACCTTGTTTTTCAATTTCCGTCCCATCTGCAGTATCTGAATACACTTTAATATGGTGATGAAAGGTCAGTTTTGATGGAAAAAGATAAGAAGTTCTTGCCAGTGTGAACGTTCGTAGTCAAATGTACGTGGTGTTATTATTTACGTAAGTGAGAGATTATTTTAATAAGACATGTCCTTGGGAAAACAAACTGTCATAAAATATTCGAGAAAGTTATACTCACCATAATTCTAGACAAGACTGCACAAACTAATGTTAACGGCCTCCCTCCCTCCCCCCCCCCATATTAATCTTGTGATGAATAGATTGACAGGGGCCTCCAAAACTCCCATATTCATGTGTCTGATGTGCTTGTATATCGAGATCTGCAACTTCTGATGGTTCTGCTATTGCCACTCCCACTTACTTCACACACCCGGTATTTCTCTGCATTGAGACATCCCACTCTACATCTGTCCTACATGTATTGTGGTAGGTTATGCATTCTTTAATGCATTTGCTCAAACCTTGCAGCTCCAAGAGGTAATAATATTTGATGATAGTATAAGTAATTGTAAAATGACGGCTTCCACATTATACTGTGACGTCATAGCTATGATACACAATACATCTAAATAATTAACTATGTACACTGAAGTGCCAAAGAAACTGGTATAGGTGCGTGTATTCAAATACAGAGATGTGTAAACAGGCAGAATACGGCGCTGTGGTCAGCAATGCCTATATAAGATAACAAGATTCTGGCACAGTTGTTAGATCAGTTACTGCTGCTACAATGGCATGTTATCAAGATTTAAGTGAGTTTGAATGTGGTGTTATAGTTGGTGCACAAATGATGGAACATAACATCTCCGAGGTAGCAATGAAGTGGGGATTTTCCCCGTACGACCATTTCATGGGTTTATCGTGAATATCAGGAATCAGGTAAACCTTGAAATCTCTGACATCACTGCGGCTGGAAAACGACCATGCAAGAATGGGACCAACCACGACTGAAGAGAATTGTTCATCATGACATAAGTGCACTCTCCTGCACATTGCTAAATATTCCGGAATTCGAATCGAGAACAGCTGCCAACATAAGTAGCGTAGAAGTAAATATCCTTGGAGTAGTGAAACAACTCAAATCACTTAATAAAAGCAAGTCTTCTGGTCCAGACTGTACACCAATTAGGTTCCTTTCCGAGTATGCTGATACATTAACTCCATACTTAACAATCATATACAATTGTTCGCTCGATGAAAGATCCGTACTCAAAGACTGGAAAGTTACACAGGTCACACCAATATTCAAGAAAGGTAGTAGGAGTAATCCACTAAATTACAGGCCCATATCGTTAACGTCAATATGCAGCAGGATTTTATAACATACATTGTGTTCGAACATTATGAATTACCTCGAAGGAAGCGGTCTATTGGCACACAGTCAACATGGGTGTAGAAAACATCGTTCCTGTGAAACACAGCTAGCTCTTTATTCACATGAAGTGCTATTGACAAGGGATTTCAGATCGATTCCATGTTCCTGGATTTTCAGAAGGCTTTTGACATTGTACCACACAAGCGGCTCGTAGTGAAATTGCGTGCTTATGGAATATCATCTCAGTTATGTGTCTGGATTTGCGATTTCCTGTCAGAGAGGTCACAGTTAATAGTAACTGATGGAAAGTCATCGAGTAAAACAGAAGTGATTTCATGCGTTCCCCAAGGTAGTGTTATAGGCACTTTGCTGTTCCTTATCTATACAAATGATTTGGGAGACAATCTGAGCAGCCGTCTTCAGTTGTTTGCAGATAACGCTGTCGTTTATCGACTAATAAAGTCATCAGAAGGTCAAAACAAACTGCAGAACGATTTTTAAAAAAATATCTGAATGGTGCGAAAAGTGTCATTTGACCTTAAATAACGAAAAGTGTGAGGTCATCCACATGAGTGCTAAAAGGAACTCGTTAAACTTTGGTTACACGATAAATCAGTCTAATCTAAAAGCCGTAAACTCAACTAAATACCTAGGTATTACAATTACGAACAACTTAAATTGGAAAGAACACACAGAAAATGTTGTGGGGAAGTCTAACCAAAGGCTGTGTTTTATTGGCAGGACACTTAGAAAATGTAACAGACCTACTAAGGAGACTGCCTACACTATGCTTGTCCGTCCTCTTTTAGAATACTGCTGCGCAGTGTGGGATCCTTACCAGATAGGACTGATGGACTACATCGAAAAAGTTCAGAGAAAGGCAGCACGTTATGTATTAACGCGAAATGTGGGAGAGAGTGTCACAGAAATGATGCAGGATTTGGGCTGGAAATCATGAAAAGAAAGGCTTTTTTCATTGCGACGGAATCTTCTCACGAAATTTAAATCACCAACTTTCTCCTCCAAATGTGAAAATATTTTGTTGACACCGATCTACATAGGGAGGAATGATCACCACGACAAAATAAGGGAAATCAGAGCTCGTACGGAAAGATATAGATGTTCATTCTTTCCCCGCACTATACCAGATTGGAATAATAGAGAATTGTGAAGGTGGTTCAATGAACCCTCTGCCAGGCACTTAAATGTGATTTGCAGAGTATCGATGTAGATGTAAATTGCTGCAGATTTCATTGCTGAGCCATCAGCAAGTGTCACTGTGCGAACCATTCAATGAAACATCATCGATTTGGGCTTTTGGAGCCAAAGGCCCACTCGTGTACCCACGATGACTGCACAACACAAAGCCTTAGGCCTCGCCTGCGTCTGTCAACCCCGACATTGGACTGTTGATTACTGGAAACGTGTTGCCTGGTCAGATGAGTCTCGTTTCAAATTATATTGAGTGGATAGATGTGTACAGGTACAGAGACAATCTCATGAATCTGTGGACCCTGCATATCAGCAGGGGACTGTTCAAGCTGGTGGAGGCTCTGTAATGGTGTGGGGCCATGCAGTTGGAGTGATGTGGGACCCCTGATCCGTCTAGATACGATTCTGATAGGTGATTACCTATCTGGTTACCTGCATCCATTCATGTCCATTGTGCTTTCCAGCAGACTTTGGCAATTCCAGCAGGACAATGCGACACCCAACATGTCCAAAATTGCTACAGAGTGGTTCCAGGAACACTCTTCTGAGTTTAAAGACTTCTGCTGGCCACCAAACTCCCTGGACATGAACATTATTGATCATATCTGGGATGCCTTGCAACATGCTGTTCAGAAGAGATCTCCATCCCCTCTTACTCTTACAGATTTATGGACAGCCCTGAAGGATTAAAGGAGTCAGTTCCCTCCAGCATTACTTCAGACATAAGTAGAGTCCATGCCACGTGCGGTTTCTTTGGCTCTTCGGTGTATTGAGGAAAGTTAGTGCAGTGTCTTGGCCATGTGGTGTACTGGAACCTATGGTTTGGTAAGTCGTTGATGAGATAGAAAACATTTCAGTTCAACATGGCGTAACAGTTTGTGGACTTGCTTCCAAACAATTAGACATTTTTAAAGATGATTAGGGTATAAATTGTGAGTAATTACAACCAGAAACCATTATTAACATTGCTCGCAGCCCATGACAGAATGACTCAGCTACAGGGAAACTTGCAAATAACAACAGAATGAAAAATATTAACCAAAGTGTGTCTGCAGTGTTTTCATGCATATGGCATGCATCCCACTTAGAACACAACACTATAGTACTCAGTGTCTGTATATGGAGGATCTTTGCAATGGAATAAACTGAAAGAACCAGTTTTGTTTTGTTCCCAAATGTGTCAAGCTTGACATGCAAAACCTGGCATCTGGAGAGAATTTTAAATGCAAAATAACTGAATATATGCATGTGAAACATTCCATTATCATGGTTTTAGATGCAAGGTATGAGCAGGAGCCAGCATAGGTGGGAGTGCAGACGTCTATGTCACCTGAAAGTGTTCTTTGTCAGCTTGGAAACATATGAGTACAGCATCTATCTATAGGATTCATAATTGTTTATGGAGAACAATAATTGTTCCTGTTGAGTTCAGTTATTGACAGATTGATTGTATAACTTGATTTGTATGTGCAGCATGCTCCTTCAATACATGTCTTATTGAACGTGTTTAGAGATGGAAGCAAAAAACAATTTAGTTCTCCATCTACATCTAAGCCATTAGTGGTGGAGCACAAGCTTGCATTGCTCAAGGATGGGGATTGAAATTGGCTGTGTCCACTTGATAAGAACTATTTTGACATTTACCTTGAGTGATTTAGTGAAACCACAAGGAATCTAAGTCTGGATTAACTTGATCCTAACAAATGAGAGTTAGGGCCATTATCACTGTGCCATCTTGCTCAGTGAACATGTTTGTGATTCATTTTGAAGAAATACTGTAGCAAGTATAGCTCTTTCCCAAATGTTTCTGCAGGGAGGTTGCTCATTGAGAAGTGATAATATATGCTTCAGAAATTGTTGAGATGTCTCACTGAGTCTGTTTCATGATAGTGCTAAACACTTTTAACTTTTCACAGTAACCACTCATCTCTTAGGGACGCAAATTTTTTGTGTTTCACTTTTTCTAACATACTACAATGTTGGTAAAATGGTTATGCTCTCTTGTCTTAAGGACATAAAACACAAATTAAGAAAGGAGTTACATGAGTTTTTCTAGTATATGACACTGTGAAAATGTGTTTTTTCTCTGCATAAAAACGTAAGCCAAAAGCTTAACTTCACACAATTGGTAACTTCTTTTATGCACTAAGGTACATCCTAGATCAAGATGTTTTCACTTTCGCTCTTCTTACTGTTGAGTCTAACTTCCTTGGAGGTAACAGTTCCTTAAAATATTTCTGGCAGAGTAAAATTGTGTCTTAAATCTGTGGTTTTCACTAGAGCAATCCCTGTGCGTGCGGTGTACCAGTCCAAAGTTCTCTGTCTCCCACTTGCAGTGTAACAATTCCTTTCTGTGCCTTCATCTGATATTTGTCATCCATTATTAGTCGCCTTGTACTGTGTAAAAATGTTTTACAAAAACAATGATAGTTTGAGAGTGTGCAGAGAGGGTTCTCAGCCTTTGGGCTCATGGTAGAGTCCCCTTGAAACACATGATGAAAACTTGGGATAAAATTTTTTGAAGAGTGTAGATCTGCTCTAAAAAACAAAATGATGGGACATCCAAGAAGTGCTCATGCTTCACAGAATGTTGAAGCTGTATGTGTTTCAGTCTTTTGGAGCCCACAGAATTCAGTTTGTGAGCAAGTTGCTGCAGGCAGAGTGTCCTGAGAGTGTGTTCACCATGTTCTCCATTATGATTTAAAATTTCATATGTGAAAACTACAGATCATGCAACAACTGGAGGAGAATGATTGTCAGTTGTAGATAGAATTCTGTCATCAAATTATGACAAGCGTGAATAAGGCCAATTGATTTCTGAACAAGCTGTGGATGACAGATGAGGATCATTTTCATCTCACAGGTTATGTAAGTCATTTGAGTAAGCAGAACTACTGTTGCTGGACAGATGGCAACCCTACTGAAGTTTATGAATACCCTCTCCTTGTCAGCAGGATGACAGTACGATGTGTAGTTTCATCACAAGGGGTCATCGGACATTACTTTTTCAAAACTGAAAAGTAGATCACAGTGACTGTAACTTTGGATCAGTATGTTGAGATATTGAAATCTTTTGTTGCACCTGCATTGAACGATATTCCTCAATTTCGCAAAACCTGGTTTCAGCAGGATGGTTTGCCATTGCACAATGCAAGGCAATCAGTGGCAGCTGTCCGAAAATTGTTCGGTAACCATGTCATCTCAAGATTCGGTGACATTTCCTGACCCCCAAGATCATCGGATTTGTCTGTTAGTGATTTGTTGTTGCGGGGCTACGAGACTCAGCCAGGGACACTGGATGAGTTGCAACAAAGAATTCAAGATCAAATTTGTGTTATCTGAGCTGAGATGTTGCACTGGTCAGTGAGGATCATCAAGAGCGGATGGGAAGAAAGCATGTGCAAAGGAGGATGCCAAGTACGAGATGTAATTTTCAAACACTGATTATTTGGATTACTGTCTCTTAAAAGGCAGTTTGTTGTGGTTCAGTTGCTGCCAGCACAAATTTTTTTGATGGATTTTTTTCTATTTTTATTGGGTGTTTCAAAAGGTGCCTTCTTTCTGTGTCATCTTGCATATCTTTACCTTTCACACACTTCTGAATGTTTGTTCACTCTGCTCAAAAAAGATTAAGTAGATTATGAGACAGACTGGCTGGCCAGTATGTCACTTCACAAAGTAAAATATGTACTATTACTGACAGATACATATAAAATTACAGGTCAAACACTTCCAAGCTTTTGGAACAGATAGTTCCTTTCTTGGGGAGAGGAGAGGAATTGCTCAAGGAAAGCTAAAATGCTAGGCCAGACTCGAAGATTAGAGGGACCTACCTGTAGTAAGGACAAGAGTAGATGAAGAGTGGAGGCCGTGAGAGCCCGTCATTGTGTATCGGTGTTGTTTTTGTGGAATATTCCACCATGTTGCCTTTATCTCTACATGGATCATAACAAAATAAAAGGTGCATGGTGCAGTTGTATATTTGCTACTGTCCACACTGAACATGGTACAGTTTACATCAGTTGCTTACCTTTTGGTTGTACATAGGCTACAATCACCCACGCTGCAAAACCCGTACCTGAAAGGTGTGAATGACGTAGATTGAGAGATGAGTTTCAGATAACATCCCACAAGCTCAGAAGTACACTTGCATAATTTCTGAGAAATCCTTTACATACTGGGCCAGCTGAGCACTTTAACACACCTCTTTCAGGATTCAGGGAGGTGAACCTGCCCCAGATCAAATCCACTTTCCAAATTTATGATGAAGGCAGGTGACCTGATCAGCCTGGATGTGGTTTTTGGGCAGTTTCCCACATCCAATTAGGTGAATAGTCGGCTGGTATCCATGTTCGGCTTCATATACACGCTGAGGGGGGGGGATTACAACAACAACAACTTAAGTCAAATTACTTGTAACATTAGCAGAAACATTATGGTGTACCATGTAACGTGATTTAGATTACAATACCATACCATCTTGCTACAGGCATGGACCCTGGCACATGTTGCATAACTCCAGCCCATGCTGGCAGCAAAGCTCAACTCTGACAACAGTGCCTCAGTTCAGATTACTAGTGCAAGTACACCACTTAAATATTCAATTACTGAATAAGGTGAAAAGACGGTGCACTTACAAGACATCCTGAGAAGTAGGTCAGGAATGGTACTTTGGTAAGCACTGTGCCAACTGCAGTGCAGAGATGATAAGGGCAGAGTGAGAAGTAAAGATACACTTATGTAAACACCCCCCCCCCCCCCACCCACCCACACACACACACACACACACACACACACACACACACACACACACACACACACACACACACACACACACACTCAAAAAAATCTTAATTCTTCATTAAATTCTTCATTTATCTTCTCCCTAAGCTCTCTTTATTTCTCAGTGTTGTGACTTACGTAATTTGTGTTTTTGTGATTGGAAACTTCATTCTTAATGTTATTTTGACCACAGAAAATCCCTATATGTGCAGCCTATTTGTGTAGTGGCGATAAAGGTAAACCTACACTCTCAGTGTCATTGAGTAGAATGCACTATTGTCAAGTCATGAATGGGACACTGTGGCTTGTATAAAGTGTTCAGGCTGTGGGCATGCCTTGCAGTATCACTTCAGCTGAGATCATGTGCGCATTGTTACTTTGCAGAAATGGAGGGTTTCAGCATGAGAAGCTGCCATTGAATTGGTGTACACAACAAAAATGCCATTAGAACATTCAGCCACTAGTGAGAAGTACAAAATATTGAAAATATGCCTCATAGTGGCTGTCTGTGATCAGCAACAATAGCTGATGGTCTGTAGCTACGAATTTGGCTTGCGGGTAACCCAAGAAAAATGCAGCAGAACTGTGCGTTTCCTTTTGGCGGCAACAGGGAGAGCAATGTTAACCCAGACACTTGCAATCATCTCCATAGAATCAACTTGACTTGTAGATGTCCATTTCAAACAAAATACAAATGTCGCAGCACCATAGTGCATAAAGACGATGGGCAGGGGAACAAACTATATGAATGGTATCGATTTCTCTTCATTGACAAGTGCAGAAGTTGTCTGACATCTGATGACCATCACAGACTGGTATGGAGACAGCCAGGTATCAATGAACATCTAGGGGATAAAAACCCATCAGTTCAGCAGGGAGACAGTTTAATCATGTATGTAGTGGCATAATTTATTGATGATGTCAGACACCTGTAATTATTACTAAGAGTAATTCTGAGGGCTGTACAGTATTGGGACAGGATTCTCCAACCTTCTGGTTAATACTACACTCAACTTTTTTGGCAGTGGGTTTGTATTTCAGGATGATACAGCAAGAGCATACTGAGCCCAGCTTGTGGCAACCTTCCTCCAGGAGGCAGGAGATGACCAAATTGAATGGTCATTGCTATCAATTGACGTTAACCTGATTGAGCATATTTGGGACCAGTTGAGTCTTACATTGTATAATCAAAGAAAACTTCCTCACATGTTAATGACCACAGGAGGTTTACCATCAAAGAGTGGGGCGTCATTGTGCAATAAGTGGGGCGTCATTGTGCAGTAACATCCCGACCACCTTGTTGAGAGCATGTCAAGGACTATCTGACTATGTTAAAATGCATGAGGTGTAGCAAAGTGGCATTGAATGCTACCCAGAAGAAAATTTTGATTTCACAGATGATCACTTTCAAACTCAGTTTTAATTTTTTGATTTCATTGTAAGTCTTTCATTATTTATGTTAAAGTTTCATAAGGTTTATTGAATCAGTCCCTGACTCCTTTCAGTTTAATCTGACACACATTCATAGATATGCTGATGGTGCAATACTCATTTTGAACAATTTATATTCCCATTTTTGTTGATGTTTTCTCTGATATATCTGCTTTTTCTCTAACACCCCTACTCACTTCTACTTTTCTGTTCTTATGCCTTTGCCCCTGATGTATATGTGCCTGTTTAGTTTACCCTTTGCTGCCTCTTCTGTTATCTTTTCAACACTAAACTTTTTTCCTCCAGTGACCTGTCAAATTAGGCTGTTCCATTTTGTTGAAGTGCTTGTTTTCCTTTTGCCTTTACCTCCTGCGTTTTTCTTGCATATTGTCCTTGTTCCAACTTTAATTTTTTTTATTATAAGTTGTTTACCTTTCCATTTCTCATCTTGCTTTTTTGAAAGCTTTACCATCTTTACACTACAGCTTTTAGAGAATAGGTATGTAAGGTTCCCCTACACTGACAAATATCACAAATGAAAAAGTACAGAATATTTTACTTGTGTTTTGTGCACCTGTCTTTAATTCAAACTGTTCTTTTGAAGGTCTTATAGGCGTTATTTGCTGCAAATATAAAATTGTAGTTATTCCTGTCACCAAATTTACAGATTTGATTTTTCTTTTCTTTGTGTATCATTTCTTCTGGACAACTTATATTCTGCAGTTGCATACTTATTTAAACATTATATATTTAATACCAGATGTTTACTTTATTGTTAAAGTTGTGTTTCTTTTGCAACATGAGTAATGAAACTGTGCTATTTAGTAATCTACTTGTGTTTGGTCAAACTGCTGGAGAATGATTACCAACTTATGTAATGGATGAACTAAGAACATTTCGTTCAGATCTGGCAAACAAAGAACAGTTGTGCTTAAAGCTGAAAAATGTTATAAACTGTGTACTGGGTAAATATGTTCTAGGTAAAGTAATAAGACTGCAATGGCCTGCCTTGTTTTAATGGCACTATTCATAGAATATTGCAAAAACAGACTACTGCACTCTTGATACAATAGAGACTGCAGGGATGCTGATAGCAAACTTGTGCATCTGTAAGAAGGGTTGTGCATGAAGCCTACAATAATTTACACACGGTTGGGTCCTGGAGAACGTTTATTAGAAAATCGTAGAACATTCAGGTCATATATAATGTCAATCAGCAAATCTAAACCTTCCAATCTTTCTTTCGTGTATCCATCTGGTGGTGACGCTGAATGTAGACATACAGCAGAAATTTAAAATTCCACATTTAAAAATGTAGTTATAAATGAGGATACTTCTGTGTCAATGTTTGGATGCTGCACAAAATCACAAATAAGAGATATCGATATTAGCACCACTGTTGCTGAAAATCAATTAACACTGCTTAAAGCAAAAATGGCACCGGCACCTGATAGACTTATGGTTGGAAAGTAACATTGGATGTGCCCAACGAAACATAATAGGTGCTCTAATGTATTCAGTATACATAAATAATTTATGAGATAGGTTCGACAGCACTATAAGATTGGTTGATGATGATGCTGTTGTGTACAGGAAAGTATAATTGTTGGATGATTGTGAAGAATTGCAGAAAGACTTGGACAAAATTTGCACTTGGTGCAGTGAAAGACAGCTCTCTTTAAATGTTGATAAATGCAAGGTAATGCATACAAAAAAAGAGAAAGAATCACATAATATCTCATTATAAGATTATTGATGAACACCTTGGACATGTCACATTGTATAAGCATTGTGGATGCTTTCATATCACTTCTTAGTGATATGAAATGGAACTATCATACAAAATCAGTATTAGGGAAGTGGAATGAAAGACAGATTGTCAGAAGTGTTCTGGTAAAAAGCAGTGTATGACAAAACAAATTTTGGAGTCCTTATCAAATAGGTATGACAACAGACACCTAAAAAATTTGGAGACACACTGTTAAGATTGTAACAGGGCTGTGTAGCCCATATAAAAGTGTTAACAGAAGTGGTCAGGGAGCTTAGATGGGAATTCTTGGAAGAAAGATGATATATTTCTTGCAAAACCTGTTGGGTAAATTTAGAGAATGTTTATTCGAAGAAGACTGTGTCAGTTATGCTGCCACCAATGTAAATGTCATGTAAGGGTCATGAGAATAAGTTAAGAGACATTAAAGTATTTACAGTCATTTTTTCCTTACTCAGAATGCAAATCAAATAGGAAAGAAAATTGATAATATCAGTTCAGTATATCCTCCACCACGCACTGTACAATGGCTTGTGGTATATATGTACCTTTATACAGGGTTAATAAAAATGATGTAGACAGTTTAAACTGACTGACAAAAATAGTTGTATTGAGGTAAGGTATTAAATGATTATATGTATGGAAACAGCAACTCAAGAAGTTCTTTTTGTGAGAGTGATCGCCAGCAACATGGCTGCCATAACAGTGGAGAAGGTTTTTTGCATGATGCATGAGTGGGTCTGCAAGCACAGTTTGTTGGAAATTCAGGGCCACATTTAACATTGTTCCACCTGCCAGAAAATCCCCTTATGGTTAGGTACAGAAGTTCAAGGAAACAAGATGTGTGTGAAGGCAAAGCAGTGGGCTGCCATTGACTTCTGAGGAACAGATGAATGGATCAGGGAAGTAATTTTTCACAATTCCACAAAAAATCAGCTTCTTGTGGCAGCTGAGAGCTAGGAATTCCACAACCACCTATTTGGAGAGTGCTGAGAAACCACCTTCAAAGGAAACAGTATTGGATTCCGTTGCTAAAAGCCATTATGTATGGCGACAAATGTTTGCGGAAACAGTTTTACATTGATCTGCAGCACTTAATGGATGGCAATATCACTTGCAGGTTGATCTTCAGCTAAGACTGCCTTTCAGCTGAAAGGTGCTGTAAACTGGCACGATGTACGAATCTGGGGAGCAAAGAATTACAATAGTGTTGTAGAACATGTCTGTAGATCCCCAAAACTTAATGTGTTCTGTACTTTGTCAGGGCAAAAAGTGTATCAACACTTCTTCTTTGTTACACAGGTGACAATCAATGGACACACTCAGTGGGGCATGCTTTAGCTGTGTCTTATGCTGCAGTTGTGAGAGGACAGTGATAATTTCATTTGCCAACATGACCGTTGCACATTGTAGTTTCCCAACAATGTTTTTGAGTCCTCAGATACTGAGCTACTGCACTTGTGGGCTTATGTGAAAGACACTATTTAAAAAAGAAAAAAAAAGTCCCCACACCCCCGATAACATTGCTGACTTACAAGGAACTATCAGTGCTGTTTTGATTGCCATTGTCGTGTGCACTTCGTGCTAAATGTGGGCTGAATTGGACTATAGACTGGACGTGTGCCATATAACTAATGATTCGCACATTGAGCAGTTTTAAACATAACCAAACTTTTTAAGTTGATGTTTCTATAAATATAAGCATATAATATCTTAGCTCAATACAGACATTTTTTACGATCACTTGAAACTGTCTAGATCTTTTGGAATAATCCTGGACACACAAAAATGCACAATGTCTGTGAGATGATTGACTACATATCATTTCAATAAAAATTTTGCACGGTTCAAGAAACATGTAATTAGCCATCTGACTTGCATGTTCAGTGCTAAATATGCGAAATGTTTTCTACAAAAATTGTCATAGTATTTTCCACATAATATGAATAGGCAGCATATATCACATTCAGAGGCATAATTATTTTTATTTCACATCTAATAAGAAATAAATGAAGAAAAGCAACAGTGCACAATTTGGAAGCTGAGAAAACAAAGTAATATCATAATATTGGATATCTTTTGAACACATCTGTAGACTTACGGGCTGCTTATCCACAGTTGAAGTCCACATTTTTACAGAAATTTATACTGTTGTTACCAGTTCTCCATATTTTGCCATCACATCTTTACTTATTTCATATATATATTTCAGTGTATGCTTGTATTTTAAGTGTTTGCATGACATACTCTGATTCCAGCCTGGTGAGCACAAGTAAAGACAATCCAGTTCATATGTGGGATGCCTTCACTGGTAAATTAAGGTGCTCGTATCGATGTTTTAATCAGTAAGTATTATTTTTCTTTTCTTTTCTTTTTTTCAATTGAAACATTCTTTGTACCAAATTGCAGTAGGGAGTTGGTAGATTTCAGAACCAGGGGTTCCTTGATTTGGCAAAAGAGGCAAAGGCAGTGATCACCAAAACTTCAGTTGTGAGCAGGGACATTTTCACTAGATCACAGTGATGTTCAGATTGGCTAATGTGGACTGCTCCACTGAGCTCATGTCCCACTCATGACAACAACTCGTTCTTTCACTCCTGCAACTGCCATTGTTACTCAAGAATACTACATCGTCAGCCTCATAGTTAATTGTATACAATTGAAGTTGTGCATGTTATGTTTTTTGTGTGTATGAGACATTTGCTAACATGGATAGTTTGATGTATGCATTGATGCTAAGCTAGGTTTGTTGAAATGATGGTGTGTTCAAGCAATAAAGCAAGAAAACTTATGAAGAGAGTGAATTAATTGAAACTGAATTTTTAGAAGCTACAGATCTATTAAGTGATAATTTCAAAAATAAAAGTGAGATAATGTCTGTTATTAACTCTGTACAGCTTCCTGTAAGTACAATAATGAGGATGTTTGAGGTTATGAGTTCTCATCTTACTTCACAATTTAAAAAGGACTTTGATCATGGCAGCTATTTTCCTCTACAGCTTGACAAACTGACTGATACAGTTCATACAATGCAGTTGGCTGTTTTTGCAAAAATTGCTTTTGTTGGTTTTGAAATAAGAGCGGAACTGGTCAACATTATACCAGTAACAGGACAGGAAATGTTTTAGCATTTAATGATATTATCAGCTCTGGAAATATTCCTCTAAAGAAGTTGGTTGGGAAAACAGCTGATAGAGCTCTTGCAATGGTAGGCAGTAAGAAGGGATTCAAAGCCTTGTGTCATAAAGACCACAGCTTTCTTAAATTTCTGTCTTACCATTGTGTAAAACACCAGCAGTCGCTGTGTAGAAAATATTGAAGTGCAATGCAGTGCAATGAAAACAGTCATAAAAGTAGTGAACAAAGTTGAGAGTATAAGCAATTCAGAGATTTTTGTTCAGAGCACCGACTGATAAACTGGTTTGCCAGTACAGTGATTTTTTGCTTCATACGGAAGTTCAGCGTTTTAATATAGGAAGAGTTTATATTTTTTAAAGAGGTCGTGCTTGCCTCAGTAAAATTTTTGAAAGAGTGAGGCAAATCATTCCATGAACTAGAGGACCTGGTTTGATAGCAGGATTTTGATTTTCTCACAGACATCCCTGAAAAGTCATATATCCTTAACTTGTAGCTTGAAGGTAGAGGTAAAGAAATTGGTGGGAAAGTTTCAGATGTTGCTTTATTCTCAAAAAAGGTGGAACTGTGGGGAAAAAATCTCATCCAAGATGAATACCAACACATTGAGTGTTTGGAAGAAACCCGTGAAAAATAGGTCTCTTCAACACCTCCTTCCTACAGCAAATTCTTTCAGATTTAAGAAGTGAATTCAACAAATGCTTCCAAATTATCAAAAGCATCAATTTGCCTTTATAGAGACAGATGCTGAAGAGTTCTCTGCTAGCCATGGAACATTTTGATTTTCAAGAAGACAGTGCTGCAGTGGAGTTGGAACTGATTGATTTTCAAAATAGTTTATCTTTAAATTCACTTTTTTAAAGCTCTGAAAATATTAGACCTCTTGTTCCTAAAGAAAAATTCCACTTTTAGTCCAGGTTGTTCTTTAAGTGAAGGAAATGTTCAGCTCAGTATATCTGTGAGCTTTCTTTTTCTAGTTTGAAATTTAAAAACAAGTACAGAAATAGATTAACCGAGGTACACTTGGACAACTATATTCGAATGGCAGTCAGTACCTATAACCTCCCAACGTTAAAAGTTGTTGATGTAAAAAAAGAATGCCATCCTTCTCATTAAAGAAAATAACCCAGATAAAAAATCTGTTCTTGTATTTGTAATTTAGTACTACTACACAAGGGCGTACCCAGAATCTGAACTGGGGAGGGGGGGGGGGGGGGGGGCAGGTCATACTAGTCTCAGGAAACGAGGACTCGAGACAACATACAGCACTTCTTATTAAATAAAACAGTAAACCCGTGAAAAACTGCTTTTAATAAACATTTTAAATACAAGAACGCACTTATACAATCTGAGAAAACATGCAGCATTTCTTATTAAATAAAACTGTAAACTACCGCCCATTTCAATAAAAATCATTCAAATAATGTGTTGAAAGTATGTGAGATGTTTGTCCATAGTTGAGAATGACATTCCTCAGAAATTAATAATGTTGTTGCCAATTGTCCATCTTTTGCTGTCACAACTTCTTGGTGTACTAATTTAATGGCTAGCAGTGCACATTCAATGATTTGTACTTAACTGTGCCCAGCCTCTCTCTCTCTCTCTCTCTCTCTCTCTCTCTCTCTCTCTCTCTCTCTCTCCCACTTCTCCTCCCACCCCCCTTCCCACTCCCCTTCCTCCCTCCCTCCCTCCCTCCCTCCCTTCCCATTTCTATCCCTACCAAGTATGTGCACCCACCCATGTGCGTGTGCGCGCGCACACACACACACGCGCGCACACACACACACACACACACACACACACACACACACCCTGTATTACATCATATTATATTATTACACGTACAGAAATGTTTGTGTGGAGTAGTGAAAGTTGTCAAGAATGCATGGTTCCTGTTTCTGTTTGAAGTTAATTTTATTATCTATTAAATTCTTTACATCACTGAATAGGTGGTCAAAGATTTTTATGGTGGAATATCTAATTGCTATTTGTGCCACACAGTGGCTGCATGAAGGAGAGTGTAAGTCATTTCTCCTTCTAATGTTTATGACCTTCACTGTTTTCAAATTGTGTGTTGGCAGCAATCCTCATGAGGGAGTGGATGTGCTATGAGGCTGTTGTCAGTATGCGCCGTTATCTGCAGAGTTCGCTACAGACATTTTCTGCCTTGAGAAAAACTTTCTTCGTAGTGCTTTAGTGAATGAACATGAGCGAAGTAAGAGTATTTTGTTTCATTTTTGTCTCCAAAATCTGATATTATCCAGTTGTTTAAGAAGTTATGTAACATGTGACTCAGAGTTCAGAATTTTATCAGTATAAACACTGAAGAATTTAGAATACTCTATTTAGTGCTATTAGAGAAAGTTGTGGTTTGAGCAAATTAATGTCTCATTCACTGTAACAAATCGGAGCACAAAATCTGTTAGATTTTTTAATTTGTCCAGGCATGCATGAGAATTTCATTTTCATGGAGACTGTTGGTCAGTGTTTGATAAATGTGGCACCCATTATGGACAAAGCTTTTTCACAGTTAGGCAACAGCCTTGCCGCAGTGGAGACACTGGTTCCCGTGAGATCACCGAAGTTAAGTGCTGTCAGGCGTGGCCGGCACTTGGATGGGTGACCATCCGGGCCACCATACGCTGTTGCCCTTTTTCGGGGTCCACTCAGCATCATGATGCCAATTGAGGAGCTACTCGACCGAATAGTAGTGGCTCCGGTCAAAGAAAACCATCATAACGACCGGGAGAGAGATGTGCTGACCACACGCCCCTCCTATCCGCATCCTCAACTGAGGATGACATGGGGTTTGGATGGTCCCAATGGGCCACTTCTGGCCTGACGATGGAGTGCTGCTGCTGTTTTTCACAGTTACTTCCTTATACAATATTTAGTGTACTCTTTCTCTCTGAAAACATCGATTGTGTGAAATCAACTCTCACTTTTTTCACTTGACATACTGAAAGCCCTGGATCAAGGCAGTCAGGTAGAAGCAGTACTTCATATCCGCCAATTTTCCAACTAGCAAATTGTTTTTGTGAGCATCTGCATTGTTATATATTTTAATTTTGCATTCCAGGCCTCTTATCACGCATTACCTCATCCAGTTAGTGCAGAAGACTTCGTAGAATCTGCCAGTTATTGTAACTGGTACAAAGAAACCTTTTTGCAGTCCAGAAAATGATGACGGACTTCACCTCTTTAGGTATAGGTCCGCTGGACTCCACTCACTACTTTCATTGAAGTTTTCTTTCAGGCATAAAGCAGCTGACCCGCATTTCATCCACAGTACGAAATCAGATGAGAGAATAAATTGGCATCTCTTTAAAATGGTGCAAATATTGGCGTTAAATTTGTTTTTGCATGTACTCTTTGTCAGTATTCATCAAATGTGGCACCTATCCTTCACAAAAGTCCCTCATAGTTAATTTGTTGTGCAAAATTTAATGTACTGTTTCTTCTCATGTGCCTTTGGCATAAGATATTTTGTAAATCTTTAATCATTGACTGTTCTATACATATTGTGGACTTTTCAGGGTTTTCATTTTTTTTGTTGCAGTTTTGTGATATCATTCACGTGACCATCTTCAAGAAAAATATAAACCCATCTGTTAACTGTTGAAAATAAGGAAGCAGATTCCTATTAAAAAAACTTTGACCATCTATGAAGCAATTTCAATTGGTGACAACATTTCCAGAACAAAGAATTTTGTAATTGCAGAGTATTCCATTTGATCAGTATTTAACAAAACATGTACAATACTATTAATACTGTTGACCATTGCATTTTATCAGTATTTAATTAGAAAAACACAATACTTCTACTGTTGATCAAGTTGATATTTGACTTGATTATTTTGCAACATGTGCCAGAAAAAGAAAAACAAAATTTCATTGATATTGTTACCATCTCTATGCTAGGCTGACAGTGTTCCACTTTGCGCTTGTAGCATTCAGAAGTACATTGTAAGCATTCTGTACGATCCAGTGATACGTACTTAGGTCATCCTTCATGGTCAGTGTCAGAATACTTCAGTTCAGGTGTGTAATAATCAAGAAGTGTATATTCCCACACCATATCTGACCTAATTGTTTGGAAAATGAGAGTTCTTTGCATTCTGTTTACAAATAAGGGCTGGTGTAACCTTTTGTTCCAATGTTTCTTTAACAGGTTTACATTATGCTGATATTAAACAAGTTAAATGTTATTAAAAATGGTCTGTGCTTTCCACCATTGGTAAATTTTATGTTATCCTTCTGAGGTGAACTATCAGTGTGGCAACTCTATTTTAATTTTTTACTTAATGGGTATTATTTATTTTTGGCTTAATTATCTTCACTTTCACAAAAAGTCTGGCCACAATGGTCAGAGACAGTGATTTTGTGTGTGTGTGTGTGTGTGTGTGTGTGTACTAATTTAAAAAAACATCTTTTGGTCAAAAGTTAAAATGTTGTAGCAGGCTTTTCACTGAGCCTGCCTGTGACAGTGTCACTTCTACTGGGTGAGCAGCAGTCTGTCCTGTTCACAATACTTTTGTTAACTTTACTTTTAAATGTTTTTAAGATTTAACACCAACACCTTAACATTTCATATGGGCGTGATCATTAGCCAGCTGGCTACCTGTTTGAATAGCCTCTGTCAGACTGCTATAAAGAGCAATTTGACAATACAATTGCAGACAGTGCCTTTCAGCACAGCTCATTCAACTTCAGTGACTTTTTCTGAACTCAAGCCATATGGATTCCTCCATTCCCCCTCCCCATCCCCAACTTTCCTCATCCTTCAATCCCTCCCCACTCACAACTATTGAAACAGTAATTCCTTTATTTTAAAAAATTGGGTGAAGGTAACAACTTACTGTATAGGAGATGTATTGAATCACCATCAAGCACTTATACTTGACTGTAAATTTCACTGGCTTTCAGATAAATCCTTATTTGAGCTGAGGTACATGTACATGTGCACTCACACGTGCATATCTCCCTACATTATGCTTGCTGAATGACCTGCATTGTGCATTCATCCGGAACAGCGCAGGTGGGAGATGTGTGGGAGTGCACATGTATGTGGGTGCACATGTACTCTTAACTCAGAAAAGGCCTTGTGTGAAAATTAGCAAAGTTTTCAGTCTTGTCCATGCGGCTGCCAATGACTCAATGCTTCTACTATTTGGTGAGTTGCTATCTTTACTCCAGTTTTTTCCCCACTTTCTACCTAGAGTTTACGTTACCACACTAGCTTATCATAATTACTGGTATATAAGTTGGGCAGATCCTCCAACATGGTGTTTGGTTATGTAGTCCTTCTGCCCTCAGTCTCTATTTACTTGTTCCTGGCTTATTTGTATTTATGCCAATGTTAATAATCTTATTTTCTCCACCTGCACACCCAATTTCCTATTTCTCTTTCTGTGGGTATCGTCTTCTCATGTTACTGGCCTCTGTATCTTCTTACAGCCAGCTTTCCTTTCTCCATCCATCTAGTTCCTCCCACTCTAGATACCAACTTCCCTGTGTTCCAGTGTACAGCATATAACTATCACTGGTACCCCTTGGACAAGTTGTCTGTTGCACTCGTATTCCTGTCCTACGCTCTCTCTCTCTCTCTCTCTCTCTCTCTCTCTCTCTCTCTCTCTCTCTCTCTATGGTTGCCATTTTTCATATAACTGTCTGTTCTCCGCCCATGTTTTTTTTCTCTTATTGTGCAAGGAACATATTCTTGAGACAACATTTAACTAGGTGATATTGATCTGAATTGAAATAATTGTTTGTATGATGTTTTGACAATCACATTGTGAAAACTCAACAGTCATTTGATATTGGTTCTGTCACTTCTTTCAGAATGGATGAAATTGTGACTCCACATTGTGTTTCCTTTGACACTACTGGTGAAAAGTTATACTGTGGTCTCAAGAATATGATAAAAATATTCAACACTGCCTACCCTGGACGTGATTGTGACACTAGGAATTTGAAATGTAAGTGCAGATACAGTTAATGATGCTCCTTATTTTTATACTTTTATACAATATTTGTAGTATAATAGTAGTAACTGCATGATGAATATTATACATTTTTTCCTTATATTATGGTGTGCAAACTTCCATTATGGGTGCTGTATATGTAATCTCAAGTAAGGTGTACATTTGAGCAAGTCTTCATAATTATAAAGAAATGTTATATTGGGTGAAAGGCATTCCACTTAATGATATATGTGTGTCATTTTTGCTACTTATTTATGCAGGAATTTTCTCATTTGGTCTCATGAGGCTGAATGGATGCCTGTCTGAATCTTCCCACCATGGAGAAATCTGAATAGGTAACTGGGACTGGAGCCAGGACTCCCTTGTTGATTGCCAAAGGTGCTAACCACTTCACCATGAGGCATGTTTATAACAAATGATATTATATTTTCTAATGGTGTGCCATATTCTGAAGTCTGTTAAGGATAGCCAGGCATAAATTATTGTAGAGGTATGTGCATGTGGTAGTGATGGTGCTAGCAGTGTCTCGAGTGCTATCACTATATACAAATGGCTCATATATGCCAAAACTAAGAAAACTGTTGTGACTCGCCAATCTTTCAAAGTGCCGCCACGCAGTTACGCGCGTCCTCTACATGCGGCGCTGTCTGCCAGCCATGAAGCAGCAGCGCCACCTAAGCGGCCGGCCAGCCAGCGGCCGCTAGACTCGGACTCAGTTATGATTTGACTGTTAAAGTGTACACACGTCTTACTCTGCTTACTTGATCTGTGACTTTCATGTATAGCGTCTTCCTTGAAATATATTTGTTCAACTTGAAGTTATAACAATTGGCGACGAGGTAGTGATTTTTCTTTTCCATCGTTGACCCACATGTTTCCATGGCCACTTTAGAGCAACTATTGCAAGGTCTCATAGAACAGCAAACGCTTCTCACAAATGCGATTTGTGATTTTGTCGCGGCATCAAATGCGGGGCGTCTCTTGTCGTCGTCTCTACCTCCTTTTCCTCCTTACGACGAGATGGCGGAAGACTGGTCTGATTACGAAAAACATCTTCGACAGCACTTCTTCGCATTTCATGTCGCGGACGAACAAACATGTAAGTCTCTGTTCCTTTCTTGGATTTCACCTCAAATGTATCGGTTGTTGTCTCAATTGGCTCCTTTGAAAGATCTTGCGTCTTTGTCCTTTGCTGAAATGTGCTCACTTCTGTCCGTCTATTTTCAAAAGCAAACGCATGTGGTAGCCTCTCGTGTTGGCTTTTATTGTTGTCAAAAACAACCGAATCAGTATCGTGCTTTGGCTGCTGAACTTCACGGCCTCAGTAGAAAGTGTCAATTTGTTACTGAAGTTCACAAAGAATCCTACAATGATTTCATGGTACGGGATGCTGTTATCCGATTGGCGCCCGACAAAGAAGTTAGGCAATGTGCCCTTCAGTTGGCAAATCCGACTCTAGGTGAAATCCTATCCATCGTTCAGTCTTTTGAAATTTGTCGCGCCGCTGGAACGCAAATAGAGGCATGGGGCAATGTCAGGGAAATACAACCTCTGTGTGATGTTGACGAAGCGTGTGGGGTGTCCCCGCCGGCCGACATGGCCGCAGTACACTCCCAAGCGCAGCCTCAGCCTAACCGTAAACAAACCTCTAAGAAACTGCAACTTCCTTCATGTCCATGGTGTTTTACGAAACATTCACGAGAAGATTGTCCACAACGTTGGGCCGTGTGTCACAAATGCAAAAAAAAAGGGTCATGTGTCATCCGTTTGCAAATCCGACCGCATACATTATGTTCATGAACGTGACGCTGATTCTGATTCTGTGTTGTCTGTCAATTGTACTTCTTCCCTTTCAGGGAAGTTATTCCTCACTGTCCAAATACTTGGTCTAGATGTTCGCATGCTGGTGGATACTGGTTCTGCTGCCACTATCATCAATTCTCAGATTTATCTTCAGTTGGGTTCTCCAATCCTGTCACCTGTCACTAGACAATTACGGACTTACAATAAACAGAAGATTTCTCTCTTGGAACAATTTGATGCTGAGGTATCTTACAAATCTGTCATTCGCACTGTTCCCATATTTGTGGTCGACCATAGTAACGTAGAGAATCTTTTTGGTTTCGATGCCTTTCGCGTTTTTGGGTTCTCCATAGATGACTCTGTCAATATCATCTCTGATGCCTTATGCTGAATTGGATTCCTTGTTGACGACATTTTCGTCCCTTTTTTCTCCTGGGTTAGGCCGTGCAAACGACTTTGAAGCTCATATCACGCTCAAACCCACTGCTCGGCCTAAGTTTTTTCGGGCTCGGCCCATTCCTGTGGCCCTTTGTGATGAGGTCAAACGGGAGCTGGATCGTCTCACTGCTTCAGGGGTCTTGCTTCCTGTCACTTCCAGTGAGTGGTCCTCTCCTGTTGTTGTCGTTGCTAAGCCAAATGGTGATATTTGTCTCTGTGGCGATTTCAAAGCTACTGTAAATGCTCAATGCCTTATCGACACTTACCCTATGCCTCGGCCTGAAGAATTGTTCCCTAAACTTGCTGGAGGCCAGTATTTTTCTAAACTTGACCTGTCAGAAGCTTATCATCAACTTCCTCTCGATGCTGCTTCCCAGAAGTTTCTGGTTCTTAACACGCCTTTCGGCCTCTATCAATACCAACGATTGCCATTTGGGGCTGCCAGCGCCCCTGCTCTCTTTCAACGATTCTTGGAACAATTATTGCTCACTGTCCCTGGGTGTATAAATTACCTGGACGACATTGTTGTCACTGGCTCCATCACTGACGAACATCTTCAAAATTTCCGCACTCTTTTTCATGTCTTACAGACTGCCGGTCTTAAGTGTAACCTTCAGAAATCAAAATTTTTTCAGGCATCTACCATGTACTTGGGGTTTCAACTCTCTCGGGATGGTATTCGTCCGCTTCAGCAAACTGTCGCTGCGATCGATGCCCTTCCTCGCCCTACATCTGTTAAGGAACTGCAGGCCTTCTTGGGGAAAATAGCATACTACCAGAAGTTTTTACCGTCTGCTGCTTCGGTGGCTCAGCCGTTGCATCACCTGTTGCATAAAAACGTGCCTTTTCACTGGACTGCGTCATGCGATGCGGCTTTCCAGAATTTGAAGACTATGCTGAAACAGGCCCCGTGCCTGGCTACTTATCGACCTGGCCATCTTGTTCTTGCCACGGACGCCTCTCAATATGGGGTCAATGCAGTCCTTGTGCACCATTTGTCTGACAGTTCTGAACAACCCATTGCTTATGCCTCCAAAATTGCCAAAATTGAAAAAGAAGCTTTGGCCATTATTTATGCTCTTCATAAGTTTGGTGTTTTTCTCTACAGATCCAAATTTCATCTTGTTACGGATCACAAACCACTTGTTTCCTTGTTTCATCCATCAACGTCACTTCCCGACAAGGCTGCACACCACCTCCAGCGTTGGGCTCTTTACTTGTCTTGTTTCAATTATGAGATTCATTTCCGGCCGACGGCTCAACATGCAAATGCTGATGCACTGTCTCGCCTTCCCATGGGTCCTGATCTATCATTCGATAGGGACGAACTTTTGTGTTTCCACCTGGATGTTGCCGAGCAGCGGGTTGTGGATGGGTTCCCCATCACCGGGGACCGGCTGGCGGCTGCTACGGGTTCTGACCCTACCCTCTCCCGGGTTTTACGCTGTATTCAGAAGGGTTGGCTAGATCGTCTGTCCACTCTAACTTCTGATCCGTTGCGGAACTACTACGCTTTGCGTTACCGCCTCATGGCTAGGGATGGTGTTATCCTCCTTTCCACCGAAAATGCTTCGCCGTATGTTGTGGTACCTGCGTCTTGTGTGCTTTGGTCTTGCGCCTCCTTCACCAAGGGCACTGGGGTGTCTCTTGCGCAAAATCTCTGGCGCGCCGTCATGTGTACTGGCCCGGTATCGACTATGAAATCACACACATGGTCGCTGCCTGCGGCCCTTGTGCGTCACAGGTCACCGCCCCAAAGTCATCTTTGTCACGGTGGCCTTCGCCTGAGAAGCCCTGGGAGAGTATTCATGCTGACTTCGCGAGACCTTTTTTAGGTACTTATTGGCTTCTCGTTATTGACGCCTTCTCTAACTTTCCTTTCATTGTCCGTTGCACGTGCCTACCACCGCGGCAACCACCAACTCTCTAACTCGAATTTTCTCTTTGGAAGGCCTTCCCTCTACTCTTGTTACTGATAATGGTCCGCAATTTGCCTCTTCCGATTATGCGGATTTTTGTGCCCATCACGGCGTCATGCATGTCACGGCCCCTCCGTTCCATCCACAGTCAAATGGTGACGCTGAACGACTGGTCCGCACATTTAAGGCTCAGATGAGGAAACTCCTGACTTCTTTTGCTGCTGATGATGCGCTTCTCCAATTTCTGGCTTGTTCCTGTTTCACCCCTATGGGCGACCACAGCTCGGCTGAGCTCTTAGATGGCCGACAGCCCCACACGCTACTTCATCTTGTGCGGCCTTCCACCTCACGGTCACGGGTGCCTTTGCTTGGCCGGTTCACCGCCGACGACCTTGTATGGGTACGGGGATATGGCAGGCGGCCAAAATGGAGTCCTGGCCGTATCTTATGACACCGTGGCCAACGCCTGTATGAAATCCAGACGGACACGGGTGTTGCAGTGCGTCATTCGGACCAGCTTCGGCCTCGTGTGCCAGCAATGCCTGTTCCAGATACCGCTACACCACCTTCGGCTCTACCTGGCGCTCGGGATACTGGAATCACTCATTACTCACAACACAGTCCTCTCACCATCATATCGGTGCCAGCACAAGAACTGACGGCACCAGGAGACGTGCCCATGCAGGAACCAGATGACCATCATCTGTCGGAGCAACTCTACTCATCTCCTTCTCCTACGGACGCAGACACATCGCCCATGTCTCCTGTTATAACAACCGGACTTGCCGCAACAGGCAGATTGGTGCACGGGGCCCCAGCAGATTCGACCCCCACGTCTCCTGTCATCTCGGCCTGTTATCATCGGGGATACTTCCGTCCGTACGGGAAGCCTCCTCCTCGAGACTTTACGGCCAGTCAACAACACCTATGGGCGTTAGCAATCCACAGGCCACCTCCATCAAGACCTGTGCAAAAAACTGCAAAGGGGGGAAAAGTGTTGTGACTCGCCAATTTTTCAAAGTGCCGCCACGCAGTTACGTGCGTCCTCTACATGCAATCCTGTCTGCCAGCCATGCAGCAGCAGTGCCACCTAAGCAGCCAGCCAGCCAGCGGCCGCTAGACTCGGACTCAGTTATGATTTGACTGTTAAAGTGACACACGTCTTACTCTGTTTACTTGATCTGTGGCTTTCATGTATTGCGTCTTCCTTGAAATATACTTGTTCAAATTGAAGTTATAACAAAAACGATGTCTGACTCAGTTTACATACGTGTTATATGGAACTTTTGGTTGAAACAATCACAGTTTTGCACTTGGTGAAACTGCTTTTGTGGGTAGGGACAACTGCATTGTCAGGAGTGCCAAGAAACGTGTGAAAGGACCACTTATTTTTCACTATGTAGATAAATGATCTGACAGGCAGGATGAGCAGAAATCTGCAGCCTTTTGCTGATGATGCTGTGGTGGATGGGAAGTTGTCATTATTAGTGAGTGTAGAAGGATGCAACATGACTTACATGGAGACGGCACGACCGTGGGCTCGTGGATTTGTCTGAAATTTTGTGTGGTGAAAGAGGACCCCTAACACCTCATGTGGTTAAAATATTAGGACACACTACTCGGAAAATCCTGAGAAAAATCGATCCAAAGTTTCTTAGGTACCTTATGAGTGTAAAATGTTTGTCCACTGCCGAGCCGCCGTCTGGCCTAGATGGTTAGGGCTTGGACTCTTACGCCAGAGGTCTCGGGTTCGATTCCTCCTCTGGCACTTTTCTTTTCTTCTTCTGTTTCATTTTCTTTTGTTGTTCCAACAATTATTTAGAAAGTTTCCGAAACCTGCATTGTCTTTAACAAATTAGTTACATTATTGAATAAAAATTATTTTCTTTTTGTCCAACAACACAATTCATGGCAGTGAGTTTTCCATTTTTCATTGTAAAGTATATGAGGAGAAATATTGGGTTTTTAATCAGAATAACAATGTTGATTGGGGAACATTCAATTTTTATACATATAATAATTGTAAACAAGAACCGCAGTGGTAATTATCATAAAAACAAACAAAGCAATAATTTTTGCGACATCTTGCGCAGCATGTAAAAGTGGATTTTTTACAATCACATGGCGTTTGCAATAAATCTGTACAAAAACATGCCCCATTAACATTTACGAAAGTGTTTTGAGTTTCTGATAATTTTGAGCCAAACTAGGCATATTGAATCATGTCTCGAAATATTGGAGACGATAATTGATGGTGAATTATAGAATGAATTTTTATACAGTCTTCCCGGGAATTAATTTCACAATTCTCGTGTAACAATGCAGTGCGATTTTGCGAGCACTTTATGAAATTTTTAACTTGCCTGTAAATGTAAACATCACAAGGTTGCATCAAAGTAGTGCATTTTGGAAGTATGACTTTTACAGACTAAGTTGGCATATTTTCGTCAGCTTGAAAAATTGCATCATATATCTCCGGATTCGTTTGACCTCCCCAAGAGTTAATGAAAAGTAAATATTTGTTCTCCCCGACGTAAGATTTTAAACATTTCCGGAGAAAATCAATGTATAAAATGATTGTTAATTTTCCGGACTTTGATGATGTTATGATGACGTTCGTATAAGTATTGGCATAGCCATATATTAATTTGTGAATATGATGTCCGAAATGACTGGTCGCTTCTTGTAAGCATATGAAGACATGTGGGAGCAGTTTTCCGAATAATGTTATTGAATACTGTGCAGTGTATGAATGCGTCACTTTACTCAAATCCGACTTTTTCATGAAAACTGTTTTACTCCCTTTTTTAGTGAGAGTCCTGTTGAAAACAGATTGATATTGGCATCCTGAAACAATATTATTTTTAATATTAAACAATATTCAAATGTGTATGCAAATATATTTTTCTGTAATTAAATTTAAATTGACATATTTTACATCGGTAAACATTTTGTATGCACCTGTTTGGTCAGCATTTATCACATAATCCTCATGGTATTGAGGGATTAAACAGCACATCTGCCAACAAAAGGTCTCCACAAACTCCTGGATGTCCTCCATTGACGCCGCTTCTTTTTTGAAACCAGTTTTGTGATCTTGTGTTGTGAAATTGTGTGCTTCTGTTTAAATGCTGTGACCCATCGATCAGACGCCTTGAATTTGAAATCGATGAATTGTGCAGCTGCAGCCAATACCCATTGCTGTAAATTTCTTGTCGTGACTTGCTGATATTGCTGTCTTGCTTCTACAAAAGGGTCGTAGGTCCATGAATCTTATCGCCTCAAATTTATCCATTTGCGTATCACCACTTTTAATATCTTTCTCCCATTGTGAAAGATATTCTTTTCTCTTCAGTTGGCGGCATCCTTTTTTTTTGCAATGTCACCAAGGACCATGTGACGTGCGCTTTAGCAATATTCACGACTTTGACTTTTGAGGCAATGGGAATCATGTCACTTTTAAATCTTTTCGGTGACGGTTTATATTCGTCCGGAGACGAATCACTTTGTGGCACTTCGAACTGTTTGTCGTTCTCCTCACATTCTTCACAATCCTCATGAGCGTGAATTAATTCCTCGTCAGTTATGAATGTTGTTTCGCCCAAAAGTTCCAGTGTATTATTATAAAGTTCTCCAGCCAATAACATAGCATCGTGAGAGATTTCTTCTGAAGATGTCAATGCAATTAAATTATTTTCCGTCAACAGCTTTTCATAATACACCACTGCGTCCTTCAGTCATAATTTTGATAGATCAGTATGAATGGATTCTTCAGGAATTTCTCCTCCTATTCCAGATGAACCAGCAACTTCTTCAGTCAACATGTTTAACCTCGGATCAGAATAACACGTTGAAATTTGAAACAGGCACGTCTGTTCACAATGAAATAAAAAAACTGCCATTTGCTTCTCACAGCTCGTGCAGTCCTATGCACAGATGACCGTTATAATCCCAAGGGGACCCTTACAAAGCCCCTTTAAATCTTGAAATCCCATAAAACAAAATAGAACAATGAGCATGAATATTTTTCAGTGAATGAAAAACTTTACATTCTTGAGCTAAAATAATGTATTAAAAATAATGTAGGTTTGAGAAACTTTTTGAATAATTGGTGGAATAACAAAAGAAAACGAAACAGAAGAAAAAAAAAGTGCCGGAGGAGGAATTGAACCCGAGACCTGTGGCATAAGAGTCCGAGCCCTGACCATCTATGCCAGACAGCGGCTCGGCACTGGACTAACATTTTATACTCATAAGGCACCTAAGAAATTTGGATCAATTTTTCTCAGGATTTTCTGAGTAGTGCGTCCTAATATTTTAACCACGTGAGGTGTTAGGGGTCCTCTTTCACCACACAAAATTTCGGACAAATCCCTGACCCCACGGTTGTGCCGTCTCCTTGTTAGACAAAATTACGATGAATGGCAACCTGCACTAAATGTAAAAAAATGTAAGCTAATGCAAATGAGTAGGGAAAAAAATCCCATAATATTTGAATACAGCATTAGTAAAGTACTGTTTGACACAGTCGTGTTGATTAAATATCTGGCCATAACATTGCAAAGTGATATGAAATGGAACAAGCACTTTAAGGATGATAGCAGGAAAGATGAATGCTCGACTTCAGTTTATTCAGAGAATTTTAGAAAAGTGTGATTCATTTGTAAAGGAGACCATGTATAGAACACTAGTATGACCTATTCTTGAGTACTGCTCGAATGTTTGGGATCCGCACTAGGTCAGATTGAAGAAAGATGTGGAAGCAGTTCAGAGGCAGGCTGCTAGATTTGTTACTGTTAGAGTTTACAACATGCGGATATTACAGAGGTGCTTCGTGAACTCAAGTGGGAATCTATGGAGGTAAGATGATGATTCTTTTGTAGAAACCTATTGAGAAAATTTAGAGAACCATCATTTGAAGCTGTCTGCCAATGTACATTTTGTGTAAGGATAACAAAGATAAGATAAGAGAAAGTGGGACAGAGATGTATGGGCAGTGGTTTTTCCCTTGCTCTGTTTGTGAGTGGGAAAAGAAAGGAAACGACTATTAGTGGTACAAAATACCCACTACCACACACCATATTGTGGCTTGTGGAGTGTCTATGTAGATGTAATTGTAGAGGGAATGCTACCTGAAGCCAGGATGGCATACCCCCTTCCAAATTTTTTATGGCAACAATGACTAATGTCTGGAAAGTGTGCTTTATTCCCAGAGTGATGACAACGGAATGATGTATGAAGAATCTGTGCAAACAGCTGCAGTTTTCTTCATTCTGCCTGGATGTTAGTGCAAATACCAGATTTTATTATGAAAAGGATAGATTGCTAATCACCATATACTGGAAATGCAGAGTCACAGACATGCACAATTAAAAGACTGCTAAAAAAGTAAGCTTTTGGCCAAAAGACTTTCTTCTGAATTAGATAACACACACACACACACACAATTCTCACACACGTAACCACTGTCTTTGGCTGGATACAGGTGGGGGACGGTAAAGTGCTGCTTCTGTGAGTGTGTGGGGATGAACTGGGGAGAGGGGAGAGCATTTATGTACAGCTGGGAGGTTAGACAGCAATTGGGGGTTGGGGGGGGGGGGGGGGAGTAGGAAAGGAGAGAAGTTAGAAGACTGCGGGTGTGTTGGTGAGATAGAAAGCTGTGCAGTGCTGGACTGGGAACAGGTAAGGGGATAAATGGGTGAAGGACAGCGATTAATCTCAGGAAGAACCCGGGAACATAGGATACATTTGAGGGAGAGTTCCCCCACCTGTGCACCAGAAAAGTTGATGTTGGTAGGAAAGATCAAGATGGCACAGGCTGTGAAGAAATCATTGAAATGAAGAACATTGTATTGGACATTGCACTCAGCAGCTGGGTGCTCCAGCTGTTTCTTGGCCACAGTTTGTTAGTGGTCATTCATGCCGACAGATAGCTTGTTGGTTGTCTTGCCAATGTAGGATGCAGCACAGTGGTTGCAGCTTAGCTCGTAGATCACATGACCGGTTTCACAAGTAGTACCTTTTATGGGATAGGTGATGCCTGTGACCAGACTTGGGTAGGTGGTGGTGAGAGGATGTGTGGGATCTGTCTGTGATTTAGAATCTCCACAATATGGTGAGTAGCAATCTATTCTTTTCATAATATTGTCATCAATACATTTTGGATTTTCCATTGTTTTATCAGATTTTGTTTGTTACTCTGGTGCCAGTTAGTCTGGCCAAGTTGTGATTATTGACAGCTGAGGTTCAGATAATACAGCTTTCAAAATAATTTTATTTGTAATGAACAGTCTGCATTGATTAGGTATGTTCCCTGGAAGTGTCGTCGTAACTGCCGTCTGCATCACGTCTGCTGTGCAGCGAGCTACATTAATTAAAGTATTAACTGTATTTTTCTTACTTGTAACTTCTTCTTCCGTGTGTTTTTGCTTTTAAGAAGCTTTAATTGCCGAGTGCTAGTAATAGTGTTCCATAGATTTCGTGTTTGTTTTGAATACAGTCAGAGAGAGTCCCTTTAGTCAGCCATAGTGCCAGTAGTGCTAGTGTTTGTTTTGAATACAGTCCAGAGACAGGTAGTGCTATTTTCATTGTTTTCCACAAGAAGTGTCTAGTAACAACAGTTTAGTCAACTAACAGCCACCTTTAGTGAATTAGCAGTCTAGTTAAAAGTTGATTAACTCTGTACAGTAAATCGGTTTCTTAGGATGGATAGGATGTGTGATTGCTGTGTACGGACGCAGGAGGAGCTGGCCACTGTTCGCGAATAGCTGAACGTGTTGATGGCTGCGGTCAGCCGTCTTCAGGCTGCTGCCTCGGAGTGTAGCGGTAGTGGGGAGGCTGGTGCGTCGCATGGTACACCCCAGGTGTTACATGCTTCACCCACTGTCCCTGCTGTCGAGACATCTACGCGGGTACCGGGTGCGGTTGGGCCACCCTCCCCCCAAGGGGAGTGGCGGGTTCAGAGGCGTTCATGGTGCATGAGGCAGAGGGTCAATGTGGAGGCTGGCTGTGTGGCATCGCCCGCTCTGCCTGTGAGTGGACATGTGGCCGCTCCTTCAGCAAGGTCCGAGCAGGCACACGGGGGGAGGGGTTTATTAGTGATTGGGAGCTCCAACATTAGGCGGGTGATGGAGCCCCTTAGGGAAATAGCAGAAAGGTTGGGGAAGAAGGCCAGTGTTCACTCTGTCTGCTTGCCAGGGGGTCTCATCCGAGATGTGGAGGAGGCCCTGCCGGCGGTGATAGAAAGCACTGGGTGCACCTGACTGCAAATTTTTGCTCATGTCAGCACCAATGACTCCTGCCGTCTGGGTTCAGAGGTCATCCTCAGTTCATACAGGCGTTTGGCGGAGTTGGTGAAGGCGGAAAGCCTCGCTTGTGGGGTGGAATCTGAGCTAACTATTTGTAGTATCGTTCCCAGAACCAATTGCGGTCCTCTGGTTTGGAGCTGAGTGGAAGGCTTAAACCAGAGGCTCAGACGATTCTGCGGAGATCTGGGGTGCAAATTTCTCGACCTCTCTTTATCGGGTGGAGAAATGTAGGGTCCCTCTGAATAGGTCAGGTGTGCACTACACGCAGGAAGTGGCTACAAGGGTAGCGGAGTACTTGTGGAGTGCACATGTGGGTTTTTACGTTAGAGAATTCCCTCCCTAGGCCCGAAAAGATGCCTCCTGAGACATGGCAAGGTAGGAGTAGGCAAAATGCAGCAGGGAATAATAATATTAATGTGCTAATAGTAAACTGCAGGAGTGTCTATAGAAAGGTCCCAGAACTGCTCTCATTAATAAACGGTCACAATGCCCACATAGTACTAGGGACAGAAAGTTAGCTGAAACCAGATGTAAACAGTAATGAAATTCTAAACTCAGGTTGGAATGTATACCGCAGAGACAGGCTGGACAGTGAAGGGGGAGGCATGTTTATAGCGATAAGAAGTACAATAGTATGGAAGGAAATTGACCGAGATCCGAAATGTGAAATAATTTGGGTGAAGGTCACGGTTAAAGCAGGCTCAGACATGGCAATTGGATGTCTCTATAGGCCCCCTGGCTCAGCAGCTGTTGTGGCTGAGCACCTGAAGGATAATTTGGAAAATATTTCGAGTAGATTTCCCCACCATGTTATAGTTCTGGGTGGAGATTTTAATTTGCCGGATATAGATGGGAGACTCAAACGTTCATAACGGGTGGCAGGGACAAAGAATCCAGTGAAATTTTTCTGAGTGCTTTATCTGAAAACTACCTTGAGCAGTTAAACAGTGAACCGACTCGTGGCGATAACGTATTAGACCTTCTGGTGACAAATAGACCCAAACTATTTGAAACAGTTAACGCAGAAAAGGGAATCAGCGATCATAAAGCAGTTACTGCATCGATGATTTCAGCCGTAAATAGAAATATTAAAAAAGGTAGGAAGATTTTTCTGTTTAGCAAAAGTGACAAAAAGCAGATTTCAGAGTACCTGACGTCTCAACACAAAAGTTTTGTCTCAAATACAGATAGTGTTGAGAATCAGTGGACAAAGTTCAAAACCATCGTACAATATGGGTTAGATGAGTATGTGCGAAGCAAGATCATAAGATATAGAAAAGAGCCAGCGTGGTGCAACAACCGAGTTAAAAAACTGCTGCGGAAGCAAAGGGAACTTCACAGCAAACATAAACATAGCCAAAGCCTTGCAGACAAACAAAAATTACGTGAAGCGAAATGTAGTGTGAGGAGGGCTATGCGAGAGATGTTCAATGAATTCGAAAGTAAAGTTCTATGTACTGACTTGGCAGGAAATCCTAAGAAATGATGGTCTTATGTCAAAGTGGTAGGTGGATCAAAACAAAATGTCCAGACACTCTCGACCAAAATGGTACTGAAACAGAGGATGACAGACTAAAGGCCGAAATACTAAGTGTCTTTTTCCAAAGCTGTTTCACAGAGGAATACTGCACTGTAGTTCCTTCTCTAGGTTGTCGCACAGATGACAAAATGGTAGATATCGAAATAGACGACAGAGGGATAGAGAAACAATTAAAATCACTCAAAAGAGGAAAGGCCACTGGACCTGATGGGATACCAGTTCGGTTTTACACAGAGTATGTGAAGGAACTTGCCCCCTTCTTGCAGCGGTGTACCGTAGGTCTCTAGAAGAGCGTAGCGTTCCAAAGGATTGGAAAAGGGCACAGGTCATCCGCGTTTTCAAGGAGGGACGTCGAACAGATGTGCAGAACTATAGACCTATATCTCTAACGTCAATCAGTTGTAGAATTTTGGAACATGTATTATGTTCAAGTATAATGACTTTTTCTGGAGATTAGAAATCTACTCTGTAGGAATCAGCATGGGTTTCGAAAAAGACGATTGTGTGAAACCCAGCTCGCGCTATTTGTCCACGAGACTCAGAGGGCCATAGACACGGGTTCCCAGGTAGATGCTGTGTTTCTTGACTTCTGCAAGGCGTTCAATACAGTTCCCCACAGTCATTTAATGAACAAAGTAAGAGCATATGGACTATCAGAACAATTGTGTGATTGGATTGAAGAGTTCCTAGATAACAGAACGCAGCATGTCATTCTCAGTGGAGAGAAGTCTTCTGAAGTAAGAGTGATTTCAGGTGTGCCGCAGGGGAGTGTCGTAGGACCGTTGCTAGTCACAATATACATAAATGGCCTTGTGGATGAGACCGGAAGTTCACTGAGGCTTTTTGTGGATGATGCTGTAGTATATCGAGAGGTAGTAACAATGGAATATTGTACTGAAATGCAGGAGGATCTGCAGCGAATTGACGCATGGTGCATGGTGCAGGGAATGGCAATTGAATCTCAATGTAGACAAGTGTAATATGCTGCGAATACATAGAAAGAAAGATCCCTTATCATTTAGCTACAATATAGCAGGTCAGCAACTGGAAGCAGTTCATTCCATAAATTATCTGGGAGTAAGCATTAGGAGTGAATTAAAATGGAATGATCATATAAAGTTGATCGTTGGTAAAGCAGATGCCAGACTGAGATTCATTGGAAGAATCCTAAGGAAATGCAATCCAAAAACAAAGGAAGTAGGTTACAGTACGCTTGTTCTCCCACTGCTTGAATACTGCTCAGTAGCGTGGGATCTGTACCAGATAGGGTTGATAGAAGGGGTAGAGAAGATCCAACAGAGAACAGCGCGCTTCGTTACAGAATCGTGTAGTAATTGTGAAAGCATTACGGAGATGATAGATAAAGTGGAAGACTCTGCAGGAGAGACGCTCAGTAGCTCGGTACGGGCTTTTGTTGAAGTTTCGAGAACATACCTTCACCGAGGAGTCAAGCAGTATATTGCTCCCTCCTACGTATATCTCGCGAAGAGACCATGAGGATAAAATCAGAGAGATTAGAGCCCACACAGAGGCATACCGACAATCCTTCTTTCCACGAACAATACGAGACTGGAATAGAAGGGAGAACTGATAGAGGTACTCAAGGTACCCTCCGCCACACACCGTCAGGTGGCTTGCGAAGTACGGATGTAGATGTAGCTGTAGATGTAGATATTAATTGCTATGCATAACTGCTGCTGGAGCTCAGTACTAATATCCCAGGAAAAAACCCAAAGAAAAGTGTCATGAGGATTAGATAGTAGATTTGTATTTTGAAGGAGCCTGTCCCCCCAAATAACTTCAGGTGAATGATGGGGTAACTTCTTCAAATATTCTGCCTGAGAAAACTGCCAGTGTGTAATTTGACTGTATTCAGTCTGGGAAATGAAGGTAGCACTTGTTACTTGTGGAATAAGGCATGTGATAAAAGAGGATGAATAGAAATGGTTGCCTTCACTTTAAGTCTATGTTTCTAGGAGATGTCCGAAAGATGTGCCTGTAGGAACTAACACCATTTTGATCCTGCGGCTGCTATGAATCAAGATACAAAGGAATTAATGACATTAGCTGCCAGTGGGCATTGATTTAAATCAATGGGGAAAGTTGAAAATTTATGCCAGGTCAGGATATGAACACGAAGCTCTTGCTTACTAGGCAGATGCACTGACCACTGTGCCATGCAGACACAGCAATCATTGCGACTGCACGAATTACCCTAGTACGCCTCCTGTCAGTGCCAACTGGCAGCAAATATCATTAATTCCTTTGTGCTTTGATTCATGGTGGCTGCAGGATCCAAATGGTGTCTGTTCCTTTGGACATGTCCGAAAGAATATGTCCAAAGGAACAGACGCCATTTGAATGCCTGAAAGAATAGACCATTCTTTTTTGACAAAATGTTTTCACAAACATATCTTGCACATTTCTTTCCACTAGTGGTGTTACATGCAATTGTTTAAATTATTTAATACTGTTTTTATATAATATAAAATTTTAAAAATAAAAAAAATGTTAAATTTTCTTACGTCAAGGCTACTATAAGTTTTTCCTCTGGTGGTACAATTGAATGGAACTTTATGCAGGGTACTCTCAAGCACTGATCTTTTTCAAAATGTAATAAAATGTAGCACAGACATTCTCTGCATTCATTAAATTTATCAGGCTCTAATCATAATCTCTTATACAATGTATTAAACTCTCCAAATAACACTCTCTGTTTATCCACCATGCTGCAATCTGGCCATAGTCTAAGGGTTTATTTTAGAAAGCAATTTATCTGAGCTAGAACATAAAATGAGCTCAGGTCAGGGTGAATTCAGGAATCTGCGTTGCATAAATGTTACTCTCATAGTATTTCACTGGTAATTAGGATCAACTTTGATTAGCAAAGTAACACAGGCCAAATCAGTTCCAGTTGTGGTCATCACCTTATGATGTAGTGTTACTACAAAAGAACATATTTTGTTTTGTTCAAATAAAAATTGAAAAGAAGTAAATAATAACAAAGTTAACACTCCCATACTGCTGAAGTTTGAAATGTCTTTTCAATAATAAGTTTAGATTAAGGACAATATTGGCCATTTGAGAAATGAGTGTAGGTAGTAATTACTCTAATAAGAAGTCTATCCGATGAGTCATAATTAATGTGAAAAAGTTTAAAGGTATTTCATAAATTCTGCCAGCAGAATGAGAAGGTAAATTTAAAATACAAGGACATGGTGAAAAATAATACCTCCAGATTTTTTCTGTGAAAACTCTTAAAGCTTTTTAAATAAAACAAATGCTGTTAACATTCTACAGTTTTATTCTCTATCACAAGAGGGCTCCAAATTGTAGCATTTAACATAGTTGTGTGTATTGTAACTCTGTCATTGGGTGAAAAACACTGTGCTTTGATCGTGTTTTGAGTTGAAAGAGTTCATCCACACATGGAGCACTCTCTCCTTCAGTATGACAATGCCAGATTATGCAGGAGCACAGTGATGGTGCCATCTTATTTCCATGTATTTCCAAAACTTAAAGAACACCTTTGAGGACTGCACTTTGATAGTGATGAAGTGGTGGAAGCAGAGGTGAGCTTGTGGCTCTGCCAACAAAATGAAATGTTCTACAGTGACAGTGTCAACAAACTCTTCTCTTGTTGGGAGAAATGTGTTCCTAACCACGGTGTTGACTATTAAATACGGAGACATGAAGAATAAAAATGTAGAATGTTAATAACATTTGTTTTATTTAATTCTTTAGGAGTTTTCTTTTAAAAAATTTGGAGGCATTACTTTTCAGCACACTCTCGTATTTGCATTGAATGGTTAAGTATATGGAGTTTGACAGCAGCCAGTAATGATTGAACATCACTCACAAAAATGCTCCTTTACTCCTTGAACAGCAATAATTATAGTGTCTGTACTAAATTTTGGGGTGCTGAACATGTGCTTAAATATTGTATCTACTAATGTATCTCTTACGCTTGTGACACACTTCCTAAAAGACTTGCAATGTTTTCTGTAATAAGCTATTACAGATGGCTCTTGATTATTGTCTAAGTACTGATGCTATTTCTGGATTTCTTTGATGTGAGATTCCTCGTAATATCCACACTGGCTATGTGCTGCTATTGCTATTGTGTTACAGTACAGTATTTGTAATCAAGGCTAACTAAGTTCCCAACTTTATTGTGTCTCCTTATTGCATATCAGTTTTGCAAGCCTCCACTGCTAGGTCATGTGTCTGTAATTTATTATCTAGTAGTCACATTTTTGTCCTGCATAAACACTTACATTTCCTCCCTTCACTCTCCCACGATATGACAACTGTTGACTTCATTCTATCTGCCTCTTCCCGTATCATTTCTCTTTATATTTGATTAAGGAAAAAATAAACTTTTTCATGTTTATTTTTACATAATTATCACTTGCGTCATTTCTTGTGTGTGCCTCACATTGCCTAGGTCTTATGCAGAAGAGGCATGCGATGTCAGATATTACCAGGAAGTATTCGACTGTATCGGGTCCATTAGTATCCTTTAGATATTGACATTAACACTTATTTAAAGTCACAGTTAGTAATAAGCAACTTGTTATCTAATTTATTTAACCTCATCAGATTGGGGTCATCTTATTCATTGGATCAAGATCTTACACATTCACTATTTTTGTATTTTACATCATAGTTACTTTAGTAATAACAACAATTTTAATGTGACAACTTGTAATAAAATAGTATTAATAGAATTAAAAATGATTCGAATGTATGTAGAGACAGTGTGAATAAATAGTACTGTCTAAAAACCAATAAGGTTAATACTAGCAGTGGTACTACTAATGGTGCTGCTGCTGCTAAATAGTAAGAGCATTGGGAAATGAGGAGAATCTGGTTGAAACGAAGGATGTAATGAGGTAACCAGTATGTACAGGGCGAAAGTAGACATTATTGCTTCAGTAAATGCATCGTTAACCACCCTTTTGAAGATGGAGATGTTGTTCAGTTCTCTCATATGATTATGAAGGCTACTTCAAACTCAGGCTCCTATTACTGGAAAAAGACTTTGAGAAAGTATCTGAGTGATGGAGTGGGACAGAAAGGATTGTGTTCTGATAGGAACGAGTGTTTCTGTTATGTTGTTCAGGCAAGACAGGTAAGGGCAAGGATAGATATGAAAGGCAGTCAATGTGAATAAGCAATAGAGGAGACAGTGTGTGGAAATCTCTGCACTTGTAAGCATAATAAGCATTACGAAAGGATAAAGATACATAGACGCACTTATGTACGCAAACAGAAAAAAGCTAGTTTTACCCACATTTTGCAGATGTGGATATAACTGTATGGAACACAGTTAATTAAGGATGGTAACACATTCAGCCACTATTTTTCCATGGTTTATTGAATTATACAATGCATTTGGACCCTGTGTACCCATCATCAGATGAAAATAATTTTAATATATAATTTACTTCCATTCTTGAGTGATGCAAAATATATGTTCTTTTTGTGGAGAGGTTAGATATTAAGTTGCAAAACTCACAGATCAAACAATGAAGTTATGAGACACTGTGAAAAATTTACCAAAGCATCCAAGAAGAATATTTCTAACACTGAAATGTCAGCTGATGTATGCTGCATTAAAATGTTAAAAATGTTCTTCCTATATTTTTCGGTAAGTTTTTCACTTTTTCTTACCATATTTTCACTTTTTCTTGCCATAATTTCACTTTTTATTAACAGAATTGTCTGTTATTTGCTACATGAGTTTCAAAACCTAACACCTGATCTCTTTATAACAGCAACATACATTTTGTATCACCTCACTCAAGAGCAGAAATGAATAATGCATAAAAACAATTTGTGCCTTATGATGACCTACGAGGTCTGCAATGTATTGTGTGATTAAGTAAAACACAAAAAAATCGTGACTGAAGGTGTTGTAGTTCACACTTGCTGCATAGAAGAAAAGCTGATTTCAATTTTAGAGCAGCACGAACTATAGCTCTAACCAATACTCAAATGAAAAAAGGCAAGGATGCTACTCTCCCATATCCCTTTTCAATTACCTCACTAACACGTTGAATCACAGACAAGAACAACAAAAAGACTGCTGTACATCTGAGCTGTCGGCCAAAAGACCTTCTTCTAAAGTAGAAAACACACATTGACACAAACACAATTCACACACACATGACCACTGTCTGTGGCCATTGAGGCCTCAGTGGCCGTATGGCCAAAAGCTGAAATGTACAGCAGTCTTTTTGTTGCACCTGTTTATGACTCAGTGTCTGCTCTGAGTGATGAGTTGCAATCTATCCTTTTCATAGTGTTGTTGTGATTCCATCCTGGATTTTCTATTTTTTAATATTTGGAGATGGTTCTTACCTGCAGCATACCATTTCTGAATATGGATATAACTTCCCTGTCAGCAAACACCAGAGCAATTGGTGAACAGAAGTTGTCAGATAGGTAAAATCAGCTTTGTAAGTATATAGAAGTCTCAGAACAAATCAAAACTGTGGGATATGGTAAGGATGGTGTCAGAGATCCAACAGAAAGATCAGTTTTCAGTTCATTGAAACTGGAGAATAAAACAGTTAGTGGTATTACTGTGGGGAGGTGGGGGGGGGGGGGGTGGCTCAAATGGCTCTGAGCACTATGGGACTTAACATCTGAGGTCATCAGTCCGGGGGGGGGGGGGGGGGGGGGGGAGGAATCTTCAGTGATAATTTTATGTGGATAAATTGAATCAAAATAACTTGCACAGTGCCAGATATGTAGATTTTTTTTACAGAACACTTTTGTAAGGAAACAATGGAAGATGGGGGCTTCAAGTAAATTGGGGCAATAATTAAATCTGTGAAGTGTGAGGACTGATGGGGTTATGACTAGATATCTCCTAGAATGGTGAAGATTTGTGGAGTGTGCATATTAGGAGTATAATTTATTGTTTCAATAAATGTAGTTTTTCAGACAGAATATTCATGGGGATGCCTCTTAACATTTGCATTAATTATTGATGGTGTGAAAGTATGCAGTTTGTTGCTTTGAGCTTCTACTTTCATTGATTTAATTCCAAAATTTTGCGGAAAGTACATTATTCTGTGTGTCCATCTGTTTCAGTGCCAATGTACCAGAATGAAACTAAAATTGGAATTGTGTCATGTGTAGCTGTGAACCCAAATCTTAGTAGTGTCTATGCTGTTGGCACTTACCTTAAGACTGTTGGTAAGTAAATGACATTCTAATGACACAAAACAAATTACCTTCTAGAGCTACAATAATAACAGTAGAAAACTGTACTGCAATTTATATGTTTGGAGGGAAAGATCACCAGCTGTTTTTGAAGAGGATTGGAAAGCTGTAACCATAATACAATCTCTGACATTAAAATTTGGTTAATATCCCTGCAACATTAACGTAGATGAACTATGAACTACAGTTAGCTTACTGTCCTTCGAAATATGGTGGATGTTCAAGTTGAACCACCTCCTTTTTTGCCAGGAACTGTTTAACCGATATTGGCTGTGTGTGGGCGAGTGTTGTCGTGAACAAAAAACCAGGACCTTGTGCATACTGCGGTCATACCCTGTGTAGACGTTGCATGAAACAGGTCAAAATTTCAGCGTACCGTGCAGTGTTCAGCATCATTCCCTCAGGTAGAAAGTCCTTGTGGATAATGCCTTGACTGTCAAAAAAGGTGATGAGCATTATTTTGATGCATGATTTTTCAGCACTGACCTTTTTCCGATGAGGTGATGTCAGAGAACGCCATTCCATGCTTTGCCATTTCGTTTCAGGGTTGTAACGGAGGTACCAGGTTTCATCCTCAGTGACAATACAGTTCAAGAAATTGGGTCTCGCACCCAACGTTTCAACAAATTCCTGTGAAGCCTCTAAACGTGTGTGCTTCTGATTGTCAGTCAAGCAGTGTGGCACAAGACGAAAACACATTTTCCTCTTCCCTAACTCCTGGATAAGGATTTGTTGTATGGATTCACGGTTCATCTGCAGTTCATCCGCTATCATGCGCACAGTTAATCAGCAGTCGTTCGTGATTAATGTCTTCACTTTCTCAATGTTTTCGTCACTCGTGGCAGTCACCAGTCGTCCGCTACGGGGATTGTCAGAAACACTTTCCCGGCCACCTAAAAAAACTGGCGAATCATTCGTACACACACTTCATGGACTGTGCTTGATCCCCATAAACCTGTAACAGCATTGCATGTGTTTCATTTGGTGTCTTGCCAAGCTTAAAGCAAAACTTTAAATTGGTCCTTTGCATGTTCATTGTCGTGTTCTCAGTTCAGAACCAACACACTAAACAAGCCCTTTGTCCAACAGGTCTAACACAGAACACACACGATGCTCAACTGAACTATGTTGGGGGCAGGTTGTCAACAATGGCCGCTAAGCAGGTGCAGCGTTGTGAGTCGCCAGTGTTGCCTGATCGATGGTTCTGACTTCATTCACTGCACTTTATTGTCAGAGGTTGTAATAATTGAGGTACTAAGCCTCTGTTGAATTCTAAGTGACTGATATGATTGAGACGGAAAACACACTTTCCTTGCTATGTAAATGCACACAACTCATTATTATTTGTCTCCTGTGGGGATAAAAGTCAAAATATCTTTGATATAAATCACTATAACTGTTTTAGTTGTTCAGTAATAAGTATTTTAATGACAGTATAATAGTAAATGAAAAGCACTAGTTTGCTTTTGTTTTACAGTGTTAATTGATTTTTGGCTTACAAGGCTATCTTCAAACATTTACTGACTACAGTCAGTAAATGGCCATCTTCAGATATTTACTGAATATTGTCAGTAATTTCCGAAGGTGGCATTGTAAGCCAAAAACCCGTTAACACAATAAAATTAATACTGTAGGCAAAAGCAAACTAATGCTTTCCATTTATTATAATGTTTTACTAAGAACCAATGGAGACTCAGTTAACCATATTACTGTATTCTCTGAAAGGTGTCACATTCCAGTTTGAACTTCAGTTTTATCTCAAAGGGCCATAGATCATTATTGGTGCAGCAGCTGTTGTGAAAGATGACATTATTCAGTGTGAAATGTTTTCTTTGGTCAGATAACACTGTTATTGCTGTAACTACCAATCTTGTGTGTGCGCTGCTTCATATTTTGTGCTTGTTTTGACCACTAGCGGCCACCCAGCCTGCTAATACGACAGCAGTTGCGTGCACAGCCTTGTGGCTGTACCCCCTGTTGGAACTTAAGTCTATGTAGACCAGAGTGCAAGGCTCCGCCAGCCACTTGTGTGTTACTACAGTAATTGTATTCTACCTTGTCTTCCATATGTGTGTGTGTGTGTGTGTGTGTGTGTGTGTGTGTGTGTGTGTGTGTAGTGTTTGAGCAATGAATTACAATGTTCTTGGGATAGAACGTTCATTTGGTGACAAGTACGGTATTCAACTCCACATGTTCATCTTCAGTCATTGGTCCTTTGAGTTTAATTTCCATGGACGGAATGCTGAAATCGTTTCTCGAGCAACAGCAGGCACTGACAGTTGCTATTTCCAGTTTAATGACTACATTGAGACAACATGCGGCCCCACCAACAACATGTCTGCCACTGTTCCCTGCATTATGACGATGCAGCAGAAGACTGGGACACTTATGAAAATATATGTGGCAACATTTCCAGGCGTTTGGGGTAATAGAAGTAAACTTGTGCAAGACCCCTTTTTTGTTGTGGATTTCACCTTGCCTGTATCAGTTATTGCCCTGGCTTATTTCCTTACAAGAACCTTCAAGTCCATATTTCGATTAGATGTGTGAATTACTTTCTACCTATCACTGTAAATGTTCTCTTGGTATTACCGCTGCCAGAAGTGGCCAAAGCAGTCATTTAGAGCATGGGCAGCAGAACTGTATGGACTTAGTTGTCGTAATTTTGTGACAAATGTTCAAAACGAATCCTATGCAGATCAATGGCTTGTGATGCAATCACACGTTTTGTTCCTTATGGGGAAGTTCAAGAGTGAGCTCTACAGTGTGAAAATCCTAAACTTACAGAAGTATTGAACATAGTGCAGGCATTTGAAGTTTCACGGGCTGCATGTAGTCAGGTTGAAGCCTGGTTTCAAGTTCCAGAAAGATGTAATTGCAGCAGTCCAACAGACGTCTCAGCATTGTATGGGTAATCATTGTTTGTGACACCACCACCCTGTGTCTCAGTAGCGACAGCCTTGTGCTCTGGTGCCTTCATGCCCATACTGCTTCATTCAACACAAATGAACCGCATGTCCCAAGTGCTGGGTGACATTTAATATGTGCTATTAGTAAGGACAAATTGCTTCTTTATTTAACTCCTTTCCAAACTTGAGTGAGGATGAAACAAACATGAATGTGAATAGTGTGTCAGCAGTGATGGTGTCTGAAAGCAAGTTATATGTTGAAGTGCATGTGCTTAACAAACCATTGAGAATGCATGTGGACACAGGTGCATCAGCAGCATTAGTGAATACTCAAGACTTACGTGGATTTGGTTTCTCCCCTTCTGACTCCAGTGTCATGGAGGCTGGTGAGTGATAACAAATGACAGATTCTCATTCTTGGACTGTTTCCTGCACCTGTGACTTACAAGGCTATGGTTTTTTCATTAACATTCCTAGTTGTGTACAATGCTTACACTGAAAATCTGTTTGAGTTGTCTGGTACCGCACTTAGCGGAATTTGAATCCTCGCCAGACGTCATGGATGTCGAAGACCCCTAGAGGTCTCTGCACCATCGCACCATAAGCTGTGGCGGTGCGCACCTCCTGGCCCGCTTTTAGTGTGAGGGCGCCACAGTGGAACACATGGTACCAGTGGGCAATAGCAGCACCCCTGATAGAGTACTTAAGCTCCTGCCTCTCGCACAGCCAGCCGGTCTAATCTCGCATATGTCTGTGGACACATCACCTCGCGTTAGACAGCTTACTTACTTTTTTTGTTCTGTGTACGAGTGGACGTGGTTGTTAGGTTTCCTTGTGACTCCGTTGTTGTTCATTCTGTCCTTTGTTGGTCGTGTCCGTCCTCTCACGTTGTGTTGTTGTTCACGGGCCTCTCCGTAGGTCCCGCTGCACTTTCCGTCATTTCAACTCCGCATCTGTCCCGGTCGCAGTTACAACAGGTTGGACACTTAAACTTTTTGGATACTCCATCAATGATGAAGTGAATTTGGTTTCTAATTAAGTTCCTTATCAACAGTTTAGATGCTCTCTGTGCCGACTTTCCTCCAGGCCTGGGTTGTGCAACAGAATTTCAGGCTCATATTACACTGAAACAGTCTGCCTGCCCTTGATTTTTCTGCCAGTAACTTTACACGATCAAGCAAAAGCAGAATTACATTGTCTTCGATCCCTTGATGTTATTTGAGCTACTTCTTCCAGTGTATTGTCAACACCACTGGTGATTGTCAGAAAGCCTTTTGGTAAATTATGCCTCTGTGGTGATATTAAAAAATTTGTTAAGACTCAGTCAATCATAGATACCTATCCGTTGCCATGCCCTGATGAGCTGTTAGCAAAATTATCAGGAGGCTATTATTTTACAAAGATTGACTTGGAAGAGGCATTTTTACAGCTGCCTTTCCACGAGGAATCTAAATGCCTTCTAGTTATCAGTACCCCATTTCGGCTGTATCAATATCAGTGTTTGTCTTTTGGCATCACGAACACACCAGCTATCTTTCAGTGCTTTTTAGAGCAGCTTATTGCGTCAGTTCCAGGCTGTGTCAACTATTTAGATGACATAGTAATGATTGATGCTTCTGCAGAGGAACATTTCCAGAACCTCCATGCTGTATTTTCTGTTTCACAGTCTGCAGTATTAAAGTACAATTTTGAAGTGTTGCATGCTGGCATTAAACCATTGTACCAGTATATTGGTGCTATTGTGGTGTTGCCACACCCCAAGTCTGTCAAGAAATTACAGGCATTTTTAGGCAAACTTGCGCACTTCCACAAATTCATACCAAATGCTGTTACTGTGGCACAACTGCTCCATGCATTATTAATTAAAGATGTTCCTTTACAATGATTCCCAGCTTGTGACCAGGCATTCAGGTTGTTGAAAACTAAGCTGCAGTCGGCCCCTTTTCAGCCAGACCAGCACCTTGTGTTATCCACAGACGCATCTCTGTTCAGCCTTGGCGCTGTCCTTGCTCATAAGTTTGTGGACAGATGGAAACACCCTTTTAAATATGCCTCTAAAACCTGAATTCAGCACAACAGCATTATTCTCAGGTAGAAAAAGAAACTTTAGTAATCGTGTATGCTCATATTTTTCTATACGGGTCTACCAGGTTTCACCTGATCACAGACCACCACTGTCTGTCTTTTTAATCCTTTGGTGGCCTTGCTGGCCAAAACTGCACATCGCTTACAGCAGTGGGTTCTTTTCCTTTCGCGATAGAATTATGAGATATGTTTTCAACCTACAGTGCAACATGCAAACAGTGACACCTTATTGTGTTTGCTGACTGATCTGTATCCAAATGGCCGGCCGCGGTGGCCGAGCGGTTCTAGGCGCTTCAGTCTGGAACCGCGCGACTGCTACGGTCGCAGGTTCGAATCCTGCCTTGGGCATGGATTTGTGTGATGTCCTTAGGTTTAAGTAGTTCTAAGTCTAGGGGACTGATGACCTCTGATGTTAAGTCCCATAGTGCTCAGAGCCATTTGAACCATTTTGTATCCAAATTTTGATAAAGAGGAATTCCTTTGTTTTCTGTTAGATGGGGAAGCTCAAAATGTTGTTGATGATTTTCCTGTTTTCATATTATCAGCACTAAAACTGTAGCTGTGATAGTCGCTGAACTATTTCAGGTTGGCTTGTGCTGCGTAGTGGTTTCCTATACTTCACCTCACTTAAATAAGTTGCCACTTGAATACAATTTTTATATACGAGGAGCGTTACGTACTGAATATTTGGTCACTGTTAAGTATTATCAACCATGGTCCAGCTAGTCTGTTCCTGAATCCCTGTGCCTTCTTTCTCTGACGTGGCTCAGACTTCGCCTCCTTAAAGGCTGCATGCAGATAAAGCTACTGAAAATTAACTTCTCATTATCATTCACTCCACCACATAAATAAGAAGTGAGATTCTGTTCACCTTCTTATATCATACCCCTAATGATACACGCCTCTACAGCCTTACATTTGTTTTCTAGTCATCACTGCTTAGCCATTTTTCACTTCCTGTCGATCTCATTTTTGAAACGTTTGTACTCATTTTTGCCTGCTTCATTTACTGCATTTTTATATTTTCTCCTTTTGTCAATTAAATTAAGTATCTCTTCTGTTACCCAAGGATTTCTACTGACCCTCGTCTTTTTCCCTACTTGATCCTCTGCTGCTTTCACTGTTTCATCTTTCAAAGCTACCCATTCTTCTTCTACTGTATTTCTTTCTCCCATTCTTGTCAATCATTCCCTAATGCTCTCTCTGGAGCTCTCTACAACTTCGGTTCTTTCTGTTTATCCAGGTCCCATCTCCTTAAATTCTTACCTGTCTGCAGTTTCTTCAGTTTTAGTCTACAGTTCATAACCAATAAATTGTGGTCAGGGTCAACTTCTGCCCCTGGAAATGCCTTACAATTTAAAACCTGATTCCTAAATCTCTGTCTTACCATTATATAATCTGTCTGAAACCTTACAGTGTTTCCAGGTCTCTTCCACGTATACAATGTTCTGTCATGATTCTTAAACCAAGGACTGATGACCATAGATGTTAAGTGTGGTGTCACCGCCAGACACCACACTTGCTAGGTGGTAGCCTTTAAATCGGCGGCGGTCCGGTAGTATATGTCGGACCCGCGTGTCGCCACTATTAGTGATTGCAGACCGAGCGCCGCCACACGGCAGGTCTAGAGAGACATCCTAGCATTCGCCCCAGTTGTACAGCCGACTTTGCTAGCGATGGTTCACTTACAAATTACGCTCTCATTTGCCGAGACGATAGTTAGCATAGCCTTCAGCTACGTCATTTGCTACGACCTAGCAAGGCACCATTATCATTTGCTATTTATGTTGTGATGCATGTACCGTCAGACCGATGTTCACCAATTATGGATTAAAGTTAAGTATTCCAGAAGCTACATACCTTTTTTGCTAGTCTCAATTCCTTGTCATTTTCCAGACCTCACGCCATCCTGCGTGAGCTTAAACGCGTGCCTTTCGGCTTCCTCATAGTGGCTTGACTGTCTTGCCAAGCCACAACATTAAGTCCCATAGTGCTCAGAGCCTTAAACCAAGTGTCAGCTGTGATTAAATTATGCTCGGTGCGAAATTCTACCAGTTGGCTTCCTCTTTCATTCCTTTTCCCCATTCCATATTCATCTACAACTTTTCCTTGTCTTCCTGTACCTACTATTGAATTCCAGTCCTCCATGACTATTAAATTTCTGTCTCTCTTCACTATCTGAATGATTTGTTTTATCTCATCATACACACATTTCTTCAATCTCTTCATCATCTGCGGAGCTAGTTGGCATATAAACTTGTACTACTGTGGTAGGCATGGGCTTTGTGTTAGTCTTGGCTACAATAATGCGTTCACTATGCTGTTTGTAGTAGCTTACCCGCACCCCTATTTTTTTTATTCACTATTAATCCTACTCCTGCATTATCCCTATTTGAGATTGTATCTATAACCCTGTATTCACCAAAAGTGTTTTTCCTCCTGCCACCAAACTTCACTACTTCCCACTATCCATTTCTCTTTTTAAATTTTCTAACCTACCTCCCTGTTTAAGGGATTTGACATTCTACGCTCTGATCTGTAGAATGCCAGTTTTGTTTCTCCTGATAACAATGTCCTTCTTAGTAGTCCCCGCCCGGAGATCTGAATGGGGGACTATTTTACCTTCGGAAAATTTTACCCAAGAGGACGCCATCATCACTTAACCATACAGTAAAGCTGCATGCCCTCGGGAAAAATTACTGCTGTAGTTTCCCTTTGCTGTCAGCCATTCACAGAACCAGCACAGCAAGGCTGTTTTGGTTAATGTTACAAGGCCAGATCAGTCAATTATCCAGACTGAAAAGGTTGCTGCCCCTCTTCATGGTGGTGGTGGTGGTTTTTGGGGGAAGGAGACCAGACAGCGAAGTCATCAGTCTCATCGGATTAGGGAAGGACGGGGAAGGAAGTCGGCCGTGCCCTTTGAAAGGAACCATCCCGGCATTTGCCTGGAGCGATTTAGGGAAATCACGGAAAACCTAAATCAGGATGGCCGGACGCGGGATTGAACCGTCGTCCTGCCGAATGCGAGTCCAGTGTCTAACCACTGCGCCACCTCGCTCGGTGCCCTCTTCATGAACCACACATTTGTCTGACCTCTCAACAGATACCCCTCCGTTGTGGATGCACCTATGGTGTGTGTATCTGTATCACTGGGGCACGCAAGCCTCCCCACCAACGGCAAGGCAAATGGTTCATTGGGGCAGGGGGAGCTACATACATACATACATAACAGATCTGATATTGAACATGAAAATTAACAATTACAATACAATTATTATCTTTGACATTTCACATTCTTAGATTTCATGGAGCTCTTTTTTCTGCACTGCCCGCTCAATTGAACTCCAGTTTCTACCTCAGCAGATAGGGTTGTCTGACTGCTACCCACTTCCACACATTCAACTTTAATTAATATACAAGTGTTGCATAAATAGACACGATAGCTTCACTATCACCTTCAGTGTTTCTTTAAGTTTATCATTGTGGTAAATTTTTCTTTATGTTTGGTTTTACTGTTAACACACATTACATTTATCTTATCACGCAAATCTCTTCCTTTCTCGGAGAAAGTCAATATTATCTATAATTCTAGGATCAAACATCAGAGCACTATGAGGTTACATTGTGTCCTCAGAAATTACTTAACTTAAATCATTTTATTTAATCAGTTTGGAGGAAATGTTCCCTTATCCAGGGACTCTACCCTTGTGCAAATAATAATACTTGTAAACATTTCTTAACACAGCCCTTCCAGGGATTAAGTACTCTTTCCTCTTGTCTTTATACCCTTGCTAAGGTGATATAATTTTCTTCCCATAATGTGGTTGGGGTCCTCCTTTCCTTGGGTTCACCCGAATCTGGTATAAATTTCCTTCTCTGGAGCATCTTACCCATAAACTCCTACAAAGTGGTAGTGGTCCTTCCTCCATCGCATCCATATGAGCCCGGTATAAGTTAGATTCTCTGGGGTAACTTACCCATAAACTGTTATAAAGTGCATCTCATAGCGCTTTACTATTATTTTGAGTACTCCATTACATCTTCCTTTTCTTTTTCTTTTTCTATCTCTGCATCAACCCCACCCCCCCTCCCCCCGACTTCTGCATACTCCTGATTTGCTCCGGACAGTTCTCCTGTGAGTGTTCCTCTTATCGCTACTCTCCTCTAAAGCCCTTTTCCTTCTGCATTACCTTGTCACTCTTATCTTTGGGTTATTCTGACACCTGGCCCCATTGTTCTTCCCACCAAAAAAATGGCAAGACTTAACTTCTAAAAAAAAAAAAAAATTTGTTCCTATAATGTTTCCTACTTCTGCTGGAGATCATGTGCACGATCGTACATTGTTTGTGCTTGTTCCTTGGCCAGTTCACTAAAGTAAACTTCATAATCACAACATGATGATTGCCACTATTGACGTGGAAAACAGGATAGGGTCTCAATGATACACAAATATGAATATGGAAAGAGGTTGGTCCTCAAAGTTGAGAAGTAAGAAAGTGAGAAAATAGTATCAGAGTGCTTCACCTGAAGGAGGAAAGAAGATAGACCCCAAAGACAGAATCCCTTCCCACCTCCCGACCCCAGGACACACTCCCTGCCAGGAATGCCTGTAGAGATTAAACCATACACGGTGTTAACTGGGTGAGTGTGACCTGTAGTATCTGAAAATCTCATGTCTCTCCTATAAAATGCATGCAAACCCACCCACAATCACAATACAATCATTAAATATATAAGGTAAAAAAATTACATAATTCACATTGTTCAGACTAGAAAACAATGCTTGTCTGAGTTTCCAGTCAGATACCGTATCATTTATATCTCTTTACCATCTCTACATTGTATAGCCCTTTTTCTTTTCCCGTAATTACTTCTATTAGAAATAACGCTTTTGGATGGGGAACTCTCTCTGTGTTGTCCAACATACAAAGGAAAACAATTACTGGTGTTTGTTACTATCTGAGCTCATGTAATGATCATTGATTAACACTGGGTCTCTAATATTAAAGTGTGGTACTCACTTGATCATTGTACCATTGGACTAGTAGATCCATGCTGCCTATTACGTATTTTTTGTTACTTGTCATTGTGTTTGTAAGGTATCATGTTTTGGCCGAGTAAAGAATGTTAACAAAGTTTCTCCTGTAAACTGTTTGTCCATTATTTGTATGTGTGATAGGCCTGTAATTAGATGTGCAGGGTGTATACGACCCGGGAGATCCGGGAAAAACCCGGGAATTTTTTCATCCGGGAGAAAACCGGGAAAAACCCGGGATTTTTTTAGAATTCCGGCAATTTTTCATTGTTTTAGTTTTCAGTTAATTTTTTGTAATTTTGACTGGTAAGAACCGATACTCTAACGATGTCGATTTCTGTATCCCGCTACTGCAGGATAATACTGCAGCAATAAAACATGAATGAGAGAATAAAACTTAATTTGCAAAGGAGGTGCTCCATATAAATACTCATAGAGCTCATATAAGCATCTGCCAACAGCAGAATGTGTGAAAGGCTTTAGGAAGACTATGCAATGCTCCTTAACAACAAATTACCTACGATGAGCATGACGTCACAATTGTTTACATTAGATTCATTTAAGCAGTTACGAGCGAGCTCATGTGCATGCACAGTTGAGTTGTGTATGAGTAGTACCTTCTCCCGCTTCTGGCTACAGAAATGCTGTTGGCTGTGTAAGCAGCAAACCCGGGTATCTGAACCGGGCGGCAATTTCTGGGGGGCTGGGGGCAAATTCATATTCTTGAGGGGGAAAAAAAACTTATTTCACAAAGCGCCTAGCTTCTAGCGCACGTTGGTCTATCGATTATTTAGATGATTTCGAAACGCATCCCTATTGGGTTTTGAACACATTCCAGGTTGATTTCTGAACAAATTATAAGTTGATATTTGAATGCGTGCATATTGTACGTGATGCTTCTGAGGGGAATCCATCTAGAAATAAAAACGTTCCTGCAGACAAAAGGGAACAGGGCTATTCGAGCATAGCGGAATAAAGCCGAACAGGTGAATGCCAACTGCTGTTTGTTTATGTGATTCATTGGGTATGCGAATGACCAGCATTGTTATAATTACTAACGAAGTTCATAGATTCAGACAACCACAGTGGAAATAAACGACTAACAGGAATAACAGGTAAGAAAGATTACATATTATCTTCTTGGTGTATGCAAGAAAATGAAATTTTGACAGAAAATTTTTGGCCAGATCGCTACCTAGAAAGGGCAAGTTGTTCAGTCTTCGGCTAGCAGCCAGTTAAGTTCTATTCTGGGAGTAGCGCGGAAAAAGAACTGTATGAACACGTAATAATGCCTAACCGGAGAATAATCGCTGGATAACTAAATCGGTGATTCTGTCAGGGTTAATAGAGTTATCCGGAGAATGAGTTTTGTCAGAATTAATGATGACAAGATTGTTTGTTAGAATGAGGAAGGAGAAGAAATGGGGACAATTATGGAACAATATGACGATTCCAAATTTATACAAAAATTTTGCACTACTATTTTTTGATCTCATTCTTGAGAAATAGGAGCATACGAATGGAATGTGAAACTATTTCCAAACATAAACTGTTTGTCTTGTAGTAGGCTAAATAGGCATTTCATAGTGGTACTTCGCGAATTATATTCTGTCGTATTATAAAAATGACCATTATTACCAAAGCTGTCTCACTCATTTGGTGTGTCACAATTGCTGTAATATTACGAAGGCCTGTTTTCTTTTATCTAGTAGGCAGTGACAAAATAGACGTAATCAGATCGAGAAACCACACCAGTCTTGGGTACTGTTTGTATTAACAGCTTTTTCAGTATTAGACAACAACATTTCGATTTTTCGTGTAGCAAAACGTTTGACTAATTTTGGTGAGGTAATAGATTCTTTCGCAGAAAGGAAAGCACGCCATGTAAAGCTGTAGCAAGATTAGACAGAAAAAAATGCTGTGAGCTAAGGACTGTTTTGTTTGTCTCTTGTCTATACTGATTTTATGTATCATATATTTAATTTTATGTCACACAGAACACCAAGTTATTAGCTAATAGGCCAATAAAGAGTCCAAATTTTGTGGAGTTTTTGTTCTTCCGGTTACAAATAATCCTATCCAGTATTAATTGTGAGGGTCTTTTTTTTTTTTTTACAAAATATACGCATTTGAGTTCCACAGTGCGAAATACAGTGACGTGCGATAGAAGAATGCTGTGTGAAGAAGCGTGGCGCTGCACTTTGGTACACTTAAGACCAAGTATCACTTCTTACATTTCCTCGAAGTTGTATGTTTTATGCATCAGACTCTTCAGAAAGATGTGCGCCACAAAAGGAACATATTTTTGAAAAGTATTTTTATTTTAATTGCTGGCCGGAGTAGCCGAGCGGTTCTAGGCGCTACAGTCTAGAGCCGCGCGGCCACTACGGTCGCAGGTTCGAATCCTACCTCGGACATGGATGTGTGTGATGTCCTTGGGTTAGTTAGGTTTAAGTAGTTCTAAGTTCTAGGGGACTGATGATCACAGCAGTTAAGTCCCATAGTGCTGAGAGCCATTTGAACCATACTTAACAGTGATGCTGCTATTGACTGACTACATCACGTGCCTTATGCTCTGAATATCCGCTGTTATCGGCTGGCGAGATCACGTAACATGAGCTATGACTGGCTTAAAAAAGCACATCGCAATCTCGATTTCATTGCTTCGGAAAGTAACATGCGGGGTTCGGTGGAATGCGGATTTATACTTTAGTAATACGAAAATATGCAGCATACATGTTGCTGCACATCAAAGAACATTCCAAAACAAGTTTTTTCCCCTGTGTTTCGTTTTCTAAAGTGCCGGGAAATTATAAACCGCTGTATAAAACCATAAACATTCAAATGATTGACAAATTTTGCAGCTCCGAGGAAAAGCATACTGTCACTTAACACACAAAAAGTGCATTTCCACCTGGGAGAAAGTGTATTTTTAACCGGGAGATCCGGGAAAAATCCGGGAATTTCTTTTCCTTGTCCACGTATACACCCTGGATGTGACAGCTCGTTAATAATCTTTTGAAACTCTGGAATCAGATGTGCCCAACCTGTATGTTGCTTTGAACAATAAGTTCTACAAAGTCAAGCAATTTCCTTCATTATCCACTCTCAAGGGTTACTTTGCAGGTGGTCTTTTGAAATAGCAATGTGTTTAATGTTTTCCCATGCTAAAAACTCTTGAGAGGCTTGACTGATAAACTGTGGTCCATTGTCTGTCTGTACCCTATGATGTTTTCCCATATCATTGACATATTCCTTTAAGTGCCTAATTACTGTTTCAGTGTCAGTGTGTTTGATTGGATAGTGTTTACCATACCATGACCAACACTCTAGTAGTACAAATATGAGTTACTCCTCGCCTATTGGTGGATAATTGACAAAAATTCACTGCTTTGAAGTTGTGCAATCCCATGGGTATTACCAGGTACAACTTATACATCACTGCTTGATTATTGTCTTTCATCCTTTGATGTACTTCACAAAATCTTATTATTGATAGTACTTTTTAGCCTAAGTTTTTAAAATAGTAAAATTTAATCATGTGTTTTATGCATTTGCATATTCCAAAATGTTCATACCGTCTGTGAATAAAATTAAGTAAATTGAACTCCATTATTTGTGGTACATACAATCTCCATTTTAGTCTAGCTTTCATGACTCTTCAAAATAACGCTTTCTTTGGTCTAGTCCAGTCTGACAAATTGTCATGTATTGTTCTTTTGTGGTTCAATGTTGTGCATTTATCACCAAAATATGGATTATTAATTATTTCTTGCTTAATCTCTCTAGCTTTAACTCCTGTAATGACTACTGCATATGCACCAGTTACAGGAAGTATGGGTAAACTTTCTTCTGTCTTAAAAAATCAAATTGTGATTCTGATATAATGGAAATTCCACTTCCTGAGTCTATGTATACATTTACTTTACAATTGTTTACCAAAGCTACAACTACTGGTTTTGAATTTGGTACATCTCTCTCGTTCAACTTCTGCTAACAGCCAATTTTGTAACATTGTGATTTCGCTAAGAGCTATAAATTTTTTCCTATATGGGCCTATATTCAATTTGATACGTCCTGGGTCACGACACTTTGACCAGGACGCTGATCGTTTTCCATCCCTAAAATTGTTTGGTTTGACATGAACGGTTGTACATTCTTAGCCCATTTTTTGTTGTCATTATTACTTTTAAACATTTGTATGTCTGCATTTATTAAGTCATGTTGTTGTTGTTTCGACTTTCCTCCTGGATATTTGGCCACTTTGCAAAAATTGACTTCTCATTTATTTTGAAAATTTTGGTTAAACTTACTATTTTCATGACCTGTATCTTCCTGATTTAGATCAGTCTTTTCATTGTTCATTTTATATAGATTTTCCACAAATGATAACTCATTTACAGTGGCCCAACCCAGGTACAAAATTAATTTATGTACATAATAGGGTAGTTGTCTCACTAATACTTTTGCTAAAAGAACCTTGTCCAGTGTGTTGTCTAAATATTTTGATTGAGTTAAATGCCACTCAACATACTTTTTAAAACTTTCCCATGAACTATTGTAGTCCATTGGATTGAATAATTCTAAAGTTAATTTTTCTTGTATCGTTTGTGACCAGTATTTACATCTAAATTTCTCTTCAATATTGTCCTGTGAAGCAATTTCTTCCAAGTGAGCATTCCCCTACTCAGCAGCATCCTGTACTAGATAACTTAATGCAAAATCTGTTTTCTGAGAATCCTCGCATTGTTAGGTAAAAAAGTGGGTGTACATCTCTGTCAGATTCAAACTTTGGGGAATGCCTGTGTGGGTTCATGCTACTGCCTAATTGTAGTACTTCTAATAAAGTATTTGTATCTCAAGATTTCCCTCTACACTGACTTTCTGCGAGTTCTTGTCTTGTTTTAGCTAACTCGTCTCACAATCATTTAAATTCGTTATATGGATGAGTTACTTCATCCTCAAAAAAGTGTATACAGTTCAAAGTTCATGCACTTTCTTGAAATTTTTAATCTACTAAGGCCTGTACGTTTTCCCCCAAAACTGTAAAAGAATCATGTGAAGAAACGGCATCTCCGTTCTCACTCCTTTGGGCTAAAGATTTAATATGATCCTTTACAAGGTTGACACTCCTTTACTGCAAATTGCAAACTTTCTTCATCAGTATGAATTTCCCTAATACGTTCTCGAATCTGGTTATGTACCAGGTCGCATTGTTGAAGCATTTCAGTATGAATTTTATTTTTTAAAACATTTAATTTATGATCTACTGTATTCATGAAACGCTCCTCCAAGTGCTCAAGTTTCCGATAAAATCGAGCAAATCTGTCATTACTGTTAAGTACCTACCACTTGGTTGACTGTATTTTATTATTAATAGCTTTAAATTGATTCGTTTCTTCTTTTTATTTTCCTCATTAAGTGTTAGTATCTGCTTAGTTATTCAATCAAATTTTTTTCAAAATTATATCTAAATTCATTTCTCCTGACAAGGTCATCTGTCTTGTGATGACAGGCATAAACGGATATTTTATTTCTCACTTCCACAAGAATATCATCTGTATTGATGTTTTTAATTTTAAAATTAATTGTATCCTACTCTTGTCTTATTGTATTACTCACAACACATACAACTTTTTAAATTTCTCACCATTAACTGTGTATTGTGTGCATTGACTGCTAATTGCTCACGGCTGCATGCTGCTGATGTACTGCATGTGGTCTGCAATCTGCAGATGACTGTGTGCTGCCAATGAACTGTGTGTAGGCTGCAATATGCTGATGGCTGCGTCTGCGCTGCAATCTTTCGATGACTGCTTGATTACGTACTGTCATTGGGGAAATACTGGTTCGTGTCTCCCCAACAGAGTTCTTCTTCCTTTTTCACTCAGTTTTGTTATTTGCATCTGATTCAGTTTTATGTTTGAACCGTACAGAACATTTTGTTGTTTTATTCCGTTGCCCTTGGCAATGCATTTTCTCCCTGGTGCTTTCTTACAAAATTTTCTTGAGATTTGGCTTTTTTGTTACCCTTTATCTGTCTTTTAGCTGCTAAGGCCACCACATGAAATGTTTCAGGTTGGCTTTGGCTGCGTGGTGGTTTGTCATACTTCACTTCATGCACCGAACACTTAAATAAGCTGCCATATGAACACTCCTTTTATATACAATGAATGTTACTTACTGAATATTCGGTTGCCATTAAGTATTATTAATTAAGGTCCAGCTAGTTTTTGCCCTGAATCTGTGTATCTTATTCCTTCAACTTGGCTCAGACTTTGCCTCCTTACATGCTGAAGATAAAGCTACTGAAAATTCTTGTTCTCATTCACTTCACCACATAAATAAGAAGTGAGATTCAATTCACCTTATTATATTATTTTCAGAATTACAACTCAATACATGATAAATGAGGACAGCTACCAACCTGTATACTGCTTCTCTGTGTTATGTACATAATAGATCTGATATTGAACTTGATAGTTAATAATTACAGTACATTTATTAACTTTGACATTTCGTGTTCTCAGATTTCATGGAGGTTTTTCTTCCACACCACCTGCTCCATGGAAATCTAACCTCTACTTCAGCAGATAGTGTCGTCTGACTGCTACCTACTTCTATACAGTCACTGAATTGTTAGGTCTGGTGTCCATACCTATAATTTAAAACAGTTCCCAACAGTGGGGTGCTCACCACTTATCGATTACTCTCTGTCATGAACATCTTTTCTCTGAGATGTGTATTTAAGGATGTGATACTTCTCATTCAAGGAATGGGATTTATAACTACACTTTTGTTTCATTTGTGCAACATGGCTGGCCAGACAAAACTCTAGACCTTGCATCTGATCCTTTGCGTAATTACTTTGCGTTACAAATTCGTCTTTCTGTTTGGGATGGAGTGCTGCTGCTGTCTACAGAGGACACTGCTCCCAGGGTTGTAGTCCTGTCTGCCCTTTAGCTCCAGGTTATGCATTTATTACATGTAGATCATTAGGTGGGGGGTCACATACAAAAGTGTTAGCACTCAGACATGTTTTTTGCCAGGCATCGATAGTGAAGTAGTGCGAGTTGTTGCAGCCTGTCCACAGTGTGCCACACAACAGGCAGCTCCCCATGCTTCTTTGTCGCCATGGCTGGATCCACAGCAGCCTTGGGAATGAATCGAATACATGTACAGTTTGTGGGCGTGACCTTTTTTGAATTTCTACTGACTCGTTGTAATCGATGCTTATTCTAAGTTTCCATATGTGATGCATTGTCTGTCTGTTTATGCAGTGGCAACAACTTCAGCTTTGACAAAAATTTTTGCAGTGGGTCTTCCATATATGTTAGTTACATGCAGTGGCCCCCAGTTCATATCTCAGGAATTTGAAGATTTTTGTAACAAAACTGGTGTTTGCCATGTCACAGTCGCTCCTTTCCACCCTTAATTGAGTGACTAGTGCGAGCACTTAAGACTCAGATGACAAAATACATTTTGGATGTGTCACCGGAAGTTGCTCTTGATCAGTTCCTCAATTCTTAGATGCTCACCCCTGTTGGTGATAAAGAGTTGTTGCATGGTCATCACCCCTGGACTCTGTTACAGCTCTTATCTGTTTTGGATGATTCCAGGCCATCCAATGGCACAATGTTGCAACGCTTCCATGCTGGCACAACTGTTTGGCTGCTGGCTAAAATGGGTGTCGGCGGTAATTGAGAGTAACCGTGACTGATGCCTCTGCGTCGTTCACCTGCTGGAGTGGAACGTGCCACAAACATTGACCAGCTACGACCTGGCATGGGCAGCTGCACACTGGGTACACTTCTGTTACTCCCGCATCCTCCGTCTGCCCAACTGACTCACACATTGCTGCCGGTGCCGTAGCCTTTTCTGCCTTGGCTGCTGACATTTTCACATTTCCTCTGCTGTGGTGCTGCCTTCCGCTGCCTGTGGCCATGGCGGGACCCCGGCTCCCACATCATCGCAGACAATGCCTCTGCCATTGCTGCTCCCTCACAGCTGGCACTGCCACCACCTCCTTCCCTGGAGTTGAACTCAGACATGGAAATGAAAGCTGCGCCAACATCACATGTCCTACTTTTGTCACAAGGGGGCGGGTGCTGCACCTATCTGTGCTTGTACCACTTCCAACCCTAAGCACCAGTGGCAGTGCTTCACATGACTCAACAACCTATGTCAGTCAGTTCTCACTTCTTCGCGAAGGAAGAGGAGTGGTGTAAGTACCAATTTTGTATTTGCACTGCTTCGTAGTTCGTGCGTGAAGTTTGCGCTTGCTTTGGCCACTAGAGGCCACCTGGTCTGCTGATGTGGCAGCAGCTGCATGTGTAACATGCTGGCTGCTCTCCCTGTTGGGACTGATGGCTATGTAGGCTGGAGCGCAAAGCTCTGCCAGCCACTTGTGTGCTACTAATTGTATTGTAGCTTGCTTCCATGTGTATGGAGTTTGAGCAATAAATTACAGTGTTCTTGGGTTAGAACACTTATTTTGTTTCGAAACAATGTGATGTCAGAAAACATTGCATTGTATTTAGCACTAATAGGGTGGGCAGTAGCACTTCTATTTGGACACAATTCTGCTGGTGATTTAACATGGGAGCAATGTGCAATATTGCAGTGTGACATGTGCAATAATCACTGCAGATATGAAAACGAGATGGTTCAGATAGTTTGGCATTTATGCTGTACTGACATTGAGATGTGTACCATTCACAGTATTCAACATACACAACTTAATACACCGAATGCTGAATCTCCTACTGGGAACCAGAACACATACCTGACAGAATTATCATCTTATAAAATTCTAACCTCAGGTGAAACCAATGAGTTGGCTGTTAAAAATGTAGATAATTGGCAAAACCTTAAACCATCATGGTGGTAGTGTTTGTAGTTTATGTCATCAGAAGATTGGTATCTGTGACATGTATTTTCCATGATATGACACTAACTGAAATATGTTAAGCACCTCCCGCCCCAATGACACATAACAGACTGCACCTGTCTCAACAATACGCACAAATCAGTCAATATTGTGTGACATAAAGTTTCTAGTGCTCTCAGAGATTTTTAATGCCATGCAAATCTGGAAACTTTAAGCCCTGACCAACTGTTCCTGAATGTTCCTCTTGTCATATAGCCACAGTTGTAACCAATGGACTGAGAATTATCTACCAGCTAGGCAGAGCCATTACATTTACCATCCTTATTAAGCTGATGGGCTAATGCTAAAGTTTGGTTTTCCAGCAGCTTGAAATAGTTGTTCTGATTCAAAGTATCTGTCATCTCAACAAAAGGACATGCTCTGATGAACCAGAGCATTATGACCACCTACCTAATAGTCGGTATGTCCACCTTCGGCATGGATAACAGTGGCGACACTTCATGGCAAGGAAGCATTGAGGCCTTGGTGGGTCACTGGAGGATGTTGGCACCACATCTGCACACACAAGTCAACTAATTCCTGTATATTCTGGGGAGCGAGCCAATGAGATCTGCTGCCACATTCCATCATATCCCAGATGTGTTTGATGAGGTTCAGATCTGGTGAGTTGAGGGGCAAGCACATCAATTGGAAGTCACCGCTATGTTTGTTGAACCACTCCATCACACTCCTGGTCTTGTGACATGGTGCATTATCTTGTTGAAAAATACGACTGCCATTGGGAAACATGATTGTTATGAAGAAGTGTATGTGGTCTGCAACCAGTGCATGATACTTCTTGACCTTCAGGGTCCCTTGCACAAACTCCACTGGACTCATGGGTGGTCACATGAATGTCCCCCATAGCACAATGGAGCCACCGCCATGAGCTTGTCTCCATCCCGCAATACAGAGTCAAGGGACTGTTTCCCTGGAAGATGTCAGATTTGCGCCCTCCCATTAGTATAAAGAAGAAGGTATCAGAATTCATCAGACCATGCAATACTCTGCCCCATGCCGATTTCAGTCGTAGTTGCCGATGTCGTGCTAACATTTGCACACGCAAGGGTCATCTGCTGCAGAGGTCCATCATTAGGAGTGTTTGGTGCACTGTGTGAACAGATGCTCTTGTACTCTGCCCAACAATTAAAGTCTGATTTTAATTTGGCCATAGTTTGCCACCTATCCTGTTTAACCAGTCTGTCCAGCTTACAGTGTCCAACACAATCCGGCCTTGGTAAAACTCAAAAAGATTGAGTGCCTCCCCATTTTACACACAGACAGCACACTCTCTGATACTACATGTACCAGTAGTAATCCCTCACCAGGTGATGCTGCTATCGCCTGGACAGGCTGGTCAGTGTACAGGAGAACTATATAGTGTAATTAAAAAATGTCCCCAGAACATTACAAAGCATCCTCCAATTTGCATGATCACTTGTATGAAATTCTTTTAGAAGGTTTCTTGAGGTCTACGGTGAAGATGATACAGTGTATTACTTGCTTACAAATAGAAAATCCGGGATGGACTGTAACAGTATGGCAGTGTGGTTTCAGCTCTCTCTGACTGCAGACGTGTGTGCAAGTTGCGTTTACGTGTGTGTGTGTGTGTGTGTGTGTGTGTGTGTGTGTGTGTGTGTGTCTACTGCCGACAAAGGCCTTAATGGCCAAAAGCTTTAATTGTGTGAATCTTTTTCTTGTGCCTATCGTGACGCAGCATCTCTGCATTATTGCTTACAGATAGGATTGTTATTAACTTGAAGGTATAAACAGTGTACAGTCCTCAAGAGTTTATCATAAGTACTCCTTAGCCAATAGTATCTGGGTAACTTTATAGACAAGAGTGAGTATGGATCTCTTGCATGCAACTCTACTCCAAATGTCCACGTAATGCAAGTCCTTCATGAATTTTTGTTCAAAAGTAGGTCAGGGAGGACCATAATTTAGCCGTGGAGCAATTCTGGCCTCGTAGCAAAGTAATTCTAGCCATAGCTGGTGCTGAAACTAACAATCTTGTTTCATAATGATCATCTTTCCACTGCCATTCTGATGTGAATGTTTTGTAGACCAGGATGTCACCATCTAATAGTTTTGGCGACAAGAGAAGCGGTGCAAAACTGGATTGTGAACTTCACACTTCTCTTACTACAGTTGACTTACTCGAAACGTTTAGCCAATCCTCTTCTCTGGATACGCGGCTGCGTCTATCTCCACAACTTATTCTCCAAAGAAATAATGCTGATTAGAGGAATTAAAAAAGACACTCTCTCTCTCTCTCTCTCTCTCTCTCTGTCTCTCTCTCTCTTTCAGTTCAGTTCAGGTATATTTTCATTTCCACAAGTTTCACATAAGCATACAAACTCTTGCAAGTCATCTGCATCATTAACAATTAGATACTATTAAATATAATTACAATGTTGTGGGTTTAATAACCACCAGAAATACAAAGGCAGGTCTTGCTTCTAGCAAGTCTAACACCAAGATTAAGTAAGAGTCTCTAGACAAATCGTTTCAATTTTCTATAACAATTATAATTTTTTGACCACCAAGGAGTAACACGTAATTACTCCTTGTACTTTCCATACAGGTTCTACGGCACGAGCAGCAAACACTTATCAGTGTTGTTCGTCTGACGCAGCTCCTGTTCTCCCATGACCAATGTTCATCCTGCACACACAGACGTCTGTTGCGCAGTAAATAGGCTCTTTCTCACACTTATCTTTAAAACATCACATGTTCGAGGCGGAAGAAGCTCGAGTGGTTCCAGATTTACGTGGAAATTCTCGAATCACTACATATCCCCCTCCTTTAATCAAACACTTGATATTTTATACACAATCATTATGTACATCATTATGTACATTATAACATCGTACCTATTAACAATACACATATTAAAAGTAATCATTTACTACATAAGTTTATACACACATTTTTTTTTCTCATAAATCCTTGTACTTCATAGAGCAGGCTTCTGATTTTTGTCTTTCCATTGACTCGTTACTCTCTCTCTCTCTCTCTCTCTCTCTCTCTCTCTCTCTCTCTCTCTCTCCCTCTCTCCCTCTCTCTCTCTCTCTCTCTCTCTCTCTCTCTCTCTTTCTATATATATATTAGAACATAAGCCTCTATTTATGATTTCATTTTGCATTACCCTTGCTTATGAACGATGAGAACTCTTCAGCTCCAGTCGTAAACTCCACGTGTCAAGGACCCTTGAATATTTCATCCTTTATTCTAATTCTCTGTACTACCTCTTTAGTTCGTAATGGCCTCATTACTTACAGAATTCTGTAGTCTGGAGGAGCTCTGGGCAAAATAAAAGTGTTCCTATTGACACTCATAAAACATAATAATGCTAGTGAAATATAGAATTAAAACTTACCAGAATAATTCCTATAAAATATGTGACTTCCGTCATGATACTAACCTTTTCCCCTCGGATCAGCATCTTTACCTTACACATGGGTTGACCCTATGAGTGCCCTTCCTCCTTCCATTTCTGTAGGTACGCCCCTTTAAATTCCTATTCTCCTATGGTACAGGTCAATCTTCCTTCTTGGTGCCCCTGTCCACACAGTATAGGTCAGCCTTTCTTAGGTCTGCCTATCTGCCCTTTATATCCAGTAAATGCTGTGTGCGCCCTCCTTATCCTTTATGAGTAGGCTTCTAGGTTCATTACCCGAGTATACATCTTTATGTACACTATAATTAAATATCCTCTGGTAAAAATACAAAATCTATTTTACACTTCACTAGGTTTTTAGTACTTTGTTTAGTACCATAGAGTCTTCCTCTACTTTTCAACTTTTATACTCTTGGTATATACTCTACTTCTATAAACTATTCATACCAAATGTGTTTATTTGTGTCATAAGAGTCCCGCTATCCTACCAGTCGTCAGAATATTTGTCAGACTGACCTTCCTTAACAATTATCACAAACCCTTCCTCTCTGGCTTATGCTCTCCTTAATTACTAACACTTCCTACTTAGGTATACTCGTTGTAAAATTATTATAGTTCTTCTATACTTATGCACATAGGCAATATGGAATGATCATTGTTCTTATGTATTTATATACATGTGTGTGCGATGTAGAATCATCACAATAAACAACAATGTGTACGTATTTCACAATGTACGCGTACCTCTTCCCCCACTATACTTGACGGTTTTTACATCATTTCAGTCTGTCCTTTCATTGTTTGTGTTTCATTGTGTGTATATGTAAGTGTGTCTGTGTATCCTGATTCTTCCGTCTACTTATAAGAAATAAGTTGAAGGTTATTGGAAACCACAGAAAATAAGGACTTCAGTGATAAAAGTATATGAATATGTAAAGAGGGGAAGATAGACAGGTACTCAAATGACAAGTAAGTAAGGAAAAAGTATAAATGATTGCTAAGATCGAGAAGAGAAAAAAGATAGCCCCAAAGACAGGACCCCCCCCCCCCCCCCCCTTTCCCTTTCCCTTTCCCTTTCCATGATCGCTACCTTGTTGGTACTGAGTGAGAAGCCGGAGGAGCTGTGGTGTTAAATCGTTTCCTACAAAACAGATATTCTCACCTTCACCCTTGAGGTCCCTGAAGAAAATTTTAGCAGTGTGAAATGGAGTGAACATATAAGGATTGTAGTAGGGAAGGCAAATGGTTGACTTTGGTTTATTGGGAGAATTTTGGGAAAGTGTAGTTCATTTGTAAAGGAGACCCCATATATAGGACACTGGTGCAACTCAATATTGAGTACTGTTCAAGTGTTTGGGACCCACACCAGGTCAGATTAAAGGAAGATGCCGAAGCAATTCAGAGTCAGGCTGGTAGATTTGTTATCATTAGGTTTGCAACATGGGAGTATTATGGAGATGCTTCGTGAACTCGGGTGGCAATCCATGGAGGGAAGATGATGTTCTTCACTATGTAACATTGGTACAAAGCATTCTCTACCATGTAACATTGGTACAAAGCACTGTCTACCATATAACATTGGTATGAAACACCCTCTGCTATGTAACATTGGTATGGAGCACTATGCAAGCTATTGTAATTCCAAGGAGATCTGCCGTGTATTGCTAGATGGCAGTGGTATCATGCTCACAGTGGCTGAGGAATTTACTTCATCAGAGTTCAGGGAATTTGCATAAAATATTTCTAAATTATGCACACAAACTGTGCTCATAAATCAGTATTATTAGAGAATACTGCATCAAAATCCCTACATTAGTTTCTGAGGTTAACCCGAATGTGCAGTGAGAACAATGAGAGGGGATTCCAGTTTATATGTGTGTGGACAGAAGATAGATAGATTAGATAGGTATATAGATAGATAGATAGACAAACAATGAGGAGAGTGAATGGAAATTTCAAAAGAGGAATAAATGTGGAACAGCTACTGATGCTAAGTTCCCCAGATGACACAACTTTTATGACTAAAAGTAAGCAATAATTTACTCTGGGAAGGACTGCATACGTGGTGCTGAATGTGAGCTAAGGGTAGACAAAGCTAAGACAAAGCTGATGAAGAGTAGCAGATAGAGGAATAGTAACTTTTTAGAAAATTTGAGTGTACAGTATGGCGGCGTGTGTAGATATCTGCTATTTTACTCCAAAAAAAGTCACAGTGAAGTCATTAAAAATTCGTGTGCAAAGTGCAAAAGTGAATTCTTAAAGTATAGTGAACGTATTGCTAGTTTACAATGTGTAATCAGCAGTCTAAGAGTAGAAATCAACAGCCTGAAGTCTGAAAATATGGAACTGAAGTCAAAGCGAAACATGTATCCATTGCTGAAAGACAGACAGAAGGACAAAAGTTTTCGCCAGAACATGGATATATTGCCGCAAAATGACGCTGATGAATCATCAAAATGGAAGGTAGTACACAACAAGCATCAAACATTCGGCGCTAAAACGTCATCTACAGCAAAGGTTTCGAGGTTCAAGAATGTAAACAATTTTGATGTACTTTGTTCTAGTAATAGTCTGACAGAAAGTGAAAACAATCGTAAGAAGAGTGTACTGGTAAACTGTCGGAAAAAGGTTAGGTTTGATCTTCCAAAGCCACAATGTTCAGTTAACAGCAATGAAAGTGGCAGTGGCGTGATCCAGTCTGCTGTGAGTGAGACATCAACAAATCGTCTTCACATTTTCGCTGATAGTCATGGTAGAGGCATTGCTGATATAGTGAAAAACAGTTTTAATGCTGCCAATATTTGTGGAATGGTGAAACCAGGTGCTAAACTTCAAGAAGTTGTAGTGGGGTATGATCCTGAAAAAGTAAAAAATGAGTGTGTGATATTAATAGGTGGCTCAAACAATGTTGCCTGCAACGAAGGCAGTCGCTCAGGAAGAAAATATCAGCGTTTCATCACTCTAAGGTATTTGTTGTGAACATTCCAAAGAGACATGACTTAATCCCACAGCCCTGTGTAAATGAGGCTATCTCACAACCGAACTCTTAAGTTAGCAAAGTTGTGTAAGCATTTTAACAATACTTGTGTTGTAGATATAAGCAGTTTTGGATGAGAATTATTTACAAGACACGGTATACACCTGAACAGATCAGGAAAAAAAGCATTAGGTACCCTTTTAAAAACAAAAATATTGGAAGAAGTCCACAAATGTACCCCAAAGTTGGAACCAATCGCACTTAAATGTCACCAGCCATCAAGTCAGACTCAGTTCCAAACTCAATTTCAGGAAATTGTTAGTAATGAACGTACTGCTTCTGTAGCTTCAGATAATTTTTTAGGCAAAAGTTTACATCTGTCTCTAATTCCAAAGCAATGACAATTTTTCACCAAAATGTGGGAGGACTTGGTAATAAAGTAAATGACATTACTGTTCTGTTAGAGGAACCACAAGGAATAAAAGATACTGATGTATTATGTTTTAGTGAACATAATGTGAAAGATATTGAAAGGTTGCAGCTAAGTGGTTACTGTCAGGCAGCACATTATGCTAGAACCATCATGGAAAAAGGTGGAGTGGTAATTTATGTAAAAAACAACATATCTTACAATGCATTAGATTTAAAGAGCCATTGTATAGAGCAACAAATTGAAGTATGTGGCGTTGAGATTACTGTAAATGACTTCACGGCTATAGTGTTAGCACTGTATAGATCAGCACTGTATAGATCTCCCTCAGGGAATTTGAATGTATTTCTTAAGCACTTAGATTCTTTAGTATCCAAACTGTACTCAAAGTCCAAGAACTTGATAATTACTGGTGACTTTAATGTTGATTTCCTAAATGGAGCAATAGTAAAACTGATTTAGTACATTTAATGGAGTCTTATAATCTGATAGCAATAGTAGATTTTCCAACTAGGGTTACTGTTAACAGTAAAAGTGTGATTGATAATATATTTATAGATAAGTCTAAATGCAATGAGATCACTGTACATCCAATCATTGGCCTTTCTGATCGTGGTGGTCAATTGCTTAGGATCAATTACATCAGTGTGTGCAACAGTTCCAAGCATTCTTGGAAATCTTTTAGGATAATAAATGAAGAGGGCCTTAAAAAATTATATGACAGCCTCAAAGAGATAGATTGGAGCCCAGTTTATAGGGAAACAGATGTAAACAAAAAGTACAGTTCATTTTTAAATGAATTCATGTCTTTATTTGAGTCCATCTTTCCCATAAAAGTAGTTAGAAATAGTCATATAGGCAATGCCAAGAAGTCTTGGACAACTACAGGGATAATAACATCTTGTAGAAGAAAGAGGTTGTTATACATTTCTCTCAGGACTTGTAATGATCCAAAGAAACGACAACACTACAAACTTTACTGTAGCGTTCTCAAGAAGGGTATAAATAAATCTAAAAGTATGTGCGTAAAATCAGAAATTGAAAGCTCAGAAAATAAAATTAAAAGTATATGGAATGTACTAAAGAGGGAAACTGGCAGGGAAACAGGGAACATGTCTCAGGTAGAGATTAAAACAGGGGACAGTATCATAAAGAAACCTGAGTTGGTTGCAGAAATATTTAATAACCTCTTTTTGAGAGCAGCAGAGAAGAGGCTGTAATGGTTTTATGGAAGAATCATTGTCCCTCCTACAGAAAGCTATTAGCAACAGAATCCCACAGTTATCTTTACCTCCAGTTACTGTAAGCAAAATCATAAGAGGAATTAGATCATTAAAAAATAAAAATTCTGCTGTTGTGGACAACATTCCTAGTAAAATACTGAAACGCTGTTATAAATTTCTTAGTCCCATCTTATGCAACATATACAATACATCCCTACAAGAAGGGATTGTCCCTGACAGACTAAAATTGGCTGTTGTGATTTCTCTCCTTAAAAAAGGTGATAAAAACAATGTTAAAAACTATTGCCCAATATCCCCTATTAACTACCTTCTCGAAAATTCTTGAAAAACTCATGCGCAGGAGAATTGTAGACCATCTCAACTTCCACAGTATCTTAAGCAAAAATCAGTTTGTTTTTCGTGCTGGTCTTTGTACTGAACAGGCAATATTCTCTTTCAGCAACCAAGGTTTGGAAGCCATTAACAAAAAAATGTCGCCAGTGGGTATTTTTTGTGATCTTACGAAAGCCTTTGACTGTGTAAACCACCAAATTCTTTTCAAAAAGGCAGAATACTGTGGTTTAGGTGGTACTGTTGGCTTGTGGCTACAATCTTATCAAAAGGATTGGAAGCAGACTATAATCCTAAATGGCTCTTCTGGAGAACCTGCATCGTCTGAATGGGGCACGATAACGTGTGGTGTGCCTCAAGGCTCTGTTTTGGGCCCACTGCTTTTCCTCATCTTCATTAATGATCTTCCTCTTTGTTCTGAGACAAACAGCAAATTTACCCTGTTCTCTGATGGTTCCACAATTCTAATTGACGATTTGATAGATCACAATCTTGAACAAACTACAAATACTGTTTTTAATGACATCTTAAATTGGTTCTCCTCAAATGGTCTCTCACTCAATGCATATAAAACTCATTATATGAGGTTCCATTCATCACAAATTAATCTCGATGAAATTAACATAAAATGTATACCAATACAGAAAGTTGAAGATACAAAATTCCTGGGTGCTTATATAGACAGCAAATGTAATTGGTCAGTTCACAGTCTTCATCTGTGTAAAAAACTTAGCTCGGCAACATTTGCGTTGCGGGTAATTTCTTTGGTGGCTGAAGTTGACACCATTAAAGTTGCCTACTTTGGCTACTTCCACTCATTGATGTCATATGCTATCATATTCTGGGGGAACCAACCACTTGCAAAAAACGTTTTCACCCTCCAAAAAAAAGCAATCAGAATAATGTGTGGGGTCCATCAAAGACACTCTTGCAGGCACTTGTTTCGAAAGATAGGTATCCTAACAACTGCCTCACAGTATATTTTTTCCTTGCTGACCTTTGTTTGCAAAAATTATTCTATCTACCAAGACAACAGTAAATTCCATGGCTATAACACCAGAAACAAAAACAATCTACATTTCGAAATGAAACGTCTCACTTGGTACAAAAAGGAGTTTACTACTCCAGCATTAAGCTGTTCAATGCTCTCCCACTACGTATCAAATGTGTTCATACAGAACTGCCAAAATTGAAACAAGTTCTCAAAGATTACCTGACAGAGAAATCTTTTTATACTGTGGATGAATATTTGAAAGAAAATGTATACCATTACTAAACTTATTGTGTCTAGAACTAGTTCAAGTGATTTTATTGAGCATTTGAGCATTATCACACTTTTTGTAACAACAGATTGGCTGTACATGTATTTAATCTTGTAGGCCTAATATCTGATTTAATTTTGTGCTCTTATTTTTACCGTCGGCCGAAGTGGCCGAGCGGTTAAAGGCGCTACAGTCTGGAACCGCACGACCGCTACGGTCGCAGGTTTGAATCCTGCCTCGGGCATGGATGTGTGTGATGTCCTTAGGTTAGTTAGGTTTAAGTAGTTCTAAGTTCTAGGGGACTTATGACCACAGCAGTTGAGTCCCATAGTGCTCAGAGCCATTTGAACCATTTTCTTATTTTTACCCTTTATTTGTAACTCCTTTTTCTGTTAAATGGTTGTTATGTTATCTAGCTGACATTGTATCTATTACTGTATTTATAGTATGTCTTACTTAAACTATGTACAATTTGGCATTGAATTGCCCTTGTATTTATTGTAAGTTTAAATTGAAACCTGTACAATTTGACATGTTCCATATCCTTGTGATTGACTCACTAACTGGGTCTACGGAACATGAAATAAATAAACCAAGGAAAATATCAGCATGTGATTGGTCTAGGTGAAGAAAGCTTTTTTTGTATTCCTGGCACGAAATATTGATATCAAGTTGAGGAAGAAATGTTTGAAAGTGTCTGTCGGAAACAGAATGTTGTCTTGAAGCAAAACATAGGCATGAGAAATATGGACCAGAAGGAACTGGAGTAATTGAAATGCAATTCTGTAGCAGAATGTTAAAAATTAGATGGTCACACAAAGTATGAAATGAAATGAAGAGGTATTAAAAATAATAAATGATGGTTGAACACTGTTGAGAATTTGTACCAGAAGGAGAGAGAGCTTAGTGGTTCAGCTGTTGAAGTATGGTAAAATTGGTGCTAGAAGAGATGGAGGGGAGTGTAATTGTAAGGGTAAACAAAAATTAGACTATGCTGAACAGATTGTAGCTAATGTTGGGTGCGATAGCAAAATAAAATACTAAACACAAGTTAAAAAGAAATTGAACATGGAACAGCATTAAAGTAATCAAAAGGCTGATGACTTAAAAATAAATAAATAACTACAAAATTAAGATTTTCATATTTTAAAATTTTTGTTTGTGTTTGTGTATATTATGATAACTCTGCTGTACAAAGTTACAGCTCCCAACGAAGGATAACGATTTTGATAGATTTCTTATGTTTACTGCATAAATGTCACTAAAAGTTTATATTTTTAAAATAGAGGAAATGGGGAACAGTATTGAAAACAATCTTTGTTTTAGGTCTGTATTCTGAACCAGATGGACAGTTACTTTGTTTTTTGAAAGGGCAGAAAGGTGGTGTAACACACATTGCCTTCTCACCAGATGGCACAAAACTTCTAAGTGGTGGTCGCAAAGATTCAGAAATAATTTGCTGGGATTTACGAAATCCTGGTACTGTTCTCTTTGTTCTCCAGCGAGAAGTTACAACAAATCAAAGAATATATTTTGACATCAGCCCTAATGGATGTTATGTCATGTCAGGTAAGTAACTGCTCTGTAAAATTCTTGTTTATGAAATCATGTTAATTTTCTCAATCCATACATGGTAATTTCTAATAGTATCTTGGTCTGTTTTTATATGAGCATAGGTAACTTGTGAAGAAATTTGGCACTACATTTTTTTCCTATTTTTCTTAGTCAGCATTACGCCAAATTCCATCTTTTTAAATTATTTTCTTGCACTCATGAAATTTTACATGGGTGATTTTTTATGTTCTTTTAAACAACTCTTGATCAGTTCCTCATGTTTCATAATATCTTCTGAAACCATTTTAATAGTTTCCAAATTTCAAAACAGAGTGTATATACAATAAAGTTGAAATATGTAACTTCAGATTATTACATTTATAGGTGGCACTAATGGTATTGTAAAAATTTGGGATATTCAGCGACCACCAGACACCTCTCTTGGCGATCCTGTACTACATCCTCTAAAAACCTTTGTGGCACACAATGACTGTGTTAATGGTTTAAGGTAATATTCTGTCTTTCATTTTAGAGATAAAGCAAGAGACTGAATTATTAGGGAGCATGTCTTGTGCTGTGAGTGTAACAATAACAATAAAAAATACTGTCTCGGTCACTCACAGTACTTTTTATTTAACTGTTACCAAACTGATGAAATATCATCTTCAGATACAAAACCAATATTGCAGCAGTAAACTACCAATAGTGAGTGACTCAGATGGTTCTTTTTCTTGTTGTATCTAGGTAATATCTGACAGCATTTACTTGAAATCAGGTAGGCCTACAAGTTACAATTCACAACAGTGGAATTTTAATGAATTCCTTCATATCAGAAACTGCAAGTCTTGGGTGCAGCTTAGAAAATTACATGCACATGTTTTGTAAAGACATTCTGTTGTGTTCATCTGTATGTGCATCTACTGCTCATTGTTTACATTATTTCTTTGTGCGTTAGTAGATTGTCTTTCCCTACACCATTAGTTTGTAGATCTGCTAGTGAGCATAACATTGTTCAGTTTACTATCCTCTAGTATGCTATTTGTTCTGTGTATGTGTTGAAATACGTTTTTATTACAATTTATTGTGGCAATAACAGACCATCCAGAAACATGAAAAATCATACTAAGCTTCTGACTACTTCTTTGAATTAGCTTCTGACTTCTTCTTTGAACTGAAGCCACTGTGCTTAGTTTCTTTGTGTGTGCCAAGTGCATTGCTTCTTTATGTTTAATCTTACTGAATAATGACTTGACAGCAATACTGTAACAACTGAGTGGGCTCCATAAAAAATTTCCACTTTGTTTGTAGCACAATAACATCCTTAACAATGTTGTGTTGTTGTGGTTGTCAGTCCAAAGACTGGTTTGATGCAGCTCTCCATGCTACTCTATCCTGTGCAAGCCTATTCTTTTCTGAGTAGCTACTGGAACCTACGTCCTTCTAATCTGCTTAGTGTATTCATCTCTTGGTCTCCCTCTATGATTTTTACCCTCCACACTTGCTTCCAGTACTAAATTGGTGACCGCTTGATGCCTCAGTAGGTGTCCTACTAACACATCCCTTCTTTTAGTTAAGTTGTGCTACAGACTCCTATTCTCTCCACAAATTCCTTTTTTATTCAGTACCTCATTAGTTACATGATCTACCCATCTAATCTTCGGCATTCTTCTATAGCATCACATTTCAAAATCTTCTATAACCTTCTTGTCTAAACTGTTTGTTGTCCGGCTACACTCAGTACAAATACTTTCAGCAAAGACTTCCTGACACTTAAATCTATGCTTGATGTTAACAAATTTCTCTTCTTCAGAAATGCTTTCCTTGCCATCGCCAGTCTACATTTTATATCCTCTCTACTTTGACCATCCTCAGTTATTTTGCTGCACAGATAGCAAAAGTCATCTATTACTTTAAGTATCCCATATTCTAATCTGTCCCTTAGCATCACCTGATTTAATTCGACTACATTCCATTACCCTCGTTTTGCTTTTGTTGATGTTCATCTTATATCCTTCTTTCAAGACACTGTCCATTCTGTGCAGCTGTTCTTCCAAGTCATTTGCTGCTCTGACAGAATTACAATGTCATCAGCAAACCTCAAGGTTTTTATTTTTTCTCCCTCGATTTTAATTCCTACTCCAAACTTTTCTTTGGTTTCCTTTACCGCCTGTTCAGTGTACAGACTGAATAACATTGGGAATAGGTTACAACCTTGTCTCACTCCCTTCTCAACCATTGCTTCCCTTTCGTGCCCACCAACTCTTATAACTGCCATCTTGTTTCTGTACAAATTGTAAATGGCTTTTCGATCCCTGTATTTTACCCCTGCCACCTTCAGAATTTGAAAGGGAGTATTCCAGTCAACACTGTCAAAAGCTTTAGCTAAGTCTACAAATGCTATAAACATAGGTTTGCCTTTCCTTAGTCTAGCTTCGATTCATCTGTAAAGAATTCATGTTAGTATTTGTCAACCATTTTTGGTTTCACCCCTGTCAACACCTGCTTTCTTTGGAATTGTAATTATTATATTCTTCTTGAAGTCTGAGGGTATTTTGGCTGTCTCGTACATCTTGCCCACAAGATGCAAGTGTTTGGTCATGGCTGGCTCTCCCAGAACAGAATGTTGTCTATTCCAGAGGCCTTGTTTGTACTTATGTCTTTCAGTGCTCTGTCAAATTCTTCATGCAGTATCATGTCTCCCATCTCATCTTCATCTACGTCCTCTTCCATTTCCATAATATTGCCCTCAAGCCTACATTGCCCTTGTATAGATCGTCTATATACTCGTTCCACCTTTCTGCTTTCCTTTCTTTGTTTAAGACAGGTTTTCCACTTGAGCTCTTGATACTCGTACAGGTGGTTCTCTTTTCTCCAAAGGTCTCTTTAATTTTTCTGTACACGGTTTCTATCTTACTCCTTGTGATATATGCTTCTACATCCTTACATTTGTCCCCTAGTCATCCCCCCTTAACAGTTTTGCACTAACTGTCAATCTCATTTTCGCCTGCTTGAATTTACTGCACTTTTATAACTTCTCCTTTCATCAATTAAATTCAATATCTCTTCTGTTAACCAAGGATTTATACCAGCCCTCATCTTTTTACCTACTTGATCCTCTGCTGCCTTCACTATTTCATCTCTCAAAGCTACCCATTCTTCTTCTACTCTATTTATTTCCCCTGTTGTTGCCAGTCGTTCCCTAATCTCTCTCTGAAACTCTCTACAATGTCTGGTTCTTTCAGTTTATCCAGGTCCAAACTCCTTAAATTCCTACCTGTCTGCAGTTTATTCAGTTTAAACCTACAGTTCATAACCAATAAATTTTGGTCAGAGTCCACATCTATCCCTGAAAATGTCTTACATTTTAAAACCTGTTTCCTAAATCTCTGTCTTACCATTATATAATCTATCTGAAACCTTACAGTGTCTCTAGGCCTCTTCCACATATACAGTGTTCTTTCATAATCCTTAAACCAAGTGTTAGCTATGATTAAGTTATGCTCTGTGCAAAATTCTACCAGGCAGCTTCGTCTTTCATTCCTTTCCCCCAGTCCATATTCATCTACTACTTTTCCTTCTCTTCCTTTACTTACTATCGAATTCCAGTCCCCCATGACTATTAAATTTTTGTCTCCTTTAACTGTTTGAGTAATTTCTTTTATTTCACCATACATTTCTTCAGTCTCTTCATCATCTGCAGAGCTAGTTGGCATACAAACTTGTATTACTGTGGTAGGCGTGGGCTTCATGTCTATTTGGCTACAATAATGCGTTCACTATGCTGTTTGTAGTAGCTTATGTGCGTTCCTGTTTTTTTTTTTTTTTATTTTTTTATTCATTATTAAGCCTACTCCTGCATTACCCCTATTTGATTTGGTATTTATAACACTGTATTCACCTGACCAGAAGTCCTGTTCCTCCTACCACTGAAATTCACTAATTCCCTCTTTATCTAACTTTAACCTATCCATTACCCTTTTTAAATTCTCTAACCTACTTGCCCATTATGGGATCTGACATTCCAAGCTCCGATCCATGGAATGCCAGTTTTGTTTCTTCTGATAATGACACCTTTCTGAGTAGTCTGCATCTGTAGATCCGAATAGGGGACTATTTTACTTCCGGAATATTTTACCCAAGAGGACCATCGTCATCTTACAGTAAACCTGAATGCCCTCGGGAAAAATTTCAGCTTGAGTTTCCCCTTGCTTTCAGCCATTCACAGTACCAGCACAGCAATGCTGCTTTGGTTAATGTTACAAGGCCAGGTCAGTCAATCATCCAAACTGTTGCCCCTGCAACTACTGAAAAGACTGCTGCCCCTCTTCAGGAACCACATGTTTGTCTGGCATCTCCACGGATACCCCTCCATTGTGGTAGCACCTATGCTATGGCTATCTGTATCGCTGAGGCACGCAAGCCTCCCCACCAATGGCACGGTCCATGGTTCATGGGGGAGGGGTCCTTAAGGGGAGCCGGAATGATCCAGCTCCTCCATGTTAATTTTAGCAAATAGAAGGAACATTTTTTTCTAAAACCATTAAACATATTGTTCTGAAATTTGGACTATATGTTCAGTGAATATTTCTCTACAAAGTTATATTGCCATGTTAAGAAATATGTATTGGTTTTTATTTTACAATTTTTTTAAATAGATGCGTATTTTTTTCTCTAATTTTGCACTTTTTCTTCTATAACTCTTGAATTATACAATATTTTTTTACAATTTGTTATAACAATGAAGGAAACAAAATAAACAATATTGTGTATAAATTTCATTGATATACTGTTACCAGTTTTTGAGAAAATGTTCCTCAAAGATGAAAATTTTTAAGTTACGGGAAATGGCTCCCAAAGTTTTTTAATACATTCCTGCCCCATATGATGGATTATCAGCATCCTCTTCTTTTTCCAGTGTTAGTTTCCATTTGACTGGTCTTTTCTTCCCTTTTGCTGCATGTTGTAGGCTTTTGTCTCTTCTTCCTGCACCTCTTAGACTTTCTTATTCAATTAGGTGCATTGTGGAAATGGTGTTGTGTCCTGGTTGGAAACCTAAAAGTTTCAGAACATCACATTTGATAATGTTTCCTTCATTGTATGTTGCCACTGCATCATACACTCCAAAATGCAATGTTTTTATCTGTACAAACACTGTCTTGGGGATCCTAATCCAAATGAAATTATTTACACTTTCATTTGGATTTTGTGTTTTCCCATGTAAACACTTTTCCAATAAACTTGGCTATGATAAATCTCTGAATATTGGCTTAATTACATCAATTACAGCATTTGGAAAACTATTTTTATGGGCATATTCCTTTCCTGATTGGTACTTACACCATGAGTCATCACCTGTGGGGCACAGTGCATGTTGTGGGTGCTCATTTGTTGATGCAGTATGAAAAAATAATGCCCATACTGTTCTCCTCATGTATTTTGCCTAATTGTACACCCATAATACCTCTGCAATCTATCAGTTGCTTCATCTGTCAATCTTCCTCTTCCTCCAAGGCTCTTACCATCACTAAGCTTCTGGTATCCTAATGACTGTTTTAGTTTGTGCAAGTGAGCCCCCATGCGCGTCTGCACAGGGCCAATGCACTCCTGTTTTTTAATGTGAATTTCATTGCCATAAGATTTGAGTTCCCCTACAGCTTTATATCCCTTAGAATCACCATCTCATAGATAGTTTGTGTATCATACATTATACCACTCCTGTGATCTGGAAAAAATTGCTTTCACTCCCTCTACTTCCATCGCTCCACTCGTGCCATGAAAATTTGCTTCACAACTTTCACTATGTTCGTCCTTGGTATTGCCCTACATTTACAATGCTTTGAGAGAATAGCAACATCAATTACTTTGCAACTGTCTCCACTGGTAGCTGTCACAACTCCATTTAGAGATTTATGACCTCTATGTTGCCACGATCCATCTAAAGCAACAGTTAAATCTCTACAATTCCCATTATCTGTCACAGCTTCTTCAACTGCATTCTTCATTGTTGCTTGAGCAATATCTTCAGCAGAAAATCCCACCAATTCATTATAAAATCCAAACTTAGTTTGTGGTTTTGGAAAGTTCATAATTCCACATAACATTGTCCCTTGCCAATGCAATGCTAGCCATACACTAACCTAACATTATCATACCTAACATTTATATCACACACCTTCTTTCCACTATTACCACTGTGAGGAATGCTGTTAGAATAAGAAAACGAAACTTCTGCAGCACATTTATTACACTTCAATAACATTTTACATGCCAAACCAGTGTGTGAAGTTATTTTCAATTCCAGTCCTCTTTCTATGCAAACTTGGCACAGTACGGAATGTTTCAAAATATTAGAGGGCAAGGAAATGTTAATTATTTCATTCACATCATTACTGTAACTTTCATAGGTTTCAAATTTTTCTTTGCTGTCACAAAGTTTCTTGCTGGAATAAGTTCTATCACATTATTTTGGAGTAGTAGGTGAAGCAGTCTGAGCAGCATCTCCCTTCAAAACAACAAAAGATTTCTTCTTCCAATCACTGTGCCTTTTCTTAAACACTCGATTGGTGAAACGGGGCATATTGATATCCACAAACCAAATACGTAAAACAGGTACGAGCAAAATTCGTCAAATTCGCAAAATTGAACAGCTAAACAACACAAAGCAAACTCCACAAGTCAACACACACGGTATAGCGTTTATGTTTGCCTATGTAAATAGTCACTTGTCACAGGGATAATGCCATACAATGTTTAAAAACAAAACACTGTCTAATTCTGTAAAGATACCCTGCTTGCAGCCAGCGAGTGGTGCTGTCAGAGGTGACACACCAAGTCGCTACAATCGTTTACGCGGCGCTTCAACTTTGCAGTGATAAAAAACACACTTAGAAGGGTGGAACTTGATTTGTTTTATTCAGAAAACTCCAAATAATTTGATAATGAAAAAAAATTGTTTTTTTGTCATTTTCATTGTTCGAGCTCCCCTGAATAATATTGAACTAAAATAAAATTATAATGTGATGTTAAATAACAGCATTTATTTATTTTTCTTGCATCTCTTCACACTCTTGATACAGGGTGTGTTTTATGTAAAAAAAAGTAAAAGAAAAGAGCTGTTGTACACATTCCTGCTCATGATACAGAATGTGCCTAACATACAAAAAGAAAGAGAGTAAAAAGGGTTGTACACATTTACAGCACTGACAGTTACTCCCACTGTGGTGGGATTGACACAAGAGATGGGTTGGAAAGCAATCCCACCATATTCATAATGTTAAGGAGTGTTGAACTCAGAAAAAGAGAACAGTACCATGTTAGCAGTTGATGTAAGAGAAAAGAAAATTATTTATTAAAATTTTACTGGTGAATTACGATCTTTACCACAGAATATTAAAAGGTTGTAACCAGTTTTTGTACGACATTGTCAGCCAACTTCAGTGGCGAGAGAAATCAGCACACCGTGGAAAAAGAACTGTTCTGTAGTACTGCTGTGTTTACACACTCTGAATTATTCAAGTAATTTTTTGTTATTGGCATCAGCATTAAATGTCAAGTACTTTCAAATAATTTCATATTAATTTAAATACATTTAATAATGGTCATCAAAAGATTAATACATTTTGTTCTTTCTTACAGCATACATAAGCAGTACCCAGTTCTTGCAACTTGCTCAGGGCAGAGGCATTTTGAGGATCTCTTTTCTGACAGCAGTTCAGATACAGATCAGTCTCCTACAGAATATGATTCAGACTGCCATATTACAAAAGTCAAAACAAAAAGTGAAAACAGTCTAAAACTGTGGTGGGTAGGGCCAAAGAAACAATGAATACATTACAACCAACTTCATATTGTATGTAATGTTAGAGTCAGGAAAGGACAGTAAAGTACAAAGTTAATGATAATTTGGCTACTCTAACTGTTGCAGAAGATTATTCTGTCAGTGATAGACTTTAACGTGAATGTCATAAATGAAAACATTTATATTCATTAATTTCCATTGTTGACTTTCATGATTAGATTTTATAGCTTTAATTTTTTTATATTGATGTTGACCAAAACTACTGTCATGGGAAAGATAGACTGAAATAATCTCAAACTGTGATAATTTATGTTAAAAAGACATTTAATACCATTAAATGTATTTATTGTAGTTTGGTAGTTACTCATTGGCTCTGCATACACAGTATTATATTATAACACATTTATGTGAGTTTCATGAATGTCGTTTATTGTTTAAAACTCATGTTAAAAAGAACACAATATTAACAGTGGAGACACACAAGTTGTTAAGTATTGTTCTCTCTCTCTCTCTCTCTCTCTCTCTCTCTCTCTCTCTCTCTCTCTCTCTCTCTCTCACACACACACACACACACACACACACACAGTTCAAATTACATTGTGGAGAAAACCATTTTTGTAACCCCATGTAATCTTTTTTTCCATTGGAAAATAATGAAAAGGCTTTAGTAGCATAGTTCATACCTTTCTGATTCAAAAGACTAAGTTTATAAAGGAAAGTACCTGCATTTTCCTTGTAGCATGGTCTGAAGCATTATGTGTGAAAATTGCTTCACACTGAAGGAATCGTTATATACCAGTGAAATTCAGCCTGTCTATCAGATATATTAATGGAAACAAACAGTTAACAAAACTGAGCAGTAAAACAACATTACTTCCCCAAATTCTGTATAAGTGAAGACAATGCCCATTGAAATAAGACACTCTGTATGCTACGCAGTTAGACACTGATGACTTCATGAGAAAAGGCATCGTAAATAGGTTCTACTTGTCCAAAGTCTGCATGTATTGGATGCTTCAAATGTGTGTAGATTGTGTTTAATTGACAAGTTCCACATTATAACATACATTGTGAGTGTGATCTGTGGAACACTAACTAAAATAAATTAAATGTGTTTAAATATTGGACTCATATTCAAGATGAGTAAGATCCAAATCTCTGTTCAGTAATCCACATTTTCCATAGTTCCCCTAAATTATTTAATGTTAAATGCTGACGTATTTCCTCAAACAAGTATCTGACTGATTTCCTTCCTCATTGTTTCCTAGCTTAAGCTTGTTTTTTCTCCTTAATGACCTTGTCAGTGTGGGACTCTTTAAATCCTAGTCTTCTTCCTAAACTAAACATGATTAGTGTCTTGCACAAGTTGACAACTTGACACTGTTTTCTTAGATATGCTGAGATGTATGACAGAGTGAAATAAGATGCAGAGAACAAATTTTGAAAAGTCATAGACTGTAGAGTGCAGCCGTCTGTTATGTACGAATAATAATTTCAGGACTGTGCAGAAGTGTTCCATAACTTTCCAGATCTGCTGATCACTGATGATGGTATCCAACATTGAAAGTAACTATACTGTTATGATACTTGTTGATGCCTTAGACCATCATATAAGGCCTTCATGTTATATAAGTCTGGATAATGCACTCCAAGGAGGTTGTGCACCTGTAAGCGTATCATCCATATATGGCTGTCACCACAGTCTATACCGAAGTAAAACTAAAAAGAAAATAGGGCAGATGTGTGTAGGACTCACACTCCGCGGGTTCCATACAAACTCAATTATGTACATATGCAGTTCATTTATCATGGGAATTGAAAATCTCGATGATTTTTATCTGTTATTGCCATTGACACAGGCAAGAAATGGGTCCCAAGAATTCCAAGATTTTTGAGAATCTTTTAATTTACGATTACAAATTAGCGATGTTCTAATTTTTTTTCCCTTTACTTATACTCTGACACTTGCTTCTTGCCAAATTTCATTATTCTAAGTCAGTGGGAAGTGCCTTATATATTTTAATGAGTGAGTTTGCGAGTATTCAAGTACGTGACACATTGCCATACATTTTGACGGAATTGACTTAGATGCTTAACTTTTTTACACCATCAAGCGACCATAGACCTTAAACATGTGACATAAGTTTCAACTTGATGTGTGTACTTGTTCCTGAGAAAAATTGTTTTTAACAGTTGCACAGGCGGAAAGACAGACAAGAAAGCAATTTTATAAGGGTTCCTTTTTACCAACGGAGGTGTGGTACACTAAAAATGTAACTGCTTAACACAGTCCTGTCTTTATTAACTAGTCTCTTGTAATTAGAAATATATCATGTGTAAAAGGAATAAGTGCACTAAATTCACGACACAGTAGATACTGACAAACTGTTGGAACAGACTACAGAATAGTGGTGAATGTGCTCAAGTGACATGCAAACACTTGAGATGAAATGTTGTGGTCTATCACTCTCATGTAGATGAAGGAAAAAGATCTTATATGTTGGCAACACTACACATTAAGCAATGTCACATTTCAAGCATGGGTTTTGCAGGAGATTGAGCAACAGGGGTGAGTACTAAAGGGAATTCAACCATTTTGCAAGGGAATTCAACCATTTTGCAAAAGTGAGGAGGAGTCTTGCACTTAATGAACTTACAATCCTTTGAAATTTACCTATCCGTGATGATGAACAAGGATAAAAGGTGACTCAGATGAATTGCAACTTCAGAAATAAAAGTTTTCTTCTGTGTTTATTTCATGAAACTCTTCACACAAGTGGAATTTCTGCCTGAACAGAATCTCACCTTCACAAGATCGCCAAGCTCTAACACAGAGGTGGTGACAACCTCTCATCATTCTGTCAACCTACTGGAATCACATCCTCCAACCTCCAGACCGAATATGAACTTAGCAGCAGGACTGCTCCTGTGTCTTCTCCAGCTTACTGAATCTCAACTGCAAGACTTTTATACTGGATCGATAGGCATTGACTGAACATAGTCTCTACTTTAAAACTCCTTACTGAGGCTACTTGATAGACTCTTGCCTGACTCCTCTGCATGAGCACCCAGGAACTGCAAATCTCTCAACTACAAATCGTCCTCGACTGCTCTGACTGGCCCTGACTGCAATTCTGAGGACCCTTTGTCATGCTTCCTTGTCAAACTTCCTCCTTTGACCACACTTGTCCCTGACGTGACTTAATGTCAAAGGGATTTTCATTGTCTTATTGGCAACCGTATGTGGTATTTTTGAGGCTTTTTTCAGTGGTTAAGTGGAGGAGTAGAGTTGCCTCTCGGTACCTGGGCTCAAACTGTATCCTGAGCCCTTCACTGACTTCTTGTGCCATCGTGTCACATATTTAGCAGGCATACTTGATTTCCCAAAAATTATTCTTCGCTGTCTCTTGACATCCTTTGAATAGAATCATATCTTACCACATCCATGTTTGGACACTGATTTGCTGAAGTGTTTCTAACACACATTTTCTCCACAGCAGGTGTCACCCATCATCTTGAGCACAAATTTAAAACAGTCTTGACAACAAAGTATCTACAAAGACACCATATAATTGTTATGCCAGAGTCCATGTAACTCTACAAGGAGAAATTATTTAGCTGGTAATTGCTGAAGAAACTTCTTTCCTGATACTTAGTTTCATTCTTTAGTTCATAAAGTTTGTCCTGAAGCTGTTAGATCTCCAACAGGCCTAACCACATTCTGTTCTGGTAAGTCCAGATTAAGTTCACTAATATTCTTTCTTCCATTATTTCATATGTAGCAGTTTTTTTCCATGGTTAAAGTACCCACAGTGTCAATACTGGTGGCGTTTGTTCAGTTTACCTGCCCAGATTGGAAGACTTGTGTACTCATGACTTTTCCCTAGACTGTAATATCAATAGGTTTACTTCCGTTGTCTTTGTCCTTTAGGACAACAGACAGCCATTTTTTAGTACTCATTGGTGTTCACACACTTTAATTTAATACAATTAATTTCTGAACACAGTGCTTTTGAACTTTAGGACTACTTGCAGCACCTTGTCTCTCACATTTTGTGATCACAAATGAATGCGAGCAATATTTGGTTAAGATTCCAACATTTTGACCTACAGTTTTGCACTGTAATTGCTTACTACTTGACTTTGCTTACAGTGGCTTTACGTAATTAATTAGCAGTAACTCCTTTTCAGCTGCGATGTACGAATATAACTGTTTGGTTCTGTATGCCTGTGATGGTAATGCTTACGCTTTGTGCACATTAAACATGTTATCTTCTACGAGCTGGATGTTTAATGCATAGCTTAAGATGTTATGCCTAAGAAAACATCTAAATCGATAATGCTGATAAATTGGTAACCATTGTCTCACCTAAGGGCAACAGAAAGTCTCTCATGCATGATGTCATTCTTGATCAGTTCTAGATACTTTACAATTTGATCTGGAATGGTCAGTTGCGATCTAAAATACCCATGTGAGTGTCTACAATTTCCAGTATTAGTAATTCATATGCTCACTCTAAATTAATTAAAGATGTCTTTTAGCTGTATAAGTTGTTCACTTACAGAGATGCAAACTACCATTATTTACAATCATATTTGTGCTCTACAAAGTGTTGGCTCACTTTTTTTGATTCCTTGCATGATAATTTCTTCACTTTTAACTATGGAGATTTTTGTTCAGTTGAAACTAGTTAAAGTTGCTTTAACTATGATTACTTCACGTGTGATTCATGTCATGCTAGTGGTCCACTTAAACTGTCATTTTTTTCAACTTCGCCATGTGTGCCAATTTTGGGTGTCTTCACCATCTTCAGTTTCTGCTGAACTCGTGTTAAGAAAAGCCAGTCTTCATGTATAAAATTCGACTGAATTTGCTCAAAGTTTCCTACAGCTTTAGTAGATTGAAATAGTTTACTATCTTTTGGGTTATACTATAAATTTTTACTTTCCACATAGTACAGTCTCAGTGACAACTGGAATTTCTTTAGCTCAGTGTATGGGTCTCTTCCAGTGGATTCAACTTTGTTAGGAAAGTGAGGCCAAAGATGCTGTTGCGTATTTGTGTATTGGCTTATTACTGCATTGGGTCCCTTTGTTTGTGGTTCTTTGTCCAGTCCTTGGTATTGGGTATCTAATTTCTGTGATCTGCCTCATCATACACTTACATTAAATGACATATTTTTATCACCAAAGTAGAATTTCGTTGGATTTCTCGTTTTATTGTAATACTCTTTTGTTCTTTGCATTACATTGAGCTTTTGGTTCACTCACACATTGGTGCATCTCTTGCATATACACTTTTAGTTCTGTCACGTAGTCATCAGATTTATACAACAGTCTGGCTAGATATTTGTGTAATATCCCTAGAATGTTGCATCCTCATCCAAAGAACATTTCATGTGGAGTGCATCAATTTTCACTGTGCAGTGTTGTATTTTACTGTATATGGAACCTAAATGTCGTAATCTGTGCTGTGTTTACATAATGTCGCAGAACCTCTGTTAACATATGACATGACCTCTCCAGCACTCTGTTCGTTTGAGGATGTTAGCTAGTAGACTATTTCTTTCAGTTTCAACAGTTCACACACTTTGCCATGGTATCACCAACCGAGATGGTGCAGTGGTTAGCACACTGGACATGCATTAGCAAGGAAAGTGGTCAAGCCCCTGTTTGAACATCTAGGTTAATGTTTTTCATAATTTCCATAAATCATTTACAGCAAATGCTGGGATGGTTCCTTTGAAAACCCTGGCAACTTCCTTCCCCGATCTGAGCTTTTGCTTCATCTCTGATGATCTCATTATGGACGGGATGTTAAATCCAAATTTTCCTTTCTTCCTTCTTCTTCATGGTACCACTTATTCCGTCCCATGTCACGTAAAGGTACTGAGAGTATTTCATACCTGAGTACAATTTTCTCAGTTGGTACTGAGGCCACCACATGAGCATCTTGCCTTTTATATGTTCCATTAATGTACACTTTGTCAGAGCATCCTAAAGTGTAAGAATGTATTCATTTCCTCAGTCCATTTGGTTCAGAGGACTGACCTAATCAATATCATTTCTCTTGAATATATGTTCAGAAGTTTTTCGGTATAATCATTCTTCTATGTCTGTATGTTTTTTTATACCACTCCACATTTGATGTCTTTTTAATGCATTCATATGTCGTCGTCCCCCCCCCCCCCCTCCCCCCAAAGAACCATGGACCTTGCCGTTGGTGGGGAGACTTGCGTGCCTCAGCAATACAGATGGCCGTACCGTAGGTGCAACCACAATGGAGGGGTATCTGTAGAGAGGCCAGGCAAACGTGTGGTTCCTGAAGAGGGGCAGCAGCCTTTTCAGTAGTTGCAGAGGCAACAGTCTGGATGATTGACTAATCTGGCCTTGTAACACTAACCAAAACGGCCTTGCTATGCTGGTACTGCGAATGGCTGAAAGCAAGGGGAAACTACAGCCGTAATTTTTCCCGAGGGCATGCAGCTTTACTGTATGGTTAAATGATGTTGGCGTCCTCTTGGGTAAAATGTTCCGGAGGTAAAATGTCCCCCATTCGGATCTCCAGGCGGGGACTACTCAGGAGGACGTCATTATCAGGAGAAAGAAAACTGGCGTTCTACAGATAGGAGCATGGAATGTCAGATCCCTTAATCGAGCAGGTAGGTTAGAAAATTTAAAAAGGGAAATGGATAGGTTAAAGTAAGATATAGTGGGAATTAGTGAAGTTCGGTGGCAGGAGGAAAAAGACTTTTGGTCAGGTGAATACAGGGTTATAAATACAAAATCAAATAGGGGTAATGCAGGAGTAGGTTTAATAATGAATAAAAAAATAGGAGTGCGGGTAAACTACTACAAACAGCATAGTGAATGCCTTATTGTGGCCAAGATAGACACGAAGCCCACGCCTACTACAGTCGTACAAGTTTATATGCCAACAAGCTCTGCAGATGACGAAGAAATTGAAGAAATGTATGATGAAATAAAAGAAATTATTCAGATAGTGAAGGGAGACGAAAATTTAATACTCGTTGATGACTGGAATTCGGTAGTAGGAAAAGAGAGAGAAGGAAATGTAGTAGGTGAATATGGATTGGGGCTAAGAAATGAAAGAGGAAGCTGCCTGGTACAATTTTGCACAGAGCACAACTTAATCATAGCTAACACTTGGTTCAAGAATCATAAAAGAAGGTTGTATACATGGAAGAAGCCTGGAGATACTGACTGGTTTCAGATAGATTATATAATGGTAAGACAGAGATTTAGGAACAAGGTTTTAAATTGTAAGACGTTTCCAGGGGCAGATGCGGACTCTGACCACAATCTATTGGTTATGAACTGTAGATTAAAACTGAAGAAACTGCAAAAAGATGGGAATTTAAGAAGATGGGACCTGGATAAACAGACTAAACCAGAGGTTGTACAGAGTTTCAGGGAGAGCATAAGGGAACAATTGAGAGGAATGGGGGAAAGAAATACAGTAGAAGAAGAATGGGTAGCTTTGAGGGATGAAATAGTGAAGGTAGCAGAGGATCAAGTAGGTAAAAAGACGAGGGCTGGTAGAAATCCTTGGGTAACAGAAGAGATACTGAATTTAATTGATGAAAGGATATAAAAATGCAGGAAATGAAGCAGGCAAAAAGGAATACAGACATCTCAAAAATGAGATTGACAGGAAGCGCAAAATGGCTAAGCAGGGATGTCTAGAGGACAAATGTAAGGTTGTAGAGGCTTATCTCACTAAGGGTAAGATAGATACTGCCTACAGGAAAATTAAAGAGACCTTTGGAGAAAAGAGAACCACTTGTATGAATATCAAGAGCTCAGATGGAAACCCAGTTTTAAGCAAAGAAGGGAAAGCAGAAAGGTGGAAGGAGTATATAGAGGGTCTATACAAGGGCAATGTTCTTGAGGACAATATTATAGAAATGGAAGAGGATGTAGATGAAGATGAAATGGGAGATACGATACTGCGTGAAGAGTTTGACTGAGCACTGAAAGACCTGAGTCGAGACAAGGCCCCGGGAGTAGGCAACATTCCATTAGAACTACTGACAGCCTTGGGAGAGCCAGTCCTGACAAAACTCTACCATCTGGTGAGCAAGATGTATGAGACAGGTGAAATACCCTCAGACTTCAAGAAGAATATAATAATTACAATCCCAAAGAAAGCAGGTGCTGACAGATGTGAAAATTACCGAACAATCAATTTAATAAGTCATGTATGCAAAATACTAATGCGAATTCTTTACAGAGGAATGGAAAAACTGGTAGAAGCGGACCTCGGGGAAGATCAGTTTGGATTCCGTAGAAATATTGGAACACTTGAGGCAATACTGACCCTACAACTTATCTTAGAAGCTAGATTAAGGAAAGGCAAACCTATGTTTCTAGCATTTGCAGACTTAGGGAAAGCTTTTGACAATGTTGCCTGGAATACTCTCTTTCAAATTCTGAAGGTGGCAGGGGTAAAATACAGGGAGCGAAAGGCTATTTACAATTTGTACAGAAAGCAGATGGCAGTTATAAGAGTCGAGGGGTATGAAAGGGAAGCAGTGGTTGGGAAGGGAGCGAGACAGGGTTGTAGCCTCTCCCCGATGTTATTCAATCTGTATATTGAGCAAGCAGTGAAGGAAACAAAAGAAAAATTTGGAGTAGGTTTTAAAGTCCATGGAGAAAAATAAAAACTCTGAGGTTCGCCGATGACATTGTAATTCTGTCAGAGACAGCAAAAGACTTAGAAGAGCAATTGAACGGAATGGATAGTGTCTCGAAAGTAGGATATAAGATGAACATCAACAAAAGCAAAACGAGGATAATGGAATGTAGTCGAATTAAGTCGGGTGATGCTGAGGGAATTAGATTAGGAAATGAGACACTTAAAGTAGTAAAGGAGTTTTGCTATTTGGGCAACAAAATAACTGATGATGGTCGAAGTAGAGAGGATATAAAATGTAGACTGGCAATGGCAAGGAAAGCGTTCCTGAAGAAGAGAAATTTGTTAACATCGAGTATAGATTTAAGTGTCAGAAAGTCGTTTCTGAAAGTATTTGTGTGGAGTGTAGCCATGTATAGAAGTGAAACATGGACGATAACTAGTTTGGACAAGAAGAGAATATAAGTTTTCGAAATGTGGTGCTACAGAAGAATGCTGAAGATTAGTTGGGTAGATCATATAACTAATGAGGAAGTATTGAATAGAATTGGAGAGAAGAGGAGCTCGTGGCACAACTTGACGAGAAGAAGGGATCGGTTGGTAGGACATGTTCTGAGACATCGAGGGATCACCAATTTAGTATTGGAGGGCAGCGTGGAGGGTAAAAATCGTAGAGGGAGACCAAGAGATGAATACAGTAAGCAGATTCAGAAGGATGTAGGTTGCAGTAGGTACTGGTGGATGAAGATGCTTGCACAGGGTAGAGTAGCATGGAGAGCTGCGTCAAACCAGTCTCAGGACTGAAGACCATGACGACGACGATGTTCTCCCAGTGCCAAGGTGGTTAACAATAGTGGTACTGTTTTAGTATCAGTGCCTTTTCATCCGCATCTTATTTTTTCACTGGTTCTGGATCAACTGTCATCTTTCCTGTGGCTACAGACATAGGTCCTGCTACTTGCTTTATCTGACTGGCTAGAAAGATGTATCTTGCTCAGGGACACAGCTATAAGATACCTTCTTCTTTAACAAATAATGTAGTGGTTTGACAGTTTTGCTAAAATTACTAAAAATATTAAAATTGCTAAAAATAGTATTCAACAAAACGTAGGGAAGCTTTTAGTTGCTTGGTGGTTGTAGATCATGGATATTTTTTTATCATTTTGATCTTCTTTAGATCTGACTTTAAGGCTGTGGCAGACAAGAGATAACCTGAACAGGACACTCCTTTTCACAAAAGCTCATATTTGTTGACCTGTAGTTTTAAATTATGGAGTCTAAGCCTTACAAACGCTTTCATTAGCCACACATTTTGTTCTTCTGAGGAGGAGCCAAATATCATCACATCATCCGAGTAAATGAACAGTTTGGTGCCTTGTAGTGTCAGCAAAGCAAAATTCTTCAGCTTCTGAAAAGTGATTGGAGTTATCCTAACACTTGCAAACATCTGTTTATATTCACAATGACCAAACATCATTTCGATAGCTGTCTTTTCTTGAAATTCTTCATCTTTTAAGGTCTGGGAATAGCCTTTTGTTAAATCTAGGGCTGAGGATTATTTTGCCTTTCTTAGATCATCAAGTAATTCATCTATCTTGGCAGTAGACAGACTAAATTTAAGGAGCTTTCGTTTGTGCACATACAGTCAGCAACTTACACTTTTGCTACTGACTGGCATCAGGTGTTCTCAGAATCATTATCAACAGAAAGCTCCATCCACTTTTACTGCACGCTGTTATGTAACATCATTATCTCATTTTCCTGTTGCAGCACTTCTTTTGTGATTCTGGTATTCTGTAGGGTGGTGAAATAAATCACGTACTTTCCACTTCAGATAGCAGTTTTATTTCCTGCTCTATGTCCTCAGTATAACTTATCTTCAGGCAAGTGAAAAACATTACTGTACATTGTTCGTAGTTAAGTAATGGCTACTTTTTCTTCCCCATTTAAATGACTAACACAGATATTGTCTTTTAGTGTAATTTTTTAGCTGTGGTTTGGTATTACTGAACTGCCACACACTGTAGTGCCTCAAGAATTTCGGGGTAAATTCTAGACACCCTCGTATTTCCACCGCCTCAACCACTCATTATTTTAGAGATGAGTGTGGTAAAGTAGAACTGTGTCTACTGCACCACAATTATGTGTGTGCAGGATGGACGTGTATCGGACGGATGATCACGCGAGCAGGTAGTCGCCAAGCCCGCCTAGAAGTTACACGTCCAGTTCAAGGAATAAACACGCCATACTCCGTGCGACATCAAACATTATTGTGTGAACATTTGAATGTTGTTGAATCAAGAGAAAAGACAATTACTTATTCATTCTTTCACTTACTTTCGTAAGGTCCGGTCAGTTGTCTTGTTAAACTTGGAGAGATTTGAAGACTGTAATTATGGAAAAATGAATGTGATAGTTTGATGATAGTGTGATGAAAATACAATGAAATTGAGTTCAAAGTATTCTCAAGTGTACGGGGTTATTTTAAAAGTATAAAAAATTCCTCCAAAGCAGCATCTTATCTTCGGAGAAGAAGTTGTGCAGGACATTGCAGCCGGCTATCCTGAAAAGAAGATCGGGAAAGCAACTCCAGATAAGTTTGACAGCTAAGGGGGAGTGTGAGTCTGGCACACCAGTACCACACTGCCAGCCTTAATTACCGGGAACTGCCAGAACACTGAATGTTGTCTTATTTGGTACAGCCTCCATGACCAGCAGTGGGAATTTTACTGATACACACTAATTGTTAGTGTTCAGTATACTCATTACGCACATTCCTAATTCAATTTTTACCAGTTTATCAGCTATATACCAGTCCCTTATTATTTTTGTTGTGGGTGACAGCCTCTCTCATTCCATTTACTTCTGTTCTTATCCTGTACACTTGTACCTTGCATGACCCTGGCGTTAATCTTCTTTTGACTTACATGTGTTTCTCAGCACCACTTTTTAATTGCTTTTCAGGAACTTCTTCTGCCTGCTTTGCTGTGTGCCTACGTTTTGCATCTGCTCTCTGATAGCCATTGGATCCAACTGTGCTTTGAAAGAACGTTTCTATCCTGCACTTGCACCATGTGAAGGGGATGCCTGTTTTCCAATCCCTTTATTATTTGCGGTTTGAGGGTTACAGTTCTCTATGTCATCACAACATTATTAGCTATTCCTCAAATCCTAATATGTTCAGCTGGATTATACTTTCCATCATATCTGGAACTAGTGTTCTTCACCCAGCCTATCTGTGCCCCACTATCAATAAGAAATTTCATGCTGTTCTACTTTTCTGGAGCTCCAACTCTACAAACTTATTTTTGTTTTTGCAGTTGACTGCCAGTATTTTACCATGCAAGGCACAATACAATTGCTTTCTTATGCCTCTTGTAAACGGTGCAGCTGGTATAATGTTAACTTAATTTTATCCATTGCTGTCAGTGTTTTTTCTGTGACTGAATGACTTTCGTAAAATAAAAATAAAGAACAACTGCGTTCGGTCACAATAGTGATTTTATTTCAATGCACGGTGCATTTCGAGCCCTGAGGGCTCATCTTCAGGTGTTTTGACCGTCTACATCAACTTTTTTAGAGTTGGGCTAATTCTGGTCCTGGTAAGATTACAGTGATATATTACAAAGTGGCATATTGTGGGTATAAGTTAACAAAACTAAGACAAATAATAATAAAAAAACTTAACTGTTTCCAGTAGTAGATACATGGTTTTGAACCATAGTAAGAGTAAACATGTTGATGTAAATATATACACTTTACAAGCTACAGCACATTTGCAAACATTAGTCAAAACAAGTCAAAGAATTTCAAATATAAAGACACTGCATGTCTGCAAATACACACGTGTTGTTATGACAAAGAAGATACAAAGCTATTACATTAATAATTATGCAGGATAATATTTACAAAAGAAATATTTATGAATATGTCAAACGTGGGTGAATTGAACAATGGAAACTCCAGGATGGAATGTAACAGTATTATGAATTTTTTTTAAACATAATTTTACGTTATTTGCATATTTTTACATTTTTTTTCCACCAACATGGACCCTTGCTCCTTCCATGTGCATCAATATGGAGAAGTTTCTTTATCCTTTGTCAGAACTCAGTCATGTTCCTGTATCGTTTCTTGGCTCATGAAATCCCTGCAAAATGGCCTCACCCTCAAATTTCCCATCTCCAGCTGCCATCCTTCCTTCCACAATGACCGCCATCTGTTCAGATTCTGTCAATCCTTAGCCCTCACCAACATAGTCCAGCAAAACCATATCAGTCATGCGCAAACCCCCTTGCAATACCTTCTTTCCATCTAAAATTCTCCTGCTATGCAATTCCAAATTCCTGGATTCCATAACACACATTGAAACTCTTGCCCTCTAGGAACTGGAGCAACATGCACTACATTGCCTCAAAAAACTCTCCAACCTGCTCACTTCCTACTCCCGCCTTGGACTACCACTGTACACCACCTCTACAACAACCTCCAAACCTCCCTTACTTTCCCTCATAGCTGATAAACCCGGTTTCAAAGACCTACTACATTTATCCCACTCTCCACACTCCCTCCCACCACCACACAGAATCCAGAACCTAAACAGACCCAAAACACAGTCATGAACCTTTCCTCCAAAGCCTTAGCCCCACAGAAATACCAGCCCTTTCCAAAAGCCTCACCTTTTGCCCCACCCCAAGTTTATTCATGCAAGACTTGTTAAAGACCTTCTCTCCTTCTCCCAGTCCCTACAGTGGAAAAACTTTTTCACCACCAACCCTACCAATCAGACTCAACCGAAGACCAATGCTGAACCCTGCCTGACTCAGATCACTCCTCCATCCAACTGTGATCCACCCCTACTGTCCCCTAATCACTCCCTGTTAACTTTAGAATTTCTTAACCTCGAACCTTGCCTCACCACCATTCCTCAAATCCCTCAACATGCAGACTAACCTTACATCCAAAGAAAATTCCACACTCCACCACCTAAAAACTGGTCCCAACCTTATAATCCTATCTGTTGACAGAGGCTCCACCACTGTTATTTTGAACCATAAGGACTACCTGGCAGAAGGACTCCGCCAGCTATCAGATTCATCCACTTACAAAACCCTGTCACAGTGACCCATTTTCAGAAATCTTCAGGATTTCCAGTCTCTCCCCAAATCCTTAGGCCCCTCTCAGAACCTCTCCCTGGAGTCCATCTCTTTCCTCACCCCTACTACTCCCCACACTCCTACCTTCTACATGCTTCCTAAAGTCCATAAACCCAACCACCCAAGATGCTCTATTGTGGCTGGTTACTGTGCCCCCACAGAGAGAATCTCAGCTCTTGTAGACCAACACCTTCAGCAATTACCAGTAAACTACCCACCTAAATAAGAGGTACCAACCATTTCCTCCATCAACTCTCTACAGTTCCTGTTCCTTTACCACAAGGTACCCTGCTCATCACTATTGATGCTACATCCCTTTGCACTAATGTCCCTACTACCCATGGCCTTACCCAATGCCCAGTGCCCAAAGCCCTATGGATTCCAAACCAACCACCTCCTTCATAGTCACCATGACCAACTATATCCTCACCTACGATTACTTCTCTTTTGAGGAAAAAGAAAGGGGAGGTCACTGCTCTCAAACACAGTTGCTAAAGCCGTATGTCATTGACAGCCACTGTGCTGACTGCTGAATTTTGTAGCAGCATTTAACTCCGTGTTGCAGCAGTGTGCTCCAAAAAGAAAAGACAAACAGCATCCCGTAAGTGACTGATCTACCTTAAAACCCAATACAAAAGATATGACATCTGTCTTGCTTGGTTATCCTTGTATTAGTAGCTGTACCAAAGAATCTGAAAGTAAAGAGACTAACATCCTAACAAAGTATAATGGCAGTCATGAAATTTATGTGGTTGATCCATTGTCTGCTGTACAATAACAACCTATAACCTATGAGATTAGAGAAAGTATACATATTAGTGTAAATCAAGCTCAGTTACTGCATAACACGGCAATCCCATTGATGTATTGCTACAACAAAGCAAGACAAAATCCAAAGCTTGTGAATCTCAATATTAGACAAACATTTTACGCGAAAGTACAAAACTCATATTATAAAAGACAAAGGATATTTGTTAATACTCTTTATAGAAAAAAAATTGTTAGAAGTTTAAGTTCAGTTCACATTGTACACAAGGGCACCATTTCACGTAATACAGGGAATGTTATTGTTACGTGTACTAAACCTTCCTATTTAACAAATACAAATATGCTTCCTTATGTCAATCATCCTTATGATATGGCTTAATATTCTGAACATGGTACTTCCATTCATAACTGCCCAGTTTATCAGCTTTTAGCTCTCTTGTATTTGAGCATTCAGTATGGTCCGCTGTACTCTAAATTGAATTCATGTATTTCGTGATTCATCTTATAGGATTTTGTGTGCATCTTGACGCAATGCATCACCTAACTCATATTTTATGGGACGAATGCTTCTGTTGTGTCCTTTCTGTCGTATCATTTCCACTGCTAATTGTATCTTTCCTTCCAATGCCTAATTTGTATTCAGAACATCCTTGATGAGTTCAGTAAATATATTTTCTGGCTGTTTGTTTAGTAAGTCATTGCAGGGTGTGAAGCCAATAGTGTGAACATGTCTTCAAAGTTCTCTACATATTCCATCAGTTGGCTACACTTGTGAGGACATATCTGCCACATATGATTGCCTTCCTTCATTACTTTTCCTGCAGGACTTGAGGCAGGCCTGTTCTTTGCTATCAAAATTTGTTCTATATTATGATGTCATAGCACCTCTTCTTATTATTTGAAACAAATTGTGGAACGTCGTTAGTAATTGATTCTTTTCCATTCCCCTGCCTCAGTTATGCCTGGTTCACTTGAGAGAACTTGACTGAGCTTCCATAGTACATTGATGAGGACTTTAATTTTTTCAGGATTAGCTTGCTCTAATGAAGTCTTGTTCTTCTTAGTTGCCAGTTCAGGGTCCTCAACTTTAACCTAATCTTCCTATCTCAACTGCTTCTTGATCAGTACTGTAGTATCTGTGATTCCATAGCACAGCACAGTGTAGCATAATCTTGTTGTTCCTATTAATCATCATTCCACCACAGCACCCTTAAATATGATAACTACTTCTTCTTCTCTTTCATTTAAACTTCCATTAGAAAAATTTAAGACAGTTTGCTGCTTCGCTAATCATTCCACAGCTGAAATCATTGGCAAGCCCAGTCCAGGCACAGCTGATGCCGAAACATTAAAACTCTCTCTTTAATTCTCATAGCAATCATAATTTACCCTTTCACAGCATTACTCTTCATGCATACAACACTAATGATGCAGACTTAATTCTCTGAAAGACTTGGTACTTATGTCCTTGTTCCAACCACTTTGTATATAACTTTTTGATAGTTGATTAACACTACACTCATTTTTAGCTGCAATTGGATGAGTCGGAGGGGCAGCATTTACATCAGATGCATAGACAGCTACTGAATTTTACCTTGAGCCTAATCTGACTTACACGGTGCTTCCTGTGTACATAGGAATCTATCTTAAATGATAGTACTAGAATGATAAACGTCACTCAATTTTAATACAGCTTACATATCCTTGAAACAAGCATATAGTCCATAGTCAGTGTCACACAGTCTCACATCACTCATTCTGTCTCGCCCAACAAAAAGAGTCACCATGTAACATATGTTCAGAAAATTTTAACTGCCTTTCTAGCTCCCTCAAAAGGTTATATAAATTCTTCTGGTATCCAACTATGTCGACAGTCGCGTTACTTATATTCAAACAGCCATGCGGCATCAATGGCTGCCACTCACCTAGCACTCTACAATCCTCATTTATTACTTATAACTTTTGGTGCCTCACTTACAAATCCACAAAACTTCATCCACATGTAAATAAACACATCCTCTATTCATGGTATATGTCATAATTTCAATTGAACTAATTTTTCCTCAACAGTATTAACTTTTTCTACCTCTGAGCCACACCCCAACTGCCACCTTTGACAACCCATAACTTACTGAATTGCCTCTCCAGCATCATCCAAGCACTCCCTGACTGTTGGCACAAAACTGGCCCATCTGGAACCATCTAGAAAGCCAATGAAAGAGCAGTCCCAGAAAGTAAGTGGTTGTTGTCTGTTACTAGTAAGGATATTGATAATGCTTCTCTTACAACCTCTCACACTCTGTGCCCAGCATTCTAGTGAACAACAACACCACCTCTGTCTCTGTACCTGTTATATCTTTCTCGGAAACTGTGACCACAAGATCCTCCATTATTGCCATTCCACCTTGTTATTGTTTTTTTAAACTTTGTTAGGTCTCTCTGCTTCGTTTATTCCATTCTTCCTTGGTTGTCCTCTGGCTTGCTCAGATTCTATATCTTTCCTTCTTTTGCCCAACATATCCAGCTTTTCTAGTGATAATTTGATAGATTCTACACTGTCCTCTGGTATAACTAAAAACTTCTCCTGTTCTTCTACTAGCAGTTTACATATCTAATGGTATTCTTGCTTCTATACTGTACTGTTCCATTCATACAGTTTGTGGAAAAGTTTCTTCAAATTTCTGTCACATTTGTGGCTGTATCTTCTGTTTTGAAACAGCTGTTCTGAATATTGCTTTGTTTCCTTTCCAAACAGTACTAGCTAATGAATTCTCATTGGAACTAATCATGTGTTTTGCATTTCTGGCAGTTGTCATTCCCCACATGCCTGCTTCTCCTGCCATAAATGATGTTACAAATCTTATCTTTCTGTGATCATACCACAGGTCTGACTTTATGTCTTTCAATTGATCAGGGAAGTCTACAGGATGCAGTCTTCCATTTATGGTAAATTTTCTGAAATTTCCTAAATTAATGAATACGTCTTTACTCTGTATCCCCACTTGGTGATTTCCAATAATCACCACATACCAGTGATCTCACATTAGTCTCTATTTGCTGTCTGTCCCCATGTAAATGCATACAGCATCCACACATTGCTTACCTGTTTTCTGCTCTGAATCAAGTTGCAAAACATCATCATTCAATTTTGTCAAGTGTTTTACATTTTAATCAGTCTGGCTGCTCATGTCTATTTTCACATCTGTTATCTGTGTTCTGACTTCTACATATGGTTTATTACAATCTTCCATTCGCTGATTTAGACATTTTGTCAGTTCTCATACATCCTTCTCACATTCTTCATTTATTTCATTACTCTTATTCCTTAGCACTTCCTTTATGTGATCTAGCGTCCCAACTTGTTTTCTGAGTTTTTCATTAAACTTGTGATGCTCTATAGTGAGGTCCTCACAGGTGCTCTGAACTTCTTTGTGTGTATGTCCTTCTTTATTTGATATCTTTGAAAGGTTTTCCTGAGCCTTGGTAGCTCCAGTTCTACTCCTTTTAATATCTACTCTATCCTATTTAATATCTTACCTACTCTGGTTACTACATATCAATAACAGCTTCATCATAGTAAATAAGTCCACATCTTGCCCTTGGTCTTCTCATTTGACTGTTACAGAAATTGGGAATGGATCTGCACCTGAACTTCCTATGTCAGATTCGATTCTAGTATTTCCGGTAATAGGGTAACTTGGCACCCTGTTATCAACAATGTCTGTTTTTATTTTCACTATCTCTACCTCCCCAGCTTCACATTTTAATGGTACTGTTGCACTAGTCAAATGTACACTTGTGTTTGTTATTGTCATAACAAGTGTAACTACCCTTGTACGTTGGAATGAAATTCACTTGCACAATCTACACTTGATGTATAAAGTGACAACACTAAATCAACATCAGTTAACACTGACAACAGTGAAACTCAATACCAGAATATACTTTAACATTAATAAACATACAGACAAGGTGCACTAGTAATATTTCTTAACATTCAATTGTCAATCAGAATTACTTTACACACAATTACATCCAAGCCTACTGTGGAGTAATCTTGGCTGCCTCCTGGTTTCATCATGCAAATTGATACAAAGCACAAGTTGCTTTTACAATGTTATTGACTCCATGGGATTTGATATTGTTATTAGAATTTGTTATACACTTTGTGCACGTGTTGTGCTCTCATGACATTGGCTCTTCCATTGCACCATGTTGTGAATCACTGTTGAAATGCTCTGCTCATGTCTTGAACTTCTGCTGCACACATTGGTGGTGGGACAAATGGTTGGCAATGTTTCACTATCCTGGCATCAGCTCTCCAACTGCACTGCTGTGTGAGTCACTGCTGAAGTAATTTGATCATTTCTTGGTACATCTGCTCCATACATAGATGGTGAAGGAAATGGCTGATGATGTTACACTGTCACTCACTTCTTCGACTTTGGGTTCTCTGCTGTTTTGAGTGGTATCAATGTGTGATCAAGTTCCTTGTTTCTCACATTCACTACACTTTATGACACCACAACCATTTTCCTGTATATTTATGAATAAATTCAATTAGCAAACCCATCCAAAAATGCAGGTCCAGTCATGGTGACATGTAAGTGGCCCAACTGTCAGTAAGTGATAAGAAATTTTATGTTTTACCATCTATGTGAAGCTACAGTGCAGGCTGCTCGTATCTCCGTATCACTGTCATTGTAGATACACTGAAATCTGAGTCACATTCATAGTCAAACCACTCAGATCTTCTGATTACCTATTTGTGAGCATAATTAGGATTATTCTGACTCAGCAAAAGTAGTAAGTCAAATGTACACAAATGGACATTTATAACACACACAAATTGGCTTAAGCTGTTCACTAAACATATCACCTGCACTATTGCATGGCACACATATACATGTACTACCAATAACTGTCTTTTACCACATAAGTAAACTTTCATAGCTCCATGTGCTGCTACATGCTTGTGACGAGTGAGCCAGCTTCCATTACTGTCTCAACACACTGCTTTTTTCATGGCAACCACCACCACACCAAAGCAACAAATGCAGTACTAACTATGGACTATCAATACATGCGATATGCACCTTACCCTTGCCTTAGTTTCCCAGCATTTTATTCTTTCTTTACATCAGCCATGCACTCACTGTACAGTCTTTCACATAGTGACCACTTTGTGTGCATTTGAAGCACATTACAGATTTTGACTGCACACACAGGTTTCTATGCCCTGGTAACTTACAGGATGAGCATCTTACTACTCACAATCCTTCTGTTTCTCTGCAGTTGCCACAGAAAATGGAGGATTGATAATGGCCATTCTCACTGACACTCTTGAATTATCATCTCCAATTTCTATTACTGCTGGCCATATTTAATTTACTATTCAGGATTATCGAATATCGATTAGATATGTAAGCTATTTAAATATTGGTACATAGCCTTTACACATACAGAGAGAATTTTTTTTCACAGCATAAGAGACCATTTGGTACAGAAGTTAGCAAAAAACTGAACAAGGTAAAAATGCTTGCTAGGGTGGCTATCAGTAGTTTCATTATGTACAAACACAAAATACATCAGTGCCACACAGCACCCCCCCCCCCCCCCCCCCCCCCATAACCCCCCTTTTCCAACAGCTGGGATAACTTGATATTTAAACTTGATTTAATGGCTTGGTTCTTGAGTGGCTTGGATGCCACAATGGTGGTGAAGCCATCAGCTGCGACACTAGCTTATCAGCAGGCTTTGAGGTTGATCGGTGTCTGGGTAGTGTGATCCTTTTGACTCTGGATTGATTGTGACATGAGGTGTGGGCTAAGTGTCGGCCACAGTTGAGTTTAAAATCCACGCTAGTTTTACTTGTTCATTGGAGACTTTGGAGGGCTGCATTGCATAGAATGTATATTGTATGCTCCCAATATGCGACACTGGGAAAGAACCAGCATACAGGGTTGGAGGGGCGATCTGTCTGAGTCAATACATAGCATTATGTAGGAACAGTTGTGCAGATCTTTGTGCAGAAACATCTGATGATTGGCATGCCAAGAAGTGTGTGGGCGTTGGTTATTGGTGTAGTATTACTTTAGTTGCTACACTAACTGAAGAAATTTTGTCATGACCGGTTGTGGTGTCGGCACTGAGTAGTCTGGTGGAATGTGTAGAGGCTCACTGTGCACTGTTCCAGCCACAGATGCACCAATGTTGCATTTCAGCACTGTTTGGAGTCCTAAGAGTGTTAAGGGAAGGGCCTAGGTCCACTTCTCTGGTGATATATTAACAATGCATTCGTCGACTTCAACTTTTGTCATTACGGGAGTTGCAACTTTGGATAAAGAGGTTGAAGAGAACTGGCATAACATTTGAGCACATAAAGCACAAGCAGGGCCACCATCTGAATACTCTGTTAACATCTTATATGGTTTAAAGTTATCATCTGTATTTTTTAAGAATAATACTTTTTTGCTGCCAAAGAAGGGTGACTTAAGGTTCCTAGCAAACAGGCATGCTATTACCATCTCAGCACAGATAACTCAGCTGCTGAAAGATATTGGCCTTCAGATCATTGAAAATAATTGATATCCACAGCACTCGGAGGCAATTTTGATCAGTGGACAGAATAATGACAAATATTACAATACCTGTCATTGTTATAAGGGAGCCACTAAATGTAGTTGTTGTAGATTTGACTTAAACATTTGATCGGGTTTCTTGTAAGGCCATTTATCAGGCATTTTGGTCCTACAGTGTTGATGAAACAACAATGCAACACATACTGAGCTCCTACAAGGAGGTGGTCTCACAGTTCCGTATTGACCATGAAGTGGTAAGGGATGTTTAAGTCAAGCATGGGATATAGGTGTAGAAACAGAAGCAATGTGTCCCACTGAGTCCAGTGATTTTTAACATCATGCTGGATAACCTGATGAGGGCAGTTACAGAGAAGTGTGGACCTCAGGAGGTTCACAGATCCCTGTGATTGTTTTTGAGGATGATATAGTTTTGCTGTCTATCACTCTAGGCTGGATGAAAGCAGATCTGTGATCTGTTGAAAAATTTGTAGCAGATACTCAGCCGGACCATCACTTGCCACCTGAAGGTGGCATAATGTAATGCTGAAACTGATTGCACAAAGAAGATAAAACTGGAAATTTATATGGCTGAAGGTGTTTTGATTTGACATTTTGTGCTGGAAGATGTCTTGTTCTCACAACCAGCTAACACTCAGTTGTGATTTATGAATGAGGCACCTGCTGTATAAATCTTCCTTAAACACAAAATTTAGATAGTAATTCTCATAACTACTTTGTGTGGTTGCCCTAAAAATACTAATCATTTGAATACATGTCTAAGCATATAGTACAGTTTATGCCAATCTGACATCTGTGGAATGCCATCTTCATATTGTTGCAATACACCAGCAACGCATTTCCACAATATTTCATTTTTAAACTGAGCAAATAATTTTATCACCATAAACTTTGTTTTTTCAATGTAGTAACTACACATTTACGGTGGATTGACACGTGTTTGGGATTAATTAACAACTAACAGCAAAGGTTTGGAGGCTGTGTTTTTTATGCCCAAATGTAGAGTAATTCTACATCTTCATCTATACTCCACAAGCCATCTTACAGTGTGTAGCATAGGATACTTCTGGTGCCATTATCATTAACCCCCCTGCGTCTTCCCCCCCCCCCTCCCCCCCCCTTAATGTAAATGCATGGTAATGGATTTCTTAGCTTATTTTTGTGCAATGCATTACATTTATTTACTCTCAGGGTCAAATGTCAGTTCTGAGCCGTGCGTGGCTTGTGTTCCCGCCATCATGTATTTTACACCCTGTTTTTAACGTACTTCCACCTCACTACGTTAATTTTAATTACCACTGTCACTGAGTTGCTGCTTTGCCTGAACGTGAGCAGCGTTAGCAGCATGTATCGATATATCCCCTCTCATAGTATCTTTGCTCGACTGCTGTTACTTCCCAGTTGTTGCCTGTTGTAAGCCAGTTCGGGTGTCAAGTCCGGGTCTGCCAGTCAGTTGGAACGCGTCTGGAGCACAGTCCGGACCTGCCAGTTGGGAGTTGCAATGTGGCACTAGTGCAGTCGGGTTGGAGCAGCAGTGAGGTCTGCATCGACATTGCTCGCCTGACCATTGCCGCTACACATCACTTGAGCTGGGTCACGTTCTCGGTGGATCGTCGGTCAGTCGTCATCCTACCAGACGCGTCTTGGCTCACTGATCATTCATGAGTTAGCTGTGTGTGTGTGTGTATGCATTGACTCGCAATTTGTCTTTGTGCGTGCTTAGTTACCGTTGGGTATCGTTCAGGTCCTCGTGCAAGTGTTTGTCAGGTTCTGTGTGTGCAGTTGGTGTTATTTCCACTGACAACTATTTTAGATGTTGTCAGCATTCTGAGGGGAGTCAGTCAGAACGTGCGAGGAGGAGAGTTCACGGTGGCAATTCGGGTCATGAGTTGGGCCCTGGCAGTAAGTTGCAACACGTCTAGAGCACAGCCAGTCGCCGGCTTGCAGCAGCAGTGAGCCCTGTGTGGACATTGCCCGCCCAACCGTTGCTGCCACGCATCACTTAAGCCGGGCCTGACTTTTGGTGGATTGTTGGTCAGTCGGTTGGTCCGAGGACATCTCCGTATGGTGTAATCGGCTGGGCCACTGGCGGAGTCTGTCTGGAGCTGTCCGATCGGTATGAGCATTGACGCTCGCCGACCTAGGACGTGAAGGCGAGGTTGTTTCTGGCATTGCTGTTGTGGAGGTTTTCCTGTGAGCAATGACGAGTGAAGTGTTTGAAATAGCTGCCGTCAGGTGAAATTGATCAAATTAATTTATTCATAGTCAAGTGAACCAGTGGAATTTTCTGCCCTGTGGCCGCTAGTGTTCTGGTTACCTGCACTGGCCGCTAACGTAGTTTCTAGGCTGTGTTTTTTCCTCACCTGTCGTTGCTGCCCAACATGGTGTGTAGTTTTGGCAGCTCATTTCGCATACGCATTTGTTTGGGGATAGTGATACTTTTATTTATTTATTTATTTTTTGGCCTTGAATTCTCGTGTACTCCATCATAGCAAGCACGTCATGGCAAGCAGGCAGTTGGTCGTTCGGTCCGTTACTGTCCCTTGGTTGGGTTTGCGTGAATTAAGTGTAGTTGGACTCACCATCTGTCTCGCCTAAGTGAAGGAGGGCAGACCGATCCACTGGAGACTTCTGAGTGCCATTCTCTTAATTATCTTTTTGGCAGTGTTAATGTTGTTGTAATTTAGCTGTATTTTATAGTTTTAATTTGTCAAGGTTAGTTGTGGGTCTTCAGCCCTGGAAACATGTTCTCAGAGTTTCCTTCAACTCCAAACATTATCGCCTTCTGCTCTTGAAAGGTTATTGTAATTTCCTCTGAAAGATTTTACATATTATTGTGGGCCTTCAGCCATTGGTGTTGCAAAAGGGAAATTTTTAAACTTAATGTATTGTTTTATCAATTGTTGCAATATATATTTCCTTAATTTGCAGAATTTAACTTTGTGGCCTTCAGCCATCTTATTGCATTTGTTTATCTCCTTCTGTGCACCTTGTGGGCCATCAGCCCTGTTAACATCTTAAAACATTGTGGCCTTCTGCCTTCAGTAATCATCATAGTATATTTGGAATTTTGAAGATTTAATCCAACGGCCTTCAGCCGCTCCACATGCTGATCTCATATATGTATACAATTTATCTTATTCGCAAATTTAATTGTGTGTCATGTCTTTTCAAAATTGAACTTATTCTAAAGCATCTGTTTGGAGGCCTTCAGCCGCGAAGCAAATTTAATTCTTTCAAAAGTGTATTTGTGAACTAAATGATAATAAATTACAGTTGTGAAATGAATCCAACCGCAACTCCCTTGGCCCTTTCCACAATCCTAATTACCTGTTAGCCCTGCATGATTTAGGGGGTGTTTCAAGTTCCTGCACCTGAGATGTGTGCAATGCAGAAAAACAGATGTGTGCAATGCAGACCAGTCTGGATGAACTGTAACTGGATGTCGAGCAGTTGTGGATAGTCTAGTTTTCAGAATGAAATTTTCACTCTACAGTGGAGTGTGCACTGATATGAAACTTCCTGGCAGACTAAAACTGTGTGCCAGACCGAGACTCGAACTCGAGATCTTTGCCTTTCGCGGGCAAGGGCTCTACCAACAAGGAGAGCTTCTGTGAAGTTTGGAAGGTAGGAGATGAGGTACTGGGGGAATTAAAGCTGTGAGGACGGGGCGTGAGTCATGCTTGGGTAGCTCAGTTGGTAAAGCACTCGCCAGCGAAAGGCAAAGGTCCCGAGTTCGAGTCTTGGTCCGGTACACAGTTTTAATCTTTTAAACTTAAATGTTTGTAAAATGATGTATGAAGAGAGAGACCAAACAAATTCTTCCTTTTTCATCATGAACCCTGGACCTTGCCGTTGGTGGGAAGGCTTGCGTGCCTCAGCGATACAGATAGCCGTACCGTGGGTACAACCACAACGGAGGGGTATCTGTTGAGAGACCAGACAAACGTGTGGTTCCTGAAGAGGGGCAGCAGCCTTTTCAGTAGTTGCAAGGGCAACAGTCTGGATGATTGACTGATCTGGCCTTGTAACAATAATCAAAACGGCCTTGCTGTGCTGGTGCTGCGAACGGCTGAAGGCAAGGGGAAACTACGGCCGTAATTTTTCCCGAGGGCATGCAGCTTTACTGTATGATTAAATGATGATGGCGTCCTCTTGGGTAAAATATTCCGGAGGTAAAATAGTCCCCTATTCGGATCTCCGAGTGGGGACTACTCAAGAGGATGTCGTTATCAGGAGAAAGAAAACTGGCATTCTACGGATCGGAGCGTGGAATGTCAGGTCCCTTAATCGGGCAGGTAGGTTAGAAAATTTGAAAAGGGAAATGGATAGGTTAAAGTTAGATATAGTGGGAATTAGTGAAGTTCGGTGGCAGGAGGAACAAAACTTCTGGTCAGGTGACTACAGGGTTATAAACACAAAGTCAAATAGGGGTAATGCAGGAGTAGGTTTAATAATGAATAGGAAAATAGGAACGCGGGTAAGCTACTACAAACAGCTTAGTGAACGCATTATTGTGGCCAAGATAGATACGAAGCCCACACCTACTACAGTAGTACAAGTTTATATGGCAACTAGCTCTGCAGATGACGAAGAAATTGAAGAAATGTACGATGAAATAAAAGAAATTATTCAGATAGTGAAGGGAGACGAAAATTTAATAGTCATGGGTGACTGGAATTCGAGTGTAGGAAAAGGGAGAGAAGGAAACGTAGTAGGTGAATATAGATTGGGGCTAAGAAATGAAAGAGGAAGCCGCCTGGTAGAATTTTGCACAGAGCACAACTTAATCATAGCTAACACTTGGTTTAAGAATCATGATAGAAGGTTGTATACATGGAAGAACCCTGGAGATACTAAAAGGTATCAGATAGATTATATAATGGTAAGACAGAGATTTAGGAACCAGGTTTTAAATTGTAAGACATTTCCAGGGGCAGATGCGGCCTCTGACCACAATCTATTGGTTATGACCTGTAGATTAAAACTGAAGAAACTGCAAAAAGGTGGGAATTTAAGGAGATGGGACCTGGATAAACTGAAAGAACCAGAGGTTGTACAGAGTTTCAGGGAGAGCATAAGGGAACAATTGAGAGGAATGGGGGAAAGAAATACAGTAGAAGAAGAATGGGTAGCTTTGAGGGATGAAGTAGTGAAGGCAGCAGAGGATCAAGTAGGTAAAAAGACGAGGGCTAGTAGAAATCCTTGGGTAACAGAAGAAATATTGAATTTAATTGATGAAAGGAGAAAATATAAAAATGCAGTAAATGAAGCAGGCAAAAAGGAATACAAACGTCTCAAAAATGAGGTCGACAGGAAGTGCAAAATGGCTAAGCAGGGATGGCTAGAGGACAAATGTAAGGTTGTAGAGGCTTATCTCACTAGGGGTAAGATAGATACTGCCTACAGGAAAATTAAAGAGACGTTTGGAGATAAGAGAACCACTTGTATGAATATCAAGAGCTCAGATGGAAACCCAGTTCTAAGCAAAGAAGGGAAAGCAGAAAGGTGGAAGGAGTATATAGAGGGTCTATACAAGGGCAATGTTCTTGAGGACAATATTATGGAAATGGAAGAGGATGTAGATGAAGATGAAATGGGAGATACGATACTGCGTGAAGAGTTTGACAGAGCACTGAAAGACCTGAGTCGAAACAAGGCCCCCGGAGTAGACAACATTCCATTGGAACTACTGACAGCCTTGGGAGAGCCAGTCCTGACAAAACTCTACCATCTGGTGAGCAAGATGTATGAAACAGGCGAAATACCCTCAGACTTCAAGAAGAATATAATAATTCCAATCCCAAAGAAAGCAGGTGTTGACAGATGTGAGAATTACCGAACAATCAGTTTAATAAGCCACAGCTGCAAAATACTAACACGAATTCTTTACAGACGAGTGGAAAAACTAGTAGAAGCCGACCTCGGGGAAGATCAGTTTGGATTCCGTAGAAATACTGGAACACGTGAGGCAATACTGACCTTACGACTTATCTTAGAAGAAAGATTAAGGAAAGGCAAACCTACGTTTCTAGCATTTGTAGACTTAGAGAAAGCTTTTGACAATGTTGAATGGAATACTCTCTTTCAAATTCTGAAGGTGGCAGGGGTAAAATACAGGGAGCAAAGGGCTATTTATAATTTGTACAGAAACCAGATGGCAGTTATAAGAGTCGAGGGACATGAAAGGGAAGCAGTGGTTGGGAAGGGAGTAAGACAGGGTTGTAGCCTCTCCCCGATGTTATTCAATCTGTATATTGAGCAAGCAGTAAAGGAAACAAAAGAAAAATTCGGAGTAGGTATTAAAACCCATGGAGAAGAAATAAAAACTTTGAGGTTCGCCGATGACATTGTAATTCTGTCAGAGACAGCAAAGGACTTGGAAGAGCAGTTGAACGGAATGGATGGTGTCTTGAAGGGAGGATATAAGATGAACATCAACAAAAGCAAAACGAGGATAATGGAATGTAGTCGAATTAAGTCGGGTGATGTTGAGGGTATTAGAGTAGGAAATGAGACACTTAAAGTAGTAAAGGAGTTTTGCTATTTGGGCAACAAAATAACTGATGATGGTCGAAGTAGAGAGGATATAAAATGTAGACTGGCAATGGCAAGGAAAGTGTTTCTGAAGAAGAGAAATTTGTTAACATCAAGCATAGATTTAAGTGTCAGGAAGTCATTTCTGAAAGTATTTGTATGGAGTGTAGCCATGTATGGAAGTGAAACATGGACGGTAAATAGTTTGGACAAGAAGAGAATAGAAGCTTTTGAAATGTGGTGCTACAGAAGAATGCTGAAGATTAGATGGGTAGATCACATAACTAATGAGGAGGTACTGAATAGGATTGGGGAGAAGGGGAGTTTGTGGCACAACTTGACCAGAAGAAGGGATCGGTTGGTAGGACATGTTCTGAGGCATCAAGGGATCACCAATTTAGTATTGGAGTGCAGCGTGGAGGGTAAAAATCGTAGGGGGAGACCAAGAGATGAATACACTAAGCAGATTCAGAAGGATGTAGGTTGCAGTGGGTACTGGTAGATGAAGCAGCTTGCACAGGATAGAGTAGCATGGAGAGCTGCATCAAACCAGTCTCAGGACTGAAGACCGCAACAACAACAGTGTGCCATGCCACACTTCACTTTTGAGTTGCAAGATTTTGGCTGGAAGAAGTGTTCCTATCTGTTCACATCCACTGAATGCACCAGATATAGTGCCATGTGACTTCTGACTCTCCCCAAAAATTAAAACTATGCTTAAAGGGAAAGATTTTGACACCATTCCTGACATTGACAGGGCCATGAAAGAGTAGCAGAACACTCACCCAAAAGAAACCTTCCAGAAATGCTTGTGGTCATGGATTCAACGTTGGGATAAGTGCTTTGTTAGCCACACTCCTCTGAAGGAGATTAAATCAAATTTCATGTAAGCATATTACATTGGTTCTATTAAAATTATTCACCACCTACTTTTATCATACCTCGTGGCTGTAGACGAGGTGGCGTAAGTTGATCCCTGACCGTTGGCAATGCTGTTGCCAGCTGTCAACTACAAAGTTGCCAATGGCTGAAGGCAAAAGCAATAGCAGTGTATAGTGCTCTGGCAACACAGAAGTGTTGCTATAGAGAAAATTACAAAATTGTGTAATGTGACTGGTTGCATAGGCCTTCTAAGCTGCAGTGCCCACCCCACTGCAACCTTTAGGGGTCTTCTTACTTACTATAATGTTGTCTGAATTGACTGTTAGCTGGAATGCAGTACCCTGTATTTATTTTTTCTCTAGTGAATTTTTGTTGTTAACCCCTATCTCAAAAATTTGTACTGTAACAGAAACTGCCTTTGTGATGATAAAAGTGCATGGATTAAATGAAGCCAAAGCCAGGAAAAAATCATGGAATACAATAAGCAAAATCATATGACAAGTTACATTTCAACATTGTTTCTTATTTCAGTGTTGGAAAAAGAACCAACAAAAGTGTCTGTATTCATTCAGGATGATTGAAGCGAGCTGGCATGAGACAGTCAGTAATGCTCGATAGACCAAATACAAAAATTAACAATTGATTTTTCTTTTCTTTCTTTCTCTCTCTCTCTCTCTCTCTCTCTCTCTATCTCTATCTTTCTCTCCCCCCCCCCTTTTTTAGACAAGATAGTTCGAAATGATTACGTTGGTTCAATCAAGGAGCAAGCTTCAGATTTTGTCTCCTTGTTGTCATTTATATAGTGCTGACCACACCGCATAGTAGCACAAAAAACAATGAGAATACAAGCACCAAAAAGGCTGTAGAGGGTATTGCTAGACTACCAGATGAAAAAGTGCATCATTCAGTCATTCTGAGTAATTGAGCTATAATAGTTTCACTATCCACTGCACTTGGTGAGCTTCTTCAGACCACTCGCTCTAAAGTGATCCATCTTTTTATCTCATCTTCACAGCTTGCCATGTCACAGATAGTTGACCCAAGTTAGATGAAAGAATTCACTTCTTCCAGTCCTTTAATCAGCCGTGAGTTGAAACAGTGCTCCTTGATCAATTAACATGACTTTGGACTTGCTGAGATTGAGGACCAGTCCAACTGGTAGACTAATGTCTTTTACTTTTATAAATAGCTAAGCAATATGTGCAATATATCCACATTCCTGATTTCACACTGCTGCAATTGTTCCTTTAAAATAAATAAATTTTCCTATCTATTTCATCACTGAAGACAAGTTGTCAGGGCCAACTTATCCTTGAGTCTTACTATACAATGTGCTGTAAGAGAACGCACCACAGAAGATCTGTAATGTTCAGAGTGCAACCTCTGGGGCTTAGCCACATTTAACATTCAGTGCCCAAAAGAGTGGTTTTATAAAGTAGTGGAAACTAGAGATTTACGTGTATCAGCTTCATTTCTCAGTTTGTGGTTCAGATATTGCGGGGAAATGTGTTAACTATACTGGAAAAAGAAACAAATGTTGCCATGGAGCCAAAAATTCTGAAGTGTGAATTGCTCTTTCACCAGCTTTAAGTAGGTTGCATAAAATTATGTTCATGCACCATACAGTTCTGTTTTCACAGAATACCATGATAATAATGTATTCCCACAGCTTCAGGTACTCCTTCTGCTATATCAGTCCTGTCTTCAGCTAGTCACATCTCACACAGAATGTATTACGACTAGGAGTAAATTGTTAATTGATATCCTTAAACTGACTTTCAGTGTCGGTGTTTCATTTGAGCTGTGTTCAGTGAGTGAAGCAGTAGAAAAGGCTGTATCATTGACGGCAAGACCTTCCTTAATGTTGGCCTAGGTGACTGGGATTTGTAGGGAAAAAAAAGAATGAGTGATATCATTTCCTTGTTATTTCTTCTTCTTCTTCACTTTTGTTGTTATCTTTTGCTTAACATCTGGAAGGGGGCGGGGGTTGGTATGTGATCAAAAGATGGTCTAAAATGCAGGGTTGATTTGTTCAGAGGTATCTGTTTCAATGTTCTCAGTCTTGTTGAGGGACAGCATTGTATGGTAGTAAATTGTGGACAGTGGGAAAACCAGGACAGAAGAGAATTAAAGAGTTTGAGATCTAGCGCTACAGAAGAATGTTGAAAGTTAGGTGTACTGATAGGACAAGATAAGATAAGATAAGGCATGAGGGAGATTGGGGAGAAGAGGAGTTTGTGGCACAACTTGACAAGAAGAAGGGATCGGTTGGTAGGACATGTTCTGAGGCATCAAAGGATCACCAATTTAGTATTGGAGGGCAGCGTGGAGGGTAAAAATCGTAGGGGGAGACCAAGAGATGAATACACTAAGCAGATTCAGAAGGATGTAGGTTGCAGTAGGTACCGGGAGATGAAGAAGCTTGCACAGGATAGAGTAGCATGGAGAGCTGCGTCAAACCAGTCTCAGGACTGAAGACCACAACAACAACAACAAGGCATGAGGATGAATTGGCAAAGAAAGGAAGGTATGAAGAACAGTAATGAGAAGAAGGACCTATGTTAAGACATCAAGGAATAACATGCATAGTATAAGAGGGAGCTGTAAGGGATAAAAACTGTAGAGAAAAATGGAGATTGGAATACACCCAATAAATAATTGAGGATTTTGGGTGTAAGTGTCATTCTGAAATGAAGAGATTAGTGCAGAAGAGAAATTCGTGGTGGGCCACATCAAATCAGGTAGATGACTGATGACTCAGAAAAACTTAGTATTTAACTAATGTTTTTAAACCTTTGCCTAAAGGCGCTGGAGTTATTTACATCTTTAATTTCCTGTCAGGCTGTTGTACAGTTGTAAGTCCATGAAATAACACACTGTGTTGTGTTTTGTACTTGTTTTTCCTGTTTAGCTGTAAATAGTGACTTGCTCTTGTTCCATGCTCATGTGTTGAACTGCTTGAGATGTACAGATAAACATTTTTCTCTAATTTATATTGTATTATGAAGTATATAAATCATGTGGGACAGTCAGAATACCTAGCATTTTAAATAACTAACAGAATGAACCCTGCTACTGCTATTTGTCATTATTTGAACAACCCTTTTCTGTACATTGAACACAGCCTGTACAATCCCATAAATGAGGATTGAATATACACTCCTGGAAATGGAAAAAAGAACACATTGACACCGGTGTGTCAGACCCACCATACTTGCTCCGGACACTGCGAGAGGGCTGTACAAGCAATGATCACACGCACGGCACAGCGGACACACCAGGAACCGCGGTGTTGGCCGTCGAATGGCGATAGCTGCGCAGCATTTGTGCACCGCAGCCGTCAGTGTCAGCCAGTTTGCCGTGGCATACGGAGCTCCATCGCAGTCTTTAACACTGGTAGCATGCCGCGACAGCGTGGACGTGAACCGTATGTGCAGTTGACGGACTTTGAGCGAGGGCGTATAGTGGGCATGCGGGAGGCCGGGTGGACGTACCGCCGAATTGCTCAACACGTGGGGCGTGAGGTCTCCACAGTACATCGATGTTGTCGCCAGTGGTCGGCGGAAGGTGCACGTGCCCGTCGACCTGGGACCGGACCGCAGCGACGCACGGATGCACGCCAAGACCGTAGGATCCTACGCAGTGCCGTAGGGGACCGCACCGCCACTTCCCAGCAAATTAGGGACACTGTTGCTCCTGGGGTATCGGCGAGGACCATTCGCAACCGTCTCCATGAAGCTGGGCTACGGTCCCGCACACCGTTAGGCCGTCTTCCGCTCACGCCCCAACATCGTGCAGCCCGCCTCCAGTGGTGTCGCGACAGGCGTGAATGGAGGGACGAATGGAGACGTGTCGTCTTCAGCGATGAGAGTCGCTTCTGCCTTGGTGCCAATGATGGTTGTATGCGTGTTCAGCGCCATGCAGGTGAGCGCCACAATCAGGACTGCATACGACCGAGGCACACAGGGCCAACACCCGGCATCATGGTGTGGGGAGCGATCTCCTACACTGGCCGTACACCACTGGTGATCGTCGAGGGGACACTGAATAGTGCACGGTACATCCAAAACGTCATCGAACCCATCGTTCTACCATTCCTAGACCGGCAAGGGAACTTGCTGTTCCAACAGGACAATGCACGTCCGCATGTATCCCGTGCCACCCAACGTGCTCTAGAAGGTGTAAGTCAACTACCCTGGCCAGCAAGATCTCCGGATCTGTCCCCCATTGAGCATGTTTGGGACTGGATGAAGCGTCGTCTCACGCGGTCTGCACGTCCAGCACGAACGCTGGTCCAACTGAGGCGCCAGGTGGAAATGGCATGGCAAGCCGTTCCACAGGACTACATCCAGCATCTCTACGATCGTCTCCATGGGAGAATAGCAGCCTGCATTGCTGCGAAAGGTGGATATACACTGTACTAGTGCCGACATTGTGCATGCTCTGTTGCCTGTGTCTATGTGCCTGTGGTTCTGTCAGTGTGATCATGTGATGTATCTGACCCCAGGAATGTGTCAATAAAGTTTCCCCTTCCTGGGACAATGAATTCACGGTGTTCTTATTTCAATTTCCAGGAGTGTATATATATCCAAAGTAGGTCACATTGAGACGTGAAATGGAGCAAAATTTTGAATGGAATAACAAGCTGAAGATGTTTTAATGTTGTGTCCATTTCAACTCACAGTCTATATTCAGCCCCAAGAATATGGTCTCATTTACACATTTAAATATGACATCACTGACTTACAGTCTAGCTCCAATGTGTTTTATTCAGTCAGAAGTTCAATCAGTTTGTCTTACTTAGATTTAATGTTACTTCAGTGACCTATGATCGGTATGATGCTGTCATCTGAACACAGTAATTTTTCTTCGGGTTTGGTGGTCTGTGGGAATTTGTTAGTATAGATTAGGAAGAAGATTAGCCCCAATACATTCCCCTGAGGTATTCCTATATCAACATACAAGATGGGGTTAGAAAGTTGTTGTCTTCTGCAATACAAAATAGGATGATAATTCTTGTTCTCATATTTATGCTTTAGTGGACAACCTAAAATTTAATACAACAGGTTTTCTAAGTGATTTCCTCCTGCAGCAATGAAGTGTGTAGAGCCTTGAAGTGAATTCTGAGATGATGTTCTGAAGAACATTATTTTAGACAGATTTAATCTCACTGTAAATAACAGTACCCACATCTTGGAGTGTTGCAGATGCATCTTTGAAGACTCTGTCCTTCAGCTAACCCTATAAAAAATAATAACAGTTTGAGATCAGGACTATAAGGGCGCCATTCCACACCATCTCCAGTGAATGCCAAGGTGTCCAGGGCAACAATTTGATCTCTGAACATCTTCTGATAGAAACTGATGACATTTGAAGTATAGTGTGGCTGAGTGAAATGTGGTTAGCAAATTGGGCTCACATTCGGGAGAATGACACTTCAGAACCATCTCAGGCCATCCAGATTTAGAGTTTCTGCGACTTTGCTGGGGATGGTTCCTTTGGAAGGGCACAGCCAATTTCCTTCCCCATCCCTCCCAAAATCCGAGCTTCTGCTCCATCTCTGATGACCTTGATTTCAATGGGGCATTAAACCCAATCTTCCTTTCTTCCAGTATGGTGTGGCCATGCTCCGTCCTGAATAAATCAGTAGTTCCAGAGCATTCAGTCACATCGTGCAGCTAGTACAAATTCATGTTCCAGTACTTATCTGTTTGCTGTGACAAGATCATAAATAAAAATGAGCTCTGCCACAGTGGCACGGGATTTTATATATTCCTGGTCTCCTCAGGCTGAGGTTGTCTTTAACAGAGCCCAGCATTGATTGCACTCATGCTGGAGGCCAGAAAACACATTTAATCCAGTGTTTCTTGAAAATTCTGCTCATTTTAAAAGACACGCCATCGACATGCGGTAGAAAAACCAACCCCATGGTGTTCTCTGCTTCTTCTCGCTGCTCTTGAGGTTTGGAGCATGCTGGTCGAAATGCATTCCGGATCTGCTTCTCGGAGTACCCGTTCTGGGCAAACACAGAGCGGAGATTGCTAAGCTCTGCCGATAAGCTGTCCTGATCTGAGATGGCTCTAGCCCTATGCACTAACGTCTGTAATACACCGCTGCGCTGTGAGGGATGATGACAGCTTGTAGCTTGTAATACAAGTCTGTGTGTATAGTCTTCCAGAACACACTGTGACTCAAGGAGCTGTATCCTTTTCTATGAACCAAAACATCCAAAACATACTTCGCCGGGAAAGCCTCAAACAGCACATCTGGTACCTCTATGGGGAGGAGATGGTTAACACAGTATGTGAGTTCGATAAACTTTGCAACAAAAGGGAGTGACTATTGTGCTCTCTCGTGTTCTTACCGAGATGTCGGGACCAGCAAACTACACCGACTTTTGCCAAGTTCAACCATTATGTGGACTGTGTGGCGGCCAGGAGAATTAAACAACGAGCAAGCAGGGCACTGGTGAGAGAAGGAATCCATTATACTAGGCGAGTATTAGACCAAGTCTCCAGAAGCCTGCTCTCACTTCATCTGAAAATCTTGTCGTGTCTGTCAGCAGATTCCGGGGAGTGGGTGGACAGCTCTACTTGGGCGCTTTCGGACTGGGCGCGGCAGGAAATCACGGCACGTCGAACTTCTAAGTTCCAATCCCTTACAAACCGGTCATTGCAAAAAGAGAAATTTAGCAGACGGACTGTTTTTAATCTCACATATAAACCACTGAGTGACGCTGCAGTGTCAGTGTTAGAAAAGGGACTTAATTTTGTGCCTACTCCCAAGACCTTGTCCATCAAGGAGTTCATCAGTGTTGTTGAACAATGTGTTTTGAAACTTCCGAATGATGCTGCTGAAGAAATAAGGCGAGAGGCTTGCAGATCAATAACCAGGATGCCTGCATCCAAGCAGAATGTCACCATTGAAGAAAGAAGAGCACTCAGTTCTTTAAAAGAAGACAATGATATAGTAATTTTACCAGCTGACAAGGGTAACGCCACTGTTCTTCTGCCTGCTACATCTTATTTTGGCAAGATGATGGAATTACTACAGGATACAGCGTATCGTCGTCTCCAGAAAGATCCAATGGATGCCATACAATGGAAGACATCCACTCTCCTCAAATCCAGCCAACTTCCTGACCATCTGAAGAAGAGTTTAAGAGAACGAGCACGAGTTCCGCCAAGACTTTATGGCCTGCCAAAGATACATAAGGAGAATTTTCTGCTTTGCCTTGTCATCAGTAATATAGGTGCCCCAACATACCACCTAGCTAAACATCTGGCTTCTCTTCTGAGTCCCATGGTGGAGAAATGTGAACACCATATAGGAAACTCAGAAGATTTTATATGGCGACTGAAGAACCTGCGCCTTGAATCTAACGATTTACTAGTGAGTTTCGATGTGGTTTCTTTGTTCACACGAGAGCCTCTGATGGACTCATTATAACTCATAGGAGCTAAGCTGGAAGAGGACATCTTACACCTTTTTAAACACGTGCTTACCTCGACTTACTTTTTATTCAATGACAAGTATTTTAAGCAGACTGATGGTGTTACTATGGGTAGCCCTGTCTCCCATAGTAGCTGAACTTTTTATGGAAGATTTCAAGGACAAAGCAGTTCAGACTGCAGTTTTGAAACCCAAATGTTTTTGAAGATATGTAGATGATACGTTTGTGGTATGGCTGCATGGGACAGCAACACTTCCTTCTTTTCTGGAACATCTGAACTCCCTCCATCCAAGCATCTGTTTCACCAGGGAGGTAGAGAAAGATGGTGAGTTCACATTTCTGGATGTTTTGGTTTGTAGAAAAGGAGACGGCTCCTTGGGTCACAGTGTGTTCTGGAAGCCTATGCACACAGACTTGTATTTACAAGCTACGAGCTGTCATCATCCCTCACAGCGCAGCGGTGTATTACTGACGCTAGTGCATAAGGCTAGAGCCATCTCAGATCAGGACAGCTTATCAGCAGAGCTTAGCCATCTCTGCTTTGTGTTTGCCCAGAACGGGTACTCCGAGAAGCAGATCCAGAATGCATTTCGACCAGCATGCTCCAAACCTCAAGAGCAGCATGAAGAAGCAGAGAAAACCACGGGGTTGGTTTTTCTACCGTATGTCAGTGGCGTGTCTTTTCAGATGAGTAGAATTTTCAAGAAATACCGGATTAAATGTGTTTTCCGGCCTCCAGCACAAGTGCAATCAATGCTGGGTTCTGTTAAAGACAACCTCAGCCTGAGGAGACGAGGAATATATAAAATCCTGTGCCACTGTGGGAAGTCTTATATTGGCCAGACGTGTCGTACATTGTACAGTTAAAGACTGATGCGACAAATATAAAAGTCCCACGAGGTTGGGTCAGCCAGAGAAATCTGCGGTTGCTGAACACTGCCTTGACACGGGTCACGGCATGAACTATGAAGAAACCAAGATCCTCTCGTATGCTTCCACATACTGGGACTCCATCATCAAAGAGGTGGTCGAAATACGTATAAGCAGTGACCTAATAAAGAGAGACATGGGGTTCACCTGAGCAAAGCCTGGGAGCCAGCCTTGGCGGCACTAAGGAATCGTCAACCACAGATTAGCAGCTGCACCGAGTCAACGCAGATGGGAAACGTTAGCGCAGATGCTTAAATCGCATGCCAACACCTCACGCTCGAACGGGGTCTGTCGCTCCTGGCCGCATTTTCCCGCGCCGTGGCGCGCTACCACAGACCGCGACCCGTTTCTCCAGCAGAGGGCTCTGGTATTCAATGCCGTCTATGATTGGTCTCTGATGACGTTAGGCCCCCACTGGCACCTGTGCTGTTCTAGAAAGCCAACATATAAATTGGTGAGCTTCTCAGCGACGCGACAGTAGCACCTGAAGATGGCGGGCAGTTGTCTCGCTGAAATATTGTGCAGTTTTTACAATATTATCCAGTGTAATTCCCGGGAACCTATCAAGCAGATGCACCACTGGGAAAGTCTCAAACAGCACAAAAATGAGCTCAATAATACATTGTGTGCTGATTGCACTCCAAACAGTGGCTTTTTGTTGAAGACATGGAGCAGCAGCTTGAATGTGTGGATTCTGAGTACCCCAGTGGCACCAGTTCTATTTGTTGACATAGCCATGGAGGTGGAAGTGTGCCTCATCACTGAACCATATCTAATTCATATCTACTGTTCCATTTTAAAAGGCCTTAGTCATCTCATTTCCAAAGAATATCCCTGTCCTTCAGAGGATTACATTGTTCAGTTTTGTGAAGGAGAAGGTTAAGTTTCTCTTTCAGTATCCTGTGGACAAATTGTTGTGACATTCTTAGCTGCTGTGAAGCACATCTTATTGATGTAATGGGCTTTTCATTGAATAAGATTCATGCTCATTCCACAGTCTCAGTGGTTACTACTGAGGCTGATTATCTTGAGTAGTCCTTTGTGGAATGATGTAGCGATCTGTTTTTTTTTTTTTTCAAAACAATTCCTCAACAACTTTCCCTCAACAAAATGTTGACAAACTTGCTCCAGAGAGGAAAGCATTGGTAACTGATGAGCAAAAGTCGAGCTATGCAGAGATTAAACTGCAAGAAAGCCTCATAAAACACAGGCACATTCAAACATTTTCTGCAGAGAAAAAGACTGTGCTTTTGGTCATTTTCGTTGAAAGTTTTAGAGACATTCTGCCCAAGGTTTGAACAGAGTGACAAAAAATACAGTTTGTGGCTTTACGTACTATAGGTGAAGCCACACTACAGGCAATAGAGACAGTGGACATCAGTAAAACACTCGAAGAATTTGAGAAAATTTTCTTAGCAAAATATTGGAGTACTTGTACCCAAGAACGTCTAAGACAAGAGCTTATTTCCAATGGTCTGCAGAGGGTAACTACCTCTACCTGAGCTAATCTTTCTTCTATCATCATGTATAAAATCTAGTGAATCCATGATGGCTAGAAATCTTTCCAAGTCTTCTTCAAGGGCGTTAACTAACTGCTCTCTAAGTGGAATAGGTAATTTTGGTTTTAATATTCTTAACACCTCCCTCATTATCATGTGTTCATCGCAGTAATGGGTTTTACTAATATAATTTACTAATATAGCACTCTGTGTGTTTTCTCATACTACCTAAATTTGTGTTGTACATGGTAGGATTAATATGAGAAAATACACAGAGTGTTATATTAGTAAAACCCATTACTGGGATGAACACATGATAATGAGAGAGGTGTTAAGAATATTAAAACCAAAATTACGTATTCCAGTTAGAGAGCAGTTAGTTAATGTCCTTGAAGAAGACTTGGAAAGATTTCTAGCCATCATGGATTCACTAGATTTTATACATGATGATAGAAGAAAGATTAGCTCAGGTAAGGGCAGTTATCCTCTGCAGAATGGTGGATATAATAACGTTAAGACAGCAGTGGTAACAGAAACAGAAAAAAGAACGGTTACTATAACAACAGTGTCAATAATAACAGTGATTATGAGCAACCATAACAGAATATGGCGTATATGAACTCAAATGGGAATGGATTCATTAATAAATCAACAAGGAAGTAGTAGGAAGAGACAGAGAGATGTCGTGAGACATAACAAGCCTAACTTCCAACAGCCTAAAACTGGTCAATCTTATGCCGACAGGTGGGCTAACCAACAAGCACCTCAGCTGAGTCAACACTGGGAGCCACCTGATGGAAACATTCAATACAGAAATAATTCTGAGCACCATAATGTGCAGGAAAAAAACAGTCATATGATGTAGCAGCACCAGGATCAATGAGTTAGAATAGTAATGGTTGTGGATTAAAGCCAATCCAGCCTGCCCATGCCTTTAAACCAAAGTCGACCACCCCATGTTTTCCAGTAGTGGCCAAGGAGAAAAATGAAGGCACCTCTATAGACTGTGTAAACATGTTGCATTACAAAGATGGCCAGGATATGCACAATTAACAATGCACTGACTGAAAACTTTTAATAAGACAGGTAAATCCATAGTGCAAGGTGCAGTGCACGCTAAAATAGGCAATGTACTGTCAACTGTGATCTTGGACTTATTATGGCTTATACAAAGAATTTTGTTAGGTATACGAGATACCATCATTTACAGTTCAAGGATGTAGAGTGGTAGGGGCTGTTAGTGCCAAGTTGCAGGTAATCAAAACACAGTGCAGGTCAACCTTTTAATGGGAAATGGAGCCTTTAATTGCACATTCCCAGTGATAAAAAACTTATCAGTGGCCTATACTCTGGGTTGGGATTTTATCAGGGGGAGCAACACAATGATCAATCTCTCATTTGGAACGTGTACTGTGGACAATGTAGCAAAAAGGCTCATCCTGGAATTAATTGGCATAGAGGAGATACATGGCAAGTACTGCCAGAGTATCTGTGTTGAGTATGCCGGGACTCAAGTATTGTTTCTAGACAGTAATCCACCTATGCAAGGGTACTGTACTTCATGCCTTAGTCAAAGTGATGAGGTAATTTCCACTAAAGAGCTGATTTGGCAAAAGGCAGTAGAATCAGAGTGCCTAGATATACAGCAACAGACACAGTTAATGGATATATTTGGTGTGTGTACAAAAGTATTTTCTGAAAAACCATGAACTATAAAAGGTTACGTATATAACATGGAGGCTTACCCACATCAAACATGCTGCCGCATTACATATTCTATCCTTTGGACAAAGAAGGAAGCAGTAGCAAATGAAATTAGGAATATGATCGAATTGGATATAATAGAGCTTTCCTATTTGCAATAGTAAAGGCAGATGGTAGTGTGAGGCTGGTTCTGGATGTGAGAGTTACTGATAGGATAATCATACTAGTACGTACCAAGTCATCAAGACTTAAAAGGCAGAATAAGAAGTGGCAATTTTTGTGTGCTGGTCCCTACAAAATTGTTGAAATTACCTGTGGGGCAGCTACAGGTTGACACAACGAGAGGACCTGATTGTCAAAGGCTTATACCCCTATGAAGATTTAAAGAAGTTCCTTGAATAACACTGTTTTCTTGTACAGAAATGTATTCTCGTTTCTTCTTTGCACAGATCTTTAGTACGTAAGTAGTAGATTATAAGTTTTTCATTTCATGTTATTTAAAGTGTGATGATTCAAAGAATTCTGAGAAAGTTTCCAATAATTTCGATTGTATTTTATGTAATATTGTGTATATGAACAGAAATACACTCAGTGCTATTTGCTTAAAAATGAAGATTGTTGGTTTGTCCATATTTCAATTCAGATTAATTTTTCTTAAGGATTCAATAAGCATAATAATCTTTTTTAAGTTTTTGTAATGATAGGATTTAGGTTGCTTAGCATGTGTTTGATTTTCTAAAACTACATGAAACATGATTCATAACTAGCTTAGATTTTTTGAACTTGAGATAGAGTCTGTGATTACCCAATCAGAAAGGCAGATTTGCCAGTTAATTTTGTGTGTCTAATGTTGTCCTCGTGACAACATTATTTTGTATTCGGGCGCTGGTAGTTTGCTTCCATTATTGTAGAATGCACAAAGTGGTGTCCTCTACATATAATCACACTTAAAGATTATAAGAAACCACACATTGGCATTTAATTTGTAAAAGTCAAGCCAGAATTTTGTTTAACAAAAATCCAGATGGTCAATTGATCATAACTCATGGAGTGGAGAGGTTCAAATACACTCCTGGAAATGGAAAAAAGAACACATTGACACCGGTGTGTCAGACCCACCATACTTGCTCCGGACACTGCGAGAGGGCTGTACAAGCAATGATCACACGCACGGCACAGCGGACACACCAGGAACCGTGGTGTTGGCCGTCGAATGGCGCTAGCTGCGCAGCATTTGTGCACCGCCGCCGTCAGTGTCAGCCAGTTTGCCGTGGCATACGGAGCTCCATCGCAGTCTTTAACACTGGTAGCATGCCGCGACAGCGTGGACGTGAACCGTATGTGCAGTTGACGGACTTTGAGCGAGGGCGTATAGTGGGCATGCGGGAGGCCGGGTGGACGTACCGCCGAATTGCTCAACACGTGGGGCGTGAGGTCTCCACAGTACATCGATGTTCTCGCCAGTGGTCGGCGGAAGGTGCACGTGCCCGTCGACCTGGGACCGGACCGCAGCGACGCACGGATGCACGCCAAGACCGTAGGATCCTACGCAGTGCCGTAGGGGACCGCACCGCCACTTCCCAGCAAATTAGGGACACTGTTGCTCCTGGGGTATCGGCGAGGACCATTCGCAACCGTCTCCATGAAGCTGGGCTACGGTCCCGCACACCGTTAGGCCGTCTTCCGCTCACGCCCCAACATCGTGCAGCCCGCCTCCAGTGGTGTCGCGACAGGTGTGAATGGAGGGACGAATGGAGATGTGTCGTCTTCAGCGATGAGAGTCGCTTCTGCCTTGGTGCCAATGATGGTCGTATGCGTGTTTGGCGCCGTGCAGGTGAGCGCCACAATCAGGACTGCATACGACCGAGGCACACAGGGCCAACACCTGGCATCATGGTGTGGGGAGTGATCTCCTACACTGGCCGTACACCACTGGTGATCGTCGAGGGGACACTGAATAGTGCACGGTACATCAAAACCGTCATCGAACCCATCGTTCTACCATTCCTAGACCGGCAAGGGAACTTGCTGTTCCAACAGGACAATGCACATCCGCATGTATCCCGTGCCACCCAACGTGCTCTAGAAGGTGTAAGTCAACTACCCTGGCCAGCAAGATCTCCGGATCTGTCCCCCATTGAGCATGTTTGAGACTGGATGAAGCGTCGTCTCACGCGGTCTGCACGTCCAGCACGAACGCTGGTCCAACTGAGGCGCCAGGTGGAAATGGCATGGCAAGCCGTTCCACAGGACTACATCCAGCATCTCTACGATCGTCTCCATGGGAGAATAGCGGCCTGCATTGCTGCGAAAGGTGGATATACACTGTACTAGTGCCGACATTGTGCATGCTCTGTTGCCTGTGTCTATGTGCCTGTGGTTCTGTCAGTGTGATCATGATGTATCTGACCCCAGGAATGTGTCAATAAAGTTTCCCCTTCCTGGGACAATGAATTCACGGTGTTCTTATTTCAATTTCCAGGAGTGTATTAGCTGATGTTAGCAAAATATGTATCTGCAAAAGGGCTGTGTATGCTTCTATATTATTAATTCATCAAACAATACTGTACAGATGAAGAATGTGCACACATAGTGTAAAACTTAACTCAAGCGACATGAGATAAACTGTACATTCAATAAATAATGAACCAACAGTGCTAACTCAGAAATGTTAATCAAAAGCAGGACAATGATAATGAGATTACCCGTTGAATATGATGCATTTAGAACTGTAGCACAGAGAATGTGTCAGGACTTGTGGGTAGGACTGTTACACTGAAAGTGCAGCAACATTCCATAAACTGTTAAATAATGGTATCAAGGGCACTATTAATAAATATGCAAACATTTTAAATTAAAATAAATATTTCTGCAGCAAATTGGACTATGCAAATACCTGCTTTTTGGTGTTAATATGTTTAATTTACCTAAGGCAGTGGAAACTGTGAAATTAAGGGCAGTGAACTAACGTGATTCTGCAAGCAACTTCCTTGAACTGGATAAACTGGCAGTATTTCTACAAAGACTTCACATACAACACAAAAAAAAACCTTCACAGACATATGTGTTAGACATCGTATGTGTGACAATGTACTACTTTGTGAGTTCTTTACAGCAGACATTAAGTTGTGAATAAATTGAGATGCCACTTTGGAAAATTGTCACGTTTATGATCCCAGTTGAGTTAACACCAAGGTCTCCAGGAAGCAGTGCAGAGTTCCTACAACTAATCCATTGGCTGCACAATCATCATCATCGGATGCCTACTGCGGATGGCAGCTCAGCCACTGCTGGCAGCACTGATGGCACCCAGGTCATCAACACTACCCGCCGTCAACCACATAGCAGATGTCGACACCCCACATGGATGAGCATCATTAAAGCCACTCACCAATGAATGCATTCTGGACACTCATGCTGCCTGTTACTGACACGACAATGTTAATATTTCAATTGTTGTCAGTTTATAAGTGTTAATGCAAGATGCTTGCAAAATAACTGACATGTATAACCTTTAAATACTAAATACTAATGTCTTAAGAAACAAATAACAGAACTTTAGCACTATGAATAATAGTTGACAGTAATAATAACTGAAAGTGCCAGTGAGTGCTGGACATTTTCCTGTATAGTAGCTCGTACACATGAACTGATATCTTATGTCATTGTGCACCAAACAGTCTTGTGTAAAGTGATGCATGAACTTGAGAATGTAAACTTTAAATGTGCATCCACGTACATCAACCAATATTTTCTATTAATAGACACGAACTAATGGTGAACTGTCATTGATATTTCACACTTGAAGGACTTATTTCTTGTGCTAAAGAGTACGGAACTGTTAAGAAACGACCAAATGAATAATATAATTAAATTTTTAGATTGATGTAGAAATAAGCCAAGAGGCACCCAATAACTTGAAAATTTATCGCTTTATTAATGATCTGATATTTTATTTGATGTAAACTTGTAATTTGATGAGGTATTTTTTTTCCTTCTTATCTGATTGAATGTTAACTGTCACACTTTGAAAGTCAGACACAGCTAGTCTGAAGGCTTCTGCCTGGATTTTCAGCTGGGATTTTCCTTGGGCCATGCTGAATGGGGAAGCAAATTAATTATCCCTAGGAAATTGTTACTTAAACTCAGACTAACAGTGTTCATCACGGTATTTAAATGATGAATGTGCTGATAGGATATTCTCTCAATAATTCTAAATGACCTTCAACCATATCATGAATATTACAATAACAACTTACTGTACCTGCAAAGTACCGTGTAACATAAATGTTTTTTGGAAAGATTCAAACAGGTCTTGCAAACGAGCATGCTTTAAACTTTCAAGGGCATTGTGATGTCTGCTGGAAAGCCCTTTAAAAATTAAACTAAACCTATACCAGATGTGTAAGTATGAAGTATAAAGAAAGCACAAAACAGAGTGAATTTCTGTTAATAAAACCGTGGCTAATACAACAGAAAACTATAGAACGTACAACTCATTAATATGATGTTGTCTATGTTAAAATGTTAATAAAACATGTATTTCAGTGTCAGAGAGTAACTATACAGTATAAAGACATTTTTTATAGCCATGGACATCTAATATCATTAAGGTTAAAAGTGATGGTTCAAAGATCAAATGCTAATTTTGTCTCTGCTATTGAAGAATTATGTCACTTAGCTGTTCTGACACATGAAGTATTTGATCTATGTATTTTCTTTCATGATATATGGTAAAAAGTGAATGTCTCCTGTTTTTATTCAAAACGCCCCCCCCCCCCCCCCCGCCCCCCTCTGTGGAAATATCTCAGTGAAAAATAATTATTTAAAGTGAGTTGTGTAGAAGATTGTTCATCTGGCTTTCTTTTGTCATAATGTCACACCGGCAGCCATTACATAATATTAATTAAATATTGGGCTTCACCCTCAAGTTAACATTATAAATACATTGAATATTGATAATAATTTCCAGGCATTAATATTTTCAAAGTTTTTTTTATCAGAAGTCTTACAGAATTGCATGAATAGATTTAACTGCAGTAGGCAACAAGGCTTAGGTTTGTTTCACAATATCTTTGAGTTTGCAATCAAACTTATTTCTGTCAAGGAAATACTTCACCTAAAATGAAGCCAGCTTGCTATCTATGAAATTATTTATTATCAGTACAAAACCTTATGATATGTAGGTGGTTGTATCACCTTTCTCTTTGCAACAATTAATTTATCAGACAATAACGGTAATAGTTTCATGCTATGTCTGATTATCTTTGAGCTAGCCATGAGTTTAGATAATCTAATTAAACCATTACAAGTAAAACTGTACCCATTTTTACTAATATTTGTGCATGCATAGCCACCTTCATTATCATCGGGATGTAAGCAAGCCTCATTTACGAGTGTACAGAAAACATGCAATGTCAATAGTGTATTAAATATCCTGGACCTTTTCCCAACTATTCCAACCACATCTTAGATTAAAATCAATACATTTTAATACCATAGAAGAGGGGATGGGGGGTGATACAGTGGCTGCCCCTCATTACAAATGTCGAACGTTATAGGCTCCACAGAATGGTAAAACAGGACAGGCAGCGAACTGTGGTGGAACTAACATCAGACTTTAATGCTGGGGAGAGTACGAATGTGTCTAAACACACAATGCACCAAACACTCCTAACAATGGGCCTCTGCAGGCAATGACCCATCCATGTGACAATGTTAACACCACAACATCGTGGCAACTGCAACTCAAATGGGTACGTGACCATTAGCACTGAACATTGGTTGGATGGGAGAGTGTTGCATGGTCCCATGAATCCTGGTACCATCATCATCATGCCAATGGGAATGCGCAAATCCATCTCCTTCCTGGGGAACAACACCTGTACAGTGGGATGGAGACAAGGCAGTGCAGTGGCTGTATTATCCTCTGGGTAACATTCACATGGGTATCCACAGGTCCAGTGGAGCTCGTGGAAGGCACTTTGACAGCGAAGGAGTACTGTACACTGGTTACACACCATGTACACCCCTTTACGACAGCAGTGGTAGTTTTTAACAAGATAATGCTCCATGTCACAAGCCCAGTAGTGTGATGTAATGTTTTGAGGAACAGAGTGGTGAGTTCCAGTTGATGTGTTGGCCCCCAACTTGCCATATCTGAACCCAATAGAACACATCTTGGATGTGATTAAACATGGTGTCAAAGCTCGTTAACCCCCCTCAGAATTTATGGGAATTAGGTGACTTGTGTGTGCATATGTGGCACCAGCTCCCTCCAGCAATGTACCAAGGCCTCATTGCTATCACGCCATGATGCGTCACTGCCATCATCCCTGCCATAAGTGGACATATTAGCTATTTGGCAGGTGGTCATAATGTTCTGATTGATAAGTGTAGATTATGTGATCAACAGTGCCTAAAGCTTTTAACAGATCCAAGAGATGTCACCTTTATCCAGTGCTTCAAGAACAATTTTTGTAAATTGTCCTGCAGCAAACTCTGTATCTCTTTTGGGCCTGAAACCAAATTATTCATTGCAAAGATGGTTATGTTTATTCATATAGTTCATTAAACCATTTTTCATTATGGAGTCTGTTATTTTAGAAATGGACGATAGTACTGTGTCTGGTCTGTAGTTTTCTACTTTTTCCACCTGACTTCTTTTGAGAGCAGGTAATACTTTAGCTCGGTTCAAGTACTTGGGTAAGCAGCCAGATTGGAATGAGTAATTAATCATTTGTATTAACAGTGCAGTGCATTTATATTATTTATGCATTCTACAAGCACACAATTTGGAATTTCATCTAGACCACTGATTTATTATTTTTCAATTGGCTTAGTACATGTGTCACCCCTTTACTGGTTGTTGGCAAGAGCAACACTGAATTTGTTGCCTGATCCCTGATGGGTAAGACTAGAAGGTCTTTTGCTTAAAGTCTTTTAACATTATGCTAATCTGGTGTCTTCACAATCATGGGCCTTACTGGGCTAAACCTTGCCCTAGACAACCCCATTATATGAAACTGAAAAGCAGTCACCAGGAATTAAGCAGTAACCTCAATGTTAGCAGTTAATGAGGATGATAGCTGGATGACAGTGGTAGATCTGCACATTATTGATACACTGCACATTCTACCTTCACCGCTGACTTCACTTTCAGTTTAGTATGCCTCGAAGCTATCAGCGACAGTGAAGATAAAGCCATGGTGCCTAAGGCTGTTTTCAGACAAGATGTGAAACCATACATCATATGTGGAAATGATTTCCGTCATGGAAGGAGAGTGGTCAGAAACATTCACATGGGACATGCTCACAACTATGATCTGTGACTGCAGCTCTCTCCACAGCCCTTGTGAGCTACTTCTGGTCCACTAACTGCATAGATTTTCATTCTGGAAATAAAAATGCTTGAAATATCTGCATTAATTGAATTAGTGATTCTCAATGAAGCACAGAGAAAATACCAAAGAACTTTGTGCAGACATCAATGGTTAGAAAAGCACTTGTAACATTTTCAGAAAAAAAGCATTAAAATATTTAATTACTTCCTAGACCAATTATCATTGATAATATATTTGAATAAGGAAATAAACTTACTGACATTTGTGAGGAGTTAAAGTTTTATGACTGAGCAGCACAGATGGTGCAGATAATTACAGTGTGGTCAAGCAAGTGTGAATAATGCAGATGAAGTAACAGACCACCCTCTAGAGAAGAGATGGGAATCACAAGAGAGGTGGACACTCTTTTGGTTGAAGATTGGCCTATTGCAGTCAAGCAAGAGTGGAAAAAGTTAACACCAGTCAACATCTAACATTAGCCTACATTTTGAACATGATGAAGTTTCCCACCCACTTGGCGCAGCAACTTTTAATGCTAATTCAGAAAGCTCACCATTCTGATGCTGTCAGATCAACCCAGATGACTTCTTTAGCTGCCTAATCTTCTTGCACAAGTGCAATATTAAAAGTAATCCATACCTCCAGCTCTGTGTCCATCTCCCCCCCCCCCCCCCCCCCCAACCAAACAAAGTATTGTATGGGCACCCTTGCAGCTGTTTCTTTGGGCTATCAAATTTAGCTTCACTTCCCATATTCCCCTGCCATGGCAACTAATGAATTCTTCCTCTTCCCTACGAAGAAATTATTGTGTGGCAGGCATTTTCAGAATGATGGCGATGTGATTTTTGAGGTGAAATGTTTCCTGAACAGCCACACTGAAGACCTCTACATTGTTACAAGGTGCATTCAAGTAATAACACCTCCGATTTTTTTCTCGCAAACCAGTTACACAAAAACTACTAAACCTGTGTCACTTCTTGATGTAATTTTTGGAGTGCAATAGGTAAGGATTACACCATCGTAATCTCAGAACATGGCCACCACTATTTTTTCAGCACTAGTGCTTAGCGGAAATTTTTTTGGTGATGGTGAGTGTGTGTTCTGCCATTGAGCTGACCTGTGCTTCATTTCAGGATTGTAAAACGGTATCCATATCACATCCATTGTCACAGTCAATCAAAAGAAAGTCCCATGTGTCCACACTGCCTGGCAACATGCCATGTGTGCAGCCTCCCAGTCAGCCATCAGCATTCGTGGCGCCCAGTTGGAGGACACTTCCCACATTTTCAGGTCTTCATGCAGGATTGTGTGCACTGATCCCAATGAAATACCAGCCTTGGAGGAATGTGTTCCACTTTCATTCAAAAATCCTCCCTAAACAACTTTCTCCATTCGCTCAGTCATGTCATCAGACCTGCTGTTACAAGGCCGAGATTGTCTAGGTTTGTTGTCACATGACGTCCTGCTGTCTTTGAACAGTCGTGCTCATTGACGTAATTTAGACACATCCAAAATACCATCACCATTTGTCTCACTTAACTGGTGATGAATTTCAGATCATATCAGACCATGCAAACGGAGAAAATGGATGGTTACTTGCTGTTCATGTAATGAAAATGTTGCTGTTTTAAATATCAAAAATATTCCTTATTCTTGGCTGCCACTAGAGTTCTTTGCACTGTGTAGTGCTGTCATCTCTGCCACATATTTACAATGATTGCATGTGTATTTTAAAAGAAACTACATGTATCTATGTGTTTCCAATCCTGAGAAAAAAATGGAGGTGTTACAACTTGAACGCCCCTTATAAGAATGATGTATTGCATTGTAGGTGAATATGTAGAGAATCATTAACTCCATCAATAAGTTTGATGCTTTTGGCTGATTTTTTGGGGTGATAACTAAAACTTGATGACTACACCTTACAACTAAAATGCAGTGGTGCCCTGAATCAACATATTTTTATAGCTTGAATTGTCTAATGCAAAAACCACCATATACATCTCTACATATTTCTCCTCATTAATGAGTTATGGTGCCTTTTTCTGGTGAAAATCAACATACAGGTACAGTATACAGAATACAGAAATGTGTTAAAAGAATTAGTATCTGGTGCTCATTCTGGAACATCCTGCACAGACTTCTTCAAACAACTGGGTGTTTTGACAAGTATAATTCCACAATATGCAGGCTACAGGGTGGCATCACTGGGGCCATTGAAAATTCACGCATTACCTGTGTAAGAAGGTACTGGATGAGATCCGCAATGAACATCTGGACCAGAATTCTTGGAGATCACCTTATTGTAATACAAATCTTACCAGATCGTTTGAATAATTCTTGGTATTTGAACTTTCTGGAAAGTTCCTTCCCTGAACTTCTGAAGGACATTACCTTGCAACTTCACACCAGTTTGTGGTGCTCCAGTGCACTTTGATCATTGGTGCAGGGCTTACCTCACGGACAGCTTCAGGGAAAGAGTAATTGGTAGGGGATGCCCACTCTCTTGACCTGTGCTTCCTCCATGTGGGGGAATCAAACAAAATATGGCACTATTTGTTCCTCTCCACGTTCGAGTCCAGTTTGAGGATGACTTTTGAGTTGCAGTCTAGTATCACAGTGATCCTGCACCCCTAGCACAGCTGCCTAAGATGAAGCATTAATGAAAAAATATTACTTAACTATATTAAAGTGATGAAAAATAATGATCAGAAATAAATTAAATGTATTACTGTGTTAAGTAAATTATAAATTGTATAAATTTTCTAAGAACTGTAAGTAAAACAAAATCTGAATCTTATTGTTTTATGGAACCTATTGCACATTGATTTTAGTATGATGTACAATAGCGAATACAATGAGGTGACAAAAGTTATGGGCCAGTAATATGCACACATACAGATTGTAATTGGTGACACATTTCTAACATAACTTTTTTTTAAATAGGAGTAGGCGATACCAAATGGTATTTTAAATCTTGTAAAGGTTAAAATTATCTCAGCCGTTTCAATAAAAGAATTTCATACGAGTTGCATATGATGTACTGTATTTCAAGCTAAAATATATAAAAAGAAATTAATTTGTTACAATCGATATGTACAGCTAAAATTGCTCTTCTTTTGGGAATATTTGAAACTACAAAATGTCTGGCATACTTAAAATTCATATTATTAATTGCACAATCTGATGCTAATTATTAAATTTATTTCTGGACTCATTTATAAAATAATGATATAACTTGAAGATTCTTCTTTTGTCAAGAAATTTTGTAAACTCTTTCAGTCTGAAAACTCTTTGAAGTATTGTGAGTACCACAGAATGTTAGGAGTAATGGGCATGCCTCTGATGGAAATGCATCTGTTTTTTTTTTTTAATTTGTCTACAACAATATAATTGATGGTTTTATGAAAATGGAGATTGTGAAGTCATTGTGATATAGAAGAATGGGATAAAATAAAAGAAAACGATAGCAACAGATAGTATTTCATCAATTATTTAGTCTTCTGGAACCCACAACGTTATAAAAAGTTACAGCCTTAAGAATGTACCCCTGTGCAAAACTGCGCCTCTCGAATCTTTCAAAACTTGTGCGGAAATAGAGAATTTTAATAGTGAAGTGTGGGAGGATAAGATTACAAGATAGAAGTAGTATCACACATACGAAGTATAAAAGGGCAGCACATTGGCAGAGCAGCCATTTGTGCTCAGGTGAAAAGGTTTCCGATGTGATTACGGATGCATAAAGGGAATTAGCAGCCTTCGAATTCGGAATGGTAGTTGGAGCTAGGCGTTTGGGACTTTCTGTTTCGGAAATCGTTAGGAAATTCAATATTCTGAGATCCACAGTGTCAAAAGTGTGTCGAGAATACCAAAGTTCAGATGTTGGCTCTCACCACGGACAACACAGTTGCCCTAACTCAACGACAAAGACCAATGGCGTTTGAGTAGAGTTAGCAGTCCTAAGAGACAAGCAGCACTGCGTGAAGTATCTGCAGAAATCAATGTGGGATGTATGACAAACGTATCTGTTAGGACAGTGCAATGAAATTTAGCGTTAATGCACTATAGCGGCCAAAGACCGACACGAGTGCCTTTGCTAACAGCACAACGTTGCTTGCAGCACCTCTCCTGGGCTCGTGACCGTATCAGTTGGACCCTACACGACTGGAAAACCATTGTCTGGTGAGATGAGTCCCTATTTCTGTTGGTAAGAGCTGGTGGTGGGGTCTGAATGTGACGTAGACCCCCGAAGCCACGGAACCATGTTGTCATCACAGCACTGTGCGATCTGGTGGTGACTCCATAATGGTGTGGGTTGTGTTTACGTGAAAAGAATTTGATACTCTGTTATGTTGGATTACTTGGCGACCATCTGCAGCCATTCATGTGGGCTTCATGTTTCCAAACAACGGCCGGACGAGGTGGCCGAGCGGTTCTAGACGCTACAGTCTGGAACCGCTCGACCACTAGGGTCGCAGGTTCGAATCGTGCCTCGCGCATGGACGTGTGTGATGTCCTTAGGTTAGTTAGGTTTAAGTAGTTCTAAGTTCTAGGGGACTGATGACCTCAGACCTTAAGTTCCATTGTGCTCAGAGCCATTTGAACCCAAACAACGTTGGAATTTTTAAGGATGACAATGCGCCATGTCACCCGGCCACAATTGTTCACGGTTGGTTTGAAGAACATTCTGGACAATTTAAGTGAATGATTTGGACGCCCAGATCGTCCGACATGATTCCCATTGAACATTTGCCATAATCGAGAGGTCAGTTCGTGCACAAAATCATGCACCAGCAACACTTTCGCCATTGTGAACGGCCACTGAGGCAGCATGGCTGCATACTTCAGCAGGGAACGTCCAGCGACTTGCTGAGTCCATGCCACGTGTAGGTGCTACGCTATGCAAGGCAAAAGGAGGTCTGACAAGATATGAGGATGTATCCCATGACTTTTGTCGCTTCAGTGTAGGTTTTATTTGCTGCTCACACTATCAATAGCACTCAATAGTCAAAAATGAGAAGCCCTAGATGCGTTTGTTGTGAACAACAACGCCATTAGAATTATGATTCTCTCGACACTGTGTGCTGTTCTGCCACTGTGTTACTACACATGTTTGCCGACACAAAGCTAACTTAGTTTATGCTTTATGACGATGCCGCTTTGGCATAATCATATTGGGATAACATAATGCGAGTTATGTTATGTTTTAATCAGATCTGAAGGTAGTTATCGTGGACTGAAATCGACAGAGGACAATTTGTTTGCGTTTATTCACTAGAACTAAAGAAAGAAATGCTGTATTTCCTGCAGTACTCTCTTTATTCGCGACTGTCACTGCTTGTATGCCATATTAGCGAACCTGGCAATGCTCCACAATCGCTAAATACGTGTTGGAATTGGATATACGGCTTAATATCCTTCTCATCTTTCTCTCTATCCATTTCCTCCTCCCCTCTCTCTCTCTGTCCATCTCCTCCTCTTCCCGCCCCCCCCCCCACCCTTTGTCCATCTGCTCTTCCCCCTTCCAGCTTCGTTTATTGTTATTGCAAACAAAACCTTGGTTTGGAATTGAAGACGCTTAAAATGAGTAGGTTAACCGGTTGGGGTCATTAGTGCATGGGGTATGAGAAAGGGTTGGGGTCATTAGTGCATGGTGTATGAGAAAGACCTCTCCATTTGCTGGATCTGCGGGGATAGTAGCTTCAATGACAGTATTTAGTACAGTTATAACTGCGAATGGGTAGGATTATAAAATTTCGTATCGTATTTTAATCATAAGACGATAAGCCGTAAATACAACTTTTCTGTTTTCTGTTACAACCGACTGCGAGGACGAGAAGAAACAGCACATTGCTGTGTGTATAGTTCACGTTTAAAGTTACATATGGTGGGACACAAAATACAGGGTGGTCAGGAACACTGAAAAGCTTGTAATGGTGTTGCAGGGTAGGTTGTGCTGAGAAATAATGGTAAGAAATGAAATCGATACGTTGCGCCGTTTCCATGTTAATAATTATTCAAGTTAGCCAATCAGGCCATTGCGCGCACAAATTCAAGCGGCCCGCCAGAGATGGTGTCATCAAACGTGTGCTTCGTTTGGTTTCCTAACACTGACAGATAGAGCGACGCGAAAACTGGACATGGGGCGGTAGTAAAGATTGGACCTGTCCCATAAGCTGAACAGTCTCGTACAGTGTCATGTACGCTACAAGAACAATAGACCCTATTTGTATCTGGTGGACCGATTGGATTTGCAGGCGTGATTGCCTGATTGGCTAACTTCAGTGCTAAATCAGTCGGGAATGGCGCAACTATCGTACTTTTTCTTTAAAATTATTCCCCTGCACAACCTGTTCTGCAACATCCTTACAAGCTTTTCAGACTGTTTCTGACCACCCTGCATATTAAAAACATATACAATCTATGTCCATCTGAGTGTTTATTAGAGCATCGTGTTAAAACTTGAAGTAAACCGGTCAATAACTTTACAAGATCTTTGATAACAACGTTAAACGACGTCTTGTGCTTATCTAGTAGGATATATTTATTCCAGCACCTGCTCGCCGACCTTTGAGGTCCTACAGTACCGTAGGGGGAAGTGACAGGAAGAACTCCATTGTTGGAAACGAGCAAGCTGTGTGAGCCGAGGGCACTGTTGTCAGGTTAATCATGTTGTTGGTTGACGGCTGTTAGATAGTAGTCGTTTCTTTAGGACTTTACGTGTACGAAACGACACTGTAGAAATGGCTCTATGCCAACTGCGTGCGTCTACAACAAACGCCGGCAGAGGGAATATGGGAGCACTAGGGGTAGGAAAACTCAAAAACTCACGTGCGTGTACCACTTAACCCTAGGAGCCTAAGGGGGGGGGGGGGTGGAGGGGGGTTCGTTGAACCCACAATTTTTTTATGCCCCCTGCTTTCGCCCAAGTAACATTCATACTACATATTCCCTTTGAGTTGTTGTTTGTTGGCTATTTTATGAAACGCTAGTGTCAATATATTTTATAGAAAATTCCTGCTTTGAAAGAAAAAATAAATAAACTTATTATGAGTCCAACAAATCCCTCCCCCCCCCCCCCCTTAGGCTTCCATGCTATAGAAAATTTCCCTTAGTAGGATTTCGTATTTCTCATCTCTACAACAATGTAAGTTAGTTTCTTGTTGGTTGGTGTTCTTGATATTCACAACAATCGGTTTAATTTCAGAGGAAGTGATTGTTGATGTCAGTCAGCTGTTATTTATCTTGTAAACTTGCAGTGAGTTAGTGCAGTTCCCACTGTTCACACCCAGACTTAGAAATGACTAAAAGAAAACGTGACTCGTCTTTAGAAAGAGTTATGAATGAAATTTTAGATGAAGATCCTGACTCTGGGAGTGAAAGTGAATATGAGGATGGTGTTATGGAGTATGATTCAGATCGGAAAAGTGATGTGGATGTTAGAGAAGATGAAGATAGCGCAGCTTCAGGCAGTGACCATCAGGATGTTATTGTGGCCAAGTCTGGAAGAAGGTACGTAACCACACAGTCTAGAATTCCTCGGAGGTCTGTTGCTAATATAGTAAGAGAGCAGGCAGGAGTAACTCCAGCTGGTGTTTGCCATTCACCTGGAGAAGCCTTGAAGTTACTTCTTACACCTGACATCATGGATGTTATATTAAAACATTCAAATGAAGAGGCAGTTAGGCGAAATGTTACTTTGACTAATGAGAAAGAATTGTATGCCTTTATAGGAATCCTGATGCTTACGGGGGCACATAAGGACAATTCTGTCAGTGTACACGATCTTTGGTCAGACCTAATGGGTCGGCCAGTTTACAAGGGTATTATGGCAAGAGAACGTTTCAAGGAACTTATTGCAATCATAAGGTTTGATGACAGAAGTACCCACCAGCTAAGAAGGGAAGCAGACAAGTTCACAGCAATCCGTGATGTTTTCAACAAAGTGAATGATAGGTTTCCACTACTGTATAAACCAGGGGTCCACCTCACCATTAATGAGATGTTCAGCTTGTTTAGAGGGCGCTGCCCCTTCAAAGTATTTGTGATGGATAAACTGGGAAAGTATGGCATCCTTATACGGGTGACGTCCGATGCAGTTGACAGATGCGTCTTGAATGTGGAACCCTATGCAGGTAATGTTCAGAATTTGTCGAAAGAAGAACGGGGTTCAGCAGCTGTCGTCAAACGTCTGGTAGCATCTGTGAAAAATACTGGTCGAAATATTACTACAGACCGATACTACACATCGGTGGATTTGGCGGAAGAGTTATACCAAGACTACAAAGTTACTACAGTAGGAACTCTCCAGTCAAACAGGAAGCATATTCCAGACATAATGAAGAACACGTCAAATCGAGAGCTATATTCATCAATGTTCTTGTTCACAGACCCATCAACAGGTAGGCCTCCAGTAACTTTGATGTCCTACATAGCAAAAACGAAACCAAGTATAAAGTTACTGATGTTGTCAACAATGCACCAAGATAAAGGCACTGTTAGTGGGGAGAAGAATAAAATCGAGATAAATGTATATTATAATTCCACTAAAGGTGGAATTGATACCATTAATCAAATGGCGCATATGTACACCTGAAATAGGGGAACAAAGGGATGGCCTCTATCCGTATTTTACTCTCTCATCGACATTTGTGCTATCAGTGCAACCACCATATTCATCCAGCAATATCCAAGACGGAATGAAAAGAAACACAACAAATGGAAACTTTATCTTCTGCAAGCTGGGACGGAACTAGTAAAATTGCAGGTAGAAGAAAGAAGTGCCAATGCAAGAGGGTTATCTAACCAAATTGTTTAATCAATGAAGAATATTCTACAAAAGAAAATCAAAGAAGTGACAACAGAAGCACATCAGCCTCCTGCAGGAAAAGGTCGGTGCCATATTTGTGTAAGAGAAGCTAAAACAAAGAAGTAGATGTACAACAATCTAAGTAAACCAAAACAGTATTGTGGACAGTGTCATAAACATGTGTGTAACACACATTCAGAAAAAATTGTGAAGTGTGTCTCTTGCCTTGAAGTTGAGGACTCAGAGTAGTTTATTGTATATGAACACATCTGCATTTTGTATCGTAATATGTCAATTTTTTATTCACTCAATCCAATATTTATAACAATTAACAACATTTATAAACCGATACCTTAGTTGAAATACATAAACCATTTTGAAAGTTGTAATTTTCGTCAGTAAACTTATTTAATACCTGTGGGCTCGCCGACCCCCCCCCCCCCTCCCCCCATTAGACATACAAGTTAGAAAAAAAGGCTTGGGCGTCCTAGGGTTAATTCTTAAACAGTCTTCTTTCCTTGATTTTTCAATATTTTCGGTCAGCTTTTGCGCCCGCGGTGTGCCTGCGCAGCCCTGCTGAGGCGCGTCTGGACTTGGGAGGGCTCGCTGGATGCGCCTCGGCGTGACGCGCCACGGAGCGGGCGGGCGTGCCCTCTGCGGCTTCCTCGGCTGCGAACAATGGCGGGCGCGCCGCCTTCCCCAGATCCGGCCCCCTATTTCTGTCGCAGCCACGCGCTTAGCCGCTCGTCTCCTAACTCGCCAGTGCTCAGCCGTATCCCCATGCCAGCGTCTACCGATAGAGCAGCTTCCTCCCGCGGTCCATAAAACGACGGACAATGAAACTACTTGCCTAAAAGTTGTTAGTGCTACGCTGTTGTCTGCTGTCATGTTTGTTTCCAGAGTTGTTGCTTTATTGTATTACGGTGTTATGAGCGAGAACTAGGGCCGGTACCAGGAGGGGGCGGGGGTGGGGGGAAGTGAGACCACCCAGTGCGGCAGGTGTTAAATTTTAATGTGATTGCAAAAGGACGAATTAAATAAGACAATTGAAGTTTTGTGTAAATGAAGAAGAGTGAGAATAAGCTGAAACACAAATCTTTCATACTAATATCTAGTGGCTTACAGGAAATTAGCTACGGTATTGTGAAACATATAACAAAGGAAGCACCGGAGTTGGGTCACTTGGTTGCGTCTTTCAAAATAGCATACATTACGTAGATTAAAACTGAAGAAACTGCAAAAAGGTGGGAATTTAAGGAGATGGGACCTGGATAAACTGAAAGAATCAGAGGTTGTACAGAGTTTCAGGGAGAGCATAAGGGAACGATTGACAGGAATGGGGGAAGGAAATACAGAAGAAGAAGAATGGGTAGCTTTGAGGGATGAAATAGTGAAGGCAGCAGAGGATCAAATAGGTAAAAATACGAGGGCTAGTAATAATCCTTGGGTAACAGAAGAAATATTGAATTTAATTGATGAAAGAAGAAAATATAAAAATGCAGTAAATGAAGCAGGCAAAAAGGAATACAAACGTCTCAAAAATGAGATCGACAGGAAGTGCAAAATGGCTAAGCAGGGATGGTTAGAGGACAAATGTAAGGATGTAGAGGCTTATCTCACTAGGGGTAAGATAGATACTGCCTACAGGAAAATTAAAGAGACCTTTGGAGAAAGCAGAACCACTTGCATGAATATCAAGAGCTCAGATGGAAACCCAGTTCTAAGCAAAGAAGGGAAAGCAGAAAGATGGAGGGAGTATATAGAGGGCCTATACAAGGGCAATGTACTTGAGGACAATATTATGGAAATGGAAGAGGATGTAGATGAAGATGAAATGGGAGATACGATACTGCGTGAAGAGTTTGACAGAGCACTGAAAGACCTGAGTCGGAACAAGGCCCCGGGAGTAGACAACATTCCATTAGAACTACTGACGGCCTTGGGAGAGCCAGTCCTGACAAAACTCTACCATCTGGTGAGCAAGATACATGAGACAGGCGAAATACCCTCAGACTTCAAGAAGAATATAATAATTCCATTCAAAAGATACCAGGTGTTGACAGGTGTGAGAACTATTAGTTTAAGAAGTCACAGCTGCAAAGTACTAACACGAATTCTTTACAGATGAATGGAAAAACTGATAGAAGCCAACCTCGGGGAAGATCAGTTTGGACTCCGTAGAAATGTTGGAACACGTGAGGCAATACTGACCCTACGACTTATCTTAGAAGAAAGATTAAGGAAAGGCAAACCTATGTTTCTAGCATTTGTACACTTAGAAAAAGCTTTTGACAATGTTGACTGGAATACTCTCTTTCAAATTCTGAAGGTGGCAGGGGTAAAATATAGGGAGCGAAAGGCTATTTACAATTTGTACAGAAACCAGATGGCAATTATAAGAGTCGAGGGGTATGAAAGGGAAGCAGTGGTTGGGAAGGGAGTGAGACTGGGTTGTAGCCTATCCCCGATGTTATTCAATCTGTATATTGAGCAAGCAGTAAAGGAAACAAACGAAAAATTCGGAGTAGGAATTAAAATCCACGGAGAAGAAATAAAACTTTGAGGTTCACCGATGACATTGTAATTCTGTCGGAGACAGCAAAGGACCTGGTAGAGCAGTTGAACGGAATGGACACTGTCTTGAAAGTAGGGTATAGGATGAACATCAACAAAAGCAAAGCGAAGGTAATGGAATGTAGTCGAACTAAGTCGGGTGATGCTGAGGGAATTAGATTAGGAAATGAGACACTTAAAGTAGTAAAGACGTTTTGCTATTTGGGGAGCAAAATAACTGATGATGGTCGAAGTAGAGAGAATATAAAATGTAGACTGGCAATGGCAAGAAAAGCGTTTCTGAAGAAGAAAAATTTGTTAAAATCGAGTATAGATTTAAATGTCAGGAGGTCGTTTCTGAAAGTATTTGTATGGAGTGTAGCCATGTATGGAAGTGAAACGTGGACGATAAATAATTTAGACAAGAAGAGAATAGAAGCTTTCCAAATGTGGTGCTACAGAAGAATGCTGAAGATTAGATGGGTAGATCACATAACTAATGAGGGGGTGTTGAATAGAATTGGGGAGAAGAGGAGCTTGTGGCACAACTTGACGAGAAGAAGGGATCGGTTGGTAGGACATGTTCTGAGACATCGAGGGATCACCAATTTAGTATTGGAGGGCAGCGTGGAGGGTAAAAATCGTAGAGGGAGACCAAGAGATGAATACACTAAGCAGATTCAGAAGGATGTAGGCTGCAGTAGGTACTGGGAGATAAAGAAGCTTGCACAGGATAGAGTGGCATGGAGAGCTGCATCAAACCAGTCTCAGGACTGAAGACCACAACAACAACAAACTACTGGTAATGTTGGTGACTGTTTCTACCATGCACCAGCACAACACCCGAAATATACCTACGTTGGCTTTGTAGTCCCTACACAGAACCGAAAAACTTTATAATAAAGGAAAGGAAGACAAATGTTGGCATATGATGGCCTAACAATTCCTTAAATACCCGCAGGAGTATTGTTGTCAATAACACTTTGTAATAACCAGAGAAAGAATACGTAAATTAGGCACTGTCTGTCACATTCCATAGTCTTTTGAATCCAGTCGTTGTGATTTAAGGGGTATTTACACGTGGAAAGACGTCTCATATCTTTCCTGCACTACTCCTCATTTGGATCTGCCATTAGTATCATTTACAATGCTCTTCTTCTTGTCACGGTCCTCTAAATTAATTTTTTTTGCTTTGTCTATAGCTTCTTTTAAGTTTTTCCTTATTCCCTTCATTCTCACGGCGTCGAAGCCATAATTAATAGATATTAATACTCGTATTTAAGATTTTACGGAAAAGTTGTCTCAGACCTTATTTTGGAGCTGAAGCAACTAAAATGAATTGCCTTTAACTGTTTACCCAGTTTTGTCGTATTTCGTACTGTTTGCTTTCCAGCAACTTTATTTAGCACGTAACTGTTAAGTTTTCGCTATAATAAATGAAAGTAATTTAAAAATTTGTTGTTTGGACCACAAATAATGATCGTGACATGTCGGAAAGCTCACCTTGTCGATATTCGATCATAGCCTTTTGCCTTTATGTACTGCAGAAACTGCATACGCCTTTTTTTTCTTTTTAACAATGGAGCATTTATCTCGTAAGTGATTTGCTGTCCTACGACCTTCCACTTCGTACAGCAGAAGCTAGACGACGCTATCAACAAAGTACTACTCAGCCGTGCTGGCTGCTACAGGTCTCGTTCCGCATGTTCCCTTCTTCTCAGGGAACGAGAAAAATGAACAGGTTTCAGTTATATAATCTGCGAGTGACATATTATTTTGGTTGCATAATTAATTTTGGAGTTGCAAAACAAAATGTATTACTCTGTAAACGTGTCACTTCTGACTGGTGTCTCTTACCTGGCTCTGGTCTTAAAGATGTATTCACATTAAGAAGACGTATGAGAAAGTGCGACATGTGAAAATAAGATGTCATGGAAGGATGACATTTTCAAAAAGGTTGACTACGTCTGAAAATGCATGGCGGCAACAGGTTGCGTGGCGCTTGAAAATTCCGCACGAGGCGAAAAAATCCCTGGCGAGAGCGTACCTCTTACCAGAATTAGGACAGGAGGGGGGAACTCATGTTACACTGAAGCGCCAGAGAACCTGGTATAGGCATGCGTGTTCAAATATAGAGATTTGTAAACAAGTAGAATACGGCACTGCGGTCGCCAACGCCTATATAAGACAACGAATGTCTGGCGCAGTTTACTGCTGCTACAATGGTAGGTTATCAAGATTTAAGTGAGTTTGATCGTGGTGTTATATTCGATGCACGAGCGACGGGACACAGCATCTCCGAGGTAGCGATGAAGTGGGAATTTTCCCGTACCATCCTTTCATGAGTGTACCGTGAATATCAGGAATCTGGTAAAACATCAAATCTTCGACATGGCTATGGCCGGAAAAAGATGCTGCAAGAAAGGGACCAAGAACGACTGAATTGAATCGTTCAACGTGACAGAAGTGCAATCCTTCCGCAAATTGCCGCAGTTTCAATGCTGGGCCATCAACAAATGTCAGCGTGCGAACCATTCAACAAATCATCTTCGATATAGACTTTCGGGGCCGAAGGCCCACTCGTGTAGCCTTGATGACTGCGCAGCACAAAGCTTTACGCCTCACGTGGGTCCGTCAACACCGACATTGGACTGTTGATGATAGGAAACATGTTGCCTGGTCGGACGAGTCTCATTTCAAACTGTATCGAGCGGATGGACTTGTACGGGTGTGGCGATAACCTCATGAATCTATAGACCCTGCATGTCAGCAAGGGTCTGTTCAAGCTGGTGGAGGCTCCGTAATAGTGTGGGACGTGTGCAGGTGGAGTGATACGGGACCCCTGATACGTCTAGCTGGACTCTGACAGGTGACACGTACATCAACATCCTGTCTGATCACCTGCATCCATTTATGTCCATTGTGTATTCCGACGGACTTGGACAATTACAGCAGGACAATGCGACACCCCACACGCCCAGAATTGCTACAGAATGGCTCCAGGAACTATTTTCTGAGTTTAAACACTTCCGCTGGCCACCAAACTCCCCAGACACGAACATAATTGAGCAAATCTGAAGGGGAAGGAGGGGCGTGGTGGTGGTAGTGCAGCTGCAGTGCCGTGCCCCTTGCTGGATACGCCATTACCTATGACTCGCTGCTACGGACTTGGTATCACAATGACGCTAAGACTGTTCCCCACATACGTAACATGCAGTAATAAAGAACTCAAAGTGTCATGACAGTTGGAAATTTATGCCATACCAGGACTTGAACACGGATAGCCTGCTTTTTTGTGAGCAGTCGTCTTAGCCATTAGGCTATATCCTTTCTTTTGAAACTGGGGGCTTCCTCCAATCTACTGCCCCTTTTTACGCTAGTAGAAAAACCCTTCTTTGTTTCAGGTTTCGTATTTGTGCGACTTTTCCTCTCAGAATCTGTCCTTGCTGAATCAGTTCAAATGAAAGAAAAAAAAGCAAGAACTTGTAGATTTCCGAAATCATAGATGAATACTTGAGTGAGAATGAAAGCTGCAGCCAGGTCTTGAAGAGCGCTCAGATAGCCTAAATGTTAAGACGATTGTCCGTGAAAAGAAGAAAGCTCTGGGGCAAATTTTCAGTTGTCACAACATGTTCAATACATTACAAGTTCAACTATTCTCGAGGATACGATCTGGCATCATTTTATGTCATTTGCATTTCAGTTCAATGCATCATTACCGGCTCGCCCGGACTCGGAAACTTTTACCTCACAGTGGAAAACAAAACACTCGAATTCGGCAACTCTCTCCAAAGCTCCTCCTGAGCGGCACGCACGAACTCTGCGACTTCTAGCTGCTCGCGGGACGCCAACAGTACAAACTCTGCAAATCTTTCCATATCTCAGTGGAACAAGTGCACGACCTCCGCCACTATTTACACCGTTCATAAAGAATATTGTAAATACTGGACCAATGAACAAGACATTAAAGAAAACCAATTATACATAAATTCAAAGATTTCTTAATAAATTCCACATACAAAAATGTTTCTTGAAAACAACTGCATTTCTTTTGTGTTAAGTTCTGTTTGCGGCTTGTAATGGTACTTGAATTACGTAACCATTACGGTGCCTCACCCGAACCTCTCGATACCAGCAATATTCTAGTGTGTTTCTGTAAAGTAGCTAACGTATTTATGAGACAACATTCATATTTGATTTCATTAATGTAGAGGTACTTTGATACATCGATATGTTTACGTTTCAATGATATTATTCTTATGTGTATTCTTTCTTTTGTCAATATGATCTTTGACGTACTTGTAACTCTTGATTTTTGGGCGCGTAAGCGATTATTAGTTGTTAGTAGAGATGGGCAAACTGAAACACTTAACTGTTTAGAAACAAATGAAACAGTACAATGTAATGTTTCGATACGCTGTTTCGAAACAGTGAAACAGGTTGTGTTTTGTAATCTAATAAACCTACACATTTTATCATCTTGAATGTCTACTGTATAAGTATGTCCATATGAACACATATGAGGTGCGAGAGCGCTAATCATTTCGCAGAAAGTACGAAACTATCACTTGGGCGTCTTGGCAGTTTCGTATTTCCTGCAGCAAATGCGCTGCTTTCGTGTCGTGTGACTTTCATACTTTTCAATTGGCTGAGGACAGCCATAGCTGAAGACAGAAGAACCACCACGAACGGAACTGGAGGTAGGAGCAAACTGCAGAAACAACGAATATGCTACTGGGATTCCCACATTCCGTTAGTATGGGTAATATACCCATCCTGCTAATTTCCATGCACACAAAGGGAATCATTGTGGATAATAGGCACAGTGACTACAGACTCACAAAACACCAAATAATTCGAATAAATAACAAAGTATAACAGAAAAAAATTTTGTCTTTCATGGTGTTTCGAACCGTTACTAAAAAGTCACCATGTTTCCCAGCCCTTCCCGATCACCACTACACTATCAGTGATATGTCAAACAGATTGCTTGCAATTATACCTGCATCAAATTTATGTATATGTCTAATAACTGTCACTCTACGCCTTTTTTTTATTCAAAATGTTGTAGGCTTACTTGCGTTTCTTAATAAGATTACTGTACATGAAGAGAGAAGCGTATGTTATTAAAAAAAAGTGTAATTTACTAGAATGATTTTCACAAATTTATTATTTTCAATGTGAATAGTATGCGTTGTTTTATTGTTTGGTTAGTGTTTATAAAGCAGGTGTTACGCCATTTCGTAATAGGACAGTCAGCTAGAAACGAAGCTTTATTTTCGGATATTCTAAGCTTCATTCTATTGCTTGTCAAAAATATTTCGCCATTCTTGAAAGTGTTTCATTAAGTGTTATGTTGTGTTTCAGTATCTGTGCCGAGCCCGAATCTCGTACGACACAGAGCGGAATGAAACATCACTGTTTCGATACAATTAGTCCGTTCCAAGCGCAGGTGGACTGAAACAGCCTTATTTTGAAACAACGATACAGTTTCTGTGTCTGGCTCGAGATCGAATCTGGTGCGGTTATCCGAGACAGGGGCGGAATGAAACACCACTGTTTCGAAACAGTAAACCACAGCCGTTCCGAAACACTGAAACAGTTCCACGTATCGATACACTGTATCGAAACATAGAAACAGTGGCCAAGTCTAGTTGTTAGAGAGTCGGACCTTGAGAAAGTTAAGTCTTGGACGTCATGTTGGAAAGACGCTTATTGTAGTCAGCTTATAAAATGTGAACTTTAACAGTGAGGAAGATGTTTTCAAGTATGTTTTGTATTGTGAAGTCATGTTTTGTGTGTTACGTGATACTGCAACAAAAGCAATAAAAAGGAAGTGTAACTTAAATTCGGAGTACTGATTATGTTTTTACATCACCAATGTGCTAACTTTGAAAGGTTTAATCTTCAAGAATGGTTTTTGAAGCGCATCTACAAAACTTTTGAATATAGCAGAATAAAACCTAGGCCTCTTTGCATCCGAGCTTGGAATCATCACCACCTAGATTTTCGACGATTGAGCCATGATTTTACAACGAGACCAGCGTGGGAAACACGAAGTGCTGAGTGCCTAGTTTATTCATTATTTCATGAAATGACTTTATTAACTGTGCTCTAATGACACCTGCCACATAATAACTTTGTTGTTGCCGGAAAATGCAGCATTTAGCAGCGTGAGCAACACCACAATCATTATTAAATTTTCACCTTTTTGTGGCAGGGTTGTTAGAGGCTGCTTTGTACGAAACGCACTTCACAAATTCAGAATTGCAATTTCAGCATTTCTGACGTGAGTATATTTAATATCTGCTGTAGGAAAGTTTGCCTCTTCCTCGTTCTGGTGTCAGTTTTGATGGTGTGGCCATTTTTTGTAGAGTTAATTCTTGTGTAGGTATCAGACATTTTCGCAAACTTGAAGATGTCTGGATGAGGAGATTCACACGAAGTACTGAAACGGGAATGAAAGCTTTCACAAGCGTTAGTCGTTCTCCAGAAGGAAGCGCAATCTGCTGCCAAAACGTAAGGAGGAAATTGCGCCTCTTCTGCATCATCAACGTAATTTTCAGTTACATAATCGGCAAATTTGGCGAGTTTTTGGTCGTGTGGCTATATTCTGACCAGGTCAGCAAAAACATCAGTAACATTTGATGATTTAAGTAATGAAACCCGAAGATTTAATGCAGGCACTGGCCTTTTTGACGATTCTGGTCTTTGTACATCGAAGCCAAACCAAGTGCTCGTATTTTTCGTCATATGAAATGTATGGAAAAAATATTTATGGAAATTTAAAAGGCAAAAGTTTTTTTAAGGGTCACAACTTAAGCAATGTGCACAATCCGTGGTAGCATGTGTATAGCTAATTTTGGGAATAACGCAATTTTAGTAATAACTACGTATATTCTGCTGTGTTTGTAAAAAAGGCAATTCTGTACTAATCATGGCTATTTATCGTTCAACAGTACTGCGGCTTTTTTACAACAACGGCTAAAATTGTAGGTGAAACCGACAATCTGTAATCGTGACTGATGGGAAGGCAACCTTAATACTCTCATGGATAGACTATTCGAATTACCACGGTTTATTGGGTTACTAGACAATGGCTTACTCCTATATTCATCTTGAACACGCTGTATAATTTTGAAATATGTTTCCTTTGTCTTACCTTTTATAAGGCTGAACATTAATGGTAGGTAAGAACCTCCAGAGTAACTGTGGATCGTGAATTACTGGAGAAAGTGCTTCGCTGCATACTGAAAAATACCATCCATCAATACAGTTTCCTGTTGATATAGCTGTTGTAGATTGGAGTCAGTTGGAAAAACAACATGACCATTTTCCATATTATTAGTAAGTACAGAGGCTTCGCCTTTTGTAGTTGTCACTTCCATTTGCGATAAGGCAACATAATTTACCATCTCATATCTTGACTGTTTCAGCATGCTCTTCAAACGAGCCTGAATAATATTGTTGCGAATATAGCTAGCATACTTCCTCGTTAATGTTTCACAGTTGTCGGATTTTCGTCTACTTCTTCAAGTATAAGCTTTGATGGTCTTTCATCCAAAGCTCCTCCTTGCGTTTTAATAGAATTCGGTAACATTTTTCTGTTTCACAAGTGTTCTGGAAGTGGTTTGCGGTCCGAGCGCCTTCCGTAAGTTTTTATTGCACTTGTAAACAATTTAACAGAACACCGCGAATTTTTATCACCAAATCGCCATTCACGTTCTTCAGTTTCTAGAACTCATCGCCGGCTGAAGTGGCCGAGCGGTTCTAGGCGCTACAGTCTGGAGCCGCACGACCGCTCCGGTCGCAGGCTCGAATCCTGCCTCGGGCATGGATGTGTGTGTTGTCCTTAGGTTAGTTAGGTTTAAGTAGTTCTAAGTTCTAGGGGACTGATGACCTCAGCAGTTAAGTCCCATAGTGCTCAGAGCCATTTGCCTAGAACTCTTCTGTAGCGTTTGAATTTATAACCATCGCAGTTTAAATGCGTATTACCACGATCACTAAAAATAGGTCGTAAAACGCGACTTTCTGCCATATTTTTCGCTTCGATAACTAACTTGAACTACACGACGAAACACTGTACGATTCTGCACAGGAATACCACCCCAGTTGGACCGTCCTGATACCTGGGTATAGAGATGGCAAGTTCGAGTGTGGGATTAACTGACCCTTCACAGTATCCTTCTTGTGGTCATTAAAAGTTGCCGAGTTCAAGTCTGCCCCATTATTACGTGACTACTCTGCAATTCAATTCGCGCTTAAGTACCTGGCAGAGGGTTCATCGAACCACCTTCACACTATTTCTCTACCGTTCAGTAGCCGCGCAGTCGAGGGCGTCTTGTCACGGTACTCGCGGCTCCCCTGTCGGATGTTCGAGTCCTCCCTCGGGCATGGATGAGTGTGTCGTCCTTAACGTAGGTTAGTTTAAGTTAGATTAGGTAGTGTGTAATCTTAGGGACCGAAGACCTCAGCAGTTTGGTCCCATAAGACCTTACCACAAATTTCCAAATTTCTACCGCTCATCTCAAACAGAGTGCGGAATAAACGAACACTTAAATTATGCCCAGAGAGCTCTGAGTTCTCCTATGATCATTTCTTCCGATTCAGGTGGGTGTCAATAAAATATTCCCACATTCGGAGGAGAAAGTGACTGAAGTTTCATGAAAAGATCTATTTGCACCAAAAAACGCCTTTGATTGTCACCACTAACTCACGTATCTCTCCACTATTTTGCGATAGTACAAAACGAAATGCCCTTCTCTGAACCTTTACGATGGCCCCTGTCAATCCTACCCAGTAGGGATCCCATACCGCATAGCAATACTCTACCAAAGGACGGAAAAGCATAGTGTAAGCAATGTCTTAAGTGGATATGTTGCAATATCGTCACGATGGAGCGCGACGTGTAGTGTCTAGAGTTCATATATTTTAATTTTTCTCACTGTGACGAAAGCGTCTGGAATATGAATCTATGCTTGTTGTACGAGAGTATGGCGGAAATTTCTAGTTAAAAAAATGGCTCTGGGCACTATGGGACTTAACATCTGAGGTCATCAGTCCCCTAGAACTTAGAACTACTTAAACCTAACTAACCTAAGGACATCACACACATCCATGCCCGAGACAGGATTCGAACCTGCGACTGTAGCGGTCGCGCGGTTCCAGACTGAAGCGCCTAGAACCGCTCGGCCACACCAGCTGGCTGCGGAAATTTCTCACTCTGGTATAGAGAAGGTGGAAATTTCGTTGTTATTGTATTTGCACATGTTGCATATTGAGTGAAATGTCAATTTTATTTGTGGAGAGTTTCTTTGGAGAGGTTTTTGAAAAAATCGTATCGTCTATATTTTGTTGAAGTCAATAAATCGCAATATCACGCAATCATAAAATTATTTAAAATTTATTCCTGAAATTCATCTTACCCGTAACATGTAAAGATGTACTATCTAAAGCGACATATGAAGATTTGTGCTGGACCGGGCTCGAACCCGGATTTCCCGCTTATCGTGAGCAGTTGTGTTCCCACTTAGGCTATCCAAGCACGCTCCTCGGACCGATCCAATCCTCCACATGTCACACACCCAATTATTTCTTCTCATAGATTATTAATTGCCGGCCAGTTGTGGCCGAGCGGTTCTAGACGCTTCAGTATGGAACCGCGCGACCGCTACGGTCGCAGGTTCGAATCGTGCCTCGGGCATGGATGCGTGTGATGTCCTTAGGTTAGTTAGGTTTAAGTAGTTCTAAGTTCTAGGGGACTTGTGACCTCAGATGTTAAGTCCCATAGCGCTCAGAGCCATTTGAACCATTTTTTAGATTATTAATTAAATTACCCACAGACGCACGTCCCGTCAGTCCCGTGGAGGTTTTTTAGAATCAAGACAACGGGAAGCCATAAATTATCGTTATCGTTTTCGTTGCAGGTCCGTCTTCGCGTTATATATAAAGGCCGTTAAAAAAAAAGTGTCGAATAATTTGAGAGGTGGTAGTACTCATCGAAATAAGAAAAATGGGTGCAGAAATGCTTACTTTCTGAGGTAAGTCCAATAAACAAGGATCCGGAAATGCATACCTTCTGCGATAAACACGTGTCTACAGGAGGTGTTTAACGTGGCGACCATTCACGACAATGCACCTCTCTGCCCTCCGGCGTAAGGAATGACTCACGCTTTGAAGTACACGCGATTGTTGTTGCACATGCTGGCACGGAATGAAGACGCGGCCCTGTAGTGTCCGCATGTCGTTAATTGGCGTGGCGTAGGCCAATTCGTTACAGTGTCCCCGTAATCAAAAGTCTAGGGGATTGAGGTTTTGGGTAACGTGCAGACCAAGGTGTGTCCTCCCCCATCTCCCTCCCCCCCTCCCCCTCCCTGGCTAATCCACTGGTCCCGAAATGTCTGTGTCAGACGTTCGCGCACATTGTGACGGAAGTGTGGGTGCGCCATCACGGATGAATCACATTTGTATTCGTCGCTGCAATGGCACAGCCTCCAGCAAAGTAGACAATACATCAATGAGAAAGTCCAGATAACGCGCCCCAGTAACCCTCTGTGGTAGCAAATATGGCCCTATTAATCTATCACCAAGTACGCCTGCCCATACGTTGATTGAGTATCGGTGTTGATGCCCTCTTTCCTGAATTGCTTTGGGGTTTACATCTGCCCATACGCGCTGAGTATGGATATTCACACCACCATCTCTTGAGCACCTGCCTCGCCGGTAAGCAAAATCTTGGATGTTAACAGTGGATCTGCCGCACAGTTCTTCAATAGCCATTATCAGAAGCGCCCTCTGCCATTATGATCCTATGTCCTTAGGGGATGAACGCGTTGTAGATGATTTGGGTACAGCAATTGTTCATGAAGTACCCCCCCCCCCCCCCGCCCCCCTCAGATAAGTGTATGAAACACACCTTCTGCAGCTATTAATCGTTGCACACTGGTCCCAGGGGTATCTTCCACCGAACGTAGCACATGCTCTTCCATGTCAGGCTTGCAGACTGTGCGGAACCTTCCAATTTCAGTCTTCCGAGGTGCAAGGGTACCTGTGTCCTTCAGACGCTGGGAAAGACTACCGAGCAGCTTATCAGAGGGCACTCTGCGCTGCGGATATTTTTCAGCGTAGAGCACAGGGACTCGCAGGCTACGTCCATTTGCTGAAACATAGCAGACCATCACATTGGACATTTCACTTGTCGAGTAGTAGACTTCCATTGCTAACAAGCGGTGGAAGAAAGTAAATGTAAGTGTGCTACTCCATCTGTACGTACAAACAACGCAATAACAGTAAATACATAAGTCAATTCACGTTTGTAATAAGGTAAAAGGTCATGGCACGTACCCAGGATTGACAGCACTGTACAATAAGGCACACAAACACGACGAAAACTAACGTAGCCTACAACACTGCTCGAACCACAAAACCGACTGCAGACTACCTAATCGTAAGTAGAGTAACGTGAGTAACGCATCATAATACCCTGCCGTCACGTCTGACTCAGCTCCAATGCAGCGACTGTGCCAACGTCAGCAACCAACTGTCGTGCAGCCCTTCCTATAAGGACGTGTTTATCTCGAAAAGTATGCGTGTTTACTGGACTTATTTTCCTCGTTTCGATCAGTACTACCACCTCTCAAAGTATTCGACATAATTTTTTTAACAGCCTGTATATTTATAGTTGATGTTGAACTACAATTTCAAATACTGAAATTTTTTCCTGAAATTCAACCTAACTGTAATAGGTATAAATGGACTACCTATAAGGTGAAGGTGGGCATGTTATGAAAATGACAGCGATGGCCTATGACTATTCGTTGTCTTGATTCTAAAAAACTGCACGGCAATCACAAGACGTGCGAGTGCAGGTAAATTAATTAATAATCTACAAGAAGAAACAGATAGACGTGTGACATATGGAAGTTTAGGTTGGTTCAGGGACCATTCTCGGATAGCCTAAGTGGTGACCGCTCGCAATAAGTGGATATCTGCGTTCGAGAGCCGGTCCAGCTTTAGGTAGTACATCTATATCTATTACTGTAAAAATTGAATTTAGAGAATAAATTTCATTATTTGGAACTGCAGTTCGTCATCAAACAAAATATAAAATTATTTGTTTTGTTCAGTTTATCGGTTACCGAAATTTACTCGAAGTCAGTGAATGTTAATAAGAAATCTACTTTGTCATTTTCAACAACTAAGAATTAGTATCTTCTCATACTTTTCTTGATACTGATCCACATCACGGACGTGCGAAATAGGCTACTGGCCATTAAAATTGCTACACCAAGAAGAAATGCAGAAGATAAACGTCGCGATAATGGACAAATATATTATACTAGAACTGACATGTGATTACATTTTCACGCAATTTAGGTGCATAGATCCTGAGAAATCAGTACCCACAAAAACCACCTCTGGCCCTAATAACGGCCTTCATACGCCTGTGCATTGAGTCAGACAGAGCTTGGATGGCGTGTACAGGTACAGCTGCCCATGCAGCTTCAACACGACACCACAGTTCATCAAGAGTGGTGACTGGCCTATTGTGACGAGTCAGTTGCTCGGCCACCATTGACCAGACGTTTTCAATTGGTTAGAGATCTGGAGAACGTGCTGGCAAGGGCAGCAGTCGAATATTTTCTGTATGCAGAAAGACCCATACAGGACCTGCAACATGCGGTGGGGCATTATCCTGCTGAAATGTAGGGTTTCGCAGGGATCGAATGAAGGGTAGAGCCACGGGTCGTAACACCGTCAATGCGAACAAGAGGTGAACGAGACGTGTAACTAATGGCACCCCATACCATTACGCCGTGTGATACGCCAGTATGGCGATGACGAATACACGCTTCCAGTGTGCATTCACCGCGATGTCGCCAAACACGGATGCGACCATCGTGATGCTGTAAACAGAACCTGGATTCATCCGAAAAAATGACGTTTTGCCATTCGTGCCCCCAGGTTCCTCGTTGAGTACACCATCGCAGGCGCTCCTGTCTGTGATGCAGCGTCAATGGTAACCGCAGCCATGGTCTCCGAGCTGATAGTCCATGCTGCTGCAAACGTCGTCGAACTGTTCGTGCAGATGGTTGTTGTCTTGCAAACGTCCCCATCTGTTGACTCAGGGATCGAGACGTGGCTGCACGATCCGTTACAGCCATGCGGGTAAGATGTCTGTCATCTCGACTGCTAGTGATACGAGGCCGTTGGGATCCAGCACGGCGTTCCGTATTACCCTCCTGAACCCACCGATTCGATATTCTGCTAACAGTAATTGGATCTCGACCAACGCGAGCAGCAATGTCGCGATACGATAAACCGCAATCGCGATAGGCTACAATCCGACCATTGTCAAAGTCGGAAACGTGATGGTACGCATTTCTCCTCCTTACACGAGGTATCACGACAACGTTTCACCAGGCAACGCCGGTCAACTGCAGTTTGTGTATGAGAAATCGGTTGGAAACTTCCCTCATGTCAGCACGTTGTAGGTGTCGCCACCGGCGCCAACCTTATGTGAATGCTCTGAAAAGCTAATCATTTGCATATCACAGCATCTTCTTCCTGTCTGTTAAATTTCGCGTCTGTAGCACGTCATCTTCGTGGTGTAGCCATTTTAATGGCCAGTAGTGTAACAACCATGGATGAAAGATGTTGAAATTGGACAGTACGGTATTACGGTATTGGATGATTTGGTATTTAAGGTCTATGAAGTAGCTGATACCAGTGGCACATCGGAGTAAAAATGAGGCTCATTTTCGCAGAGAATTAACATAGAGAAAGCTTTTGCAAGAATTTGCCGTATTTTTTGAATTCTGACAAAAACAAATAAAAAGAATGAATTTCTTAGCAGCGTTTGTGCCTTTTCAGAAAGAATCCGATTGTTTTTGCGCGCTGGCTTGTTATTGAGACGTGGATAAAACGGGTCTACCAGAAACCTCAGAAATGGAAAATTAATCGTAGCACTGGGAGGAAGCTGGTGATCTAGTACCGACAAAGACTTAGTCGATTTCGTCTGAGGAGATTATGATCAATGATTTCTGGCGTTAAAGAGGGATGGTTTTCGTTTAAGACCTTACAAAGGGGAAAATAATAACTGACGAATGCTTCGCGTGTCATTTGGACCAACTGGATGAAGGAAAATGGCTATGTGAGAAGCAAAAGAAAACTGTCTTTCATCAGGACAACACACTTGCTCAAAGGAGAGAAAATCGATGGATTGAAACACGGCATGTTCGAACATCCACGCTGTTCAGAGGGTCCATGCCCCCGAGCATGGAGAAAAATGTCAATATTCGCCGCGCAAAATCGATCACTTCAAGCTGAACCAGATTTGTCATCTGTGGGCTATTCGAACGTAGTGAGTGTAAAGACTCGTGTCATAGCACAGTCAGTTGTTAATTCAAATGTACGGAATGGAAGCGGTAAGCAGAAATCCGTTTACCACACGTGCAAATACTTTCATGACGTAAAGGAAACTCTTGACATAAAGGAAACTTCTGACCCACCGTCAACAAATCTAAATACAGAAAATAGTGAGGGAGTACGGCAAGTCATGGCTCAACATCGGTGACTGACATTTGTATTAAGGTGCTTTAACACTATTTGAGAGTTTCTCACGAACCAGTTGCAGGAGGCCATTTCGCGAGACAACTGCTTCGGCCTTTCATGTAAATGAAACAAGTATGAACAGGATGAGTTGTCAGTTTGAGTTGACAGACATGTTAAAGTGCTCTGTTGGTCCTCATCCGTAATCGCCCTCACAGCGATGTTATATTCAAAAAAGAAAACAAAGCGAGGTTACTACTGGCAGAGAAAGGTATTATTACGTCGGCGATGCCAGCATGACAACAGTAAGGTTGCTTTAGGGTTGGCTTTGTCCTTTAAAAAGCCGTAATATTTGCGTGTGAACGATTCTGATTCATATACATCCTCGCTACCTTTGAACAAGTACTTTTTGTGAACATAACTCTATCAACAACTAATAACTAAGTATTCTGTACTATAAAATTGCACTTATGTACGTGTATGCAAGACAAAATTAACATACCTGACCCAACGTTCATGTTTTTGTCCTCTCTCGACCTTTCGCTTAAGTGTTATCCCACTAAATATTTAATTTGTATTTTAAATTTGAGACTGTGTGTTGAGTGATCACACCCAGTTCCTTAGCCCACTCCTACCTCGTTTTTCCATAGTGTGATGCGATATTTTTTGGGATCTCACAAAAGAAAATAGTTTTCGTACATCTCAGTGGTGTTCACTGTTTGGCAAACAAGTACCAACATTTACAGTACTGTCCGCAGCTGAGAAGAATGCCCTTCACTGGAAAGTAGCAGTGAGTAAGGCACACGTTGTGACGAGCTGATGAGCTGAAATCGGTCTGCAAATTTAATTACCTGGGGTCGTACATACAGAGGGACGGAGGACTGGAAAGCGAGATACAACACCGAATACATTGCGGTAGGAACAACTGGAGGAAAATGAGTGGAGTGTTGTGTGACCAGAAGGTGAGCATTGCGTTGAAAGGGCAGAGACATGGCCAATCACTGTAGCCCAGGAAAGGAAGATGGAAGTGGCGGAAATGAGGATGCTGAGGTGAATGTGTGGGGTAACAAGGAAGGACAGGATTAGAAATGAATTTGTTAGAGGAGCTGTGAAAGTAGGACCCTTGGAGAAAAAGATACAAGAGAGCAGACTAAGGTGGTACGGACACTTACAGAGAAAAGGGGGAGAGTATATCGGAAACAGAGTTGAAGATATAAAGATTGAAGGAGCGAGAAGGAGAGGAAGACCGAAGATGAGGTGGAAGGATAAGATATCCGGGCACTTAAGGGAGAAAGGGTGGAAGAAGGAAGAGGCAATGCCGGCCGCAGTGGCCATGCGGTTCTAGGCGCTACAGTCTGGAACCGCGCGACCCCTACGGTCGCAGGTTCGAATCCTGCCTCGGGCATGGATGTGTGTGATGTCCTTAGGTTAGTTACGTTTAAGTAGTTCTAAGTTCTAGGGGACTGATGACCAAAGAAGTTAAGTCCCACAGTGCTCAGAGCCATTTGAACCATTTTTTTGGAAGAGGCAATGGATAGAGTACTACGGAGCAGAAGGATCCACAAGAGCAACGCCGACCCTACGTGACGTGGGACAAGGCGACGATGGAGAAGAAGAAGAAAGTACGCACCGTTCAAAAATAAGTAGATCATTCAGAAAGTAAAGCACATTTTGGTCTGACGAGCCACACAATCTTCCCCCCTCCCCCTGCCCTGCTCCCTGCTCCAAACGCCACCACCACACTACCACCACCATCGCCGCCGCCACCACCGCCGCCACCAACGCCGCCGCCGCCACCGCCGCCGCCGCCGCCGTCGTGTCATAGAGCTTCCAAATCGTTGGCGCCAATATTAGCCTAACAGCGAGGAGGAATGATCGTTTACAGTTTGTTTGCGCGATTATGAAATGTATGTCAGGATTAACGATCCCGCCAAGTGTTACGTTCGTAATGTAATACGGCATGAAAAAAAAAGTCGAAATTTACAAACACATAACCACCGAAGTTTAGGGATATGTAAGGAATGAAGCTTCAGTTAGAAAATGGTGCAATATGTTTAATGGTGGGCAAATGAATATTCATGGTAAATCACGCTCAAGTCGACATTGATTTGTGACTGACGAACTGAAATCAGTGACTGAGGAATACAGAAGAGTCGTTTCATTATTGCTGGAATGTTTCTGGAAATTTCACAATCACTTCTTTATCAAACTGTTAGTGGTGCTTTGGGACATAGAAAAGTGAGTGCCACGCGGGTCACTCGGCTTTGACAGATGGTCACAAAAAAAAGAACAACGGATGGGAGCTGCTCTGCCTTTTCTCACTCGGTGAGACAAGGATGGCGAGGAGTTTTTGCATCTCACTGTTACTGATGACGATCCCTGCGTTTAGAATAAAAGTTCAGAAACAAAGCGCCAATCAGTAGAATGGCTTCATTCAAGATTCCGAACAAAACTACTATTTAAGAAGGATAGATATCCAGAAATTAAACCAAAAAATTCTCAGACATACTCTGAGCACCAAACAGGTTGTGGCCACAGTGTTTCAGGATCGAAAGGGCATCATACTCATCGATTTTACGTCTAGAGAAGAGACCATAAATGCAGCAGCCTACTCTCAGACCTTTCACCGACTGCGCCGTGCCGTTCAAAACAATTGTCGGGGATTGTTGTCAATCGGCACTGTGCTTCTTTACGATCATGCCCGCCCGCAGTCTGATGCGTTTAGGTACCTTAAGTAGGACATTTCTGAATATTCGCTCAATAGCTTGTATTTGGCTCCCGAGCGATTACCATCTTTTTCCAGACAGAGGGGTTATTTGGGCGGAAAGCCCTGTGGAAATGACAACTAACTGAAGAGGGGGTTAGTGACGTTAACAGCTTGGCAGCAATTGCGTATGCAGAAGGCGTAGGAAAGCTTGTGGAGAGAGTTGAACGACAACTACGTAGAAGAATAGCTAATATATCGAAATATGCTGTACAATGAGTTTTCTTTCATTGTCTTTAACTCATTTACCTCATCAGTTATTAATAGTTTATTAATGCCGGCACCGGGTACGCAAATAATGAAACGGGTTTTTTCATCACGACACAGTATCGTGGGGCATGCGATGTCTGTATGCACGTTTCATTATAATCTTGCTCTTTGGCGCTTATAAATAATCGAAGAATTTGGAGACGACAAGCGGCGAAAATGAAATGCAAGAAAGCTGACAAAAAAGACTAAAGGCAAGGGAATACTTTCGGACGGTCAGCAACACAGAGCACGGGCAGTCGCGGGGTGGAAAGGAGTGACGATAAGACTGTTGCTCTGCTCTTCACCTCACCTCTGCAGGTATTATTCTGACCCTCCTAATGTACACGAAACGAGAGGAGCCGCGCCCTTCGACGCAAGTCCGAAAACCGGTGGTAATCTGCCTCAGCCGCGAAACAACCATCTAGAAACATGATGAGATTTTCACTCTGCAGCGGAGTGTGCGCTCATATGAAACTTCCTGGCAGATTAAAACTGTGAGCTGGACCCAGACTCCAACTCGGGACCTTTGCCTTTCGCGGGCAAGTGCTCTACCGTCTGAGCTACCCAAGCACGACTCACGGCCTGTCCTCATAGCTTTACTTCTGCCAGCACCTCGTCTGCAACCTTCCAAACTTTACAGAAGCTCCCCTGCGAACCTTGTAGAACATAGTTTTAATCTACCAGGAAGTTTCATATCAACGCACACACCGCTGCGGAGTGAAAATCTTATTCTGGAAACATTCCCCAGGCTGTGGCTAAGCCATGTCTCCGCAGTATCCTTTCTTTCAGGAGTGCTAGTTATTGTTTGGCAAACGACAAGTCCGCAAACGACAAGTCCGCAACTTCCGTGAAGTTTGGAAGGTAGGAGACGAGGTACCGGCAGAAGTAAAGCCCTGAGGACGGCGCGTGAGTCGTGCTTGGGTAGCTCAGCCGGTAGAGCACTTGCCCGCGAAAGGCAACGGTCCCGAGTTCGGGGAAACATTCTTTACGGATTGAATTAGATTTACAGTATGCGAGACTTGGCTCGTGAAAGTATTCCGTAAAGCCATTCGGAGCAGTGTAAACGCTCTTTCGGAGGACTTGAGGACGAGGTAGAGCAGTCTCGACGCAGTCGTCACCGAGGTGCATGAAAGCGAAAGATTTGTTTCCGACTTGCGCCACACAAACAGACTGATGAACAAAGGAAAGGCTGATGAAAACTGCTGCAAATTTATCTCACATTTGTGATCAAGGCCTGTTTTTTCTGCAAACGATTGTAACAGAAACCTGCTGCTATAGCTCTGCATGATGCTGCTATGCTCTACAGTAGTCTGTGTCGCCTTTCGACGGATGTGTAAGGAGTTATCAGAAAGTTTCCGTTCGAAGTTCGTTCAGCGCAGAATCGGTATTCCAGTTAGGCAAATCGCCATGAACATTGAGACAATCATCCCACCAGTGCACCAGGCTCAGGATACCCGGTTGGTAAAACAGAAAATGGCTCTGAGCACTATGTGACTTAACATCTGAGGTCATCAGTCCCCTAGAACTTAGAACTACTTAAAACTAACTAACCTAAGGACAGCACACAACACCCAGTCATCACGAGGCAGAGAAAATCCCTGATCCCGCCGGGAATCGAACCTGGGAACCCGGGCGTGGGAAGCGAGAACGCTACCGCACGACCACGAGCTGCGGACCGTTGGAGTAACTTCTACGTTACGAATTTGCGCGCTGTGGGGACGTGCATTATCGCGAAGCAGCAGCACCCCTCGACGCACCACAGTCGTGGTTTTCGATAGACATGCTGCTCCACACACTCTACCGGTATTTGTCGTTCGGCAGCGAAGGAAAGATTAACAGCACGGTGGTTCCGTTCGGATGCATTTGGTAATAACATCGCCATAATCACGTTTCCGCATTTACCGCACGCACGTCGGAAAGAAACGGATGCCACACTAACCCGTTGTCTACATATCGGAGCTTATATACCCCGCATCGGAGTCGCGCTACATTGCACATACGTTTCAGTAATGCCCTCAGATGGAAACTTTTTGATGGCCCCTTATAGAAAACCGCAATGAAGTGTGTTCACGCTGCAAGCTAATGACCTGGCAGACATTATTAACAGAAACTCCACACTTGTCGCAGATGATGCAGTTATCTATAATGAAGTACTGTGTGATCAGATCTTGAAAAGTTTCACAGTGGTGCAGAGATCGGCAGCTTGCTTTGCACCCAAAGAAATGTACACTACTGGCCATTAAAATTGTTACACCACGAAGATGACTTGCTACAGACGAGAAATTTAGCCGTCAGGAAGAAGATGCTGTGATATGCAAATGAGAAGAAGATGCTGTGATATGCAAATGACTAGCTTTTCAGAGCATTCACACAAGGTTGGTGCCGGTGGCGACACCTGCAACGTGCTGACATGAGGAAAGTTTCCAACCGATTTCTCATACACAAACAGCAGTTGACCGGCGTTGCCTGGTGAAACGTTGTTGTGGTGCCTCGTGTAAGGAGGAGAAATGCGTACCATCACGTTTCCGGCTTTGATAAAGGTCTGATTGTAGCCTATCGCGATTGCGGTTTATCGTATCGCGACATTACTGTTCACGTTGGTCGAGATCCAATGACTGTTAGCAGAAAATGGAATCGGTGAGTTCAGGAGGGTAATACGGAACGCCTTGCTGGATCCCAACGGCCTCGTAGCACTAGCAGTCGAGATGACAGGCATCTTATCCGCATGTCTGTAACGTATCGTGCAGCCACGTCTCGATCTGTGAGTCAACAGATGGGGACGTTTGCAAGACAACAACCATCTGCACGAACAGTTCGACGACGTTTGCAGCAGCATGGACTATCAGCTCGGAGACCATGGCTGCGGTTACCATTGATGCTGCATCACAGACAGAAGCGCCTGCGATGGTGTACTCAACGAGGAACCTGGGGGCACGAATGGCAAAACGTCATTTTTTCGGATGAATCCAGGTTCTGTTTACAGCATCACGATGGTCGCATCCGTGTTTGGCGACATCGCGGTGAATGCACATTGGAAGCGTGTATTCGTCATCGCCATACTGGCGTATCACCGGGCGTGATGGTATGGGGTGCCATTGGTTACACGTCTCGGTCGCCTCTTGTTCGCATTGACGGAACTCTGAACAGTGGACGTTACATTTCAGATGTGTTACGACCCGTGGCTCTACCCCTCATTCGATCCCTGCGAAATCCCACATTTCAGGAGGATAATGCACGACCGCATGTTGAAGGTCCTGTACAGGCCTTTCTGGATACAGAAAACGTTCGACTGCTGCCCTGGCCAGCACATTCTCCAGATCTATCACCAATTGGAAACGTCTGGTCAATGGTGGCCGAGCAACTGGCTCGTCACAATATGCCAGTCACTACTCTTGATGAACTGTGGTATCGTGTTGAAGCTGCATGGGCAGCTGTACCTGTACACGCCATCCAAGCTCTGTTTGACTCAATGCCCAGGCGTATCAAGGCCGTTATTACGGCCAGAGGTGGTTGTTCGGGGTACTGATTTCTCAGGATCTATGCACCCACATTGCGTGAAAATGTAATCACATGTCAGTTCTAGTATAATGTATTTGTCCAATGAATACCCGTTTATCATCCGCATTTTTTCTTGATGTAGCAATTTTAATGGCCAGAAGTGTAAATTTATGCACGTCAAAAAAGGAAAATAACGTAGGATACTATGACTACAGTCTAAATTATCCAATTAGTCAACTCATACAAACGCGTGGGTGTAAAGATTTGTAAGGATATGAGATGGGTTTATCACCTAGACTCAGTTATAGGCAAGGAGAAGCCATACTTTGGTTCATTTGCAGGATACAGGAATATTTAGTCTACCTACAATGGATACTGCTTACCAAACGCTCGTGCGATCCACCCTAGAATACTACTCGAGTGCATGGGACCAAGAAGAAATAGGACTAACAGGGGATATTGAACGCTGATAAAGAAGGGCGGCACGTATGGTCACAGGAGAGAGTCACGGAGTATGTGTGTAGATGTAGACGTGTGACTTTGCGTGTCTACCATTTCTGAAAATACCTTTTATCGACAATTTTCAGCAGTTTTATGGATATTGGCGAAGGGTTGGTGTGGCCAATGAAAAAGAAGAAAGGATGAAACGATGGTCAGAGTTTATCGCCGCTATAGACGATAGGGCTTAAGACATGGAGCGCAAGCTGAGCATGAAAGAATGCCACAACGGAATCGGCCATGCCGTTTCAGATGAACCGTCCTGCCATTTTCTATCAGAGATACCGGGACACTACAGAAAGCGTAACTCTGGACCACCACATGCGGACCTGAACTGTTTTGCTGCCTAATGTGAGTCCAGTCTACTCGTCCATTGCGGCTGATTGTTGTTCTGAAGGCAGTAAAGGTATTTCGTTTATATCTTTCGTACTTTTTATTCTTACACCCTCGACCAACAATTTTTAGGCGTCTTGTATAAAAATACAGGGTGACAGTTATTGAACTATACGAAAAAAACGTAACTACGGCGTGTACACACTTTATTCAACATATAAACGTTACTACAGACATTCGCATTTAGGTTATGGCGTGTTCGATGTGCCTGCCATCATTGGCGATTGTGTGGCGCAGAGGAATAGCGAAATTCCGCATGGCCTGCTGAAGTGTCATAACATCGATGCTGTCGATGACCTCCTGAATGGTTGCTGTACACCTTGTCTTTAATATGGCGACACATAAAGGAGTCGCATGTGTTCAGATCCGGAGAATATGGCGGTCAATCGAGGTCCATGCCAGTGGCCTCTGGGTAACCCCAGAGCTAGAAGGCGGTCCACAAACTGCTCCTTCAGGACATCAAACGCTCTCTTGCTTCGATGGGGTCGAACTCCATCTTGCATGAACCACATATTTTCGAAATGAGGATCGCTTTGGATAATAGGGATAAAATCATCTTCCATAACCTTCATGTACCGTTCGGTAGTCACCGTGCCATCAAGGAATATCGCGCCGATTATTCCGTGACTGAACATTGCATACCACACAGTCACCTGTTGAGGGTGAAGAGACTTCTCGATGTGAAATGCGGATTCCAAGTCCCCCAAATGCGGCAGTTTTGCTTACTGACGAACTCATCCAAATGAAAGTGGGCGCCTCTAAAGAATGCGCATGTTAACTGCCATCATGCCCTGCGGCCAACCGCGCAGTTCGAACGTCCTAACGAAAACCGTTCAAAACTTATGTCAATTTTATTTCTTATAGTTCAATAATTGTCATTCTGTAAATGCCAATTTGTAAAACACCTGACTTATTCATAGCAGATTAATTTCACCTAGAGGCATCGTGCTCATGAATACGAAACATAAAATAAACAGAGGAAAAATGGAAGATAATACAAAAACAGGCTAAAGAGGTTATAATGAAGTTCAGGTAAAGAATATACACTGTTCAGTCGCACTGATGTGACCACATGTCAAAAGCCTAAATAGTCACCCTCTGTAGCGCGGACGTGCAGGAAGAGAGTCAGTGAGGCTCAGGAAGATACCGACAGGTATGTGGAGCCACACTGACTCCAGCGCCGTGGCCAGCTGCGCTAGGTGAATTGGTTGAGGATCCCAGCCCGATCGAGTTGGTCCCGCAGATTTTCGATTGGGTAGTAATCCGTGGAGTTTTGTTGGCCAGCGGAGTACGGTAAACTCGTCCTGGTGCTCTTAGAACGACGCACACTGCGACCTGTGTGACACGTTGCATTGTCCTGCTGGTAGACCCCATCGTGCAGAGGAAAAATGAACTTCATGTAGCGATGGAAAATGCTTACTTGTGTTGTTCCAGTGTGTCTTCCAGAATGACAAGATCAACCAAGGAATGCCACAGAAACCTTCTCCAGATCATATCGCCCCCTCCTCCGGGTTGGACCGTACTGACGACTGTTGCAGGGTGTTTGCTTTCAGACGTTTTCACGCTGCACACGCTAACGGTCACATGTCCGATGGAGCACGTGATTCATCTGAAAAGCCCACCTGTCGCCGCTGAGGGGACGCCGAGTTGCTGTAATAGCGTGCGAAGTCCAGCCTTCGCAGCCGATGAGCAGTATGCAGCATGGATACATGAGCAAGGCGCCTTCTGCGGAGGCCCATACGCAGCAACCTTCGCTGATTGGTCATTGAGGAGACACTGTTGATAGCCCCTTCCTTCTTCACAGCGGTCAGTCTGACAGTTGCACGTCTACTCGCCAAACGTATCTCCGCAGCTGTCGTTCACCCCTATCATCTATGGCCCGTGGTGCATCGCATTTGCCTCAACGCCAGTTTTGGATAGAGCCGTTTTGTCATGCACGGTATACTTTGTCCACGGCGGCACGCGAACAGTTTACACATTTAGCCGTTTCGGAAATGCCTCCAACCTTGGTCCGGAAGCCAATGGTAACGCCCTTTTCGACATCACGTAAATCGCTCCCTTTCCGCATTACAACTACTGCTCTATTTTCCTTATCTCCAACACGCTTTATACAGGGTGTTACAAAAAGGTACCGCCAAACTTTCAGGAAACATTCCTCACACAAAAATAAAGAAAAGATGTTATGTGGACATGTGTCCGGAAACACTTAATTTCCATGTTAGAGCTCATTTTAGTTTCATCAGTATGTACTGTACTTCCTCGATCCACCGCCAGCTGGCCCAATTGAAGGAAGTTAATGTTGACTTCGGTGCTTGTGTTGACATGCGACTCATTGCTCTACAGTACTAGCATCAAGCACATCAGTACGTAGCATCAACAGGTTAGTGTTCATCACGAACGTGGTTTTGCAGTCAGTGCAACGTTTACAAATGCGGAGTTGGCAGATGCCCATTTGCTGTGTGGATTAGCACGGGGCAATAGCCGTGGCGCGGTACGTTTGTATCGAGACAGATTTCCAGAACGAAGGTGTCCCGACAGGAAGACGTTCGAAGCAATTGATCGGCGTCTTAGGGAGCACGGAACATTCCAGCCTATGACTCGCGACTGGGAAAGACCTAGAACGACGAGGACACCTGCAGTGGACGAGGCAATTCTTCGTGCAGTTAACGATAACCCTAATGTCAGCGTCAGAGAAGTTTCTGCTGTACAAGGTAACGTTGACCACGTCACTGTATGGAGAGTGCTACAGGAGAACCAGTTGTTTCCGTACCATGTACACCATGTGCAGGCACTATCAGCAGCTGATTGGCCTCCACGGGAACACTTCTGCGAATGGTTCATCCAACAATGTGTCAATGCTCATTTCAGTGCAAATGTTCTCTTTACGGATGAGGCTTCATTCCAACGTGATCAAATTGTAAATTTTCACAATCAACATATGTGGGCTGACGAGAATCCGCACGCAATTGTGCAATCACGTCATCAACACAGATTTTCTGTGAACGTTTGGGCAGGCATTTTTGGTGATGTCTTGATTGGGCCCCATGTTCTTCCACCTATGCTCAATGGAGCACGTTATCATGATTTCATACGGGATACTCTACCTGTGCTGCTAGAACATGTGCCTTTACAAGTACGACACAACATGTGGTTCATGCACGATGGAGCTCCTGCACATTTCAGTCGAAGTGTTCGTACGCTTCTCAACAACAGATTCGGTGACCGATGGATCGGTAGAGGCGGACCAATTCCATGGCCTCCACGCTCTCCTGACCTCAACCCTCTTGACTTTCATTTGTGGGGGCATTTGAAACCTCTTGTTTATGCAACCCGGGTACCAAATGTAGAGACTCTTCGTGCTCGTATTGTGGACGGCTGTGATACAATACGCCATTCTCCAGGGCTGCATCAGCGCACCAGGGATTCCATGCGACGGAGGGTGGATGCATGTATCCTCGCTAACGGAGGACATTTTGAACATTTCCTGTAACAAAGTGTTTGAAGTCACGCTGGTACGTTCTGTTGCTGTGTGTTTCCATTCCATGATTAATGTGATTTGAAGAGAAGTAATAAAATGAGCTCTAACATGGAAAGTAGGCGTTTCCGGACACATGTCCACATAACATATTTTCTTTCTTTGTGTGTGAGGAATGTTTCCTGAAAGTTTGGCCGTACCTTTTTGTAACACCCTGTATGCCATCGACTGCCAGTGTTGCCGTGCCGTCTGTGAGTGGTTGTAGCACACTGATCTCGAACATAGGCGGTGGTCACGTAAATGTGACTGGCCTACACAAACATCGCAGTGGCGATGCGTGCTGTTTCGGAGGATATCTATAAAGTCATATAAAAGCGGCACAACAGCTATTTTTTCTCTGCGAATGGCACTGCCTGTTTCTCTATTCTCTGCATGATGTGACACAATCGGCTATATCTCACTTACGTCATTCATGTGCTCATAAGGTAATTGAAAATGAGCATATCCATTTCCAATTCCACTAACAGTACAGACCATGACAGAACAAGGAAGCGACTTACTTGGCTACTTTGTGACGGATCAAGCTGACTATATACCTAATATTAACAACGATCAACAGAACGGAGCAAAACAGGCACTCTGTATTCTAGGAAATGAAAAGGCATTATATTTCGAGTACAAAAAAGACTTGTTTTCGGAATTTCTCCGTGAAGATGATGAAGACTAGCTACCATATCATAATTTTCTGCAAAGTTGATTATAAATTCCCTGTAGGTACCAAGGTTACGCTACTCAGTAAGCAGCTGCTCTCGAGACCGTGGTTAACCTCATTAACTGTATGTAATCTGTGATACAGGCAACAAAAATGTATGGCTCATCCACACTTGAACCGAGCGAGGTGGCGCAGTGGTTAGCACACTGGACTCGCATTCGGGAGGACGACGGTTCAATCCCGTCTCCGGCCATCCTGATTTAGGTTTTCCGTGATTTCCCTAAATCGCTTCAGGGAAAAGCCGGGATGGTTCCTTTGAAAGGGCACGGCCGATTTCCTTCCCTCACCCGAGCTTGCGCTCCGTCTCTAATGACCTCGTTGTCGACGGGACGATAAACACTAATCTCCTAATCTCCCCCCCCCCCCCCCCCCCCCCCGTCCACACTTGTGTATGAAACGCTCAGGAACTTTGGTATCATCGAGAAAAGTATAAGAATATTCCGAGACAAATAAAGTATGAAGGTGTTGAATGAAATGATCCGCACTGGCAGTAAAATATATTTGTTCAAAGTCACGATCGGTGTCACGTCAATTCAGGACCCATCCTCACGTAACCCGTACAAAAATTAATAAAGAGAAAAAAATCTTACAGAGATCTCTTACCAATGGTCTGGTGAATAAAGGCATACTGAAATATAGTAACGTATTACAATACTTGAAAAGTACTTACAGAAATTCTATTTAACAACTCATAGCTTTAGAGCCACTACCTATCATTCAGGTCTACTTACACACACAAGGCGCACTAAAAGAGGCAGTCCTTAGTTAAAATGAAGGGGATAGCGTCGAACCTACAAAAATAAAAGCTGGGTAAGACCATGTTGGATCGACAAAGTTGTAAACTAGTAACGGTCCTAAAAAATTTCAGTGCATGAACACAATAAACGAGAAGAGCTTTATTAAGTTTTGTGCAGATCACCTGAGGATGCTTCTTCAGTCGACGCAAAATCGGTCGTGACATTGAATAAAAAGTATTTTACTGCCAGTGCGGACCATTTCATTCAAAATGATGAAATTTAGCTGCGTTTGCCCGCAGTTTAAAATAACGCGCCAGCTATGAACGAATGGACGGAGGTATTAACAGACAGAACATTTTTAGACGATATCGCGCGTTACTCGTGGAGTAATTGTTTAAGCATCGTTCCATGAAAAGACAAATGGCAGGGTGAAGTAGAACCAGCTTGACCGGAAGCTCGGATAGCCTGAAGTCATTTAACTTTGCATGCATGAAAGAAGAAGTTTTCTTTACGGCTCTGGAAACACGACAAACAAAAGCATTTCATGGTCTGTGTAGCGTGACGGAAGCATATTAAGGCGGAGGCGGACGGAGTCCAGCGCGACGTTCCCTTGTGAAATAGGCCGCCTCCCAGTTGCTTCGTCACTTTTTTCTAATGGTCATCGCCTTTCTCTGATGCATACGTTCGTTTTTAGTTCCTTTCTTTCACGCACATAGTCGGGCCGGACACACACACACACACATATATATATGTCCCTACCAAATAAACCATACCCTAATGACAGAGTCATAGTTATATGAATACGTAGTAGCTGAAATGCTGTTACTACTCCCCCAGCAAAAAGTCTGCTTCTAACCATAAAATGCAGGCTACGCGGTTTCTATAGTGACTTATTGATCTGGGAATACTGAGATATATCGAATACTAGAATCTTCACGATAAAGGATAACAGCCAAAACAGTTGCAGGATAAAAATTTATTAAAATTATTGACCAAGTTTTCGGTATATATAAATATACCTTCATCAAAAACAAAAAAATCTGAACAGGAAGACACTTTCATTAGAAAAACCTTAGCATCGGAAGTGATTTTTTTTTTTACTTTTTTTTTTTTACTTTATTGTTATTTTAAAACCTGTACAACAGGCAGGCTGTCAGCAGCACACTACGCTGCTCTTCAGCCATAGAAGACACAAGCAGCAAAAACAGTGAGAAGACACATAAGGCACAGAGCGGTGGGCAATAAAACAGGAGACACATAGAGACAATCACGGAGCCGTTCACACTCGTCGATAATCCACACTGCTAGCTGATGAGACGACGCACAACCACTGAAGATGATGATGGCACTGGTGAACGATGGAGGGGACGGTGAACACTAAACACTAAACACTAAACACACAAAACACTGATGGCGGCGACCTCCGGCGCGCGAATGTCCACGTAACGTGTGCGAGTCCGGGGACCTGCCAAGAGGGGTAGAAGGGGGAGGTGGGGGAGAGGGGAGAAAAAGGATGCCAATGGCTGAGGAGTCGGGGGCAGGAGGAGAGGAACAGGGGAGGGTAGGCCCGGGGGAGGAGGGGGGGAGAAAAGGAGGAGGGAGGGAAAAGGGAGAGGAGGGAGGGAGGGTGCACGGAGGAGTAAGTACAGGAGGAGGGCGGGAGGATCAAAGTCGGTAGGAGGGGTAGATGGAAGGGAGGAGGGCATCATCAGGGAGGGGGAGCTGGCGGAAGCCACCTTGGGAGAGGGTAAGGAGGGTGGAGAGGTGGAGACCAGGTGGGACGTGCGAATACAGGCGCGGCAGCGGGCGGGGGTGGGAGAGGATCGGGGAGACGAGCGGGTGAGGAGGATCGAGTTTGCGGGAGGTGTACAGGTTCCGTATCCTTTCAAGGAAAAGGAGGAGGTGGGGGAAGGGGATGAGATCGTAGAGGATCCGCGTGGGGGAGGGGAGACGGATGCGATAGGTGAGGCAGAGAGCATGGCGTTCAAGGATTTGGAGGGATTTATAAAAGGTAGGGGGAGCGGAGATCCATGCTGGATGGGCATAACAAAGGATAGGGCGGATGAGGGATTTATAGGTGTGGAGGATGGTGGAGGGGTCCAGACCCCACGTACGGCCGGAAAGGAGCTTGAGGAGACGGAGGCGGGAACGTGCCTTGGCTTGGATTGTCTGGAGATGGGGAGTCCAGGAGAGGCGACGATCGAGGGTGACGCCAAGGTACTTAAGGGTGGGAGTGAGGGCGATGGGACGGCCATAGACGGTGAGATAGAAATCAAGGAGGCGGAAGGAAGGGGTGGTTTTGCCTACAATGATCGCCTGGGTTTTGGAAGGATTGACCTTGAGCAACCACTGGTTGCACCAAGCGGTGAACCGGTCAAGATGGGATTGGAGAAGGCGTTGGGAGCGCTGTAGGGTGGGGGCAAGGGCAAGGAAGGCGGTGTCATCGGCAAACTGGAGAAGGTGGACGGGGGGTGACGGCGGCGGCATGTCCGCCGTGTACAACAGGTACAGAAGGGGGGAGAGGACGGAGCCTTGGGGCACACCGGCGGAGGGGAAAAAGGTGTAGGAATCGGTGTTATGGATGGTGACATAGGAAGGACGGCGGGAGAGAAAGGAGCCGATCAGACGGACGTAGTTAATGGGAAGGGCGAAGGTTTGGAGCTTGAAGAGGAGACCGGAATGCTATACGCGGTCATATGCACGTTCGAGGTCCAGGGAGAGGAAGATTGCGGAGCGGCGGGAATTAAGCTGTTCGGAAAGGAGATGAGTGAGGTGAAGGAGAAGGTCGTCGGAAGAGAAGGACGGCCGAAAGCCACACTGGGTGACGGGAAGGAGGCGGTGCTGGCGGAGATGCTGGTGGATGCGACGGGTGAGGATAGATTCCAGGACCTTGCTGAAGACCGAGGTAAGGCTGATGGGACGGTAGGAGGAGACGGCGGACGTCGGTTTGCCAGGTTTAAGGAACATGAGGATACGGGAGGTTTTCCACAGGTCGGGGTAGTAACCGGTGGACAGGACTACATTGTAGAGCCTGGCCAGGGTGGAGAGGATCGGAAGTGAGAAACACAAAACTTAAGTAACAGTGAAATTACCAGAGAAATACAGGCACAAAATCTTTTAGTTACTTACTAAGATTATATCATGCAGTGGAGATTAATAAAACAATTGTGCCAAAGGCGTCATCAATAATTAAGACATCTTCTCCATTTGTACAACATGACTATGTGCACAGGGTCAATGAGAACAGTTTAGCACCAGTACTTCGCCTATGAACTATCGAGACAAGAGTGTGAAAGCACTAGGGCAGATGGTTTCGCCGAGAGAGGGCACTTGTGGTATGTGCCAGACATTCGCGCATATTAAAATCCATGAATACCTGCATAAGCGCATAAAAAATTATTAAAAGTTGTGCTAATTCAAACTTTCTGTCTTAATAAATAAAACATATCAGATCATTTAAAAACATTTATGAAAAATAGAAAATATGAAACCAATTTACCTGTGTCCTAGTGTCAAACAGATGATGCTTGCGCTATGGAGCACATTTAACTAGAGAGGGCACTAGTGTAATGCGCGAGAATCTCGCGTAACGTAGGCGGTGAAATACATACTAGCGAAAAGAACCAAATTTTACAATAAAACGAAACCATCTGTCGTTGTGAATAAAAACATACTAGTCAATTAACCACACATATACATCGAAAATCACAAACAGCAATCATCAAAAATACGTTGCAGCCATGTTTAAAATCTTGGAATACTAGAATACTATGACCATTGGTATTTAACTCCTGCAATGGTAAGTGCTACAATGAACGAAAACTTCGAAAACTTTTACTGACAGAGTAACAAGAGCGTCGGAGAATTTAAACACTTTAATAATTTCTCCCACGGCAGGAGCCGAATTATCAAGTAGAAACTTACGCTGATAAGCCAAAACATTGCGACCGCTTCCAACCGCAACGCTGGATGCTGCCTGGGGGCGTTGCGAGCACGTGACTCTGTAACATAAGTATCTAAGGAGAGCAGACAGGAATGGGAGGGAGATCACCCAAAGCGGAGGTACTGTGTGAGCCGCAAATGGAGAAATCATTGAGATAAGCGACTTTGGCAAAGGGTAGATTATTATTACGCAGAGCCTGTGAACGAATATCTCGAAAACGACGAAGCTGGTCGAATGTTCACGTGCTACTTTCCTGAGCATCTACAGAAAGAGGTGGAAGTACAGTGAAACTATTAGTCGTAAATTAGTTGGACGCCCACGACTCTTCACATAACGTGGAGTTCGAATACTTGCCTGCTCTGTAAAGTAGGATAGATGGTGATCTGTCGCGTCTCTGCCGAAAGAGCACAATGCTGGTGCACGGACAGGTGTTTCGGAGCACGACATTCACCGTACAGCATTGAACATGGAGCCTCGCAGCAGACCACGCCAACGCGTTCGTATGTTGATCCCTCGACATCGTCAATTACGATTGCAGGGGGCACAGAACCATAGGGCTTCGACCGTCGATGAATGGAAAGGTGTCCACTCTTCGGGTGAATCATATTTTTGCTACACGAGGTCGCTGGTAGTCTCAGCAACCGCCGTCATCGAGGTGGACCGTGGCTCGAAACGTGCAGTGCGCCTCAGACGCAGGCTGGTGGGAACAGTGTCGTGCATTAGGAGCAATTCTCCAGCGCTTGCATGGGGCCTGTGGTAGTAATCGAAGACACACTCACAGCTGCGAACCACCTGCATCTCGTCGTGCTTGATGTCTTCCCCGCCAGCGATACCATCTATCAGCAGTATAATTGTCCATGTCCAGGAGCCAGAACTGTGCTACAGTGATTTGATGAGCATTGTAGTGAGCTCAAGTTGATGTCTCGGCGAGCAAATTTGCCTAATGTAAATCCTATGGAACCCATCTGCTTTGCTATCGGGTGCAAATCAGCGGCCCGTTGTTTAAGCGTATTATATGACCTGTGCGTACACATCTAACGCCACATAGTTCCAAAAACCTACAAACAGACTGCCAGACACCTGATACGCAGAATCAGTGATGTATTTCGTTTCAAAGACGGACAGACTAACTATTAAGCAGGTGGTCATAATACTTTTGATCATCAGTGTATGTCTTACGCGATGACCTGCGATCCATAATCCATACAACACGGATGCATGCACGCATGATCTTACACGAAAAAACATCACCCTACCAGGAAGCAGCTGACAGCTTAATCCTGACCCACGAGAATAAAATCTGTTTGATGCTGACAGAATGATACAGATATGTCATTGGAATCTATTTCTCCAGAAGAGTAGCCTTCTTTTGCTACACATAGTAGGAATGTTTGACTGTTTTACATACATTTGTCTGTTTTCACAAGTCCAACACTGAAGAAGAGCACTGTGTTATCTTGGATCGATTTATGTTATAGTCAACAGTAATAACTGTTTGCTTGTTACGTTGATTCGAGACTTGAGAAGGCAGTTTCTAAACAGGATAACCCGCCTAGTTCCAGAGGCTTGAGGAGATCCAAAATTACTCACTTTAAGGGTCTTCTTGACAAGAAAAATTCACTCATATACCTATTTCACACATGTGAGAAAAATATACAAAGTAAAGATGCTTTAAAATTTTTCTCTTTAACAGCAAGTTAAACGGTTCACAAGGTAAGAGTCTGTGCCACGCTCAATGAAAAATCATGATGCCAAGGCAAGCATTTGATTAAACGAACTGTATTTCACAGAATTAGAAGAAATACTAATTTTTTGGGACTTCGCTGCAATTAATTTACAATAATTATTCGTAAAACATTTGTACTGTTGAACTGGAATTAATTCGTAAATCGTTTCTAGTTTTGTGATGATCTTTGTAAGTGAATAACTTGCTAATATTTACAGCGTTCCTCATAATTTAGGTTTATGCTGATTAATTTAGACTGTAAATCATTAATATCTTTTTCACAGCAAAGATATTGATAAACCGTAGTGATATTGTTTTTCATTTCCTTTTGAATTAGTTTTTCATTGTTAGAATGTTCTCTGAACGGCTCTTTATAGAAATAGAAGATTATTCCAAAATTATTTATTCTTACTTTATGACAGTTTGTAATTACTCAGTCTCACACGACCATCATCCAACAGATTATAGACATGCATTATTTTCACTCGATAACGGAAGTTAATAGTTTTCGTAGTTTTTACTTTGATGAAGGTTGCAAATAAATAAATGTCCCTGAGATAAAAACCAATGAATTCTATAAGATTTTTCTCACAGTGCTTCATGTATCACCATTTATTGAATTCAGGGTACACATGTCGTCTGCTAATTGACTGCGCACTAATACAGGCTATATTCGGTCCAGCACATGTTATTGGACTTCTTCCGTTGTCAGTCAGACAAAACTCCAAAACTGAACATGTACAGTTAGTTAGCGTCATGTGCCATAGATCATTCGAATGTTTTTTTTATGGAAATTACGTAAAACAGGTCAGTTAATTACGTTAATTATTTCTCATTATTATAACAAAGCGCAGCAAGGCCCTAGAGTTGCGGATCTCCTCTTTCATCGGCCGCCAGCTGTAGGCTAACTGGCGAGCTAAAATAGTTAATGAATCTCAGAGACTCTGCACATCGGCATACGAATTAAGTCCTATCCTGAAAATCGCATTCCTGGCAAACAGCAGCGAAATTGAGTCAGTCAAGCTGTGAGAAATATTAAACATAGGTGTGCCTACACATTAACCGACAACAGACGCAAACCACCTGTCCAGTGGAAAACACGCGTGGTCTTGGTTTATGCAAAGTAAAAGTTGCAGCTAATTCCATTGTCCCGAAAACGTCATGAATTTACTAAAAAACTTACTCGACTGTATGACTAATATGCTCCGCTAAGAACTGGGCGGCCCTCAGGGTTCGGTATTACGTCCTATGCTCTTTTCATTGCATGTCAAAGATGTGTCATCAATTTTGTCATCAATCGTGCCTACTGAACACAATGGAATCACAATCCAAATGATGAACCTTATCATTGACTCACTACTATTCAAAATAACATATCTCTTCAACTACTCCTTGATTGCAGGAGTTTTCCCTGAGGCTTGGAAACGAAGACTTTTCGAGCCACTGCCCAAACGGGACGTTTGCACAGCACCATTTGATTGCCGAGCTATCTGCATTCTTCCAGCATTGCCCAATCAAGGCCTTAAAATATATGGTACTATCATACGCTTCATAGACGTAAGCAAAGTCTTTGACACTTGTGATCTTATTTATTGTACTTGCCAAACTTAGCAGCCTAAATTTCTCTCCGAATGCAGTCTAATGATTTCACGCGTGCCTGACTTCTCGCCAACAATATTTCATGTCCGGCACCATAAAGTCGCAATGGAGACAGTAACAGAGGTCCGCAAGGATTCGCTATTAGGTTTTAAACTCCTCTGTCATAATACGTCAATGATGTATCATCAGTTATTTCCTACTGTGTATAGCACATATATACTGACGATCTCCAGTTATATCTCGAAACCAAAGTGCTCCTGGTTGATCATTCTAGGCTCTTCATCCGAAATACCAGAAATATCTACCATATTTAATCTTATACGGGAAAAATATTAATTTTTCTCCATCAGATAACTGCCTTGCAGCTACAACAGATGAAACCCTAAACTGGATTGAGCGCATACTTGCAATGTGCGAGAAGGAATTTGCCTTATCCCATTCTCTACAGAAATATATAAAAAACGCTTTCCTTTTGACTCGAAAAAGCCTGTTATACGTACGCTTGTACTACCAATTGCTGATTACAGCGATGTTACCCCGCAAGACATTCTCAGGGAATCCCATGGCGCTTTGACCTACTGATGAACGCCTATGATGTTTGACTTTTAAATCACAATTCTCCATCTTACGCACAGCTATCCCGGCTATATGCAGACAAGAGCAGAGATTTCCAAACACTCTGTCTCTTCTAGCGACTTATTAAAGTATGCGGGTACAGTCCCTTATATCTCTCCTCGGTCTTATAGTTCCTATCTGAATAACACAGCGGAGTTCCAGAGCGAAATCCTTTCCGTCGCCCTCCATAACTCAGCCAATTTCTCGAAGTTCTTTCCAGTAGCAAGAATTCAGCTGTGGAGAGACCACCTCACTAATGAGATAACTGAAAAACAGCCCCAGCTTCAAAATACAGTTAGTAACGTATCTATTGAATAATAATATCTATGTGCTCCTGTATGCACTCATTACCTCATTACATCCTTGTTTCCATCCACATCTTCCTCATTTCCCAAAGCCAGTGACAGGTGCAGTCTTCCCAAATTTTTTTCCCCTCAGAACTAGGTTATCTCGGAAAATATCACTTTTTACACCCATAAATACGTTTTGTATCTGGTAATGTCACTATTATTATTTTGATAGTATTAGCTTATTAATTCTTAATGCTGTTATTCACATTGTCATTAGACATATTCAGATCATTTTAGTTGTATTAAAATAATTTTATTTCTGTTTATCATATTATAATTATTGTCATTAATTAAGAAACTATTATGTAAAACTTGCTGTGTGTATAAAGCTCTCGTCCGACATAAGAGAGATCCTGAAGACCCTAATCTGATCGGGTTAAATAAATAAACAATAAACGTCCTGAAATCAAAAACAGTAAGCTTACGTAATAGGTTTTTCTTTATTTTATGTCGTTTGACTATTCATCAGTTTGTAAACATTAAATGATATCTTCTTTAACGATTCGAAAGGTACACGAGGCGAACAAGTTAGGCTCGTCGTCCTGTAAGCTGTGCATGTTACGTGAAAAAGATGAAGCGCATGTTTGAAGTATACGAGAAACTTATTGACTGAAGCTAAGAATGGTGCTATTTTAATAATCTATGATTAACTGTTTCGCCACTGCACGCTTACCGTATCCAGTTTTCCCGTCACGCACGAGAAAAGGACCACTAATTGATTTGGTGTCCGTGTCCAGGTCTCGTGCTTGCTTTGCCAGCACCACTGTAGTTATCGAAACGAGTTAACGAACAATAGGCGTCATAATGAATGTGGCGTGATTAACGACCAAACATTCACATGTTTGCAGCAGATAAGCGCTTCAAAACGCCGCAGACGGGTTATTTCTGTCCAGGGTGCATTAACACCGCATCCATAAACATGTATATTCGAACGCTTGTTATGCGTTAATAGAACACGAACGGGATGGAATCAGTGTATCTGGCTGGTTGAATGGCATGAAAGAAGTTAAACAGTAACGCGTTCATAATCTAATGAAGGTAATGAGCGAACTGTTAAAAGTATATAGTCATCGATTTCAGTGCGCTAATTGTAGAATCTTCTTCACCTGGAAGAGCCCAACATAGTTAACGTATTGCGATGGTGCGCAATGCGTGTGGAGAGCACGTATCCTCGGATTTGTGGGACAGTTTACTTGATATGCAACAAACAGTTGCTTAAGACAGAAAATTTTAAAATGGCTTAGCCACTGCGCAAGTTTCGGGTAAATGAGTGTCTTTTGACACAACGGTTTCAGGATTCGTGCTAGATTCTGAATAGTGATTTAGTGATGTTTGAATGAGAAACACTTTTCGTCAATCCTGTCGCAAAAATCATGTTTAGTACCTAAGAAATTTTCCTTTTTTTCGCTTCCTGTATTCTTCTGTAGTAAAGGAGAGTAGATTTGTCAAGCAATTGGTCAAAGGTGCACGCCATACCCCTTTTTCAAGAAATGTCATAGGACATTCAGATAAGGTGTTTTTCTCGGTAACTTACAAAATAATAATTGAAAGGAATATTTATTTAGATACGTAAACGTAAGAAACCATTTTTTGCTGTGAGATTGGGGACATAGATTTTTCAGTTATTTTCCAGAGAGCTGCAGCAACGAATTATAGCTTTTCAAATAGAACATTTTTCTATTGTGTACCTTATGCGTAACTCCAAAGTAATTGCAGTTCAGTGTAATTCATTTATTTAGCGCATGGATTTTATCACATCACACAAGAAAGCTTTTTATTAACAATCCATGTATACATATTCAACATAAAGAAAAAAATCGTAATTAAAAGTTAGTTAAATTTACGGTATTTACAAAGTATAGGTCACATACATACATCCAACTGCTGAATGTATTCAGCTGATGTCGTTTTAGCCATATGGAACTGTAAAAGATAAATTTTGTATCGACTCACTTCACAGAGAATAATTTATGTGCCTTTGGTGGATTTTCTGTCGTCATTTTTTTTGTAAGACAAACAAACATATAGCCGAGCTCTACAGACTAATCTTTCTCTCTTCGGGTGTCTAACCTATAAGATGTCTATTGTAGTAGTCTGAAATTGAATGAAATAAGTATCGTAAATGCACATATTGAATTAATGTTGTTTAGAAAAACCTGTCCCGTGTCCTTGAGTACTTATATGGGCGGATTTTATGTTTCAGCAGTTTACTATCGCTGTAAAGCATGAGTTCGGTGATGTGATGACGACGCACCATCCGCGTTTAGTTACACGAATCTTTAATTTGCTCATTTTAGAATCTGCAATCTTATTTGCTCTTAAAACGAAGGTCGATGATTTATTGCTGTGAATTGCGATACATTTCGTCGTTGTTGTTGTTGTGGTCTTCAGTCCTGAGACTGGTTTGATGCAGCTCTCCATGCTACTCTATCCTGTGCAAGCTTTTTCATCTCCCAGTACCTACTGCAACCTACATCCTTCGTCGTATCGTACTGCAATATTACACTGTCGCACATCAGCCGACTTATTGCTGACTAACAGAGTACTCTGCGCCTACGTTTAATTCCACGAACGCATAAGAAAAAGTGCACAACCGGCTGTGGAGGGACTTTGGTACAAACATATATCTCAGTTTTTTTGGAAAACCCTTTATCTTTCATTTTTACTCCCGAAACAGCTCTAGTAATATGTTCCGTAGTGAGCAAATTAACAATCTTGACATTTTAACTTATACAGACTACGGACTATATTACAGAACCCTTTTGGATAGCCAGAAAGTGGTCACTTTGAGCCCACAAGTATGAGGTGCTGAACAGTTTATTGTTCTGCACCGCAATCACAGTTGTGCGATGTTGTTAATCCCCATTTGTACAGTGAGTCAGCACATTTTTCACTGTTTATCCTTATCATGTTGAGCGCAGTGCTCTTCAGTACCTGGTGGCTTAGACGAGATGCAGAGCACCGTAAGCTGTTCTGAGGTTGCATTGCTCTGCCATATTTCCGTTCATCGAGGTGGATGACAGGAGTGCAGGAAAGTCTTCATGTACAGGGAAATAAAGATAGCCAGCTGCTTTTGTAAACTCCTGATTGACAGCAGATCCTCGCCGCAAAATTGAGACAGCTGTATGACTGAGAACAGGCAGCCAGAAAGTGGGAGATTTACTGATCGTTCCTGTTATGATGCGCATAGTCGGACTGAGCTGCTTATCGACGAATTTGCTGTATGGACTGTTGATCCAGGCTGCAGAGCAATACTCAGCTACAGGGTTCACCAGTCCAAGAACAGAACTTCTTACTATTGGAGTTCCTGAACTCCATGTCGTATCACAAAATTTCTGCAAGACATTTCTCGTCTTCAAATAGTTCAGATGGCTCTAAGCACTATGGGACTAAACACTATGGGACTATCTGAGGTCACCAGTCCCCTAGACTTAGAACTACTTAAACCTAACTAACCTAAGGACATCACACGCATCAATGCCCGAGGCAGGATTCGAACCTGCGACCGTAGTGGCAGTGCGGTTCCGCACTGAAGCGCATAGAACCGCTCGGCCATAGCGGCCGGCTCTCGTCTATATCTTAGCGCTAGTTCTCAGCAAGTGCTGTTTAAAGCTTAGCATTCTGTCGAGTATGACCCGTAGATACCGCTGACTTTTGTCGTGTCACAGCTTTGTCTCTTTGTAATGTCCCTGTTGGCGAGCGTGTTGTTAAGGTGAAAACTGTTTTGACAACATTTGGCTACAGCCTCCAGTTACGGAAGTATTTGCCAAGAATTTGAAGATATTCAGTCAAGACATACTAAGTGATGCACAGGTCTTTGTGGTTGATACCAAGAGCCCAACCGCAAGTATATCCAAATTTTCTGTTCAAAAATGGTTCAAATGGCTCTGAGCACTATGCGACTTAACTTCTGAGGTCATCAGTCGCCTAGAACTTAAACTAATTAAACCTTACTAACCTAAGGACGTCACACACATCCATGCCCGAGGCAGGATTCGAACCTGCGACCGTAGCGGTCGCTCGGCTCCAGACTGTAGCGCCTAGAACCGCACGGCAAATTTTCTGTCTGTTATATACAAGGAAAGAAAGGCTAGCAGTGACCCTTGTGGAAGGCCATTATCAAGCTTCATTAGAGGTCTCATCTTATTGCCCACTAGAAAGTGAAAGCTTCTTTTGATAAACATAGCGTCGAGGAGGTTTCCAATTTTAAGACATGGTATGACGCGTGAAGTTTGAATATTACCTCTTACTTCCACACGATATTATAAACCGCTGTTAGTCGACTGTAAACACAGTTGAGGTCCTTTAACTGTTTTGAAATCGTGCTTCGATAAATGTGGTCAGTGAAGTATATGCGATATGCAACTGATTTAAGAAAGATAAAAGAACTGTGACTGACGCCCGAACAATAGGGAACTGACATGCATCGAGACTAGAAAATAGGATAGGCACTAGCCGAAATGTGGATTTGCCAAATAAAACCCGCAAAAAAAGAACGATTGATTGCTGCGCTCTATAATTTATAAATCACACCACAGTCGCTGAGTGCACCCACTTTCCCAATGGAAGGTAACCTGATTATATAAGAACTACGATAATGAAACAAACTCTCGACATTGTCATAATTTACACGATATAAAATCTAGATATGCCCTCACCGTTACTCGTATGTCCCTTAGCACTACGATTGTGAACACAGATCTGCAGACAGTGGACATGTGAGCATGAAAATCGGGTGGACGTTTCTTTCGGCCGTTCCCTCTACGTTGGGGAAAGACGGTTTTCCCTGTATTTCATTCTTTGTGTGAGGTGTTTCTCTGTATTGACTTGCTCAAGTTCGTGCATTTTGCTGGTCTATCTGCGGGTTCCTGAAAGGTTCACATTTGTTTTTGGCAGCAGGTACGGTCAAGTTATGAATATGAGCCTTTACATGGCTGGTATGTTACCTTCCACAACGATTTTAAGTAGCCTTAGGGAGCCCTTCTGAGACTCTCTAGGGTTACTGCCCAAGAAGCTGTTACGGTCAAAGCCATTTCAGGTCGCCGTTCATATAAAACTGTTAGGATCATCATCACCTGGTTGCTACAGATGGAAAACGTTCAACAATTATGCGTTAAATTGTTTTCTTCATAACTGGGTTAACACCCATAAAGAACTCGTTAAATAAAGAGATGTTTCCAAGGATTTTGTAACTTCGTGTGATGTTAGAAATGATATGTACAGATCACTAATAAGTTTATTTCAGTGTGATTTACTAAGCTTTTAATGAGCATCATTCATTTTACCACATCTCATGTATAATTTTATGTCATAATCACTGACAGTCACATTGTAAAGTGCGTAACTTTAAATGGCATGATTTAGATGTTACATTGGTACATGAAAGCAAACTATCAGTTAACTGAATGCATCAGAAAATATTCAGATTAACAATCGACACCTGATTTGGTATCTTTTATGAAAGAGTTCTGCGGTGCGAAATTCACTGGTTATGTAATACATATCTTTTCCTGTGAATATCGATGTATCGACAGGCCTATGACATCTTCTGTACACCATTAAATCGTGAGCAATGTTTTAATCGATACCCGCGGAGAAATTAACAGCGACACATTATCAGGCTAGTGCCACTAAGGCGCACAAATGTTCAATAATAGCTGTCAGTGTACTATTGCATGTGATTCATGTTATAATGACAAAGTTTCTGTTACAGTTTAACGTAAGAATAGTTCATAGTCACCATAACATGGATAGTAACTGCGTTTTAAACAAGATCGTCAACGCTGGCTAAAACTAATTAAAAACGTTTGTTCACTGTCCGCCCAAAAAGATCCGAGACTGATTTTATTCCAGGTGTCTAAGCGACGTCTGCACAATAACGATGGTAGCAGCTTGAACTAACAACTGTAAACAACAGATGCGCTGTGAACAGGCAGTGTTAAGTAGCGGACGTGCGGCCGCAATGTGTCAACGTTGCTGTGTCACAAATCGTAATTGAGCAACATCTCTAAATGAAGTGTTCAAGACTCCAAAATGTTTTGAAAAAGAGAATAGTGTGTGCAAGGTTCTTCCGCACATCTTGACTTCCGAATAAAAACAACGACACGAGAACGCCTGCCGTGACTTGATTGAAATGCAAAATGTGCATAATTATTTTCTGGAAAAAATCATCACAGGTGTCGAGACTTCGTGTTATCAGTACGAACCTACCACAGAACGACAAAGTCCAGATGTTCACGTAAAGAGTCAACGCTTAGACGACATAACCAACATTCTAGTGTACGCGATGCCCGAGTTTATTAGCAACCCAAACAAGGACTTTTCTGACAGTCTTACAAGGTGGAATCAGCGTTCTGTGCGTTGTACTCAAGTCACTAGTTTTTGCTTCATGTATGATCTAAAACAGTAGACATATGACAACTTACATTAAGTAACACATATTTTATTGTAGGTTTCATCTTTGATTCATGTTTGTTCGTTTTGAATGAGATAGATATTAGTGTCAGTGGTGTTGTGAAACAGGTGAAATCGTTAAAACTGAACAAAACCCCAGGGCTTGATGGGATCCCTATCATATTGTATAGCCCATTTGAGGTTGAGGTAGTCTCTCTGTTGACTGTAATATATCGTAGATTCCTCGAACAAAAAACTGTATCCAGTGGTTGGAAAAAGCTCGGCTCATACCCGTCTACAAAAGAGTATCAGAAGTTGTCCACAAAACTACCGTCCAATATTCTTGACATCCATTTGTTGCAGAATATTAGGTCATATTCTACGTTCAAAAGACGATGAGGGAGAAACTTCTTGGCAGGTTAAAACTGTGTGCCGGACAGAGACTCGAACTCGGCCCGGCACACAGTTTTAATATGCCAGGAGGTTTCATATCAGCGCACACTCCACCGCAGAGTGAAAATTTCATTCTGATAATGAGGTGTCTCCAGCAGAATGACCTCCTCCACGCTAACAAGCCCTGATATCGAAATATGGACCATGTGGACGCCAACTCGCAACTTTTCTCTGATGACATTCTGAAAGCCATGGATCAAGGCAGTCGGGTAGATGCAGTAGTTCTCGATTTCCGAAAAGTATTTGACTCAGTGCCACACCTACGCTTACTATCAAAAGAAGGATCGTATGGTGTATCAAGCGAAATTTGTGGCTTGACTGAGAATTTGTTGGTTGGGAGGACGCAGCAAGTTACCTTGGATGGAGACTCATCGATAGACGCCGATGTAGATGTAACGCCGGGTTGAGAGATCCCTTATTATTCAAATGGTTCAAATGGCTCTGAGCACTATGGGACTCAACTTCTGAGGTCATTAGTCCCCTAGAACTTAGAACTACTTAAACCTAACTAACCTAAGGACATCACACACGTCCATGCCCGAGGCAGGATTCGAACCTGCGACCGTAGCGGCCTCGCGGTTCCAGACTGCAGCGCCTATAACCGCACGGCCACTTCGGCCGGCCTTATTATTCATGTTGTATATTAATAACTATGTCAACAATATTAATAGTAACCCCATAATTACGGAAATGATGCAGTTATCTACGGTTAACTACAGTCTGAAAGACGTTGCACAAATATTCAGTCAGACCTTAATAAGATTTAAAAGTTTTGCAAAGACTAGCAACTTGCTTTAAGTGTTCAGAAATGTAAAACTGTGCGTTAAAAAAAAAAAAAAAAAAAAAAAAAAAAAACAGTAGTGTCGTATGCCTACAGTATCAACGAGTCATCGTTGGAATCGGTAAACTCAGACAAATACCGGGGTATAACACTTTGTAGAGTCATGAAATGGAATGACCACATTAGGCTTAATCGTGGGTAAAGCAGATAGCAGACATCGGTTCATTGGCAGAACAATGAGTAAATGCAATCAGTCTACAAAGGAGGTTGCTTACAATTCACTCGTTTTACCCATCCCAGAATATTGTCGAAGTGTGTGGCGGCCGTGCCAAATAAGACTAAAAGGGGATTGTGAACGTATGCAGAGAAGGGACGCACGAAAGGTCACAGATTTGTTTGGCCCGAGGGAGACTGTCAGTGAAATGTTAGAGGAACTGAATTTGGGGACACATAAAGACAGATGTAAACTGTGCCGAGAAGGACAATTTACAAGAAATTATTAAATCATTACGGATTAAATTAGACTCTATTTATGTGGAAAAAACAACAAAAAATCCAAATATATCGAAACAAAATTAATGCACTGCAAAATAATCGTATTTCAGCACTCACTACACGTAATGGGAACAACACAAATTTGTGTGCAAACAAAATTTAAGGAATTGTAGAAACAGGAGGCAAAAAAATCAGTGTTAGACCTACAATTAGAAAAATAATTTGGATGAAGAAACCAACATCAGGAATTAAAAAAGAAAAACACCTGGACAGAATCACGGGCACCCCAGGAATAGAAAACTCAAATTTTACGGACACATTCAGAGGATGGATGAGAACAGAATCGCAAGAAAAATTCTCTGAGTTATTAACTGAAGCAGGGGAAAAGCTAAGTGAATGAAGGAAGTTGAATATGACGACAGATGACAAGCAAGATCGGGAAAAGTTCAGGAATACCATCAACAAATGCGAATTTGAATCCATAAGCCAAAAGAAGAAGACAGGATGTAAATGGGTAGAGCAGAAAGAGAAAAATCACAGGGAACACATTAAGGGAATTTGCGAAGAGAAAAAAAATCACAAAGAAATCATTGTAAAGGCATTCAAATGCAGACACTCTTTACGAGGGAATGATTGATTGTAAATAATAATGATAAAAGTAATAGCAATGCCGCAAATGTCTAGAGCCAATATAAGTGTCTTCTGTTGTTGCATAACCTTGACGGTCCAGGATTTTCCACAGGGGGAAGGAACTTACCTTTTATTCTTCTATTTCCGCTCGGTCACTGAAAGGGCAAAAATAGCGCAGTCTCCTAATACTATTGCAGGAAATTCCAAGGAAAAAGTTGTTTGACCTGAGAGCACTGTTATAGGCATGGCCAGAGCAAAGCCTTCAGATGATGGCGAACAAGAGGTACATATGAAGAGTGGAAATGGAAAGTCCCAAATCTGACATTTGTCACGAAAATGAAAAAGAATGTACCTCTCTTTGTACTTAACTGATTTGTATAAAATACTAAGAGGTTATTCTGATACCAGAGAATGTCAGTGCTCACCACTTCACCGCAAAACATAATGACACAAATTATAAAATAAATACATTACCCAGTAAAGTGAATGGTTGTAGGTGCCAATTCAGAAGTTCTTAAAAGTTTATTTTTGCAAAGAAGAAAACAGCAGCCAGAGACTTTTTATGATACTACTTATTTACGCAAATATCGCCGATACCGTTTTCGAACTGAAAGATTAATCTTCTCCGTTATATTACACTGTTACCTGCGGCTGCATTTGTAAATCTATAGTTTTGTTATGATGAGTGATGGTGAGTAAATAAACTACTGCATGTGCAATAACATCAACTGCCTATTTGGGTAGGCACAGCTCGTGATGCGCTCCGCGCTCTTTCCCGTTTCACGTTGTCCCTACGCACCAAGGTAATTTAAAAGGGCTACGCACGATGTGTCGGCATGCGCAGCGTCGTTGGCGAGAACAGCCTACGGAAGGACATGGGATCTATGCGTCGTGCTATTGAAGGAACTATACATTATTCAACGCGTACATTATGCAACAAATGGAGCGGAAGTGTGGATTAAACACACTGAAGATTGTATAAGCACTGAATTTATTACTTTGAATAGTAGCGCGTTGCACATATCAACCAATAAAATCTGTTTCACAGATATATTAAAGTACAAATGAGAAAGAATAAATACTTTTTCAAAGAGTAAATATACTTCCCTAAAGCGCGTAATATCCTTCTTGAACTACGTGTCCGCCCCGGAAGCTGAGTGGTCAGCGTGACAGACTGTCAATCCTAAGGGCCCGGGTTCGATTCCCGGCTGGGTCGGAGATTTTCTCCGCTCAGGGACTGGGTGTTGTGTTGTCCTAATCATCATCATTTCATCTCCATCGACGCGCAGGTCGCCGAAGTGGCGTCAAATCGAAAGACCTGCACCAGGCGAACGGTCTACCCGACGGGAGGCCCTAGCCACACGACATTTCCATTTCTTGAACTACGCGCTTTATAAAGCAGCCTACGCTCTTCCTCGGGATTCAAACTATCTCCACACTAAATTTCATTGAAAGAGATATTTGTACATATATTTCACGTGTCTCTCTGGCAAATTTCGTCCTGCAGTTTCGTTTTCACGCAGATCAATGTTTATGGCGTCATATCTCATGAAACACGTGTCATACAATGATATAATTTTGTAGATACATTTAGCGACACATGAGGGCGAAATGTGTTGCGAATACAGTTAGTAGCAAAGAAGTGATAAATTTAAACGTTGTGCACGATGCGGCAGTTTTTCACGCATCTCTGTGTTTAAGACGTCATACACCCTGAAGTATGTGCCGTACATTGATATAATTTTGTAGGAACATTCAGCCGTATGTGTGAACATTGTCTGCAAAATGCGTCGTGAATACAGTAAGTAGTAAAGAAATAATAAATTAAAACGTGAAGCCTGATGCGATAGTGTTACTCCATGAACAACGAGTATGTAGTGAGCGGTAAACTCTTTTCCTTTCATCATTTCGGGGGACGGGGACGGGGATGGAAGGGGGGGGGGGGTAGTAAGAGAATAAAAGTTTCGTAAGGGTTTGAAGTTATGCGTAAAGTTTGTTGCAAGTCACTAAGGGCACTCATTCTCAAATACTGGATGAATAAAATCTGGGTCTTCGTGTGTCACGGTCTACATTTATTTTTCATTCCCACCCCCATCCTTTTGATATGTAGGTCGTTCTTATCCCAACAGTGGTTCTTTAGAGATGGTAAGTGATATGTGTACATAGTTTGGTTAGAATCGGTAGAGCGATTTCGGAGGAGACGTGGAACATATATACATACACACATTCTTATAATACGTATGGGTATCTTTTTTTCATGATCAGATTTTGATGAAATATAGCCTATACTGTGCCCCAAGCTATTCTCAACTTACCTGAGAAAAACCCATGAAAATTCGTCAGTAGTTTAGAGATCAGGGTGCTCAAACGGAGAAACAGGGAGATACGACGGTTTTAGATAAAACTTTAAATCACGATATTTTTTTCATCCGTGATACAATTTTGATAAAATAAAGTCTGTACTGTGCCCTAAGCTATTCTCAAGTTACCTGAGAAAACCGCTTGAAAATTCGACCTGTGGTTTTGGAGAAGTGTTTTCAAACAGACGGACATCACAGATTTTGAATTAAAATTTCAGTTAACTCCTGCTCATACAGAATGCGCTTGTAGGCTTTTCTGCCTCAATGCTTCTAAAATATTTTGCTACACATACTGTCACTCTATGTATAGTTAACGGCATTAATGATGCTGAATTTAATTCCCACTGTTAGTTCGAAGAACGATATTGGTTCAAGCAGGCCATTTCTTATTGTGAACGCATCCCATTGTGAATGATTTCAACGCATTTGAGCATACACTATCAAGTGATTCAGCGTGTTCTCGTGAAATATCACGAAAAATACCTACAATAACCCGACCGAACCGCCCTCACTCCCAGGTGAAATTACGTTATGATCGACTAACATTAGTATAGATTTGTTGTTGTTTACATCCGTTGTTGGCTGTTTCCGACAGCTAATTCAAATTAAAATAAATGTGATATAACATGACCTGTCGGTCGGAAACTGGTAATGGCGCTATTTGCGTAAATCAGCAGCGTTATTTACAGTGGCTGGCTGCTGTTTTCTTCTTTGCAAGAATCAACTCGCGTTTTGTACACAATCACGGCCTCAAAAATATGTTTTCGATAGAAGAGCAGAAAGAAAGCTTTCGTTCAAAGTGCCATTAATAGTGAGGCTGTACGTTCTATTTGTGATAATACAAGTACAGAAATACAGCGTTAAGTTTTTAACTAGTAGAACTGTAGTCAACAAAAATCACTTCTCATACCTTTTAAATTTTGGATCTCCAGTGGGAAGCACAGCTAGGTGCAAAGACCATGCGTCATCTGTTTACTCATATTCGAAAGACTTTCTCTACGATTTGGCACCTGGATCAAGTCTGTGGACATGTAACACAATACCGAGAACAAAAGTAACACCAGAGACGCATTTTTTGTTGTTGAAAAACTGGCTCTTAGAACGTTTTCCATTTCCGATCTCCACATAATCTGTGGCCACAGGATAGACTCCAGTCTACCACCAGTATTGTAGGGTTAACCTTTGTTAATGCTCGCCATTCGTATTGGCGGAACGTCAGAAAAACCGTTAAATAAAAGCGGTCAAGGATCCCGAAGCACAAGCCAACAAGGTAATACGTCAACAAGTGGCCACGAAAACTTCAACATTTCGTACTTACAAGTAAGCGTGTCGTTCTTTTGGATCTACATCCACGAGTGACGTTAAGTGGCCGATGGGGATGGAGAATGCAGAGGTGGATGGGGCATTGTTGGTGCACCGCTTATCTGCATCGCTCCGCATGCGCTGGTTTGCGGACCATAAACGCGCACTAGACGCAGAGGAAAGAGGCTGACATTATCGTACCAGATTATGCACGAGTTTCGATTTTGTCCATTTGAGTATGAAAGGCAGTGTCAGTTGCGGGAGGTGTGTCCTGCAGTACTTGTGGGAGAGGCGCGCCGCCGTGACGGGCGGAGGAAACTCGAGAGCAGCCGGCGGGGAGCCCGAGGCAGAGGCTGCCGCAACCCGACACACAAGGCGAGCCGAGGTGGGAGCACGAGAAGCCTGCATGCGTCCTCTCTCTCTGTGTATGTGGCGTGCTACAGCACCAAGCCACACCCTACAGTGTTCCTCACATGCGTACAGCAACTACGCACTTCATAACCAAGTAGTGCACACCATCATCCGCATATGCGTTCGACACATATATTAAACACACCCCCTCCCCCTCCCTATGACCAGTTCTTCGTCCCTCCATGTCCACCTCATCCTCCTATCTATCTTCTCCTCCACACTCTTCCTGTCTCTTCATCTCCTCCCCTCCTCTCTCTATCCATATCCTCCAGCCCCTATCTCTGATCATATTTTCCTTTCCCCTCTCTCTCACCATAACCTCTTCTTCCTCTCTCTTTCCATCTCTGCCTTACCCTCCTTTTTTTCCACCTGCCCACTACACCTTCCACTTGCCTCATACATCTCCCTCTCCTCCTCTCTCTCTATCCATTTCGTCCTCCCCTCACTCTCTTCATCCCCTCCTCTGTCCATCTCAACCTGTCCCCAGCCATGCTCATCGGCACGTGTAGCGTCTGCAGTATAGTTCAAAAAAACAGGCTGATACTACTCCCACAACACACTTGTCTTGAAGGGCAAGCTACATATTAGGAGCCTGAAAATCGTTTATTTCCTCTGACATATGGGTGGCCATGCAAAACAAATCAATAAAGTAGGCGATACTACTCCAACACAACGCACCTGTCATACTGGGCAGCCTGCATCCCAGGGGCTGAAAGAAACATGTTTTTGGTTGTATCTACGCTACTGGTCGAGGGTTGGGTGTTTTGGGGAAGGAGACCAGACAGCGAGGTCATCGGTCTCATCGGATTAGGGAAGGACGGGGAAAGAAGTCGGCCGTGCCCTTTGAAAGGAACCATCCCTGCATGTGTCTGGAGCGATTTAGGGAAATCACGCAAAACCTAAATCAGCATGGCCGGACGCGGGATTGAACCATCGTCCTCCCGAATGCGAGTCCAGTGTCTAACTACTGGTCGAGCTAGTAGGTTATAAATCCCACAGTACAGATACTCATGAGGCTTGCTGTTTTTGTGCCAGATTTGGCTGGAATGGATCTAGCGATTTGGGAGAAGACCCTGGATAACTGCACATACAGGGTGATCAAAAAGTTAGTATAAATTTGAAAACTTAAAAAACCACGGAATAATACAGATAGAGGGGTAAAAATTGACACACATGCTTGGAATGACATGGGGTTTTATTAGAACAAAAAAAAACAAAGTTCACAAAATGTCCGACAGATGGCGCTGGACAGCAAATCTGCTACCGTGACGGGTGAGAGGTACGCCGATATGTTACAGAATCGCACCATCCCCAGCCTGGCTGATAAACACCTGCTGGAACGTACGATGTTTATGCAGGATGGCGCTCCACCCCATATTGCTAGACGCGTGAAAGATCTCTTGCGCGCGTCGTTTGGTGATGAAGGTGTGCTCAGCCGCCACTTTCGTCATGCTGGGCCTCCCAGGTTCCCAGATCTCAGTCCGTGTGATTATTGGCGTTGGGGTTACCTGAAGTCGCAAGTGTATCGTGATCGACCGACATCTCTAGGGATGCTGAAAGACAATATCCGACGCCAATGCCTCACCATAACTCCGGACAAGCTTTACAGTGCTGTTCACAACATTATTCCTCGACTACAGCTATTGTTGAGGAATGATGGTGGACATATTGAGCATTTTCTGTAAAGAACATCATCTTTGCTTTGTCTTACTTTGTTATGCTAATTATTGCTATTCTGATCAGATGAAGCGCCATCTGTCGGATATTTTTTGAACTTTTGTATTTTTTTGGTTCTAATAAAACCCCATGTCATTCCAAGCATGTGTGTGAATTTGTACCTCTCTATCTACATTATTCCGTGATTTATTCAGTTTTCAAATTTATACTGACTTTTTGATCACCCGGTATATACAATCTCTCTCTCTCTCTCTCTCTCTCTCTCTCTCTCTCTCTCTCTCTATATATATATATATATATATATATATATATATATATATATATATATATATATATATATATATATATATATATATATATATATATATATATATATGATTTCTATTTAAATGTGTTCCTTGAGTTCTGGAAGGTGATGAAATACACTATCTGATCAAACTCATCAAAAGTATCTGGACACCTCAATGCAATGCAGAACTGATGTCATAAGGAGTGGCAGTGTCATGCTGTGACTAGAGAAGTGGTAACAGCAGAATGTGCCAGTCAGGACAGCTCAGTGACTTCAAATATGATATGGTGAGTTCCAACATCCTAACAGTAGTCCAGGTAGCACAATGACAGTGCATAAGGCGATGATAAGAATGGAGTACAATGGCTGAGCAACTCCTCATACACTTCTCCACTCAGTGCTAAGCAGCGTTGGAGGCGGTGTAAAGAGCGAGGCCACTGGACAGTGGATAACTGTAAACGAGCGAGTTGGAATAATGGATGTCACCTGAGTAACAAATCCATCATGGACATTTCAATCATTCTAATGTTACCCAAGGCTACTATTCCTGATGTGACTGCGAAGTGGAAGTGCGAAGGAACAACTCTAGCTAAACCAAGAGCAGGACTCGCATTCGGGAGGACGACGGTTCAATCCCGTCTCCAGCCATCCTGATTTAGGTTTTCCGTGATTTCCCTAAATCGCTTCAGGCAAATGCCGGGATGGTTCCTTTGAAAGGGCACGGCCGATTTCCTTCCCCGTCCTTCCCTCACCCGAGCTTGCGCTCCGTCTCTAATGACCTCGTTGTCGACGGGACGTTAAACACTAATCTCCTCTTTTTTTTTTTTTAACCAAGAGCAGGTGGAACACATCTACTAATGGACACGGACTGTCGAGAATTGCTGTGGTTATTGTAAAAATATCGCATGAAATCAGCAGAAGGAATCGCTGGTGAGTTTCAAAGTGCTACCAGCAGCCCAGTTAGCACATTGACGGTGCACAGGGCGTTAAAAAGAATTGGATACAATGTTCGAGCAGTTCTTCATAAGCCATACATTTCTGTAGTCAATGCGAAGCGGCGCTTGAGGCGGACAGTGGATGATCGTAAACGAGTCAATCAGAGTAATCAATCACACTATATCCTGTGGCAATCCGACTGAAGAGTTTGAGTTTGACGAATGTCCGGAGAACTTTATCACCCATAACATGTATTGTCAACAGTGAAGTGTGGAGGAGGTGGTCTTGCGAAATGGTGAGTTTATCCCGGTTGGGCCGTGGTCCCCTTATTGCAAATAAGAAAACGCTAAATACAGAAGTACACAAATAGATTTCACAGCATCGTGTACTGAATACAGTCGAAAAACAGTTTGGAGATGATGATTGCATCAGTATATGATAATGCAACCTCTCATAAAGCAGCATCTGCGGACAACAGTAGTCCTCCAAAGAAATGGCCTGCCCATTGTCCCTACCTGAACTCAATAGAACGCCTTTGGGATGAGTTACAACGTCGACTTCGCTCTAGACCACAGTGTCCAACATCACTACCTTCTCTGGTTTCATTAAGTGTATTCACACTTGCGAATGTGGACAACCATCAGCTGTAGAATGGAATGACGACAATGAAAATTTGTGCAGACCTAGGTTCGAACGCGGATTGCTCGCTTATTGCGAGCAGTGCCTTACCGTTTAGCTATCTGTGCACGACTCACAGCCGGACTGAAACTTCCACATGTTGTCAACCACGCGTCTACAACCTGTACTTGTACATCAGTTATGTATATTCCTGTACACGTGAGACATTCTACTTGAAAGTCGCTTGCCCGGTCTCGGCGGGCAGTACACAATTGCAGTGCCTCTGTTATTCTGAATTACGATGTGAAGTTCCTTTGGACACGCATGATCGGAATACTAAACTCCTTTCCCGAATACTTTTCCCCTACGGAAGATGAGTCAATTCCACCTCTACATCGTCACACAAACGAGAACTTGACGGGCGTCGAAATAAGTGATTACGGTGAAACGTCCCCATAGAAAAATTATGAATGACAGTGCTAGTAAACTTCTACGTTATTTGATTTTAAAACAGCTGAGCAAAACTCAACATACTCAAACAGTTTTCTGTTTACTTATTCTAATCATCACTAAACTGACACACAATATTTTTAGCGCAACGCAATCTGACTTGCAAAAATCCCTACAAAAGAATGGCCCTGACTAACAATAACCTATACCTTTCATGAATCACTTACCTCACAAAAATCTTCGTTATTCGAACTACTGCAATACAGCGAGCGCCAATACTGCCAGCTAAATAAAAGATTATAATTACTGAAGGCACTACCTACGGATAGGCATAGTTAGCAAACGAAAGATTTTGCTAGAGAACAAACAATGTATTTACCTTCATTGTGTTCAAAAGTCATCATATACACTCCTGGAGATTGAAATAAGAACACCGTGAATTCATTGTCCCAGGAAGGGGAAACTTTATTGACACATTCCTGGGGTCAGATACATCACATGATCACACTGACAGAACCACAGGCACATAGACACAGGCAACAGAGCATGCACAATGTCGGCACTAGTACAGTGTATATCCACCTTTCGCAGCAATGCAGGCTGCTATTCTCCCATGGAGACGATCGTAGAGATGCTGGATGTAGTCCTGTGGAACGGCTTGCCATGCCATTTCCACCTGGCGCCTCAGTTGGACCAGCGTTCGTGCTGGACGTGCAGACCGCGTGAGACGACGCTTCATCCAGTCTCAAACATGCTCAATGGGGGACAGATCCGGAGATCTTGCTGGCCAGGGTAGTTGACTTACACCTTCTAGAGCACGTTGGGTGGCACGGGATACATGCGGACGTGCATTGTCCTGTTGGAACAGCAAGTTCCCTTGCCGGTCTAGGAATGGTAGAACGATGGGTTCGATGACGGTTTGGATGTACCGTGCACTATTCAGTGTCCCCTCGACGATCACCAGTGGTGTACGGCCAGTGTAGGAGATCGCTCCCCACACCATGATACTGGGTGTTGGCCCTGTGTGCCTCGGTCGTATGCAGTCCTGATTGTGGCGCTCACCTGCACGGCGCCAAACACGCATACGACCATCATTGGCACCAAGGCAGAAGCGACTCTCATCGCTGAAGACGACACGTCTCCATTCGTCCCTCCGTTCACGCCTGTCGCGACACCACTGGAGGCGGGCTGCACGATGTTGGGGCGTGAGCGGAAGACGGCCTAACGGTGTGCGGGACCGTAGCCCAGCTTCATGGAGACGGTTGCGAATGGTCCTCGCCGATACCCCAGGAGCAACAGTGTCCCTAATTTGCTGGGAAGTGGCGGTGCGGTCCCCTACGGCACTGCGTAGGATCCTACGGTCTTGGCGTGCATCCGTGCGTCGCTGCGGTCCGGTCCCAGGTCGACGGGCACGTGCACCTTCCGCCGACCACTGGCGACAACATCGATGTACTGTGGAGACCTCACGCCCCACGTGTTGAGCAATTCGGCGGTACGTCCACCCGGCCTCCCACATGCCCACTATACGCCCTCGGTCAAAGTCCGTCAGCTGCACATACGGTTCACGTCCACGCTGTCGCGGCATGCTACCAGTGTTAAAGACTGCGATGGAGCTCCGTATGCCACGGCAAACTGGCTGACACTGACGGCGGCGGTGCACAAATGCTGCGCAGCTAGCGCCATTCGACGGCCAACACCGCGGTTCCTGGTGTGTCCGCTGTGCCGTGCGTGTGATCATTGCTTGTACAGCCCTCTCGCAGTGTCCGGAGCAAGTATGGTGGGTCTGACACAGCGGTGTCAATGTGTTCTTCTTTCCATTTCCAGGAGTGTATATCAATTCATGACATCCATCTTTACAAATTTCCTTTTTCTGGCGGACACAAGTCCAGATCGTCCGCTCATAGCAACGTCTCAAAACTCTGGCATGCCACCACAGCTGGCGGCTCACCTCCAACTGCGCAACGCTACGCGCTGTTCACATCCAGCTGCCCAACACTACACAAACCAATATTCAAACAATGAGGCCAACCAGTCACAGACTGCACACAGCACAGTCAGTGATTTTCATACAGAGCGCTACGTGGCATTACCAACATAAAAACCCAAACAGCCTACTTACAACGGGATAGAAAGCCACTGAATTCGCTCAACAGAGGAAGAGACACTGGAGCTTATGGGATGTCTATACGATTCTGCACAGAGTATGCGAAAATATTTGCTCCTGTTTCAGCAGCAGTGTATTATAGGTCGCTGTAAGAGCAGTGCTGTATTCCCAACAGAAATAGGGATGTGAGGTGGGGGTGGGGAGGGACTCACCTGCAGAAGACCCCATGAGTTGGTGTGTCGCTCAGACTACTACTGCACACGTCGATTAGCCTTCTTCCATTGGTTGTCCCCTGCATGCTTATATGTTTTGAACCATACTTTGATGTAATCGTCGGTGTTCCATCCTGCAGTGGGAGTACCACAATTGGAATAAACATTAAAAACTAGGGATGGCAAACAGAAAGCAAAACTGCAATGTCGTCACGACTAAGTTCATAGTACTGAAACCTCTTTCACAGTCCGATTTGCTCACAGGGAGTGTATCAACACAAACAAAAATCGGTTTCAGGAATGGTCTCTCCACTGCTGCCTATACAATGTCTGAAACATTCTCTTACATTTGGAATAGAAAGAAGGAAAAAGGTCATACATTTTTCTTATATTTTATTCCCCTTGTAGCCATGAACTCACAATGTGATAGGGCCATTTTTTACTGTCCAAAATGTCAATCTCTTACATCAAGGAATTGAATTCTTCACTGTTTTTCGAAATTTGCCTTTGTCTCAAACTGTGACTAAGGCTTTGACAGAATTGTTTCCTACTAATTTAGGTAGACATTCTGTTGATGCTCTTCTGGGAACCAGCGAAACGTCTATGAAGCGACCTCCTGAAATTGCTTCCTTCATGCAGGCACCTGGCGTTTCGTTCAGTTGTTCAAAGGCTCTTATTGATCTATATGACGAGTAAATATCAGCACTGTTTGTTAGAAGATTGTTATGTACGACTTCATAAACAACGGTAAGGAGCTGAAACTTCCTGGCAGATTAAAACTGTGTGCCCGACCGAGACTCGAGCTCGGGACCTTTGCCTTTCACGGGCAAGTGCTCTACCAACTGAGCTACCGAAGCACGACTCACGCCCGGTACCCACAGCTTTACTTCTGCCAGTTTCTCGTCTCCTACCTTCCAAACTTTACAGAAGTTCTCCTGCGAACCTTGCAGGAAGTTTCATATCAGCGCACACTCCGCTGCAGAGTGAAAATCTCATTCTGGAAACGGTAAGGAGGGTTGGGCTATGAAATGGCGCGTCAAATGTCATCGTAGGAAAGCTGGACAGGAGCAGAAATGATTAGCGAAAAAGTTAACACAGTAAACAGAAGATTTACTTAACCTGTTTTTCTTCAAGATGATGATGATGTTTGGTTTGTCGGCCGCTCAACTGCGCCGTTATCAGCGCCCGTACAAATCCCCAACTTTTGCTCAGCCCAATCTCGCCACTGTCATGAATGATGATGAAATGGGGAGGACAATACAAACGCCCAGTCATCTCGAGGCAGGTGAAAATCCCTGACCCCGCCGGGAATCGAATCCGGGACCTATTCTTCAAGAGTACGACGATTCATTATAAACAATGCAGCAAGAAATGGTCCAGCTCATACAACAGCACCAAGGAGGAGTATGAACGATGGTGTCGGAGCCGCGACTAGACGGCGTCTGCGTAGGGTCACGTAGCGAAATGGCTCGGAGTGCGAGTGGGCTGTGTGGATGCTGCCGGCCGTCCTACAACGCGGCGGCAGAGGGCGCTCATGGTATGGAGCTACTGGAGACAAGTTTAACTTTAATTATAACCACCCTGTATATATATATATATATATATATATATATATATATATATAGTGTGATTATAACCACCCTATATATATATATATATATATATATATATATATAGGGTGGTTCAAAGGCTCTTATTGATCTATATGACGAGTAAATATCAGCACTGTTTGTTAGAAGATTGTTATGTACGACTTCATAAACAACGGTAAGGAGCTGAAACTTCCTGGCAGATTAAAACTGTGTGCCCGACCGAGACTCGAGCTCGGGACCTTTGCCTTTCACGGGCAAGTGCTCTACCAACTGAGCTACCGAAGCACGACTCACGCCCGGTACCCACAGCTTTACTTCTGCCAGTTTCTCGTCTCCTACCTTCCAAACTTTACAGAAGTTCTCCTGCGAACCTTGCAGGAAGTTTCATATCAGCGCACACTCCGCTGCAGAGTGAAAATCTCATTCTGGAAACGGTAAGGAGGGTTGGGCTATGAAATGGCGCGTCAAATGTCATCGTAGGAAAGCTGGACAGGAGCAGAAATGATTAGCGAAAAAGTATATATATATATATATATATATATTGTGATTATAATTAAAGCTAAACTTTTAAAACGCTGTAGACATAACACCACTGGTCAGAATGACGTCAAATTGCAACGGCATATTATCGGAGAAGGGGGAAAACGTATGGCAGAAGGAAAAAATAGTGTTAAACTTGATCAATAAATGGCGCTAACGTGTCAGAATACGTAAATGAAAACACCTGTCATGCGCACGACCCAATGAAGTTGGTATAAACACGCAGGGTACACGGCTTTTCCTCCTTTCGCGTCTGCGACGTTCGCCATGACTGTTCAATGCAGGATCGCGCTCTGCTTGTAAAGCACTATTACAAGAATGATGATTGTGCACACTTCGCTACAGAAGTTCCGGACACTGAAGGGTTTGAAAAAAGGCGTTGGTCCGATGACTGCCGTGGGTCTGGAGAAAGTGATACGGAAATTCGAAAAGATGGGTTCTTTAGGTGTGCAACCTGGTAGAGTTAGGAAACGAATTGATTCGACGTCAGTAGAAGCAGTGGCCACAGCGATGCAGGAGAAGACGAGTGGTGGTGTGCAAATGTGTAGTGCACGGAAAATTGCCCGAACATTGGACCTACCCGTGAGCACGATGAGTAAAATCCTACGAAACACCCTTCTTTGCTTTCCATTCAAAATTAACCATGTGCACGAGATGCTTCCTGTTGACCTGCCAGCAAGAGAGACCTTTGCTTTAGAATTTTTTGCTCGCATGGAAGTGGACAATGACTGGCTGTGGAAGATTTTGTGGACAGGCGAAGCCCACTTCCATCTGACAGGATATGTCAATACACAGAAATGTCGAATATGGGCAACGGAAAATCCACACGCAAATCAACCAGTACCACTTCATCCTGAAAAGGTCACTGTGTGGTACGGGTTTACAGCATCGTTTATCATAGGACCATATTTTTTCGATGAGACAGGTGCTTCCGGTCCTGTTACCTATACCATCACTGGTAAGCGCTATGAGTGTCTTTTGTGCAACCACGTCATTCCAGCTCTCCAACAGCGTGGATGTGTGGATGGAATCTTTTTATGCAAGATGGCGCACCTCCGCACATTGCAAACCCGGTTAAGGATACAGGGTACTTATAAATGGTGGAAAAATCGAAATTTTTTATGACTTTATTAAATTCTATAGTCTTTCCTGATTACATTGATATATACATTATATGGTTTCAAATGAAAAAAGACCTATATATACCAAATTTTAAAGTTACAGTCATGTACGCCGCCACGCCCCCTTCATTTCTGTTACAGAAACCAGAAAAGCGTGAACTTTCTGTTTACAGCGATTAGACGTATGATACATTCTATATGTTGGTAACAGCGCAGGTTCTAGTGTCTGTAAATGATTGTTTCCTAGTATTTACTTTTGTTTTGCTGGAGCAGTTTGTTCACGTGTTACTGAATGTTTGTTGCCCAAGTGCTACATATATTTGTGTAAGTACATATCCTTTAGTGTACAATAAATACGAACTATGCCACGCGCCCCGGTAGCTGAGTGGTCAGCGTGACAGACTGTCAATCCTAAGGGCCCGGGTTCGATTCCCGGATGAGTCGGAGATTTTCTCCGCTCAGGGACTGGGTGTTATGTTGTCCTAATCATCATCATTTCATCCCCATCGACGCGCAGGTCGCCGAAGTGGCGTCAAATCGAAAGACCTGCACCAGGCGAACGGTCTACCCGACGGGAGACCCTAGCCACACGACATTTCCATTATCAAGAAATTCAATAAAAGGAAATTTCGTGGTAACCAGTTCACAAACAAAGCAAGCCACACTGTTGAAGGTAACCTATGTATCAGTTCTTCAGGGAAGAAACTCCCACATGTACGCCTCCTGGTGATTCAAATTTTTGTGTTAATAATGACGCTGTTTGTAGTGGATTTGTTGTTGTTGATGTGGGCATCTTATCTTCTTTGATAAAGTGGCGAAATGTAAACAATATGATGGTGTAGGCTGTCTGGAAATAACTGAACAACAAAGTAGCAGGAGAGGTTTAGCATCAAAATTAGTTGTTCTGTCGATTCTGCAATAAATCTACCTCGCAAATGACTTCGAACATTGTGCAATATGAAAAGGAAAAAAAGGCTGCTCAAACGTTTTGTGGTTTGAGGGACCCTCCTCCTCCTCTCAGTAGGTTCAGCAAGTACATAGAAATACTTTTAGGTGCCTTGACGGTTGTGCCTAAAACATCTATGAAATGTGCAGTAAAAGAAACTGTAAATATTAGTGGAACCAGGGACATTGCTGTTGCACTTGATGGGACATGGCAACGTCGAGGACATCGTTCCTTGAATGGTGTTGTAAGTGCTACTCCTCTGGAGAATGGAAAAGTTGTTGACGTTGAGTGCTTATCAAGTACTGCCACACCTGCCATGGTAACACTGAAGGACATATTGAACATCATTCGCAATTTCCTGCAAGTTTTTTTTTTCAGAATTCGGGTACAAATGGTTCAAATGGCTGTAAGCACTATGGGACTCAACATCTGAGGTCATCAGTCCCCTAGACTTAGAACTACTTAAACCTAACTAAACTAAGGACATCACACACATCCATGCCTGAGGCAGGATTCGAACCTACGACCGTAGCAGCAGCTTGGTTCAGGACTGAAGCGCCAAGAACCGCTCGGTCATAGCGGCCGGCAATTCAGGAACAAATATTTCCCAAAATTTTTTAAAGTATTCCTCTAATTTTTTATGTAACTTGCAATAGTCCATACTTATGTAGTAGACCTAAGCTTTATTGCAGAAGCAATTAAATTATAAAAAAAATAATATTTTTATTAGGAAAATATTATAAAAATTGAATTGTAAGATGAGATATTTTTTTATCCTTGTAATATACACAATAGATAAAATTAAATAGGTCTAGTACCTCAGCCATCATGTCATGCATATCTGGTAAAAATTTGGTCTCCTTCAAATGTATAACATTAAGTTAAATAGTACCTTAATTTGAGGAATCATTTTGGGAAAAAAATTGCATCAGTTTCTTTGTAATTCTGATTAATAACCATAAGCAGGCTCAAAAAATAATACTTCAAATTTGTTTAGAAGGTGTGCTGCATTAGCTGATATCAACAAAAAAATCTGGCCATTAAAATTGCTACATCACGAAGATGACGTGCTACAGACGCGAAATTTAACCGACAGGAAGAAGATGCTGTGATATGCAAATGATTAGCTTTTCAGAGCATTTACACAAGGTTGGCACCGTTGGCGACACCCACAACGTGCTGACATGAGGAAAGTTTCCAACCGATCTCTCATACACAAACAGCAGTTGACCGGCGTTGCCTGGTGAAACGTTGTTGTGATGCCTCATGTAAGAAGGAGAAATGCGTACCATCACGTTTCCGACGTTGATAAAGGTCGGATTGTAGCCTATCGCGATTGAGGTTTATCGTATCGCGGCATTGCTGCTCGCTTCGGTCGATATCCAATGACTGTCAGCAGAATATGGAATCGATGGGTTCAGGAGGGTAATACGGAACGCCGTGCTGGATCCCAACGGCCTCGTATCACTAGCAGTCGCGATGACATGCATCTTATACGCATGGCTGTAACGGATCGTGCAGCCACCTCTCGATCCCTGAGTCAACAGATGGGGACGTTTGCAAGACAACAACCATCTGCACGAACAGTTCGACGACGTTTTCAGCAGCATGGACTATCAGCTCGGAGACCATGGCTGCGGTTACCATTGACGCTGCATCACAGACAGGAGCGCCTGCGATGGTGTACTCAACGAGGAACCTGGGGGTACGAATGGCAAAACGTCACTTTTTCGGATGAATCCAGGTTCTGTTTACAGCATCATGATGGACGCATCCGTGTTTGGCGACATCGCGGTGAATGCACATTGGAAGCGTGTATTCGTCATCGCCATGCTGGCGTATCACCTGGCTTAATGGTATGGGGTGCCATTGGTTACACGTCTCGGTCACCTCTTGTTCGCATTGACGGCACTTTGAACAGTGGACGTTACATTTCAGATGTGTTTCGACCAGTGGCTCGACTTGCCAAACCTGCGAAACCCTGCATTTCAGCAGGATAATGCACGACCGCATGTTGCAGGTCCTGTACATGCCTTTCTGGATACAGAAAACGTTCGACTGCTGCCATGGCCAGTACATTCTCCAATCTCTCACCAATTGTAAACGTCTGGTCAATGGTGGCAGAGCAACTGGCTCGTCATAATACACCAGTCACTACTCTTCATGAACTGCTGTATCGTGTTGAAGCTGGATGGGCAGCTGTACCTGTACGCGCCATCCAAGCTCTGCTTGACTCAATGCCCAGGCGTGTGAAGGCCGTTATTACGGCCAGAGGTGGTTGTTCTGGGTACATATTTCTCAGGATCTATGCACCCAAATTGCGTGACAGTGTAATCACACGTTAGTTCTAGTATAATATATTTGTCCAATGAATATCCGTTTATCATCTGCATTTCTTCTTGGTGTAGCAATTTTAAGGGCCAGTAGCGTACATTATAAACAGAGGTGAAAGAAATAGGTCTTGATTTTTACATAATATTGAGTCGGTAAAGTACTGTGTATCCTTAAGCAGCTGCTTAAGCGCCATTTCGGAAATGCTAGAATTATCAGTCGCCATTTCGCTACAGTGTGGCCGTCCCAATCATCTGTGGGGTTATCTGAAAGATATAGTGTTCAGTGTTCCGATTTGCAAACTTAGCTGCATTGACGGCTTGCATTGCACAACACATTCTGACTTTGACCCCAGAAACACTTCAATCTGTTTCTCGGCTTCAACTTGTTGCAGAAAACGCTGGACAGCATACTGAACATGTTTTGCGCCGGTCACATCCGATTTGATTTTGATTGATGCTTTTTGAGCGGTTTTTGGATTAAAGACAGTTAAAAACCGATGTGATTGATGCTTTTTATGCGTTTTCTGTCTCAGGACAATTAAAAACAGAATTAACCCATCCGATGGGATATGACCTTGCCGTGGTGGATAGGCTTATACCCATACACACTGAGTAGCACAGTTTGTTTAACGTTAAACCTGCATCTTAGACATTGTTGGATGATTCATCTGTCTTTTGCAGTCGACCACTATTAAATTTGATGCTTACAGCGCCATCTATAGCTACATTTTATAACTATTTATTTTTCTTCTGCCATACATTTTCCGCCTTCTCATATAATATTCCGCTGCAGTTTGATGTCATTCTGACCAGTGTTATATCTACAGCTGTTTGAAAGTTTAATTATAATCACCCTGTATATACAAAATTCTCAATTATACCCCTATAGTTCCACTATAGAAGAGCATGTGAACGTGAGCCAATTACAGCTTCATTTCGTTTTCTTCTTTTCTTTTCTTCCCAAAATCTCTTTATTTATGCACTTTGTTTTTTCTTCCTACCATTCCTGTTGTGTCTGTTGTTGTGGAGTTGGAAGACAGCCAATCCACAGTGACGGGTAGCCGAAAGGCACGCGTTTAAGCTCACGCAGGATGGCGTGAGGTCTGGAACAGGTCAGGGATATGAGACTAGCAAAAATAGTACGTATCTGTTGGAATACTTAACTTTAATCCATAATTGGTGAACATCGGTCTGACGGTACATGCATCACAAGATAAATAGCAAATGATAATGGCGCCTTGCTAGGTCGTAGCAAATGACGTAGCTGAAGGCTATGCTAACTATCGTCTCGGCAATTGAGAGCGTAATTTGTCAGTGAACCATCGCTAGCAAAGTCGGCTGTACTACTGGGGCGAGTGCTAGGAAGTCTCTCTAGACCTGCCGTGTGGCGGCGCTCGGTCTGCAATCACTGATAGTGGCGACACGCGGGTCCGACGTATACTAACGGACCGCGGCCGATTTAAAGGCTACCACCTAGCAAGTGTGGTGTCTGGCGGTGACACCACATTCCTCCCCCGCAAATCGGCGGACGGTTGTGGTATAAGGCTTCCGCCCGCCGTGGAGAGGACCCCATGTTGGCGTATGCGACGAGGTGGGGAGCCTAATAACAGGCGTGGCTGTGCCACCCGCACCCTGCCATTCGGTCCGAGGGGAGCTAGGAAACGCCTGAAAACCTAGTCCAGGGTACACGCCAACATGCGGTGTATGCGCCCTTAGAGAGACAGGAGGGCCCGAAGGGTCGACCTCCATCGAGTCGGGGCACCCGACGGGCGAAGACGACATATGGTCCGGAGCGGGCAAGAGGTCCATGGCGGAGGACAACTGGTCACGGGAAGCGATCGGAGGCGTGTGACCCAGGGAGGCGCCCGGCAGCTGCAGCGATGCGTCCACCGCGGGCGTCGCCGGCAGGAGAACAGGCGGCGGCGGCGGCGCGTCGCCATGGGGCAAAATGGAAGGCAGCGTCGGTAACACCTGGGGATGAGGCGAGCCAGTAGATGGGTCCCCAGGGCGCTGACCGGACGGCACCGTCGCTGAAAGCAGACGGGGAGCGGCATTCCCGTGTGACGACAGAGGCGCAGCTGATTGAGATGCCGACGCACCTCACCAGAGGCCCCCAAAACCAGATACATAGCGCGGCCGAGGCAGCGAAGAATGCGCCCTGCGAGCCAACGCCGTGAACCTCGAAAGTTGCGATAGTATACAACGTCGCCTGGGGCAAAAGCAGGTGTCTGCCGCTGCACAGGAACCTGATGCGGCGGATGTAGCAAAGACATCAAGGTTCGATGAGGGCGACCGTGAAGCAACTCAGCCGGCGAGCGACCATCGCGAGGCTGAGAGCGATACGAGGACAAAAAGAGCAATAACGCGTCCTCCCGAGAATGCGACTCTTTCAACTTCAACATCTGTGACTTGAAAGTCCTGACCAATCGTTCCACGGCACCGTTCGACTGTGGCGAAAACGGCACGGACGTCAAATGGTGAATACCATTGGCCTTGCAGAATGACTGAAATTCTGTGGACATGAATTGCGGGCCATTGTCGGAAACAATAGTCTGTGGAAGACCTTCAATGCAAAAGATAGCAGATAACGCTTGGATGGTGGCAGATGACGTCGTGGAAGACATGCGGACAACAAAAGAAAAATTACTGAAGGAATCGACAACAACCAACCATCGAGCATTCCAGAATGGACCAGCAAAATCGATGTGTAAGCGTTGCCAAGGGGAAGTGGCTTTTGGCCATGCAAAGAATTTCCGCGGTGGTGCGGATTGTTGTGCGGCACACGCCATGCAAGAAGAGCACATATTCGTAATCGCAGCATCGATTCCGAACCAAGTACAGTGTTGACGAGCAAGTTGTTTCTTTCTCACTAAACCCCAATGTCCTTGGTGGAGAAGCCGTAAGACAGAGGACTGTAACGAACGTGGGACCACGACCCTGGACTGATCATTATCAGAACGCAACAGCAAAACACCACATCGTACAAAAAGTCTCTCCTTGTGAGCAAAAAATCGGCGAACCAACGGATCCTCGATCCGTGACGTTGACAAGGGCCATTGCATAGCAACAAAACGCAGAACGGTAGCAAGGACAGGGTCGGCAGCTGTGGCTGTAGCTACACGACGAAAATCAATCGGAAACGATTCGACAACGTCATCGGTGTCCGAGTCAATAAACATGCAAGCAAGTTCGGAGGAATCGAATGCTCTATCCTCAGCAACAGGCAAACGGGACAACGCATCGGCGTTTCTGTGCTGAACAGTGGACCGATACAAGATATCTTAGCGGTACTGCGAGAGGAAAATAAACCAGCGAATGAATTTCTGCGCTGTACGTGGAGGTACAGGCTTAGTCGGTTGAAAAAGCAATGTCAAAGGTTTGTGGTCTGTGATGATGGTAAAGTGACGACCATACAACAAATCATGAAACTTTGTAACACCAAATACGAGAGCCAAAGCTTCTTTCTCGATCTGCGAATAATTTAGTTTTGCAGACGAGAGCAATTTGGACGCAAAGGCAATAGGGCGATCGTGCGAACCATCTTTGTGCGCAAGCACAGCACCGATCCCGAAATCCGATGCATCCACCATCAACAAAAGGGGTTTCTGGGGATCGAATGGCGTAAGGCAAGTATTGGAAAGCAACGCCGATTTCAACTGGCGAAAGGCGCGTTCGCATTCCGTCGTCCAGACGAACGGAACACCTTTACGGCGTAAGCGATGAAGCGGAGCTGGAATGGAAGAGGCGTGGCGCACATATTTATGGTAGTAATTGATTTTTTCCAGCACACTCTGTAGCTGCTTCAAATTCTGCGGCGAAGGCAAGTCTTGTATGGCATGGAGGTGCTCTGGACTAGGATGTATGCCTTGGGCATTGAGTACATGGCCCAGATAGGGCAAGTCCCGAGCAAAAAACACACATTTGTCCGTCCACAAGCGAAGACCATTTTGTCGCAAGACCTGAAATAATGATCTGAGATTGGCTAAATGTTCTTCTTCCGTCTTTCCGGAGATCACAATATCATCCAGATAGTTTGCTGCAGTAGGGACCGACGCACAAACAGTTTGGAGATATTGCTGAAACAATGCAGTGGCGTATGCACACCCGAATGGCAGTCGTTTGAATCGGTACAAACCAAGATGCGTGTTAACCACCAAAATGCGCTGGGATTCTTCGTCCACCGGTATTTGCAAGTACGCATCTGCTAGGTCCAACTTCGAAAAATGTTTACCCGGGCACAGTTTGTCAAAAAGATCTTCCGGGTGGGGTAAAGGAAAAGTTGCAGTCACTAGTTGTGGATTCACTGTGGCCTTGAAGTCCAAATCGTTTAATGTTCTTGCGACCTCATCACGCAATGCATGGGGAACATTGCGCGCTCTGAAAAATTTCAGTTGCGTGTTTACTTTCAGTTCCAAATGTGCTTTATAGTTCTTAGCGCAACCAAGGCCCAGTGCAAAAGTGTCTGCAAATTCTTCACATAGACGAGAAACACTGGCTGAAGGCACAGTCTGGTTCTCTGAGAGGACCTGATTTACTATAGACAAGTTAAACAACTGAAACAAATCGAAACCAAACAAGTTCACTGCAGAAGAAGAATGAAGGATGTACAATGACATAAGTTTCGTTTGTCCCTTGTAGGATGCAAGAAGGCTGCACTGTCCTAACACAGGGAGTACGTGACCTGAATATGTAGTTAGCTTAACATTTGCTGCACGCAACGGAGGTGTGCCCAGCTGTTTGTACGTGTCGTGATTGATCAATGAAACTGCAGCTCCGGTATTGAGCTGGAATGGTATCACTTTACCGTTAAAGTCCAAGTCCACAAAAAGTTTATTGTCCCGCTGATGACAAGAGCGACTGTCTCGTGCAAGGTGAACTGACTCTGGTACAGAATCACTTGCGACTTGACGGCATTTCCGGCGACGTCGACGCACACTAATTGTGGGACGAACACAGTCACTGTTCGAGAGAGTGGCACTGGGCAGAGTGGCATGAACTATATGAATGTCCATAGGCAAAGTTTCATGAGCCTGAGTATCCTTGGTTCGATTCTGATTCCGGCGCAAAGCAAAGGGCCTGGAATGGTTTTGAGCGTCCGATTGGAGCTTTTTCTGGCAAACACTTTGAGCATGTCCTTTTTTATTACAGAAAAAGCAAATAGCCTGGCGTGACGGCAATTCTCACGCGAATGTCTAGTAGCACACCGCGGGCATGATTTAAGCACTGCATTTGCCTGCTGGCGCGGCACATGTGGCAGAGAGCTTGGCGGCAGCTGCGCGGACGGGCGCGAGGGCTGTTTACTGTCCCGTGCAGCTCGCCCGGCGAGCCGGTTAACCTGACACACGGGTGGCGAAGTTTCAAACGATGCCTGAGCAAAGTCAAGTGTGTCCTGCCGATCCAATATGTCTATCACTTGTTGAAGGGAGGGATTGACTAGTTTCAAAATCTGTTCCCGTATACGAACATCAGAAACATTCTGTGCAATAGCATCACGTACCATAGTATCTGAATAAGGGAGTTCACATTGACACTCAAAAGCACAATCCCTAGTAAGGCCTTGCAAAGTTGCAACCCACTCCAGATTAATCTGACCGGCCGTACGTTTTGTACGAAAGAAGGTATACCTTTTTGCAACTACATTGACTGATTCTTTGAAATATGCATCTAATGCAGACAAAATTTCGTCGTATGACAGAGTTGTTACGTCGCGTCGTGGAAACAACTTCACTATCACACGGTACCTCTGGATGCCTACGGCGGAAAGGAGAAAAGGCTGCCGCTCATTACCTTGAATTCTGTAGGCAGCGAGATGGAATCCAAATTGGCGTGACCACTCCGTCCAGCTTTCCAGTGCCGCATCAAAAGGACGAAAAGGTGGTGCAACTGCGCGTTGTGGCTGCGGTAGCGGTGGAGCGGCAGCTGCCGTATCGTTTTGCATTGCACGTTGACCCTGGATGAGCTGTCCAAGGGCATCCAATATGGCCTGCGTCTGCTGATTCTGCAAGCGATAAAATTCGGACAGTACATCTGGAGATTGGGGCGAAGCCATGACACGAGTAAATCAATATAGGTACGAACGCAGAATTCTCGTCGCCAAACTGTTGTGGACTGCCAAGACAGCCAATCCACAGTGACGGGTAGCTGAAAGGCACGCGTTTAAGCTCACGCAGGATGGCGTGAGGTCTGGAACAGGTCAGGGATATGAGACTAGCAAAAATAGTACGTATCTGTTGGAATACTTAACTTTAATCCATAATTGGTGAACATCGGTCTGACGGTACATGCATCACAAGATAAATAGCAAACGATAATGGCGCTTTGCTAGGTCGTAGCAAATGACGTAGCTGAAGGCTATGCTAACTATCGTCTCGGCAATTGAGAGCGTAATTTGTCAGTGAACCATCGCTAGCAAAGTCGGCTGTACAACTGGGGCGAGCGCTAGGAAGTCTCTCTAGACCTGCCGTGTGGCGGCGCTCGGTCTGCCATCACTGATAGTGGCGACACGCGGGTCCGACGTATACTAACGGACCGCGGCCGATTTAAAGGCTACCACCTAGCAAGTGTGGTGTCTGGCGGTGACACCACATCTGTCGTTGAGGCATTTTCACGTTTCCTGAATTTGATTTTACTTCTGAATTGTTTTCTGTCCTAAATTTATTCTTCTGAAAATTTCCGTTGCAGGTCTTGATGTGGTTCTTTCACCCAACTGGTCTTTAATTTGCTTGCAGTAACAATATTAACAATGTAATCTGCTGGCAGATTAAAACTGTGTGCCGGAGCGAGACTCGAACTCGGGACCTTTGCTTTTCGCGGGCAAGTGCTCTACTATCTCTCTCTCTCTCTCTCTTTTTTAACCTCATTTTGTTCGTTTTCGTTCGTTGTATCTGCTCGGGGCGGACGTCGAAAGACATCCTTTTCAGTTCGTTGCTGATCCATAAACTCAGTTTTTTTTTTTTTTTTTATTTTTTTTTTTTATTACAGAGTGCAGCTAGCCCTCTGAGCGAACACGCTGAGTTACCAGTCGGCTACCATCTGAGCTACCCAAGCACGACTCACGCCCCGTACTCACAGCTTTACTTCCGCCAGTACCTCGTCTCCTACTTTGCAAACTTCACAGAAGCTCTCCTGCGAAACTTGCAGAACCGGCACTCCTGGAAGAAAGGATATTGCGGAGACATGGCTTAGCCACAGCCTGGGGGATGTCTCCAGAATGAGATTTTTCACTCTGCAGTGGTGTGCGCGCTGATATGAAACTTCCTGGAAGGTTAGAACTGTGAGGACGAGGCGTGAGTCGTGCTTGAGTAGCTTAGGTGTCGAGTCTCAGTCTGGCGCAAAGTTCTAATCTACCAGGAAGTTTCATATCAGCGCACACTCCGCTGCAGAGTGAAAATCTCATCCTGGAATGTTGATATTTTCTTTGTGAGTCTCTTTTCATCCCTCCAACATAGGAGAACGTACAATGATAGGCGTCTTTTCCTAAATTTATCTTCGATGTTGTCTGCATGTTCGTACAGTTCCTCTGTAGATTTTGTGACCAATATAAACTTGTCATTCTTGGGCCTCTTGATTGCATAAAATTATATTAAGATAAAATATTTTAGGAAGTCAAAAGGATGTGATAATGCTTATGACAAGATGATCGTTATGTAATGTTCATTCCCTTCATTATGAGGGGGGCTCCTGGTAATTCTGAGAAGGTATTGGAATGTTTGGACTATTGGAGATGACGTTACATAGAATATTGGGCAGAAGTGATAAATGGGATGTAGGTGTTAGGTGGTGAGAGTGATTCCTGCTAGGTAAGGAAAGGGTGAATTGGAGCCTACATCTGCGATTGCATGGGGAGTGTTTGAAAAATAGGTGAACTTCAGGGATGCGTTCATGATCAGGGAGGGTAAGGTGATTGGGAAGGACACGGGGAGTCTGGATGGAGGGAAGGTGGGATATGTTGACAGAGGCGTGGCAGCGGCTATATTTCACTGCTGTTGTACCACAGATAGTAAAGTAAAAGAGGGAGTTCGGCAGATTAAAATAAGGTTGATAAATAGTCTACGATAATGTGGCTTTGGTTGTGGGAGAGCAGCCATACATACTGGGGGGCGAAGGAAACTTGGTGTAAGGTTTGGGGACGTTCGAAAGGATGGATATTTTGGAGGAGTATGTTAACAGACCGGACTACATGGTCAGATGCAGTAGTCGGCCAAGAAGAGCGTGTGAGATTGATTGGGGTATCAACTAGGCAGATTCTTTGGAGGAGTTTTGGCCTTGCACTTATGGGACTATGTTGAATGTAACTCAATGCAGGTGTTACAGGTTGGACGATATTTTTAAGCCATCACCATCTTTAAGGAAGTGGTGAGATTTGCAATGGGGACACGTGGGCAAATTATTGCCCTAGCAGCTTGTGTTGTGATCATTATTCTGGAGAGAGCAAAGCCAACATAAGGCTTGGGATTGGCGTTTGAATGCTTCGACTTTATGGTGTTGGAAGTGTTGAAGGTCATGTCCTTGAGTAGGTGGTCAGTGGCGGCGGGGAATTCTGTGGAAATGCGGTCTAGGTAGGTGGGATCACCGGTATTATTGTTGCGGAAAGCGGTTCGCGTTTCTAAGTCAAGGTTGGAGTTTATTTACCATACGATATCCTCCACTGTGATCTACGTATTCACACCCATGACGTGGTGGGGGTCTGGGGTGAGAAGAGGATAGAAGGGTAAGTGTGGCATGGGTGCCAAAGGTAGCAATCTGGCGGAATAGTTGTGTGCTGTAGTGGAGTTCGATGGACATATAAAGATTTTATCTATCTTAATATGATTGTAAATATTTTTATATTTGGGTAATACTGTTCGATTTCCTGTAATCGTATTTTTTAGTTCTGACCTTTACGATCATTGGAGGACAATGGAGTAAACGTCTACAACGGCCTGAAGTTGAGTGACCACACACATACACAAAAAAATTAGGAATAGTAGATGAAATGAAATGTCGTGTGGCTAAGGCCCCCTGTCGGGTAGACCGATCGCCTAGTGCAGGCCTTTCGATTTGACGCCACTTCGGCGACCTGCGCATCGATGGGGATGAAATGATGATGATTAGGAGAACACAACACCCAGTCCCTGAGCGGAGAAAATCTCCGACCCAGCCGGGAATCGAACCCGGGACCTTAGGCTTGACATTCCATCACGCTGACCACTCAGCTACCGGGGCCAGACGGAACAGTAGATGACAGGCTGAGATTCATTGGGAGACTCTTAGACTCTTAAGGAACTATAATTAGTCTATGAAAGAGGTTGTGAAGGCGACTCTGCAGTACGGTGTAGATATTTTTTTCCTCTTTCCTATGCTTTCCTTTTTCCTTCCTTTTTGTCTTGGTAGGCCTACGGTGGAAGATTTATTTTAGGTTTTTTGCAACTACGTTTTTGTTTACGCCATGGAGTTGATTTGAATGATTCTGCATAAAACTGAAAACTGTTCTACTTGATATATTCAAAGTTTGACATTAGACAGTGGTATAATGTTAAGTGAGATTTGTTGGGCTGCAGAAATAACCCACAGGTCGAGAGAAAACACCACCAAATATCCTATGTAGAGAGGACGTGTGCTGATTGCCGAAGACCGTGCGTGCTTGTGTACTGTTTTCTTCGCCATTGTTAAATAACTGTTTTAACGGTGATAGGCATTTTGATCTCGTTGTTTGCCGTAGACAAGGAACAAATAGCCAGTTGCGTCGCGTTGCTTCATTCTGAACGATACTCGGCACATTAATTTTAAATTAAGATGTGCATATCCTCAAATCATGTGAATGCTCTACGTGTAAGGTTTTGACAGTGAACTGCACGGACTGTGTAGTGCACACAGTGTACTGTCTAATTAACCTGGAAATACAACGCATTTTCTCATCTTGAATTGACACTGAGAACATTAATCTTGAATGTACGGTGTGCCGAGAGGCACGTGACTGACGTGAGTGTACGGCGCCCACTGCGAACAGAACGGACTGTTCGGGGCGTCCTGCGGATTCTTTAATCTAATTACAGGTATATTGATGCACTTCGTCATTGCAAACTGTGGTATTTTGCAATGTTCGGAACCGGGATAAGCCGGCCGCTGTGGCCGAGCGGTTCTAGGCCCTTCAGTCTGGAACCGCGCGGCTGCTACGGTCGCAAGTTCGAATCCTACCTCGGGCATGGATGTGTGTGAGGTCCTTAAGTTAGTTAGGTTTAAGTAGGTCTAGGCCTAGGGGACTGATGACCTCAGATGTTAAGTCCCATAGAGCTTAGAGCCATTTGAACCAGGATAAAACGGGAAATAGCAGATTTCAGACTATGGCTGTAAACGGCTAACAAGCGTTATGAGGTCGGAATACGTCACTTATTAATTGAATGAAACGTGACTTACCCACTGACAAGTGATCAGTGAGGTTATCTTTAAATTTCTGACAACTTGTAAGTTGTTTAACGACGTCATTTTCTATTGCAATTATGCAGAGAGAATTTAACCTATCATTTGTCATTGAATGGCCAAGGCGATTTTTAATTCTTCTAAGGGTGCTCATACTTCTTTCAGAAGCAACTGCAGTGACAAGGAATGTAAGGATCAATTTGATAAACTTTGTTACTTCGTTATAAATATTTTGAAGATCATTGTCCATTAAGAATCTGAGGAGGACTGTAGGCGGTTAATATTTGTTTGTCAATGTGTTTCCTAATTCATTTGCTAGTCATTCTTTATTGGAGAATGTTTACAATATGTTACGATGGGAAGGCTGAGGATCGTGTGAAACACAGCTCCCATTATTAATACACGATATATTAAAAGTCGAAGTTGCTGGTAGGTCGTCTTCCTAGACTCCCGAAAGGCTTTCGTCATTGTACCGCATGGGTATAAGGAACAGTGCACGGTTAGTAACGGTACCGGTGCACTGAGGGAGCACGCCGGAAGTGTGATGTTGCAGTGGCACGTCAGCGACTCGGCGCTGCAGCAGTTAGCTCTCCCCGGGCACTGAGAGTGGAGTTCAGGCGACGCAAACGGAGCGTGGCGCCTACCGCGGCAGACATGCAATTAACGGCGGTCAGCCGCCACAGCGCGACGGCCGCTGGAAGCAGCCGCGGCTGCGTGGACGCCGACTCGCGAGCAGGCGGACGCAGGCTGCAGTCCGGACCTGTGGGCTGCGCTCGTGGTCGGACATTCCTTCACGGTTCAGGACTGAAGTCCGTCGCTAACCGTAAACCGAGCACTGCGAGGCTGCAACCTGTCCCGCAGTGGTGGAAGATCAGCGCAGCGTGACCCAGAAGCTAAGGCAATGGACTCTGGGAATTTTCGTCTGATGGAACTTAATGTCTCGTACTGGACGGCCAGTGTCCACCATGTACCATCGTAGGTCAGGCCCTCCTTTTGTACTAGTAATGGTGTTATTCTTTTCAGTCGGAAAACTGTTTGATGCCGTTTCCCATGTCTACTTGGTGCGAACCTTCTCATCTCTGAACAACTATTGGGCCCCACATCCATTTGAACCTATATACTGTATTCACACCTTCAGCTCGTTCTATGATTTCCCCCTCCCCTGTTTACAGACAAACTTCCTACGATTGCCAAATAACGATTCCTTCATAACTCAGTATGAATCCTATCAACCGATCCCTTCTTTCAGCCAAATTGGCCCACAAATATCTTTCTTCCCCAATTAGATTCAGAACGTCATTACTCGCTCTGTCTACCCATCTAATCTTCAACGTTCTTCTGTAGCACCACATTTCAAAAGCTTCTATTCTCTTAATTATTTTCAGCCATAGTGGCTATGTTTGTGAACCGTGACTGTGTGGGATAATTATTTATTTCTAGTTTCTGCTACCAGTCACTTTTTTATTTCATGTTTAATCCAACATAATACAACGCGTTTCGAACATGTTCTGTCCCTCTTCAGGCGTTTATATAGTACATACATACATACATACAGAGAAATGTTACTTAAAGTTAAACAGCCTTAAACTAGAACTCTAGTTTTCTCTGTATGTATGTATGTATATATAAACGCCTGAAGATGAACAGAACATGTTCGAAACGCGTTGTATTGTGTTAGATTAAACATAAAATAAAAAAAGTTACTGGTAGTAGAAACTAGAAATAAATAATTCTATTCTCTTCTTTTCTGATCGGCTTCTCGTTCACGTTTCATCTACATCTATATCTATATTCCGCAAACCACATTACGTGGTGTGGCGGAGGGTACTTTGTGTACCAGTGTCATTTCCTCCTTTTCATGTTCGTGGGAAGAACGGTTGCTGGTAAGCCTCTGTGTGTGAGCTCGGATTTCTCCAGTTTTATACTCTTTATTCGAGAAGTACGTAGGACAGAGCAATATATTGGTTGGCTCTTCTAGGAACGTACGCTCTCAGTACTTTAACAGTAGGCTATAACGTCAGTGCTCCACTGTTGTCGCCGGCCAAAGTAGCCGTGCGGTTAAAGGCGCTGCAGTCTGGAACCGCAAGACCGCTACGGTCGCAGGTTCGAATCCTGCCTCGGGCATGGATGTTTGTGATGTCCTTAGGTTAGTTAAGTTTAACTAGTTCTAAGTTCTAGGGGACTAATGACCTCAGCAGTTGAGTCCCATAGTGCTCAGAACCATTTTTCCACTGTTGTCTATTTGACCTCTGAAACCGTCTCTAACATTTGGAAAAGAAAGAAGAAAACGATAACATTTTTTTCTTAGATTTTCGTCCCCTTTTAGCCATGAGCTCGCAATGTGGCACGGTCATTTTTTACTGTCCAAAACATCAATCTCTTTCATGAAGAATTTGAAGTCTTCATTGTAATTCTAAATTACCCTTTGCCGAAAATTGTAACATTCATAGCCTGGTAGGATTTGAGGCCACACAGTGCACTGAGAGTGCTTCAGGTATCTTCTCAGTTCCTGCATCTAACACTGGTGCAACAGCTGATGGGTCAGGTCGATTCTTTGGTGACTAATGATACAATGCATACGACAGGTTAATAATTTATGATTCACACTGGGAACCTCTTCAATTGCATCAGTAACCCCTAATTCAGTCCTGTGGCGCAAACTATGCCAGTTGAGTATTTTCTTGTATTTATTCTTATGCCGTTCTTCAAGTCCTGGATTCCTATCTAGCATCACAGTAATAACTTCAATGCATACTCCAATAAAATTTTCATTCAAATAACTTGAAGAAAAACCATGTTTCGGGATAAATTTCAGAAGTTACATTTGCTTTTTGAAGCTCAATGATATTCAAGAAGAAGGTATTTACATTACCATAAATAATTCTGACCTTAAATGTACTGTTCGAAGATAAGCGCTGTCGGGCGTGGCCGGCACTTGGATGGGTGACCATCCAGGCCGCCATGCGCTGTTGCCATTTTTCGGGGTGCACTCAGCCTCGTGATGCCAAATGAGGAGCTACTCGACCGAATAATAGCGGCTCCGGTCAAAGAAAACCATCATAACGACCGGGAGAGCGGTGTGCTGACCACACGCCCTTCCAACCGCATCCTCAACTGTGGATGACACGGCGGTCGGGTGGTCCCGACGGGCCACTTGTGGCCTGACGTCGGAGTGCTTTTTCTTTTTTAAATGCACTGTTAAAACTAATTGTAAAGCCACTGATGTAGACCGTTCTTCGATATTCTGGACGAACAGAGCTCCTTCCTCATAGTGTCCGTAATGGAAACTACGATGTTGGCACAACTGACTTTAATATGCAGTGTTTTGCCCATGAGGGACCTTCTTCAATTTTCAAATCCAAAAGCTTGTGAAAGTCATATGGTTTCTCTTTTTTTTTTGCTGCCAAATATATTTTGCTTTCCTTGTACTTTCAAAAACGTCTTTCTGTTGTTCAACTACAAGTTTTTTTTAGATCACTTATTTTTTTCGTATCTCCATGTAGCTAAATGGGCTTCGAAATTTCTGTGTTGATTTCTTTTTCTCAATGACGTTAACTGAGCTCGTTTACTTCCGCACAATGGACGCACCGAAATAATACCCCATCTTTATACACTCCCTGTTGATTACTCAGTCTTATATTCTGCAGATATTTATAATCTGAGCCCCTCAATTTGCCCTCTGCACACACCAGTCATTCGTATTTTGTCATAAATTTTCTCCATGTACAGTCGTCCCAACAAACAGGGTAATTAGATGTATTTTGGAACTCAAAATATCAAGAAACTATTTCACATGATTGGTGGGACTCAAAATATCACGGGATTACTTCACATGATTGGCTTTTGTCTTCTTGTTCCGGCGCTACTACTCGTATACGCCGTAGATGGGCCGTTATCACTTTCACGTTCTTTCGAACAATGCGAACCATTATCTGTAGTTGAAAGCACATACGATATACTGTAGTAACCTGCAATACTGCCTTTCATACTGAAAAACGACAACTCTCAATTACTAGACAATTTATACAACTATCACTTAAAAATGTAATATGCCAGGCCTTGTAACAGCGATGTTCACTGCAACGCCTGTAACTTCACTGGGAAGAAAACTGAACCACAACTCGTGTCGTCCGTGTAGTGACTAACGATTAAAGATTTTAACAATCGGACTGTAAACGCACAAACGGAAGGCTCGACAATGACTGAAAATAATAAAGAGGCCTACTGTTCGTTACGCGACAATAATATCATTGATAGCAGAGGGTCAAGAGGCGATATTCGATATTGTTGTTACATAACTGAAGAGTGCAATATCAACGAGAAATGTTTTTATTTTACTGATGTCGTATCTTGTAGCTTATGTTTAAAATAGGAGTAAAATTTGCTTCCATCATTAAAGAATGCAACATCAGCGTGAGGAAGAAGGGTATTAACGATTGTCTTGCCAGACATTATTTTCGCGGAACGTGTTACATGATGTACCTAAATTGAAACTCTACACAAAGCCTGGCTTATGCCTGACCCCACGTGCCTCATGTTCATTGTTATTATTTTTGCGTTGTTTGTCCGGGCGAATTACCAACGCTCAATTGACAACACAGCTAATATTTTCTATGAGTTGTAATTGAGCATTGAGTATAATTTAATTAACAGAGACGATGAAAGTGAATTACTGTGATAAGAAAATGTTCCCCGAGTAAAGTAGCAAGGGGACAGTGTACCCCTCGGAGAAAGTGTGTGGGGACGGCGTCCACCTGAGTTCCCCCTCCAATACTGCCCTGCACAACGTATGTCGAAAGCCTATCTTGCAGCGTCTGCCACTGGAATTGGACTAAATGTACACTACTGGCCATTAAAATTGCTACACCAAGATGAAACGCAGATGATAAACGGGTATTCATTGGACAAACATATTATACTAGAACTTACATGTGTATACATTTTCACGCAATTTGGGTGCATAGATCCTGAGAAATCAGCCAGAAGAACCACCTCTGGTCGTAATAACGGCCTTCATACGTCTGGGAATTGAGTCAAACAGAGCTTGGATGGCGTGTACAGGTACAGCTGCCCATGCAGCTTCAACACAATACCACACTTCATCAAGATTAGTGACTGGCGTATTGTGACTAGCCAGTTGCTCGGCCACCATTGACCAGACGTTTTCAATTGGGGAGAGATCTGGAGAATGTGCTGGCCAGGGCAGCAGTCGAACATTTTCTGTATCCAGAAAGGCCCGTACAGGACCTGCAACATGCGGTCGTGCATTATCCTTCTGAAATGTAGGGTTTCGCAGGGATCGAATGAAGGGTCGAGCCACGGGTCGTAACACATCTGAAATGTAACGTCCACTGTTCAAAGTGTCGTCAATGCGAACAAGAGGTGACTGAGACGTGTAACCAGTGGAACCCCATACCATCACGCCGGGTGATACGCCAGTATGGCGATGACGAATACACGCTGAGCTTACAGTCCATGCTGCTGCAAACGTCGTCGAACTGTCCGTGCAGATGGTCGTTGCCTCGCAAACGTCTCCATCTGTTGACTCAGGGATCGAGACAGCCATTCGGATAAGATGCCTGTCATCTCGACTGCTAGTGATACGAGGCCGTAGGGATCCAACACGGCGTTCCGTATTCCCCTCCTGAACCCACTGATTCCATATTCTGCTAACAGTCATTGGATCTCGACCAACGTGAGCAGCAATGTAGCGATACGATAAACCGCATTCGCGATAGGGTACAATCTGACCTTTATCAGATTCGGAAACGTGATGGTACGCATTTCTCCTCCTTACACGAGGCATCACAACAACGTTTCACCAGGCAACGCCGGTCAATTGCTGTTTGTGTATGAGATATCGGTTGATAACCTTCCTCATATCAGCATGCTGTAGGTGTCGCCACCGGCGCCAACCTTGTGTGAATGCTCTGAAAAGCTAATCATTTGCATATCACAGCATCTTCTTCCTGTCGGTTAAATTTCGTGTCTGTAGCACGTCATCTTCGTGGTGTAGCAATTTTAATTGCCAGTAGTGTACTTGCAACAAAAAGTGCTGCTCTTCTTTGGATTTTCTCTAATTCCTGTATCAGTTCTATCTGGTACGTATTTCATACTGACGGGCAATATTCAAATATTGATTGGACAAGTGTTTTGTATGCTACTTCCTTTGTTGATGGACTACACTTTCTGAGGGTTTTTTCAACGGATCCCTGTCTAGCATCTGTCCTAAATTAATTTTATGTGGTATTTCCATTTTAAATCGTTCCGTAAGCTTACTCCTAGATATTTGTGAAAGTACATGAAACGCATTCGAAGTGGCGGATACGAGCGACCATAGGCTGTATAAGGAAATGATGAGAATGAAAATTTGTGCCTGACTGAGACTCGAACCCGGATTTCCCATTACGCGAGCGGTCGCCTTGACCGATGTGGCTATCCGTGTACGACCCAGGACCAGCCCGAAACTTCCGTTTGCCGTCTTTCCCGCGTCACTACCCGTATTCGTACACAGTTTATGGAATTGACTTACAGGCGAGGACATTTTAACTGAAAGTCGCTGGCTGGCATCGGGAGATAAATGCTATATCGCAGTGTCTGTGTTGTTAAGAAGAATATGCAATGTTTCTCCGGACATGCACGCATATTTTTTCTTTCTGAACATGGATTTCCTTTCCCAAATTTCTCCTTGGATTCCGTTACTTCTGGGTTAACGCAGCTACTGAATAACATTCGGAACAGGCTACAACCCAGCCTGAATCGCTTCTCAGCCAGTGCTTCCCCTTCTTTCTAAGTCGTTAGACTCATACAACTGTAGTCTGGTTCCGGTACAGGTTGTAAATAACCTTTCTCTCACTGTATTTTTTTTTGCTACCTCCAGAATTTCAAAGAATATAATCCAGTCGACGTCACCAAAAGCTAAACGTACAAATGCTAGAAAATAGGTTTGTATTTCTGTAACCTATCTTCTACAATAAATTAGATTCAGTATTGCCTCGTGCGTTCTTTCTTTTCTCCAGAATCCAAACTGATCTCCCCCAGGGTCGGAGTCTACCAATTTTTTGCAGTCTTCTGTAAAAAATTAGAGTCAGTATTTTGCAACCATGACTTTAGAAATTGGTAGTTCGGTAGTATTCACGCCTGTCAAGACCTGCCTCCTTTACAATTGGCATTATTATATTCTTCTTGAAATCTGGGTGTACTCTCACTGTCTCATATATCTTGCGTACAGATGGAATAATTTTGTCACAGCTGACTGTCTCTAGAATCTCAATAACTCTGAGGGAATGTCGTCTACTTCAGGTCCTTGTTTGCACATACGTCTTTCAGTGCTCTGTCAAATTCTTCTAGCAGTATATCTCCATCTCATCTTCACTTACTTCCTCTTCTCTTTCTATAACACTGTCCAAAAGTTTCTTTCCCTTGTATATGTCCTCTGTATTTTCCTCCCGTCTTTCAGCTTACCCTTCTTTGTTTAACAATGGTTTGCTATCTGAGCTAATGGTATTCTTGCAGCTACTTCTCTTTTCTGAGAAGGTCTCTTTGTTTTTCCTACAAGTGGCATCTATCACTCCCCTAGCTACGCTTGCTTCTAGAGCCTTGCGTTTGTCCTCTCGCCATTCGATCTTTGTCATTTTGAGCCTCGTGTCAATCTCATTTCTTAGACATCTCCATTCCCTTTTGCTTGTTTCATTTGCTGCATTTTTATACTGAGTCCATCCGTTAACTGGCAAAATTTTAGCCAGACTGCAATAGCAGAGATTTAAAATTGTTCGCTGACGATGCTTTTGTATTCAGGAAAGGAAGTTCTCCGGGAAAAATGTTAGTCACCCTCTAAAAAGAGCACGCTGGTCATTTTAGAGCGCTGTACATAGTGTAGAACTGGTATTGGGCAGATATGACAGTGAAGTGGTGTGTATGAGCCAGCTGGTTGCATGCAATCAGCACAGTAAGATGGCTCGATGTGAAGATATGATAGAATGTTATGTATGAGCCGTCGCATTTGGATCTGCCCATAGTTGCCGAGTGAACGTGAGTAGGGTGTCACTGCCAGTTCTGGCGGAATTTAGCATCTGCCCACACTTTTTTTTATCGTCGCACTCCGAGAATTCTGACATCAATGCGTCATCGTCCTGTCAAGGCCACCCCCTCCACATCCCACCTCCCAAGCCACCTACCCCACACATCCTCATCTCCAGCAACTCAACTTCCTGCCCCCCCCCCCCCCCGCCCCCGTGCTCCTGCCCCCTGCAACCCCTTTCTTTGACGTCACCATGCTGTCTGCCAACTGCGTGCAAGCTCTCCACCCTTCATGCAGTTTTAATAATTTCATTGCAAGTGTGCTATCATTTGCTGTCCAGCATGAAGCGCCACCAGAACAAGCAGTGGAAGCAGTTGGTTACGAAGAAGAAGACTGTCGGTAAATATTTAATTTAATGTGAATATTCTTAGCAAAGCCCACCAGCCAACATTATACTGCTTCCTTGCATGACTCAATGTGTATCTTTTCCACAGATAAATTACCAACGTTACTAAATTCTCTGTTTACACTATGGTTTCTTTGTTATTGTTACAGACCTGAGTCTGGTGCTTGCCGAACTGCTGGATCAGGAAACACAGATGTTTCTGCCTGAACGGCAGCAGCAGTTATTCTCCACAGGCTACTTCCTGACCTAGTGTCGTTCAATACACAGTAGCACAATTGTAGATGCAGCAGTGAGGCCTTGATCCAATGCTAGACAAGGACACTCAGGTGTTCCCAGCCATGGTAGTGCTTCAGCAGCAACAGCTGTCACTGTCCATAGTACATCTTCCTCGCCTGGTTTCATTCGACTAGGCTGTAGCACAGCTGCAGCAGCTACCAGGACTTGAGTTTCATCTAAGTCTCGCAAGAGTACTGTCATTTGCCAACACATACAATTTGACTCCAACCAAACTGTGAAGTATTTGTTAGTGCCCCTTTGAATTCCAGTTATGAAAAGATTGGCCACTGCTTTTTATCGCAAGGTGCGTTCACTGTTTGGAGTGTAAGCATGCATGGGCTTCTTTCTAGCACCAGCCAAATCTTTAAACAAATAAAACATATTATCGCGCGCACACACACACACACACACACACACACACACACACACACACACACACACACACACAAAGATAAACACACCAACATAAAAAAGATAATAATAATAGCAATAAAAAAGTACATTATTGAAAAAGTAATCTCTTCCCCCCCCACACACACATACACACACGCTCAGCGCAAACAGTAACGGAGCGATAACAGATGCCTGGACCACTATCAAAACAAACAAAACACGAACGCATCTCGCAATAGCGAAACAAAACATGTAAAATAAGGAGAGGACAGTGCACAGTGTGTGTGAAAACTTATGGGACTTAACTGCTAAGGTCATCAGTCCCTAACCTTACACACTACTTAACCTAAATTATCCTAAGGACAAACACACAGACCCATGTCCGAGGGAGAACTCGAACCTCCGTCGGGACCAGCCGCACAGTCCATGACTGCAGCACAGTGCACAGAACTCTAAATGTGTTAAGTGCAGAGAAATCGCTGTGTGCAAATGCAAATACTCAACACATAAACATGGAAGACGAATAAGAATGGAATAAGCAACAAAAAACCGTTAGTAACGAAAAGAATAAGAACTTCTTATAGTAATAAGTAAAGCATGCGAATTGTTATTAACCAAAACAGACAAAATTGTAAGATAAAAAAATATTGTTACAGTGGCCACTGAAGATGCTTTAAAATAAAGTGACACGCATCTGATCTGAATAAGACGTTTATTATAGTTGCTAAAGACGGCAACTAACCTATACAACATGTGTGCAACTGCAGAGAAAGAGGAAAAAAAACAAAGAAGACAACATGTAACATATGTAATATTGGCAGTGTTCTCAAAACGCTTAGGAAACTATTTGTGTAATTCTTTTCTGCAGACCCTGTTTAGGGAACTAGACTGTGTAAAAACGTGTTCCTTCAACATCTAGATTTATTTCTTATATGTATCCCCATCCAATTAGAAAAAGTTGTTTCTCACCTTGTAATGTTGTGTTGTGGGCAGTGTGCAGTCAATTAAAGATGTTCTAATTTTCGTTCCTACATCCCTTTTTCGTTCATAAATTCAAGAATAGTGAGTTTTAAATCGAAAGATCATTCCAGGCATGCCCCTTGACTTAACCAACGTACATGGCAGTACTGTATAAAGTGTCCATACTCTTCGTTCAGTTCCATCGAAAACTCTTGCAACTGACAGTGGAACAATGCATGTGAGTTCACAAACTGTTCTATTTGTTCCACCGATTTCTTCACGTTTCCATGCCTAAAAATTTAGTACATAGTGTTTCTTGATGAACAGAACAATGATCGCTGTAAATTTTTGCTGTTTCATCGTCTACTAAATCTCAGATTCTCTCTGCATGGTGTTGTAATGTCGTTTCATTGTAAATTTGCAGTACCCATAGCTTACGCGACTGCATAAAATATATTGAGAATTATCACCATTTTTTCTATCATTCCCGTTCATTTTTAAATGATTTAAAATTTTAGTTTCGTGGGGTTCCACAGCCTCAACGTGTTTTGAGAATGAAAACATGGTCGAGGTAGGCTGTATTTTTTTTTTTTTTTTTTTTTGTTATTATTTATGTGACTGGACAGTTTCGACGCCTGGTCATTTTCAAGCACATATCTCAAGTTTCCAGTTTCATTTTGCATTATAATCAGTGTGCGATTTGTGCTTTTACCAGTGTGTGTGTCGGGGGGGATGTCTTAGGGGGTTAGTATAATTATATATGTTACTAGCTTGGACCGTGGCGTTACCCATGGCTAAACAGTTATTTATAAATAGATGTTAATGCCGAAACTCACTATTCACGCGCATGCACATCAGAAAAGCCATTCCTTGTTATATCTTAAAAAGTACATTATAGGTAAAGCTTATTTACAAAATCATCCACATACAAGTATACGAGGGGAATTCAAAAAGTAAAGGCACATTTGTAAAAAGCTGTATTTATTCTGATGATAGAGAACTGAAACATGCGCTATTTTTCTACGTAACCTCCCTGGACTTCAATGCAATTTTCCCGACGTTTTACGAGTTTTTTTTCTTTATTTCATCAGAAAATACGTTTTTCGGTTGTATCTGTAACCAATTTTGCACCGCAGCAAGGACGTCTTCATCACTATCAAATCTTCTTTCCTGTAGTGCCTCCGTTAAGGGTCCAAACATGTGAAAATCGCTTGGAGCCAGGGCTGGACTGTCTGGTGGATGTTCCAGCACCTAGAATCTCAACTCCTTTATTGCGTCGGCTGTCCGTTTGGCAGAATGTGGGCGAGCGTTATCTTGCTGCAGGGTGACACCTCTTCACAGTTTTCCACGACGTTTGGATCTGATTGCAGGTTTTAGTTTCGTACGCAACACATCACATCCACCATACAATACAGACCTGGCTCTAAAGCCTCGTTTACGCTGGGGCGACGTCTTGCAACATTGTGGCATGCTACGGAAATGTAGCGTGCGTCGTCTTGTAGCACGCTACAACAGGCAACATCTTGCGGCGTATGTTGCATGCGGCAGGTTAATTTATACCAAAGCAACAGAATTTGTGCCACACGTGTGACGATCTTGCAGTATAATGGATGATAAAGTGATCGCAGCGGCAGCCTACTTGGTACTTGCACATGCAGCTAACAACGTAAAAGAAAACCAAAGGAAAAAAACCGATGGTGGAAGAGAAGAGTATTTAAAGAAGGTCCACGAAATAGTATCCTAGAACTAGAAGCAGACGATGGTGCGTTATTTAGTAATTTTACGAGTATGTCGACTGAAGACTTTAATTACTTACTGCAGTTAACTACACCTCTTATTGTAAAGAAAGATAACAACTGTCAAGACAGTATTTCACCAAGAATTCGATGGGCCATCCCATTACGATTTTTAGCCACTGGCGATTCATACAAGTCACTAATGTACTGATTTAAAGTATCATATTCTGCTATTTCCCTCATAGTGCCAGAAGTATGTGAAGCTATTTCATTGGTGTTGAAGAATTACATAAAGGTAAGCACGCAACATTCAATACCGATTTCATTTAAGTAATGTTTTATTGGCATTTTTAAGCAAATTAAAATGGATATTAAAGAGCTGTTAAAAATACTTTTTTTTTAAATCGAATTAATTCGAGCTCTTCTGTTTCTGTTTGAACAAATTCGTCACAATTATTATTGTCCACATACACAATTTCACAGCTAGGTTCTGCAAGCAATGTTTCGATGCTCGGAGTTTGCTGTTCATACTCCCCCAAGGCCGCTTTAAAAAAAACATTTGAAAATATGTGGTTGACATATGTGGGAGGTACATGTTCTGCAAGAGTTTCATCGCCGTCATCTTTTGATACTGTGTCCCCTGTGTCATCAGTATGAAAAAATAGGGAAAGTAATGAGTATGTTTTACTTTCCAGATTCCAAAGTATACAGAAGAATGGCAGAAGGTAGCAAGAAATTTCGAAGTGAAGTGGAATTTCCCTCACTGCATAGGAGCCCTATATGGCAAACATGTGCAAATTATGTGTCCTCCGAATACTGGAAGTGAATACATCAACTACAAAAAAACATTCAGCATTGTCCTTATGGCAATTGTAGACGCAAATTACTGCTTTCAATACGTAAATGTTGGATGTCACAGGGACAGAAAGAGAAGGTAGGAGGAGACTGACTTAGAGGGGGAGAGAAATTGACCTTAGTGAAGGGGAGAGTGACGGAGGGGGTAGGAGGTGATAGAGGAGAGAAGCAGATTTTGAAATGCTTAACTACTACATAACACTTTTTCAAAATTAATAAGCAAACATATTAATAGTATTAATAGTAAGACTGTATTAAAAACTTTCAGTGTTCGGCTCCACAAATTTAAATTATATGTAAAGTTTTACTCCAGTGCGTGGAAAATAAACATCCCAGGTTAGGATGCATAAACTAAAAGCAGAGGAGAGGATGGTCTGATGCAGAGGGGGGGAAATCCCCCCCCCCATCCCCCCCCTGCAAATGGCACACTGATTATAATATATCACTGGTACATTAGGACAGGAATACATCTTACTTCTGTGCGTATGTGGGACAAAAACAATATACTATTATACAATGTTACGTCTATTGCCGACATTTAAATGCTTTTGAGGATAGATCGCTGGACTGACTCTTTTTGTGCAGACGCCCACTGGAACGTCCTTCACACTAAGAACAAATAACGAAGGGTGAACAGACACCACTACTCTGCCAACCTGAAGAGAGTTGCGCCGACCGAAAAATGCCGCACCACAGTACTCGATGAAATGGTGCGCTGTTCCGCGTACTTCCGAGAAGGGCCGATCAAAGCCGGGACAGGCTAGGTTCCTGCCCCACACGCGGCTCTCATACCTCGCACGCATGGTGTTCTGGCGCACCGTGGCCATCTCCGTCATAATCGTTTCACATGAAAGACAACTCTAATGACATCCAGACCTCCAGATGTCAGCCGGCCGCCGTGGCCGAGCTGTTCTAGGCGCTTCAGTCCAGAACCGCGCTACTGCTACGGTCGCAGGTTCGAATCCTGCCTAGGGCATGGACGTGTGTGATGTCCTTAGGTTGGTTAGGTTAAAGTTGTTCTAAGTCAAGTTCCATTAGTTAGGTTTAAGTAGTTCTAAGTTAAGTCCCATAGTGCTCAGAGCCATTTGAACCATTTGAACCTCCAGATGTCAGACACTCAGATCGGTATCAAACGTTGTATGTAGACAGAGTATCGACCAAAACTCCAGTTTACTTCGTACCATGTGTTGTCGTCCAGCAAAAGGACGTAAAGGTTAATTAAAAGTAATACCAGAACTATGGAGCACATCAAAAGCAAAACTTTGAGTAACTGACGTATGTACTTCCGTGTGGATGTTGGAAGAGCAATAGATCCTCCTTCCAAAGAGCCTGGGTTAGAACCCCAATGACGACAATTTTTTTTTTATTGAACTATGTGTGAAAGTGTTATATGGGACAATGTGTTTATGAAATGTAAAAGGGCTGTTTGGAGTTTACAGCAATGTTCTCTTAGGAATCTGCTTTCACTTCGTTTTTTTGAAAGTAGTAACACTATAGAGTACATTTGTTGTTTCACAGAATATACACCCAGAACAGAACAAATAAAGAAACAATCGCATCATACATGCTGCAGAGTGAAAATCTCATTCTCGAAACATCCCCCAGGCTGTGGCTAAGTCATGTCTCCGCAATATCCTTTCTTTCAGGAGTGCTAGTCCTGCAAGATTGGCAGGAGAGCTTATGTAAAGTTTGGAAGGTGGGAGACGAGGTGCTGGCGGAAGTAAAGCTGTGAGGACGGGGCGTGAGTCGTGCTTGGGTAGCTCAGTGGTAGAGCACTTTGCAAGATCCCCTCGCTTCTAAACTGATACTGTTATTATTCAGCTCCGAGTACGTAGAGGGTGGTATATGCGACGTACAGTATAACTGGTCAGCATTTCCACCCGCAATTTGCGAGTGTAAGTCGGACCTTCCTTGATCCGCCTTGGTGGGTCGTGTCGTCGGATTTCCTCCTACCTATGCGCGGTGCAGCTCTCGCAAATGTCGTCCCGTGCAGGTTCTTCATTGGCGCATTGGATGTCTCTGTCGGTGGAAGCTAATTATCTGAAATTGGAGTCGATCAACTTTGTGGTATCTATTTACTCGAAATTAACATTCAGAATGCCGTAATATCACTTTTATTCCTATTAGATCAATAATGAAACACTCATGTCACAAACTACTCGTAACCGAGAGCATGGCTACCGTCGAACAAGACACGAAGAGCTCTTAACCCCGACTGCCGACTTCGGCGCGCAGTCCGTATCTCTTATTAGTTTCGTCATAGTTCGTGGATTTACGATCAAGTTCGTACTTACTACGATATGTATTTGTAAATGAACGGGTGTGAATTTTAACGAGGCAAAATTATGATAAATAGCTTTAAACATCCAGAGGCTCCTCCTAGTATTCATGTTGTCATAAACGGCTCAAAAATGGCTCTGAGCACTTTGGGACTTAACTGCTGAGGTCACCAGTCCCCTAGAACTTAGAACTGCTTAAACCTAACTAAACTAAGGACATCACACACATCCATGCCCGAGGCAGGATTCGAACCTGCGACCGTAGTGGTCGCGCGGTACCAGACTGTAGCGCCTAGAACCGCTCGGCCATTTCGGCCGGCTGTCATAAATGACTTTAATGATTAAATATAAATAAACAAAATCGGTGACTGGCGCCAAGATGGCGGTACTTCCCGTCATGTATATTTCCCAGGCTAACGCTTGTTGCTACGGTCCAGCGCCGAGCCCCAGCCGGCCGAAGTGGCCGCGCGGTTCTGGCGCTGCAGTCTGGAACCGCGAGACCGCTACGGTCGCAGGTTCGAATCCTGCCTCGGGCATGGATGTGTGTGATGTCCTTAGGTTAGTTAGGTTTAACTAGTTCTAAGTTCTAGGGGACTAATGACCTCAGCAGTTGAGTCCCATAGTGCTCAGAGCCATTTTTGAGCCGAGCCCCACACGACTACGCGCGAGACATGGTCGCTTCGTCACCTAGCCAGACAGCGTGGGAAATGCTCTGCGATTCATGGCCGGCTACGGACTACAGCACTTCCTAACAATCGCGAATACATCAATGAGAGACAATAATTTATTAAAACTGGTAAAAATGTCTTCCTCACGTAAGAGGTACCTTACAACTTGCCCGCAAAAGGCAAGGGTCCCGAGTTCGAGTCTCGGTCCGGCACACAGTTTTGATCGGCCAGGAAGTTTCATATCAGCGCACACTCCGCTGCAGAGTGAAAATCTCATTCTGGAAGGGAAAGCAGTTTGCCAAAAGAACATTGCTACAAACCCTGAAAAGCCCTTTTACATATCAGAAGAATGTTCTCCCATGTAACAGTTTCACTAGTAAACAGTTAAAGAAAGATTGTCATCAGTGGGGTTCCAACGCACTAACTTCTCACGCACGCGAGATCTACATAGCAAGCTTTTCCTGTGCTCCGTAGCTCTGGTGATACTTTTAATTACCGTTTACGCATGTTCTACTGGACGACAGCACACAGCACGAACTAAACCGGTGTTTTGGTTCATGCTCTACCGACACACAACGTTTGGAACCGATCTGAGTGTCTGACATCTGGAGGTGTCAGAGCCATTACGAAATATATTGACTATCATTGCTATATTATTGTTGATTATGTTATTCTCTTGAGGACAATATTATGGAAATGGAAAAGGATGTAGATGAAAATGAAATGGGAGATATGATACTACGTGAAGAGTTTGACAGAGCACTGAAAGACCTGAGTCGAAACAAGGCCCCCGGAGTAGACAACATTCCATTAGAACTACTGATAGCCTTGGGAGAGCCAACCCTGACAAAACTCTACCATCTGGTGAGCAAGATGTAGGAGACAGGCGAAATTCCCTCAGACTTCAAAAAGAATATAATAATTCCAATCCCAAAGAAAGGAGGTGTTGACACATGTGAAAATTACCGAACTATCAGTTTAATAAGCCACGGCTGCAAAATACTAACACGAATTCTTTACAGACGAATGGAAAAACTGGTAGAAGCCGACCTCGGGGAATATCAGTTTGGATTCCGTAGAAATGTTGGAACACGTGAGGCAATACTGGCCCTACGACTAATTTTAGAAAATAGATTAAGGAAAGGCAAACCTACGTTTCTAGCATTTGTAGACTTAGAGAAAGCTTTGACAATGTTCACTGGAATACTCTCTTTCAAATTCTGAAGGGGGCAGGGGTAAAATACAGGGAGCGAAAGGCCATTTACAATTTGTACAGAAACTAGATGGCAGTTATAAGAGTCGAGGGGCATGAAAGTGAAGCGGTGGTTGGGAAGGGAGTGAGACAGGGTTGTAGTCTATCCCCAGTGTTATTCAATCTGTATATTGAGCAAGCAGTAAAGGAAACAAAAGAAAAATTCGGAGTAGGAATTAAAATCTATGGAGAAGTAATAAAAACTTTGAGGTTCGCAGATGACATTGTAATTCTGTCAGAGACAACAAAGGACCTGGAAGAGCAGTTGAACGGAATGGATAGTGTGGTGAAAGAAGGATATAAGATGAACATCAACAAAAGCAAAACGAGGATAATGGAATGTAGTCGAATTAAATCTGGTGATGCCGAGGGTGTTAGATTAGGAAATGAGACGCTTAAAGTAGTAAATGAGTTTTGCTATTTGGGAAGCAAAATAACTAATGATGGTCGAAGTAGGAGGATATATTTCGCAGCAGAAGATAGGATTTTGATCTTATGAACAGGGAATTAACACAGAGCAAGAATAGATATATACCTTTTAGAAGTATTAGTATAGATCTCTAACTGCTCTGTACAAATTATAGTTCTTGTAATTTGCACGAAACTGACGTTCAACCGAAAAAATATATTTCAGTTCATCAGTAGTCTATTTCTTGTGGGAGTTCCATTACTATTGTATAAAATCGATACCGAATGTAAAGGACATCAGACGAACATGTTTCGATCTGGAGCATACGTTCTTGACGCCAGTCAGTTAAGACAACGGACCCGTTTAATAACATGGTTTAGTTGGCGGGACTGTGAGCGGACGATGTACTGTTGGAGGAAATGTGTCTGGATGGTAGACGAGGTTATTACTTGCAATATGCTGATTCGCCATTGCACTTCTGATACCTCATTCGTGAACCATGGATCGGCTGAGATGGTTCGCCTTGCATGCACGAATAGCACGTCGAGCATCTCCTGTATGAAACCGCCATTAAGTCAAATGGCACCAAGTCATAAGAACTACCAGTACCGTCTCTGGCGGTACAATTCAGAACACGAAGCGAGTCTTCAAGAGCGGGCTACAATCACAAATTCGGGCACCTCGTGTATATTCCACCCCCGTCCATGTTACGGGGGCTACAGCAAAATCTTTGTAAATGCTGCGTGCCAATATAATCTGACGTTAGCGAGATCATGGCGGTACTCCAAAAACGACGGCTGATTTGTGTTTACGGTTTTAAAATAAATGGATAGGTCCAGAACAGAAGAATGTATCTATGACGATGCAGGGGCTCCGCCCATCATCGTCGATCCAACCTGAGAGAGTGAGAAATAGAGAGCTCAAAGATAAGAAAAGAGGCATACAACTCTGCGGAAGACAGTTGTTACTTTCAGAAATATTGTTCTGTAGTTAAGAGAGAGGATATAAAATGTAGACTGACAATGGCAAGGAAAGCGTTTCTGAAGGAGAGAAATTTGTTAACATCGAGTATAGATTTAAATGTCAGGAAGTCTTTTCTGAAAGTATTTGTATGGAGTGTAGCCATGTATGGAAGTGAAACGTGGACAATAAATAGTTTAGACAAGAAGAGAATAGAAGCTTTCGAAATGTGGTGCTACAGAAGGATGTTGAAGATTAGACGGGTAGATCACATAACTAATGAGGAGGTACTGAATCGAATTGGGGAGAAGAGAAATTTGTGGCACAACTTGACGAGAAGGAGAGATCGATTGGTAGGACATATTCTGAAGCATCAAGGGATCACCAATTTAGTATTGGAGGGCAGTGCGGAGGGTAAAAATCGTAGAGGGAGACCAAGAGATGAATAGACTGAACAGATTCAGAAGGATGTAGGTTGCAGTAGGTAATGGGAGATGAAGAATCTTGTACAGGATAGAGTAGCATGGAGAGCTGCATCAAACCAGTCTCAGGACTGAAGACCACAACAACAACAACAACAACAACAACAACAGAGTTATCATCGTTGCCACCTCGTTTCCTTGGTGCGAGGGAGCGGGGCCCGGCGTGCGCCGGTGCGCGGTGCCGTAATTCACGGGTGCGGCTTCTTCGGAGCCAGCCGCTTCCCGGAAGCGTGTTCGGCGTGCGTATCGCGTGACAGCCGGCCCGCCGGTGAGCAATGCGCGGCTGCCGGGACGGCAGTGGCGCCTGGCCCAGTCGGCGCGTGGGCAGCTCCCAGCGGCGGCCACAGACACAATTCTCCCAATTAACGCCGGCAGTGTTTTTAAATCTAAACCACCTGCTGACGTTTACAGTACGCTCCCGGAGTTTCTTGCTCGTAGAAAGTAATTATGACAAAGTGCTGCGCCTTTTGTGTACGTAATATGTTAGAAGAGATGGGCTGACGTCATGTACTTTCAGCTACCGGATAGCATGCTAGTCTTTGAGCAGCCTTAAACCCCCTTTATACGAGCGGCTTTCTGGTCAAAATCGTCTACTCGTACTTGGTGTGTGTCACGTGCCTATGTTTAATCCGCCGTCACGGTGTCGTGATTGGTTCAGTGATCAGTTGACTATTCCGAATGCAGTATACAGCAGACTGTGCAGGCGTAGAGCCATGGGTTGTGGCGTCGTCTGTTGACATCTACATCTACATGATTACTCTGCAATTCACATTTAAGTGCTTGGCAGAGGGTTCATCGAACCACAATCATACGCGGAAAAAACGAACACTTAAACCTTTCTGTTCGAGCTCTGATTTCTCTTATTTTATTTTGATGATCATTCCTACCTATGTAGGTTGGGCTCAACAAAATATTTTCGCATTCGGAAGAGAAAGTTGATGACTGAAATTTCGTAAATAGATCTCGCCGCGACGAAAAAGTCTTTGCTTCAATGACTTCCATCCCAACTCGCGTATCATATCTGCCACACTCTCTCCCCTATTACGTGATAATACAAAACGAGCTGCCCTTTTTTGCACCCTTTCCATGTCCTCCGTCAATCCCACCTGGTAAGGATCCCACACAGCGCAGCAATATTCTAACAGAGGACGAACGATGTAGTGTAAGCTGTCTCTTTAGTGGACTTGTTGGATCTTCTAAGTATACTGCCAATGAAACGCAACCTTTGGCTCGCCTTGCCCACAATATTATCTATGTGGTCTTTCCAACTAAAGTTGTTCGTAATTTTAACACCCAGGTACTTAGTTGAATTGACAGCCTTGAGAATTGTACTATTTATCGAGTAATCGAATTCCAACGGATTTCTTTTGGAACTCATGTGGATCACCTCACACTTTTCGTTATTTAGCGTCAACTGCCACCTGCCACACCATACAGCAATCTTTTCTAAATCGCTTTGCAACTGATACTGGTCTTCGGATGACCTTACTAGACGGTAAATTACAGCATCATCTGCGAACAACCTAAGAGAGCTGCTCAGATTGTCACTCAGGTCATTTATATAAATCAGGAACAGCAGAGGTCCCAGGACGCTTCCCTGGGGAACACCAGATATCACTTCAGTTTTACTCAATGATTTGCCGTCTATTACTACGAACTGCGACCTTCCTGACAGGAAATCACGAATCCAGTCGCACAACTGAGACGATACCCCATAGGCCCGCAGCTTGATTAGAAGTCGCTTGTGAGGAACGGTGTCAAAAGCTTTCCGGAAATCTAGAAATACGAAATCAACTTGAGATCCCCTGTCGATAGCGGCCATTACTTCGTGCGAATAAAGAGCTAGCTGTTAATTTATCATCGCCCCGTTTGTTGATGTTGTAGTAGAGTGTTTTGCACTTTTGAGACTTCCTAATCTTTATTTTATTGTTCGTGACACATTACCAAGGTTGCAAGATAATGATGATGATATGCCAGTGTGGCCACATGACAATAAGGTTTTTAGCGCCCGAAGGTTACAAAAGGACTTGATATTTTTCCTCTCCCGTAAGAGAGACCAGATACCTGAAAATATATATTTATGTTTTAAAAGACAATATCTGGAGAACGGAAAAGTTTACACTGTGCATTAACAAGAACGTAAATAGATAAATGTTTTTTTTAATGAAAACTGTTTCAATAGCAAAAAGTAAAAAATATTGACGATGTCATTGTGCACTTACAACGATGGTATTTGCAACTTGGAAAAATGAGACGCAAAGGACAAAATAAAAAGGCGTTATTTACCACCTTCTAAATATTGTTTGATGTGGTTATACGAATATATTTTTTCGAGAAATAAATGGTAATTTTGTGAACGGTTTTGACGACATTTTCTCTACGCTTTCAATTGTCAGTGCCGGCCTCGGTGGCCGAGCGGTTCTAGGCGCTGCAGTCCGGAACCGCGCGACTGCTACGGTCGCAAGTTCGAATCCAACCACGCGCATCGATGTGTGTGATGTCCTTAGGTTAGTTAGGTTTAAGTAGTTCTAGGGAACTGACGACCTCCGATGTTAAGTCCCATTGTGCTCAGAGCCATTTTCAATTGTCAGCAACGTGGAAAATTCCTCATACCAACTTGGTCAACAACATCCAAGATGAATTTTGCTTCGGTCATTAATAAACTCCATTAACATTGTTAATTATTTAATTCTGTTACTATACTTTGACTTTTTGTGAGAAGGATGCTCTCTCATAACATCACTTTCAACGTTCGGGCGCCAAACTGCACAGCAGACAGCTATCACAACATACGCAATTCTGGCGCCTAAGTGTAAACAAACTGACACTGGTGACAGCCGGGACTCAGTACAGGAGTAACAATACGCCATGGGTGTTGTGGCAGACTCACACCAGCCGGTTGAAGCATCAAACCCCCTCATTTAACGGACTATACATTATAGCGGTTTTACCCTCTATCGATCCGTGGTTAACTATTTATTCATTGTTGAGTCACAATCTGCTAGTTAGAAGTATACGCCGCAACTAAGCGACCTGGTCTGACCGTCAGGTGCTAACAGTCCTCCGCAGGTATACGGGGCCATCTTTTTGCTGAAATGTCCAGATACTTTGAGGTGCTTGGCGGAGGAGTAACGCAGCAAAACATGACATTGAAGTTGATCCGCCGGCCGCTGTGACCGAGCGGTTCTAAGTCTGGAACCGCGCTGCTGCTACGGTCGCAGGTTCGAATCCTGCCTCGGGCATGGGTGCGTGTGATGTCCTTAGGTTTAAGTAGTTCTAAGTCTAGGGGACTTAGTACTTAGAGCCATTTGAACAATTTTTGAAGTTGATCCCAAAATTCCTCAGTTGAGTTAATGTGGGGAACTGGGCGCCCAGGAAATTACGTCCAAGTACTGAGTGTACTCTTCAGTCACTTGCGACATTTATAGCCTTGTGGAAAGGTACATTATTTTTCTGAAATATTGAACCTCCCACATGGAAACCTGTCATTTTGTAATTTATAGTATGATTTGTGTAATTTATGTATTCGACAACATTTTGAACAGTTTAAGCATCACGTTTTATGTTACTATTTCGCTTTCTCTACCAGACTGCAGTTGCAACAGTCGAAGGCCATGAAAGGGAGGCAGTAATGCGGAAGGGTGTGAGACAATGTTATACCTTAATGTTATCTAGCGATGCACAGAGCTAAGGGAAAGCAAGGAGGGTAAAGAAAAATTTGGAAACGAAATGTAGTTCAGTAAGAGAAAATAGAAGCTTCAGGATTCATCGACGTTATTGCAGTTACACGACAGATGAATTCGTAATTGCGAATAATGACTGCCATTTGCTGTAGAATGCAATGACGACAATGAAAATTTGTGCTGGAGCGAGACTCTAACCCGGATTTCCTGCTTACAGCGAGCAGTCGCCTTACAATTCGACTATCCGTACACGATTCACGGCCAGCCGCAAACTTCCATATATTGTCAACCATACGTCTACGATCTGTACTCGCACATCCATTATGTATATTCCTGTACAGATCAGACGTTGTGCTTGAAAGATGCACCAAAAAAAATCATTGTCATCATTCCGTTCTACAGCTGATGGTAGTCATTATTCGCAATTGCGGATTCATTTGAAGTGTTTCGTAACGGCTGTGGTCGCTGCAGTGCACTGTCATCAGAATAACACAGGCTCTGCAATATCGTATTATTGTAGTTATACCAAAGATTGGCAAGGACTTGGGAGAGCAGCTGGACTGGATGGATAGCGAATTCGTTCTGAATGAGGAGCGGATGGGATGGATAGGATGTGTGACTGCTGTGTACGGACGCAGGAGGAGCTGGCCACTGTTCGCGAGCAGCTGAGCGTGTTGATGGCCACGGTCAGCCGTCTTCAGGCTGTTGCTTCGGAGTGTAGCGACAGTGGGGAGTCTGGTGTGTCGCATGGTACACCCCAGGTGTTACATGCTTCACCCACTGTCCCTGCTGTCGAGACATCTTGGCAGGTACCGGACGCGGTTGGGCCGCCCTCTCCCCAAGGGGAGTGGCGGTTTCAGCAGCGTTCGCGGCGCACGAGGCGGAGGGTCAATGTGGAAGCTGGCCGTGTGGCATCGCCCGCTCTGCCTGTCAGTGGACATGTGACCGCTCCTTCAGCAAGGTCCGAGCAGGCACACGGGGGGAGGGGTTTATTAGTTATTGGGAGCTCCAACGTTAGGCGGGTGATGGAGCCCCTTAGGGAAATAGCGGAAAGGTCGGGGAAGAAGGCCAGTGTTTGTCTGCTTGCCGGGGGGTCTCATCCGAGATGTGGAGGAGGCCCTGCCGGCGGCGATAGAGAGCACTGGATGCACCCGACTGCAAATTGATGCTCATGTCGGCATCAATGACTCCTGCCGTCTGGGTTCAGAGGTCATCCTCAGTTCGTACAGGCGGTTGGCGGAATCGGTGAAGGCGGAAAGCCTCGCTCGCGGGGTGTAATCTGAGCTAACTATTTGTAGTATCGTTCCCAGAACCGATCGCGGTCCTCTAGTTTGGAGCCGAGTAGAAGGCTTAAACCAGAGGCTCAGACGATTCTGCGGAGATCTGGGGTGCAAATTTCTCGACCTCCGCTATCGGGTGGAGAAATGTAGGGTCCCCCTGAACAGATCAGGCGTGCACTACACGCCGGAAGCGGCTACAAGGGTAGCGGACTACGTGTGGAGTGCACATGTGGGTTTTTTAGGTTAGAGAATTCCCTCCCTAGGCCCGAAAAGACGCCTCCTGAGACGCGGCAAGGTAGGAGTAGGCAAAATGCAACAGGTAATAACAATATTAATGTGCTAATAGTAAGCTGCAGGAGCGTCTATAGAAAGGTCCCAGAACTGCTCTCATTAATAAACGGTCACAATGCCCATATAGTACTAGGGACAGAAAGTTGGCTGAAACCAGACGTAAACAGTAATGAAATCCTAAACTCAGATTGGAATGTATACCGCAGAGAGAAGCTGGGCAGTGAAGGGGGAGGCGTGTTTATAGCTATAAGAAGTGCAATAGTATCGAAGGAAATTGACGGAGATCCGAAATGAGAAATAATTTGGGTGAAGGTCATGGTTAAAGCAGGCTCAGACATAGTAATTGGATGTCTCTATAGGCCCCCTGGCTCAGCAGCTGTTGTGGCTGAGCACCTGAAGGATAATTTGGAAAATATTTTGAGTAGATTTCCCCACCATGTTATAGTTCTGGGTGGAGATTTTAATTTGCCGGATATAGACTGGGAGACTCAAACGTTCATAACAGGTGGCAGGGACAAAGAATCCAGTGAAATTTTTTAAAATGCTTTATCTGAAAACTACCTTGAGCAGTTAAACAGTGAACCGACTCGTGGCGGTAACATATTAGACCTTCTGGTGACAAACAGACCCGAACTATTTGAAACAGTTAACGCAGGACAGGAAATCAGCGATCATAAAGCGGTTACTGCAACGATGATTTCAGCCGTAAATAGAAATATTAAAGAAGGTAGGAAGATTTTTCTGTTTAGCAAAAGTGACAAAAAGCAGATTACAGAGTACCTGACGGCTCAACACAAAAGTTTTGTCTCAAGTACAGATAGTGTTGAGGATCAGTGGACAAAGTTCAAAACCATCGTACAATATGCGTTAGAAGAGTATGTGCCAAGCAAGATCGTAAGAGATGGAAAAGAGCCACCGTGGTACAACAACCGAGTTAGAAAACTGCTGCGGAAGCAATGGGAACTTCATAGCAAACATAAACATAGCCAAAGCCTTGCAGACAAACAAAAATTACGCGAAGCGAAATGTAGTGTGAGGAGGGCTACGCGAGAGGCGTTCAATGAATTCGAAAGTAAAGTCCTATGTACTGACTTGGAAGAAAATCCTAAGAAATTTTAGTCTTATGTCAAAGTGGTAGGTGAATCAAAACAAAATGTTCAGACACTCTGTGACCAAAATGGTACTGAAACAGAGGATGACAGACAAAAGGCCGAAATACTAAATGTCTTTTTCCAAAGCTGTTTCGCCGAGGAAGACTGCACTGTAGTTCCTTCTCTGGATTGTCGCACAGATGACAAAATGGTAGATATCGAAATAGACGACAGAGGGATAGAGAAACAATTAAAATCGCTCAAAAGAGGAAAGGCCGCTGGACCTGATGGGATACCAGGTCGATTTTACACAGAGTACACGAAGTAACTTGCCCCCCTTCCTGCAGCGCTGTACCGTAGGTCTCTAGAAGAGCGTAGCGTTCCAAAGGATTGGAAAAGGGCACAGGTCATCCCCGTTTTCAAGAAAGGACGTCGAACAGATGTGCAGAACTATAGACCTATATCTCTAACGTCGATCAGGTGTAGAATTTTGGAACACGTATTATGTTCGAGTATTATGACTTTTCTGGAGACTAGAAATCTACTCTGTAGGAATCAGCATGGGTTTCGAAAAAGACGATCGTGTGAAACCCAGCCCGCGCTATTCGTTCACGAGACTCAGAGGGCCATAGACACGGGTTCCCAGGTAGATGCCGTGTTTCTTGACTTCCGCAAGGCGTTCGATACAGTTCCCCACAGTCGTTTAATGAACAAAGTAAGAGCATATGGACTATCAGACTAATTGTGTGATTGGATTGAAGAGTTCCTAGATAACAGAACGCAGCATGTCATTCTCAATGGAGAGAAGTCTTCCGAAGTAAGAGTGATTTCAGGTGTGCCGCAGGGGAGTGTCGTGGGACCGTTGCTGTTCACAATATACATAAATGACCTTGTGGATGACATCGGAAGTTCACTGAGGCTTTTTGCGGATGATGCCGTGGTATATCGAGAGGTTGTAACAATGGAAAATTGTACTGAAATGCAGGAGGATCTGCAGCGAATTGACGCATGGTGCAGGGAATGGCAATTGAATCTCAATGTAGACAAGTGTAATGTGCTGAGAATACATAGAAAGATAGATCCCCTATCATTTAGCTACAAAATAGCAGGTCAGCAACTGGAAGCAGTTAATTCCATAAATTATTTGGGAGTACGCATTAGGAGTGATTTAAAATGGAAAGATCATATAAAGTTGATCGTTGGTAAAGCAGATGGCAGACTGAGATTCATTGGAAGAATCCTAAGGAAATGCAATCCGAAAACAAAGGAAGTAGGTTACAGTACGCTTGTTCGCCCACTGCTTGAATACTGCTCAGCAGTGTGGGATCCGTACCAGATAGGGTTGATAGAAGAGATAGAGAAGATCCAACGGAGAGCAGCGCGCTTCGTTACAGGATCATTTAACAATCGCGAAAGCGTTACGGAGATGATAGATAAACTGCAGTGGAAGACTCTGCAGGAGAGGCGCTCAGTAGCTCGGTACGGGCTTTTGTTGAAGTTTCGAGAACATACCTTCACCGAAGAGTCAAGCAGTATATTGCTCCCTCCTAGTATATCTCGCGAAGAGACCATGAGGATAAAATCAGAGAGATTAGAGCCCACACAGAAGCATACCGACAATCCTTCTTTCCACGAACAATACGAGACTGGAATAGACGGGAGAACCGATGAGGTACTCAAGGTACCCTCCGCCACACACCGTCAGGTGGCTTGCGGAGTATGGATGTAGATGTAGATGTAGATGAGCAGCGCCTTGAAAACAGGTTGTAAGATAAACACAAAAAAAATAAAATAAAACGAGGGTAATGGATTGTAACCAAATTAAATCGGGCGGCGAGGAGTGAATCAGAATGGAAAACGAGAAGATGCGTGGAACTAGCATGTCGGAAACGACAAAGCGGGGAGGCTGTTCGCGTGCTGCTATTGTGAGCGTCTATGATAAGTGGTTACAGAACGGTGAAGCTACGAGTAGGCAACAAGGTTTCCAGAATGAAATTGCTCTCCGCAGCGGAGTGTGCTCTGGTTTGAAACTTCCTGGCAGATTAAAACCGTGTGACGTCTGGGAATCGAACATGGGACCTATGCCTTCGTGGGCAAGAGCTCTACCGATTGAACTATCGAAATATGACTCAGTATCAGCCCTCACAGTTCCATTACTGTCAGTACCTCTGAAAATTGGAATGCAGGTGAAGAGTTACTAGCAGGAGTGAAGCTCTGAAGGCAGATCGTGAGTCGTGCTTGGGTAGCATAGTTGACAGAGCACTTCCCCGCGGAGGGCAATAGTCTCTGGCACACAATTACTTTAAACTGCGAGGGAGACTTTGCCAAAGAGGTGTCACACGTCCATGTCTCATCACAGAACGTGTGATGTCGGGGGCTTTCCCGCTTTGCTGCTCTGAGGACAGAGTACAGCGGTGATACAGGTACATGCGTTTCGGAGCACACCGCACAGTGCACAGTGTTGAATGTGGGGCACAGCAGCAACCCATATACATCCCCATGTTGAACCAACGACATTGCCCAGTGGACACGCCATCATTGAAATTAAACTGTCGATCAATGGAACCGTTGCGCCTAGTCCGATGGCTACATTTTCTTGTTACACAAGGTCAATGATCGTGTCCGGATACGCTGTCATCCGAGTGAATGGCTCCTCGAAACATGCACCACACCTAAGACAGAGCCCCACAAGGCCAATGTAATGCTATGGGGGACACTCACCCGGCATTTCATGGGATCTTTTGCAGGAAACGAAGGTACCACAACAGATGTGGACTAATTGAACATTATCGCAGACCACTTTGTCCCTTCATGCTTGACGTCTTCCCCGACAGCGATGGCATATTCCAGCAAGAAAAATGTGAACGTCACACGGCCAGGGGCTTGATACTGAACTGACGCTGATGTTTTGGCCACCAAATTCGCCAGATATGAAGCCGACGGAACATTTTGGAACGACACCGGGCGTCATTTCCACAGCCACAAACACTAGCGCGTAATTTACTGGAATTGGGGAAATGAGAAACCAGTACGTAGACATCTGGTACAATATAGCTCCGGAAACCTACCAAGGACTTGTCGAAAACATTCCACGCAGAATCTCTGTCGCAATGCGTTTCCAAAGGAGCATCTCTCTTAAACTTGTGGGCTTAATGTTTCGGTTCATCAGTACATGCACACCTGAGAAATGATTATGAATGGCTCCGATAAAAACAATGAATTTATAGGACGTTAACTCTTTCTATAAGATCTCATTTCGCAAGCAAATAATGCCATTTTTAGGATGTAGCAATTACTGACTTCAGCTGAAGCAGACGGCTTAATATGGCTGGCACAAGTGAATAAGAAAATATTCAGTAACGTCAAGAAAGTGACAGCACAGAGTACGAAGTGTAGTCATAACATTTTAATTATAACCTCAGAGAAATAAATGTACGATTCTCTCTTGTTCACTCTCTGACCTTTTTTATTTGTTTATTTAATTTTTTCTAGTACACTGAAGTCCTCGCGCTACAGTGCCGTAGTACGCTGTTAGAGAAGCCAAAACAAATTTGTGCAGTGCAGTGATAGTGGGGAGTGTAGTACGGTAGTTCTATTCCAGCATCTGAAGAAGGAGAAAGGTGGAACAGTCCATCCTGAGTTGGTGGAACAGCACGGCTCAATGTTGCGTGACAGTCCTTACGTGACGCAGTTTTCAGTATGCTCAAGCAAATCTGAATGCCGGATGAGGAAGTGGGAGACCATCTCTCTATGAAGAGCCGAGACTTGGAGGCTTTGATGCCTGAAGACCGGCGTATAACAACCGCAGGGACAATGCGGAAAAGGCAGAATCAGCCAAGAGTCACTTTCCAACACCTTGCACGAAATTTTGAACATGACGAAGGTCGGCACTCGCTGGGTTCATCTCCTGTATAAAAGTCAACATGGGTCTCACAAAAAGAGATCTTGGGACACTCAGCTTTGCTCTGTTCCCCCAAGAGATCCATAGGGCTGTAGGCAACAACGTTGAGGTTGATGGCGTGTCCCTAAACTTTCACAACGTCTCGCACTGCCCTTTAGTGAAAGAAAAAATAATGGAACGAGCTTACCGATTATCGCACCACATTTTCAGCTGGATTCAAGACTTGCTAGCAGACAGCTCAACACATCTCTTCTAACGGAACAAAATCGACAGATGTGAAGATAATTTCCGGAGTATCACAAGGAAGTGTGTTAGGACCGTAATTGTTTACACTGTATACAGATGATCTTGTAGCAAGCGTCGGAATCTGTTTAAGACTATTCGGAGATGGTGCGGTTGTCTATAAGAAAGTAGTAACGCCAGAAGACAGTACCGATTTGTAGAATGACCTGTGCTGGATTGATGAATGGTGCAGACCCTAGCAGTTGACCCTGAACTTAAATAAGTTAAACACATTATGCATACACTCTTGCGTGGTTACACTATTGATGACTAATTGCCGGAAACAAAATCTACCGTAAAATATCCAGAAGTAACTATATAAAGCGCCCTTAAGTGCAATAGCCACATAAAACGAGTATAGGAAACCCAGGTGCCATAATGAGATTCATAGGAAAAATTTGAAGGAAATGTAACACATCCACGAAGGAAGTGGCTTGCATGGCACTTGTTCGACAGACTGTTGAGTATTGTTTACCAACCTGGGACCCTTACGAGATAAGACTGATGGAAGAGATAGAGAAGATCCAACGGAGCGGCTCGTTTCGTCCTGGGATCATTTATTCTGCACGAGAGCGTTATAGAAATGCTCGAAGAACTCCAGTGTCAGACAATGCAAGAGAAGTGTTGTGGGTTACGAAAAGATTTACCACTGAAATTTCGAGAACCACTTTCCCGGAAGAGTCGAGCAACGTACTCCGACGTACATTTCGTGAAATGACCACCACGAGAAAACTCGAGAAATTAGAGCTAATACGGAGGCTTACCGACAATTATTCTTCTCATTTGCCATTCGCGAGTGGAACGGGGAAGGGGGGATCAGTTAGTGATACCAGAAGTACCTTCCACCACACATGGTCAAGTGGCTTACGGAGTGTGACGTAAATGTAGATTATTGAGCACCGCCGAAAAAGACGAACACCAGACTATGATTGCTGAATGTTGTTCAGGACTGAAGGACTAATATGGTGTGGTGCTAACATATTATGGTCCTAAGGGGCAAACCATCGTTGGAGCATACTTCCTAAATCTCCTAAATTACGGAAGTGTTGCGGGACGCTGTCCTAAGGGCAGTTATTGCCCCATGACCGTACACCAGCAGATTCTGTGCAGGATACAGACACACATGCTACTTCTATGGCCAGTCAGTTTTCGCCTCGCCCTGTACTCTCTTAAGACAGCACCCTGTGACTCTATCTCTTTCCTCGAAAGAGGAATCGGTTGTATGCCAACCATTTCGAGAATGACGACGAGGCTATTTCCGAGGCTGTATGTCTCCTGAACAGCCAAAATTCAGACTTCTACAACCAAACTCTCCACCAGGTCATCATTCGTTAAAAAAAAGGTGTCACATTTAACAATGACTATGCAGAGAAGGAATAACACCATGACCAACTTTAACGACCGCAGCTTGGTTTTTAGAAGTGATAACTGAACTTTATGAGTAACCGTCGTGCTAATTTTAGCTCTGAGTTGCTGTAAATGAAGCTAATTTTGCTGCCTCTCTTTCAGAAACTGCGTACGAGGACAAACAGCAGCAAACTGCGAGTTGTGTGATCGCAAGGAATCTCATTTTCCGCTCAGAGCCCACCGTGCCTGACACGCGAGTGGCTCTGCGCAGATGGTGTTCCTTTCGCGAGCTGTCACGGAGAGTGGTTTCCAGAACAGCTGACAGCTGAGGGACGGCTGAGCGAGCCCTACTGTTTGTTGAGACAGTCTCGACCATACACTTCCTTTTTTTGTTCTTCAATTTGTTGTCCATTTCTCCATTGCAATTTTCGGCCGAAGGACCGACCGGCGGCGTCTAGATCTTCTGCAGTTCTACGCCATTTTGAGTAATTTATGAATTAACTGATAGTTGAACCCAGAAATTTCTCCATCTGCGCCTCTTGATAGTCCTGTGCTCAGGCTGGCTACATGTGGTTATAGCCTGCTTTAGAAAATTACTCTTAATGCGCAATCAAGTGAATTAAATTCATGAGCTTTTAAATAAAGGAGTTGCAGCTTCGTGAACATGTTTAAGCAACCTGAATCTATGACTGGAACAGCAGTTTTGATTTTTGCTGTGTCTGTGTAGGGGTTGGGAAGCACCGCCGTAGAGACTTCGACACGTGTTCTAAAAGTCTCTCAGAAGTCTCTGTATTACACATGCATAACGGAAATATAGAAAGTGGTAAACTTTTTTTCCTATCATCATTTTGTGAAGGGTGTGAGAGGAAAAAAGTTTTGTGACGGTTTGAAATTATGTCTAACGTTTGTTGCGAGTCATTAAATGCTCTCACTCGCAAGTACTGGATGTATATATCCTGGGATTTTGGGGGGGGGGGGAGGGGGGCAGTGAGTTACGGTGTTTCGCGATGTGTACGCAGTTTCTACAGTCTAAAAAAAAGGGGGCAACAAACTGGGGCGTAGGATATCGTCAACGTACAGCTGTGCGGTAAGAGTGCGGCGGATGGAGACGCCCTGGACAACGGTGGGGTACCGACCTGATTGTCGCCCGCCATGTGGCTCGGGAACCAGGAGTGATAATCAGGGGAGTCATTTCTTTCCATAGCAGGACTCCTCTGGTTGTTATCCAAGTCACCCTTATAGCACAAGAGTACGTCTACGATATTCTACGTCCCGTTTTGTTGCCCTTCAAGGCACGCGATCCAGGGCTCGCATTTCAGCAAGATAATGCCGCCCGTACATGGCGAGAGTTTCCACTGCTTGTCTTCGTACTTGTGAAAATTTACCTTCACCACCCAGCTCGCTGGATCTCTCCCCAATTGTGAACGTTTGAGCATTATGGACAGTGTCCTCCAACCAGCTAGGGGCTTTGATGATCTAATGCGCCACTCGCACATAATTTGTCATGATATACCTCAGCAGGACATGCAACCTCTCTACCAATTTATGCCAAGCTCAAGTAATGGTTCAAATAGCTCTAAGAACTATGGGACTTAACATCTGAGGTCATCAGCCCCGTAGACTTAGAACTAATTAAACCTAACTAACCTAAGGACATCACACACATCCATGCCCGAGGCAGGATTCGAACCTGCGACCGTAGCGGTCGCGCCGTTCCGGAGTGAAGCGCCTAGAACTGCTCGGTCACAGCGGCCGGCTATGCCAAGCCAAATAACTGTTTGCATAAGGGCCGGAGGTGGACTAACGCGTTATTGATTTGCTCAGTTTAGGAAGATCTTTCTCTGCAATAAATCAACTAACAATTTTTTCTGAAAATCTAATCTTTTTTTTATATATGTAAGTACATCACATCCACCGATTTCCGTCCCATTCGGATAGTTCCTTTCAGGTGTGTCATTTATCTTTCTTAGAGTGTAACTTGAATGTAAAACTATTCTTCTTAAGAAATAAATTATGATACCATTTTAAAATTGTGAATTCGGTCAGTAATTATATTACATATTGAAAATCAGGCCTTTTTTGCCTCTGAAAGCCGCTAGATAAGCAACCATTAACTGGGACTGAGTGCCATGAACCGGATTAACCGTTTATTAATATGGATAAGAGACGACATCATTGGACAGCGAATTTTTTGGAAGTCGCATTCTTTTATTACCCGTATTTCTTCCTCACTAGGAAATTTAACTTAGGTAGAATGCGGAAGGGCTTCGGACCTCCATACTGGTATGCGGCATAAATCGGTGCAGACGTTACTTCATCTCAGAGGCTGGCCCGTGACAAACGATGCCGCCGCCGTTCGTCTCAGTTAATCGAATGTCATAGTCGCTTTGTTCGCGACGGCTCGCTGACGTCTCAGAGCGCGGAAGTGATGTCACCCTCCAATTCTAATCACTGCTGTTCTCAGCAGCTCTCCCGCCGAATATTCCGCTAACAATTGCCAACGGCGATGGTTCTCAGCAATGAACATGCAAAGTAATATGCGAATAAGCTTAGTAGCTAGAGTATTGCATGTATTACAGTCGAAAACGCCCGTAAGAACGTCGAGGCAAGATCACATGCGTCATCTAAAAAGTATATAACAATTGCAGCAGTGTTAAATATAGCCTCAGTTATATGTGCAGGCAGGTACTGTAAGTTTTATTGTTGTTGTTGTTGCTAACAAATAATGTCGTCTTTACATTTTGAATCTAGAGGAAGAAACTCAGCGTTCGTGACAAGAGTTCTGGTAGCGGCAGTGTTAAGCACTTTCACACAGCAGGGAGGTCCCTTCCCTTCTGCCCCCTCCTCTTCCAGTTTACGTAATGTGTACTACATCTGCGGATTCCGCGTGTTGTCTGTACTTTCGGACATGTAGCGTGCACAGAGGGCATGGACAGGGAATGTGGATCGGTCGAAAGGCGTACCGAGATAGCCCGCGTAGGTGCGATGAACACTGAGTCCGGGTGGCACTGTGGTTAACGAATTGCCTCGAGAGCGGAAGGTACCGGGGTCGAGTCCCGGTCCGGCACACATTTTCACACGATGCCGCTGACATCAATAGTCCTTTTCCTTTCTCCCCCCCTCCTCCCTCAATTTCAGTAATATGGTTCAAGTGGCTGTGAACACTATGGGACTTAACATATGAGGTCATCAGTCCCCTAGAACTTAGAACTACTTAAACCTTACTAACCTAAGGACATCACATACACATCCATGCCCGAGGCAGGATTCGAACCTGCGACCGTAGCAGTCGCTCGGTTCCGGACTGAAGCGCCTAGAGCCGCTCGTCCACCACGGCCGGCTTCAGTAATAAGCTCATATATTTTGTCACCTGTCACTAGGAAAATTGTGAACAACATTCATTCCATTTCATTTTGGATAAGTTCCTATTTGAGCGTGAGCATGCCAGAAAAAAATGAACTTCGAGCATGAGTCGGCAGCATTTTGATGACCTTGTTTTTGGATTTCATTTCTTGTGGTTAGTCTTACGTTCTATTCTGGATTCTGTATTCGTACATGGATTCTGTTCATGAAATAACTGCCATACTTTCTTCACAGTCCACTAATGTGATATGTCCAAAATTTCCGTAAGCTGTTAGAGCGAATTAAAGAAATCATTTGAAAAATTGTACATTTTGCTAAAATTCTCCATATCCCTTCAATGCTCCCTTTCAGTACAGACAAAGTAATATCAGGAGCTCAAATGTGATCTGAAAGAGCTACTAACACTTTCGTTAAGGAGATAAATCTACCTGTATTCCAGTAACGTGTTAAATCTCAGTGATCAACTTTGCCATTTGCAAGGTAATCTAAAGCAAAAGACGTCATAACGCAGATATTACTAGATATGAAATTCCTTCTGTTACTTACGTGCAATATATCGCGTTTATACAAAGTGGCCATTTAAAGCTACGACTTTCGAGCAATATTCGCCACTTCAGAGTTCTTTGCAAGTTCCAATCGATTATGAGAACTCTTCGAAACTCCGCTACCGGAACCTTACTTTCTGAAAGGACTGACTCATGCAATATCGTTCCACCAGTTTCTCCTTCGCGGGTGTTCTTAACATCGAGCGGGTTTCCATTTATTTTAAATCTGTCAGCGTGCACTCTCTTAATAGTCTTGATTTTCACTTTTAAAATTAATCCACACAGTTGAAACTCGACTGTTCGTCCTCTTTGATATTGTAATTTTAAATACACCACAAATTTTACATATATTTAGAAACAATTTTGAAACTGAAGTAAATATTTCTTTTGGAGAAGAATCATAATGCTCTGCCCCTTCAGAACTGTTTTGAAATCTATGAGATTCACTCTTTCATGAATCCTGTCGGCAGGCGGAAGTTCATTTTATTCTATCTTTAGTTTATCCTTCCTTCTCGAGGCCTGTGTTATATTTAAGAAATACTAATTCGAATAGTTACAGTAATGATTCTTTCGCATTTCGAAGGCTCCTGACATTTTAAAACTATATGGCAAACTGAGCCTCTCTGAAAGTAAGTGAGAGCCCTGACGTCATCTCGTTATAGTAGGGAGAGGACAACATCCGCCCAAACGGCCAACAACACAGGGACAGAGTATCTATGGGAATAAGGGGATCGCTCCCAGCCAAGCACGAAGTCCCTGTTCTGAGGGGGTATGAGCAAGTAGAAGGTGGGGGAAATCTCACGCTTCTGGAATGGGAAACCATTCCCGTAGGCCGATGAACCTATGTAGGTCAATGTTTTAGGACACAGAAGACAACAGGAAACCACTGCATTAAATACTTTAGTGATATGCCTTGCCCCGATGGATGACTTTCACAAGAATACCGGTGGGAACTTTTTCAGGAGAGTAATGTTGAATGTTGCAGAATAATAAGGAACGAAAAAAGAAAGTACCCGGTTGAGAACTGACATGTGAATTGTAAGAAAGATGAATAGGAGCAAGAGGAAGGATAAAGAAATTAAGTGTGCAAATGATCACCTGTTGTTGCAGAATCAGAGGAAGAACTACAATTTATGTTGGAGATTGTTGTAAATGTGGGAAAAGGGAATGGAATGAGGATGAATAAATGAAAGGACTGAATGGTGAGAAATGACAAAGATGGATTTTGGTGAAAATATAACTGAAAAGAGAAACCTTATAGAAGTCAAATATTTCAGGTGCTTTGTTAGTTTGGTGGCAGGAAATTGAAGCTCCGTGCACGATATAAAGGTAGTACAAGTACGGTAAAACATTTTGAAAAGGTGAAACGTTTGTTGACAGAAAAAAATATTCCGATAGAAATAAGGAAGATATTCCCAAAGTGGTTTCTCTGGAGTCCAATATTATACTATGGCATCATGCAAAGCAGCTCATAATGTAGGCCTACTGTACAAATAATTATTACCCTTCTAATGGGCTCATTTTGTAACCTTTAAAATGTGTAGGTGACACTCTATCTCAACCCACGTGCATACAAGCATGTCTAAGGTGATGGAGTTTATTACACTGTAGTGCCAAAGAAACTGGTATAGGTATACGTATCCAAATACAGAGGCACGTAAACAGGCAGAATACGGCGCTGCAGTCGGCAACGCCTATATGAGACAACAAGTGTCTGGCGCAATTATTATATCGGTTACTGCTACAACAATGGCAGGTTATCAAGATTTAAGTGAGTCTGAACGTGATGTTATAGTCGGCGCACGAGCGATGGGACACAGCATCTCCGAGGTAGCGATGAAGTGGGGATTTTCCCGTATGACCGTTTGAAGAGCGTACCGTGAATATCAGGAATCCGGTAAAACATCAAATCTCCAACATCGCTGTGGCCGGAAAAACATCCTGCAAGAATGGGACCAACGACGTCTGAAGAGAATCGTCCAGCGTGACGGAAGGGCAACAGTTCCACATATTGCTGTAGATTTCAATTCTGGGCCATCAACAAGCGTCATCGTGCGAACCACTCAACGAAACATCATCGGTACTCGCGTACCCTCGATGACTGCACGACACAAAGCTGTACGCCGCGCCTGGGCCCGTCAACACCGACAACAGACTGTTGATTACTGGAAACACGTTGGCTTGTCGAACGAGCCTCGTTTTGAATTATGTCGAGAGGATGGACGTGTACTGGTATGGAGACAACCTCATGAATCCATGGATCCTGCAAGTCAGCAGAGGACTGTTCAAACTGGTGGAGGCTCTGTAACGGCGTGGGGCGTGTGCAATTGGAGTGATATAGGACCCTTGATAAGTCTAGATACGACGTAAGCACCCTCTCTGATCACCTGCATTCATTCATGTCCATTGTGCATTGCGATGGGCTTGGGCAATTCCAGCAGGACAATGCGACACCCCACACGTCCCGGATTTCTACAGAATGGCTCCAGGAACACTCTTCTGAGTTTAAACAGTTCCGCTGGTCACCAAACTCTCCAGACATGAACATTATTGAGCATATCTGGGATGCCTTGAAACGTGCCATTCAGAAGAGATCTCCACTCCCTCGTACTCTTGCGGATTTATGGACAGCCCTGCAGGATTCAAGGTGTCAATTTCCTCAGCACTACTTCAGACATTAGTCGAGTCCATATCACGTCGTGTTGCCGCACTTCTGCTGCCTGCGGGGGCCTACACGATGTTAGACAGGTGTACCAGTTTCTTTGGCTCTTCAGTGTACATTTACAACTCTTCCGCGGAGGTCGCCAGTGTCACGCACAAGCGAGGCAAATACAATGTTTCTCACATAATTTACAGAAAGAAATCCAGAGGGGCTATGTTTAGAGATCGTGGTGGCTACTTGGTTGGTCCAAGATGTCCAATCCCCCCACTGTGAAAATGTTCGGTCCAGGAAGTACGAACATGTAACTCCAGAGCGGTGGTGTGCCATTCTGTGGGAAGGTCACGTTTTGTTGAAGGGGAAGGAGTTTAGGGACAGGAAATTTCTCAAGTATGTCTAGATAAACAGTTCAATTTACTGTTTGCTCGATGAAGAAAAATTGTCCATCTATCAGCGGAAAACACACATTCTGCTTTATGTTGTCTGTTATAAGTATCCGAAAACTGTGGGTGATTTCCGAGTCGTAAATGCGAATGCTGTGCCGATTAACCTTCCTGCATGTAGGATTTTGACGGATCTGATCCTACATCTCAAATTCGAGGAGAAGCTGCAAGATTCAGTGCAGAATTTGAACTTTGTAAGCATGGAAGCTAAGTTGTGAATGTAGCACCTTGTGAATGGTCCCGCGCCCGGGTTCCCGGGTTCGATTCCCGGCGGGGTCAGGGATTTTCTCTGCCTTGTGATGACTGGGTGTTGTGTGATGTCCATAGGTTAGTTAGGTTTAAGTAGTTCTAAGTTCTAGGGGACTGATGACCATAGATGTTAAGTCCCATAGTGCTCAGAGCCATTTGAACCATTTTTTTTTCGACCACGACGCGCGCATACAGACCATGCCAGTAAGGTGGGTTAGGGCCGTCACATTGAACGGAGATTGTGTTGAAAAAAAAAAGGAGTTTCTAGCCAAAAGAGTGGGGAATAATATGCATACTGGAAAACTGAATAAAACCAACACGATTTTAGAAAAAAAAAACATGTGTTGTATTACTTACTGAATGATCCTCACATCTATGTTTCATGGTTTTCTTAATAATATTTGGAAATCGGGGATGTTTCATGTGGTCGTCTCGTATAGCAGTGAAGCAATCATACGGTAGTTCTGAAACGTTGTTGTGGAGAAGATTGCTTGAAGTGAAATGGACTGTCAGAATTAGTAATTAAGAAGTAGTGCTTAGAATAAGTGAAGAAGGAAAACTAGTGGAACTGGTGAGAATGAGCAAAACTTCTTGGAAGGTGTATACATTGGAAGAAATAGCCTGCAACAAAGAGTTGCTGAAGGAAGGATTTCAGGGAAGGGAACGAGAGGAAGAAGGCTTTGAATGCTGGATGGCACAGAAAATGGACAAAGTTACCAGCAGGTCAGGACTGAAGGAAGTAGAGAGCGTCCAGTCCATTCTGTAGTCAGGGAAGAAGATGACAAGACTGGTACTCGAAGAAGGCTCTGCCTTACCTCACTTGAGCACCTATCCTGGGTCGCCTCCCCTGTTCAATTTGCTAGAAACTCCCTACTACGTTGCCTGTGAATGCCTAAAACCCCGCCGCGCGGGGTAGCCGCCACGGTTCGCGCGGCTTCCCCGTCGGAGGTTCGAGTCCTCCCTCGGGCATGGGTGTGTGTGTTGTTCTTAGCTTAAGTTAGATTAAGTAGTATCTAAGGATAAGGACCGATGACCTCAGCAGTTCGGTCCCATAGTAACTTACCACAAATTTCCAAATTTTCCTAAAACCCGGATCCCGTTCCGGCACCGGATTTTAACTTGTCACGAAGTTTCACAACAGCGAACACTTTGCAGTTAAGGGCAATATTCGTTTTGGGAAAATCCGCCACAGCATTTGTCTCAGTGGTACTAGCCGAGGGGCCGGCGGGTGTGGCCGAGGGGTTCTAGGCGCTTCAGTCTGGACCCGCGCGACCACTACGGTCGCAGATTCGAATCCTGCCTCGGGCATGGATGTGTGTGATGTCCTTAGGTTAGTTATGTTTAAGTAGTTCTAAGTTCTAGGGGACTGGTGACCTAAGATGTTGAGTCCCATAGTGCTCAGAGCCATTTTACTAGCCGAGGAAGACGTGCAAGAGAGCTTCTGTGGAGTGTACACAGTAAGAGAGGAGTGGGCGTATCGAGGCACACCGTGGGAGTTGCACGAATAGCTCAGGTGCTTAAAGCGTTGCGCACGAAAGGCAAGGACCCCACTCTGAGATCCTGTTCCATGTGCACTTTTAATCTGTCAGAAAGATTCTTACAAAACAATGAGGCTGAGGTGTGATGCAGTGTACAAAACCGTTGCCACTCTCTAGTTGAAATATGGCCAATTACTCATTATTTAAGAAAAATTATTCGTTGCACGAAGGCGTGACAGAAAAGTATCACGTTGTTTCCACTGTTTAACCTGTCGCCAGCAAGCATCTGAGAAGAATGCTTGAAAGGAGAGAGGGAGTGAGGGCGGCAACAGTCTTACTCTTCGCTCGCTTTCACCCTGTGTTAGTGACCTAGCGAAAAATATTGCCTTACCAATAGACTCCATTGTTCGCCGTTCATGGTCTGCCAGTGTCTTCTATTTTCTATGTGCAGCACCAGTAACAGATAGGAAAATTCTATCGAAACCTGTATGTAGACATCACATCCATATTATAAGAAGTGAATAGAAAACAAAGCCTTACCATTGGCGACTGAATAAAACAAAACATGTATGTGACGAAAAACCCATTTCAGCTGTTGCATACACAGTACAAGTATTTATAATCTATTTTAAATGTAGCAGTTGTTAATATGTGCACAAAAATACGGAATGTGATCGATATTATTTCGGAAGTGTTAGTGTACTGAATTGGTGAGGCGATTTAATATTTCTCTCTCTCTCTCTCTCTCTCTCTCTCTCTCTCTCTCTCTCTCTCTCTCTAAATTAATTTCCTTGAAGAGACTCGATTCCAGAATGGTGACGCACATTCGCTGCACTCGTGCCAGAAGCATTGATTTTCGAATTAATTCTGGAGTACAGTCGCAACTATCAAAGACAGTTATTAAAATGCTCTCTCCTGTTACGAAGCTGAAACTTACCGCCAGTGGTAACACACACAGCAGGTGATACAAATAGAACGAACTGTCCTGAAGGTGAGTGACCCCAGGTGGGGAGGGTGGCAGTCGGGTACGAGTGGTGGCTGCTGGCCCTGTGCCAGACTTCTCCAGAGTGACTGATACGTGGTTTGCGTGTACGCTGCTTTCGCTGCTTAGGTTGGCTTTCATTAGCACGCTGCCGTGCTGCTTGACCGTGTAATACGACTGTTATTCTCAACAGTGTTTAACACTTGAAGAAACTGGGAAAAGTATCGTAAACTCTGCCACGGGTAGCCGCAGGCTATTACGCTTGCATCGTCGGCATAATACGAGGGTTGCGTGTTGAACCTCAGGAAAAGCAAAGCTCTCTCTAACCAGAAAATTAATTTTAACATCGTACTACTTTACTAGAAATGCTTGTTTTGTGAGTGGTTTTCCCTTACCTTTCTTCGGCTTTGACTCCCTTCTGGAGGGACTCTAAAGGGTGATGCAACTCAGTAATTTTTACATTAACAAATTAATGAATCAGGTGATAAGAAACAGAAAAAAATTCCAGGATTGCATATTACTCATACCCACTTCGTCACCGAGACACATGTTAACTGATTAAATGGTGTCCTTGACCTGTCTTTAAGCTCAGATGTTCTCGCTGATAGCTGTCTGTTAACGAGCGATTCAGGCAACTCAAAATGTAACTACATTCCAAGGGATCTCATTACAACTCCGAAATTCTGGAAGTTAGTATGCAGCGGTGACAGACAGAAGTTTGAGTCGGTAATCGGAGGAGCGATTTAATAGTTACGAATACAGATGTTCCGATACAGGTTTGTTCGGTTTGTTCGCTTCATAGATTTAATTTTCACACAGTCACCTTCACAAATTCATTCCTCTTGCATTAATGTCTCTATTAACAGGTTGTTTGATTAGATTGGTTTTCAGCTAAACAAGGCACCCAAGTGCCTTCCCCCTTCCCTTCCCGTCCAGATACTTGTAATAACAAAGACGAATATTTTCATACATACCAATTTTCTTTACGGAGAAGGTGTCCTCGTCCGGTAACATCTTTTCCACGTTGAAATGTTTATAGATTTCGAGGATTAGCAGCTAAAAGTCTGAAGAACTCAGATATCACAAATAATATCTGTGACGAATATATATGAATCGTAGATTTACGAGGGTGAGCTGAAAAGTGATATCTACAATTTTTTAAAATGAAAACTCTTAAAGCTTTGTAAATAAAACAAACTTTATTAACATTCTACATCTTTATTCTTCACGTCTTCATCTTTATTTCTCGACGTAGTCTCCATGGCGACGAAAACATTTCTCTCAATAAGAGTGAGAGACAGGCTTGCTGATACCATCACTGTAGAATCTACATCTACATCTACATGGATACTCTGCAAATCACATTTAAGTGCCTGGCAGAGGATTCATCGAAACACCTTCACAATTCTCTATTATTCCAATCTCGTATAGCGCCCGGAAAGAATGAACACCTATATCTTTTCGTACGAGCTCTAATTTCCCTTATTTTATCGTGGTGATCGTTCCGCCCTATGTAGGTCGGTGGCAACAAAATATTTTCACATTCGGAGGAGAAAGCTGGTGACTGGAATTTCGTGAGAAGATTCCGTCGCAACGAAAAACGCCTTTCTTTTAATGATTTCCAGCGCAAATACTGTATCATTTCTGTGACACTCTCTCCCATAATTCGCGATAATACAAAACGTGCTGCCTTTCTCTGAACTTTTTCAATGTACTCCGTCAGTCCTACCTGGTAAGGATTCCACACCGCGCAGCAGTATTCTAAAAGATTCCGGACAAATGTAGTGTAAGCAGTCTCCTTAGTAGGTCTGTTACATTTTCTAAGTGTCCTGCCAATAAAACGCAGCCTTTGGTTGGCCTTCCCCAGAACATTTTCTATGTGTTCTTTCCAATTTAAGTTGTTCGTAATGTTTAACATTGTTGACGGAGTCACAACCCACATCTGCTTGCACTACTTCATCACTATCGAAGTGAACCCTTCGAAGCCTTTTGGAAACAGATGAAAACCGGATGGGGCCCAGTCGGGACTACACGGAGGATGATCGATGACAGGCAATCAAGGATATATATGCCGCAATCCTCAGGTGTGGTCTGGCATTGTCATACGGATGGGGAGGGTATTCAGTGTGTGGACGAAATCTTCGAATTCGAAACTCGATTACAGCACGCAGTCACCTTACATACAGCCATATTACACGCTATAATTCGGAGCCCTCTTGTGGCAGAGAATAAAGCTGTAGAATGTTAATAACGTTTGTTTCATATAACAGCTTTAAGAAATTTACCATAAAAAATTCGGAGGCATTATTTTTCAGCACGCCATCTGAGATTGTTGCTGTGTTGTCAGTGGCGGTAGATTGGGTGGGCGGAGAGGGGGGGGGGGGGGGTGAGGTGGAGGTGCGCGTGAAGGTGGAGGATGGAAGTTATTCCGCGTGGGAGATTTACGATTTGTTTCAGAGATTTTTTTAGAAACTTTCTTTACTTTAAATGCGAACATTTTTAGGTTAGGCTTTACCGTGACTGTTACTGACATTAAATGAAACAACAAGCAACGGTGACTGGTAACATTGAACTTGTTGTTTCATTTAATAAACTTTCTTTAATTTCATAAGATGAGAAGGGATGAGTGATATTGTGGATACTTGTTTTGGCTTGTTCTCAGACAATCAACAAAGGTAAGGTAATACAAGTAATTCCAGAAGACCTCTGACAACGGTGCGTTTTGCATTAGTTTGTCACTTTCAACTGAAATGGTGACGCTCTTTACGCCGTTTTTTCTTTCTGTATCGCAGTAGTGAGGTGAGTTTTCATTGACAATAATTTGTTTTGGCACAACTGTTTCGTGTTGTGAAATGGTCACGTTGTCTTCCTTCACACATCCGTATTTATGACGCTAACTTTTTCCCTACTTGTAACGATAGCACAAACCACGCATCAGATTGGACAGCATTTGCAAGCCACGTATCAGATTGGAACACATCTGTTCTGAGTAGTCACATTACAAAGAATGTAGACATTTTGTGGATGAAGGGCAGTAGTACGCGAGACACAAGCGGAAAACACAGCAAAAAATGGTTCAAATGGCTCTGAGCACTATGGGACTTAACTTCTAAGGTCATCAGTCCCCTAGAACTTAGAACTAATTATACCTAATTAACCTAAGGACATCACACACATCCATGCCCGAGGCAGGATTCGAACCTGCGACCGTAGCGGTCGCGCGGTTCCAGACTGTAGCGCCTAGAACCGCTCGGCCACTACGGCCGTCTGAAAACACAGCAATTGAAGCTTCGTATAGTCTTGACGATTTCGTATGTTGGTCGACGGAAGGTGTTTCCGTAATTACGTATGTATCTAAATTTTTTCTATTTTATTCGTAATTGCACAACAACTATAAGCTAAATAATCATGAAATACCTCCATTTCCACAGGTTTCATTTAGTATCGATCAGTTTCGATTAACCTCTGTCATTTTAAAGTAACGAACGTCTACAGCACAGAGTAAATGTAATCCTGTGCAACATGTGCTGTATGGTGCTTTTTTCATAATTTTATTGACTTTAATTCGTGATTCTGTAGCTTAGTGATCAGAGCAGCTGACTGCCGTGTGGAGGATCCAGCTTCAATTACCAGTACTGCCAGGGATTCCTCCCTTGGTGGGAAGACTGGTACGGGGTGCAATCACCCTCACAAGGCCGATTACTAGCGGATACAAGGTCCAGCAACCTGAAACAATCGGGAAAGTGGTGTGCTCACTACATCTCCCCCGCCCATATCACACCAGTGACGCCATTGGCAGAAACGACACAGCACTCGATCGGTCCCGATCTGTCTGCAAACAGAACGCAGAATTCTACTTCTCCCTTTTACTTAATCCGATGAGACGAAAAAGGAAAAACAATTTCATGAGATAGACAGAAATGGTTTTCAGACCTTCGTAACCTTATTTTTTTTTTAATGAAAAACAAATTGAGCTGCCTTAGCGATGAAAAATAATATAATTATATTTCATCAATATGCTGCTACAGTCGCAGGTTGGAATCCTGCCTCGGGCATGGATGTGTGTGATGTCCTTAGGGTAGTTAGGTTTAAGTAGTTTTAAGTCTAGGTGACTGATAACCTCAGATGTTAAGTGCCATAGTGCTTAGAGTCATTTGAACCATTTTTGGACTTGGATGGGTGACCATCTGGTCTGCCGAGCGCTGTTGACTATCGGGGTGCACTCAGCCTCCGTGAGGCAAACTGAGGAGTTACTTGATTGAGAAGTAGCGGCTCCGGTCCCGTGAACTGACATACGGCTGGCAGAGCGGTGTGGTGACCACATGCCCCCCTCCATATCCGCATCGAGTGGCGCCTGTGGGATGAGGATGACACGGCGGTCGGTCGGTACCGCTAGGCTTTCATGGCCTGTGCTATAAACATAAATAAATAGCAACTTCTATCCTTCTCGCATGTGTAATGTTGGGCTATCTTTCGTCGCTACGGCAATTTCTCGCTAAAATTGGCTCGTGCTCGATTCTCGGCCGCGTCGAAGATTTTCTCCGCTCTGGGTCTGAGTGTTGTGATGTCCTTACGGTCGTATCGTCATAATTGACATTACACTCCTGAGATGACCGAATAGGCGCGATCCGAAAGCCAACAAACTGAAAAAAAGTCCCGCTAAGGAGGAGTATAGGCAGGTTTGATCACATCGACCCATTATTTACTTCAAACAAATCACCTCACGCGTGTCGTGCTGTGTAGTCCCGTCGTGTTGACTTAGGAAAGTTCCCGTCGGTAAACGCTCCAGTCTTCACAACTATCTGCTCGTGTGAGGTGACTTGACGTGAAATCTTTCTCCCCAATGTACGCTAGGCATTAACGTTCTCTTTATTTGTCGAGAAAAATCTACTATTGTTTCATTGTTGTTGAAAGTGTTAGTTTCATTACACTGAAGAAGCCGTTTAATTAACGTAGCAGTAACTACAACGATGCTCTGTGTTGCAATTCCTATCGAAGCAGACGCGCGGGAAAAGTATTTATTGGTACTAGGAAAGCCGTAGAGGTACGAACAGTTGTCTGTCATGTCAGTATAAGCAAGTGGTACATACCTGTTTTGTAGACATTTATTTGATTAGAACATTAATTTTGCAGCTGCAAATTCAGTCACTAGAATACTACCTTTGTCACTTTTTGATAGTACCTTTGTCACTTTTTGCTTTGTCTCTGTCATCACAATAATGTTAGCAGAAGTTTGTTCCCGTCCCACACCTCATTATTATTATATATTACGGACATGATCCAGAATAATCTCCCTGCAAAACCGCTGTGCTGCAACGATTCCTCGTGTAGAGGTATGTAGAGGTGTTCAGTCGTTGTGCATAATACCTGCCCACAACACAACGCCTAGGCCATAAGGGTGTCAGTTATGAACATTCTGTGGTGTGTAACGTGTTCCCCTCTCTTTCTACAATAACTTGTGGCCAGAATCACTTGCCGCAATGAAGCGGTATTCGTCGGAGAACATCACTCTGAACCGCTGTTGCTGACCTCAACCAACACGCTCGCTACGCCAACGAATTCCTTTTCCACGAAGGCGTGATTGAAGTGGAATGCATTTAACAGTCTTCCAAGCACACAAACCAGCCTGATTTAATTGTCGCGAAACGGTTCTGGTAGCGACAAGTGTACCGGTAACGGTTGTAAGCCCGCCCGGTTAGCCGTGCCGTCTAATGTACGGCTTTCCGGATTGGGAAGGAGCTCCTGGTCCCCGGCACGAATCCACCCGGCGGACTTCTGTCGAGGTCTGGTGAGCCGGCCAGTCTGTGGACGGTTTTTAGGCGGTTTCCCTCTGCCTCGGCGAATGCGGGCTGGTTCCCCTTATTCCGCCTCAGCTACACTATGTCGGCGATTGCTGCGCAAACAAGTTCTCCACGTACGCGTACACCACCATTACTCTACCACGCAAACTTTGGGGTTACACTCGTCTGGTGTCTGCGAGACGTTCCCTGGGAGGGGGGGGGGGGGGGGGGAGGTGTCCACCGGGGGCCGAACCGCACAATAATCCAGAAAGAATGGTTCGGTGAGGGGCGGCGGAGGGGTAAAGTGGACTGCGGTAGTCGTCGTGGGGTTGTGGACCACTGCGGCTGCGGCGGGAACGCAGCCTCTCCGTCTTTTCTAGGTCCCCGGTTAAAACACAATACAATACAATACAATACAACGGTTGCAATGGGTATAGCGATCGGCTTAGGAGTGAAATATATGTTCCTTTCCGCCGCCGGGGCTACGTATCAATTCTCTTGCGGTGTGGTGGTCCCTCTACGCCCATTGGCACGACCTTTCTACTCGCGAGATGACACTTCGGGCTCACCCGTTACTGTGGCCACAGCAGTGGCACTTTGGCTGCGAGCCGCTCAACTGCTCGTTCACGATCGCAAGCACTCATAATATGTCTTGCAGACATGTTGCCGTACCACACCGGATGTCGCACGAATCCGGTTCCACAAAAACCTCCGTCAAACACCGCAGTGCATCAACTGTCGAATGCGTACAGAGCGTTCGTGCACAGCCTTCGCTGCAGTTATCACGCCCCGCCCTCTATATTTCCTTTTACTATCTCTGGTCGGGTTTTCTGTAGCATCTGTTGGTTGTTCTGTAGCAGATGGCAGTTGCATCTTAGCAAGTGTCAGTTGTTTCTTAGCAACTGTCAAGCAGTGTACTTCCGGCCCGAGTGACAGCGTGGAATTGTATTCAGGAAGCGAGGAGGGAAACCAGCATAAGTAAATGTTTCAACTTCCGTGTGTATCAAGGAATTTATGTATAAAATTCGTGTTCCTATTGAGAAAGCCAAAGCAAAGTGAGATGTGTGGGTGTTTGTATAGGGGGGACGCTCGATTGCGAAAGGTTATTAATTGTTTACATGCTGAATGTGGAGCTGCCGGCGTTGGAGAAAAAAGGAGTTGCAGCTCTGATATGAAGAGATCATTCAGTTGTCCACGGGATGTTTCATTTTCATGTAACAGACCAGACTACTACATGACTTTTTGTAAAGACCACTCCGGTTTGTTATTTAAAAACTTGTGATGAGTGTTCTGCAACCACTACTTTGTCTTAGGAGGTATAATCTCCTATTAACTGCGTTCAGTTGCAAGCGGGCGTGTCTTGCGACTCACTCCAAATATTGTACCTGAGATACTCAGTGTACCTCTCAAAGATTCTCCTTCTTCTCCAGGAAAGATTGGCCTGCAAACAGGTAGCTTATTTCTATGTGAATGGCGTTTAATAACGCCTTTAGATGGTATGTTGGTGGAAACATTGCTGTGGGTAGAGTTTGTAATATCACATACATTCCGTTATCAATAATAGTATGTGCTGTCTAAAAGTACTAGCCTAAGAGTGACACACTTCTCATGTTCGTAAACGCATAACTGGGAGTTCAAATGTGCTGTAAAAACGAGAACACTTAAGCAAGGGTCCTGGCGGAGGTTCGAGTCCTCCCCCGGGCATGGGTGCGTGTGTTTGTCCTTAGGATAATTTAGGTTAAGCAGTGTGTAAGCTTAGGGACTGATGACCTTAGCTGTTAAGTCCCTCAAGATTTCACACACATCTGAAGATTTGAACTTAAGCAAGAACGGTAAGGGATGGGAAGGGTCACAAAGTTCAGTAAGTGGTGGTTTGAGCCAACATGTTCTAGAGGCCATTTCAGGTGAATGTGCTCAAGTCTTTAGCTTACTGCACCCAGAAAGTTTATGGAATTTGAGTTTAACTATTTCTCTCGTTCTGAAAAAGAACAAAAAAATGTGAGTATGTGAATTCCTAAGGGACCAAACTGCTTAGGTCATCGGTCCCTAGACTTACACACTACTTAAACTAACTTATGCTAAGGACAACACACACACACCCATTCCCGAGGGAGGACTCGAACCTACGGCGGGAGAGGCCAGGCAATCCGTGACATGGCGCCTCAAACCGAGCGGCCACTCCGCGCGGCACGAAAAAAAAAAAAAAAAAAAAAACTAAATGTAATTATAAGAATGTCAGAGGAGAAGAATGTAGGGATCATCGAAGCACATCCTGACTGAATCGACAAGATTGGGTATGGCGGCCTAGTATACACGCTTCCAATTCGCAGTGCGGCGCAGGTAGCAAGTGTGGAGGTGAGCTTACATATCTGTTACTTGTCGTGCTTCACCGAGGAAACCCAATATGCCCGAGAGCAGACCTGGCTGCGGCGAACTGGAGGGGCGGGAGGGAGGCTGCGACAACACCACTCGCCCTGTCCCGCCTTGCTTTGCATACATGGTTTGAGTATCCTCTACGTACAAGCCGACAAATGGTCACACAACCAGCTATTCGGTGTCGTTCAACTATGAAGGTAATTGCTCGCTGCCGAATATAGAAATAAGTACACATATAAATAGATTTGTAGCGTTGAAGATCAATTAGTACATTTAGCAAGTGAACAAAGACAAAAAAACAATATCTTCTTACCAATATACTAAGAACTAAAAAATTAACGCGCTCTCCAGTCACTTCCGTCGAAGTTAACACGACAGGGCTCCAAATACTTGCCCAGATCCCCATAAATAATCCTGCGTGGTTGAAGTAGCTTATATTCATCTACATTAATGCTCCGCAAGTCAACTAACGGAGGGTGGCGGAGGTTACTTCTGGCACCACTAACTGATTCAAAAATGGTTCAAATGGCTCTGAGCACTATGGGACTTAACTTCTGAGGTCATCAGTCGCCTAGAACTTAGAACTACTTGAATCTAACTAACCTAAGGACATCACACACATCCATGCCCGAGGCAGGATTCGAACCTGCGACCGTGGCGGTCGCGCGGTTCCAGATTGTAGCGCCTAGAACCGCTCGGCCACTCCGGCTGGCCTTGCTAATTTCATTGAAAAGAACTTTGGTACGAAAAAAGGCGCTTTCCTTTCGAGTTAATGTCTGTTCTATACGCATATTTCGCTTTCAAAGTATACTGCTTGTTATTTGTGTTTAGCAAATGTTAGGAGCGTATTGTAAAGCCAAGTTCTGTGAAACTTGTTCTCACTAAGGAATAAAATGTAGAACTAAAGTAATTCTTGGTGAGCGCGTACACGGTTGCCTAAAATACTTATGTATTGGCTGATGACCGACAAAATGTGTTTGAGAAGCTTGATGGTATATTTCATAATACAATACGAAATCCACACTATCTGGTGAGAATAACTTTCAGAACAACTGTAACTATTATTCTCTTTTGTAAAACAGAAGTTGCTGTTTGATGGAGGAGTCTCACTTCAGAAATTAACTTCATTAATTATATTGGAATAAAGCAATATTTATTCGAAGAATTATCATCAGGTAGTAAAAGATGCATGGTCCAGCACAAGCCCATCTACATCTACATCTACATCTATACTCCGCGAGCCACCTTACGGTGTGTGGCGGAGGGTACTTATTGTACCACTATCTGATCCCCCCTTCCCTGTTCCATTCACGAATTGTGCGTGGAAAGAACGACTGCTTGTAAGTCTCCGTATTTGCTCTAATTTCTCGGATCTTTTCGTTGTGATCATTACGCGAGATATATGTGGGCGGTAGTAATATGTTGCCCATCTCTTCCCGGAATGTGCTCTCTCGTAATTTCGGTAATAAACCTCTCCGTATTGCGTAACGCCTTTCTTGAAGTGTCCGCCACTGGAGCTTGTTCAGCATCTCCGTAACGCTCTCGCGCTGACTAAATGTCCCCATGACGAATCGCGCTGCTTTTCGCTGGATCATGTCTATCTCTTCTATTAATCCAACCTGGTAAGGGTCCCATACTGATGAGCAATACTCAAGAATCGGACGAACAAGCGTTTTGTAAGCTACTTCTTTCGTCGATGAGTCACATTTTCTTAGAATTCTTCCTATGAATCTCAACCTGGCGCCTGCTTTTCCCACTATTTGTTTTATGTGATCATTCCACTTCAGATCGCTCCGGATAGTAACTCCTAAGTATTTTACGGTCGTTACCGCTTCCAATGATTTACCACCTATGGCATAATCGTACTGGAATGGATTTCTGCCCCTATGTATGCGCATTATATTACATTTATCTACGTTTAGGGAAAGCTGCCAGCTGTCGCACCATGCATTAATCCTCTGCAGGTCCTCCTGGAGTACGTACGAGTCTTCTGATGTTGCTACTTTCTTGTAGACAACCGTGTCATCTGCAAATAGCCTCACGGAGCTACCGATGTTGTCAACTAAGTCATTTATGTATATTGTAAACAATAAAGGTCCTATCACGCTTCCCTGCGGTACTCCCGAAATTACCTCTACATCTGCAGATTTTGAACCGTTAAGAATGACATGTTGTGTTCTTTCTTCTAGGAAATCCTGAATCCAATCACAAACCTGGTCCGATATTCCGTAAGCTCGTATTTTTTTCACTAAACGTAAGTGCGGAACCGTATCAAATGCCTTCCTGAAGTCCAGGAATACGGCATCAATCTGCTCGCCAGTGTCTACGGCACTGTGAATTTCTTGGGCAAATAGGGCGAGCTGAGTTTCACATGATCTCTGTTTGCGGAATCCATGTTGGTTATGATGAAGGAGATTTGTATTATCTAAGAACGTCATAATACGAGAACACAAAACATGTTCCATTATTCTACAACAGATTGACGTAAGCGAAATAGGCCTATAATTATTCGCATCTGATTTATGACCCTTCTTGAAAATGGGAACGACCTGCGCTTTCTTCCAGTCGCTAGGTACTTTACGTTCTTCCAGCGATCTACGATAAATTGCTGATAGAAAGGGGGCAAGTTCTTTAGCATAATCACTGTAGAATCTTAAGGGTATCTCGTCTGGTCCGGATGCTTTTCCGCTACTAAGTGATAGCAGTTGTTTTTCAATTCCGATATCGTTTATTTCAATATTTTCCATTTTGGCGTCCGTGCGACGGCTGAAGTCAGGGACCGTGTTACGATTTTCCGCAGTGAAACAGTTTCGGAACACTGAATTCAGTATTTCTGCCTTTCTTCGGTCGTCCTCTGTTTCGGTTCCATCGTGGTCAACGAGTGACTGAATAGGGGATTTAGATCCGCTTACCGATTTTACATATGACCAAAACTTTTTAGGGTTCTTGTTTAGATTGTTTGCCAATGTTTTATGTTCGAATTCGTTGAATGCTTCTCTCATTGCTCTCTTTACGCTCTTTTTCGCTTCGTTCAGCTTTTCCTTATCAGCTATGATTCGACTACTCTTAAACCTATGATGAAGCTTTCTTTGTTTCCGTAGTACCTTTCGTACATGATTGTTATACCACGGTGGATCTTTCCCCTCGCTTTGGACCTTAGTCGGTACGAACTTATCTAAGGCGTACTGGACGATGTTTCTGAATTTTTTCCATTTTTGTTCCACATCCTCTTCCTCAGAAATGAACGTTTGATGGTGGTCACTCAGATATTCTGCGATTTGTGCCCTATCACTCTTGTTAAGCAAATATATTTTCCTTCCTTTCTTGGCATTTCTTATTACACTTGTAGTCATTGATGCAACCACTGACTTATGATCACTGATACCCTCTTCTACATTCACGGAGTCGAAAAGTTCCGGTCTATTTGTTGCTATGAGGTCTAAAACGTTAGCTTCACGAGTTGGTTCTCTAACTATCTGCTCGAAGTAATTCTCGGACAAGGCAGTCAGGATAATGTCACAAGAGTCTCTGTCCCTGGCTCCAGTTCTGATTGTGTGACTATCCCATTCTATACCTGGTAGATTGAAGTCTCCCCCTATTACAATAGTATGATCACGAAACTTCTTCACGACGTTCTGCAGGTTCTCTCTGAGGCGCTCAACTACTACGGTTGCTGATGCAGGTGGTCTATAGAAGCATCCGACTATCATATCTGACCCACCTTTGATACTTAACTTAACCCAGATTATTTCACATTCGCATTCGCTAATAACTTCACTGGATATTATTGAATTCTTTACTGCTATAAATACTCCTCCACCATTGGCGTTTATCCTATCCTTGCGGTATATATTCCATTCTGTGTCTAGGATTTCGTTACTGTTCACTTCCGGTTTTAACCAACTTTCCGTTCCTAATACTATGTGCGCACTATTTCCTTCAATAAGAGATACTAATTCAGGAACCTTGCCCTGGATACTCCTGCAGTTTACCAATATTACGTTAACTTTTCCTGTTTTTGGTCTCTGAGGACGGACATTCTTTATCAACGATGATAATGTCCTCTCTGGTAAGCCGTCAGGTATTTTATCGTTTCGCCCAAGGGGGGGTCCCTCTAACCTAAAAAACCCCCGTGTGCACGCCACACGTACTCTGCTACCCTAGTAGCTGCTTCCGGTGTGTAGTGCACGCCTGACCTGTCTAGGGGGCCCCTACAGTTCTCCACCCAATAACGGAGGTCGATGAATTTGCAACCATTATAGTCGCAGAGTCGTCTGAGCCTCTGGTTTAGACCCTCCACACGGCTCCAAACCAGAGGACCGCGATCGACTCTGGGCACTATGCTGCAGATATTAAGCTCAGCTTGCACTCCGCGTGCGATGCTGGTTGTCTTCACCAAATCAGCCAGCCGCCGGAAGGAACCAAGGATGGCCTCAGAACCCAAGCGGCAGGCGTCATTCGTTCCGACATGTGCTACTATCTGCAGCCGGTCACACCCAGTGCGTTCAATAGCTGCCGGAAGGGCCTCCTCCACATTACGGACGAGACCCCCCGGCAAGCACACCGAGTGCACACTGGCATTCTTCCCCGACCTACCCGCTATTTTCCTGAGGGGCTCCATAACCAGCCTAACGTTGGAGCTCCCTATAACTAATAGGCCCGCCCTCTGTGACTGTCGGGACCTTGCCGGAGAATCGGCCACTGGCCCAACAGGCGAGGCACCCTGTGGTGGCTCGGAAACGATGTCATCACCACTAGGAAGCACCCCGTACCTGTTGGAAAGGGGTAAGGCAGCTGCCACGCGGCCAGATCCCACCTTCGCCTTTTGGCCAGGCACGCGCGAGCCCACCACTGTCCGCCATTCACCCTGGAGTGATGGCTGACCGGTAAGATGCTCACTGCCGGAAGACGCAGCGACATCAGGGATTCCATGTGATTCCAAGGCCACCGAAGTAGGCATAGGTCTCACCACAGTTGCCCCAACGCCACTACGAGCCGACGCCTGCGCCTCGAGCTCGATGAGCCTAACAGACAAAGCCTCCACCTGCCCCCGAAGAGTGGCCAATTCTCCTTGCGTCCGCTCACAACAACCACAGTCCCTACACATGACTATGTTTACCCTACTCTATACGGTGACAAATTCCCAAGATAATCTTCTGATGAGCTACTCTGATAATCAAGAAACACTCACTGAAATACGAGACGCGAAAACTACGCTAGGTTTTCCCAGAAAAACTATTTAAAAGCTAAGCGCAGCAAATAAGTACAAAAACGCTTTATACAAACAGTACTCGCTGCTGCTGGTGCTGTCGCTCTGGCTGTCACAAGACAACTGCTGATTCAAGTGACTAGTGGCTAACGGCCGCGAAACAAACAAAAGACGGTTTTAGGGCGCTTTCTGTTCTAAACGATCAAGAAAACACTAAGAAATCTAACACGAAAACTACGTAAAGTTTTATCAAGAACTGTTAGTTACTATGCAGAGCAGATAAACACAAATAGAACCCCTTCCTTAGTGGAAGGTCGTAAACAAAATGCAAAATAAACGCTTTATACAAACAGTACTCGCTGCTGCTGGTGCTGTCGCTCTGGCTGTCACAAGACAACTGCTGATTCAGGTGACTAGTGGCTAACGGCCGCGAAACAAACAAAAGACGGTTTTAGGGCGCTTTCTGTTCTAAACGATCAAGAAAACACTAAGAAATCTAACACGAAAACTACGTAAAGTTTTATCAAGAACTGTTAGTTACTATGCAGAGCAGATAAACACAAATAGAACCCCTTCCTTAGTGGAAGGTCGTAAACAAAATGCAAAATAAACGCTTTATACAAACAGTACTCGCTGCTGCTGGTGCTGTCGCTCTGGCTGTCACAAGACAACTGCTGATTCAGGTGACTAGTGGCTAACGGCCGCGAAACAAACAAAAGACGGTTTTAGGGCGCTTTCTGTTCTAAACGATCAAGAAAACACTAAGAAATCTAACACGAAAACTACGTAAAGTTTTATCAAGAACTGTTAGTTACTATGCAGAGCAGATAAACACAAATAGAACCCCTTCCTTAGTGGAAGGTCGTAAACAAAATGCAAAATAAACGCTTTATACAAACAGTACTCGCTGCTGCTGGTGCTGTCGCTCTGGCTGTCACAAGACAACTGCTGATTCAGGTGACTAGTGGCTAACGGCCGCGAAACAAACAAAAGACGGTTTTAGGGCGCTTTCTGTTCTAAACGATCAAGAAAACACTAAGAAATCTAACACGAAAACTACGTAAAGTTTTATCAAGAACTGTTAGTTACTATGCAGAGCAGATAAACACAAATAGAATCTCTTCCTTAGTGGAAGGTCGTAAACAAAATGCAAAATAAACGCTTTATACAAACAGTACTCGCTGCTGCTGGTGCTGTCGCTCTGGCTGTCACAAGACAACTGCTGATTCAGGTGACTAGTGGCTAACGGCCGCGAAACAAACAAAAGACGGTTTTAGGGCGCTTTCTGTTCTAAACGATCAAGAAAACACTAAGAAATCTAACACGAAAACTACGTAAAGTTTTATCAAGAACTGTTAGTTACTATGTAGAGCAGATAAACACAAATAGAATCTCTTCCTTAGTGGAAGGTCGTAAACAAAATGCAAAATAAACGCTTTATACAAACAGTACTCGCTGCTGCTGGTGCTGTCGCTCTGGCTGTCACAAGACAACCATATACCTTTCTAAACAGTCTTGAAGTACGTATTTGCTTTTTCTTTATTTCCGTTGTCAGAGATGAAGAAAATCAGTCTTGGGCTATGTTGCGCGCTATTTCATTATGAAACATGCAGCCACACTTTGGTCGCGCATGTGGGATTGCTTACATACAGGTCTCGCGGCTGCTATTCCTTTGTCCACCACAGCATCGTCACCAAGAACAGGCCTGCAGCATGTCCTCTTGCCAGCAAAGTCAAGCATCAAGCAACAGCGAGGTTCTTGCTCTCTCCTCTCTCTTAGGCCATGCCTTCATTCGCAACCCTTTGGCATGGTACCTGTTGCCAACATTATCCTGGCTTATACTTTCTTTGCGAAAAATGCAGGTGTTTACAATAGTAATGCACAATAGTTGCTGTATAAATTCTATTTGGAAAAAGTACATTAATAATAAATAAAACAAAACCCTTTGCTAGGGTTACAGCGAAGACCTCAACGGTGGTGAAGGCGGAGAGAACGAATCTCGGTACGATGGAACTAGCGGAAGAGGCACATAATACAATAAATCCACCTTGCGTCTGACTTGTAACAAGCGGCACTGTGGTCGGCGTCTGTTCACCAGAGGTGCGGCCGTAATACAAATTCTGGAACTAACCACTCCAGTCTTAACCACTGAGCTTTTCTGAGCTCAACCCTTTGATTCTAAGTACTATTATGGAGCGTTTTAGTAATTACAAAATTACCCCAGGTGGTAACAAATCCTCCGCCATCAGTGGCGCAACTAGTCTATCGGATTCTGGGGAGACTAGGCTGAAACGCTATATCCCAAACCAGAGGAAATCGAAGTCTTTTGACCGACTCATGCCCAAGGTCGAAACATTTTTTGGAACTATCAATATTAACTCTCTCTTGACACCAGGAAAACTCTATAAATTAGGAGACACACTAAAAGAACAAAATATCAAAATTTTAGCCCTGCAAGAAACAAGGTTGCCTGATGAGAATACCATGGATTTTGGAAACTACCGATTGTTTAAAAGTAAAACAGACAAAAGAATTCTTAAAAACACTCCGCATCTGGGTGTTGCATTCGCAATTTCGCAAGACATTCTTGGCTCCGTAATCGAAGTAAATCCAGTAAACAACAGACTAATGACAATTTCCATGAAATGTACAAATAAAATGTACTGTTTAATTAACGCACACATGCCTATCAACCAGGAGAATAAAACAAATCCAGAAAAAGTAAATAAGTCATGGGAAGTGTTAGAGAATACATTCTCCAAAATTCCTCAAAATTATGTAAAGATTTTAATGGGTGATTTTAATGCACAGTTAGGGAAAGAGAGAAAATTTAGAAAAACGGTCGGTGAATTCCCTGCACATAAATGGACCAATCAAAATGGAAAGAGGCTGGTAGAATTTTGCAGAAATTTCAATCTCAAAATTATGTCAAGTCATTTTAAGAAAAAACCTTCAAAACAAAAGACATGGCGATCACCTAACAAGGACATAGGTGAATTCCAAATTGACGATATTGCAATCTCGTATCCATGTCACAAAGAAATTTTAAATGTTCAAGTTCGTAAAGGCGCCAATATTGACTCAGACCATTACTTAACCCGTGTGAAACTAAAGCTAAAACCCCAAAATTTCAACAAAAGGACACCATTAATCCCCAAATTTGACACCAGTAAAATCCAACCATCATTATTAGCAGACGAATTTGACAAAACAAGTGCACAAAATTGGGAACAACTCAAACACAAGATTATCAAAACAGCTCAAGATCAAATTCCTTTGCGAAAACACAAGAAACATGCTTGGTGGAATGAAAACTGTGATCATGCAATCAAAGCCAGACAAGAGACATTTAAAGCATGGAATAGCAACAAGACAGAAGACACATATGATACATTCCTGACAACTAGAAAAGACACTTCAAAACTAATTAGACAAACAAAAAGACAATATGAGAATAGTCAACTCTTAGAAATTGAAGAAGATTTTCAGAAATACAATACCAGAAATTTTTATAAAACTTTTAAAACCAAAATAAAGGGGTACCAACCCCAGAATCTTTGCTTCAAGAAGGAAAATGGACAGTTGGCTCTTAACAACCAAGAAAATTGCAAAGAACTTTCTAAATATTTTAAGAATCTTCTAAATTGCCCCGAGCCCACAGAAAGATTTCCACCAAAAATTCCCCAACAATGCAATCCAGTTTCACTTGCACCAAATGAAGAGGAAATCATTAAAGAAATTCATAGGTTGAAAAACAAAAAAGCATCTGGTGAAGATGGAATTGTTGCAGAACTTTTAAAGGCAGCTGGTGCAAAAACCGTTAAAGAAATTACTTCAATCATGCAAAACATTTGGCAAACTGAAAAAATTCCTGATGAATGGAAAACCGCCTTGATTCACCCACTTCATAAGAAGGGAGACAAAACTGATGTTAATAATTACAGAGGAATTTCTTCCAGTCACATACAAAATCCTCTCTCAATGTCTTCTGAACCGAGCACAACAACAACTTGAATGGAAAATTGGCGAATATCAAGCAGGTTTCAGGCCAAATAGATCTTGCCCAGAACAGATTTTAGTCCTCAAACTAATTCTCAGACATCAAAAAATTTACAATAAAAAACTAGTTTGTACCTTTGTAGATTTTAGAAAGGCTTATGACTCAGTGGATCGTGAATCTCTTTTCCAAATTGTGAAAGAACAAGGCCTGGATCCTAAAACCACGGCAATTATCAGAGACACGCTAACTGGTATAAAATCAAAAGTAAAGTTCAGAGGAGAAATTTCAGAATCCTTTGAAATAAAAACAGGCGTGAGGCAAGGTGATGGACTCTCTCCGTTGCTATTTAACTGCGTTCTAGAAAAAGTAATACAAGAGTGGCGCGAACGAAAATTGGAGTTCAAAAATTGACCAACCAGTGAAATTAGGACGAACAAATATTCGAATAGACTGTTTGGCCTTTGCAGACGACTTGGTTATTCTAACGCAGGACATCCAAATTGCTCAGAAACAAATAGAAATTCTTAAAGAAACAGCAGAAAGAGTAGGTCTCCAAATCTCATTTGAAAAAACACAGTATATGACTAGCAACAAACTGGCACCCAAACTTTTGGAAACTAAGTATGGAAAAATCAAAAGAGTTTCGCAATTCAAATATTTAGGTGAAACAATCTCAGAGACTGGTCTAGAAAAAATTGGAAATGAAATTCGTTGTCAAAAGATGGAGACAGCTTTTAGACTTACAAAAGACATCTACAACAAAAAATGTCTCTCGAGGTACTCTAAATTGAGACATTACAACACGGTCATAAAACCAGAGTGCCTTTATGGGGCTGAAACGCTAATTTTAAACAGAAAAAAGGACATTCAAGAAATCCAAAAAAGAGAAAGAAAAGTAATCAGAAAAATTCTAGGTCCAAAATATACTGAAGAAGGAACATACAGGCTAAGAGCAAATAGTGAAATTCAAAAATACACCAGCATATATTCGGATATGAAAAAACGCAGATTAAAATTTTATGGGCATATTAAAAGAATGGATGCTACCAGACTAACTAAACAAGTAGTGGAATTCTACGAAAATCGAAGTAAAGCTAAATTTGAGACAATAAAATGGATTGCTGCTATAAAAGAGGACATGAAAGAGGCAGATATAAAACAAGATGAAATTCAAGACAGAAAATTATTTAGGCAAAAAATTCATGACTGGGTAGTTGGTCAAGCTGAAAAACCAAAGAAAACTGGAACCACATGGTCTGATGAAAGGAAAAGAGCTCATTCCGAGAGAATGAAAACAATTTGGGCGGAGAGAAAGTCTAAAAGAAAATAACTGAATGCCCCGTGATTGTACTTCGCGTGGTCCAGTAGGGCCCAAACGTGAATAATAATAATAATAAAACAAAACAAATCCTGAGGGACAATATAGAACAATTTCTTAAAAAATATACACTGAAGCACCGAAGATGCTGATGTAGGCATCCGTATTCAAATACAAAGACATGTAAATAGGCAGGTTATCAAGATTTGTGTCAGTTTGAACGTGGTGTTATAGTTGGCACACGAGCGATGGGACACATCATCTCCGAGGCAGCGATGAAGTGGGAATTTTCCCGTACCACCCTTTCACGTGTGTACCGTAAATATCAGGAATCCGGTAAAACATCAAATCTCCGACATCGCTGCGGCCGGAAAAGATCCTGCAAGAAGGGAACGACTGGAGACAATCGTTCAGCGTGGCATAATTGCAACCCTTCCGCAAATTGATGCAGATTTCAATGCTGGGCCATCAACAAGTGTTGCTACACACTAGTGAAATCAAGGACACAGTAAAACTTTTGCTCACACACACCTTTATTCTCACACGTCCATTTTAAAGTTATCATAGAAATATATCCGCTGCAGAGGGCAGCACAATGTACAGACTTAACAGAACACCAACAGATGGCGTAGGAGTCTTCATTCCCCGACATCCTCCCCACCCTGGTCCATCTCGAGGGGGATGACCAGCAGGACCGGTCGACAGATCTTCATACCATCTGGCTGGCGGAGGATGATGCACTGTATTTTAGTGTCTCTGCCATGCCGCACTTCTTCTACCACAGCCCTCTTCCACAAGTGCCGTGGTTTGCTGTCTTCTTGGAACAGAACAACCTCTCCAATTCTCGGTTTCCTTTGCGAAGGATATCCCTTCACCTCATGATATTGTCTTAGCAGCAGGAGGTATTCTGTCTTCCACCTGCGCCAGATTTCGTCATTGACCTTTTGTCTGAGTCGGAACTCCTCGGCAAGGTCCTTTCTAGTTGCTGGCTCTGGCCCACATGGAATTGTTACTAATTTCCCACCATTCAGAAAGTGAGCTGGCGTCAATGCAGTGTCGCTCTCTCCTTGAGTGATGGGTCGTGAGTTTATTGCGGCTTCTATGCTGATCAAGGTGGTGTTTAAGCTCTCTTCATCCACCTGGGAGGGACCAAGAACTTTCCTCAGGTAGCGCTTGACTGAGCCTATCATGCGTTCCCACCAGCCTCCCCACCAAGCCGCACGTGGTGGTATGAATTTCCAAGTGATTCCATGGTGGGCACAGTAGAGCTGTAAGTCAGTATGCTGCATGGTTTTGAAAAGCTCTGCCAGTTCTGAGTTGGCTGCATGGAATGTTGTAGCATTGTCTGAGTAGACAGTGACTGGTAGGCTCCTACGTCCTGCAAAGCGTTGCATGGCCATCAAAAATCTGTCAGTGGACATGTCAGTTGCAAGTTCAATATGAATGGCCCGTGTTGTTGTGAATAGGACCATGTAGGACCTTTTTGTTTGATGTCCAGATTTGGCATATAATGGTCCGGCAAAATCGATGACTGTTACTGCAAATGGTCTTGAAGGCTGAACTCTGTCCAGTGGTAGTGGGGCATCCATCTCTTCATACCGGCGACTGTGTATTATCTTGCATGGCAGGCAAGAGTGAAGAACTCTCCGAACAGCTTGTCGTCCTCGCAGAATCAAAAATTCTTCTCGTAGTTCCCCTAACATAATCCGCACACCGAGATGATGCAGTCTTACATGTGTGTGTCTGATGAGAAGCTCAGTGAAATGGTGACGTCCATCCAATATAACTGGATGCTTCTCTGAGTGTGACAGTGCAGCACATTGCAGCCTACCACCAAGACGAAGGATGCCATCCGATATAAAGGGATTGTATCGAGCAATCTTTGATTCCATGGGCAATTGTTCTCCCTTACGCAATGCAGACAGTTCACTAGTGAATAGTTCCTCTTGAACTCTTCTGATCCAGTAGGTCCGGGCATTTTGTAATTCCAAAGCACTAAAACTGCCGGAGATTCTATTTTTGTTTCTTGTTGTGCTGATAAATCGAAATACAAAGGCAGTTATATGCAGTACTCGCCAATATGAACTAAACCTTGCAATGTCCAGTAGTGGTACAGTGATGGTGATCAGAGTCACATTTGCTCTCGTTTTGGCTTCTGGCATTGATGGAGGTGTGGCTGAGATTTCCAGTGGCCAGAACTGCTTGTCTTCTGAAAGCCATGGTGGGCCACCCCACCAGATATCAAGATTGGCTAGCAGATTTGCTTCTAGTCCCCGCATGAGATGATCTGCAGGATTTTGGCTTCCCGGACAATGCCTCCATTGGCTGGGTGTGGCGTATGTCAATATCTCTGTCACACGATTACAGATAAATGTTTTCCATTTGTTTGGATCACTCCGTACCCATTCCAAAGTGACTGTTGAGTCGCTCCACAAGGTAGCTCTGTTGGCATCAAACCCTGTTTCCTGGCAAAAGTAATGAAGGAGTCGTGATCCGACCAATGCAGCAAGTAACTCCAACCTGGGTAGAGTTACCTTCTTGATAGGAGCCAGTCTGTTCTTGCTACAGACAAGGTTCACAGTGTATCCAGTTTCAGTAGATGTCCTTATATACAAAACAGCGCCGTAGGCTCTTTCAGATGCATCACAGAATACATGCACCTCTGCAGAGCCACCTGTGCCCAGCGCCCCTATCCATCTAGGAATATGTAGTGATGACAAGTGATGAAGCTTTGAGACCCATGAGTGCCAACGACATGCAAGATCTGTGGGCAAAACTTCCTCCCATGTAAGACCCCTCAGCCATGTGTCTTGGAAAATTATCTTTGAAACGATCCCAACAGGAGTGAACACACCCAGGGGGTCATAAAACTGAGCAGCTGCTCGAAGAACATTTCTCTTGGTAGCCAGTTTGTCCATTAGATTTTCAGCTATCTTCTCGTAGTCACTACAGATAGAGTCATCTTCTGTGTTCCAATTAATTCCTAAAACTTGGGATGTGGTCTTTGTTTCAAGGCCTTTGACATCCCATATTGCCTTCAGGTCATTCGAATTAGTCGCCCATTTGGACAATGGAAGACTTATCTGCTGGAAAAGTTCTGTCAGTTCATGGTAAACAGTTGCAGCGGTGTCGCTGTCTCTAACACTGGCTACGAAATCGTCCATGAACACTGACTTGTTTGCAAGTCCTGAGGATAGTGGATATTTTTCACTATTTAGTGCTGCTAGCTCCCTTATGGCAGCTGACAACAGGAATGGGCTTGGTGCAAGTCCAAATGGCAAACGTTTGAAGCGATATGTAATCACGTCATTTGTAGTCATGTAGGCACCACTTGCAGCTTGCTCAACACGATACCAAAGGAACCTCGTGAGGTCTCTGTCTTCTTCTTTCAACGTTAACTGCAGGAAAGCTTGGTCCACATCACACACTAATCCCACTGGAAGTGTGCGGAATCGTAGTAAGATTGCTAGAATCTCCGGAAGTAAATTTGGTCCCTTTTCGAGGGCATCATTCAGCGATAGAGACTCTGGCTCATGTGAGGATGCATCGAAGACTATTCTATACTTCACACTTCCACTGATGCATTTCTTCACAATATGGTGTGGCAGGTAGAAAGTGTTTTCAGCAGTACAGTCCTCAGGTGCTACCTCTACCTGGTTCTTCTCAATATATTTCGACATGGTCTCGTGGTAAATGACCTTCAGCTCTTCATTCCCTCGCAGCTTGTTTTGTAAGGAGCGAAGACGCGCTTTAGCAGTTGTTCGGTTGCAGGAGAGAGGCATATCCTTCTTTCGAGGCAGAGATACAACTCTGCGGCCATATTCCACACAGTATGATTCTCGGAATTCCTGATAAATGGGGTGGTCCATGGGTTTTAATGCTCGCTCTTGATGTTCTGTTATCCCGATTGTCTCCAGGTCCCAAAATCAGCGCACTGACTCATCAGATATATCACTGCAGCTGCCCTGAATAAAGTTGACAGTTGCTCTGTTGACGGTGGTGCTAGATCTGTTTCCACTGAGAACATATCCAAATTTTGTTGGGAGAAGAACCAATGATGGTGATACCTTGATTGGTTGTTCCAAAGTCACGATTCTCCAGTAATAATCAGCTCCAATCAGGATCTCAATAGGTAGATCTTCAGTGTCTCCTTTAGGATCTGCGAGTGCTGTGCCACCCCTCAAGGCCATACCTCCTACATCTTGTGGCACTGTTGGTTGCTGTGAAAAATTATTTGTGCTTTCAAAGGCTGTTACTGATATGTGGGAATTAGTGGAGCACCCCATCATATTAAACTGCTCCTTCTTCCTTGAGAGTGATGAACTGTAACTGGATTCGAAAGTAGTTATCTCGAGAGTAGTGCTTCCAATGACACTTAGTTGGAGAGATTCGATCAGTGAATGGTGAATGAAACTCGATTGACTCCCTGTGTGCAGGATGGCACGTGTCTGTTTGCTCTTACCAGTGGGTCCTGTGATACTCACACTAGCAGTCTGCAGGTATGTGAAGTTAGAAGTCATAGTTTCAATTTTATTTACTGTTGTGGTATGGCTACTGCAGATAGAAATGTGATGCTCCCCCTTACATTTCGCACAGGACGCCTTTCCCCGCTTGAAACACTGATTTCTGTTGTGGCCACGTCTCAGGCATAGAAAGCAACAGTTCATTGTCTTGAGGGCGTCGATTCTTGCCTGCAAGCTTGCAATTTTTTGGCAGTCTTGGCCCCAGTGCTCTCTTTCGCCGCAATACACACAGAAGGGCTCTGAATTCTGTTGTTTCTTCTTATCCCTCTTCGTTTTAACCTTTACGTGGAAGGCAGATGCTGTTGGTACGTAATTTTCGTGTGGTACAGTATCTCCACGAATTTTGCGTGTGTTGATAGCTCCTTCCACCTCTTCATTTAAGAACTCCATAAGGTGGGTGAGGTTCCCTTCTTCAATCTTTTGCCTTCGGGCATGAACAAACCAATTTTTGCAAATGTCTTCAGGAAAGGCTCGAAGAAGTTTGGGTGCAAGCACTCTCCCATAAGAATCGACATTTTCTCCTAGTGCTCGTAGTGCTTGGATGCGCTTATGGCACTCAATGTAGGTGGAATTGAGAGCCTCTGGACTGCCTGAAGTCGAAGTGTTAAGATTCTCCAAGAAATCCAGGTGACTTTGGATAATTCTGTTCCTATCCCCATATTTGGATTTCAAAATTTGTTTAGTCTGCTCATATGTATCAGCTGTAACAGCAATGCCATCGACCAAGTCCTTAGGTTCCCCATCAAGGTAACCACGGAGGAATACATGCTTGTTCATTGTTGACACCATCGGATTCTCGTTTATGGAAGCTGTGAATTGCTCCCAAAATCGAGGCCAAGTTTCTATATCCCCTGAGAATGCGTGCAGTTTGATAGTAGGCAATTTTATGTCCATACAGGCGTGTTGTTGAGCCGCTGACGTCACGTTTCTGTCTCCTGAGCGCGCTCCTCTAGAAGGCCTTTCGCCTTTCGGAGGGCGCGTTTGCATTTATCAGTATATTCCTCACAAGCTTCCGTGTCGGCTTCGTATTCAGAGTCATCCAGCAAGTCCTGTATTGTATCGTTGAGTCGGGTCAACTCTTCTAATGTTTCTTGTAGGCGTTCCTGGAAGTGTTCTACTTCTTCTGCAGCTGTAGAACCATCGAAGGCGTTTATTTGGCTGACGAAACGCGTCGCATTCGATCACAAGGTCGTCCGCTTCCGGCGCAGCCTCCCCAAGTTCGTAGCTACGGCTTCTGCCATGGTGAGTTGGTGGTTTTGCTTTCTGTCGCGAGAGTGCTTTCAAGGTCAAGACACCCCGTCAGTTGGATGCTATCGCTAAGGGATGGCGCTGTCCTGGAGTGTGAACCGTTAGCAGCCCCTAGTGATGTTTGTAGTTCTCAAGAGATGGCGCGGCCGTGCAGTTTTCAACTTCCGCGACCTTTAGTAGTGGTCGCTGTTGCTAACAGATGGCGCTGCAGTCTACCAATACTTCAGCAAGTCTCCTTTGTGCCTTGCAAATAATACGCCAACTGCCCTCTATTGCTCTGCCACCAACAAACATGCACCAAGTAACATCACATACAAATCAATCGCCCCACAGTGTCCTTTGCTACAGTTTCAGAGCAATGCCGCAACTTATCTCGGCGTCGAGTCCTCTTTAAGGTGTAGTAGCACTCAATCTCTTCATATTTTCCCGGGTATCGGCACCAAAATGTTGCTACACACTAGTGAAGTCAAGGACACAGTAAAACTTTTGCTCACACACACCTTTATTCTCACACGTCCATTTTACAGTTATCGTAGAAATATATCCGCTGCAGAGGGCAGCACAATGTACAGACTTAACAGAACACCAACACATGGCATAGGAGTCTTCATTCCCCGACAACAAGTGTCAGCGTGCGAACCATTCAACCAAACATCATCGATATGGGTTTTCGGAGCCGAAGGCCCACTCGTGTACCCTTGATGACTGCACGACACAAAGCTTTACCCCTCGCCCGGGCTCGTCAACACCGACATTGGACTGTTGATGACTGGAAACATGTTGCCCGGTCGGACGAATCTCTTTCCAAATCGTAGCGAGCGGATGGACGTGTACCGGTATGGAGACAACCTCATGAATCCATGGACCCTGCATGTGGAGGCTCTGTAATGGTGTGAGGTGTGTGCAGTTGGAGTGATATCTCTAGAAACGACTCTGTCCTGTGACACGTACGTAAGCATCCTGTCTGATCACCTGCATCCATTCAGGTCCATTATGCATTCCGACGGACTTGAGCAATTCCAGCAGGACAATGAGACACCTCACACGTCCAGAACTGCTACAGAGTGGCTCCAGGAAAACTCTTCTGAGTGTAAACACTTCCTTGGGCCACCAAACTCCCTAATGAACATTATTGAATATATCTGGGATTCCTTGCAACGAGCTATTCTGAAAAGACCTCCAGCTCCTCGCACTCTTACGGATTTATGGACAGCCCTGCAAGATTCATGGTGTCAAATCCCTTCAGCAATATTTCAAACATTAGTCGAGTCCATGCCACGTCGTGTTGCAGCACGTCTAAGTGCTCCTACACGATGTTTGGCAGGTGTACCAGTTTCTTTGGCTCTTCATTGTATATAGAACATGCAGTGGGTTTAGTACATCCCACTTCAACTAGCGGATGTTTCTTGTCAGTCACATGTGGACTTTTCTAAGCTTCGTAAAAAAGTTGTAATTAGCCACTTTGCATTTTAAATAAAAAATACAAAAATGTAATAATTATAATTACGTGTTAGATGACGTGTCGTTCCAGCCTCCACAAAAAATGGTAATATTAAACGTTATGCTGTGGTGCTTGACCCAAAGTTAGCCGGTTCGCATCCTCTTGAGGAAAAAAATTGTCATCTACTGGAACTGGCCAACACAGGACAGCGCGTCGATGTGGCAGTGTTCTAGGTTAAATACCAAACTTTCTCATAGTACTTCAATGAATGAAGGCTTCTGGTGCAGGTGATGGTGATCTGACTCTCGAAATGGAACGGCAGGGGCTTCTTTTGTGTTTTAGGTAGCAGTAGATAATCTGCCGTCACTCGGTTTAATTCTCTCATATCTGCATGAAAAATGAAAACACAAGGCCACTCTCTGCAAGTATTCGTCGTATCATCTACACTAAAGAAATAAAGACACTTAAATAATACTTGCAAATCACGAAGGGTACAAATGTAGGCGAAGCGAGAAATTCTGGGAAGGAACTATGGAACTGGTCGCAGCTAGTTCACTGGATTCAGATTCAATGAGTAATCAATCTTTGAAGGTACCATACGAATAATTCGAAAACACATAGCCGAATGATTCCCATCTGCCAGTGTGGGATGTTGGGAGAATGGTAAACAAAACAGAGATCTGCTGGTGGTTAATGTGTGATCGTCTATATATATCAATCGCAGGAAGAACTATGTAGAACAACGCAACGCTTCACCACATTGGTTCTAATTTGTATTGCGACATGGGTATAGTTGATTGACAACAACGTTATTGCACCACCGTACTTTTGACTTCATCTTGGACCTTTAGAGAGTAAGGTGAAGACCATGGGCTCTGTTCCAATGACTCTCAGTGACTTCTTAGCGACTATTGAGATTTGTGAATCATCTGGACTTTGCAATGTATCTTATGTCTTGCGCAGCACTTGCCACGATGGGTAGGAAGGGGGAAAAAGAGTTCAAATGGTTCATTTGGCTCCAAGCACTATGGGACTTAACATCTGAGGTCATCAGTTGCCTAGACTTAGAACTACTTAAACCCAACTAACCTAAGGACGTCACACACATCCATGCTCGAGGCAGGATTCGAACCTGCGACAGTAGCAGCAGCGCGGCTCCGGGCTGAAGTGCCTAGAACCGCTCGGCCACAGCGGCTGGCGAAAAGCAGTGATTCGAGCTTTAGGAGGGTAGTCTAATGTCATTGTTAATTTGTGAAAAGCACCTTGAACGAGGTGGATTTATAAGTGGTGGTTAGCATGACTCGAACGTTAAAGGAAATGTAACGTCTTGCATCATAGACAACTTAACCAAACTCTACCAAACTGATACTCCAGTATTCCGATGCGTGTGGCATATGTTGGTTAATATATCATCCTTAGCCGAGCTTATTTTCAGTTTAGAAAAAAATCATCCCTGAAGTTGAAGATTGGCAGGTGACTAAAGTTATTGGAAATTTTCAGTTGGAGATTGCAATACTGCATGCGTCACAAGCAGCCTATCGCTATCTTCTGGACCATGAGAACGGTTGAATCGTTGACATGAAGGGCTTGAGAGCACCATACAGACGGATCGCAGAGACAGCTAGCTATGGTGCATTGCCAGCATAACTAGTGATGACGAGATGGATGATAACTGTATGGCTAGAAGGGTAGTCATAGTTACCTTCAGAAAGACTATGCCACGAGAAGATCATACGGTTGTTCGAGTGTCTCTGACAAATAAATGGATTACAACAATTGAAATCCAGGCTGAGGGTATAGGCAGAGTGTCACAACGTATCGTCTGGAAAATATTACTGGAATCCGACCTGAGATCTCGAGTTGCCACACGGCGGTCAACGCTGGCACCACACCACAGACAACAAAGGTTTGTGTTGAACCAGAATCATAACAATCGAGTGGTATGTTGTGGTGTTCAACACCGTTTGTAGCGGTCAGATCGACGCCAACTTTTCTGCAGACGACATGGTAAAATGTCACCTCAGGAAGCAGTGATTCTCGAGACCGACGTCTCTCCAGCCCCTGGAATCCTCGCACTGGGAGCTACTGGATATAACAACATTACTTATTTCCTAATAGTTGAAGAGACGCTAAATGCTCGACAGTATGTGGCGAGAATGATAAACATTCCTATCGTACGTATGTTTCTGGATAGGGTCCGCCTTTAGCAAAACACAATTTTGTTTTGTTAGCCAAACATGTTTCACCGCAGTTGCAGCATATTCAGTGGGCTTTTATTTTACATCTGTTAAAGATAAAGAGTGTTCTTTTCTGTTTGCATACATGTAGCTATTAGTTTTTAAATTGTAATTACAGATATTTGAAAAAACACATAAATTACGAATTCATACCTTTTTACCACATGGTGTGCTTTTTCTGATGTGTTGTGTTTCTACAGTGACCGTTTTGTTCCACAGTTTGTCATCTGCAACAAAACTGTCACTGTAGAAAAACAACACATCAGAAAAATCACACCATGTGGTAAAAAGGTATGAATTCGTAATTTATGTGTTTTTTCAAATATCTGTAATTACGATTTAAAAACTAATAGCTACATAAAAACAAACAGAATAGAACACTCTTTATCTTTAACAGATGAAAAATAAAAACCCACAGAAGATGCTGCAACTGGAGTGAAACATGTTTGGGTTAAAAAACAAAATTGTGTTTTGCTAAAGGCGGACCCTATCCAAAAACATAAGTATTGTTAAAAGAAAACACGGAAGAAAAGAGCTTCAACCCCAAGATGATTATTGCTAGTGTACCTTCATGACGATGGTACCAGATCACATATTCCAAAAGAACAATGGAAGACTCCTCGTTGGAGATCACAACAAAACTACCTTAGGAATCTCAGAAACCTTTACTGGCCTGCTTGGTACCCAGATTTGTCACCCGTAGAGTACGACCGGAAGGGAAGATCAATACTTACATACAAGACTCCAGGAAGCACTCTTCATGAATTGAAATAGCATGTGTTTCAGGCTTGGCAGGAAATTCCTCAAGATGGCATTCGGGATCTCTTTGCTTCCGTGCCACAACGAACACATGAGTGTATTCGTAACCATGTCGGTCACACCTCATATTGGTTTTGATGATGGAAATTATTTTTGAATGGAATGACAGCTTTATCATATTATACCTGTTATGTGAGAATGAGAGCTTAGTCATTTCACAGCCGTTATGTGATGAAAATCTCCGCAACATTTGATAAATATCAAAGTTCCAGTTTGACATTTATCATATTTCGTGAAATTTTTCATCACATAACGGCTATGAAATGTTTAAGCTTTTACTCCCACATAACGGATATAAAATGATTGAACCATCATCCCATTCGAAAGTAACTTCAAGGTGCAACTCTTCTCATTTCAGTCAGTGTATGAAATCAACTCGCTCTTGTTACACCGAAGCTAGGCCTCTGTAGCGGCAGCGTGGACTAAATGAGTTGGAGAAAATGAGTATTCGTTAGAGAGTGACACTCTGTGCGTTGAATAACAAACAACGACGAGCAAAGAGCTCACTTTCAGCAACAACTTTACTTTATCCTCTTAACAGGGCTAAGCTGCCGCATTTAACTCCAAAATATCGTTACAAACTGTACCGATCAGACACCTTCATTTGCTCTCTATAGGGGCAAAAATACGAGTGCAGCGAGCACATACCCCGCAGTTACAATAAACCATCGGCGCCTATTTACATTGTTGATTCCCGTCAGTTGGTCTCATATTTTCTAATTTTCTTATCGACCAACTGTAATCACGTAACAAATTCATTCCGTCTTCTTTCTTAGATTTCCATCCTGCTCCCCATTTCTTATTATTTATAGCTTGAAAGCAATCTGAATGTTACTGTTGGCAATAGCATAGTTGTTCGTTAGCATTTTCTCATTTATTCAATAAAGTTGACCTAAGAAGATTATCTCCGCTTTGTCATTAGTTGTGATATTTACTGTACACTTCGGTAGAGCTCCTCAATATTTCTCATTTTCCAACCCTCTTTTATTTGTATAGCAACCCTTATTTTTCTAATATTTCGTCTTTCAGGTGTCTCTGTTCCGTCCATATGCATATAAACATTCCGGTCTTACAGTTGAGCTACAGTCTTTTAACGTTCATAGAGATGAATTCTTGCTGTAGATATTTTTAGTTAAACGATCTGCTCCTTCAGCTTTACTAATTGTTACATCTATTGTAAATCGTTCTGTTTCCCTCTGCTGTATGGTTTCTCCAAGATATTTAAATTTGCTAACCGTTCTGTTTTACCGATTCGCATTTCCACGTATTTTGGAATGCGGGTAAGCTACTACAAACAGCATAGTGAACGCATTATTGTGGCCAAGATAGATACGAAGCCCACGCCTACCACGGAAGTACAAGTTTATATGCCAACTAGCTCTGCAGATGACGAAGAAATTGAAGAAATGTATGATGAAATAAAAAAAAAATTATTCAGATAGTGAAGGGAGACGAAAATTTAATAGTCATGGGTGACGGGAATTCGTCAGTAGGAAAAGGGAGAGAAGGAAACGTAGTAGGTGAATATGGATTGGGGGCAAGAAACGAAAGAGGAAGCCGCCTGGTAGAATTTTGCACAGAGCACAACTTAATCATAGCTAACACTTGGTTCAAGAATCATAAAAGAAGACTGTATACATGGAAGAAGCCTGGAGATACTGACAGGTTTCAGATAGATTATATAATGGTAAGACAGAGATTTAGGAACCAGGTTTTAAATTGTAAGACATATCGAGGGGCAGATGTGCACCCTGACCACAATCTATTGGTTATGAACTGTAGATTAAAACTGAAGAAACTGCCAAAAGGTGGGAATTTGAGGAGATGGGACCTGGATAAACTGACTATACCAGAGGTTGTACAGAGTTTCAGGAAGGGCATAAGGGAACAATTGACAAGAATGGGGGAAAGAAATACAGTAGAAGAAGAATGGGTAGCTTCGAGGGATGAAGTAGTGAAGGCAGCAGAGGGTCAAGTAGGAAAAAAGACGGGGGCTAGTAGAAATCCTTGGGTAACAGAAGAAATATTGGATTTAATTGATGAAAGGAGAAAATATAAAAATGCAGTAAATGAAGCAGGCAAAAAGGAATCCAAACGTCTCAAAAATGAGATCGACAGGAAGTGCAAATTGGCTAAGCAGGGATGTCTAGAGGACAAATGTAAGGATGTAGAGGTCTATCTCACTAGGGGTCAGATAGATACTGTCTACAGGAAAATTAAAGTGACCTTTGGAGAAAAGAGAGCCACTTGTATGAATATCAAGAGCTCAGATGAAAACCCAATTCTAAGCAAAGAAGAGAAAGCAGAAAGGTGGAAGGAGTATATAGGGGGTCTATACAAGGGCGATGTACTTGAAGACAATATTTTGGAAATGGAAGAGGATGTAGATGAAGATGAAATGGGAGATATGATACTGCGTGAAGAGTTCGACAGAGCACTGAAAGACCTGAGTCGAAACAAAGCCCCGGGAGTAGACAACATTTCATTAGAACTACTGACAGCCTTGGGAGAGCCAGTCCTGACAAAACTCTACCATCTGGTGAGCAAGATATATGAGACAGGCGAAATACCCTCAGACTTCAAGAAGAATATAATAATTCCAATCCCAAAGGACGGAGGCGTTGACAGATGTGAAAATTACCGAACTATCAGTTTAATATGTCACGGCTGCAAAATACTAACGCGAATTCCTTACAGACGAATGGAAAAACTAGTAGAAGCAGACCTAGGGGAAGATCAGTTTGGATTCCGTAGAAATATCGGAACACGTGAGGCAATACTGACCCTACGACTTATCTTAGAAGCTAGATTAAGAAAAGGCAAACCTACGTTTCTAGCATTTGTAGACTTAGGGAAAGCTTTTGACAATGTTGACTGGAGTACTCTCTTTCAAATTCTGAAGGTGGCAGGGGTAAAATACAGGGAGCGAAAGGCTATTTACAATTTGTACAGAAACCAGATGGCAGTTATACGGGTCGAGGGACATGAAAGGGAAGCAGTGGTTGGGAAGGGAGTGAGACAGGGTTGTAGCCTCTCCCCGATGGTATTCAATCTGTATATTGAGCAAGCAGTGAAGGAAACAAATGAAAAATTCGGAGCAGGTATTAAAATCCATGGAGAAGAAATAAAAACATTGAGGTTCGCCGATGATATTGGAATTCTGTCAGAGACAGCAAAGGACTTGGAAGAGCAGTTGAACGGAATGGGTTGTGTCTTGAAAGGAGGATATAAGATGAACATCAACAAAAGCAAAACGAGGATAATGAAATGTAGTCGATTTAAATTGGGTGATGCTGAGGGAATTAGATTAGGAAATGAGACACTTAAAGTAGTAAATGAGTTTTGCTATTTGGGGAGCAAAATAACTGATGATGGTCGAAGTAGAGAGGATATAAAATGTAGACAGGCAATGGCAAGGAAAGTATTTCTGAAGAAGAGAAATTTGTTAACATCGAGTATAGATTTAAGTGTCAGGAATTCGTTTCTGAAAGTATTTGTATGGAGTGTAGCCACATATGGAAGCGAAACGTGGACGATAAATATTTTGGACAAGAAGAGAATAGAAGCTTTCGAAATGTGGTGCTACAGAAGAATGCTTAAGATTAGATGGGTAGATCACATAACTAATGAGGAAGTGTTGAATAGGTTTGGTGAGAAGAGAAGTTTGTGGCACAACTTGACCAGAAGAAGGGATCGGTTGGTAGGACATGTTCTGAGGCATCAAGGGATCACCAGTTTAGTATTGGAGGGCAGTGTAGAGGGTAAAAATCGTAGAGAGAGACCAAGAGACGAATACACTAAGTAGATTCAGAAGGATGTAGGTTGCAGTAGGTACTGGGAGATGAAGAAGCTTGCACAGGATAGAGTAGCATGGAGAGCTGCACCAAACCAGTCTCAGGACTGAAGACCACAACAACAACAACATGTATTTTGGAGAATTTTAAATCTTTGCTACGAATTCTAATTTCGAGGTGAAATATCAGTTCTATTGGTTATTTTTTTCAGAATATTTATTTAATTACTACAGATTATTTGAAACTTTGCATTTACAGATCAGATTCTGTTATTTTTCAATTCGAGATCCTCACATAATTAAACAGTAAAGACGCTTTCTCCCATTCTTATTATTAAAAGTAAAATGTTAACCGCCAAACACATATGTACAATAAATGGAGGAGCGGTAATCATACATGTGTGTACCTTGCGTGCAATTCTCCCAATAGCGCAAAAGAAGTGGATCTGAGTAAGCAAACTGATCTGACTCTCTTCACTTGCGAAAAGCTTTCCATTCATCACAGACGCATAGCAAAGACACTTTCATACAATATACCTACAGCAAGAATGTGCTCAGGATGTGACCCAAAGAGCAGCTCATTAATTTCTCGGAAGGGAAGGGATGGAGGAAACGAACCAAATTTCACACAAAGTAAAATTCATAAGCTATATTTTATGATAATCAAACATTATAATGCGACAACCTTTTAATAGTTACCTGCTTCATACAATGTACTTCATTGAAAGAGTGTACTTTGCATGAGATTTGTACTTATTATTTCGCTGTCAGGTGAGTGAAACTCAGATAAATGCGAATACTTTCTACATTCACATTTTAGGTAGTTGTGTAGACTGACTGCTAGTACATCGAGAATAAAGGTACAACTTTACTGGAAGCTTTCAGAACCCAGAGCCAGCTGACATTTTCAGTCGCAACAAAAATAGTGACGAGTGGTAAAATAGTCTCTAGATGCACCTGGCAGTTAAAATCCCTTACCTTTTCTAACTTTCTTGAAACTGATACTGAACTGATATGTCTGTACAATATCTGGTAGTGCGGCCTGACCACTAGATGTCACGAAAGGCAGACCTGCCACTATAAAAGTAGGTTCGAAGTATAGTGTTGTCAGCAGAGAATCAATAGCAGTGGAATTTGTCCCACCGTTGAGCTCAGAGACTTCGAACGTGGAGTAATCACTGGATGTCACTTGAGTAATACATCAGGGAGATTTCAACCCTTCTGAAATTGCCAAGTCGATTGTTGGTTACGTTATTGTGAAGTGGGAACGCAAAGGAGCAACCACAACTAAAGCAAGACTACGTAACAACAGACAGGATCGTCGAGCATTGTGGAGGGTGGTTATAAAAAATCGCCTGAAATCAGTGGAAGAAATCACTCGTGAGTTCTAAAGTGCTACCAGCAAGCAGTCCAGTAGTACAACGACTGTGTGTAGCGAGTTAAACAGAACTGGGTAAAATTGTCGAAGGTCTCCTCGTAAGCTACAGATTCCGGTAGTCAATGCTTAGCGTTGATTGAGGTGGGTAAAGAGTCATGCCACTGTACAACGGATGACTGGAAACGAGTGATTTTGATTAATTTATCACGCTTACCCGGTGGCGATCGTTTGGGAGGTTTGGGTTTGGCGAATACCTGGAGAATAATACTGGCCATCATGTACAAGGTGTGACTGGAAAGTTTTAAGAAAGGATCCACAACTGCTTACTGGTTTGGCGGGCAGGTACATAGAGGGTGGGGAGTGAGTCATTACTTTGTCCTTGAACGCCCTCTGACAGGAAACTGCGTTTCTTTTATTCAGTTCGTTGTGGCAGCTGGTTGAGTGCGGGTCTGTTAGGGCTTGTTGCCGGATTCTGTCTGGTGAAAATGGACATGAAAACGGAGCAACGAGTTTGTGTGAAATTTTGTTTTAAAACAGGGAAATCAGGTTCTAAGACTTACGAACTATTAAAAACAGTTTTTGGAGATAATTGTATGAGCCAGTCAAATGTTTTTGTCTGGTTCAACAGATTAAAAAATGGCCGCAAATCATCTGAAGATGAAACACGTTCCGGCCATCCTTCCACCTCAAAAACGAATGAAAATGTTGTGAAAGTTTGTGAGTTAGTGCGCTCTGACCGTAGACTTACAATTAGGGAGATGGTTGACGAACTTAATTTCTGTGCAGTTCAGTCAATTTTAAATGAAGATATGAACATGCGTCGAGTGTCTGCAAAATCCATTCCAAAAGTGTTATCAAGTGACCAGCGACAATATCGTCTAGAGGTGTGCCAAGAATTGATTAATCGGACTAAAAACGACCAAATTTGTTAACTAGGGTAATTACAGGTGACGAATCGTGAGTAAATGGATATGATCCTGAAACTGCAGTCTTCGCAGTAGAAGACTCCAGGTTCACCGCGACCGAAAAAAGCACGGCAAAGTCGGTCGAAGGTGAAGACAATATTGGTGACTTTTTCTATTCTACCGGTATTGTGCATCATGAATTTACCCCTGGAGGACAGACAGTTAACCAGGAATACTACAAATGTGTCCTTGAGCGTTTGTGCTAAAAGGTACAGAAGAAAAAGCCTGCATTGTGGAAAGACAGGAGCTGGATGCTACACCATGACAATGCTCCAGATCATTGTGCCTACTCCAGCGTTGAGTTTTTGACCAAATTCAAAATTCCTGTGCTTCTACAACCGCCATATTCCCCTGATTTGGCCCCTGCGTACTTCTACCTGTTTCCTAAACTGAAATTTTTCACTGAAAGTGAAGCGATTTGACTCGATTGAAGACATCCAGGCAAATACGGAGAGTGTCCTTAACATACTTCAGGAAAAATATTTCCAGGAATGTTTCCAAAAGTGGAAACACCGTTGAAGTCGGTGTTTTCAGTCAGAAGGGGACTATTTTGAAGGAGATGCATCACAGTAGCATGTAAGTGCCACCAATTAAAGGCCCATTCTTAAAACTTTCCAATCACACCTCATATAGTGCCAGGAGGAGGTGGTGTTATGATATGAGGGTGTTTTCTGTGGTTAGTGTTTGGCTCCCTTATTGTGCTTAAGGAAACTCTAAATGTGGGATGGATATGAATATACGTTACAGCATGGTGCGCTGTCTCCACTGTTCGGAGACGGTGATTGCTGGTATCAGCATGACAGTGCACCCTAAGGCAGCTTCTGTGAGGGATCGGTTTGTGTACGGTAACATTCCTGAAATTGACTGGTGTGCCCTGAGTCCCGACCTAAACCAAATGAAACACCGATCGGGTGAGGAGTTAGAATGTTGTCTTCACTTCAGACCCCAGTGTCTTACTTCACTGGCGGCGAAGTGGCCGTGCGGTTCTAGGCGCTGCAGTCTGGAACCGCGAGACCGAAACTGTCGCAGGTTCGAATCCTGCCTCGGGCATGAATGTGTGTGATGTCCTTAGATAAGTTAGGTTTACCTAGTTCTAAGTTGTAGGGGACTAATGACGTCAGAAGTTGAGTCCCATAGTGCTCAGAGCCATTTGAATCATTTTTTTCTTACTCCACTACTTTTCCTGGCTTCTAGTCTTGTGGAAGAACAGGCTGTCATTCCTCCACGGGCATTCAGATACCCTTATGGAAGGCTTCCCAGGAGAATTGAAGCCGTCATAAGAGTCAACGGTGGACACACCCCATATTAATGTGCGCTAATAGGTGTCCGGATACATCTGGTCAGATAGTGTGTGTGTGTGGAGGGGGGGGGGGGGGGGGATAGAATGGGAGTTCGGTTCGCGAGTATAGAATTTTTTCTGATTGAGTGGGGAGAGGGAGGGGATGGAGGCAGCTGCCTTTCCTGCCCCTCTCTGGATGCGCTCTTGTCTAACGGGATTGAACTGGTAGAGAATGGCGTAATAACTACTCTGTTACGTTCAAGGGTTGCATATCAGTTGTAACAGACTGAAAGATACGTTTACCTATGAAGTGTCATTTACGGACAACTGCATACGAATTCAGACTGGATATGAGAATATTTTACAATGGAAAGAAGGTTCACAGCTGATTTTAATCATAATGTAAGGTAAAGTTTTGCACTTCATAAAACATATACTCATTTTCCACTAAAAACATGGAATTAAAGTCGCCAAGAATATGAGGCGGAAGAGTTTCAGAAGTTCATTTGTGGATAAAGCAAATGCTGGGTATTACTATTATTCATAGCACACGGGAGGCACTAACGCTTTGTACCATGCACGCTGTTACTTCACTTCTGTAATCCAACGTTGATGAACATAAAAAATTTTTTTTTAAAAAAGAGAGAGAGAGATAAGAAGGCGAAATTCATTACATTATATTACTGTATCTGACCACAAGGCTCTACAGTACAGCGTAAGTTTTAATGTCATTCACCATTTACCCGTATTCTTCTTTGTTTTCAAATTCCACTTCGCAGCTACACAAATCCATTATTTCCATGGCCTTGGTATCAGTGCCTAGTCGCCCCTGTTTATGGTGAACGCATTTGCCTATTAGAAAACATCCTATCCCATAGTCTTAGGTGGAAAACGATCATATCCTATTCATTGTAGATGATGCAGCCGTATTAGTTTCTGTAATTTATTAAATCTGGTGATTTTTTTATTTTATAAAATATTGTATGTCTTTTCACCTGTGTGCTCAAGCCCTTCATTACCCTCACTGATAGGATCATATATTTTCCACATTATTTCCCTCTATAAAATTCAAGCTGCTAATGTTTGTTAGAAGCAAAAGCTCTGCCCAGGCTACAGATATTTAACTGCTGTTTTAGAGAGACTGCATTTGTCTTCCCGTTGTTCTCTTTAAAAATGGGAAATTTTCACAGTAGGTTGTTTCAGAGTTGAATTTTTCTATATGTCTGTCGTAATATTCTATTTTGTTATTACTTGGCCTAGATATTTATATGTATCTTTATTGCGAATTAATGGGTTCCAATGTGACTTAATAAAAACCTACAAACAAAATTAAGAATTACATGCGTCGTTTTCTCGACTGTTTCTCATTCACATTTCATTTACGTAGGAGCATAAACTGTCAGGACTCAGAAGTTAAATTTCAATTGTATTCTTACTGTGCACATTATTTCGACGACCGGTCTGTTCCTTTTCGCTAGGTGTTTGGATGTGCTGGCTGCCTAGACTTCAGTACGATTGACAGCACCAGCGTAAGACGGCTTGTCAGTCGTCGGACTGTTGTGCATAAAATCTGGTATCGTCAATACGATAGGTTACTCAGAAACGTACCATCGGACAGCTACGATGAAACAAAAAATTCACAGGAATGTATCGTTTATTTACTTTAGTAATGTTTGTCGATATCTCATGATTCTAAAAGAACTGTATCTAATGTCTTACAAATGTTCTCTTATGTCGTATTTCTCCTAAATACAATCACCACAATACGCTTTTAAGCGTGACCGAATTAGGAAATACAGCAGCCATCTTCAAAAACCACAAGTCTTACGCAGCATACGGTGAACGGAGTGTACACGATATGCATTGTCATGAATACTCTATTCACCATATGCGCTTAAAGCTTGGCGTTGCTGAAGAAGGTTAAAAAAATTGCCGAAACTGGTAACGTTTGAAATCTTTTAACTGTGATTGTGTCTACAGGACATCGCTGATGGCATCGTATCCTTGCGTAACATGCTATAAGAACAAACGTTAGAGAGAGCAAATATAAGCGTGCAGACAAACTAAAGAAGAGCCAAAAGATATGCGCGCAAGAAGCCAAGTGCCTCAAAAATTCAACAGGAGAATGATGTGGTAAAATGAGGGACAATTGGATTGGAATTCAAACATTGTTCCATATAACAGAAACAGCACTTGCTACGTGATGTATTTGAATTCTAAACAGCTGTTGGCGTGCTGGTTGAAGATTGGGCAGCAGTGGCAGATGGTATCGCGGAAATGGCTCATACACATGCGCAGCACCGCAAGCACTTACCTCTCTCGGAAATAAAAAGAGGTAAAAGTAGGAAACTGGAACGGTAGAAGGAATATAAGGTGGGCTAGAGGCAAGGTACAAGTATACGCACGGGGAATAACGCCTAGTAAATTCACGCTAACGTATGTTAAAAGTTAATTGCGTCTTCCGGCGACCAGAAAGGCCTCATGGCCTGCTGACTGAATTGATGAAGCGGGCTGGAGTGGCCGAGCGGTTCAAGGCGCTACAGTCTGGAACCGCGTGACCGCTACGGTCGCAGGTTCGAATTCTGCCTCGGGCATGGATGTGTGTGATGTTCTTAGGTTAGTTAGATTTAATTAGTTCTAAGTTCTAGGGGACTGATGACCTCAGAAGTTAAGTCCTATAGTGCTCAGAGCCATTTGAACCATTTCCTTTTTTTTTTTTTTAATGATGAACTGCTTACAAGTACCCATACAGGAACCCATTACCTAAAAGTGAATACAAGTTAGTCCGGATCTCATTCCGAAGTTCTCTAAAGCAATTTTTTAAAGAAGGGATTTAAAACTGATTCTGTTGGAAAGTGAATTACGTGCTTTGTTATAGCAAAGTGTGAGTTATTTGTCCAGTGATATTAATGAAAATCAACTAGTGATAATTTAGGTTATTGCATATAAATGGATTTTGGACATTCAGAAAATTTTTCATCTTGTCGTATACTTGCAAATGACGTGCTACTTCCTCGCTCATGGCGTCGCATTGTGGTTTCTTCCCACATGTACTATGGATTTACCGTTGGTGTACACTGACGTGAAATCAGTGAAAATTGTATTCTTGCCCTAAAGATCATAGTAAAACCAATTCTTTTCTAAAATTGTTAACTGAAGTTTTGACGGAGTCGACAATACAGTCAGACAAATATTCAGTACCTTCAGAGATACCATAGATAACACTGGACCCGCATTCTGGAGGACGACGGTTCAATCCCACGTCCAGCCATCCTGATTTAGGTTTTCCGTAATTTCCCTAAATCGCTCCAGGCAAATGCCGGGATGGTTCCTTTGAAAGGGCACAGCCGACTTCCTTCTCCGTCCTTCCCTAATCCGATGTGACCGATGATCTCGCAGTTTGGTCTCTTCCCCCAAACAACCCAACCCTACCATAGATAATAAATCTCACATCTCTTATAACATAAAACAACCCCCCCCCCTCCGCCTCCACCACAGAACTATTCAACGTACTATCTAGACAGAACACAAATGAATAGCATGAATTGACCCAAATGGGCTCTGATATTCGTTGTTCTATAGAGCAACTGGAGTATTCACATCAGCGTATGTAAAATTTAAAGTGTCTTAGGTCTCGATAAGTTAGTCCCTGTATGTGGACGTCCTATGTCCTCGGGGAACCACTTACTGATTTCTGTATCTCGCTATCATTCACAAACAGGCAATCATCGAAGTGAGACAGTTTTGCTTCATTTGAAGAATCGAAATGTAAAAGAAAAAAAATCTGATTTTGACAAGTACACTCACAATGAATTCAGCCGATCATAAGTCACCGCTGTTACCAGCAGATTCGTAAGTTTATTCTGTTGAACAGACACGGTACTGTCTAAACACAGCACTGCGAACTAAGCTTGGCCAAGGCTAACTGGCTCACTGTGTGAGAATAATACCTATTTGGACATAAGGAAAAATACAAAAAATGTGCTAATCGGAAGCTACGCATTTTGTTTGAAAAATACTTTGACAACAATGACAAAACACGGAAAACAAATGAAAAACTGCCAAGCACATGATCCTTATTATGATACTATATCTCAAAGAACGCTGATTTTGCATTAGTGCTAAATACCGTCGTTTGAAGCCAGCAACTGGAATTTTCCAGTGAAACCATGTACACACACACACATAAACACAAGTTTATCAGCATTCACATACAGTAACTTGTGCCTAAGATCACTTGGCCCATACTTCATCTTCGTACGCGCAAATGTTGTCATGAAAGTAGTGCTGTTTATTACTACTACAGTAACTTAACTTTAGCGACTACAGTGTAAATATAACTTTTTAAATATTAAGCAAAAAAAAGTAAACGAAGATGATTCAGTGGGATGTGACACAGTAACAGATCGAAATAGATAACTGGCTGCAATGTATAGTGTTAGTGTCATTAAAAATTTCATACTTTGCAAGAATTAAATTGTGATAACACTAAAACTGTTTTACATGACAACAGTAAGAAAATCTGAATACATTCTTCTGCTTACTTATTTTTAGTTAGTGGTTTGAACTTAATGTGGTCTTCAAAAAAAGCAGTAACAAAATTAACGTTTCACCAGCGTGAATGTGCTGCAGAGGTAGCAGTCGAAGATTTCATTCAACGCAGGATTAATTAAGCCTACAGTCCACCACTGACCTTAAGTACATCATTGCAAAACAATGAGCATAGATTGTAAACTCATCACAGTTTCTCCTCTAGATTCAGTTCAAAACATGGATGTAAAAATAAGGGGAGTTGTCATGTAAAAAATTTGAAGCCGATATCTGCCGTACTTGTTGCCCCACAACATTACCTTCAGGTGTTTTTATTCAATCCAGAGCGGGAATCACAGAACATACAGAGTTCACGCAACAGAGTCACGCAAAATTTCTGAACAGAAATGCCAAAACACTGAACATCCTTCATCAGGTCCTTTGTTGGAAATTGTTTCGTGAAGCTTATAAAACTCAGATTTCCCAGAAGAAAAGAAAAGAATATTGAAGGAATAAAATGAGAGCTGCCTGTTGTAATATGCTTCATTGATTGAAATATTAGCAAGCGAAAGATTCTTTTGCTAATCCATATAGATTGTTTTCTTAATCACAGATTTTGTGGACTTCAAATGTCCGGAACGTTTAATCTCTTAAAACTTGCCTACTTTCCTTTTATGTAGTGCAAACTAAGTCGTTGGCCTTTTTTCTGCTTGTTCTGAGTTTGTATCTGAATTGCTTCTTCCTCATTGTTTATTTGTAAAACAAGTTTAGATCAGTCAGCTCTAAATTTGTCACATACTAAACACGTGTCAGTTCTGGGTTAAGCAAAACTTATGCTATTGTTAATCACAAAAATAGTCGAGGTTGTTCTTACGGCATATGGTTTGGGGGATTTTTCTTTGAATATAACAGGCGTAACTTTCGAATATGAAGTTCTTCTGCTAAATATGGTCGTTTACTATCATAAATATTATAATGTGATTTACGAAATCTCAGTGACTCTATACGTTAATGTACTTTAGAAGCGATTTCTGGTAAGATTGTTTGGTCTAGTACTATGTTTCCCCTCTCCACATTTTCTTTCCCTGTAGTAACCAATGCCTTTTTAAGAGTATTGAGACTTCTGTTGATGATTCCATGCAATGCCAAGAGAGCATTGGCATTGACCATCTCTGTTATTACGCACCTTAACAGACATAGGAGAAATCAGTTTCATCTGGACTTTTCTTTGGTTCTTCGCATCACAGGATTTACACTTGATAGTGCAGTCAGGTGAGTTATGTGTATCATAGGGAGTTATCTGATTGAATTCTTCCATTAATCTATTCCTTTATATAAAAGAAACATTCTGAAAACATCTCATTCGTAAGCACTTATCAGTCATTACATGCAACATTACTCAGCACCACCAATCTTTTTGAAGAATCAGAAATACATCTAACACTTTTCTCTTCCTTGTACTTGTGTTCTGCACAAGACTGGAATGTTCATCTTTATTCTCAGATATTTCTGATACCTTGATTTCACTAAAGAAATAACATTACCTCGCTAACAGTAACCGATGACTGTTTCTGCTCAAGTTACCGAGAAAACTCATTTTCCATCCTACTTTCGATGCATAAGGTGAAGCAACTTTATGTCGGTCTTCGCTTTATTTCCAAACAATGTAACTGTTCGAATTTCGCTGATAATGTGTGAGTTACTGAAAAGTATTGTTGGAAAACCAGGAGATGAATCTACAGTATTGTGAGATGAAACATAAAAGGAGAGGAAAAATCTCTAAGTAGAAAATGGATCTTAATCGTTCCTTCTCAGCATCGACTAGACTTCATTGTTTTTCTCACGCACATTAAAACTTTAGCATAGGTTTTCGAGCACCTCGATCGTTTTTACAACAACAAGCCTTGCCACATTGTACCAGGCCCTACTAATATGGCTCTATAAGATGGCGTTACGAACTAAATATGAAACTTTGATGGACCATGATCGTCATTCCCTTGCACCCTTGTCGTATACGTAATAATTCTTATTATGCACACTTATGTTCATGATTGAGCTTAGAGGTTAGGCTGTCATTACCGGCAGGTACTAAAAAGTGAGTTAACACAAAAATCTTGCCAATCCCGGCCTATGGGATGGAAGTTATATGGGACTACCTGACAGAAAAAAATCGGCCTATCTAAAAAGAGTACTAGGTTTCTCAAAGACAACAAGATCTAGACCAGTGTACCTGCTAACGAGAGAGACATTCCTAATTGAAGACATCAGACTTCGATATATGATGCCACACACCAGAGCTTCCAGAAAGCAACTGAAGATCATGGAGGACAAAGGAGAAAAAATATGGCCGGAGTTCTATGGCACCGAAGCAATGACGAACCGCTCATGGACAGCACCAAACTTCGAACAGCGACATGTCGTAACTAGACTTTCTACTCACGGCTTTCATCATCTAATCTGAAAAACAAAACTTATCACAACCCAACCACAACATGTGTAAGTGAACTGTGTAACGAAGCCTGTGAACGATATCATGTAGAACTGTGCAGTAAAAGAGTGAAATCGATAAATGAATATGCAAAAATGTAAATGTAAAATGTTAAGCAAAGTAACTGTATATGGCTATTTGGCTGCAATTTTATTAAATAAAATAAAAAGTGAGTTACATACTTGTTGAAGCAAAATATTCATTTTACAGGCTCTGGGCTATTGAGATCTTTCCTCTATTCAGAATGTGGTCTTTTGCACTAACTGATATAGGAGATATTATTTTAAAAGCTCATTAGTGCAATCAAAGCTACCTGATGGTAATATTTACTGAATTGCAAATTGATGGAACATGCTTTCATAAATGAATTTATAGCTTTCAAAAACAATTGATCGTTTTTTGCTATTAATGGCCGCACAGTGAATGACACTCCACAGCTAAGATTTCAGAGCGAGAAGGCGTGCAAACTACAATGACAATGACGCATTTTAGTCTAATGAAACAAGAGCTCAGTTTTGCGTGGATAACAGCGTGCCTTGCTTACTTCTTTACTCTTTGCACACATTCATGAGCTAGCAAAGAAAACGACGGTTTTTCTTTTTCTTTTTTTTTCAAATGGAAATATTAAACACGTTGTGAATATGATTTGAAAGTTGAAAAATGTAACGTGTAAGAATCAGTGCCAGTGAGCAAACAAGCATTGTTTTCTGAGTTCTAGCTTCATCAGCTGTCGACGCAAATATGCACTGAAGAGCCAAAAAAACTGGTACACCTGCCTAATATCCCGCAGGGCCCCCGCGAGCACGCAGAAGCGCAGCAACACAATGTGGCATGGACTCGGCTAATGTCTGAAGTAGTGCTGGAGCGAACTGACACCATGAATCCTGCAGGGTTGTCCATAAATTCATAAGACGAAAAGGGGTGGAGATCTCTTCTGAGCGGCACGTTGCAAGGCTTCCCAGATATGCTCAATAATGTTTATGGCTGGGGAGTCTGGCGGCCAGCGGAAATGTTTAATCTCAGAAGAGTGTTCCTGCAGCCACTCTGTAGCAATTTTGGATATGTGGAGTGTCACACTGTCCTGCTGGAATTGTCCAAGTCCGTCGGAATGCACAATGGACATGACTGGATGCAAGTGATCAGACAGGATGGTTATGTATGTGTCACCTGTCAGAGTCGTATCTAGACGTATCAGGGGTCCCATATCACTTCAACTGCACGCGCCCCACACCATCACACAGCCTCCACTACCTTGAACAGTCCCCTGCTGACATGCAGGGTCCATGGATTCATGACGTTGTCTCGATACCCGTACACGTCCATACGCTCGATACAGTTTGAAACGAGACTCGTCTAACCAGGCAACATATCTGCAGTCTTCAACAGTCCAAAGTCGATGTTGACGGGCCCAGGGGTGGCTTAAAACTTTGTGTCGTGCAGTCATCAAGGGTTCACGAGTTGGCCTTCGGCTCCGAAAGCCCATATCGATGATGTTTCGTTGAATGGTTCGCTCGCCGACATTTGTTGATGGCCCAGCATTGAAATCTGCAGCAATTTGCGGAAGAGTTGCACTTCTGTGACGTTGAACAATTCTCTTTACTCGTCTTTGGCCCCGTTCTTGCAGGATGTTTCTCCGGCCGCAGCGATGTTGGAGATTTGATGTTTCACCGGTTTCCTAATACTCACGGTACACTCGTGAAATGTTCGTACGAGAAAATCCCCACTTCATCGCTACCTCGGAGATGCTGTGTCCCATCGCTCGTGCGCTGACTATAACACCACATTCAAACTCACTTTAATTTTGATAACCTTACATTGTAGCAGCAGCAACCGATCAAACGACGGCGCCAGACAGTTGCTGAGTTATACAGGCGTTGGCGAAGTAGCGCCGTATTCTGCTTGTTTGCTTATCTCTGTATTTGAATACACATCCCTGTATCAGTTTCTTTGGCTCTTCAGTGTGGTAAAAGAGGATTCAAATGGATTACGATGAAGCTTCCTGTTCACGTCACATACTGTCTTCTTGGTTATTTGAGATGTATAAACAAAAAGAAAGTTACATTTACGAGGGCAAATGCGTCGTATTACTGGTTCAAATAGACCAGAAAAAATTGAAAATACCTTCCTAGCACTATGTTATTAGCGTGAGCACTGTAGTATTTACTATTTAAAACAGCTGTCACGTACACACGATAGAAATTACGAACAAAAACCAATCGTAAACAGTCTCCGTGTAAACAATAGTTTGCTAATGTTTTGGGGCATCTAACATAGCCGCATGTAGTGTAAGTCTGCAGCACCATCTCCCCCCATTTTTAGTTCCATGGTTAAACACATCAGTGCAGTTTTAGGATTGGCAGAGCAGTTTCGAATTCAGCGACCTTGTACTGGTTTTACCGTAACAGTGGTCTGCTTGTAGTATGAGATGTTTATCAAACCAGTTACTACAAGGTAATACATGTTTCATGATTTATTGCAAATGATTCAGCTTTAGTATTTTACAACAATTTTTATGTACGTTGAAGCTACTTTATTTAGAACATAAATACGTAAGGTATTTAGCACATATTGTGCTTATGTTTCAAAGTTCACAGACTAGACAGCAGTTGGGTCTGCCTGTGACACATCTTACAGTTTTACGTACTTTTTCCGCTACTTAGTACACAGTTAAAAATGCAAATCAGAATATTATATGTCAACTCGTGCTAAAATTAAAAGGAATATGTTTTCAACATAGTTTTTAGTGCTTGCACGTAGGTTTTTGAGCCAGGCCATGTGAATAGAAACAGTTAAATATTCATTTACCTTTTACAAGAATTTTAAAGTTTGGTTATTCAGTACAATGGGCGCCTTTTACGTTTCTGCAAAAACAATGAAAATATGGTATAAACTGTTTTCGTATTTCTCAAAATACTCACCTTGAAAATTTATATTCTTCTGCATGCGTTCACTCCAAGTTTGTAAACATTTTCGCCGCTCCAATGTCGGTACTTAAAAACTATGGTTTAGAAGGAAGTAACAGCTTTTTCATAGGGAAATGCAGCAAATGATACATTAATTCGATGTTTTTTCTCTGTCAAACAAAAAACTGTTTGACATTCTGTGTGAGCGCTGGCATAGCCATAATGATGAACGACGAAACCTTTTCGGTGTTGTTACTGATTTTATTGATGTTTCACAAACAGATTATTATAGACCATTCAGCGTTAATTGTAATGCAGCCCTCTAAAGCAATGACCGTGGTATATCACTTATAACTGAAGAAACGGCCTATCATTGTCGTGGAAATGCTACGCGAACGAACCACTTTTATTGGTTTTGGTTCATCTTGGAATACTCCAGCAGCTGACTACTACTTAACTTACGGGTGGTACGAGTATATCAATATTTCCCGTTTCGATGTTATGCACGGATTTTGCGTTTTCTCGGTCGAACGAACACCAAGTGATACGAGCCTGGTTTTTGAGCTTCAATTAAATTGTGTATAATCCACCGAGAACAGGTCTCTTTAACAACTAAATCTTCAGACCTTTGGATATGACTAAGAATATCTGTAACTCATGGTAAGTCACATGCTCATCTCTTGATACATGTTATTTAAAACAACCGATTTTGATAGACCTTCACGAAATTCATCGCCGACGAAAACAGTTCAGCAACCTAATTGTAAATGATATTGTCTGAAGGCGACTGATTATATAAAACTGGAAAATGCAATTCGAGACATTAAAATGTATTTTGGTGCTTACGAGAATCCTAAAATATCATCAAACGACAATCTTCACTCGAAATAGCCATTTTTTGACATCATTACTTCTTTAGATGCCCATTGCATACAAGCTAATCGAGAATTACAGAGTTACCATTGCTTTCAAACTAACAAAAGTAGTCACGATAAATTTTAAAATACCAGTAGTGCCACGCCTCCGTAGCGCCTTGTGGATGACGTTTGTGAAACATTTAGAAGGCGACCCTCGTATTACATGGATGTGTGGTGTACGCAATTAGCTGAGTATAGGCTGCCACCATTTTAGTTTAGTTTAAACTGTGTGCTAGACTGGGAGTCATACTCGGACCTCAGTGTCTGATAAAGAGTTTACGTCATTTCAGTGACATATCTGACTATGTGTGTAACGACCGACTGAGCTCCCCTAGCACGACTGACGATACCAGCCGAGTTCGAGTCTCGGTCTGGCACACAGATTTAATCTGCCAGGAAGTTTCATATCGGCGCACACTCTGTTGCAGAGTGAAAATTTCATTCTGGAAACATCCCGCAGACTTATTTCAGGAGTGCTGTGTTAGTTCTTCAAGTTTCGCAGGAGATCTTCTGTGAAGTTTGGAAGGTATGAGACAAGGTACTGGTGGAAGTAAAGCTGTGAGGAGGGGTCGTGAGTCGTGCTTGGATAGCTCAGTGGGCAGAGCAATTGTCCGCGAAAGGCACACGTCGCAATATTGACAATAATCAATATGTACATAGAATTCCAAGAATTTTCAAGTATAACTTTTTCTGCTTAAAACAAATAATTAGAACACAGTTTAACAAACGGCTGGCTCGAAAAATCGCTCAAAATAGTCAATTAAACAACAGATACAGTGCTTGCGAATCTATCGACAACTAGGGGGTAAAAAACAGTACTTATTTTGTGTGCGTGTGTTTGCGAGGGGGTGGGGGGAGTATGCCCCTTAATATTGGTATTAGCTTTACAAATGGTAGGTCCTTCATTCAGTGCACTTGTTGGCCTTTCTCTTTACAATAGTCCGCCTCTTGGCGCTTCTGCTGAGAATAACTTAACTTATGATACCTGTAACAGCACGAGGCATAGAAAAGAAGCCATAGCGCTTAATTAAGATGTTTGATAACGACAACAAATATGCGTACACCGCCTCCCCCTCCCCCCTCGTCATATACACCCAAAATTTGCAATCAAAAGCTGTTACAAATACTAGAATTATCCCTTGGCATTAAACGCGACAAACTCATTTAATTTTAATCTTTTAATTTAGACATCTGAGAATTAAGCCAATAGATTATTGTTCCCTCATACCAACTTAACAAACCAACAATTTGAATGACTTCCAGAAATATCAAGTAAGAAGTAATTATTTGACGAATGCAAGCAAGAGCACTTGACTTTATTTAACGATTCCGGATCAACAGCAGAGCAAACAATTTAAGTCAGTTACTCGTATTCCACACGCACTCAGTAAGTCAATAGCCAGTTCACAAACACCTACGTGAAGCAACAGCGTCAGCCCTCATAAACGTGCTAGAATTATAAACAAGTCACTGATCGTCCACCCAGATATCCTTTACGTAAAGGTTGCGAAAGAGGAACTCCCTTTAAAGCACAAAATATCTAAAGCATAGTATATATATGGATATGTCGTGTGGCTAGGGCCTCCCGTCGGGTAGACCGTTCGCCTGGTGCAGGTCTTTCGATTTGACGCCACTTCGGCGACCTGCGTGTCGATGGGGATGAAATGATGATGATTAGGACAACACAACACCCAGTCCCTGAGCGGAGAAAATTTCCGACCCAGCCGGGAATCGAACCCGGGCCCTTAGGATTGACAGTCTGTCACGCTGACCACTCAGCTACCGGGGCGGACTAAAGCATAGTAAAACAACAGCACACGACAGTTTTTAAAAATATGAACACCATAATAAATTACAGCCAACTAAAGTTGAGACACTTCTTAACGGGCGAAAGAGACTTAGACCAATCAACTGTTTCATGACATATACGCTCAATAGTGCAATCCGGTCACAGAAAAATATATAATGGCGTAAGTATACTAGGACTTTTATTGTGACCAGGCTGTGGGACATACTAATGCTATAAACGGCCTTTTAACCATCACATCAACCAAACTAGCAACGGTCACCGCTGTTTGTCAACACCGGTGCAAACGGGCCCCTCAGACTCGAGTACAGTACTTAATTCAGCGACCACGCCGGCTCCCCACAATCAAAGCTGACAGAACTGCACCGCCGCGCTCTCTCTCACTCTGCCAGCAGCCGTGTGACCCGCCACCGCATGGAGTACTCCACCGCGGAACCTAACTTGAAGGACTCCAGAGCAACCGACACGCAGCACGCGCTTAAGTAGTCTTCCAGTCAAGGACCCTTAGACCAGCGTCTCTGATCGAAAGACTGAACCACGGAGGACCATCGATAACGAGAGAGGCACAACTCTGGGCCCGAAGCTAGGCGCACCACTCAATATACACTATCTGATCAAAAGTATCCGGACATCTATTAGCCGACATTAATACGGTTTGTGCCCATCCTTCGCCTTTATCACTGCTTGAAGTCTGCTGTCACATTCGTTGAGGTATCTAAATGTCTTTCGAGGAATGGCAGCCCATTCTTCGTCAAGAGCCGAAACAAGAGAAGGTAATGATGTTGGAAGATGAGTTCCCATTGCAGCGGCATTCCATGGGTTAAGGTTGGGGCGCTGAGCAGGCCAGTCGATCTCAAGATTGTTATAGTACACAAAAGTTATCGATGCTGTTTCAAGATAGGATGTATTGTCATCATGATCCAAACTGTCATTATCCCCGAACTGTTCTCCACTGTATGCAGTACTCAGTGCTGTAGAATGTCTTCTTATGCTCAATAACGGGCCTACACCCTAGCTGCGAGAACCACCGTCGTACCGTGACACCACCTCCTCCATACTTCACTGCTGTCACTACACATAACGGCACGGCACGATCTTCAGGAATTCGCCAAAACAAACCCTTCCACCGGACCACCACAGGGTACAGCGTGGTTCATCACTCCAAATCATTTGTTTCCAGCCATCCACTGTCCAGTGGCGTCGCTCTTTACCCCACCTCAAGCGTCGCTTAGCACTGACTACAGAAATGTGAGGCTTATGAGGAACTGCTCGACCATTGTACCTCATTCTTTTAGCTCCCCGCGCATAGTCGGACTGTTGGTAGCACTTCGGAACTCATGAGCGGTTCCTTCTGTAATGCATATGTGCATTCCCTTCACGTGTTTAAGCTAACTATTACGCATATTATGCATATTTATGCGATCAGGAATGCTCAGTAGCAGCCAGGCTACATGTACATTTAACAATTATGCCTCAGCAAGGAGCATTAGTGATGAAATCATAGGAGGCAATGTTGTGCAATCTTAGTAGGGACAAGATCCGACTATTCCGGAGTAGGGTCTTACAATCTGAGACAGTGTTCCGAGACAAACTTCCGTCACAATGTCCGCAAACGTGACGTCAGATCCGCAAAGCGACAGTGATCTGAACGCCCATTGGGTGAAAGTTTGGTGGCCATTAAAACTGCTACACCAAGAAGAAATGCAGATGATAAAAGGGTATTCATTGGACACATATATTATACTAGAACTGACATGTGATTACATTTTCACGCAATTTGGGTGCACAGATCCTGAGAAATCAGTACCCAGAACAACCACCTCTGGCCGTAATAACGGCCTTGGTACGCCATGACATTGAGTCATACAGAGGTTGGATGGCGTGTACAGGTACAGCTGCCCATGCAGATTCAAAACGATTCCACAGTTCAACAAGAGTAGTGACTGGCGTATTGTGACAAGCCAGTTGCACGGCCACCATTGACCAGACGTTTTCAGTCGGTGAGAGATCTGGAGAATGTACTGGCCAGGGCAGCAGTCGCACAGTTTCTGTATCCAGAAAGGCCCGTACAGGACCTGCAAAGTGCGGTCGTACATTATCCTGCTGAAATGTAGGGTTTCGCAGGGATCGAATGGAGGGTAGAGCCTCGGGTCGTAACACATCTGAAATGTAACGTCCTCTGTTCAAAGTGCCGTCAATGAGAACAAGAGGTGACCGAAACGTGTACCCAATGGCACACCATACTATCACGCTGGGTGATACGCCAGTATGGTGATGACGAATACACGCTTCGAATATGCGTTCACCTCGATGTTGCCAAACAGGGATGCGACCATCAATATGCTGTAAACAGAATCTGGATTCATCCGAAAAAATGACGTTTTGCCATTCGTGCACCCAGGTTCGTCGTTGAGTACACCATCGCAGGCGCTCCTGTCTGTGATGCTGCGTCGAGGGTAACTGCAGCCATGGTCTCCGAGCTAATAGTCCATGCTGCTGCAAACGTCGTCGAACTGCAGATGGTTGTTGTCTTGCAAACGTCCCCATCTGTTGACTCAGGGATCGAGACGTGGCTGCACGATCCGTTACAGCCATGTGGATAAGATGCCTGTCATCTCGACTGTTAGTGATACGAGGCCGTTGGGATCCAGCACGGCGTTCCGTATTACCCACCTGAACCGACCGATTCCATATTCTGCTAACAGTCATTGGATCTCGACCAACGCGAGCAGCAATGTCGCGATACGATAAACCGCAGTCGCGATAGACTACAGTCCGATCTCTATCAAAGTCGGAAACGTGATGGTACGCATTTCTCCTCCTTACATGAGGCATCACAACAACGTTTCACCAGGCAACGGCGGTCAACTGCTGTTTGTTTATGAGAAATCGGTTGGAAACTTTCCTCATGTTAGTACGATGTAGATGTCGCCGCCGGCGCCATCGTTGTGTGAATGCTCTGAAAAGCTAATCATTTGCATATCACAGCATCTTTTTCCTGTCGGTTAAATTTCGCGTCTGTTGCACGCCATCTTCGTGGTGTAGCAATCTTAATGGCCAGTAGTGTGTCTATATATATATTCTTCCTGTCGGTTCTTCTGTTCGGTTAAATTTCGCGTCTGTAGTGGCCAGTAGTGTATATGGCCAGTAGTGTGTGTATATATTCTTCCTGTCGGTTAAATTTCGCGTCTATATATATATATACTACTGGCCATTAAAATTGCTATATCACGAAGATGGTGTGCTAGAGACGCAAAATTTAACCGGCAGGAAGAAGATGCCGTGATATGCAAATGATTAGCTTTTCAGAGCATTCACACAAGGTATATATATATATATATATATATATATATATATATATATATATATATATATATGAGTGTGTGTGTGTGTAGGGAAAAAGAGAAGTATCCTTATTGGCTGAGGGAGAAAGGGGGGGTTCTCTCTTGTCCTTCGGGAAGACAGGGTTAGTTAGTCGCGAGGAGCCACTCAAAATGCACGGTCGAGTAACCGGGGCGGCTCTAAAAGAACGGTCACGAGTGCATATTTTAGCTGTTAAACAAGCTAGAAAGTGAAGTTATTAGTTATCAGAACGCCACGTGTCCTGGGCAGTGCCTATCATTATGTAACGTCAGAAAACTGTGTTAATGTGTTGCAAAGGGTCGAATATAACGGCGTAGCCCAGAGCCGCCATATTGCAAATTCTGATTCTGTGACGTGTGTGACTAACCAATTTCTGTATTAAAACAAGTATAGTACAAAAGTTGTTGACAATTAGCAACTGGCATCCGTAAATACTCCACTTCAGCAGGATCACCACCTACATGGAACCTGGCGACTGAGCGCTACTACTGTGCTACGAGGGACTTACCGAAGCAGCAAGACACCAGGTTAGTGATACCGCCCAGAGAATCACTTCCTTCTCGCTGCAATGTCACTGAGGGCGTTATACTTCCCCGGATTTCATATCATTACTACAGCCCTCTGTAATGCTTATCGTCCCCTGTCCATCAGTACAGGCGTCCACCCCCGGTAGCTGAGCGCAGTTCGGCACTAGCGGCCGTGCGAAGCGGAGGTCCGATACTTCCGCCTGTGCGAGTGTTTGTTTACTTGTGGACTTAGTCTGCGCGCGGGCTAGTAACAACGATCATGGCGAACAAGTACAGGAAAACTACATTACGATTCAATTTCTGCAAAGACTATGAACGACCAAAGGCTTTAGCAGTGGAACGATTCACTCGAGAGGACGTCAAGATACCGCCAAACGATGTTGTCGGAATTCACCTGTCCATCGCTAGTCCCACGGTGTATGTTAAGATGGTAAATGACGCGGCGTGTGAGAGAATTCTACAGGCGACAAAACCAGGTCTCCGATTTTGCCAAAGTGACGGGAATGTCGGCACGGTAACTGTAGAACATGCTGGGCTGGGTGTACGGACAATACGTATTTTTGAGCTGCCATTTGAGCTCCCGGCTGACGAAGTTATCGAGGCTTTTAAGCCATACGGCACGGTACATGGTCACACAGCAGAACGCTGGAGTGCGACAGATCACTATTGATCTTCAGAAGCATGTACCGTCCTATCTGACAATTGGTGGTTGTCGGGCGGTGGTGATTTACGATGGTCAACCACGTACATGTTCTGGCTGTGGCCAGGAGGGATACCTCAAGTCGAACTGTATGCAACGGCGGATTATGCAACCGCCTTCAGATGTGCGGGAGCCGTCGCCGGCGATGACAGTACTACCGATCACCTATGCCAAAGCCCTCACTGCGTCCGCTGATGACCGAAAGGACACAGCCCCGGTGGAAGATCAAGATGGCACTCTCCGAAACCTTGTAGCAGACGTCGGGATGACAGAGGATGCTGCTCCATCGAGCATACAATCTACGGCGACAACATCAGATGAGACCGAACTCCCACCAAGCAAACCGATAGTACACGAAGCAGTTCCAGCCACTACGGATGCTGTTCCGTCTGGAACGCACTCTGTGACGCCCACATCAGTTTCGACCGAACTCCCGCAAAGTACAACGATCTGACTCGAAACACTTCCAGTTCCTACGGATGCTTTTCTGTCGCGCAGCCGTGATTCCCTACAATCTGAGGAAACGGAAGGAAGATCACGCAAACAACGTTCCCCGAAAAGGAGGAAACGGCGTCGTCGTACTACATCTCCTAGGGATGACTCCCCTTGCCCCGACGACGATGTGCCTGTGGACCAAGACGACACAACAGCCTCTACGAAACAGGATGAGGCAATGGAAACTGTTCGATCAGACCCGCAGCGGTCTGTCACATTGACGGTACCGGGACGTGGTGATACTGAAGAGGAATCACAACCAGTTGGCTCTCCAGACGCAGATGCTGTGGCTATGGACACGAATATATCACAGCCTGAAAAGATGTGGTATGAGGATATTGAGGAGGCGCCGGACGTCATACAGAGGCAGCCGGCACTCACGAAGACAGCCTGATAATTGCTGAAGGTGAAGGGAGAGGGGCGAGAGAACGTCTTCTAACTCAGCCCCCAGCGCCGATGCAGGGAGATGTTGTTGCGCCTCGACAAAGTGGGATTCAACGCCATGCGAACCGTATTGCGACATTAAATATAAATGACGTGCTTTCACCGGCCAAAATACACCTACTGAAGGAAACGATTTGGGCATCAGATGTGGATATTGCTTTGCTACAGGAAGTCCACATAACTGCAATCCCATACATCGCAGGCTACCAATCCTATTCGTCACATGGAGATCACAATGGGAGTGGGGTGGCAGTTTACGTGCGAGATGGCTTCCCTCAATCTTTATGCACCGTCGGGAAACAATCGGCGGCGGGAAAGAGCGCGATTTTATGCAGAAGACATAGCCCCACTGTTCCATGGACGTAATGAATGTGTAATAATTGGTGGGGATTTCAACTGTGTTCTCAGCCAGAAAGACCAATGGGCGCAAGCAAACATCAACCAGGAGTTGCGAATCGTTGTCAACGACCTTGTACTTAGTGACACGTGGGAATTACGACATGGAGATGCACCGGGATACACCTATGTGACAAGTCATTCGGCGAGCACGTTAGATCGCATTTATATCTCACGGGCTCATGCAAATGATGTCCAGGACACGGAACGCTGGCCATTGGCATTTTCCGATCACAGCGCTTACATCTGTACGGTGCTTCTTCCCCGTAGAGAGGTGTGGAACAGTAAGGCCCCGTGGAAATTAAACATTCAACATCTACATGATCCTGAATGCCGTCAACGGATCCTTGAGACATGGACGATGTGCGAGCGATGGGTTGGAAGGTATGCGACGAAGCTTGATTGGTGGCTGACTTGTGCTAAACCGGCGGTTCGCCGTACGTTCTTCTCATATAGCAGGGAGATGGCAGAATGGCGCCGCCGTACGACCGACTTTTATTTTGCAGCGTTGCGCGACCTGGATGATGGTCCGCCGGGACAGGACATCTGGATCGAACGCAAAAGGATAAAAGCTAAACTAGTGGCTTTAGCTCGGAAACATCTTCAGGGAACCATGGTGCGCGCCAGATATCACGATACGATAATGCAGGAGATTCCTTCCATGCACCACGTCGTGAATGAACGAAAGCACCGACGACGCGTTTTAGTACGGGAATTAATTACCCGCGAAGACCGAAGAGTGACGCGTCAAGCGGACATTGTCTCTGCATTCGTCGACCATTACCAACATATCTATCGGGAAGAAACAGCCCCTGTCGATGACCTCGAACGTATAGCCACGTACGTCTCCCGTACACTGACGGTGGAAGCCGCGGGAACCTTACTGGAAGCCATTAGCTGTGAGGAAGTACATGATGCGATCGCAAAGGGTGCGTTGAATCGGTCCCCAGGCATTGATGGATGGTTCAAATGGCTCTGAGCACTATGGGACTTAACATCTGTGGTCATCAGTCCCCTAGAACTTAGAACTACTTAAACCTAACTAACCTAAGTACATCACACACATCCATGCCCGAGGCAGGATTCGAACCTGCGACCGTAGCGGTCACGCGGTTCCAGACTGAAGCGCCTTTAACCGCACGGCCACACCAGCCGGCGCATTGATGGACTTCCTGCTGAATTTTATCGAGAATTTCGCAACGAAATGGCACCGCGATGGACGGAAATGTACAACGAGATGTTAAATTCCGATGCGCCTATTCCACCGGCTTTTATGGAAGGCATCTTGGTGCCAGTACATAAACCGAAGCCAGGAATTACGGTCACACATTATCGTCCCATCACCCTGCTTAATGCCGACTATAAGATCTTTTCACGTTTGCTAGCGTCCCGATGTCGTATGTTAATTCGTAGCGTTCTCTCTCCAGAACAGTCGACACCGGGTGGATCGGTGAATGTGCAAACAGCTACTGGCGAATGCCGTGATGTGATAGCGCTGGCGGAGGAGTGCCGGCTTAAAGCGGCGATGGTGGTGGTTGATTTTGACAGTGCTTTTGATAAGGTGCGCCACAACTATCTGTACGCTGTACTGGAACAAATGGGATTTCCAGACCGTTTTACTGGTGTCATTAGAAGGATTTATGGGGGCGCACAATCCTTGGTACAGGTTAATGGGCGTATAGCAGGGCCCATTCAGATTCGACGATCCATTCGACATGGATGCCCTCTTTCGATGCTGCTCTTCGCGATAGCGTTGGAACCATTAATTGGGAGACTAACAAATTCTCTTTCTGGGATGGAACTGCGGGGCTACACCTTCAAATGTCGTGCCTATGCGGGACGACCTCCTGCTGCTCGTTCGTTCTGAGGAAGAGGTCCTTGAACTGTTGTTGGACCACAGTGTGACGGCGGGTAGTGCAGTGAACATGAACAAATCGGCAGCAATGCCGGTTGGAAGGGGCCTTACGCCGGAAGAAATCAAATCAAATGGTTCAAATCGCTCTGAGCACTATGGGACTCAACTGCTGTGGTCATCAGTCCGCTAGAACTTAGAACTACTTAAACCTAACTAACCTAAGGACATCACACACACCCATGCCCGAGGCAGGATTCGAACCTGCGACCGTAGCAGCAGCGCGGTTCCGGACTGGAGCGCCTAGAACCGCACGGCCACCGCGGCCGGCGGAAGAAATCAGTCCGTTTCCTTATGTGCAACGATTCCGCTATCTCGGCATAGACTTTACCTCATCTGTAAAGCATACTGCGGCAGTTAACTACCGACGTATTTTACAGACAACACGTACCATAGTCCGACAACATCTCCTACGACGCCTTGATCCTTTGCAGCGAGTCGAATATTTGAACACTTATGTGGTTTCTCGAATGGTGCATATTTCGCAGATCCTGCCCCTACCACTCACGCTCGGACGTCGACTTCAATCAGCACTAGGCTATTTTGTGATGATTGGGTCGCCCCTCAAGGTGCGATACGCAACGCTCACGCTCCCTACTGACAAGGGGGGACTCGGACTTAACGAATGTTCACTGCCGAGCGACAGCGCTCCTTCTAGCCACTATGTACAAGCAATGGCGTAGCGGGCGTGATTCCCTTACATCCCGCCTACTGGATGTCCTAGTTCCAGCGTCCCTCACACCTCCGGTGGCGGTGGGCAACATTACGCCACATTTTGCGCATGTATCAACATTTATCGTGGAACTTAGTTATATCAGAGACGAGCTTCCGCGCACGAGACCGCCATGCGCGAAGGATTTTTATGTTTGGCTGCTACGACGGATAAGTCGTAATGTCATTGAACTCAAACACCCCAAGTTGCATTGGCCGAAGATTTGGAGACATGTGCACCAAAAATTCCTTCCTACCTTCGTTCGGGCACTGTGGTTCTCTGTCGCCTGTGGAAAGTTCAACACCAACCAACGGCTCCATGCAATTGGACTAGTGGACACTCCACTATGCCCGAAATGTCGCCAAGTGGATGACGACCACCACCGCTTAACTTGTATCGCGGTGGAGGACGTATGGCTCCTAGGAAGACAGATGGTGGCTTGCTACCTCCGTGTGACCCCGCAACATATTACACCTGCTTCCTTCTTACATCCGGAGAGTGACTACTTTACGGCGACTAAATCACAATCGATCATCTGGGTCAAAGGTTGGACGATCGCGTACCTCTATGGGGATGCTGCCAAGTCGCGACTTGACTTTTGGTATTTCTTGCAGCAAGCCCACAATGAGGTTCATAGATGGTCACACTATAGGAAAACCTTTGCCAACTATCTTCAGGCAGTCTTCCTCGACCCCCCACGCAGTTGGGATGTGCCAGGTGCAGTCGGTGTGCACATTTGACAGCTGATAAAGAACCTCACGCTTCTCTCACCTTCAATATGGAATGCACATACTATACCATGAAATGATCTACATGTTTCTTTTAATACATAGAAAGAAGGACCCTTTATTGTATGATTATATGGTAGCGGAACAAACACTGGTAGCAGTTACTTCTGTAAAATATCTGGGAGTATGCGTACGGAACGATTTGAAGTGGAATGATCATATAAAATTAATTGTTGGTAAGGCGGGTACCAGGTTGAGATTCATTGGGAGAGTGCTTAGAAAATGTAGTCCATCAACAAAGGAGGTGGCTTACAAAACACTCGTTCGACCTATACTTGAGTATTGCTCATCAGTGTGGGATCCGTACCAGGTCGGGTTGACGGAGGAGATAGAGAAGATCCAAAGAAGAGCGGCGCGTTTCGTCACCGGATTATTTGGTAACCGTGATAGCGTTACGGAGATGTTTAATAAACTCAAGTGGCAGACTCTGCAAGAGAGGCGCTCTGCATCGCGGTGTAGCTTGTCGCCAGGTTTCGAGAGGGTGCGTTTCTGGATGAGGTATCGAATATATTGCTTCCCCCTACTTATACCTCCCGAGGAGATCACGAATGTAAAATTAGAGAGATTAGAGCGCGCACGGAGGCTTTCAGACAGTCGTTCTTCCCGCGAACCATACGCGACTGGAACAGGAAAGGGAGGTAATGACAGTGGCACGTAAAGTGCCCTCCGCCACACACCGTTGGGTGGCTTGCGGAGTATCAATGTAGATGTAGATGTAGATGTAACAGAGTGATCTTTATGGAAAATAAATAAATAAATAAAAAGTGGTCAGCGCGACAGAATGTCAATCCTACGGGCCCGGGTTCGATTCCCGGCAGGGTCGGAGATTTTCTGTGCTCAGGGACTGGGTGTTGTGTTGTCTTAATCATCATTATTTCATCTCCATCGACTCGCAGTGGCGTCAAATCGAAAGACTTGCACCCGCCGAACGGTTTACCCAACGGGAGACCCCAGTCACACGACATTTCATTTATCAGTACATGGGGTATCCCTGGTCTTGGTTTGAATCTGGTTGTTCTTTCACCTTCCCATCTCACCATCCCATCACCAACAGTCGACCAGGACAGCGCTGAAATGGTCCTGAAGGATCTGTTATTCAGGTGACACCGAATGCCTCGGCCACGTCAGAAGTCACTGAGTCTTCCTGACCGACCCACTCCGCAGTTACTGCTTATCAACTGACGACACAATACTCCTTCTCCTTTTACGCTTGCGGGTCTGCCTGTCGTGACATCTAGTGGTCGATTCCGTATTACATAGACGTATCTCGTGGTGCATTTTTTCTCAGGAATTTTACTACTGTAACACCGTGGAAGCAGTAGAAAGGGATCTAGATCTGTGTCTCGGTACAGCACACAATTTTGGTTTGTTACACGTTACTCCTTAACACTAGAAACAATTATATGTTACTGACCACTTAAACCAATGAACAGAGTAATGGAGTAAGACGTCAAATCGAATCCACAATAGTTGCTTGCAAATAGAACAAATTTTGTTTTACGGAATGGATAGTACCGTGAGCTCTCAGGAATACAATACTCATACCAAAAATGTTCAAATATATGTGAATTCCTAAGGGACCAGCTGCTGAGGTCATCGATCCCTAGACTTACACACTTCACTAACTTACGCTAAGAACAACACACACAGCATGCCCCAGAGAGGACTCGAACCTCCGGCGGGAGGAGCCGCGCAATCCGTGACATAGCGCCTCAAACCGCGCAGTCACTCCACGCGGCAATACGCATACAGTAACGAGATAAGTTGTATTGCAAAATAATCGGACGATTATAAAAATGGTTCGGTTGTAATGGATAAGAGAACAAAGGAGAAAGAAATGTGGGTCTTGTTAGATGGAGAGGGCGGAGAGTTGAAGCTAGAGAGGCATGGCGGAGTAAGGGAGCATGTGGAAGGATACAAGCTGCTATGTTTCAGCAGTGTCCACGAATTTTCCTATAAGTCCTGTTCACCTTTGCCTGTTGGGCGGCTTTTGTGGCTATGTGATTTCGGAAAACAACTATTTCGTGTAAGTTTGGTTTATTTAATTCTGCCTTTTGCGCATTATCAGTTGCTGAGCTACACATTGTACACAGTGACGAGCACGGAAACTGAAGTACACATAGCTTAGCTGTAAAGTTCTAATGTTTCCTAGAGACTAATGCACTGGAGACACTAAGTTTGCAATTGAGAAGAATACGACAAGGAATCGATGGAAACCGTTTTGAGACAAGCATCGTGTTAAGTGATGTAAGAAAACCGCGAACTATGAATAGCCGGAATGGTTTGTGTACGGCTTTATCCCAGTAGGCGACCTGTGATATCCAGACCGTGACACCTCGGTCAGTACCAGTCAAGAGATGCCGTTTACAAGAAAGATCGATGACACATTAAGTATTAACTGTGAGGTGCGTCACAGAAACTCCCCCCGAGTCCCGACAGCTGCTGAAAGGCCGAAACTAGGACAGTGTCGTGCGAGGGCAACGGTGTCGTGTCAGTGACGCAGGACGCAGCCGTCTGTCTACACCCGCCCGCCGGTGCTGCACTCTTACGTTGCCTGTGACATCCAGCGGGGTGGAAGGCGCGTCGACGCGCCAACATGGCGCTCCTGCCTGTGTCGTGACGTCATCAGCGTACACGGCGACAGTGTGCGCTGTTCTTGCGCATTTTTTGTTTTATTTTTATCCTTTGAAGGTGGCGCGGTTGTAATGCGTTTGGCAGGGAGAATTTAGCGTTACCACACGAAATCATAGTTTAGAATGATGATTGGAAGGAACTTCAGAGTTTATTTCTCGTCGAGATCTACGTCACTAGGGATGGAGCACTTCCTTACCCATACAGTGAACCAACTATGGAACGCTCCCAGCATTCGTATGGGTCCACTTGTGCAAAGTTTAACCAGGGCGGCAACACAGTGACCTGAATACGCTCCTTGCGCACATTTGACCAGCATATGAATCACTGTGCCAATATCTCTTTTAGTTAACAACTGTATTACTGAACGAAAGATATGTATCACTGTAATCTGCATCCACATCTACAGACTTACTCTGAAGCCCATCATACGGAGCATGTCGGAGGGAACCTTGCACCACTCCTTGTCATCCCATTTCCTATTCCACCTTCAAATGGAGCGAGGGAAAGACAGTTACCTATAAGCCTCTGGGCGAGCCCTAATTTCTCTTATCTTGTTTTCGTGGTCCTTTACTACATGTGTGTTGGTGGTACAGTAATCGTTTTGCATCAGCCGTAATTACCGGTTCTCTAAATTTTCGCAGTAGTGTTTAACGAAAAGAACGGCATGTTTCCTCCAGGAATTTCCATTCAGTTCGTGATTCATTTCCATAACACTCATGTGTTGATCGAATCCACCAGTAGATAATCTAGCAGCCCCCCCCCCCCCCCCCTGAGCCACTTCGATGCTTTTCTTTAATCCGACCTGGTGGGGATCCCCAACACTCGAACTGTCCACAAGAATGTGTCGCACTAACGTCCTATATGTGGTCTCCTTTACATATGAAGCATATTTTCCCACAAGTCTCCTAACAACCGAAGTCGACCATTCGCCCTTACATATAGCATTCGAACATTACAGGAATGTTTTGCATACTTACTCATGCGCCTTAATTTACACTTCTCGACGTTTAGAGAAACTCTCTCTGTATACCCAGTCGCTCGACGACGACACTTCCCAGTAAACTTGCATTATCAGCAAACAGTAGCAAATTGTTGCTCACTCTATACGTCAGATCGTTTCAGCATGTAGAGAACAAGGGTGGTACTGTCACATGTTTCTGGGGTACCCCTGGTGGTAACCTCGTCTCTGCTGAACATTCGCCGTCCAGGATAACTTACTGGGATCTATTGTTGTCTTTGAGCCACTCACATATCTAAGAACCTATTCCGTATACATATAAACCTATCCCATACACTGCAGACTGTTAATCACAAATAGAAACCAGAATTCCTTCTAGAGAAAGCAAATGAAATATCCGGGGACCTTTAAAACCGATTAGCAGTTGACTAACATTAAACGTACAGGAAAATAAAGCCAGCTTAAAATTAATCTCAGTTGAAAAATAATACTGTCAAAGTAAACGTAGGCGTAATGCCGTGGAGCATGTGAAAAATACAAAATTTCTGGAATGAATTCATTTATTTGAAGTGGAATGCGCTTACGAGTCACTAGCAAAGAGAACATGACTTTGAGGTCCTGTTATCGTTATGTAATAACAAATGTTTCGTAGTTAAATGCCATTCCTATATATATCCTTTCGTAAGCTACTGAACCTCTTTTGAGCATGAGATGCATAAAATATCGATGTGATATTCGAACTACCGGCAAAAACTATAAAATAATGATTTGAAATTCCACAACGCATGGTTTGAGTAGATTTAGAAGTTCACTAAGTACATTAATAAAAAAAAAAGAATTTTAAGTATTCCACTAACAGCTCTATCCATAATCAAGGAATAAGAGCGAGACTTAATTTACGTCTACCAAGAGCAACGTACTTAAAACATCATTTTATAGAAGGAGATTAAAATTTACAATAACCTTGTCAAAATAGTAAAGACGCCACTAAAAATACAGTTAAAGTCTTTTATTAACATACATTTCGGAAAGAGTTGTCTGTGGCTAACATATTAACGTATTGGTCAGAATTACTTTTGTTGTTAATACGTCGTCTTCAGTCACTCTATTTTATCTACTGCTTTAGTCCCATGCCTTTCACAGGTACAAGCCTATTTTCGAGGACTACATTGGTTTTTTGGAGCTTACGTCTGCTTCAATTTATCACTCAGCAGGAAATGGATGATATAGCGATATAGTTGTCAGTTTCACGCAAATAACACTTCGAACGAGATAAGTTAAATAAATAAGCTATTATTACAACTACTTTCACTTGAACACCAAATGTCATCTTCTGCATTCACATTTTGTGACCAAATGAAACTATCTATTGATAATAGTTTATTTATTTCATTTCTCGAGTCCTAAATGTACTTCCGCCTAAACGTGTACCGCTCTTTTTCTGCTAGATGACAAACCTAAGCAAATATACACTCCTGGAAATTGAAATAAGAACACCGTGAATTCATTGTCCCAGGAAGGGGAAACTTTATTGACACATTCCTGGGGTCAGATACATCACATGATCACACTGACAGAACCACAGGCACATAGACACAGGCAACAGAGCATGCACAATGTCGGCACTAGTACAGTGTATATCCACCTTTCGCAGCAATGCAGGCTGCTATTCTCCCATGGAGACGATCGTAGAGATGCTGGATGTAGTCCTGTGGAACGGCTTGCCATGCCATTTCCACCTGGCGCCTCAGTTGGACCAGCGTTCGTGCTGGACGTGCAGACCGCTTGAGACGACGCTTCATCCAGTCCCAAACATGCTCAATGGGGGACAGATCCGGAGATCTTGCTGGCCAGGGTAGTTGACGTACACCTTCTAGAGCACGTTGAGTGGCACGGGATACATGCGGACGTGCATTGTCCTGTTGGAACAGCAAGTTCCCTTGCCGGTCTAGGAATAGTAGACCGATGGGTTCGATGACGGTTTGGATGTACCGTGCACTAATCAGTGTCCCCTCGACGATCACCAGTGGTGTACGGCCAGTGTAGGAGATCGCTCCCCACGCCATGATGCCGGGTGTTGGCCCTGTGTGCCTCGGTCGTATGCAGTCCTGATTGTGGCGCTCACCTGCACGGCGCCAAACACGCATACGACCATCATTGGCACCAAGGCAGAAGCGACTCTCATCGCTGAAGACGACACGTCTCCATTCGTCCCTCCATTCACGCCTGTCGCGACACCACTGGAGGCGGGCTGCACGATGTTGGGGCATGAGCGGAAGACGGCCTAACGGTGTGCGGGACCGTAGCCCAGCTTCATGGAGACGGTTGCGAATGGTCCTCGCCGATACCCCAGGAGCAACAGTGTCCCTAATTTGCTGGGAAGTGGCGGTGCGGTCCCCTACGGCACTGCGTAGGATCCTACGGTCTTGGCGTGCATCCGTGCGTCGCTGCGGTCCGGTCCCAGGTCGACGGGCACGTGCACCTTCCGCCGACCACTGGCGACAACATCGATGTACTGTGGAGACCTCACGCCCCACGTGTTGAGCAATTCGGCGGTACGTCCACCCGGCCTCCCGCATGCCCACTATACGCCCTCGCTCAAAGTGCGTCAACTGCACATACGGTTCACGTCCACGCTGTCGCGGCATGCTACCAGTGTTAAAGACTGCGATGGAGCTCCGTATGCCACGGCAAACTGGCTGACACTGACGGCGGCGGTGCACAAATGCTGCGCAGCTAGCGCCATTCGACGGCCAACACCGCGGTTCCTGGTGTGTCCGCTGTGCCGTGCGTGTGATCATTGCTTGTACAGCCCTCTCGCAGTGTCCGGAGCAAGTATGGTGGGTCTGACACACCGGTGTCAATGTGTTCTTTTTTCCATTTCCAGGAGTGTAACACCCAAAAAAGTTAATGTAGTCCTTCGGAGTTGAGCTGTAACTTTAAAACGCTTTAGGCTGCAGCAATGAAATAAAATAATGTGACTGCGTACGTTGCACTAATAACAAAAATGTTCTTAAACAATAAGATAAAGTATTCTGCTTAAATAATACATACCATATAGCACAAAAAATAAATGTTAGTAAAAAAGTGACATTAACGAATAATATCCCACCTCTGTCATAGTAAAATATAAATTCACAGCATTAGGAAGATATCTGGAAATTCATACCCAAAGATATATTTTTTAATCTCCTTTCATCTTCCTCAGCTCAAAGCCGTCTTCATTTATATATAAATACGCTTTTCCAAATACTAATGGAGAAATACAGTTTTCGTAGTGATCTTGAAGGTAGGTGGTTTGTGTGCAATAACTTGTGATGAAATGTGTGTAAATACTGTAAAATTAGTTTCGGTATTGTCAGTTGATTCAATTACAGGTAGCTTTGAACACAGACCTGAAAGTGACTATACGCCTGCATTTAAAAAATTCTTAATGTTTAATTATCATTATTAATCACTTATCATCATGTTTTATGGACATACTGACTGCTTAATCCCATTATTTAAGGATTCATGTATAGCTAACTAAATGCGTGTGCTGCTCTAGACTGATGATTACATAAAGTTTCGTATCTGACACGTAGTATGGCAATTTCCAGTGCGGCGGCATGTTCTGAACTCCTCAGACAAACTCGTCGCATCGGCTGGTGAGGAGTTGATAGAAGTCGTTTTAGGTAACGGTACAGCCTTTCAAACTGAGGTTTCCGTTTTTTCTTAAACACGTCCACCAAGGCCAATTCATTTCCCCGTTCCACCCAAAGTCTCCCTCTGTGGACCTCGTTATGGCCGGACCTCCGACCATTAATCAAAAGAAGCAAAAGGCGAGAACGAGACTGCTCCTTGGCTCGTGCGGGCCCTGGTGCTGCGTCATAACGTCTTTATTGTTAAGCCAAGAGCAGTGACGGAGCAGTAAAACCTTTCCCGATGGCAGTAGAACTGTTGGTATTTCGCTGCTCCAATATATCTGCTAAGTTACTCCATAAAAATAACGTAATTTTTTCGTTGGAGTCAACCTTTTATACTTCCCAGAAAAGTCTCATACTTGAGAGTGAAAAGTGCAAATATGTGAACTATCATGCATATTTGTATTTGTTTTGCAAATGTTTTCAGTTAGCATGACGGAAATCTCTACCCGAAATCATAAAGACCGTGGAACGTATACAGATTCATGTTTTACATTCTTAAAGAGAATCAGTTGTTTCACGAAAAATAACCAAGTGTTCTATTGGCGGCCTACCCGTTGCAGTATTTAGCTCAACAAAAGTAAAAGCGAAAACATACTCCTCATACACGTTTGCATATGCTCCTGAAATGTTACACTACTGGCCATTAAAATTGCTACACCAAGAAGAATTGCAGATGATAAACGGGTATTCAGTGGACAAATATATTATGCTAGAACTGACATGTGATTACATTTTCAGGCAATTTGGGTGCTTAGATCCTGAGAAATCAGTACCCTGAACAAACACCTCTGGCCGTAATAACGGCCTTGATACGCCTGGGCATTGAGACAAACAGAGCTTGGATGGCGTGTACAGGTACAGTTGGCCATGCAGCTTCAACACGATACCACAGTTCATCAAGAGTAGTGACTGGCGGATTGTGACGAGCCAGTTGCTCGGCCACTATTGACCAGACGTTTTCAGTTGGTGAGAGATCTGGAGAATGAGCTGGCCAGGGCAGCAATCGAACATTTTCTGTATCCAGAAAGGCCCGTACAGGACCTGCAACATGCGGTCGTGCATTATCCTGCTGAAATGTAGGGTTTCGCAGGGATCGAATGAAGGGTAGAGCCACGGGTCGTAACACATCTGAAATGTAACGTCCACTGTTCAAAGTGCCGTCAATGCGAACAAGAGGTGACCGAGACGTGTAACCAATGGCACCCCATACCGTCACGCTGGGTAATACGCCATTATGGCGGTGACGAATACACACTTCCAATGTGCGTTCACCGCGATGTCGCCAAACACGGATGCGACCATCTTGATGCTGTAAACAAAACCTGTATTCATCCGAATAAATGACGTTTTGCCATTCGTGCATTGAGGTTCGTCGTTGAGGCGCTCCTGTCTGTGATGCTGTGTCAAGGGTAACCGCAGCCACTGTCTCCGAGCTGATAGTCCATGTTGCTGCAAACGTCGTCGAACTGTTCGTGCAGATGGTTGTTGTCTTGCAAACGTCCCCATCTGTTGACTCAGGGATCGAGACGTGGCTGCACGATTCGTCACAGCCATGCGGATAAGATGCCTGTCATCTCGACTGCTAGTGATACGAGGCCGTTGGGATCCAGCACGGCGTTCCGTATTACCCTCCTGAACCCACCGATTCCATATTCTGCTAACAGTCATTGGATCTCGACCAACGCGAGTAGCAATGTCGCGATACTATAAACCGCAATCGCGATAGGCTACAATCCGACCTTTTTCAAAGTCGGAAACGTGATAGTACGCATTCCTCCTCCTTACACGAGGTATCACAACAATGTTTCACCAGGCAACGTCGGTCAACTGCTGTTAGTGTATGAGAAATCGGTTGGAAACTTTCCTCATGTCACCCCGTTGTAGGTGTCGCCACCGGCGCCAAACTTGTGTGAATGCTCTGAAAAGCTAATCATTTGCATATCACAGCATCTTCTTCCAGTCGGTTAAATTTCGCGTCTGTAGCACGTCATCTTCCTGGTGTAGCAATTTTAATGGCCAGTAGTGTATTTCATACACTTTTTCCCACAACCTAATGGAACACCTGGCTTGATACATCGGCTGGCCGGTGTGGCCGTGCGGTTAAAGGCGCTTCAGTCTGGAACCGCGTGACCGCTACGGTCGCAGGTTCGAATCCTGCCTCGGGCATGGGTGTTTGTGATGTCCTTAGGTTAGTTAGGTTTAAGTAGTTCTAAGTTCTAGGGGACTGATGACCACAGATGTTAAGTCCCATAGTGCTCAGAGCCATTTGAACCATTTTTTGATAAATCGAATGATATGTCAAACATTATGGCTGGAATTTGCAATGCAATATTTTCATGAAATCAAAATTAAATCTGTAGTCCGGCCACAGCCGCTTTTGGGTGGAGAGGGCGCCAATGCAAGCTAGCGAAGTGAGGCTAGACAAGGAAGTAGGTGGTTCGAGTCTTAGCGTCGGAAAAATTTTCTTAACTATATTCGTACAATAACCGGCTTCAAAAGGGTGAAACGCTGTTGATCTACAGTGGCTGATCGCCAGACCGAGAACCAGGGTCCTGGATTACGCTATAAACCTCTTTGCAGTGTCTCATGAAATGGGGGAATATGACACTGTTGATGGTCATCCGTACGCTGGATACATTAAACTCGCCAACTTGGCCGTTTTTAGAGGGAAGTAGGCTGTGTCGGCAACGTATTTCGCCTTCTTTCCAAAAGAGGAGAAAGGAAGATTAAGATTTAGCGACACGCCGATGATGATAAAGCAGTAACTCGGCTTGGGAATGGCTGGGGAAGAAGGCTGCACCTTTTTGAGAGGAAAGATTGCGGCGATTTAGAACAGAAAAAACAGTGTTGGCTGCACAAGACAGGTTTATATAATCTTCAGATGTGATGTGTTTCGCCTGTTCTAGGCATCATCAGGCATTCTGAGGAAATTATAGAGTGGTATAAGTACAAATTGCTGCTGAAGGCAATAATAAATGAATAAATTAAAAAATAACAAGAGGAAGACATACACCGATTGGACTATGGAGCACAGGGCCACATTTGTTTTCAGGGTGTGGTGAGGGGTATAAGCACTATGGGACTTAACATCTGAGGTCATCAGTCCCCTAGAACCTAGAACTACTTAAACCTAACTAACTAAGGACATCACACACATCCATGCCCGAGGCAGGATTCAAACCTGCGACCGTATAAGTCGCGCGGTTCCAGACTGAAGCGCCTAGAACCGCTCAGCCACAACGGCCGGCAACTGTCTCCTCCCAGTTCTTTGGGACTCTTAACCACGTTTGACGCCTCCGATTACGAGTAGGAAGATTTTTGTCGGTAATGTAGTGAAGCTCTGACAGTGGCTATCTGGCTGTTACAGCCAGGTTCTGTGGGACTTCGACGCCTCGCTCACGATTAGAAATAATTTTTATCGGTAAGATCAGATATGGTGCAATATTTTATGAGTTGAAATTTATACCTCGCACCAGCCCCAGAAACACAAATGTGGCCCTGTGCTCTGTAGTCCAATCGGTGTATGTCTTTCTTTTGCTATTTTTAGTTTGTTCATTTAATATTGCCTTCAATAGCAATTTATACTTGTACCAGTTTGTAATTTCTCCAAAGTGTCTGATGATGCCTAGAAAAGTCGAAACGTGTCACATGTGAGGATTAAAAAAACCTATCCTGTGCAACAAAGACTGTTTTTTCTGTTCTAGAGATCTATGAAGGTTGCTGCAACGGTGCCATTGCGGTAGTCATGGAGTGGAGTGATTTTAATTTAAACGATTTAGGGAATCAACGGGAGTTAAACAACCGCCCTTCCTCCGAGAAGGCGCACGCAACGGTTGATAAACTGTGCTCAGGTCCGGAGGTAATGATGTTCGAATTTTCCTTCTATACTCCTGTTTAGATTTTGTGTTGTATCTGTAAAGCAATTCAAACGAAGCCCACAATGGTTCCTTATCGAAAGCCGTCGCCCTATTCTGCTCGCGACATTGGCCGAACTGTGTCAGTGGTCCGCTCGTAATGGCTTAGCTGTCAGCTGGACATTGCCTGTAACTTCCTATTTTTCTCTTCCTTTCATTCCACGTTCGCTCACAACACAAACACAGCACTGCGCTGCACGAGAACTCGTTGACGCTGGGCTGTAGCCGCAAGGCCTTAATTATCACCTTGAAAAATAAAGTTACGCAATCAGTGTTTGGTTATTTGCAGTTAAATGTCTGCAGCAGCTGTACACATTAAACTCTCTAGGTCACAACGTCGTAGCAACCCGCCAGAAGAACGGAAACAAAATGGTGCAGCCCGTTGTCAAGGTGGAGTATAGTGCGCAGTTAGTTTTTGCATTTGAAGAGGAACAACGATGCAGTAATCCATACTGAGTTGGTAGAAGTGTACGGCAAAAATACACCAATATATGACACGGTGGTTAGGTGGCGCAGACGTGTCCGGTGTGGCCGAAAAAGTCTGAACGACGAAGAACTAAGGGTCAGGAATAGCAAGATAGTGGAGGTCCTGGCGTTAGAAGAGCGGCATATAACAATAGTGATAGTGGAAAAACTGAAACTCAGTTGCAGACTAGTTTTCAACATCTTTCACGAAACTGTGGACATGAGAAGAATCACCACCCGCTGGGTTTCGCGACAGACCACAACCTTTCATACAACCCGCCGAACCAAAGCATCAGCGTAGATGTAGCGGCTGTGTCAGGCCAATACGGAGGAATTACTTTTGAATACATTATGGAAGTGACAGTGATCAATGTGTTACAAATATTTACTTTCAAAAACAGTCTTGATCACAATTTATTTATTACGGTGACCGGTTTCGACCACTACTGTGGTCATCTTCAGACCAATGAGTAAGATCCTCCTTCTGCTGGAGAATCACTACTATCTTACTCATTGGTCTGAAGATGACCACTACTGATAGTAGCGATTCTCCAGTAGAAGGAGGATCTTACTCATTGGTCTGAAGATGACCACAGTAGTGGTCGAAACCGGTCACCGTAATAAATAAATTGTGATCAAGACTGTTTTTGATGGTAAATATCAATACAGAGGACTTCTTCGGCCGTCTGATCACCATGGGCCGCCGCTAGGTGTATCGCTATGGCCCTGAGAAGTAAGAACAAAGCAAGAGGTGGAAACATGTGGGTTACCATCGCCGAAAAAGAGGCCCATCACTGTCGGGCAAGGTGAGGCTAAGTGTTCTTTCTTTAATTGCCTACTGTGATGTCGTCCTATCACATTGTGCTCGTAGGAAGCAGATGGTCACAGAAATCTGACGAGTTTACTGGATGCTGAAACTTCCTGGCAGATTAAAACTGTGTGCCGGACCGAGACTCGAACTCGGAAAGCTGTCAAAACGAAGCGTCCCGGAAGTTGTAGGGGGCGTTTCTGATCCACATCATCGCCCCACCACTTTTCGGCGCAGGGCACAGTCACAAATGTTGCTTCTTTGGGCTGTGTAATTTTACCTTACCCCCTATTCTCCTGACACGGCAACAAATGACTTCTTACGTTTTCCTGCGATGAGAAATCCAGTGCGTTGTAGGAATTCCCAGGATGACGAGAGGTGATTTTCGAAATGTGATGTTTGGTGAATAGCTAAAATGTATATTATTTATACAATCTACGTCTCCACGATGTCGCCAATGGATGAGAAAAAACGTCTCATTGAAGGGTGAATATAAAGGGTGATCCGAAACTATTTGTTCGCTTTAATACAAGAGGTAAAGAACATCAAAACAAACATATTTAGTTGTTCAAAATGGCTCTGAGCACAATGGGGCTTAACATCTATGGTCATCAGTCCCCTAGAACTTAGAACTACTTAAACGTAACTAACCTAAGGACATCACACAACACCCAGTCATCACGAGGCAGAGAAAATCCCTGACCCCGCCGGGAATCGAACCCGGGAACCCGGGCGCGGGAGGCGAGAATGCTACCGCTCGACCACGAGCTGCAGACATATTTAGTTGTGGTAGATGTAGTCCCTGACAGCAATTTCCGCTATTAGGGACAATTTACACAGATGGTAGGTTAGCATGCTGGTTACAGGGGTGCTATTCACAGGAAATGCTCGAATGCACGACTGTTGGCCTGCAGTACATCGTCGGACCATTCACTGTTGTGGTTGTTCGATTATTCCTGGCATGTCCGCAATGGAACCAACAGCGATGGCGAATCTCGTGACGAGGTCTTCTTCTGTTTCCAAAACAGTTTCTTGCATCAGCTACTTCATATGCCTTTAGAGGTAGAAATCCAGACACGTGAGGTCGATTGCCCTGGATGGCCAGACCAAGGGGCTCCTCGGTTGATCCATCGATTCCAGGAGATGGCTCTCAGACGATTCCTCACAGCAATATTAAAATGGGCTTGCACACCATCGTGTCTGCTTGCGAATGAATCGATGTGTTTCCAAGCAGACCTCAGAGCCAACCATTCCTACACAGAGGAGGTTTGAATGTCAGTACACATTCCCAGTCACCGACACCTACACAACAGCTTAAGTCAGCATCACTGATAAAATATTCCCTAACATTACAAGTTGACTTCAGAGACCAAACATCCCCAATCAAAATACATTTGTTTTGATGTTTACCTCCTGTATTAATTTGAATGAATTGTTTCACAATTCCCTGTGCACAGAAGTTCCATGGTCACAGCTTTATTTTTGTGATGTGATAGAACTTGTCGACTACCTGTCCTTCACCGAGGAAAGATGACCCATTTTACGTTACTTCACTACTACTGGGTGATGTGGCCTGGTGATTTATAATCTGAACTCGTATTTGCGAAGACTCCGCCCATCCATCTAGAGTTAGTTTTCCCAGCCGGCCGCTGTGGTCTAGCGGTTCTAGGCGCGCAGTCCGGAACCGCGCGACTGCTACGGTCGCAGGTTCGAATCCTGCCTCGGGCATGGATGTGTGTGATGTCCTTAGGTTAGTTAGGTTTAAGTAGTTCTAAGTTCTAGGGGACTGATGACCACAGATGTTAAGTCCCATAGTGCTCAGAGCCATTTGAACCATTTTAGTTTTCCCAGTTATTTATCCTAGTCACCGAGACGAATGTCGCTGGGGTTCCATCAAATAGAACACCCCGACTTCATTCCCTTTGCATGTCCAAATTGTGCTAACAAGGATGTATAATACCAACAGTCCGTTCTTTTTTTTAATTTTTTAAGTCGTGGCTTCGCAGTGGGATTCCAGCAGTAGGGCTGAACTGTTCAGTGGTGGAGGCGAGAACTACACGACCAAAACAATTGTGAAATTGTTATTTCGATTCTGTTACTGTTGACAACATTGAAAATCTTGCAAGAGAACGGAATGAAAGTTATCACAAAAAAACTAAGGTGCTGAGAATGTGTGACAAAGAACATGTGAAAGTGAAAACAACAGAAAGTCACATTGAACAAGTTGCACCTTCAGATATTTGCCTGATACGGTAATTGACAACAGGACGGGTAAAAACGAAATACGATCAGCAACTGCTACAGTAAAGTAAGCTTTCCAGGAAAAAAAAGGCTTATTGTGCAGCAAATTGGGATTTGAGGTTGAAAGTTCGTTGTTACTTTGCAACTTCCATATTTCATTTACTATTTCTACATTTCAGCTACTTCGGATAACAGTGGTTGCAGACTCACACCAAGATGCCACTCTGTGCCTAGTATCGGTCGTGAGCAGCTTTGTTAGCTTTGGGTAGTCTCTGAAGTACTTGGGAAGTAGGCTTTTGGTTTCCGGGTTAGCCAGCCAGTGAAATCGCACTATGAACTCTGGGGCCTCAGTTTGAATAGGAACAGTATCGTCTCTCGTCGTGTAGAGAAATGGCGTGTTGGTGGTTGAATGTCGGCGATGTACTGAAGCTGTATGAAGGGAATGCATAGTTACTATATGAAGCTCTCCGTCTTCAGGCCACAAATGGCCCATCGGGACCATCCGACCGCCGTGTCATCCTCAGTTGAGGATGCGAATAGGAGGGACGTGTGGTCAGCACACCGCTCTCCCGGTCGTTATGATGGTTTACTGTGACCGGAGCCTCGCATCACGAGGCTGAGTGCACCCCGGAAAATGGCAACAGCGCACGGCGGCCTGGATGGTCACCCCTCCAAGTGCCAGCCACGCCCGACAGCGCTTAACTTCGGTAATCTCACGGGAACAGGTGTATCCACTGCGGCAAGGCCATTGCCCATAATTACTATATGATTTTGCTAAAGTTTCACGACGAACGGGTGGTTCACGCTTAACTAACTCGTGACTTTCATGCGCTGGACCCGTGTGCTTCATGCGGACATCAGTTATTTGTGTATGTGGAGAGAGTTCATTTCGAGGCTTAGTAAAAAATTCCTTGCTATCAGTTCATCTTGATCGCAGTGGAGTCAGTCTAGCAGATCTATCAGTGAATCATTGTAAATGCCTCACGAATCATATTGAACTTTGTTTGGTTTAATCATTCACGTAATGGAACTCTACATGGCACGTGCCTCTTGTGTTCTAGTTGTGTATTAGTACGTTTTATTTGCTTTTCTGAAGTCAGTTACATGAGTTTGCATTCAAATGTTATTGCTATTCAGTTTTCGTTCCACCCGTCTTTCTATTTGAAAGAATTAGGGTGACTTCCACTTCGTATGTGCTCGCACTATGTGAAACGAACCACGTGACTCTAGCGTTGGTATTAATTTCTCACTGAAATTCACATCAATGCTAACATCAGTCTCACTGAGGATTATACACCTCGTTCTTTGCTTGATTTTCAGCAGATAAGGTAAGATTTTGACTCTGATGCAGACCGCAGAGACTCTGTGCTTTGTTCTACAGAACGTGTGTAGATTCGAGACAGCATATTTGACTGTAGTCATAACAGCTTGGGGCTCACATCCAAATTGCGCTACAGCTGACTACAAACCTTGTTGTGTAAGCACTTTATGCTTGTTGAGATAGCTGATAGGACTGTTCATGTTCAATGAAGTTCAATTTCCTTCTGCCCAGTACAAACCACTGCACACCTAATGTAAGTATTCTCTGTTTGAATAAGTTTCTACAACTTCTTTTCAGTCATATTACGTTACTAAAATTTATTCATTGGCCAAAATACGTATTACACATGAAAGGGCATGATTTTCAAATCGAGGCATATTTGGATTTACTTTCACAGTGAATCCCACTTCTAAGTAATAAAAATAAAGGTTTAGTGCTTCGTGCGGAGTATTTTTCTGTACAGTTGTAAAAGTAGGACATTGAATAATAGAGGGACAAAACTGAGTCATTCGAGGTGTCGATCTGAAGGGCAGTGGAGAAAATAAAATGCGTGGGTAAAGTGAAAAACAGTGAAGTACTAAAAAGTGTAAAGGATCAAAGAACACTCCCTACCCCGGCTAAGAAAAGGAAAACAGGCTGGGTGGAACGTGCGGGATGATCAGAAGCAGTCCAAAGAACTTGTAAGGGTGTTGTAGGGTAAGCTGATCTGAGAAATAATTGTTAAGAAAAAAATTCGTCGTGTTGCTCCGTTTCCGATTCCATTAACACTGAAGTTAGCCAATCAGATCGCTGTACGCGCAAATTCAAGCAGCCTGCAGATACAATTAGTGTCCATGTTCTCATAGTGTAGTTAGTAGCACACGAGACTGCTCAGCCGTTATCTCGCGTTCGACCCTGACTACCGTCCCATATCCAATGTTTGTTAGGAAAGAAAACAGAGAACGTGATTAGCAACACCGTCTTTGAAAAGCCGATTAAATTGGCACGTGCAACTACCTGATTGGTTAATTTCAATGCTAATTAAACCGAGCGGAGTCTTCGCGAATTCGAGTCCAGATTATAAATCACTACGCCACATCGCCCGGTATTTTCGGGGGCAATCGAAACTGCTGCCAGGTAATGCGCTGTCACTTCCTTTAGTTCTGTGTAACCAGCTGTTCCTGGATGTTGCGGATGTTTAGCTTCTCTGACACACCTTAATATGTGTTTCATGATAGCTGTTCGTGCTGCACATTGTTAAAGGATTATAGAGCTGTTTTGGAAGATAAAGTAAAATTGTTGAAAATCAACTATGCTCACGATGTTATAGCACTCACAGTATTATAATGCAAAAAGGCGCAACAGACTAAATGAAAGCGGCACACAAAGTCTCCAGTTTTAAAAGAAAAGCTGGAATTCGGAAATAATTTTACGTGTCCAGTTATAAAGTACTTCCTGACCGCTGACATGCCTATTAAGTAAAATAGAACTTTTTTACGTTACATTAAACATTTAAAAAGTTTATTGCAACAACAATCTAACCATCCGGAAAGAGTTCTAAGTGTATGTGAAATTAATCAACGAAGTGCTCCTTTGTAGAAGTGTCAGTGGTAACGTAGCTGCACGCCAAGAGGTTGTTGGCGGATTTATTGACTTATTCCTAAGATCGATGGACGTATCAGTCGGCCGAGCGGTTCTAGGCGCTACAGTCTGGAACCGCGAGACTGCTACGGTCGCAGGTTCGAATCCTGCTTCGGGCATGGATGTGTGTGATGTCCTTAGGTTAGTTAGGTTTAAGTAGTTCTAAGTTCTAGGGGACTGATGACCTAAGCAGTTAAGTCCCACAGTGATCAGAGTCATTTGAACCATTTGACGTAGCAGTCGCAGAGTGGCTCGAAATTTGCACTCACCCTTCTTGACACAACGCATCGAGTTTGTTTCTTAACAACTGTTTCTCAGCATAACCTACGCTGCAATACCCTTACAAGCTCTTCAAGCTATTTCTGACCACCCTATATACTGCGTGGTAAAGGAATTCTGCCGGCCGGAGTGGCCGAGAAGTTCTAGGCGCTACAGTCTGGAACCGCACGACCGCTACGGTCGCAGGTTCGAATCCTGCCTCGGGCACAGATGTGTGTGATGTCCTGAGGTTAGTTAGGTTTAAGTAGGTCTAAGTTCTAGGGGACTGATGACCTCCGATGTTAAATCCCATAGTGCTCAGAGCCATTTGAACCAAAGGAATTCTAACAGCTATCGACGGTACAGTGGAAGGGCAGAAATAAGTAGGAAGAAGAAGAAAAAAAATATTGGATAATGTGGGAAAAGAAGGAAGTTTAGTTTAGCGGCTCGTCGACATCGAGGTCGTAAAAGGTGGAGCACAAGCTCGGTCTGCTCTAGGATTGGCCGTACCCTTTCAAAGGAACCATTCCGGAATTTTCCTGGAGCGAGTTAGCGATATCACGGAAAACCTAAAGCTGTATAGCCGAACCCGGATTTGAACCGTCGTTCTCCCGAATGCAAGTCCACTGCACTAGCCACTGCGCCACCTCGATAGGCGATAACGTGAAAAGAGGAAGATACCAAACTACTTAGCAGCTGACCTCGAACAGGCTCGTATAGAGACAGAAATAGTGTCAGGAACCTGCCAATAGGCAGCATACCTTATGATGGGGATTGAGGGTCTCTGTTGAAGCCGTACTTGGGTCATGACCTGTGAGCAAGTGAGGTGGGCGGTGCCAGGGACCTGGCAGACAGACAGTGCCGGCGCCTGGCGGGGGTGGCTGGTGGGGGCGGCGGGGCGCTTTATTATATAAGGCGGCCAGCGGCGCGCCGCCTCACTCTCCGGCAGACCTCTGGGGGCGTCGCATCGAGACACGCGCAGAGCACCGCCGCCGCCGCCGCCGCCGCCTCCTGCACCGCAGAACGACTCCGCGTCATGGTGAGTCGCGAAGCCACGCGCACCACCTCTCTGTGCCGCACCACTAGCGAGGATCACCGCAGCTTGTTTCTGCAGCATTTAGTGCACTAGCTTCCGTCATGTACTGTAGTGGAGCCGATTTCGCTTATTTCGAGAACTGGAACAGTGTCAGCGATGCATTATTTGTTTCGTCCCATTTCTCTCACACATTCTGTAACACTTCTCTCGTAATCTTGTCCCCTCCCACAGTCCACTCCAACACCATAAATTTTGTAATTTAACAAACTGCAGGGGAAGCACAGCGGCCTTCGTAATTAATGAATTGATAAACCACTATACGTCGGGCCTTATTAGATTTATTGACTAAGTCGATTCTTCAGTCGCGACGATCCTCGTTTAGTCATTGTGCTAGTGGCAACAAGTTAGACGTTTAAAACACCACACAGCACTATCGTCAACACAAAGTGACGATGGTGTCGCATTCTACTTTAGAAGTCTAACTTTTTGCCGCTAGGGTAATGAGTAACTGAGTATACTCGGGTCCGGTGAAGAAAACTAGCCAAATAAATCAAATAACACGCGACCTATAGCGGTTTATCTGTAACTTACATGTTATGATTTATGTTCCGGGCAGAAGCACATACACCTACAGACATCATATTCACGCTGATTTACGTAAACTTGGTATTTCAGGAGATGTTGAAAACATTGGTCCGAGGTTTGTGACGTGTCATTGATAGTAAAGCGATTAGTATTTTGGTGTATAGTGAAGTAGTAGCCCATTACTTTTTATTTACCGGTGTAGTGAAGTACTTATGTTCTTTTCCCGACAGTCGATACCGATTGAAAAGTAGTTTGCTAATGTCATGCTTCGCAGCATTACAGCGAAAATTTTCGGAAGGGAACGTGTGAAATACAAAAGCCAGGGCTGCTCGCCCAGTGCAGTTTCACCTTCGTGACCACGTAAACATTGAGTAAGGGGGAGGAGTTCAAGTCTTCTTCATATGTAGCACATCTTCCTCCCATTTTTGCGAAAAAATTCGCTGCAGGATAAAAGGGTCTCATGTCATTATACTTCCGTTCCCGATATCTCATTAACACGGTAACTCAAGTACATAGTTCTTTTTTAAAGTGCTTCATTTAATAGCAATGTAAATAGAAATTGATATATATATTGACCATATAGCAGATCACTTGTCAACAAATGTACCGTGAGTTGTGAAATACGTTGTTTCGTGTTCTTCAATAGTGTCGGGAATATTTTGGCTTGACGCTTCGGGTAACTCAATAAATATGTATAACAGCTCACATGCAAGCAGTTGTCGCCATTTCATGTTGACAGCACTGCCGCGAAGATTTAAACGGAAATTAATGTGCGCAAGCACGCGACACGCGTCTCAGAAGGTACGGTAAATATTTATAAAGTTAAAAGAGGAGACAGTTTAGGCGCTTCTGTTGAAGTACTAGAGGGTAAGACAACACGACGACCGACTTAAAAAGAAATATGTCAAGAAGGGTGAGTGCAAATTTCGAGCCAGTCTGCGACTGCTACGTCCATCGATCATAGGAATAAGTCATAAAATCCGCCAGTAGCCTCTTGGCGTGCAGCTACGTTACGACTGACATTTTGACAAACGGAGCACTTCGTTGATCAATTTCACATAGCTTTGAACTCTTTCCGGATGGTTATGTTGTTGTTGCAATAAACTTTTTAAATGCTTTGACGTTGTTGTGGTCTTCAGTCCAGTGACTGGTTTGATGCAGCTCTCCATGTGTAACGTAAAAAAAAGTTCCATTTTACTTAATACGGATCTCATCGGTCAGGAAGTACTTTTTAACTGGACACGCAAAATTATTTCCGAATTCTAGCTTTTATTTTAAAACTGGAGACTTTTTGTGCCGTTTGCATTTAGTTTGATGCGCCTTTTTGCGTTATAGTACTGTGGGCGCTATAACAACGTGAGCATAGTTGCTTTCCGGGGGCAATCGAAACTGCTGCCAGCAAATGCGCTGTCACTTCCTTTAGATCTATGCAACCAGCTGTTCCTGCATGTTGCGGAATGTTTAGCTTCTCTGACACACCTTAACATGTGTTTCGTGATAGCTGTTCGTGCTGCACATTGTTATTGGTTAACGGATTATAGAGCTGTTTTGTAAGATAAAGTAAACTGTTAACGGGCGATCAAGAAGTTGGAGCTCAGCTAGTGATGAAGAGAGTATGTGTACGTCCGAAGGTAACACAAAGAATAAGGTAATACCTTTTGTCACTGGACAACGTAATTACATAGGCAATTTCAAGGAGCAGCATAAACTGGAGCCCTATTATCTTCTAGGAAGTCATTCTTCTTGTCCAGATATTTATGTCTTCGTAACACCAATTCATAAATGCATGCATGCAAGAAATATGTGCCAGGCTCTCGAAGACAATTCCAGGGCGACCCGGACAACAGTGCAGTCGTTGCCGTAAGGCGGAAACGGTGCGCTTTATCTGACGTCCAAAGGGACATGATCATCGGCTTACAGGACAAGCAGGGTAGAACCATTTCCGAAGCGGCTGAGTTTGTAAACTGTTCGCGTGCCGCCGTGTTTAAAGTATACCGTGCATGGCAAAATGGCGCTATCCAAAACTGGTGTCGAGGCAAGTGAAATGCACCACTGGCCATACATGACAGAAGCGAACAACGGCTGCGGAGATATGTATGGCGAATAGACTTGCAAGTGTTGAGCAACTGATCACCGAGATGAACTAAGGGGCTACCAACAGCGTCTCCTCAGCGACCGTTCAACGAACGTTGCTGCGTATGGGCCTCTGCTGCTAACGCCTGGTTCATGCACTCATGCTGACTGCTGTGCATCGGCGACGAAAGCTGGAATTTTTACGCCAATACCGCAAATGGACGTCCAACGTCCACTGAGTGGCGACAGGAGGCGTTTTCAGATGAATCACGTTTTATGCTCCATCGGCCTGAAACGCCTGAAAGTAAAAACCCTGCAATAATTGTCGGAAGGGTGTAGGTCGGAGGAGGGAATGTTGTGATACAGGGAATGTTTTCGTGGCACATCTTGGGTGACCTGTCATTTAGGAAGGCACTCTGGATCGACACAAGTATGCATCTATCCTTGGGAACCATGTCCAACACTACATGCAGTTTGTTTCTCCTCGGCACGTGTCCACCTAAGAGCAAAAAAATGTTCAAATGTGTGTGAAATCTTATGGGACTTAACTGCTAAGGTCATCAGTCCCTAAGCTTACACACTACCTAACTTAAATTATCCTAAGGACAAACACACACTCACCCATGCCCGAGGGAGGACTCGAACCTCCTCCGGGACCAGCCGCACAGTCCATGACTGCAGCGCCTTAGACCGACCTACGAGCAGGACAATGCAACATGTCGCTCAGATCGCAATGTACATGGGTATATCGAAGAGCACCATTTTGAGTTTACCGTACTTCCCCGGCTACCAAACTGCCCGGATTTAAACCCAATCGAGAATCTGTGGGACCACCTCGATCGGGCTGTTGGTACCGTGGATCCTCAACCTTGAAACCTAGCGCAGACGACCGCGGCAATGGAGTCGGCTTGGCTCCACATCACTATCGGTACCTTCCAAAACCTCATCGACTCTCTTCGTGCTCGTCTCGCAGCGGCCTGCGCTGCAAACGGTGATTATTCAGGCTTCTGACAGGCGGTCGCATTAATGCTACTGGATAGAGTAATGTCACTCTTAAAAGATATCGGAAACCAAACTTTCGTCTCTTAGGGAAACGTTTCGATGCTACTGCAAGACCCTTACTGGGACCAGCCGTATACACTAACGGCCATTAAAATTGCTACACCAAGAAGAAATGCAGATGATCAACGGGTATTCATTGGACAAATATATTATACTAGAACTGACATGTAATTACATTTTCACGCAATTTAGGGGCATAGATCCTGAGAAATCATTACCCATAACAACCACCTCTGACCGTAATAACGGCCTTGATACCCCTGGGCATTGCGTCAAACAGAGCTTGGATGGCGTGTACAGGTACAGCTGCCCATGCAGCTTTAACGCGATACCACAATTCATCAAGAGTAGTGACTGGCGTATTGTGACGAGCCAGTTGCTCGGCTACCATTGATTGGCCACACGTCTTCAGTTGGTGAGAGATGTGGAGAATGAGCTGGTCAGGGCAGCAATCGAACATTTTCTGCATCCAGAAAGGCCAGTACAGGACCTGCAACATGCGGTCGTGCATTATCCTGCAGAAATGTAGGGTTTCGCAGGAATCGAATGGAGGGTAGAGCCACGGGTCGAAACACGTCTGAAATGTAACGTCCACTGTTCAAAGTGCCGTCAGTGCGAACAAGAGATGAACGAGACGTGTAACCAATGGCTCCCCATACCATCACGCCGGGTGATACGCCATTATGGCGATGACGAATACACGCTTCCAATGTGCGTTCACCGCGATGTCGCCAAACACGGATGCGACCATCCTGACGCTGTAAACAGAACCTTGATTCATCCGAAAAAATGACGTTTTGCCATTCGTGCACCCAGGTTCGTCGTTGAGTACACCATCGCAGGCGCTCCTGTCTGTGATGCAGCGTCAAGGGTAACCGCAGCCATGGTCTCCGAGCTGATAGTCCACGCTGCTGAAAACGTCGTCGAACTGTTCGTGCAGATTGTTGCTGTCTTGCGAACGCCTCCATCTGTTGATTCAGTGCCCGAGACGTGTCTGCACGATCCGTTACAGCCATGCGGATAAGATGCCTCTCATCTCGATTGCTAGTGATACGAGGCCGTTGGGATCCAGCACGGCGTTCCATATCACCCTCCTGAACCCACCGATTCCATATTCTGCTAACAGTCATTGGATCTCGACCAACACGAGTAGCAATGTCGCGATACGATAAACCGCAATCGCGATAGGCTACAATCCGACCTTTATCAAAGTCGGAAACGTGATGGTAGGCGTTTCTCCTCCTTACACGAGGCATCACAACAACGTTTCACCAGGCAACGCCGGTCGATTGCTGTTTGTGTATGAGAAATCGGTTCGAAACTTTCCTCGTGTCATCACGTTGTAGGTTTCGCCACCGGCGCCAATCTTGTGTGAATGCTCTGAGAAGCTAATCATTTGCTTCTACAGCATATTCTTCCTGTCGGTTAAATTTCGCGTCTGTAACACGTTATCTTCGTGGTGTAGCAATTTTAATGGCCAGTAGTATACTTTCAGAGTGTAAGAGATGAATGATAAGAGAAATGATCAGTATTCGGGAGTAGTTGGTTTCCAGCCTTACCCCGGCCACCCTAATTTAGGTGTCCCTAGTAACTGGAGGCAAATATGAAGAAAGTCTCTTTAAAACGACGGTGGCTCATTCCCTAACCGCGTTTGTGTTCCATAGACCTTGTCGTCTAAAGCAGATTAAACCCTACTCTCACCTCGTTCATTCGCAGTCATATATTGGCTTACGAAATTCTTGAATGAGTCGTACTATCATAACGAAAACGAAGTAAGACTTTTTTTTTTAAATAGAGAAGCTGAGTTTGACTTTTGTGTATCATACACGACGTGGACAACCATATACTTGCAGAACAACCCTTAATCTTTTTTTTTTTTTTTCCTTGCCTTGTGTGCACTCTCAATGAGGTTACCTTCACAACTGTAATATCTTGTGCAGGGGTTCGTAATAAACAGAGGTTTGTAGGTGTCTTCGTGGCAATAAGTCGCTTTTCCCGAGTTAGCAGTCCGACTTTTCCCTCGCGCTTCAAAACTGTCTCCAGAACTTGGGGGACTGCTACATTAAATACAACGCCCTACAAGCCTTTCTTAAAGTAAATGCGTTAAATAGTTCCTCGGCTGCGAGAGTGCCTTTCTGTGTGTTTATGCTGTTCATTACCGGCTCTATTGCCACTGCTTTAACGTCTCTTTTCAAGCAAGACCTAGGAGAACATAAAAGAAAGCGATTAATCAAAATTCATGGAAACCTTGCTGGAGCTTCGTTCTGTCAGATATAATGTGCTACTAGTTATGTTCAAAATAAATCCGATTTAAGATGTTCATTCACCTTGTTGACTATAACTAGGCGACTGGTAACTAGGCGACTGGTGAAGGAGACGACGCCAGTGGCATCCCATTACACAGTTGCACAACAGCAAAAAAGCTTTTGCGATAACATGATACGTCCGCGAGAAAAGCATTAACTTTCTGTTACACATAGATGATGGAGGTTTTTAAAAACGATTCGTGTTCTACAGCAATACTAATACAGCACTAAAATTATACGCATTTTTGATGCTACCCAGAACTGCGATAATCCTGAACCTCCAATCGACCATGAAAATGTTAGACACAGAGCACAAGCTTGGAATGGACAGTCATCCCGCGGCCTATTAGAAGGAACAATTCCAATGTTCTCTTCAAATGATTAACAGATGTAAAATCTAAATTAGGATGAGCGGTAAAGATTCTTAATCATTTCCAACTACGAGTCGAGTGTCTTAACAACTTGCAACGTAAATCTAAAGCAGTGTTTCATTATATAGCACTGGTCTGCAGGCATCCTATCAGAAGTGACAGATTAATCAACAACTGAATGACCCTGAATCACAGCACAGTTGGTACACGGCACTAAATATACGGGAATTTTGTTCAGGAAACAAATAACTTCGTGGGACCGATGGCTACACTCACTTGATCTTTCTGGCAATTTTGTATTCTGCACACAAAGATCAAACAATTTTAGGAAGAAAGTTATTTTGATGACAATGAAGATATAAGATACTAAAACAACGATAGTTCTGTAGGTGATAACAGGAGAAAAGGGTTTCAAATCATGAAGGTTGAAATAAGGACTGGTTTCTATTTAGACCTGCAGGTGTCAGTTGACGTCTTTTTGACGATGACCTCAGTGTTATTGGGTAGTGAGGTGTGCACCTCATACGTTGACAGTGAGTTTAAGAACTTGATTGTCGGGCCTCTACCTGCGTATTTGCAATATCCTGCGACTGAGAATCAAGTCTTAGGGACTCAAAGCGGCCCTGTCCCATGTGCTCACTCGTGTCTGGGTTTGTGGCCGAGGAGGCCGCTGTCAGCCGCCCGTCACGGCCAGAGGCCAGTAAGCTGGCTACTGACGACCGGCCCCTCTTCCCACCGGCCCTTTCCCGTGTCCGCTTTCCGGATGGCTGCTGTGCAGATCCGCGAAACGGTGGCGCCGGTTAAATAGAGCGTAGCTTTGCTGACGGACGTGCACTTAAGCAGCTAACGAGCGAAGCTAGAGCCAGTGACCGTGAAGTACAGAGCTGTGTGCCATACCTTTAGGATAACAATTAAACAAGCGTTTTTGTCTGGTTTGATGTGGGGCTACAACTATTACATCTCCTTTGTCAAACTCTTCATTTTAAAATAGCACCTACACTAAACGTTCTCATATATTTGATGTACATGCTTCCCTGTCTTCCCTCTGACATCTTTCTGTAACACCACATCACAAAAGCTTCGATTCTCTTCTCTCCGGTTTTTCCAAATCGATCATTCACTTCCGTACAATGCTGTGCACCAGACATATATTCTTAGAAATTCCTTTCTCACATTGCGACCAACGTTCGGTACTAGTAGACTTTTTCGGGAGAGAAATACTCGTTTCGCTTGCATCCTACGTTCTCCTTGTTCCTTCCAAGAAGTGTTATTTTGCTTGCAAGGTAGCAGAATTCCTTCACTGGGTCTGCTACATGATTCCCAACTTTGGTGCTAATTTGTTACTAACATCATTTCCGCTATTCTTATTACGTCCGTCTTTCTTTACATCGGTCTCAATCCATGTTCTGTGCTCACCTGCATTTCATTCCTCTTTAACAGGCCCTGTAATCCTTACTCAAGTTCACAGAAAAAAATGGTTTAAATGGCTCTGAGCACTATGGGACTTAACTTCTAAGGTCATCAGTCCCCTAGAACTTAGAACTAATTAAACCTAACTAACCTAAGGACATCACACACACCCATGCCCGAGGCAGGATTCAAACCTGCGACCGTAGCGGTCGCGCGGTTCCAGACTGTAGTGACTAGAACCGCTCGGCCACCCCGGCCGGCAAGTTCACAGAAAATAGCAGTGCCGTTGGTGAATATTATTATTGAGACAGATAGCACATGATTCTAAAGCGAGTACTATGAGATAAGAAAGTAATGGTCGAAAAGGAATAATTAGCTTTTATCGAAATAAACCACTAAAACCTTATGACAACAATTTACCCTCACAGTACCTGCCCAAGGCGGCACAAATGAGGTTACACTTGCAGAAACTCGACCCAAAACTCTACAGAGAGTCGTTGCTGGGGAGCGTGGCTTATGGACAAAAAAATGGTTCAAATGGCTCTGAGCACTATGGGACTTAACTTCTGAGGTCATCAGTCCCCTAGAACTTAGAACTACTTAAACCTAACTAACCTAAGGACATCACACACATCCATGCCCGAGGCAGGATTCGAACCTGCGACCGTAGGGGTCGCGCAGTTCCAGACTGTAGCGCCTAGAACCGCTCGGCCACATCGGCCGGCTCTTATGGACATTTTTCAGTCCTGATGTCGTTGTTGTAGTCATTGAAAATGTCATTACGGTTGAAACAAGCATCAGTCGCGAAAAATATTTATTTCGTGAAATTCGTCGTTTCATAATTACGCTATGTAATCTGTTACTGGAAATGAATCTTTGCTCCAAGACCAAATTGGCCCTATTGCTTGTAAACGTTTACCTGAGAAGAACAATAGAGTATAGAGATTATCTTTAAAAGATCAGCCAGAGAAATAGACTAAATATAAAGAGTGACAGTTTTACAAAGACAGAGAATAATCCCAGAATCAGTTCCCCTAAAATGGCAACAACAATGTGAGAGGGATTAAAACATAGAGTACATCGTCAAACAATAAGCTTATTTGTTGGTAAAAGAGGATACTTCGATAGGGTTGCCGAAAGAAAAACCACTCACAAACGAGAATATATAGAAAGAGATGGCTTCAGCTCGTTAAAAGCTACGTTAAAGAAGAGGAAACCATGGGGGACGATGCGGTTTCTTCTTCTTCTTCCTTTCGTTTTTGCCGTCTGACGACCAGGTTAATTCGCGCCAGCTTCGTTTCTTCTTGTCTTTCTCCTTGTCCAACACGCTTTCATTCCCATATTTTACAACCTCTTTCAGCCTTCTCTCCGTGATGATTTTGTTCTGCGTCTAGCTCTGCCCTCAAAACCCGTGGAAACCTGGGTTTTTTACTTTAAAGTCATCCTATTGCATATGTGTGAGTATTGTATTCCCATTTTTCCAGATCCCGCTGTATCTCTCGGATCCAGCGTGCTTTGGCTCTCTTGTTTCAAAGAAACCGTCACCATTATTTGCTATGTTAACGTCTGCTGGTCCATTCTTATGATGTGTCCGAAGAAAACGCTCTTTCTTTTCCTGATGATGTCCGAAGAGTCTCTCTGTCTTGGTATACAGTTCTTGGTTCGCTAGTCTTATAAACTGTCCGTCTCTGTTCTTAGAGGCCCTAAAAGCCTCCTGAGGATCTCTCGTTCCACCAGTTCTAGTCTCTTAAGTCTTCGGTTCTTACTGGGTTAAGAGTTTCAGCTGCGTATAAGATTTCAGCGCTGATCACTCTCTGTTAATGTCAGTTTTGCATTGATCGAAATATTCGTATTGTAAATGTCCATAGTCAGTTTGTATGCTGAATTTATTTTGTTTACTCGTGCTCCTATCGTTTGCCTTTCTGGCAAACCAGTTTCTTACCATCGTCCTAGGTATTTAAATCTTCTCACTTCAAGAATTTTCCCTTCTTTTACTGTCATCCATCTAGGAGCTGTATTGATGTTTGTCATATACTGTGTCTTTTCGATGGAGATCTGAGGTAGGACTGCTTTCGCCGCTTCTCCTTGTAACTGTATGGTCTACTTAACCACCTCTTCTAATGATTTCGATAATATCACAATATCGTCTGCGAATGTTCCTTTTCTCTTGCGCCCCAGTCGTATTCCACCCATTCCTTCCATTTCTCGTCGCCACTTCCTGATCATCTTAACAAATATACAGTTAAAGAGCAAAATGAGTCCATCTCCCTGTCTGACTCCAGTTTTAATCTTGAGGGCCTTTGAACACTTTGCTCTAACTGGATGTTGTGTTGCTTAAGGTCTGTTTAATCAGTTCACTGATTTTCTATCCAACCCCATCTCCTCTAAAATTTGGACCAGTGTTACTCTGTCTACTGAACCACAAGTTTTCGAGAAGTCTACGATTGAGAGTACGAAATTTTTACTCCTCTGTTTTTGATACGCTATTACCAGTTTCAGATTTAAAATTTATTCTACACATGATCTTCTCTTTTTGAAGCCTCCTTGGTACTTACTAGTTTATGGATTTAGTTCATTTTCCACTCTTTTTTTTCAATTAAATTCAACGACGGCAAGGTAAACTTGTGATCGCTGTTTCCCTCTGACGCTGCTCTTTCTTACACGATTTACGTACATAAGTTTCCGTAAAAATATCCACAGTCCTTTTAAATGTATCAGATGTGATACAAGCCTCTGAAACACGCTTCAGTTGAGAACACACCAGTAACTTGTGTTTTTAGTAAGTTCACAAGTCGCACGCTCTACTTACGACAGAATGCACGCGAGTTGGAAATGCACTATGTGTGACACTTGACAGTACAGTAGTACTAAAACGTCGCGCTGACAAACCAATGCTGCGGTCGTTTGTCGCTCAGCAGTACCTTTTTGCAAACAAGAACATAGCACAGAACTTTTAATGCTGTATCTGAGCTGCCACCTTATGTTACCCAATTGTGTTATAAAAACACACCAACAAACCTCAGTGTTACTTTATATGTTTCTTCAATATCATCAGAAATTGAATTAACTCTTAATTTCTGTGCTGTTTACTCCCAGGAGTATACTTCTTTCATTCCTGCAGACTTGCTAAAGTTTAATTTGTGTGATTTATAGTAGGTCTACAGTGCATTAACTAACCTTCCCTAATAAATGTTACTAACGTTGGCGCCTTTATACCCTTTGCTCAATATGCAAGGAGTCTTTGGGATCTGGGCTGCGGGTTGGTGCATCATGGCTCTCTTGCTGTTTAGATTAGGCCAGCTGGTGTTCCTGTTGCCTGTGTAGCGCACTGGCCTCTCCGACGCCCATTTTGTTTCTGTTGCAGTATGATAGCAACCTCAGCGAGTCGGTAGCGCGCTTTGGCAGACAGTAGTCGCGTTTTCTTCCGCCCCTATCGACGTTTCCAGTCGTGGTCCCCGCAGCGAGAAGTCCAGGCCGGTAGCATGTACCAGAATATGCTGGCTAAGGAAGGGGTAAGGCATCTCTCCTTATACTTGAGCGCTCGTCTCATTAATACGTCCATAATGTACGCTTCTCTTTGATCCCCTAACATTCCCGAATCTAACTGTCGTACTGAAATAACAACAGCAATTATTTACTTACCTGTAAGAAGATTGTCCTAAAATGTTTTGTTATGAAAACTTTCAATTTCTTAATGGAACATCTACACTGTTGGTCATTAAAATTGCAACACCAGGAAGGACAGCAATTAAGGAAATTTTACTTATTGTGTACTCGCAGTATAGCAGAAAGAATACAACATTACATTTGTAGATAGGGTGTACAGGCTGGGAAATTTAGTGCACAGAGCTTCCACCTCTCAAGGCAGTAACTGCTCTACCTCGGTTGGGCATCCAGTCGTATTTCAACTTTGATGGCAGGTGGGAGTACGTCATTCCATGCTCTTTCGACTCTATGCCAGAGTTCATCAATCATAATGGCGTAGTAGTAATCGTGGCATGCCTGTCTCGGTAATTCTTGAACACATATTTCCAACGGATGAGAGATCTGAAAACGCGCTGGCTAGGGCAGTAGTTGAACACCCTCGATACAGGAGTAGGCCTGCACTACGCGGGCAACGTGCGGACTTGCGTTATATTGCTGAAATATGACATCAGGAAGCCACAGAGTACAGAGCACAGTAATCGATTTTAACTCATTAGAAATATACCGCTGTTGGCAAAATTACTGACCATGTGAGCCAGAGATGACCGTCTGACGTACCCAGTTACACCACATGCCATCATGCCAGTTGTGCGGCCCGTATGATGGCGGCAAATGCAGTCTTGTAACGTAGTTTCCCTCAGAGTCGCCACACACGGAAACATCTATCTTGATGCTGTTCAGAGAGAACCGGGACTCGTCTGAAAAGACGATGTGGTGACACTCCTGGGCCCATTGTTGTCCTCCAGAGCAGCACAGTCTATGCGCCTCCTCTTGCTGTTGCGTCAAGGGGAACCCAACAATGATCGCCGTGTTGACAGTCCGCGGTGCTTCAGAGGTCACCGCACTGTGGATACGTGTCTAGGTGCAAGGAAGCTATCTCCTGTCTCAAGGTACAGGATGTGACTGTACGATCATTCACGTCCGTGCGAACAACATGTATGTCCTCTCAGGCGCTAGTCAAGTGAGCGCTTGAGATCCTGTATGTCGTTGAGCATGGCCATCTTGAACCCATCGATTCCACATTCGCATTACAGAAGTGGGATCCTGACCGACATGATATGCAGTAATGGTGGTGGTGGTTAGTGTTTAACGTCCCGTCGACAAGAGGTCATTAGAGACGGAACGCAAGCTCGGGTTAGGGAAGGATTGGGAAGGAAATCGGCCGTGCCCTTTCAAAGGAACCATCCCGGCATTTGCCTGAAACGATTTAGGGAAATCACGGAAAACCTAAATCAGGATGGCCGGAGACGGGATTGAACCGTCGTCCTTCCGAATGCGAGTCCAGTGTGCTAACCACTGCGCCACCTCGCTCGGTTATGCAGTAATGCTGAAAGATATACACAGTCTCGATAGGCCATTATCCGGCTGCCCTCGAATTCCGGCATGTGCTGGTAGACGTTTCTCGTTCTTACAGGAGGCATAACACGATCCTCTCACAAACAACCAACATTCAAATGCGATTCATGAACGAGAAAAAGCCGCTGCATACTCTTTCTTTAAGGTCTGAGTGGAGATGGCGTTGCTTCTACTACTTCGTTCGACAGCGCTGAAATACTAATGATTTGCATATCGAAGCATGTAGGATACTTCACGCCACTTTGAAGTTTGTTACTTGCCGCCCTCACGGTGTTGCAATTTTAACGGCCAACACTTAGTTACTCCGTTGCTTAAGAAGAATAAATACAAGACTAAGCTAGCTTTTTACTTTCTATACCAAGAAAAATTAGGAAATTCAGCATTTATGTTGCCCAGATCAGGATGAAAGTCCTTTGAAACCTTTTATTTTACATGGAGGTTTACATTCCGATTTAATGAGGAAAGCGGCAAAACAGTTTTCTTTCAACAAACGCGTGTATATCAATGAGCGTGGTGTCCGTGTGTACAATGGGGAAGGCGGAAGATCCATCTGAGTTTGACAGAGGGCAGAGTGTGACGGCCCGGAGGCTCGGCACGAGCATTTGAGAAACTGCACCACTTGTCGGGTGTTCGAGGAGTGCTGTGGTGAGTGTCTTCAACACGTGGCGGAACAAAGGTGAAACCATGTCTAAACGTCATGGGGTTGGGCAGCCACCCCTCATTACAGATGTCGGACGTCGTAAGTTGGGCAGGCAAGTAAAACAGGACAGTCAGCGGCGAACTGTGGAGGAACTAACATCAGACTTTAATGCTGGACAGAGTACAAGTGTGTGTGAACACACAATGCACCGAACACTCCTAACGATGGACCTCCGCAGCCGACGACCCATGCGTATGCCAATGTTCAAGTGGTTCAAATGGCTCTGAGCACTATGGGACTTAACATCTTAGGTCATCAGTCCCCTAGAACTTGGAACTGCTTAAATCTAACTAACCTAATGACATCACACACACCCATGCCCGAGGCAGGATTCGAACCTGCGACCGTAGCAGTCCCGCGGTTCCAGACTGCAGCGCCTAGAACCGCACGACCACTGCGGCCGACTATGCCAATGTTAACCCCACGACATCAGCAACTGCGACTGAAATAGGCACACAGCCATCGGGACTGGACGTTGACGCAGTGGCAGTGTTGCATGGTCTGATGAATCCTGATATCTTCTAAATCTTCTTCATCGTGCCGATGAGAGGGCGCAAATCCGTCGTCTTCCAAGGGAACATCTCCTTGAAACTTCTACTGCGGCACGGAGACAAGCTGCCCGCGGCTCCATTACGCTCTGGGGAATATTCACGTGGGCATCCATGGGTCCAGTGAAGCTCGTGCAAGGCACCAAGACGGCCAAAGAGTATCGTACACTCGTTGCCGACCACGTACACCTCTTCATGATGATTATGTGGCAGTTTTTAACAAGATAATGCGCCATGTCACAATGCCAAGAGTGTGATGGAGCGGTTCAAGGAACACAGTGGCGAGTTCCAATTGATGTGGCGCCCCCCCCCCCCCCCTTCCCAGTTCACCACATCTGAAACCGATCGAACACATGTGGGATGTGATTTGAACGTGGCGTCGGAGCTCATCGCCCCCTGCCCAGAATTTACGGGAGTTAGGTGACTTGTGTGTCTTCCTGTTGCGCCAACTCGCTCCAGCGACCTACCACTGCCTCATTGCTTCCACGCCACGACGCGTCTTCGCTGTTATCAGTGCCAACAGCGGACATACCGGCTATTAGTTAGGTGGTCATAATGTTCTGGCTGATTAGTGTAATTCACAGTTTAATAATTAAGAAGAGAATTTTTGGTGCGTTTGTCGCTTATCTGAAACTATTTCCATAACACGTATTTTCCACACTTGGACGGTAAATGTGGTACAACTGGACCTATTGATTTAGTGAACAACTAATTGCATTAGGCAATATTCCAAGGAAAAGCTACACTGCGATAAGTATAGATGTGAAAAAAAAAAATGTAAAGCTCAGCTGCTTTTTAGACTTTCGTCAACTTCTTAGACATGTTGACAGTGTAGTGAAAAATTGTTGCACAGATGTGTCGTTCCGCGAAACAACTTTTCACTGCATTTTCTTCGCCGTAAATGCACATGTATACCTTACCAAATAAAACATAGCAATATCATGTGTGGAAATGTTGGTAATTTCTAATAATCATGGCGAAAATAGAATGAATAATATGAAAATACGTGTAATGAGGCTATCAGTATAATGCGGACAGACATACAAAAACTAGTAGCACATATGATAACGACTCTGCTATGTTGGTACAAGCAAACAACAATATACAGGGTGGTCCATTGATAGTGACCGGGCCAAATATCTTACGAAATAAGCATCAAATAAAAAAACTACAAAGAACCAAACTCGTCTAGCTCGAAGGGGGAAATCAGATGGCGCTATGGTCGGCCCGCTAGATGGCGCTGTCATAAGTCAAACGGATATCAACTGCGTTTTTTTAAATACGAACGCCCATTTTTATTACATATTCGTGTAGTACGTAAAGAAATATGAATGTTTTAGTTGGACTACTTTTTTCGCTTTGTAATAGATGGCGCTTTAATAGTCACAAACGTATAAGTACGTGGTATCACGTAACATTACGCCAGTGCGGAAGGTACTTGCTTCGTGATACATTACCCGTGTTAAAATGGACCATTTACCAATTGCGGAAAAGGTCGATATCGTGTCGATGTATGGCTATTGTGATCAAAATGCCCAACGGGCATGTGCTATGTATGCTGCTCGGTATCCTGGACGACATCATCCAAGTGTCCGGACCGTTCGCCGGATAGTTACGTTATTTAAGGAAACAGGAAGCGTTCAGTCACATGTGAAACGTCAACCACGACCTACAACAAATGATGATGCCCAAGTAGGTGTTTTAGCTGCTGTCGCGGCTAATCCGCACATCAGTAGCAGATAAATTGCACGAGAATCGGGAATCTCAAAAACGTCGGTGTTGAGAAAGCCACATCAACACCGATTGCACTCGTACCATATTTCTGTGCACCAGTAAATGCATGGCGACGACTTTGAACGTAGTGTACAGTTCTGTCACTGGGCACAAGATAAATTACGGGACGATGACAGATTTTTTTGCACGCGTTCTATTTAGCGACGACGCGTCTTTCACAACAGCGGTAACGTAAACCGGCGTAATATGCACTATTGGGCAACGGAAAATCCACGATGGCTGCGACCTTGGCGGGTTAATGTATGGTGCGGCATCATGGGAGGAAGGATAATTGGTCCCCATTTTATCGATGGCAATTTAAATGGTGCTATGTATGCTGATTTCCGACGTAATGATCTACCGATGTTACTACAAGATGTTTCAATGCATGAGAGAATGGCGATGTACTTCCAACATGATGGATGTGTGGCACATAGGTCGCGTGCAGTTGAAGCGTCATTGAATAGCATATTTCGTGACAGGTGTATTGGTCGTCGAAGCACCATACCATGGTCCGCACGTTCACCGGATCTGACGTCCCCGGGTTTCTTTCTGTGGGGAAAGTTGAAGGATATTTGCTATCGTGATCCACCGACAACGCCTGACAACATGCGTCAGCGCATTGTCAATGCATGTGCGAACATTACGGAAGGCGAACTACTCGCTGTTGAGAGGAATGTCATTACACGTATTTCCAAATGCATTGAGGTTGACGGACATCATTTTGAGCATTTATTGCATCAATGTGATATTTACAGGTAATCACGCTGTAACAGCATGCGTTCTCAGAAATGATAACTTCACAAAGGTACATATATCACATTGGAACAACCGAAATAGAATGTTCAAACGTACCTACGTTCTGTATTTTAATTTAAAATACCTACCTGTTACCAACTGTGCTTCTAAAATTGTGAGCCATATGTTTGTGACTATTACAGCGTCATCTATCACAAAGTGAAAAAAGTAGTCCAACTAAAACATTGATATTTCTTTAGGTACTACACGAATATGTAATAAAAATGGGGGTTCCTATCTAAAAAAAAAAAATACCACACAGTTTATACCCGTTTGACCTATGGCAGCGCCATCTAGCGGGCCAACCACTGCGCCATCTGGTTTCCCCCTTGAAGCTAGACAAGTTTCGTACTTTGTAGTTTTTCCGTTTGACTCTTATTTCGTGAGATATTTGGCCCGGTCACGATCAATGGACCACCCTGTATATTGCACAACGAATAATCCCTCATATTATGCTGTGACATTTACATTTTGAAAGCGCTTAAGCCAACAATTTCTAGGATTGTTTGGCAACTATGTGCTCACATCCATGTCAGAGATCGTTAAACAGAGTTAATGTGATTCAAAGATGGTAGCAGAAGAAATCTGAATTAACCGGAACCCTAGTGGGCAGTTAACGAAACGATGATCCGTCAGCGTGTGCCAGCGCAGGATTTTATCATCGCCGCTCCTCTCGTTTCCATGACTATCGACAGCGATACAAATAAAACGCCTCACTGGACAAGCACTAATCACTCTCTTACGCGGTGAACCACCAGATCTCAGACGCCATCTATTTGTTGAAAGTACATAACAGGAAACCACTTCCACTTAGCTTACACAGTGGAAAAAGCAGCTTATGTTCCCTCCCTGCATGGGCGGACGCTAACGATGCACCCGGATCGTTGCCTGGAGGTATATGTTGGTAGACGTGCGTGAATAATACACGCGGGTGTAGATCCCTCTTGTCATAGGTTAATGTTCGAGTTAGTTGCGATAATATGAATGTTACTCGTCGTCAATGAAGCTTCAGTATTTCTGCTATCGTCCTTCGCAAACGAAAGATTCAAAGAAATGCTGGGTGATCGTGTGTAACTATTCGTCCGTCTTGAGCAGTTAATTGGAGACTGGTATCTGCACAACGTGTTTCACTTCAAGGTTCCTTAATTGTGTCAGCTTGGATCGCTGGAAAAACCAATGATATGGGAATAATGTTATGATACTAATAGACATTATTCCATTTACAAAATGGTTCAAATGGCTCTGAGCACTATGGGACTTAACATCTACGGTCGTCAGTCCCCTACAACTTAGAACTACTTAAACCTAACTAACCTAAGGACATCACACAACACCCAGTCATCACGAGGCAGAGAAAATCCCTGACCCCGCCGGGGATCCATTTACACTATTCACTACATTGATGATTAGCGGTGACAAGGTATTGGTTGACTGCGTAGTAATTTGTTCGATTCCTTGTAGTGAAATTATTTTCAATACTACAATTAGGTAAAATTACTACAATTAGGTAAAAGTGGAAAAATCGTAACGTGCAGGTTAAGACAAGTGGCTTCTGCTTTATTGTCTAAGGCTAATTCCCAAAATCTTTCGTAATTTCTCTGGAGTCATAGTATAAGACAGACACTGCTCGTGTGTCGTTGGCATCCGTAGCAGGACTCAGTTGCAATAATATTTTTCAGGTTATGAGGTTTGTCATGAATGACTGCTGCATTAAGGTTACTATTGCAAACTGCAATTCAGCAGTATAATTACGGATAATAATGACGTTGCGTATATTTTAATTCCATCCTAAAGGAGCGGGTCTTGAGAGTTTTTATCGTCGGCTTTTGTCGTGGTGTAGGGTCGTCCTGGAGCATCACAGATAAGTGATAATGGGAATCTAATTTTCCGAAATCGATCTGGAAATCAAGTTCAGAAGAAAAACAATGTACCTGTTTGACTGATGTTTTTCCCCTACAAAATAAAGAAAGATCAAGTTCTGAGTTGAGTGAACCAACTACATCGCGAAGTTTGGAGACACAGCGTTGATCCATTCTCGTGCTCATATCCTAGACTTTAACATTTATGGTCCTCTGAGTGACGCGCTGAGCTCTCAGAAAACCAAGATATGGGAATTACATAACGGCTTCTAAGCTGCAGAGTTGGATGGAGACAGTTCGGCTAAGCCTGGCGCTCTTCATAGGTACATCGTCCTCTGGGAGGGGGTGTCTGTTTGTCGGTGGCCCAGCCCTCGTACTCCTTGCCGCACTAAAGCCTTTTCTGGCCTTCACAAGTCGACTGTAAGGTTGGCAATATCAGTAATAACATATACGTTTTGTGAATAGTTCCTACATCACTGTCATCTGGGACATTGTGACATGTAGAGCCTTTTTAAACTCAGAAGCCACTTCCGGGGCATTGGTGTTCCTGAATGAGATTTTCACTCTGCAGCGGAGTGTGCACTGATATGAAACTTCCTGGCAGATTAAAACTGTGTGCCGGACCGAGACTCGAACTCATTCTGGAAACATCCCCCAGGCTGGGGCTAAGCCATGTCTCCGCAATATCCTTTCTTTCAGGAGTGCTAGTTCTGCAGGGTTCGCAGGAGAGCTTCTGTAAAGTTTGGAAGGTAGGGGCGAGGTACTGGCAGAAGTAAAGCTGTGATGACGAGGCGTTAGTCGTGCCTGGGTAGCTCAGTTGGTAGAGCACTTGCCCGCGAAAGGCAAAGGTCCCGAGTTCGAATCTCGGTCCGGCACAAGTTTTAATCTGCCAGAAAGTTTCATTGGTGTTCCTGTTAGATCTGAGGTTCTCTTGAATGACTTTGTCCCTCGCAGTAATTTTAGTTTTTTTTTCCTGCTATTGTGTTCAGCAGACGAAGTTTATCCATGAAATGTGCGTTGTCACGACACCAGACGTAATATCTGTAAAAACTTCTAGCATATTTGTATCTCAAAATGGTAACGTGTTACGACACTGGTTGTTGTTGGATGAAGTAATATTACCCTTTACTTTGTTTCCATTATTGTGCACCATCAACTTTAAAGCCATTTCCAAATGTATGAACAAGGAGAATCCGTCAAAACTGGCGTACTTGCTTCAAAGTCCAAGAACGCGCCAAAACGCAGTGTGATAATCGTGGAGGTCGTCTACATTGTCAGACTTCATAGATGAAGGAGTAACAAAAAGTATCTTGAACAGTAGTTATCCAGTGTACCACTTAGGAGTGTAAGGCCGTCCAGTTTTATTTCATTCGATGACAGCAAATGTAATAATATGTTCTCATTCAGAAAATCTGTGCTGTCTGTAGAGTAATGTAAGATCACTGAGTGTTGTCAGGGGGGGGACAACCGAGGGCTATACATATATTGATGATCTTCTGAATCCATACGCCATAAGAGGCATATGACGTTGTTATACTCTTCCACAATCAAGCGAATAAACCACCCGTGGCAATGCGCTGTTATCGTTGTAGGGTGTCGGCGCTTATCTCGCGCTAGCCCGGTGCCGGAGCAGCCGGCAGAGCTGGGGACCGGCAGGTGCTGCAGCTGCTGCATGCTGCGCCGTGAAGGGCGTCCCGGCTATCGCGTTACGCGTCCGCGGCAACTTGAGACCGCTTCCTCATGAACCCGCGCTACTCGTTTCTGTCATGAAGGACGAGCACACGGCGCGGAAGTTAGTTCTTGTTACCAAGTCCCAGCCCGAGCGCAAGCGGCGAGGTGAACCGGTTTGGATTATAAACCATAGGACCGACCATGTCTTGCATCGCAACCTTTCGGGCTAGAAACTTGTTGCAGAAACTATATTCGAAAGATTCTGGGCGCCACAACGTATACAAATGGGATAGATTAGCTGCCGAGTTACCAGGAGAAAGAGGCAGTGGACTTCCGATGAGACGTCATTTGACTCGTTGCTATTGCCCAAGGAGGTGGACGTCAGAGCATTATGCCCTGTGTAAAAAACAGCGTAAGCGTTTCAGACAGTGTAATACGATGACGCGGTAAGCTCCAGTGTTTCAGAGGACACCATTTATCACACTCTGTTCCTGTTACGTCTCGGCAGCTGACGACGCTTGCATTTGTCTTTGATGGCCCAAGATCAACCTCAGTTACAAATTAAATTGACTCGGAAAGACAGCTTTTAGCCCGTGGAACAGCGAAACAAAGTTATTTGGTCAAATAAATTGCTCTTTCTGTTATACGACTCCGATGATGTGTACGGTCGTCCTCGTCAATGTCTGTTCTATGCAGTGTATCCGAGAAGCCCCATACTCCTGTGTAAAAGCAGCATATTGTTCAGAGTGTCGATAATTAAAGCTCCAGTTTCAAAACGCTGCAGAAAGAGAACCACTGCTCAGAAACACGTCATAGTAGAACAGGATAGTATTGATGAAGGTGGAAAAGTCGTGGAACAAAAAGAAATGTAACAAACATTTGATCGATAAATGTCGCTGTAAGCGTCTTATCGTAAAAGGGGTCGGCTAAAAATGGCAGATGAATCGCAATAGACGGCTATGGTCTGACTTGCACATTACACCATCCGTACAATTCAATGTGCACGACTCCACTAGTTCGGCAGTCAACAGTGTGAGTGTCAGTAAGGGAAGCACGTAAGGTCGGATGGGAAAATCGGATTTTAACTATCCTGAGGCCAAAAACCGCCTAAAAATCAAAATGACAGTAGTTTTTAATTGTTGTGAGACTGGCTCAAGACATGTTCAATATGCTGCCCATCGTTTTCTACCATAAGCTGAAATAAAGACCGTCGGACAGACTCCCGTATGGACAACATAGTGACAAGCATCCCTGACGTAGAAAAACAACTGAAAGATTTGAAAGCAAATAAATCACCAGGTCCGGATGGAATTCCAATTCGGTTTTATCAAAGAGTACTGTAGGGCATTAGCTCTTTCCATACCTAGCCTGCATTTGTCGTGAGTCTCTCACCCAGAACAGACTCCCAAGCGACTGTACAAAAGAGCAGGTGACTCCAGTATATAAGAAGAGTAAAAGATGGAACCCACAAAATTGCAGACCAATATCCCTAACTTCGGTTTGCTGCAGAATTCTTGAACATATTCTCAGTTCGAATATAATAAACTTTATTGAGACAGAAAAGCTTATGTCCACGAATCAGCATGGTTTTAGAAAGCATCGCTCTTGCGAAACTCAGCTTGCCCTTTTCTCACATGATATACTGAGAACTATGGATGAAGGACAACAGACAAATTCTATATTTCTAGATTTTCGGAAGGCGTTTGATACCGTGCCCCATTGCAGGCTGTTAAGGAAGGCACGAGCATATGGAATAAGTTCACAGATATGTGAGTGTCTCGAAGACTTCTTAAGTTATAGAACCCAGTATGTTGTCCTCGACGACGAGTGTTCATCAGAGAGAAGGGAATCGTCAGAAGTGCCCCAGGGAAGTGTGATAGGACCGCTGTCGTTCCGTATATACATAAATGAATTCGCGGACAATGTGGGCAACAATCTGTTGTTGTCTGCTCATGATCCTTTAGTGTACGGTAAGGTGTCGAAGTTGAGGGACTGTAGGAAGATACAAGACGACTTAGACGAAGTTTCTGGTTGGTGTGATGAACTGCAGCTATCCCTAAACGTGGAAAAATGTAAGTTAATGCGGGTGAGTAGGAATAACAAACCTGTAATGTTCGGATATTACTGGTGCCCTGCTTGACACGGTCAAGCCGTTTAAATATCTGGGCGTAACGTTTCAAAGTGACATGAAATGAAACGAGCATGTGAGAACTGTGGTAAGGAAGGCGACTCGTCGGCTTCGATTTATTGGGAGAATTTTAGGAAAGAATGATTCACCTGTGAAGGAGACCGCATGCAGGACGCTATTGCGATCTATTCTTGAGTACTGATCCAGTGTTTGGGATCCGTAGCAGGTCGGATTGCAGGAAGATATGGAAACAAATTAGTGGTGGGCTGCAAGATTTGTTACCGGTAGGTTCCAACAACACGTTACGGAGATGCTTTGGGAACTCAAATAGGAATACCTGGAGGAAAGGCGACGTTCTTTTCGAGAAACACTATTGAGGAAATTTAGAGAAGCAGCATTTGAAGCTGACTCCCGAACGACTTTACTACCACTGACATACACTGCACGTAAGGATCACGAAGATAAGACCCAAGAAATTAGGGTTCATACGGAGGCATACAGACAGTCGTTTTTCCCTCGCTCTACTTGCAATTGTAACAGGAATGAAATGACTGGTAGTGGTACAGGGAACACTGCGCCATGCACCGTACGGTGGCTTATGGAGTATTTATGTAGATGTAGATGTAGAAGAAACAACATGTTCCACAATACATCGGAGTGTCTCAGAGGTCACGTGCCTTCAGTTCAACTACGTTCGTAATTGGTGCATTGAATGCATCATCTTTCAGTTAATTCCACAGCCAGATCTCACACGGATTGAGATCAGCTGATCTGGATGGCTAGGCTGTAGGGACATGACGGTTGATAATTCTAACATTTCCGGAATGCAGCAGCCACTTCATTGCCTGTGTAATGTGCGGAGGGGCGCCATATTGCATAAAAATGATCCTACCCATACATCGACGCTGTCGAAGCGTTAGAATGACATTGGTGCGCAAAAGACTCTCACAGCGTTTACCAGTGACAACAGAGATAATGAGAAGCGAAGGACACATCTCCTCGAATGCCGTCAACCCGCACCACACAGTCACCTTTTCAGAATGAAGTGGTTGATCGGTGTGCGTATTTTCCAGTGCTCATAGTCTGCAGTTCAGCATATTGACATGCCCTTCGAGATGGAAACGGGCTTCGTCTGTGCACAGAATGTTGCATGACCATTTCTTTCAACTTCCACGCGAGCAAGAAATTCCAGGCTAACGTTCGTCTTGTTAACACGTCACCAGGAAGAAACTCCTGAACAGGAATGATTTTGAATGGACTCCAATGAAGAATGTTTCTTAGGATTTTATGCGTCGTCCTCGCAGGTCTGTCTAACGTTCAGGCAATTCCCCGTGCACTACATGTTTGTACATCACCTCTTGACCCCTGCTGCAATGCTGTGGCCACATCTTCGACAGACGTCGGATCAACTGCATTCCTCCATCTGCCACATTGCACTTCAAAAAAACCTGTTTTTTTTTAGAATTTTGTATTCTTTTCTCCAGACCCTTACCAGACATTGTACTAATGCCTTTTCTCATATCCTTGAGTGTCCGGAACGTCTGCAGGGCTATTTGCACAGTGACCGTTCTTGTATAACAGCTTTACCAGTAGCGCGCTATCGTTTATGGAGACAGTCATATTGGGCATTTCGGACGCAAACTGAGGAATTTCCGTGTGCCGCGTGGCTGTTGGTAAGCATATTGTGACGCTTACAGCGTCATCTATTGGTCAAATTTTCTTTAATTTTTTTTTCTTTTTTTCCCCCTTGAATTTTCCCCCTGCGTAAATAATACGCTGTTCAAGAACTTTAATGGTGGACACTTTGTACATTGGATTACTCATATATAAAATGCTCTCGTCGAGCGCGTTTGTGAATTCTCCGTCGTGCTTTACACAAAAACGTTTGCGTCTCCATGTCCTCCTGTTGCGGAGCATCTCAGGCGTTATGCATCAAAAGGCTTCCTCAGCACTACTTCGGAATTCTTGTTAGTCTTCCACTGACGTTGAGCCATGTGGGACTGATTATTACCGATAGTAAGTTGGCTGGACGTGCGTGGTAATGTCCAGGATTCGTGAAAGGCTGGAGATTTTACTGAACCACGCCCAATACAGCGGCCTCGAAACTGTTCATCAAGGAACTCATGCACCTGATTAGCAAAGTGTCGTCCTGCCGTAACAACACATGATCCACGATTCCCTTGTTATCGAGCTCGGGAAATAACTATGTTTGAACACGTCCTGGTGAATTCATTCGTGAACCCTTCAAAAAATATGGTCCAATATGTATAGTCATGATATTTCAGTCCGTTCTGTCAAGCAAGCGGATTGCTGTAAGAGATGGGGCCCAGCTAAAATGACCCCTAATCGTATTCATTATCTTTCTATGGGGACGTTCGTGCACCCACACGCCAGTGCTCCTAATCGGTCGTCGCCATCTATGGCTTTACAATTGAAACATTGATAGACTGAAACAACACAGACCAATACTGACTACAGAGTTTTTTGTCTACTTCAAAGCAGGGATCTCAATATAACTTTTTATTTCCTCAGTTGTATAACATCAAGAGGGGTACGGGGACTTCTCGGACGCCCAGCGCATACACCGTGAAACTTATAAAAGTCTGCTGACTTTGTTTAGTGTTGGACCTCCCTGCAAATTTTTAGTTCAAGAACGCACATTAATATCTACATATCAACAATTTTGTTTATAAATACAAGGGTACACACAATTATCATTACATTTAGATGAAAGTAAAGCACCAGTAGGGATGCATTAGAAACATCCGTGGAACAACAGTGACCATACATCATGCCACGAAGGACAGTCGCGACCAATGATCGCGAGCGCATCACCACGCTACGAGGAGACGGTTTGTCAACCAGGGAAGTTACTCGACATGTGTACCAGAATCAAAGTGATGTGGTGCTCACATGGAATCGATTCGAGATGGTAGGTAGTTTGAGGACTTACATTACACAGACTACGTTCGACAGGTGCACAGGATGTCCTTCATACAGGCGGTCATCTTCAAATGCGGTTTATATTTGTAGCAAGGAATATGAAATTAAATTAAGACTGTGTAATACAACGCAATGAATAGAAGAAAAATGACATATAAAACATTTAGTAAACATTTGTGATGGTGTCTCATATAGAATACACAGAAATATAAGTAGAATTACTGTTATTAATCAGTTTACCATCCTCTTACACAGACAACGCAACACAATTTTGTCAGGCAATTAGTCACATCTTTGAAGTCGCTGAGAGTGGCAGCAATCTGAAACCTTGTCGTAGGTTATCAACTAGTAAGAAGATCGGTACATATGCGTTCGAGGTCTCGACCCGCATTGTCAGTATTGGCTCTAGAGGAAAAACATTTGACGAGCACCGTTTTAAAATTACGGCACATTGTCTGTCACTCTATAACCTATAATAGCACACTAATTTATCAATAATGCCTGTTTCCTTTGCAGTATCACAGTTTTGATTACGGTTGTCTGAAGAGAATTATTGGTTGTATCTGTACTTATGTGAAGGCTGTTCTCCGCAATGTTTGAGTTCTTTGTTTTAATACGGTACGTGATTACTTTAATGACAACCTGATTCATTGTGTGTCGTAACCGACGTTCTCCTCCTCACTTTATTAATTAATCAGTGCAGAACTCCCTGAAAGTAGGGACGAATCCGATTGCCTTTGTCGGTCAAGAGTCAGACCAGAAGCCATAATCAATGTTTCCATGGACGGGGTACGAGGAGGAGACATTCACCTCCTCTCACTTTAACGGAGCGGCTCTCTGTCACTGGTGGCTCTCGTACAGGCACAGTGGAACTGCAACACCCCGTACTTGCTCCGTAACATTTAATGAAAATAATGAGGCCTTTTTGCTGTAATTCGTTCTTTGTACTTGTACAACATGTTACTCTTACGCTTGATGCCAGTAGCCACCCCCGAGTTTATGAAAAATATTGGCATAGAACTGTGCGCTTCACAGTTCCCGGGGCGTAGTCTTCAGTTGTGTACATGGCGCACACAGGAGGCTGCACGCGAGGCTGCCAGGGAGAGGGAGGGCGCTGTCGCTCCTGCAGAGCCGACCCTGGCGTGCCGGTGGAACGCAGCTTTCTTTTCTCCTCGGGTGTTGCTGTTAAAAACCCTGTACCAGTTGAATGTGCCAAAGTGTAGAACTGGAATATTATCCTACTTCCAGCTATTCTATATGATTAATTATTATTATTATTTTTTTGTTCATTGATTCTATAGTAAACTACTTACATGGCCTTGGTTTCCCAACAAATAAGTTATGTAAGTGATCTTCAACAGCTAAAGTTGTCGCTGGTGTTTCTCCATGAGAAAATTACACTAACAAAAGAGTTTGTTCAACATCTTCAAAGTCTACCCTTTGTTTGTTAAGCAGATTAATTTTCACGTAAGAAGTATCACCCTTTAATGTAAGCGGACAGAGTGCTCCATGGTTCCCATTTCTACCGCTATGTGTCCAATTCTTTCAATTAGACCCGATAAATTGAGATATGGGTAATCAAACCCGCTAGAAAAGATAGTATTCTAATTTAAAAATGAAGCAACGGATTACGCAACATCGGTGAATGGCCATGGAACAATACGTGCACATTAGGGACGCTAAGACTTTCTTTTTCTGATACTATGAATTCAGTTAGTCGCATGAAGTGCGTAATGCATACAAAGGAAATGCCTGGATTGAAAATTCATAGAATATTGTCATTATCTCAGTGGTATGGATGAAGGATAATAAATAACGCTAAGAGAGAATTTCAATTATCATTCTGATTTATTTCAATAATATTTAAGAAAACTATTACTCTCTGTGACAAAACATTTAAGAAAACTATTACTCTCTGTGACAAAACATTTAAGGAAACTATTACTCCTTGTGACAAAACATACATGAAATCTGTTATATTTAAGAAAACTACCACTCTCAGTGACAAAACCTACATGAAGCACTCACTATCTCTTGCATCTCGTCATACCGGAAACATAGACAACACTTCGTCGTCAGTTACATCTACTAATGATTAAAATGGGTAAAAATGAATGTTACTGAATGGTGGCCTCTTAACACCATTTAGTCATTGTCACACCTATTTAACGCGCGGAGTAGGAAAGGATATTACCTTTCACTTTCTCAAACATTATTTGTGTTACTACACATGCAGTACCATGCGGATAAGTTCATGTTGAAACCGTGTATTATGCAACCGCAATGCAACGTGAGCAAACCAGCCCAGGCTTCATGACTTCACATTATTCATACTATGATTAACGAATGGCAAATTCAGTGACTACCGTTATGAATGCTGGCAACAAGTGGCCAAGTTCGACAACAAAGAAATGAGTAAAATAAACCGTAGAATCATGAAAAATTTATATTGCTTATATCCAGAACGAAACTATGCAACAAATGAAACATTAATGAACCTATCCGCTATTGACCTAAGAGCAAGAACCGTTGGTTCATGCCCTCAATCACCTCGGGCCTAAGTCCGCTAGTTGAAACACATTAATCTGAAAAATTTCTACCAATAAAATATCGCTGAACGTTTCCCAGTATTAATTGACACCAGAACATGCTTCATAATCAATGTTACCCCAAAAAACATACATTATGAATAACTTTTCTCACCATCAATGACGAGCGCCACACCCCTGCGTACGTCTCATCCAATAGGCGGCCCCAGAGTGTCCTCACATGGCTCGTTCCAGAACCAATCGCCAACCGTTCAAAAAAACTGGTGGTGGGGGTAGGACCTCAGTGAGAACCAACCTCACAAAATCTGCCCTGCTCATCCCCACTGTCTTTGGAATCACGAACTCTCTACCGAATCTGCTCACGTTGTTATGTTGGTGCTAAACTACCCTAATGCTACCATCTTTGACTAACCCAGATTGTTATAAATTCAATGTACACTTACGTTTATCCATACACATACATCATGGGATCAAAGGATGAGAGAGGAGGTGTGACACCAACAGAAGAAAAAATATACACGGAAGCATTCTTGAATCAGAGGTTAATTAGCTAGACATTGAAAGGACGCTCTCGGCGTAAAATGATCGATTAAACATGTAGAAATTAATCACTCAGTTAAATGAAGCGTAAAGCTGTGACGTTTCAATCTGATATTCTAATGCAGACAGAAGCAACCACAAGAAATATATTCGTAGATTTAATTCTGAGTTGTGAAGCAAAGAAGGCATTGTTTTGCTTTCCGTGTTTCCTGTTTGGAGATGATATATTGTGGACACAAGATAGTTTTAAAAATATAAACAAAATGAATGAAAAAACTGAAAACCACGAGAAGCCAAAAAAGCGCATTGATAACTTAGTCCTATTGCCCATTTTAGATATCATAAATATTACGGCTAAACTAAGTGAAGCATGCAGATCTTCAATCAATTAACAAAATACAAAGGTTAAAAAGAAGTGCGAAATTTTGTTCAAAATAATATATTATATTTTCAATTGTGGAAACGTTGAAACTCCCTTGGCTGGATATAATGAAAAATACGATTCGGTAAATCCAGGGGTATTTAGAGGATAACTAAATTTTGCATCTAAACTAGATTGAGATTTGAAGAATCAATGCAGTCTTCAAAGATGTTTCTAAGGCCGCTGAGAAGGAGATACCTGACTGCTTGCTACAAATATACCATGAGGAGGCATGGACGGAAATTAAAAAAGCTTCCTCTACAGCGGTTATGGCTGATGGCACAATAGATGGTTCAGAACCCAGTCAAAGGTCCTTGTTCTATGGTACGTATTGAATGAAGAAATATTTTAGGGCTTTGAGGGATTCTTTAGTTCGGAAAATCAAACATCAGAAGGCACATCAAAACGTATTGTAGAACAACTGGACATGATACTTCAAGTAAATTCGAAAAAGTGATAGCTTCCGTATTTGATGGTGAAAATGTCACGAAAGACAGAAAAGCAAGAGTTCAAGCAATAGTTCGTAGTAACTCGCATCTTATTCACTTTTATGCGCATCAGCTTAATTTAATAATGATAAATGCATCAAGTGTTACATGAAAAGCAAGAATATTTTTCTCTAACACTCTGGCTAGTACTACTTTCTTCTCAAGATCGCCGCAACGTATAAACTCTCTCAAGAACAATATGAGCGTCAGCATTCGACGTCCATCCTTTATGAGATCTAAGTTAAATTTACGGACTATAAACAAAATTCATGAAAACTTGCAACGTTTAAGAAACTGCCTTGCCGAAATCCAGACAACATCAAATGCAGATTAAACCATATCAGAAGCAACAGGAATTTTAAAGTACCCGAATGATGATAATTTCAGGTTTTGATTAGAGCTTTTTCATCACATTATGCTTCATACCGAAATAATTCACAACCAAATGTATTCTCGAGAAATAAATGTATTTAAAGTTAATGAATATATAACACATTTCAAACTGATATTTGTTGTTGTTGTTGTTGTTGTGGTCTTCAGTCCTGATACTGGTTTGATGCAGCTCTCCATGGTACTCCATCCTGTGCAAGCTTCTTCATCTCCCAGTACCTACTGCAGCCTACATCCTTCTGAATCTGCTTAGTGTATTCATCTATTGGTCTCCCTCTACGATTTTTACCCTCCACGCTGCTCTCTAGTACCAAATTGGTAATTCCTTGATGCCTCAGAACATGTCCTACCAACCGATCCCTTTTTCTAGTCAAGTTGGGCCACAAACTCCTCTTTTCCCCAATTCTGTTCAATACCTCCTGATTAGTTATGGATCTACACATCTAATCTTCAACATTCTTCTGCAGCACCACATTTCGAAAGCTTCTATTCTCTTCTTGTCTAAACTATTTATCGTCCATGTTTCACTTCCATTCATGACAACACTCCATATAAATAGTTTCAGAAACGACTTCCTGACACTTAAATCAATACTCGACGTTAAAAAATTTCTCTTCTTCAGAAACGCTTTCCTTGCCATTGCCAGTCTACATTTTATATTTAGAGTTAATAAACTCCGAGTATTGTGAGAATCCTTCAGATATATTCATGGCAGGTACTGAGGAAGGTTTTCATTGTGTATGTATTGATATAATGGAGAGATATTCTTCCACTAAACGCTTAGTAGTAGGTAAACTGTTCAAAAAGAAATGCTTCACTACTTTTAAGAATGAACATCCTACGCAAAAGGTAGTACTGCCTACCGAAGCATGACTGAGAAAGAAAAGCTTGAAATTGAACTAAAAGTATTCTACTGTAGCATTTATATTTATAAATACTGCAAATTCTGTTGAAATTTATCTTGTAAAGTAATCTTGATAACGTTCTTAGTAAATTTATGAAACATAAAAATCTTCTCGACAGTTCTGAAGACTCCATCATAGGCAGAAGGCTGCTTTCCAACACTGAAAAGAAAGAAAATTCTTTTCTAAGAAGCACTATGAATACGGAAAGAATAGATGCGCTTTTAGTGTTTTCAACGAAGAAAAATTTTTTCATTTGTCATCCAGAGATCAAAGAGAAAAGTATCGATCTTTTCCCACAAATTAAAAAAAGGAAGAATGGACTTCGTTTTTAAGTGGATAGATCGAGCTTCAACTGCAACAATTTAAGTTAAAGTACGCAAAAAAATGTTTGATTTTGTTCTTTTAGAATTTTATAAATTTTCTGAATAAATGTTCTTTTTACGCATGTTTGTTCTCTCTTACACAGTTTTAAAACAAAGGCTTAAAACTTCTCTAGTAACACCCTGACTAATTGTAGCTACGAGCCGCCACTGTTTCCAGTCGCGACTTGTTACAACTCCTGCGTTATCAGCCGCCACACTTCAATTTCAGGTTGTCTAATCTCATCGTGGCGAGTCCAGACTGGCAACTGGTAGCGTAATGTACCTAAATGTTGACGTTGTACTGATGAATGTGTTATGTTTTGATCATATGACTTTCAAAACTTTGAGCTAAAATTATTTGGTCAAATAGGACTGTGTACCAGCCACCTAACAGTTCACTCTATTTATGAAGTCAATGGATACAGGTAAATAGCCGGCCGGACTGGCCAAGCGGTTCTAGGCGCTTCAGTCTGGAACCGCGCGACCGCTACGGTCGCAGGTTCGAATCCTGCCTCGGGCATGGATGTGTGTGATATCCTTAGGTTAGTTAGGTTTAAGTAGTTCTAAGTTCTAGGGGACTGATGAGCTAACATGTTAAGTCCCATAGTGCTCAGAGCCAAGCCAAGATACAGGTAAATATTAATTGAGCCACACAAAATGCTTGTATTTTCTTCAATATAAAATACAGTTGTTGCTAGTGACAGGGTGAGAATAATTAAAATACTAGCCAACGTAGAACAGAAAATTTAGCCGATAAACCGGTTGATCTCACATCCTGTTTGAAGAAAGACCAAAGGTACTTGTAATTTCATCTGATATCCAGCAGATTAGAATTGTCAGGTGTACATAAAACTGTCGACATAAAATCTTGTCGGAATCGTTATGTGTTGCAGGAACAATTTTTACGCCCCTAAGTGGCATACGGTCAAGTTAATCGGCCAGATTTTGTTTGTGAACAGCAGTCTCACAAGAAACCTCTTCAGTGCGAGGTCGCAAAAGGCCAAAGATGTTTACGGGATTCGACGATCACATATCGTCTACCAGGCAATTACAACATTGGCTGCTAATGGCAACAGGAGGAGAGACTGGAGGTATCCAGTGGTGAGCACAGCTTGAGGCCATGGAGCGCAGTTGAACTGCTTCCTCGACGAGTAACTTACAACAGTGCTAGTGGTGTTGATACACAGCACATATTGAATTACATCTACAACAACAGTTGCCGAAGTCAGAAGGGAACCTAAAGAATTTCGCACAGTGAGAAAGAAGTGGTAGATGAAATTTTTGCGTTTCTGCAAGGTGCGTCCTGGGACGTGTGGTGTCGTATACGTTGGACTGTGCGGATAATGTACATGAGGAGTACAATGATGAAGATACTCGCTTAACAAGTGAAAGTGATACTGAACTACGGATATTCAAGAGAGGACAAGGCGCACTTGTTACAAAAACTGGTGTTTGCGCGTTTCAAGGGTGCTCGATACAATTTGCAGGATGAGCATGATAATGCCGTACTATGTTATGTACATCAAACTGCACGCGACAGAGACTTCAGTGAATTCAAGGATGCATCGGATGGTTGCATGACATCAGTGCTACAGTATTTGAAGACGCAAGATAACAAAATGTCAAACAAAGCGTCAACTTGACGCTGCACAACTGACTGCACAATCAGCCTGAAAATTTGTAGATGAGATAAACAACCTTATCGCATTGAACAGAAAGGAATTTGTTTTCAAGTCCAACAAATCAGTTTTGAAGAGGTTCAAACGGTTCAAATGGCTCTGAGCACTATGGGACTTGACATCTGAGGCCATCAGTCCCTTAGAACTTAGAACTACTTAAACCTAACTAACCTAAGGACATCACACACATCCATGCCCAAGGCAGGATTCGAACCTGCGACCGTAAAGGTCGCGCGGTTCCAGACTAAAGCGCCTAGAACCGCTCTGCCACACCGGCCGGCGGATTTGAAGAGGAAATGTGTATGAAAGAGACCCTGGAAATCAGAGGTGCCAAGAGAACTGTATCAACACCTTAAGGCATTCGTATACAATTATTCCAACTGTTAATCTGTATGGTAAATTGGTTGAAAAGTTATTTATTGTGTTGCGAGAAGCTGGAGGTTCTCTGACCCATGCATTTCTTTCTCGTGTGCGCGAGCTTGCAAGGGCAGTAGGGAATATTTACGTCACAGCAAGCAAGAGTGGGAAATTGAGCGTAAGAGAAATACAACTGTGGTATGAGCACTGCTTTTGGCCAATAGCTGGTCAAAATTCCTTTCTTTTGCTTAATTCCTGGTCTGCGTATAAAAATCGTACTTCTTTAGAGCAAACTGTCCCTCTTGAGAAGTGTATGACATTGGAACTCATACCACCTGGAACCACTGAGCAAAATTCAGCCTCTGGATGTTTCTTTTTCAGTGCCTATAAAACACATTATTGCACCACCTGCACCTACACCTGAAAGGATAACTAGTTTCACGATAAGCTGCACGACAGACTGTTTGGTATTCGGCTGCATGCCATCATTTCCATCAGTTCTCATCACCCCATTACACAAATATGATTCTATACGCATTCTTTAGGAGTGGATACCCAACTGAACGTCCAGCACGGTTTGAAACTCTCAAGGAATTTGCCTTCGATCTTGATTGTGCGAACGTTTGTGATCACTGTGGCACGCCGTATTTCATTCGGTGCTTATGGTGCAAGTTAATGGTTTGTTTTGAACGTTTCTTGAATGTCGACATAGTCAATTTTGTAAAGTGTAATACGTACATCCCATAGAAGGTTGATCTCTGCACCTCCCAGACGCTAATTTTCTGTCGCCTTCCTGATGCACATGGTGAGTCATTAGCAGCTAAACATTGTCGAGTCATAATTGCTAACATAACGCTTTCAGATCAGCCGTTCTAAAAACTGGACTTGTGGCCTCGCCTTGTTAGTGAATTCTGCGGTGCAGCTCGGGTGGCCTATCTACGTAGGCGGCCTGTCGACGACGGTCACTTGCGCCACTTCGCTTGACACTCAAGTCAATACTACTGACTTCTGTGATAACGTCGAGGCATGACACGAAAATATCGCCCTCTTTCAAGACTTATGTTGTTTGAAACAGCCGACAGCACTTTCTTGAACTGATATTTCTACGTTACAGAAATGTATACTTCCATGCTTGTCTGTGATGCCTTAGGTACTCGCGATTCCAGTTTCTGTTAAATGAAACCTTAGGTCATAGGTACATACAGATCCGTACGTCCCTGTCTGCCCTACTGAGCTTTGAAACCACATTCACGTGACGGATGGAAGAAAGGCGTGTCCCTGTCATCACGCTTTGTAGGAAATAGAATTGACAGTCAGATTTTTCTCATTTGCGTTATAAATTTCAATATAATATCGCGCGCGAACTGTCACATCTGTTATTCAAGTATGAAGTGTTCAGGTATTCTATACCTCAGTCTTAGGTACTTTATGTGAAGTAAAAGATGGCGATTTCTTATTTCGTTGTTAACGCTACACAAATGCGCTATGTTCTCTCCTCTCTCTCTTACTTTCTATCTGTTTGTCTCTCTTTCTCTCAGAAGCGCGCACCGTCTCTCTCTGTCTCTGCCTCTCTTACCCGCGCTCACACTGACTGGTTAGCACACTGTGAACTCAGTTTCCGATGGAACAGGATTCAAACCTCAGCCCGGTCATAACTATAGACTTTCCGTGGATTCTCTGGATCAGTTAAGGCAAATCGCGGGAAGATTCCTCTGAATAGGACGCAGCCAATGCCTTTTGTTCAGTCTTGTGCAGTTTTAACGTGTACTCCGTCTCTAATTACCTCATGTTCAACGAAGCATCCCTCCTTTCCGTAGTCACCTCTAAAATCAATAAATACAAGGTATGAGCAAAAAATGCGGCGAATAATTTTATTAAAAACTAAGTAGTAAGCCTATTCGGAATTTGATTTAATCTTCTACAGAGTAGTGTCCTTGGCTAGCAGTGCACTTATCCTAATGTTGAACCAATGACTGGAAGCATTTCTGGAAGGCTTCTTTTGGAAGGGTGTTCAGCTACTGCGTGGTGGTCCAATCAGTGTCAGGAACGGTGTCAAAAGGTTTTCCTTTAAGCATACTTTTAATTTCTGGGAAGGGTCAGAAGTCGGGCAGGGTGTTAAATCTGATGAGTAAGGCGGCTGTGGACAGACGAACAAATATTCGATCAAAAACTTGCGAATCAAAAGCGAGGTCTGGCACGTCGCGTTGTCGTGATGAAGAAGGAAGCCATAGGCCCATTTTTCTGACCTCTTTATTTGTTCATCATTTCACAAACATATCAATACTCCCTTGCAGAATTAGGCGTTTACAGTTGTTCCCCTTGGAACGAACTCTACTCACACTATTTCATTAATATTGAAAAAACAAAAACAATGAGTATACGTTCGATATTGTATTTTGACTAACGTGGAGGAAAATTCACTGGTTTTCCATCAGGAACTCCGAATTTTCGTCTCACGGTCATACTCATAGACCCCATGTTTTATGTCCATTTACCATCTCCAGTTACAAGTTTTAATATGAAGTTCAAATGCCGGCCGCTGTGGCCGAGCGGTTCTAGGCGCTTCAGTCCGGAGCCACGCTGTTGCTGCGGTCGCAGGTTCGAATCCTGCCTCGGACATAGATGTGTGCGATGTCCTTAGGTTAGTTAGGTTTAAGTAGTTCTAATTCTACGGGACTGATGACCTCAGATGTTTTTTTTTTTTTTTTTTTTTTAAGTTCAAATCTGAATGAAGACGATTCTTCACCTCCGTGCAAACTGACACACGACTTTTCTTCCGTTCATCACTCGAAATTCGGGGAACAAATTTGGCACTCACTCGTATCATATGCAAATCACCAGTTAGAAAGGCTTTGCATGGACCCGTATGAGATGATAAGTTCTTCGGTAAGTTCTCGAAAAGTTATTGGCCTGTTTGAACGAACAGTTTTAGTTTTTGCCAGTTTTTGCACATTTTCTTCTTTTTATGAGGTTAATGGGCGTCACGAACTTTGCGTCTTCTGCCGACCCATTTCCGCTTTTAAAACGCTCATACGACTTGTGAACAGACTTCAGAACTACAACATTATCGCCATACACCAATTTCAACATTTCATGAGATTGTTTGGCACTTTTTTGCAACTTGAAACAGTACTTAATGTGACGCGTTGTTCGAAATCCATGATGCGCGACAGACACGGTAAACATGTCCTCAGTCTAGCGCCTCTGGACGCTGACTGACAAGCCAAACGTGTTTGACGCTGCCTGTCTCAACGGATTAGGCTATCGGGCAAATTACGTGAAATGTCCAACGGTTGCAGCGTCAGCAGCTGCTACTACAAAATTCATTCGCCGTTGTTTTTTATCATACCTGATACGTACAGCATCTGGATGATGGTGACCGCAAATATGCACACTACTCCTCCGTTTTCTCTACTTCATGTGCAGAACCAGTGACATTTCGTTAAAAAAACGAAACCCAAATTTAATGTCTTTCATATTTACGTAAAATATGATACACTTTGAAAGAATTACATATTGACATGGTTACATTCTTACGTAAAACCCGCAAACTGTAGGTTATTATTCATACATGGACGAGGCGCAAGTTCACAGTCTCGTTACGTCAGATTTCTACGTAGATGTACGCGAGCATGAAGCACACAAATTCTGCGTTTCAAGATTATTGGCATGTGACGTTGCGTAGGCGTAGGTATCACATCTGATAGAAGTATCGCAGCAGTTCCTCGTTGGTGTCCTGGGATCGCAGTTGGTCGTCATCACACACGACTTTTCATCTGCGCACCTCCAGACATCTTCAAGTGGGCGACGGAAGACTGACACCGACTACCGACCACGCACAATACGGTAGTGCTCTGTATACGTCGAGATCGCAATTGCAGGACCGCCGACTGCTAACGGACAGCTCCTTGATGGCGGAAATGCGAACCTCATCTGTCCGGTGGGCTGCCGCTCACCGGAGCTCTAGGCGCACTCTCTGGCAGATCTTGGAAATAACGGGATTCCACACGTTATCCAGCTGATCCGGTTGTTCACCGAAAGCTGTGGACTTTTGTGTCGTTCCGAAATTCGAGCTGCTTTTGACCAGAGCCCGTGCCCTGGAAGCCAGCGAGAGTGGTAAAGGATGAATGGTACACCGTGCACCGGACTGCTTACTGCTGTCAACACTTTGGTCCGATTGCCGCGCTGATCAGGCTAAGGTACTGTTATCACAATACATTATCTCACTTTGTTTTCCCTTCTCTGTGTTGTTTCTGTGTCGGACAGGCATACAACAGCGCCACTTCGACTGCCAGAAACTGGTTCTTTATATGCCTGCCTCCTTTTTCCACTGTGCGTAACTCCACGGACTCCGATAACGGAATCCGAAAACGATGTTGCAGTATCCAAGATGTTTTGCTTTCGTATTCCATTGAATAAAGGATGGATATACACTGCTCAGTAATAGCATCATCCTATTAGCAATCGTCTTGCGGTTGTACTTCCATTAGAATAGTATTAGTGATTCAATGGAGTGTGAACAAACTAAACAGTGATGTGGAGTCCTACTAACCCACGCGGGAAGCGGCGGACGTGGTATTCCGATATGTTTTACCCTATGGCGTGTTTCGGCAGGCATGCATTATGTACACCGAACGATACATTTCAACTAAAAAGATCGGCAGGTTGCTCCAGCCACTTGCAGGCACGGGATTATATGTAATAAAGATAAAGTATCACAGTAGATACAGATAAAGTATCACAGTAGAATTCGTACTGTTCACACGCTGGACATGGAGGAGCATATGTTGCTGTGAGTTGTAGGTGATGATTCTGAAACAAGCGTGTGAAGAATTGGAGGTGCCGAATGCATAAATCACACAATTGCGTGTCAGTTCTGCAGCAGAAGTTTGTTTAACATACTACTCACAACATGTGGAGGCACTCGGGCGATGAAACTTCCCCACCTCGCACAAACGTTTAGTGAGCAACGGATTGATCGAGAAGATCCAGTAGTAACACCTCTCAGTTCACGTGAACTTAATCCTTTAGACTTCTGGCTATGGGGCACTTAAAAGAATTGGTGTGCTCCACGCTCATTGAGAATGCGCATTCGTTAAAGAAAAATGTGTCCCCATGATGTGGGAAATCCAAAGCCAGCCAAGTGTGTTCACATGGTTTCGTGATTCTTTGAGTAGGACTCAAGAATATGTAAGATGTAACACCGTTGAGAAAATCCGGTAATGTATCCCTATGGATGAATCGCTGCCATATGAGACAGCTGTTTGTTCCCAGATATTTCCAGAACTTTTTTCTAGCCTGACCAATACAGTCTCCTTAAGAGTATGCGACACCGTTTTGAACACCACTGTGCACTAACATAATCTGAATCTCCACATAATTTACTTTATCCAGTACTTGGATCAAAACACGTTTTGCTCTTAAACTTTAAAAACTCAAGCGTTGTTAAGTAGTATAGTGGCTTAGCTGCGATAAACAGGAGCGACACCCAGGTTTGCACTGGCATTCGGGAGGATCAGATTGAAATCCTCGTTGCTGCACCCGGGTGTAGTTTTTCTGCACTTTACTAAATGGACTAAGGCCAATACTGGGATGATTTTGTTCAAAATGGTAATGTCCATCACATTCCACTTCAGCATCATGTCCAAACCCTGTCTTGTCAATTGGAGGCTAATCTATTATCTTCCTTCTTCCATGGGTTCGTTTCTTTCAATTATTCAGTTTTAGTGTTACTGTCTATCAGAGGATTAAAGTAATATAACTTGTACCAAACTGGTCTCAGATATATAACTTGGAGCATAAAGACGCGAGACTTAAGTAAGTGTACTTTTCTAACATTATCCTCACATTAAAGAATTTTTCCATCTGTGAACCCTTTTGTGGGGTAGTTCACTGTATAGAACGATATCTTTGCAAATGGCCATAGCGGTATTCACTTTCATTTTGATCACAACTGATGTACATCAATGTTATCTTCTCTTGAGCATTCAGCGTTTTAATTTTGGGTCTCTTAAATGAATGCATATGAGAAAGTAGTTAGTCATATTTACTTTTATAAAAAACGTGGACTACTGTTAACGTTCAGCAGGAGAATTTGGACCAACAACACTTTGCATAATGACTGCCATTACAAATGACAATCATCATCATTTGCAGAACAAGTAATCTGTTTTTTAATATTCGAGTTGTGTGGCAGTGGTTTTCTTGAAAATAAAAAAAATGTGCAAAGAACGTTGTTATATCAAAAACACAACTGAGTTTTAAGAGGAGGTTTACAGGCTTGCCCGTTTTTCTACAAATGCAAGATCAATGATATTCCGAAATGAGTGTAGCAGAAGTCGAGGAAGCACAACGCGTCTCGAGAAGCCAAACACGTCCAGCTGATCAGTGGTGCCAGAGGGATTCCTTGTCTTCCTTTGTCTGGCGCCCTCTGTTTAAATCGGTGATCGCCTTGGACCGTAGATCCCCGTCACGCGACAGGAAGGATTCTGGGGGCACGCCCTCTCCATCCGTGCTCCGCCCACCTTACGTCACGTTATTGTTCAGACAGACATTCTTCGGTAACTCATAGCTTCAGAAGTATTATGCAACAGTTTAATTGAACATAATTTTTCTGGGTCATTAAGTTAACACATTAAGATGAATGAAAGCGGCCGCTGTAATGTCCACAAACAGTACGCGTTGTATACGATCCATAGCATTTGTACTGAGCTAATGATCATTCCTTCATGGAGGACCACAGTCATGTAGAATTTCTTGAAAGAAAATCCGCCATTTGACTGTTAACTGTTCATTTATTTTACACTGTCATGATTTCGGTTTTATAGCTATTCTCAAGCGCCTACTGAAATACTGAAAAATATGTCTGACCTGCCTGTGACATGTCATCGTCGAAAAAAAAGGCATATTTCTGGTCTTACAGACAACTGTTCTGTGACATGTCATTGCCAAAAAAACATATACATGACCTTATAAACAACTGGTTTATAAGACCAGAAATATGTGTTTTTCGAAGATGAAATCTCACAGACAGGTAAGGCATATCTTAACATTTCAACATGCACTTGAGAACGGCTATAAAGCCGATATCATGACTGTGTAAAATAAATGAACAATTAACAGTGAAATGGCGGATACTTCTTTCAAAAAAATTGTACTGTGTGATGTCATTTGGAGACTGACTAGTCTTAAATCCAGAAAGTTCATTTGCCTCAGTTGTACAAGTATCCCGAAAAGATAAAACACGGTATACGCTTCGTATGAATGACGTGCTGTTCCCTGTGGTCACTCTTCGTGTCTGTGACCACATACCGTATTCCTGTACCTTTCGTAAGTTTCCTAAACGTACATAAAGTTGGCATTGTGTCACAGAAGATGGCAGTGATCTTGTTCTATTATTTTATCAAGGAGCCTCATGTTTGTATTTAATTATTATTAGCAGTTTAGGCCGATTTGTGTTGTCTAATTGTGGAACCATTAATTCAGAAACTGTTTTTCTGGAATCTCTAAAGTGAGAAGAATTGTAAACAATAGACGAGCGTCCTCTTCGTCTCATACTCTTTCTCTTACTCATGCTGTTTCTCTTTCCTTCTTTTACAGTTCTCAGTGCCAGCTTTTGTCCTCCCAAGCTCACGAAAATGAAAGAAAGAAATTAGAATTTGGGAATTCCTACTTGAGGAAACGAATGACATATGTTTATGTGCGCTTTAACACTATAATGCCTCTGTGCCGGACGTCAACCAAAGTAGGACTCTGGGCTATTAATGAGAACAACGACCGTCCTCGCCTTAGGTACAATTAATATGATTTTCCTACATTAATACACGTTGCTTCTCGTAGGATGACACAGATAATTATATGCTTTAACAGATCCTCAAACTACAGGTAATTTCCTGCAAAGCCCACGAAATTTTCAAAGGCACCATTCTTGATAGTAAATTAATGATGTGTCAGATTTTCCTCGTAATTCTAAGATTTCCGAACAGGTGATAATCCAGTTTCCTAGTACTGGCGATAACATTCCTAACGTGGAAGTATATTTGGAGAAATACTACATGTTCATTGAGTGGAGGAAGGTTGGAGAGCACTTTGTATCTAGAAAGCACCTCTAAATGTTTACCAAGAAGTCATCAGTTACAAACGTCTAACCAGATGGCACAGAGAAATATGTTTTTCATTCCTCTTAGAACGATAAATGAAGGGATATCCTATTGATTGTCGAATTTCATTGAAAGTAATAGCGACAATTGTATAATATGTGATATGGCTGTATATCTGTCATATCAATGCAAATAAAAAATTAAAAAATACTGGTTAGAATTCTTGAAGATCAGAGTTTATATACTGCTTCGGTTACCCACATTTCAGATGATTCTAAAAGGAAATCAGCTTCTGAATCCTCCTTTCCTCGTCTGCCAACTGATTCCCGCCTCTAATTAACTCCGCGATGACGAGACGTTCAATTCCAAAACTGCCACCTTCCAGACACAATCACGTTTATACTTTTATATTATCAGAGTCCACCAAATCAAACAGACGCCCTTAGCTGAATGTGCAGCACTGGAGAGAATACTACACGTTAGTCTGAAGATGACCCATAGGTATGGTCGACACTATTAAACCAAAAATATAAATGTGATTATGTCTGCAAATAGAAATATTTTCACAAGTATGTCATTCAAGAAATACCGAATCAGTTTTGGGAAAAGTGGGGATAGGAACCATCTTTGGTCTCTGTTGCAGCCCCAAAACCTAGATGTTGGATAGGAATATAAATTGAAAGAAGGCAGGGAACACAATAAAACAATCAATAAACACAGCTTGATTTGGCGCTTGGACAAAAGACAAAGCCAAAAGACAGAAGACAGCAATCACACCGAACACAATTTGGGATAAAGATAGGTGATGGTTAGAAGGAGAAATACGGTACAGTAATGGGAAATCTGCGGCTGGAACGGGTGCAGTGAATAACGGAGTCCCAGTACAGCTGAGCAGGCGTTAACAGTGATGGTGATTGCAGCATCCGTCAGTTGCGAGCTAGCAGTGGATAACACCACTCTTCAGTCAAATAATTTTTGGATGTGTCAAATAGATGTATTGCGAAGCAAAAAGTTGATTATTTTTGTTTAGAAAGCAATATAATTATTATGTCAGTGCTGTTATGAAATAATAGTGGTGCTTATGACGTATCAAAAGCTATTATGCTATGGAGACGAAAAAATATTTACGACTATGGTGCCATAAAGAATATATAATACTGAATGAGCAGACAATCAGAATGGGGAATACGTTAGGATATTACTGGGATGTTGCATTGCAGGTTATCGTTGATACCGTGCGACGGATGGGGCGGTTTTAGTAATTGTGAAGTGGGAATTGGTTGAAGTTCTAGCGGTAGAGGATGGATAAGTCATGGTGGTGCATAAAAGGTACGATATGCGTGTAAAGGGAGTGCAGGTTTCCTTTATTGCAGATAAAAGGTTAGTACATGGATGCTGAGACTGGGCTCTCCGGTTTACATACTGACAAGGGGAACTCCCCATCGCACTCCCCTCAGATTTAGTGGTAAGATGGCATAGTGCGTTGCCCGTCCAAAACTGAACACAGATCAAGCATGAAAGCAAGAAGAAGGTGTACTAGACTGTGAAAAAAGAAGCAAAATATAAACAGAGAACTGTCCACGCTCAAGATGTGCAACACTGAGCGAACAGAAATAACTCCGCTGTGATGGTTACCTGGTCACCGTGGTGGACTGCGAATGGGAAGATCCACGTTCAAAGCTCCCTTATATCTCATTTTTTCCCAAAAAATTATGAAGTGTCAGTCCGGCCATTGACGTATCTATTCGCTGTACTCAAATTTGTGTCTATGTCGTGGTGTAACGTCCGTTTGCAACAGTGTAATGAAGAGACCCCCAGACTGACGCACCTCCTATTTGTTCTACACAAGTACCACATGTTATGACTCTTGCGTTCCGTTTCGGAAGTTTTGACTCCTGAATTCCTTTGTTGTAACATAGTCCACACTCGTTTATTGTTGTTTTCATTTCTTTGAGAGATCGATGCGGTATCTCGCCTGCTCTCACCATTCATTACATTTACTTGCGACGGTAATACATTCTTACCACATAACTCATATTCTATAACCAATGAATAGTATGACAATTATCAAGTCTACAGAAGGAGAACAGACGCGTCAATGACAGGACATAAAGTTGATGAATCTGAGGGAAAAAATGCAGTAGGGCGATTCGAACACGTATCTCCCGCTTTACTGTCCAACAACGTGACCACACAACCACGAGGCTGCAGTTTTTGGGTTCCGTTCGATGTTGCATATCTTGAGCTTGGACCGTTCACTATTCCTATTTTGCTTCTATTTTACAGTTCAGTGCACCTTCCTCCTGCTTTCATGTTTGAACTGTGATCTGGGCCATTCTACCACTAAATCTGAGCGGGGTGCGATGGGGAGTTTCCCTTGTGAGTTCGAAGGTGACCTAGAAAGAGAAGAAAGTACAAAAGATAAGCGAGTTGGAGAAGGCAGACGGATGGGGAAGGCAAGGCAAAGTGCATCTTTTTCGTAACTGCAAAGGATCTGTAAAATTTTGGAGGGACAGGGGTCCAGGCAACATTGATGTAGGTTAGGACGGGACGGCTGATTGATTCATATGTGAGGATAAAGGTAGACAGATGTAGACCCCACTGCGGCATCTTAGTAATATTGACGTGTCTAGTCCGTTTCGGGGTGTGTGTTGCACAGTGAGGCGTGAGACACTGAGGTAGGAACAAGCTCTCCAAACAACGAAGTAACCGTGGGAAGCTTGACCGGTAGTGCCGAGCACGTGAAGCGTTAGATGTCTGTGGCTCGACCAGTGGCTTTGCCGGAGACGCTTTCAGTGAGGTGTTTGAATGTCTGTGGAGAAATGGCAGCCCATAATTCCTCAAGAGCCGAAGCCAGAGAAGGCAGTGACGTCGGAACGGTGCGCAGGTCAGTCCATTACAGGAATATTATTGTCCACAAACCGTGGCGTTACATATGCTGCTTTGCTGCTTTATGAGAGGGTTCCATTCTTCCGCTAACACAGTCATCGTCTTAAAACAGTACTTCTGCTGTACGCAGTACGAAGTGCCGTGAAACGTGTTTACATCCTTTCAAATGTATCGTTTTCCTAACTGCAGAAAGAGGACCAAAACATAATCCCGAAAAACATTTCGTTACCGTAACACCACCTTCTCCGTACTTCACTACTGGCAATACACATGATAGCAGGGTAACGTTTTACAGGCGTTCACCAAAACCAAACCTTTCCATCGGGTTGTCTCAGGATACAGCGTGATTCATTACCTCAAATCACTCGTTTCCAGTCACCCACTGGCCAGTGGCGTCGTTATTTAGACCACGCCAAGCGTCACTCAGTACTGACTACAGATATGTGTGTCTTGTGAGGAACTGCTCGGTATTTTTAACTTTCTACGGGTATTAATTGTGCCAGCTGGATTGCTCGTATCACTTCGGAACCGACGAGTAATTTCTTCCGCTGATTTGACACGATTGTTTACCTTCAGCCTCCGCGATGTTCGACAGCCACAATCTGTCAGTAAGTGAGGTCGGTCTGATTTTGGTTTAGCTGTGATTATTTCTTCCTTTTCCACTCCACAATCACATCATCAATAGTCGAGTTGGGCAGCTTTAGAAGGGTTGGAATGTTCCTGATGGATTTCTTACTCAGGTGACATCCACTGACTAGTCCACATTCGAAGTCACAGAGCCCTCCTGACCGACCCATTCTTCTCTTATGCTTCTCTGTTGATAACTCAACACTTCCTGCCTCCTTTTATACTAGTGGGTGCGCCTCTCGTGACATTAGATAGTGGTGTCCGGACACTTTTGATCTAATTGTGTATTCGGGCAATAACGATAAGTGTTCTAGAGCAACTGCAGAGAACATAATTCAGGATTAAGGACCAGTGCTTTAACCTTGCCACTTCTCGCGCCTCCTTTTTCATCTGAAATTGGAATACTGTTTTATAAACCCCGGCACCTCACTCGGCAGCAAAATTCAGAATTCATTTCTTGCTGACAACAGGGCCAAACCATATCACGCCGTCACGGTTAAAAACCACTGTTGTTTTCGTAGATCACGTCTGTTGAACATGAAGATAATTTCTTAACAAGGCACGCGAGACTAATTATTCGTAGACGGAATCCACAATACAAAATCAGTACATCTTTATTTTAACTGTCAATCATATTTAACCCTTCTCGCATATCTTTGTTATTTGTTGTTGTTGTTGTTTTTGTGGTCTTCAATTGGAAGACTGGTTTGATGCAACTCTCCATGCCGTTCTATCCTGTGCTAGCCTCTTCGTCTCAGAGTAATTAATGCAACTTACATCCCCATGAATCTCCTTACTGTATTCATTTCTTGGTCTCGCTCTACAATTTTAACCCCCCCTCCCCCAACGCTTCCCTCCAATACGATAGGTGATCCCTTGATGTCTCAAAATGTGTCCTATCAACCGATGCCTTCTTCTAGTTAGGTTGTGCGACAAATTTCTTTTCTCCCCAGTAACATTCAGTACCTCCTCGGTAGTTACGTGATCTACCCACTCAGTACTGACTACAGATATGCGTGGCTTGTAAGGAACTGCTCGGTATTTTTAACTTTTTACGGGCATTAATTGTGCCAGCTGGATTCTTCTGTAGCACCACATTTCAAAAGCTGCTATTGTCTTTTCGTCTGTACTGTTTATCGTCCATTTTCACTTCCATACGTGGCTGCACGCCATACAAATACGTTCAGGAAAGGCGACCTGACACTTAAAATCTACACTCAATGTTAAAAATTTTCTCTTCTTCAGAATAGCTTTTCTTGCCATTGCCAGTCTACATTTTACATTCTCTCTACTTCGTCATCATCAGTTATTTTGCTACTCAAGTAGCAAAACTCATCTACTGCTGTAAGTGTATCATTTTCTAACCTAATTCCTGAGCATCACCTGCTTTAATTCGACTACATTCCATTATTTTCGTTTTGTTTCTGTTGATGTTCGTCTTATATGCTCTTTTCAAGACACTCTCCATTTCGTTCAGCTGCTCTTCCAAGTCCTTTGCTGTCTTTGATAGGATTACAATGTCATCGGCAAACATCGAAGATTTTATTTCTTCTGCCTGGACCTCAATTTTTACTCCAAACTTTTCTTTTGTTTCCTTTACTGCTTGCTTGCTCAGATTGAATAACATCGGAGATAGGCTACAACGCCGTTTCACTCCCTTCTCAACTATTGCTTCCCTTTCCTGCTCCTCGACTCTTATAACCGCCATCTGGTTTCTGTACAAGTTGTAAATAACCTTTAACTTTCTGTATTTTATCCCTTCCGCCCTCAGAATTTCGAAGAGAGTATTTCAGTCAACTCTGTCAAAAGTCAAACCTATAAACGCAGGTTTGTCTTTCCTTAAGCTATCTTCTGTAAGAAGCCGTGGAGTCAGTATTGCCTCACGTGTTCGTACATTTGTACAGAATCCAAACTGGTCTCCCCGAGGTCGGCTTCTACCAGTTTTTCAACGAATTCGTGTTGCATGTTGCAAACCATGAGTTATTAAACTGATAGTTCGGTAATGTGCACATCTGTCAGCATCTGCTTTCTTTGCAAATTGGAATTATTACTTTCTTCTTGAAGTCTGAGGGTATCTTTGTCAGCCTGAGGTAATTTCGCTTATACGGATCTTCCGCAGTAGTACGGACGGGTTTCTCTTGTTACATGATGGTGCGGTGTGACGTGAAGAGCCAGGGTTTGCCGTGTTATTATCGAAATGGCCGTTGTAGGCGTATAGCCCCTGGCGAGAGGCTAATGAGCCGGACCGGCATCCGTCCGAGCCGAGGAGAGTCAATATTGGCGCCGCGGCGGCGCCTCGCATGCATCACGCGCGCCTCGTCAGGGCCCGCCACGCTGCCGGAAGTGAAGTCTGCAGGCTGTCTGTTGTACAGGTAGCCGTTCTGCAGGCGCCACCGTTCGGACAGCTTACGCTGTGCACGCGACGCGACGGCTCCGAGAAGAACCAGACCAGCGCTCTGCAGGGATGTCGGCTCGCGTCCCGCGTAAACACAGCCCCACCCCACACCCATCACTGTATGTTACTGAGACGCGCAGGGATAATTCTTCTTCTTCTTTGTAGCCTTGTCCCTGTTCTCTATATGCTCGGTATTGCTATGAGGGTTGTGGCAATGTTAGTGACAGTGGTGGCACATGCCCTTCATAACGTCCCACCCCTCCATCCCTGGACGGAACTTTATGCACCCCATCTGTCTGCGTCTACAGTTAATCTCATGTTCAAGGGAGACAACGTTTCCTAAATGTTTGCGCAGCGTGTTTCTGAGGCAGGACATGTATACCAGCCGGGTATTCACATAGTCAGATATGGGAAGCTGGCTAAAAACCACATCCAGGCTGACCGGCTTACCGGCCCTCGTCGTTAATCCGCGAGACGGATGCTATCCGGCTAAGGCTCACCTCCCCGAATCCCAGAAGCGGCACGTCAACGTGCTCGGCTATCCGAGCGGGTCTTCGGAGGGACGTTTGTTTACTTGAAATTCGTTGCTAGAAAACTACCTCAGAAATCTATACCCGATTAAAATTACTTCATAGTTGAGTTAGAGCTGGTTTCCTTCAGTCAGAGCGCTCAGCGTCACGCCCGAACCATTCGCCGTTACGGAATTGCCACAACAATTAATTCACTTCTAATTTCTTGTACGGCTTTCTTTCTTGATTTGTCTTGATCGGAACTCCTGGGTCTGTCCTTTTATTTCGTATTTCATCACACATGATGACCACACCAAAACACCACCCACTCACCCCCCCTCCCCCCCCCCCCCCCCCACACACACACACACAGAGAGAGAGAGAGAGATACACACACAGAAAATGATGCTAACGAAGTACACACGATGCATACACAACACTAATCAGACACTACTGGGTCATTCTGCACAAGACGCGATTCAGCGTCACACATAAAATTGTTATAATCATAGAGGTAGGTTTATTAGATAGCCTTCACACGACATTGCGTGAAACCGAATTTCTGAAAGCTGCAGTTAATCGTTGCTACCGGTACCCGCCAGTAATACAACCACCGTCAACAGCAGAGTGACTTGGATTGGTTAGCGTATGACCTTCGCCTGCGGAAGGTGCTAGGTTCAAAATCCGTGAAATGGAGTTTTTTTAATTTCTAAATCTAATCAAAACACTTTTATTATTTTCAATTAATTCATTTTTTAAATATAATTTCTGTGTTTCTAATACGTCACCGCGTCATTTTCTAAATCTTATTGACTTTTTCATTTGCTCTTATTTTTCTTCCTATCATTCTTTTTTCGTTTATAATCTGCTTGTGTCGCCTATAATCTGCAACCACGTGCCAACCAGAACTGCTCATCGGTTGGTAGCGCGGTAGTATGTGTAGCTAGTGTGAGGGTGGTTTCAGACAACTAATGACAGCGAGAAATTAAAACTGAACTTTTCCTGTGTTGACGTTGCTCATAGGGGTTAACTTTAATCGCCATCAACAAATCGATCGTAATTTTAGTTCTGCCGCAAACTGATGATCACTATTTTCTTGGGTATTAGTACATAGCACATCACTAGGTTATGGTGAGGGTCGGAGAGGCTACAAAACACGTCGTCTGCCGCTGTTCAGTCATTGGTCACTTAAAAACAACTGTCGACAGAGCATCTGCCCTTTCCTTCCGTCGGCCGCTTCCAACATCCTCCGTGTTACACATTAACAACGTGTAGGCTATAAAGTGACTCGCAGTTTGTGTCGCCTATACCGAGCGGTAGACGGTAGCGGTTGTGGCAACACTGTAACGGCAAGTGATAGACGTCAACTATCCAGTAATTTTAATCGCACTATAGTGAATTGCATGGTTGACTACTAATGAGGACATACTATGCTAAGTTCCCGCTGAGTGTTGTAGGTTTGTACGTAGTTGGAGGAGGGTTAGAGGCCTGAAGTGATTCAACCTCAAGACGCAAATGGAGAAGTTCTTCCGATTAGTAAGCAGAAAAACTCTGAACTCGGGAAATCGAGGCTATGGGTCGCATGCAATTTAACAGCCAACTGCATTTCCAGGTACACTCAACCCTACGGTATTACACATCTACTATTATCCACACAAATCTTCAGCCTTCTTGTTCTAACCCATACCTACGTTTGGGGTATTCCACCACCCTCTTTAAATCTCACAAACACAATTCTTCTTGCACACCAATTACGCTCCCCGCTCAGTACTTCTCCAAAGTCTTCTAAGCCTCCGTAGTAGACCATTCCGCCCCAAACGCATAACTACTGACAAAATATTTAGTAACCTCATTGTACACAAAGATAGCTAAGAACATGCTGATTTAGGTGGACTAAACGTTGATAATGAAGAAAAAAATGACAGACTTACCTTAGCTGGAAACGGTCAGGAAAGTTATTACTGAATAGCGAATTCGATCGTTTTATAGGCAGACTACGTCACTGGCGCTGACAACAGTTTCAACTTCACTAAACCAAAGGAAGCATTGTTTTGGTAAACACTTGTCAATCTGAGAGCACTCTAACGCCTATAGACGACTAGCCAGACCGTTCTACACCTGTAGTCCATTCCGCCCTATTCTCTCCTACATCGACAACATAAAATAAATACGATCGTCACAAATAAAGACAGTTTAGTGGAATTTCCAAACATACATTATTAGTAGATGTCCGCCTCCGTAGTTGAAGAAGTAGCACAAAAAAAGTAAAGGTTAATTCGTATGTAATGACTGTATGGGAGTCCCTCAACAGGGATGTTCAATCACCCGTTGGAAAATCTTTCAGTTGGGTGCCATTTCGATGTTTTGCGCGCCCTTAACCTACGCCAGTAATCTTGCTGGGGAAAAGGGGTCTACAGTTTAACGTCGAGTACGAAACACGAATCGTTCCTGGCATATCTTAACGTATTGGTTAAAAACAGTCTTGGTTGCAATTTTAGTTTTTTTTATTTTTCAACGACGCGTTTCGCCATATTTAGGCATCTTCAGGTTATCTATTCTAGGTGGACGCGAGAGGCGCCAAGATCTGCATAACGCGTTCGCGTTCACAGGATCGAGTAACACTAAGATGGGGGCTCAGGTAGTAAGCATAATGCGCCCCAGCGTCGTGTCCACGTCATTGAGAGGTGAAGGCTAGCGCAAAGGCAGACTGAAAATTTCCGGTCTCCAGGCTGACACTTTACCGCTATACCGCTAGACTCGGTAGCGGGCAGCGTGTCTGACTGCGATGCGGTGGGGCCCGGGTTCCATTCCCGGTGCAGTCTAGGCGGCTCCCTTGTTGGGTGGACTGGAAAGTGTTGAGCTCAGTCTCGCGAGACCAACAGAGGAGCTACTTGAATCAGAAGTAGCGGTTTCAAAATCTGGAAAGATGATAACGGTTGGGGGTCTACGCTGCCCCTATGGCCATCCACACCGCATCCAGATGATGCGAAATAGCAGAGGATGACACTGCGGTTGGTCGGCATCGCGTGGTTTTGTGGTAAGTGCCTAAGGAACCAAATTGCTGAGGTCATCGGTCCCTAGGCCTACACACTACTTGATCTAAAACTAACTTACGCTACGGACAATACACACCCCCACGTCCGAGGGAGGACTCGAACCTCCGGTGGGAGGAGCCGCGCGAACCGTGACAAAACGCCGCAGACCACGCGGCCCCGGCGGAGGTTCGAGTCCTCCCTCGGGCATGGGTGTGGTGTTCGTCCTTAGGCTAATTTAGGTTAAGTAGTTTGTAAGCTTAGGAACTGATGGCCTTAGCAGTTAAGTCCCATAAGATTTCACACACATTTGAACATTTTGAACCAAGCGGCCATCGCGTGGTTCTCTGGGCGTGATCGCCGAGTTAATTTTTTACGTTATTAGAAAATACGTCTGAACGTCTTAGAGATCTATCTGGAAAGACAGTTCGCAAAAAGAGAACATCTTTTAGAACAGGGTCTGGGGTGGGCGTAATAAAGGTGCGGTAGATAAGGTTTAGCACGGAAGTACTGCAGACTACTTGAGAGCAAATTTAGAATTTTTAAATTACTAACCGGATTTACGTGGGTAGGGAACCCATCGTGACGGAGAAAAGAAAATTCGCCAGCGACCCGCGAATGGCGGGGTCAGGGCCGCTGCGGGGGGTGGCCGGCGGTGCCGGGCACGGCTGCCGCCTTTTGTGGCTGCGGGGGCGGCGGGGGCGTGGGCGGGGGTGGAGGCGTGGGACAATGCGGCCGCCTGACACCGCGCCAGCCGGCCCCGCAGACACTGTGCGGACACCGCGACGCGACGCGACGCGCCGTCACTATCGACCTCCGCGCCTGCCACTGGCGCTTCGGAACACGTGCGGGGTCGCTGCCTCCCCGCAACACGCCTGGCCTTCACAACTTTCTCAGAAGGAGCACAATTCCAGCCACTGGCTCCCACTAGGGGTTGCAAAGTTCCGGGTCTTAAATAAACTGACCGCAGTGGAAAATGCTACGTTAAAAATCATCCACTCACTGCCCAGTTCAGAGCTACACCAATGATGAAATGTACGAGGGTGAGACAGTAAGTAAGTAACGGACTCCAGGACACTGGATACCATACCTTTCCAAATTCCGCATCCGTGTGTTTCCAGATGGCGGCGGCCAATGTAGCGCGACCAACTATTAACGAACTGCTCTATTGCCAGTGCAAGCTGCCACGTGTGCTGCAGGAGCTTACCCGAGTAGAAAAGCGCGCAGTTGTGAGATTTTTGTGTGCCAAGGCACTGTCGACAGAGGATGTTCAAAGGCTAAGTGCTTCTCGTATGTGGTGAGAAACATATTTCGCAGAAAACTGAGCTCAATAGGATACATGAAATCACCGAAGAACTAGAAAGTTGTAAGTTTGAATATAATAATCCTCAAGACACAAAGTCTTCTTTTCACATATTGGCAAGGATTTAGAAACCACCATTCCCGCGAACTTAGCTTGCTCTTTTCTTGCACGATAACCTACGATCCAAGAATGAAGGGCTACAGAGAATCTATATTCCTAGATTCTCGCAAAGCCTTTTATACAGTGCCCCAGTGCGGACTGTTAACGAAGGCCCAAGCATACTGAATAGATTCCCAGACATGTGAGTGGCTCAAAGACTTCCTAAGTAACTGAACCTAGTACGTTGTCCTCGAAGGCGAGTGTTCATCAATAGTGCTGCGAGGAAGTGCGGTAGGATCGCTCTTTCTCTAAAAACGGATAGGATGAGCAACAATTCGCTGATGACGCTGTGGTGTACAGGAAGCCTACAGGATGACTTAGGAAGAATTTCTATCTGGTGTGACGATGAGAGCTTGCTCGAAATGCAGAAAAATTTAAGTTCATGCTGTCGAGAAGTAAAAACAATCCTGTAATGTTCGAATACAGTATTATCGGTGCGCTGCTTGACAGAGACACGTTGATTAAATTTCTATGCGTTTCGTTGCAAAGCGATGTGAAGTGAAACTAGCGCGTAACGTCTGTTGTAGGGAAGGCGAATGGTTGGATTTGGAGGATTGGGAGAATTCCTGGAAAGTGTAGCTCATCTATAAAGGAGTCGCATGTAGAATGAGGACCGTGAAGACAAGATAAGGGAAATAAAGCTCCTATGGAGACATATAGACAATAGTTTTTTCCCTCGCTCCATTTGCTTGTGGAATAGGAATGGTACTAGGGACCCTGCGCTAGGCACCGTCTATTGGTTTGAGGAATATGTATGTAGACACAGATACAGAATCACAAGCAAGAAACATTCTGGTCTCCAGTGGTGCCACACTGTAACATATCAAACAAATGATACGTGATGATAGTCGTGTGACAATCGATGATGGAGTGCTAGCATTAGGTTGCTCTCGTGGTACCGCGTACACATTCGTAATTAGTCGAATTTTCGTGAACATTATATTCTTTGGTCTCCCACTATTTGATTCCATGGCACAAATGGAACAGAATGAGCCTGTCTATGCAGCACCTCGTGCATTATCCTGCTGCACCACTCTGTGTGAACTGAGATAGGCCGTATGCCGCAAACGACTTGGATTTCCCAGCAGTGGTCGGTGCTGTTCTGAACAAAGCCTGTCCTGAGACACCAAGACTAACGCATGGGTTATTACAAACGTTTCATTGGGAACATTGCAAAACTTTGCTCATAGCGATTGTTTTTGTTTGGGGGGCGGGGGTGGGGGAGGGGGGGGGTGTAGATGGGCGCTTAATTTTGAAGACAGAGGCCATACCCTGACAGATCACTGGTTGAATGCGACAGCTGCCGCAAGAATTCTTTGCTGCTAGCTTTTAAGGCCTTGTCAAACAATGGGATAAGTGTTTAAATTTACAGGGGAAAGAGGGGATACATGTTTAAATATAAAATAAATTCCAGACTGCTACTCGTGGCTCTGAAGGTGCTATTCTATTTTGGAACTTACTTATTGACTCATCCTCGTAATGTTCATTGAGGTGCAGAAGAAATAACAACTCAATGCGATATTCGAGCTTTTTGCCAGACGTTATTTCTTAGAAAAGCTGGTTAAGGAAAACAGTGAATGTTTCAAGGACCATCGCTAGTATGTCAACACATAAAGCGTATCATTTAAACGGACGTCAGGGAACATTTACCAAGTACTGGACGGTGGGGAAAAGAAAACCACCGCTACAAAAAAATCAACATCAGGATGAAACTGGAGATAAAAGGAAGGCATCGTCTCAGTGAACGTCGAATTACGTGTAGAGTGGTGGCGGCAACTGTAGCCACTCTGGAGGCATGCACGGAAGAGGACTTTTCGCAGTCATATTTTGAGTTTGGTCCGTGAGAAACCAACAAAATTTCGTTGGGGAATTAAGTACCTGGAATCCTCTTTGTCGCTCAAGTGAGTGGCACAGGAATTTTTCAAGAGGAGCTGCAACATGGACTAATATACCGCCATTTACATACTGTGATATCACTTCTGTAGATAAGTGATACAAAAGAATTAGCTGCTAAACTCGGAGGAAATTGCACATTAATCACACATGCGTACAACATATCATTCAAAATTTGTTGCAGTATCACAGTGTATGTGCTAGATAGTAGCGTAATAACTTATATCCTCGTCTTAAAGCGTGTTGTTGTCTTTGACGGGTACTAGATACAAAACTTTCAGCCAGGGAGCAAACAGACAGAGTGTCAGAGTTTGTCATTACTGAAATCCAAGAAATGCCGTACAGCTCCTACCACAAGAAAAGAAATTGCCGTGCTCAGCTGCAACTGGAAAGGTGTAATTCTGGAACATTGCACACACAGAGGATAACCAGCAAACAACGAATTATATTGGGACCTGATTAACTATCTGAAGACAACAGTCAGACGGAAACGTAACGGTCTTCCAGGAATTGGTGTACTGTGGCAACACTATGATTTGAGACGCCGCACAGTTCAGTTAATGGTGTGAAAATTAAGAACGTTTTGGACGCCTACCACGTCCTGTACATTCGCCTGAAGGAGCCCTGTATTTGGATCATTCGAAGTGGCACTAAATGGAAAGAAGTTTGCTAGCATTGAAGTAAAACAGGTGGTATACGACAGTTTGACCAGTAAATCTCAAGACTATTTTTCATACGAAATTCAGGTGTAAGTATAACACTAGTTTTGCATAGACAGCAGCGGAGAAATTATTGAAAAATGATAAGTGCTTCGCGATGCTGTTGTACATACCCGCCTTCCCGTCGGAGGTTCGAGTCCTCCCTTGGGCATGGGTGTATGTTTAACTTAGTTTAAGTTATTTTAAGTAGTGTGTAAGTCTAGGGACCGATGACCTCAGCAGTTTGGTCTCTTAGGAATTCACACACATGTGAACATTTGAACATTTTGTACATATTTCGTTAAAAAGGTTATCATCTGACTCTTCCTTATAGCTCTGGCCCTTCTTGGGAATACAACAAAAGTAAACTTAGTTCTGTGGCGCTGTCATCCTATAGACATTGCCCTATTAACCCCTCATTATCTGACCCATCGCCTGCCGCGTCATTGGACGGTAGCGTCGGAAGATTGTACCTATTTTCCGTCATTGACGTCGATTTTTGTAACTAGAGCCATTGCTTCTCTGTGGCGAAGGTCCTCAGCTGCTCCCGAGGCTGAATGAGGTCCCGATTCTTTCTGCCGGAAAGTGACCAGAAAGTCGTTCACTCCGACCGTTCAGTGACGTAGGCGGATTAGTTACAAGAAGGAGATCTTCTGATGATATAATGATTATTATAGGGTCCACTACGGAAACATTGGAAAGTGAGGTTTTGCTAAGTATGAGGCTTCGGCCGTCGGACTGACTAATTTGCGGTGATGCGATGGTGTTAAGTCACTGATATAACCAGTCCAGAAAGAAGGAAAACGGAAAGCCTATAGCTAAACGTCGCGTAGAGGTCGAGAATAAGTTCGGGTTCTTAGGGTGAATAGAATTTTCATCACTTTAAACTGACTAGGGTACAGAACAGTGTCGTCGACCTACAGTGCTCTCACCAACAGAAGTTCCAGGGTGGTGTCGAGGCTATAACCCGCGTTCTCCCGCGTTGCAGTCGTACTCTATCGTCTTTCAGCCGCAGCTGCAAACTGTGGACGCACTGACACACCACGCAGAGGGAAGTTAACCACACGAGTCTATGAAAGACTGCGCGCGTGGCGCATCAGAGAGAACCAACAGGTCATATGGCCTATAATGTATTTCCTTTCTCTATTTCCTCACTCCAGGAGAGTCATCTGTTGCTGTCTGCACGATGCCGTCTTCCCCGCTCTCTATTACGACACGCCTTCCCTCTGACCCCTCGACATCGCGCATAATATCCAGAGAGGTGCACGAAACATAGGAACTTCGATAAATTGTCTTCTTTGAGGAACGCCGTCTGTCTTGGCGAAATAATGATTACACGTGTTATGAGGCAATACCTTACAATGCAACAAGCAAGTATGAACGTCGTTACGAAGGTCATTCTAAGAGTAAAGAACGTTTGTTTTCCAGACATTTTTATTCAAGATAATGAAACAAAACAAATTTTGCAGTGTATTTTTATATCTTAACTATGTTGCTACGTTGACGCCGTTCAGATTTAAATATCTGTCGTCGGGCTCCCTAGGATATCTGAATACTCATTTGCAGCCGGTCTGTTGAAGTCACTAACGTCGTCTCTCAGTTCGTTGCTATTTTCACTGTGCACTCCACCCAAAAATACTTCAGTCTGGGAAAAAGACTGTATTTGCTCGGGAACAAGCCCGAGCTATAAGGCGGATGCTCAAAACCTTCGTCGGCCGTTGTGGCCGAGCGGTTCTAGGCGCTCCAGTCCGGAACTGCGCTGTTGCTACGGTCGCAGATTCGAATCCTGCCTCGGGCGTGGATGTGTGTGATGTCCTTACGTTAGTTAGGTTTAAGTAGTTCTAAGTCCAGGGGACTGATGACCTCACACGTTAAGTCCCATAGTGCTCAGAGCCATTTGAACCATTTTTTTGTAAACCTTCCCACTTTAACCTCAGAAGCAAAGCCTTCGTTAACAGAGCAAAATGTGGCCGAGCTCAGTGTTGAAGAAACACAATGCCGCTGGACAACGATCCATGCCGTTTGTTCTGAACGGCGCGCCGCAGTCACTGAAGGCTTTGACAGTAGGATTTCTCCTTTAGTCGATGAGCCGAACGCCCCTTCGATCCTGAAGCATTATGGCCATAACTTTTCTGGTGCTCAGAATTTCTGAGGCTTTTTTTGGGTTTGTTTGTTGGTTGTCATTCTATTGACTTGGGCTTTGTTTCTGAACATTTACGCGAAACATTGGTCCTGTCAGCAGTAACAATGTGATTCAAAACATCCTCGCCATCCCTGTCGTACCGAGGAATAAAAGTTGGTGAATCTCCGTTTCGTTGTTCTTCGTGCTTATCTTTCAAAAGTCGAAGAATCCATCTGATACACACTCTTCTGTAAACAATAATCACCGCTAGCAATTTAATTAAATAACTGATCGTGAAATTTCAGTAACGCGCTAGTTCAGTTGTCCTATTATCGGGTACCGTTTTTAAATTTAAAATTAAACAATAAATTAATAGTCTATAAATTATGGAGAAGGTCCTATACTACTACTAGAGAATATTTAATAAATGCTACCCTTAAAAATATCAGAACAAAGAATTAAAATATGTATTATAATGTTTCCCCCGGAAAATATGGTTCCTAATTTCATAGTTTTGGGTTTCCTAGTTACAGGTTGCAAATAAACTCTAAAATTTGATGAATTAGACTAGTATAGCGATTACTCGCACGAAATGTTTGTTTCAAAAGTAGAGTGCTGCACAATTGTCGATTGCTCTGCAGACGTTTCAACCATAACAAGAAAAATGTCCAATCTTTGTGCTTTTTGATACAGAAGTCACATTCAAAAACTTTCCAAGCAACATCGTCGACACTCACAAAAAGTTCATAAATCAGCAAAAGTAACCGATACACCCAATCCGGGCCTGTTTAGAGGTATCGTTTCAACATGGTTTCATAAATGCTTGAATTGGAGTCCTTCTCACAATGATCCTGCTGCTTCATGACTCTCTGATTCTTTCTTAGAAAGAGCTTCCTTTTTTTAGCCCCAGATGTTGGAGGTCTATCACATACATCAAACGAATTTCCTGGAGTAGTTTTTGTTGAAGCTGGTGTCTTCCCCGTAGTCTTGGCATTTACTTTCTTTTTCCATTTAGCCGGGTACTGCTCCAAAGCCTTTTGGTAAAACATGTCGTCCACAGTTTACTTAAGGGATAGGTTGTGCCTAGATAGAATAAGAGACTGCCCCTAATAGCGGGTAGTAAATGGTCGCACTATTGCCGGTACCCGAAATTTGCCGTCAATTTATAGAAATAGGTAAACATAAACGCTATTGCCTTACCTGCTCTTGGTGTTGTGTTTTATGGTGGAAGTACAGGGGGTGGGCTGATTTCAAACGTACAAATAGCTGTTTCTTAAGGTGTTTCTTTCATTCCATTAATTGCAGTCAACAATGGCCCTGCTGTGGCTTTTGATGCCTTATCTGCATTTGCTGCAGATCGGTGAGGAGGAAAATACGTAGATGAAGAAACCAAGGGGTCACAAGGATGGATCCCACAGTTTTTGAAACTATTTTTATCCACTTCCATTGTTGCGGTTTTACAATATGCCCAACCCATCAATGACCCAACATCTTTGTTTCTCAAACAATGGAAATGTGGAATCTGGAATAAAATTCAGAACATATTTTTATATAAACTGGCGCCAAATTACCGGTACTCGAAAAAGTGCAACCTGTTACTACCTGCTATTAAGGACCATCCCTTACTTCTATCTGGGCACAACCTAACCCTCAATGAACTTTGGACGATACGTTTTATCCAGTAGATAAGAAAGACTATGATTCAGACTACTGCCTCGTATGAAATACTTTGAAAGTACGTCTTACCTGGCTTGAGGAAGGACTTCCAACTGAACTCTGTAGAAATTGTTTTGATCACAATGCAGAAATAGCTGCGGAGAACGAACCGTTTACAGCATCGGCACCAAAGTCACAATGGCGTATCAGAATGAGCTTCGCCACTCGTTGTCGGAGCGAGATGTGGAGTGCAGCACCAGGCAAGGGAGATATTCAGCTACTCGGAATTAGGAAACCACTCGAAATCTGGGCATGATTTGAGTTCATCAATCAATTCTGAAGATCGGCCTCATCGTTTTTCGCATAAATATTCGTTCGTCCGCCACTAAACATGATGCATTGATTCATTACATTTCCATAAACTTCAGCTATCTGTATGGAACTTTCGATAGTGCGAACACTTTTTGCGTTTAGAAAAACTAAGAATCTCACTCTTGGCGGGATCGTTAATTTTGTCACACGTTTTGAAATGGTACAAATAAGAGTTAAATGACCTACTCGCTGTTAGAAAGGTTTATGACACGGCGGCCGTGTCTTACTTGCAGAATGACTCTCGTCCCACGAACATCGAACGGGATGGCTTTCTAGGCTGTTAGTTTTGGTTCATGATCATCTCTCGTGTGAGTTTTTTGCGAACAAGGAACCAGCACATTAATCTGCGTAACAGGTTCTGCACTCAAACTTCCTTCCATTTCTGCGTGCAGTTCTCGAGGCCAGTTGGTCATCATTCATTATTTATATGCTTTATAAGCTTCAGAAACTGGTACTTTTCCTCCACATCAGTCAAAACGCTTGATTTACAACTGGGACGGGGTGTTCATATTTGACGCCACTTCGATGAATTGCGTGTCAGTGCCGCTACCGCTTTATTGACGTCGCTAGTCTGTCGGCCTGACAAAGTTCAGTTGGACTCTGCCACCACAGGAGTCTGGTGCACTTATTGGGAATCGAAACCGGGAGTTTTGAGACGGTGAAACACGACACCAGCCACTAAACCATGCAAGCGACCCTGACTGGCGTCAAATAGGGGCGTGGCTCCATGTTTCGGTTCTCGGGGGTATGGGAGCATCGTTTATTACTGCCTCTGCCTCCCCCCACCCCTCACACACAGACAAAAACACACACACACAGCCCCCAAATATAAATTACCGTCTCTCTCATTTTTAAAATGGAGCAGATGAATATTATCTTAATAGTTATAAGAATAAAATGTAAATTCATTAAATGTTTTAATATAATAATAATACTTTCATTTTCAATTACTTTTTAGTAAAACAGTTTTATATAACTTCAAACAAATTGTAATTCAGAGAAGTATATAATTTGGAAGGTATTCGCCCAAAAAATTGAAATTTACACGTCGTACAAGTATTTTAGGAACTGCAACACAATAACAGCAAATTCACACAACTTTCAGAATTTCATAATTTACTCGGATTAAAATCGTAGTGTGCACTCATCATTACAAATACACTGAGGTAACAGAAGTCGGTATAGCGATATGCAGATATACAGAGGCAGCAGCATCGCGCTCACAAGGTAAGAAAATGGTAGCCCGTTGGCGGAGCTGCCATTTGCACTCACGTGATTCACGTGAAAAGGTTTCCGACGTGATCACAACCGCACAAAGGGAATTGACGCGGAATGGTAGTTGGAGCTAGACGCAAGTGACATTCCATTCCGGAAATCGTTAGGGAATTCAATATTCCGAGATCCACAGTGTCAAGAGAGTGCCGAGAATATCAAATTCAGGGATTACCTCTCACCACGGACAACGCAGTGGTGAAGGCCTTCGCTTAATGGCCGAGAGCAGAGGAGCTTGCGTAGAGTTGTCATTGCTAACAGACAAGCAACACTGCGTGAAATGTCTGCAGAAATCAATGTGGGACATACGACACACGTATCCGTTAGGACAGTGCGGTGAAATTTGCCGTTAATGGGCCATAACAGCAGACGACCGACGTGACTGCCTTTGCTAACAGCACGACATCGCCTGCAACGCCTCTCCTGGGCTCTTGACCATATCGGTTGGAATCTAGACGTTTGGAAATCCATTGTCTGATCAGATGAGTCCCGATGTCAATTGGTAAGAGCCGGCCGGAGTGGCGCTACAGTCTGATACCATGCTATCGCTACGGTCGCAAGTTCGAATCCTGCCTCGGGCATGGATGTGTGTGATGTCCTTAGGTTAGTTAGGTTTAAGTAGTTCTAAGTTCTACGGGACTGATGACCACAGCAGTTAAGTCCCATAGTGCTCAGAGCCATTCAATTGGTAAGGGCTGGCGGTAGGGTTCGAGTGTGGCGTAGACCCCACGAAGCCATGGACCCAAGTTGTCCACAAGGGACTGTGCAAGTTGGTGGTGGCTCCATAATGGTATGGGCTACGTTTACATGGATCATTGACTAGAAATGGCTATTTGCGGACACTTAAAGACCATTCTTAGCCCACTTCATGTTCCCAAATAACGGTGGAATTTTTATGGAGACAACGCACTACGTCACCGGCCTACAATTTTTCGCGATTGGTTTAAAGAGCATTCTGGACAATTCGAACGAATGATTTGGCCACCCAGATCGCCGTCAGGAAACCCATCCAACATTCATGAGACGTAATGAGAAGTCAGTTCCAGCACAAACTCCTTCACCTTCAATACATCGACAATTATGGACGGCTATAGAGACAGCAAGGCTCCTCATTTTTGCAGGGGACTTCCAACGTCTTGTTGCGCCATACCACATCGAGCTGCTGCACTGCGCTGGGCAAAAGTAAGTGTGACACCATAAAATGATTATCCCATTACTTTTGCCTCGTCAGTGTACTTCACTTCGATCTAAGATGTGGACTCACGTCTTCAGATTACCGCTAAGTGAGCGTCGAAATGGTGAGAACGTTGTTTCTTTCCGTCGTTTTCACCCGCGCTCGGGAAGCCAGTCTACAGATTCCTCTTTTCTTAGAGGAGGGTCTGCCCCTTTGTTGTCTTACGCTACATGTTGCGGTTTGCCGATTCTATAGATGCATTTACGAACCGTGTCAAAGTGCGCCTTTTCCTGGCTGAAATGTTTTCTGCGGGCGGTGAGGCCGGAAGCACATCTGCGTGGGCTTGGGCCCCAGGCAGTCAACTGGCGATTATCCTGGGCTGAAGACAGTTTGTGGTTTTATAGAAGCCTTGCCATTTTCGAGACTCTTAGGTTTCAAGCAACTTTTTTATTTGGGATAGTTGGTATCAGATACTCATGAAATTGTAAACACTTAGTAATACACTACTGGCCATTAAAATTGCTACACCAAGAAGAAATGCAGATGATAAACGGGTATTCATTGGGCAAATATATTATACTAGAACTGACATGTGATTACAATTTCACGCAATTTGGGTGCATAGATCCTGAGAAATCAGTACCCAGAACAACCACTTCTGGCCGTAATAACGGCCTTGATACGCCTGGGCATTGAGTCAAACAGAGCTTGGATGGCGTGTACAGGTACAGTTGGCCATGCAGCTTCAACACGATACCACAGTTCATCGAGAGTAGTGACTGGCGTATTGTGACGAGCCAGTTGCTCGGCCACCATTGACCAGACGTTTTCAATTGGTGAGAGATCTGGAGAATGTGCTGGCCAGGGCAGCAATCGAACATTTTCTGTATCCAGAAAGGCCCGTAAAGGACCTGCAACATGCAGTCGTGCATTATCCTGCTGAAATGTAGGGTTTCGCAGGGATCGAATGAAGGGTAGAGCCACGGGTCGTAAGACATCTGAAATGCAACGTCCACTGTTCAAAGTGCCGTCAATGCGAACAAGAGGTGACCGAGACGTGTAACAAATGGCAGCCCACACCATTACGCCGGGTGATACGCCGGTATGGCGATGACGAACACACGCTTCCAATGTGCGTTCACCGCGATGTCGCCAAACACGGATCCGACCATCATGATGCTGTAAACCTGGATTCATCCGAAAAAATGACGTTTTGCCATTCGTGCACCCAGGTTCGTCGTTGAATACACCACCGTAGGCGCTCCTGTCTGTGAGGCAGCGTCAAGGGTAGCCGCAGCCACGGTCCCCGAGCTGATAGTCCATGCTGCTGCAAACGTCGTCGAACTGTTCGTGCAGATGGGTGTTGTCTTGCAAACGTCCCCATCTGTTGACTCAGGGATCGAGAGGTGGCTGCACGATCCGTTACAGCCTTGCGGATAAGATGCCTGTCATCTCGACTGCTAGTGATACGAGGCCGTTGGGATGCAGCACGACGTTCCGATTTACCCTCCTGAACCCACCGATTCCATATTCTGCTAACTATCATTGGATCTCGACCAACGCAAGCAGCAATGTCGCGAAACGATAAACCGCAATCGCGATAGGCTACAATCCGACCTTTATCAAAGACGTAAACGTGATGGTACCCATTTATCCTCCTTACACGAGGCATCACAACAACGTTTCACCAGGCAACACCGGTCAACTGCTGTTTGTGTATGACAAATCGGTTGGAAACGTTACTCATGTCAGCACATTGTAGGTGCCACCGGCGCCAACCTTGTTTGAATGCTCTGAAAAGCTAACCACTTGTACACTCATGGAAATTGAAATAAGAACACCGAGAATTCATTGTCCCAGGAAGGGGAAACTTTATTGACACATTCCTGGGGTCAGATACATCACATGATCACACTGACAGAACCACAGGCACATAGACACAGGCAACAGAGCATGCACAATGTCGGCACTAGCACAGTGTATATCCACCTTTCGCAGCAATGCAGGCTGCTATTCTCCCATGGAGACGATCGTAGAGATGCTGGATGTAGTCCTGTGGAACAGCTTGCCATGCCATTTCCACCTGGCGCCTCAGTTGGACCAGCGTTCGTGCTGGACGTGCAGACCGCGTGAGACGACGCTTCATCCAGTCCCAAACATGCTCAATGGGGGACAGATCCGGAGATCGTGCTGGCCAGGGTAGTTGACTTACACCTTCTAGAGCACGTTGGGTGGCACGGGATACATGCGGACGTGCATTGTCCTGTTGGAACAGCAAGTTCCCTTGCCGGTCTAGGAATGGTAGAACGATGGGTTCGATGACGGTTTGGATGTACCGTGCACTATTCAGTGTCCCCTCGACGATCACCAGTGGTGTACGGCCAGTGTAGGAGATCGCTCCCCACACCATGATGCCGGGTGTTGGCCCTGTGTGCCTCGGTCGTATGCAGTCCTGATTGTGGCGCTCACCTGCACGGCGCCAAACACGCATACGACCATCATTGGCACCAAGGCAGAAGCGACTCTCATCGCTGAAGACGATACGTCTCCATTCGTCCCTCCATTCACGCCTGTCGCGACACCACTGGAGGCGGGCTGCACGATGTTGGGGCGTGAGCGGAAGACGGCCTAACGGTGTGCGGGACCGTAGCCCAGCTTCATGGAGACGGTTGCGAATGGTCCTCGCCGATACCCCAGGAGCAACAGTGTCCCTAATTTGCTGGGAAGTGGCGGTGCGGTCCCCTACGGCACTGCGTAGGATCCTACGGTCTTGGCGTGCATCCGTGCGTCGCTGCGGTCCGGTCCCAGGTCGACGGGCACGTGCATCTTCCGCCGACCACTGGCGACAACATCGATGTACTGTGGAGACCTCACGCCCCACGTGTTGAGCAATTCGGCGGTACGTCCACCCGGCCTCCCGCATGCCCACTATACACCCTCGCTCAAAGTCCGTCAACTGCACATACGGTTCACGTCCACGCTGTCGCGGCATGCTACCAGTGTTAAAGATTGCGATGGAGCTCCGTATGCCACGGCAAACTGGCTGACACTGACGGCGGCGGTGCACAAATGCTGCGCAGCTAGCGCCATTCGACGGCCAACACCGCGGTTCCTGGTGTGTCCGCTGTGCCGTGCGTGTGATCATTGCTTGTACAGCCCTCTCGCAGTGTCCGGAGCAAGTATGGTGGGTCTGACACACCGGTGTCAATGTGTTCTTTTTTCCATTTCCAGGAGTGTATATCACAGCATCTTCTTCCTGTTGTGTTGTTGTGTCATCTTAGTGGTGTAGCAATTTTAATGGTCAGTAGTGTATGTTCACGCCGCCCCTTATGCACCATCTCGCAGCCGCGCCCTCTAGTAGCTGCAAACTCTGTCTATACATTTTCACTTCGGAGTTTGCTGCGACAACACCGAAATATAGTCTACGACGCATGCCATGTGATGCAGCGGGTAAACATGGGTGACTCTGGGAGAGAATGGGTGCAGTTTGTCTGTGTTTGCTTTTTATTTCTTTTCTCGCATTTTCTACGTTTTAACCTCGTTGTTGAGCGCCGCTGACCCACAAACACACACACTCTTGTTTCGACTGTTTTGTACAATCTGTGATTCACTGTCGGAAAGTGTAACTAGCCT